>NC_090269.1:246078794-247347961 GCF_040414725.1 Anabrus simplex
ACTGGGGAGAATGACCAGTACCTCGCCCAGGCGGCCTCACCTGCTATGCTGAACAGAGGCCTTGCCGGGGATGGGGAAGATTGGAAGGGATAGACAAGGAAGAGGGAAGGAAGCGGCCGTAGCCTTAAGTTAGGTACCATCCCGGCTTTTGCCTGGAGGAGAAGTGGGAAACCACGGAAAACCACTTCGAGGATGGCTGAGGTGGGAATCGAACCCACCTCTACTCAGTTGACCTCCCGAGGCTGAGTGGACCCCGTTCCAGCCCTCGTACCACTTTTCAAATTTCGTGGCAGAGACGGGAATCGAACCCGGACCTCCGGGGGTGGCAGCTAATCACGCTAACCACTACACCACAGAGGCGGACTCCGGCATAGATTTTTACCATAATTTGGCAGACTTGTAAAAAGATACTCATACACTGACTGACAGAGCAAATGCAACACCAAGAAGGAGTGGTCAGAACTTTATGCCAATTACAGGGTAGACTGACGTCACTGAGGTATGCTCATGATGTGAAATGCGCCGCTGTGCTGCGCACGTAGCGAACGACAAATGGGACACGGCGTTGGCGAATGGCCCACTTCGTACCGTGATTTCTCAGCCGACAGTCATTGTAGAACGTGTTGTCGTGTGCCACAGGACACGTGTATAGCTAAGAATGCCACGCCGCCGTCAACGGAGGCATTTCCAGCAGACAGACGACTTTACGAGGGGTATGGTGATCGGGCTGAGAAGGGCAGGTTGGTCGCTTCGTCAAATCGCAGCCGATACCCATAGGGATGTGTCCACGGTGCAGCGCCTGTGGCGAAGATGGTTGGCGCAGGGACATGTGGCACGTGCGAGGGGTCCAGGCGCAGCCCGAGTGACGTCAGCACGCGAGGATCGGCGCATCCGCCGCCAAGCGGTGGCAGCCCCGCACGCCACGTCAACCGCCATTCTTCAGCATGTGCAAGACACCCTGGCTGTTCCAATATCGACCAGAACAATTTCCCGTCGATTGGTTGAAGGAGACCTGCACTCCCGGCGTCCGCTCAGAAGACTACCATTGACTCCACAGCATAGACGTGCACGCCTGGCATGGTGCCGGGCTAGAGCGACTTGGATAAGGGAATGGCGGAACGTCGTGTTCTCCGATGAGTCACGCTTCTGTTCTGTCAGTGATAGTCACCGCAGACGAGTGTGGCGTCGGCGTGGAGAAAGGTCAAATCCGGCAGTAACTGTGGAGCGCCCTACCGCTAGACAACGCGGCATCATGGTTTGGGGCGCTATTGCGTATGATTCCACGTCACCTCTAGTGCGTATTCAAGGCACGTTAAATGCCCACCGCTACGTGCAGCATGTGCTGCGGCCGGTGGCACTCCCGTACCTTCAGGGGCTGCCCAATGCTCTGTTTCAGCAGGATAATGCCCGCCCACACACTGCTCGCATCTCCCAACAGGCTCTACGAGGTGTACAGATGCTCCGTGGCCAGCGTACTCTCCGGATCTCTCACCAATCGAACACGTGTGGGATCTCATTGGACGCCGTTTGCAAACTCTGCCCCAGCCTCGTACGGACGACCAACTGTTGCAAATGGTTGACAGAGAATGGAGAACCATCCCTCAGGACACCATCCGCACTCTTATTGACTCTGTACCTCGACGTGTTTCTGCGTGCATCGCCGCTCGCGGTGGTCCTACATCCTACTGAGTCGACGCCGTGCGCATTGTGTAACCTGCATATCGGTTTGAAATAAACATCAATTATTCGTCCGTGCCGTCTCTGTTTTTTCCCCAACTTTCATCCCTTTCGAACCACTTCTTCTTGGTGTTGCATTTGCTCTGTCAGTCAGTGTATATTTAATAACAACCCCGCATTTGGTAGTCATGGTATAAACTATTGGAGATATGATTTAACAATTTTTATTATTAATTCAGTATCCAAAAATCTACTTTCTTGTTATTTTAGGGCTAAAACTATGAAGGTAATACTGTATTCAACTGATAATAAGATGGTAAGGTAAGGGTTATTCTGCCCGAAGAGGGGTCCGAACCTCCGCAGAGGTGTTCCTGAGCCGGAGTTTACGTGTGGTAGGGTGGCCAGTTCCTTTCCGCTCCTCCATTCCCTTACCCCCGACCAACAGCGCGTGGCAACTCATCCAACTCCTGACCACGCCCAATGTTGCTTAACTTCGGAGATCTCACGGGACCCGGTGTTTCAACACGGCTACGGCCGTTGGCATAATAAGATGCAGAACTACTTTTAAATTCTGTTCATATTCAAACATTTTCTGAACATTTCAGGTGAATCCGATAATAACTCTGTCGCAAGGAACATTGTATGCATGGCAAGGAGCTGAAAAAGTTTTAAGAAACGTAGTTGCTTTAAAACTGTCCTGGACTGTAAATTACTCCCTGGTAAGTACAGTATATTCCATATATTCCATATATTTTTTAAATGGTAGTCGAAGGAACTTTGAAGTTAATTTTATCTGACAGCGTGAGAGAAGAGGGCGAGGGCTTACTTTATATAAGCCGAACCACTACCATTTAAATCTGGTAATCAGAGCTTTAAACATGGCGTTAGGGAAAAGTTGATCACGGGATTTGAAAGAGGAGGAATTGGGGTATGTTATTAAAGCTAAAATTGTAATTCGATTTTTGGTCAAAAATCGCAACCTTTCGATCACCACTCTCCTATAACAAGGCACTTATCTATACTAAGTCCGGCTCCATGACTAAATGGATAGCGTGCTGGACTTTGGTCACAGGGGGCCCGGGTTTGATTCCCGGCTGGGTCTAGAATTATAACCATAATTGGTTAATTTCGCTGGCACGGCGACTGGGTGTATGTGTCGTCTTCATCATCATTCAATCCTCATTACGGCACGCAGGTCACCTACGGGTGTCAAATACAAAGATCTGCATCTGGCGAGCCGAACATGTCCTCGGACGCTCCCGGCACTACAAGCCATACGCCATTTCATTTCATTTCAAAGCAAATATTGTTTCAAAACCCTGAAAACTGGGGGGTTTATACGAAACCAAAACCGTGATTTGCACTCCCAAAAAATATACACATCAAAACTTAATGGAAATTAATTTCTAAACTCTTTTCTCATTTGCAACATTTCTGTACGAGATATAATAAGAGAGATATCATTAACGGACGGCTTTTCGGTACAAGTTCCACCGGATTTAACTCAAGAATGGGTGCATGTTAAGCGTATTTCTTACAACTTGTAAAATAATGAAGGTATTTGAATCAAACTTTATATTTAGCAGCCACCTGTCCGTAGGTAGGTTTTAAAGGTCAATAACATTTCATATTCCCGGAATGGACTGACTTTTTAGAGGGAACCGAAATAGTGATTTTACTCTTCCACAATATATACAGTACAAGACCAAGCTGATTGGAAATCGATCCAACTTGATGGAAATCCATTTCTAAAACTTTTTATTTTCATGTGCATTTTTTAGACCGGAGGATAAATAAGGGAGATATCATAAATGGTCGGTTTTGCAGGTTAAATGCACTGGACATAGCCTAAAATGTGTTGCACGTGGAGCAGATTCCTTATCTATCTATATAAATAAAATCTTAACGACTGTGTGTCTGTACATTGACTATTTTGGCGAAATTTTCGTACAGCTACCCATTTAAGGGGTAATAATGACCATCTGCATATTTTTTTGGTTTGGTTTCCTTAAACTACTAACTTTTACCGTCCTCGCCCAGATTGCGGTATAATCTGTCAGCCGAACAATTAATTGAAATTTGACAAAATTATACGTTCTGGCCTTGTAACGGTCGGAAAACTTCCAAAATCTTTAAATTTTTCACTTTTTATCCCAGAAGAATATCGAAATATGGAGGCAATTTTAATGATGGTGCAGACCTTCGGGATGTCCTATCTCATAACGGATGGCACAATCTCCGTTCAATTTGGAGTGATCTACAACCTTGATCTTATGACTTGTTATCGAATCTGTATCTCTTTTACATTTTATTATTCTCTATTTCTCGCTGTTAAGTAAATTTGGACTTTTCACATGCATAATTCATACTTTCAATCACTTATAGGAAAGATAGAATCATCAAACTCTACATGAAAATTGGCCCACCTAGTAGCCATATGTGAGCCTAATGCTATGTATGTAGCCGTCACATAATTATCCGAAACGTAATGCAATGTGAGATAATCTTACAAAAATTTTACCCTATTCAACGTTTCTAACTCAATCTTACCCATGAATAGATGATATATCATGGGACCAGCCATTTAGGCTGCTAAATCCGGCGTCTTATGGTACAATCCTTTTGTCGATATGACGTACCGTTTAACAGTAGTTAATCTGTAAATGAAGATCTGGAATATTGTAAACATGCATATACTTTCGTATGTATATCTATATATATTCACTTATATCGATTTGTAGCGATCGAGGAAGGATGTGCGTGCTATTGTAATCAGTACTCCCCACACCGACTTTGACTGGCTGAATGAATGGGGTCCTCCCCAACTCCTGTGTAACTGGCATTAGTAAGGAAGGCCTACCATTGCAATGAATAATTAACTTCTCGATTTGACTTGCAGAAGGCACGGAAGCATGCAGTTTTGTTTAAAACTCCGCTACCCGCCCGCCATTATAAACAAATGTACCCATCTAAAATGTGACTGGCATTAGGCATAATGGCCTGCTATATTGATGGAATCTCACCAACTTGGTGTGACTGGTAGTAAGCTGGTTGGCAGTAGGAAAAGGGGCCTGTCATTATAATGATAGCTGCACAACTCAATTTAGACTGGTAGTAGGGAAGTTGCCTGCCATTATAATAAAAGCTCCTTAACTGTTACCTGTCTGGAAGTAGGAAACGGGGCCTGCCATTGTAACGAATACTCCCCAAATCGATTATGACCGCGCAGTAGGCAATGGGGCCTGCAATTATAATGTAAACTTCCCAACTCGATTGTGAATGGCAGTAGGCAAGTGAGCCTGCCGTTATCATCACAAATCCGTAACAAACACTTTACATTGGAAACAACGTATGGGGACCTCCCCATGCTGCTCCTCGAATGACGCTAAGATACATGCAATTTTAAAACAATCTTATTTACTGCATGTACAGTATTTACTTCGATATTTGAATACAAAGTAGAATACCGTAGCCAGGCACGGGTACATTTGCTAGTAAATATATAAATGCAGTTCCTGGATGAGAACCTTCGGAAATCACTTCCCGGGCTCGAAATCCCATCCTCCTTACTTTCATTGCGTCAACGGCTAAAGCTCAGAAGCATACGGGTAATGAAATGTTCGTAAAGGAAAATGGGCACTACATTGAATATAACGAAAGTAGGGTTTTCTATAAGGTATGAGGAATACATTAATATTATTAAATGAGAAGAGATTTTTTCCCAATATTTACTAAGAAAACTGATAGAACCACACGATAACATACACGAGACAATGCCATTTATTACACAAAAATGAAATAATAACGAAGAAATCATTCGTATACTGTATGCCTTAAAGTCTTTTTCAGTTTATACACTCTTTTGGCTATCGATTGGCATACTTTGAATTACCTTATTAGCGCGCACTAATACTATATTCATTTTATACAAACATAGGTGTTTTTTTATCTCTGAGCGATGATACTAATACTATATACATTTTACACAAACATAGGTGTTATTTATCTCCGAGCAATGATACTCGATGGTATTTATTATTTGAATTGATTGACTATAAAGTCGAGATGACGCTATCTCATTAAGTCATACTATTAGTTGGCTGTCATGGTAATGGAATTTAGGCAGATTAATCAGTACATTTTATCACGCACGAAATTACATCGCCGCATATCGAACACATAGTCTATTTGGTCACATCAATGACATATTATACTGAACACATACACGTATTCTGGGCTTACCTGACCCTATTATATTCGAAGTGGATCAACACAACGTTGGTTTCCTACCCATCACCGTAAACACTTGAGAACAACAGAAATATATAAATACATTACGCAGAGAAGTATTAAACACATTAGCAGTCAATACATATTGAAGATATGGCCTAGTGAAGCCATATGGTATCAGGTTAAATCCATCATTCTGACGCGGGCCGAACCCACGTACTTCAGCTTCCAAGGTGCAAAAAAAAATCTGAAACTCCTACCACGAACTAATTTAATAAATTAAAATGCGGAGGAATACGTCCTTCACAGAATCGTAAAATTCTCAACATTAGTCATAATATTTTATTAGCATGGAATTGTCAATGCCGCAGCGAGTGAAGGGAAACATGGCGAATGTTCTGAAGATTCTTAGGAACGACTTGGTCCGTACACGGACCGGTCAAATCCCTTACATCATAAATCTCTCTTGTAGTGATCATGTCCTGCCTTGTGGACACAAATATATTTTCTATTTTCTTTATGTCTTTCTTTCTTTTCATTTTTGCTCGTCTCCAAGAACACATTTATTTAAGGGCCGCCAATTCTTATTTCTTATTATTCCGGCCATATACAGCCTAATTCAATACGTCGCGATAACCATCTTTATTCTAATTCTTTGTCATTCCGTCATCTGAAATATTTCACAAGTCTCATTTTCCCCATTGTCACGCTACTGCATCTCAAATACACCCTAATCAATTATATAGAAGACTCTATTCCCACAGGTCATTTAAGTAATACCATCACCGAGCTCGATAGCTGCAGTCACTTAAGTGCGGCCAGTATCCAGTAATCGGGAGATAGTGGGTTCGAGCCCCACTGTCGGCAGCCCTGAAGATGGTTTTCCGTGGTTTCCCATTTTCACACCAGGCGAATGCCGGGGATGCACCTTAATTAAGGCCACGGCCGCTTCCTTCCAATTCCTAGGCCTTTCCTATCCCATCGTCGCCATAAGACATATCTGTGTCGGTGCGACGTAAAGCAAATAGCATAGTAATACCATCTCACTCGCGTATCTGTATAATTCACAAATTGCGCCTCGGGCTTGAACATCTTCAATAATCATATTTTTAATTATTATGGGATTTATAAAATACGTGCATTACCATGTGAAGCGAATACATAATCTATATTCAAATTATTATGAAGATACATACCAGTTAGTTACATTAAGAAGAAATTATAAATTTAGCTGAAGTGCCATTCTCCCTTTAAACAAATGCTTCACATGCACTAAAATTTATGGGATCTTATGTACTTATTCATGCAAATAAGCCCGCTGAAATATTAGTGATTATCCTTAAATCACAGAAGAAATCCTAGTCACACGCGTATAGTGTTCTCTACATTTAATTTTATTAATTACATAAAATAAACAAGACTTTTATTTAAAAAAATGTCGAAATGCACGTGCAGTTCTCCTGCTTTAGTATATTTCAGAAAATGTACTTATCGATACTGCGTGTGGTTTGCTGTCATCTAGAGGGTACACCTGGAGTTTTTCGACCTTCATGACTACAGCTTCACTCTTAAATAGTCCTTGGTTCCTTTCCCTTGTGGCACCGTCCATGTCTTGAATTGCGGTCTTCTACTGTTGGAATCTCTAGACGTTACTTGAAGAAATGAATGCTGGCACTAGGCACGACTCTAGTTGAATTCAATCCTGGGTTCGACGATCACTCACGAATATACTGGTAAAATGGGAAATTGGTTAATGAACATTGTTTATGTTTTCAAAGAACCTACTGGTGATTAGATCAACTTATTGATTCAAATGGACTGATCCGAATAGCGGTAAGTTTGTATAAATCACTATTCATTTCCCCTTTTATCACACAACCTGACTAATTGTTACCACGAGTGTCCATGGAGTATGCAAACGTTTTCCTTTCACGAACACCGTTCTTTTAATTTACTGAGCGCCACTCACTGTTTAAATGTATTAAAATCGAACACTATCTATTACTGAATGTAATCGGCTGCCTCACTGATTCTACGCAACCTGATGCTGCGTTTGTCAGTTCTTTGATAATTGCATCATAAGCCGTCATTGAAGTCACAAATATTTAAAGGAATAAATGTTGAAATAAAACCTCTATTAATCACTACTGTACTTTTTCTCGTACCACACGGCTTATTTCGCGATATTTATACCGCACTGATATGTTTTCCTTTGACACAGCACTTGAAACACTGTTACCATTTTTGAATACTTCATCACTGACACGTAAGCTCTACGGCCGCGCAAATTACAATGGGTTCCTGCATCTAGGTCCGGGTTTTATTTATAGTATTTTGGCTGAGTGGTAGGAGAGGTGGTAAACCACGCTCCTAATCAAAATTCCGCTCCCCTAAACGTAATCTTTCAGCGACGTGATAGTAATCAAATTATAGCTCTTGACCCCTGTTGTATAGGATACTGATCCAGTTTTATGCCTATCCGATCAGTGGGTCGTCCACAATCTCAAAAGCGTCCTTTTATAAATTCACGCGTCATGGTTTATCTCATAACTACTCCCACCTTTTTCCTCACGTCGCCAAATCTTAGCACTCGGCTTCAATCTGCGCACTGCTATATAACGTGCGTCATTGCCGATCCACTATTAAAGTATTCCGTTTATGTGCATCAACAAGTTGCATAAAATACGTCGGTTCGAATGAGTCCTGGCTTATAAATTTCCATAGGTTATATCAAAAAAGTATTCCTCTTCTTCTTATTATTAGTTAGATATCGTGAATTGGCACTAATGAATGCGGTGTTGAATCAGTAAGGATTTTTATTTCTTTCATTTTTATTTATTTCACTCTCTGAAAAAATACACTTTTAAGCGTAGCGTCATCTCTTCTTTTTCGCTCCGAGTGAGAGCGCGATTTCAAGGTTCCGCGGTAACACGCTATACTTCTCTCGATACAGCACAGAAACCTGCTCCCTTCGAGCTTGGGTATCGCAACTCGTGTCCAGGTTTGGGGTGTGAATTGGTAACTACGACACTATATGCCGCAGAATGTTGCGGAAAACGGCATATATGGTTGACTAAATCTCCTAACATGCCTATGGCATGGTGATGAACGGTTACAATATATCTCAGAAACTGAAGATGTTACAGACCTTAAAACTGGTACTAGGAATCTCTTTTAAAAATAAATGAACATTTTTTTTGGAAAATCCACTTAAGAGGGTGAAATAATAAAAAAGCGGGCGAATTTTTAAAATTAGTATCGTCTTCTACCGCTTTTCCCACACCTGTGTGGTGGGGGGTGAGAACTATATCGCACATGTGGATTTGACCCTGTGTTACGGCTGGATGACCTTCCTGACGCCAACCCCGTGTGTAGGGATGTATTTACTATTGGGTGTTCCTATTAATGTGGTGTGTTGAGTGAATATGAAGAGGAGAGTGTTGGAACAAACACAAACAACCTGACCCCGAGCCAGATGAATTAATCAGACGCTATTAAAATCCCCGACCCAGCCCGGAATCGAAGCCGGAACCCTGTGAACCAAAGGTGTCAACGCTGACTACTCAGCCAAGGAATGGGGCAGTTTTTAAAATCAGTATATCTACAGTATATCTCATAAACTTAATATGTGTTACAGACTTGAAAACTGGTATTTGTAATCCCCTTTCAAAATGAATAAACACGTGCCTTTTGTTTTCGGAAAATCAACGTAAGCTGGAGATCGAAAAACAGTGAAGTAGGTTCAATTCCCTTTATGAGGATACTTATATCGCAAAAACTAAAATCTTACAGGCATGAAATTCCGTATTTGGAATCTCCTTTAGAAATAAAGAAACCCCTTTTCTTGCGACTTAAAAGAGGACTGTTTCTACTCACATGTAGAGTTCCGTGTCGCATGTTCCAGATTTAGCTCTTCCAGCAGCCTAGTCATCTTACCTCCAAACGGCAATGCCACGAAAGTGGTTTACAAATAGGTTCTGGGGTAAATGTCATGCAATTTTTCGGTGAGATTTTATACTTAAGTAAACAGATTCTGTGATATTGAGGCATGTAAAACCAGGTTTTTACCTTAAAAGGTGATAAGGAATGGTAAAGATCCACCGTATTATAATAGAGAAATAAAGAGACTAAGAAGGAGGTGCCGATTGGAAAGAAATAGAGTTCGTGGATTTAAAGGGAAATTGAAGGAACTTACTAGGAAATTGAATCTAGCAAAGAAGTCAGCTAAGGATAACATGTTGGCAAGAATAATTGGCAGTCATACAAATTTTAATGAAAAATGGAAGGGTGTGTATAGGTACTTTAAGACAGAAACAGTTCCAAAGAAGGGTATTCCAGGAATCATTAATGAACAAGGGGAGTAAGTATATGAGGATCTTCAAAAGGCAGAAGTATTCTGTCAGCAGTATGTAAAGATTGTTGGTTACAAGGATAATTTCCAGATAGAGGAGGTAACTAATGCTAAAGAAGTATTAAAATTTACATATGATAACAATGATATTTACAATAAGATGCAAAAGTTGAAAAGTAGTAAAAGCAGCTGGAATTGATAAGATTTCTGGGGATATACTAAAGACAATTGGTTGGGATATAGTACCATATCTGAAGTACTTATTTGATTATTGTTTGGTTGAAGGAGCTATACCAAATGAATGGAGAGTTGCTATAGTAGCCCTTGTGTATAAAGGAAAGGGTGACAGACATAAAGCTCAAAATTACAGGCCAGTAAGTTTGACATGCGTTGCATGTAAGCTTTGGGAAAGCATTCTTTCTGATTATATTAGACATGTTTGCGAAATTAATAACTGGTTCGATAGAGGGCAGTTCGGTTTTAGGAAAGGTTATTTCACTGAAGCTCAACTTGTAGGATTCCAGCAAGATACAGCAGATATCTTAGATTCAGGAAGTCAAAAGTACTGTATCGCGATTGACCTATGTAAGGCATTTGATAGGGTAGATCATGGGAGACTACTGGCAAAAATGAGTGCAATTGGACTAGACAAAAGAGTGACTGAATGGGTTGGTATATTTCTGGTAAATAGATCTCAGAGAATTAGAGTAGAAGAAGCTTTATCTGACCCTGTAATAATTAAGAGGCGAAATCCTCAAGGCAGTATTATGGGACCTTTATATTTTCTTATGAGTAAAGGAGTGGAATCAGAGGTGAGGCTTTTTGCGGGTGATGTTATTCTCTACAGAGTGATAAATAAGTTACAAGATTGTGAGAAACTGCAACGTGACCTCGAAAATGTTGTGAGATTGACAGCAGGCAATGGTATGTTGATAAACGGGGTTAAAGTCAGGTTGTGAGTTTCACAAATAGGAAAAGTCCTCTCAGATTGAATTACTGCATTGATGGTGTGAAAGTTCCTTATGGAAATCGTTGAAAAAACCTTGGGGTTAATATAAGGAACGATCTTCATTGGGGTAATCCCGTAAATGGGATTGTAAATAAAGGGTACAGATCTCTGCACATGGTTATGACGGTGCTTATGGATTGCACTAAGGATTTAAAGGAAAGGGCATTTAAGTCTCTGATAAGACCCCAACCAGAGTATTGTTCCATTGTATGGGACCCTCACCAAGATTACTTGATTCAGGAACTGGAAAAATCCAAAGAAAATCAGCTTGAATTTTTCTGGGTGATTTCTGAGAGAGAGAGAGAGCATTAGGAAAATGTTGCAAAGTTTGGGCTGGGAAGATTTGGGAGGAAGAAGACGAGATGCTCGACTAAGTAGTATGTTCCGAGCTGTCAGCGGAGATACGGCGCGAAATGGCATTAGTAGACGAATAAGTTTAAGTGATGTCATTAATAGTAGGAAAAATCATAGCATGAAGGTAAAGTTGGAATTGAAGAGGAAAAATTCGTTTATAGGAAGGGGAGTTAGGATTTGGAATAACTTACTAAGGGAGATGTTCACTGCCTTTCCAATTTCTTTGAAATCATTTAAGAAAAGGCTAGGGAAACAACAGTTGGGGATTCTGCCACCTGGACGATTGCCCTAAATGCACATCGGTATTGACTGATTGATTGAAGGGCTCGGAGAGAAGAGGGCTAGCAGTGGGAAGAAGGCGGCCTAAGCTTTAATTAAGTTACAGCTGCAGCATTTGCCTAGTGTGAAACTGGAAAACAATGTAAACTCATCTTCCGGGCTGCCAACAGTGGGGTTCGAAGCCAATATACCCGGGATGCAAGCTCATAGATGTGTATCCCTAAACGCACGGCTAACTCACCTGGTAGAAATAAAGTAATTAGTATGAAAACCAGAGTAATGATCATTAAATAAACACCGTACTTGCGCCGGGTCTTGAGAGGATTAATTACAAATGTATTCCCTTGACAACGGCTGCCCTACAGTAGGTTAAGCTTGATGCATTTCAAAACACGTACTCGAATGCGCAGCGGCGAGGAGACACTTTATCAGTCACGTTATACTGCAAGTTTACTTTGAAAGTTGCGAAAGTCTGACAGGAATTGAACCACTGACATCAGACTTTCGTGTAACATCTTGAAGTGAGACTGTATCTGTCTTTCCTTAATAAATATGGTGTATAGTGGTGTAGGACATATCGGTTGTGTGAGGGTGCATTTAAGTGCTTGGTGAGTCTGTTTCAAAAACAGAAACGGGTGAACAATTGTTGCCCCATCAATCTTCGTCAAGCGGTGCTGCATTTACAGAGATGACTTGCTCCATTGAGACCGAGTGTTTGTGCTTCACGAGTGTTTGTTTCTCTAAGACGTACTCCTTAGCGCTTGATGTTTGCTGGATCTCATGATACACAGGAGATGTACTGTGCCTCACGGCAGTTTGTTTATCAGTGTCATAAGTGATGGACAAGGTTGGATATAGCTTGTGCGAGAGGATGAAGTAATGTCTTCTATGGGTGAAAATCTTATTTCGGCTAGTAAAATATACATGTAACCCTGCATTAAAATGCGTTTCCTTAAATCCAATCTACAATTGTCAAAGGTGATCTCCGTAAGTTCGACATTGCAGTTGGTTGGAGTTCCACTTCTGGCCCTGATATTAATTCGTGATGGGAAGTTTAGTTCATCAATGGAAGGTAGCTCCTCTGAACTTGTTTGTCTGATTTGTTGTTCAGAGGTGTTCAAACGTTATGTTTGGCGTACACCAAAAATACAATTGTTTTACATTCGTACCCACGAAGTATGAGTAAGTCTATATCGCGATTATACCACAAATAAGCTTGTCCTTCTTAATTCGTCCCTCTAAGATCAGGCGTAAAGTCAGGATTGCTTCACGTGTTCCTACATTCCTTCTGAAGCCAAATTGGTTTCCTCCCAACTCAGCTTCAAGTTGTCTTTCCATTCTTCTGTAAATAATACGTGTTAAAATTTTGCGCGCTTGAGATAGTAAAGTAATGGTGCGATAATTTTCACTCTTGTCAGCATGGGCTTTCTTGGAAATAGGTACAACAACATTCTGCCGAAAATCGGATGGCACTTCTCCTGTCTTATATATCTTACACACTAAATGGAATAACCTTTCCATGCTGGTTTCTCCTATGGCAGTCAGTAATTCAGAGGAAATGTCATCAATTCCAGGTGCCTTGTTCCTATTTAGGTCCCTCACAGCTCTGTTAAAATCTGACCTCAAAATTGGGTCTCCCATTTCATCAACATCAACAGACTCTTCTTGTTCCAGAACCGAATCATCTACGTCTTTACAATGATACAACTGTTGGATATGTTTCTACCATCTTTCCGCTTTGTCTTCGTTTCCTAGAAGCGGCTTTCCATCAGAGCTCGTAATATTTTGCCTATTATGATATTATATTTCACCCTTGCGCCTGGAAGAACCGCTATATGATAAAGTTGTGGCAGAAATACTGACCCGCATAACATATTTCATCAGGAGCGAGAATATTCTTTGAAACACTTGCACAATAATGAACCTTAAATGACAGATTCTTACCAGAGAAAGTTGTAAGCTGAAATATTTCACATAGTGGTTTTTACATACGCACCGACGGTTTGTCATTTTAGAAGATGTGACCGAAATAGGCTGCTTTCCTCTTCTTGTTTCGCTGAGGCTCCTCGGACCACGTGGTTCCTAACTCCGGCGAGCTTTCTTCATGGACCAGTATTCCTTCATCTTTGCGCTGTGGGTTGATTTCCTTTTTTGAGTCCACTTTACTTCCACTCCAGAACGCAATGTTTTAGCTGTCAGTGACTGAAGAGTATCGAATGTTCCGATCAGCATTCTAAATTTATCCCTGTTGAATACATCCTTGGATCCATTTTTTAAAAATTCTAGGTCTTCTCGAACCAGTTTCGTCCATTTAGCAGTTGTCCGCTTTCTTTTAGAAGTGATGTTGAAGATTCTCGAGTTCAGTCTCTTGTTGTCTTCGGTTTTACGAGGGTTAAGACTCCCGAACTAGTTGTAAGTAACCTCATCTATCCATGAGATCTTGAACGTATTGTGATCCATCTACATTCCAAATTCTTACAGTCGATTTGTTGATGAAGATAACATTATTTCACGACATGCCACTGAGTTTTGAATAGAAAGTCAAGGTTGCTTACAAGTATTTTTAATTTCAGAAACTCATTGTCAGCAAGCAAAATAGGGGATGGGGTTTATTTGCTTCACGCTGACCTTGATTCCTTTATCAGTTTCATAAAAAACAATTCAGAAATTGGCTTCGGATTTTATATTAAAAAGGTGTGCTTCGTTCACCCCGGAGGATCTGGTTCGAAAATTTTGTAAAAGAGATTGCCACCTCTGAAGGAGCAGATATGCGTGAGGTTTACGCAGTTTTCACGAAAAATGAGTACCAGGTTAACTCGTGGGGCGTACAAGTGGAAAAACATGTGGCAAACCACTCTACCCCACTCATACATAGTGCAATTGCTTTGCATTTTCCTCTACGGAGCCGTATTCTTAATGAAAATGCTACCAACGTAAATAATGAAGCTGTTTCTTCAATGAAATGGGATATGGATTTTTGTGCCGGGAGTGTCCAAGGACTTACTCGGCTCGCCAGGTGTAGGTCTTTCCATTTGACACGCGTAGGTGACTTGCTCGTTGTGATGAGGATAAATAATGATGTAGACGACACTTAAACCCAGCCCTCGTGCCAGAGGAATTAACCAATGTTGGTTAAACTTCCTGACCCAGACGGGGATCGAACCCTGTGACCAAAGGCCTGCACACTAAGATTTAGCCATGGAGCCAGACGCTGTATCTGCAAATTTGTGGAAACGAAAGCCTTCTCTGTCACTTGATTTAAGAAATGGGTGAGGTTAAGACAAGTTTGTCAAAAATGGAGTAATTTTAATCACAAATTAGTAAACATCCAAACCTTACTCTGGAATTACTTTCTTAATGAATGATATACGAATTTAATCAGGAAAGTGTAAATTTGTCTGTGGGATGAAAATCTAAAAATGTTAAAATGTTCTCTTCTTAGGGTTCCAGCTGCCCTCAATAGAACTTACCAGTCAACGTCAGGTTCATTGTTCAATAGACAAGCCATACAGAGCTTCTTAAGGACCGCTGTGCTTACAGTACGTTATAGTAGGTATTGTATCGGAATGATCATATTATGGCCCCCGTGGGCAGGTGAGTGAAGGTCAGTGGAGGCGCCAGTGCTGTCAGAAGAATGTGAGCTGTGAGGGCGGGGCGTTCTGCTGGCAGGTGCCGGTCCATTTAACCCTGCGCAGCCCTCTCTGCAGGTGCTATCAGCTACCGCGTTCTACGCCCTGCCACACTGCTCTAATTCATTCATATCTTAGGACGAGCAACGATACTAATCCTGGCGGTGTCATTACTGCAACGTCTTCGCCTCGCAGCTAGGGAGGAATTTATTTAGAAACTCAGGGAGCGCGCAGCTGATCAAAGAAGATGTACTTTAATATACAGTTACTGTGAAAGTCCGCCTCTGTGGTGTAGTGGTTAGTGTGATTATCCGCCACCCCCTGAGGCCCGCGTTAAATTCCCGGCTCTGCCATACAGTTTGAAAAGAGGTACGAGAGCTGGAACGGGGTCCGCTCAACCTCTGGAGGTCAACTGTCAACTGAGGGTTTGATTCCCACCTCAGCCATACTCTAACTGGTTTACTGTGGTTTCCCACTTGTCCTCCAGGAAAATACCGGGATGGTACCTAACTTAAGACTACATTCGCTTCCTTCTTTTTACCTTATATATAATTTGCAATCTTCCCGTCTCCCCACAACGTCGCTCTTCAGCATAGCAAGTGATGCTGCCTGGGCGAGGTACTGGTCCCCCTCTCCAGTTGTATCCCCCAAGCCAAAGTCTCACGCTCCAGGACACTTCCCTTGAGGCGGGAGGTGAGATCGCTTGCTGAGTAAGAGGGGAGAACCAACCATTGATGGTCAACGGATTAAGAAAGGAAGAAAGAATGAAAGTGTGAAAATAGAATAAAACTTCTGGCGTGTGGGGCCACACTAGCAATTGTTCGGTCATGTTTGTCGAATGAAAATCACTCGACTTCCACACCAAATCCTCTTAAAAAAGACACTTTCCTCAGATCCTCTGAGAAAAACAGCTGTGCAAGCCTGGCGTTCGGATCGGCTTCAATAAAGTCGTACGCCACCACACACTCTCCGGAAAACCTTTCATCTCAGGTCAGTTCAGCTCAGTTCGTCGTCTAGGGCTCCCAATGACATTATCACACGATGTCCTGGATATCATCTGGCGTTTATTCACAAACAAAATACGTTAAAACGCACGTGCATAAGTTTGCTAAGAGAGGTACAGTATACCGTCGGTGCACCTGCAAAAACCACTGTGTGAAATATTTAAAATATGTTGTAAATAACAATCTTGCACGACACATATTGTATTGAAAAGGTGAAACATTTACCCAGATTTTAACATTGTGATCTCAGTTCAATACGGAACATAATAAAGTTTTTAACTTTAAATATTTAAGCTTAAAACTTAAGCCCAGGGCCTCTAAAAGGCCCAAAATCTCGCGCGTGCAAACAGCGGTGAAGAGTTCCTGTGCACAGTGCATCGGTCCCGCTCGGCTCGGCTCAGACCAACGCTTCGTCTCTGGGCTACGCGGCTAAGCTCGGCTCAACTCGGCTCAACTCAGCTCGGATTTGGAGCGCTACGGAGCAAGCGAGGAAGAGGGAGACAGGGGGAGCGAGCGAGACAGGCGTGGGGAAAGAGAGAGAGACAGCGCTATTGCTCCAAATCGAGGAGTGGGGGTCTGCACTCTGGTCAACCAAGCAACGTCGTCTTTTGCACAGTGCATGCACCAGGCGCATGCATCCTGAGAGGCCCTGCTTTAGCCGGTAAGTGTCTGTCCTCTAGGGTTTAATATTGGCGAATTTTGTCAAGGAATTCTCGCTCTTCATAGTTTAATGTATGTGCTGCGGGTAGGTATTTCTCCAAAAATGTTATCACACATTGTTTTTCGGAAGCTCAAAGACGATATTTTAAGGAGTGGCTACAAATGATTATATGAATTTTACTGTATAAAATTGCTCTCAGAAGTGAAGCTAGAGTCTAATGAGCGGGTTCGAATCCTACTGTCAGCAGCCCTGAAGATGGTTTTCCGTGGTTTCCCATTTTCACACCAAGCTGTATCTTTGTTAAGGCCACGGCCTCTTCCTTCCAACCCATAGGCCTTTCCTATCCCATCGGTGCCATAAGACCTATCTGTGTCGGTGCGACGTAAGACCACTATAAAAAACACTGGTTACGCCATTAATTAAAAATGAAGTTACTGTTATGCAAGTACCCTACGACAGAATCACAGTAACGTTAAGGTTCATGACAAATGGGAGAAGCTACGTCTCTTTGGTGGCATTTGGTTTTACGGCCTACAGTTTCTCAATTGGACGCACATATCGTCGGTGAAGAAACAATACCTCCCATATCGCAATGTTCTTCCTATTAATTATTTCCCTTAAAACTGGTCATGCCTCTCAGCCACATGTGGATATCTATGGCTTTCTTTTAAAAGCTTGTATGTCCCAATGCTCTTACTATCCATCAGATTCCTTAAGAGTGATCACGCCTCCCAGCTACATATTTATATGCAGTCCATCAGAATAATTTTTGTTGTGTTCATTTTCCAATGGCGACATGTAAAGGAGTACGTAAATTCACTATGCAAATAACATCCCTACAATACTGTATAGTAAGGTCCATTTTCCTTACACAATATCGTAAAAAAATGAACACAACGAAAATTATTCCGATGGCCTGCATATAAATATGTAGCTGGAAGACTTGACCAGTCTTAAAGAATATGATGGATAGGAAGAGCATTGGAACATACGAGGTTTCAAAAAAGCCGTCGATATGCAGTCCGTAGATCAATCTCCGTTGTGTTAATTTTCCTATGCAAAACTGTAACGGAAAATGAACTTTTAGTACAGTAGGAGTGCGTAAATACTCCACGCAAACATACAGTACTGCACGGTAAGGTTCATTTTCCCTTACACACCTGTACTTGTTTGGTCCTCTCATGGTAAACTCTACTTCTGATTTGCCAAAGACAATTTAGATTCGTATTAGTTTAAGAAATTGCTCGATAACTTTGCCAGACACGATTGTTCACAATGAGTCCTCAACTGAACTGACGATGGCTACACACGCTCAAAGTGCAGCTAATCCCCAATATACCGAGCTCGATAGCTGCAGTAGCTTAATTGCGACCAGTATCCAGTATTCGGGAGATAGTAGATTCGAACCCCACTATCGGCAGCCCTGAAAATGGTTTTCCGTGGTTTCCCATTTTCACACTAGGCAAATGCTGGGGCTGTACCTTAATTAAGGCCACGGCCGATTCCTTCCCACTCCTAGTCCTAACCTCTCCCATCGTCGTTATAAGACCTATCTGAGTCGGTGCGACGTAAAGCAACTAGCAAAAAAAAAATTCCCAATATCTCTCAAATATTTTATTGTAATGAACATTTTGAATTTTAGCTAGACAAAACACCCGAATCAAATAGCTCTAAAGGAAATGGAGAAGTGGTTACGAGAATATTCAGTTGGATGAGTGCATGAATAAACCTAAATTACATCAACTAACACAGTGGTATAAACCACGATTCACAACATACGACATAGGTAAAATCACAGAAGAAATCCGACACAGTGCAATTCAGTTACCTCCCAGCCATTGGGAATTTACCAACATCGAGCTTATGTAGGCACAAGTAAAATACGTTGCACGAAAAAGGGATACAAAATGTACCATGGGATATGTTTTACAAACATTCCGACATGCGGCACGTTCAATTACTACTGAGCGTGGTGAAAAGTTGCATGCCGGCACGCGAGAGAAATAGAGTATTTCTACCGGAAACGAAACCAACTAACTGACCAAATCACAGATCACTTCATCGTAAACTTGGCAGCTGATTCTGATCAGAATACTGCAAGTGAAGCCATAGATGAATACCCGTCCACTTCGTCGTATCAATGCGAATAAGATAACGTAAATATTACATAATAGCCCTATATTTATTTTTAGTTTATTATGAGTGAACAGTGGATATAATACGAACATTATAATGCAGGAAATGTTTCATAGTTGTGTTTTATCTTAAACAATTTGCGATTGCGTAATGCTCATGCCATGTGTGTTTACGGAAACAAGATTTTAAAACTTTTAGTAAAGCTTTTGCTTTGCCGGTACATTTCTGTATTATTTTAATACTTTGATCACTGTACACTGACCGATATTACTTGTTTAAAATAATTTATAAGTAAGATACCAAATTAGCTCTAGATAAGGCAGAATTGCTACTGCTACTGCCAATATATGTTGAGATAGCAGGTAGCTGTTATCCCTCCACCATCGTGTCACGAGGATCTGGTTTGAATACGGATGCAGTAAGAGTCCATCAGCTCACGAAACGGCTTGATAGCTTTCATCTTTTTATCCTCCCAAAATTTCTTCATAAATTCGCTATATTATTTGTTGTCTTCTTCTGACAATTTATTACAAATTTTCTGTTTTGGGTTTCTTCGTTAATTTGTCTATAGTTACTAATGATGTTCCAAAAGCTGCGTGATTGGTTATGATGTATTTTATGATGTTCGTTTCTTGTAAGGTTTCTAGCCAGTTTATCTTGGTAATCGGTGAGTTTAGTATACTAATAATTTGATGATAAGTCTACTGTTGTTTATTCTGGAAATATGCCCGTAAAATTTCAACCCTACCATGCACACGAAATTAATGAAACTGTCTGCTTAGACTTTGGAGTTCTCCTTCTGATCTAAATTCTATTTTCTCGCTTCGCGTCGGGCCGTATATTTCCCTGAGAATGTTCCGTTCTCGATTTTCAGTTTCTGCGATTGTGGAATGACCTCATTCAGGGCTTCCGAGAAGACAACTGTTTTATTATGTCTCAATTTCGTGTTGCACTATATTATTATTATTATTATTATTATTATTATTATTATTATTATTATTATTATTATTATTATTTACACTCAGTCTGGCGAATATCTCCTTGGAAATGCCCGCTTACAGTGGTATAAGAATGAAATTAAATTAAAACACAAATTCCGTAACATAAAAATGCAATAAACAATTGCATGATACAAAATATTGCAAGAAATTTAAAAAAATAGATATATTTACGAAATAAAAGAATTAAAAGTAAATTTAGCATGAAAAATAGTCACCGGAGTTTAAAATTACTTATGAGTAGCGTAACACAACAATTAAAGGAGACTGCATAGAAATTCATACGAGATAAACGGAGAATACTACAAATTCCCTTACACATACAATTATTACGTAGTCACTCTTAAATGCACTCAAAATTTGAAAATATTCCATTAAAAGTAGAATAGCAAAATGATCACAGAATCCTAAATGAGAATCGAACTCTCTCCTTCTGGTTAATCACATTGGTCAGGTAGTCCACATCTATAACTCCAGAAAGCCATAACACTATCCTCCACCACAATAACACGCAGTTACCTACACATGGCATATGCCATCCACTCTCATCGGAGGGTCTGCCTTACAAGGGCTGCACTTGGCTAGAAATAGCCACACGAAATTTTTACTCCAGAAAGCAATTGACCTTTAAAGTTTCCTCAAGAAATAGAAGGTAAAGGATTCGACTACCCGTAACCTCGGTACTTGGACAGAGTAGTCAGCTTTATTCCCGGTAGGCTTTGCCTCCCCCCCCCCCCCCACTCAGGAATTAACCTGGTATTCATTTTTGGTGTAGGCTGAGTGAACCTCAGGACCGTGTGCTTCTTCAGAAATAGAAATCTCATTTCTGTTTTCTTCGACTTCCTGACGTGGTATAGAACCCGCATCTCTCCAGGAGAACCGAGAACGCATCACATCCCACAGAAACATGTAATAATGAATACGTCTCTCCACGTAGGGTTGACGCCAGGAAAGACATCCAGCCGCAAAATTGGATTAAATCCATACAAAGTGCTGAATCAAAGTAATAGGGAAAGGTCAGGCAAAAGAAGTTATTCGAGCAATCCTGGTGGTTTGGATGTTCTGACTATTACACTATGGACGAGCAGTACCTGATCCAAGACTCGGAATTCCGCGTTTTGTGGGAAGTGATGTAACTAAACTTGGTTCCTTACTTCCTACTGTTTGTTTTTATCCGTGGTTGAGTTATAAATAGGCCACAGGTAAACAGGAACCACGGGTGACAGCCAGACATGCTCATTGTCGACTGCCGCTTCCATTTAATTTACTTGTCTTTGTGGGAGGGGATACGCTGCTTGCTCCACGTTTTTATTTAAATCTTGGAAGCAGTTTGGGTGACGCATGCTCTGCTGGGGCCTAACTGACGGCTCAAACGGAGCGTACACTCACAGAACCACGGCCAGACCATCGCCAACAATCGCACCTTGTTCCAGCCCCTTCGCCTAACTAATGACTTACATCATTTTTACACGCGCGCGCACATCGGACGATAAACCTTATCTTTTCTCGTTCTATTTTATTAAATGATACATGCTATTTATATTTCCTAGGTTTTTCTCTGTCTGCCTGAAATGCCTCCATTGTTCTGGCGCACACTCGCGCTCACATGTGGCGGATTTCCAAACTAGCAGAGCACGAACACCTGACGATCGTTAAGCGTAGGTGACAAGGGGTGGGCCTGTTTTAAGTTATCTTATCTGAACGAGTAGCAGACAATCATAGACATTAGTCCGCAGTGTGAAGTGGCACCCACGTAAATTCAAAACATAGAACAGACATCCAGGTGTATTTACTACATTCCAGTGTCGAGATTTGAAGACGGATGACACGAGGGGCGGTAGCATAATACACGTGAAAGCACAAGCAAAATTAAAGCTCGTGTTTAGTTGATGGTGCTAATTAAAATATACTGTGGAGTGTAGCATCTAATAGTGGGCTCAGTTAAAGATCTGGTTCGCTGAAACAAAGCGTATCACTGATGGAAATTAATTTACAGCAACTGTGTGCGTCAACCAAGCTGATATTTATTACGTAGCTATAACATAATATCCCACTCAGCTCCCAGGTTATGTAATAATCACTAGTGTGAATCACTCTAATTGAATGTGTTAAATAATGTATCGTGGGGTAAGTAAATGAGCTGTAAAGTGGAATCTTTGGTGCCATTATGAACCCTTGAACTTACCATTCCATCGTTGGTCGGCCACGGCTGCTATAGTAGAACAATTTTGAACTCTTAAATCTTGGGTCGTTGCGGGAATAAATTCGGTCACGATCTTAACCAAACGATGGGGTTCAGAAGAAAGCCTAACTACTTGAAATGAGGAGCAAAAATGTGCTTACTAACTTTTATTTAAACTGAAAGAGCACGATAACATCGTTAATTTAATATGCATTCTTGCCACAAAACATAAAAACATTTAATTATTGATTTTGAAAAGTTCCTAACACAGTCACATTACATAACGTCACTTCGTTTCTTCCAATGTCGAAGAGTTGCTTCAGAGAAGCTAATATGTTAGTGGACAGCGAAACTGAAAAACTGAAAAAGGGAAGACCTGAAAACCGGGCACCTATCATTCCAAACGAGAACTGAGAGTTAATCCACACGATCCGTGGAAAATCTGACTTTCAACAAGTAGAACGCCTGATTTTCTCTTAATTAAGGTTATCCACCAGTCAAATACCCTTCACGGATACGGAACATCCGCCGAATGGACCCTTAATCGAACCAAACTGACTATCAGTTGCTTTGGATAGGTTGCGAAATATTATGGGAAAGCATGGTGTTCACTACAAGTTAATGGCATCATTCACAATTGAAATAAAATTCCACCATGTATTTGTCATTCATGACACCCTTAAGTGATAAGGTACTCCCGATGCTAAACGTGCATCACCCAAACAGTTGTTCGGAAGGAACCAACAACAACATGATCCGAGAGGATCTTACGTTAAGTCGTTCTAAAGGAACAAAACTGCGAAATGCAGGAAACATTTACTAATCATGCATTTAGAAGAAATGCCAAACACTGAAGTTAATCAAAAAGTGAAAAGTCACTTGAAAATATTATTATTGAATCGATTTTCAGGTTAGAAATGGGTTTATTATGCTTAATAAATTTACCAGTCCACGCTAAAATTTACGACAATTTTAAGGAATTCTTTCCCTTGACAACAATGCTACCAGTACAGATCTCTCTATTTACTGTCTGTCCCAACACACTACTGGTAAAGTGATTACTTACTTACTTTAATTATGAATACGAATGAAAATACGACAAGATGAAAATAATATAAATTACTGGCTGACGAATCGAAACCGCATTCGCAACTCAAGTCTCATTCTAAAACACTGAGTGTCAATATGCACACTATCAAACGAAAAACGGACGTCAAAACGAGAAAACAATAAAGTCCGTAAAAATAAATTAACATCTCGAAGTCATACAGCTTAACACGCATGAAGAAACACAGTAAAAATATTTAATCTAGATCGGGTCGATGTCCCACACTTGGACAGCCCTCGACTCGTCTGATAGCATCCCGTTATCTCAATGAGAGCTTCGCATAGACCCTCTACAATAAATCATATCGCACTGTAATGGCTACCTTCAACCAGGCCACTTCCACAAAAGAACAAACAAAAGGAACATCTTAACCGAGACTTGAGTGTGTACAGCTACCATCCCAGACCTATCGTCGGGCTCACTTGAAATCTGTACAACCTAAACCTAATCATTATGTACATGATGCCTTCCAAATCCTATCGTCGGGCGTGACCTAGGACGTCTCATCATCAATGACTCCAAAAATAAACACGTGACGTCCTAAATCTATCGTCGGGCGTCAAAGTGGGTCGTACTACGTCTCCCTTAACATATCAGGCGAAATGCAATTCTCAAACAACTCCAACAATATCACTGAATCTGGTCAGACAAAATACGCACGACGGAACCAACGTCTCTATTATCAACTGAATGCAAGTCGAAATACAGCAAGTGTCTACCTCTCGAAAAGTACAGTAAGTGTCTACATCATTATAATATGTGAACTCAAAAAATAAATAGACGTGACGAACGGTTCTCCACCTCGAACGCAATCTCAGCCTGTGCACTGACGTGTTAGGGAAGCAAATGAAAATTCCCAACACACGTTTCCCTTTTAGTGGACGCCTTCAAAATAATAATCATCACCATCGCATTCGAAATTCTCAGATCGCCTATCATCAATTCCAACCATCTTATCCATGACCTCTCCAATGAACAAATTAAATATAACCCAAACCGTGTGTCCAAAGTGCTCTTTGATCCTGAAGATCGTTCATTCTCGTATCATCCATGCGGGCTTTTCGTAACAAAAATCACTGGATGTGTACTGCCCAGACTTAAACATTTTACAAGAGTCGTTTTCACTTGGAATCTTTCTATAAATTTCACAATGCTTCACATCATAGTCATCTCAAATTCGGATTGATTGCGGAAAACAATACAGCCTGTTTCACACAGCCTGTTTCTAAATACTTCCTCTACAAAAATACAACTTGTCTCAACACTCTTTCTCCTCGCTTTCCAGCGGCATTACTCCCATCTATCTCGTCTCCACATACATATAAATCCATCGCTTTCAATCCCTTTTCCTTCACGACCCTTTTTCATACTTCGATCCCCTGGTGAAAACGACAACCATCATTAAACACATCTCTTACTTTACTATTATTAAGACTTTCGGACCTCAAGAATCCAAGAGCACACATCGACCTTTCGCAATTCAAGTATACACGATGTCTCACAATTTCCTTCCCATTAACGACTGCGACTCTAACAAATTTTATTGACATTATCTAAATATGCTTACGATCCTTGTAGAAATAACTGGTTAAATGTAATTTAACAGAGAAGAATTTCCTTATCCCGCGGTAAACATTATTATTATTATTATTATTATTATTATTATTATTATTATTAACCAGCGTTTCTAAATGCAACTGACACCTGAAATTACAATATTCGCCACGACAAATTTACACTTATAACGTTCACAAATCCGCACTTTGAATGATATCTCATCTCGACACAAAATTTTAAGCGTCGCATTTTACCGTTCTTGACATGAAATTTACACACTGAAATTTTCACACGCTGACCAAAATTTACAACGCCTTTCGCCTGATAATCACGCATATCACCCGACAATCATCTGGAAAAATTTGGTTAGGACAGACAGTAACTAACTAACTAACTACAACATAATGTAAAATAGACAGACCTGCACATTGGTGACATTCTCAGCATTCTGATTACATCATCTCCAGCAACCTCGTACTTAACCACTCATTTTCACAGACAACATTGTCATTTTCAACATTTCACTCATCCAAACACTACCCTTCACACACACACGAGATTAAAATTACCATAAATAATGCACTTTCTTTGTAACTTGCACCACGAACTTCCCTCGTTCTGCAGTCGACTCTAACTGTCTGATGCGCCTCCCAAAGTGGTTTCTCTCCCCGTTGTTTCAACAAGAACAGGTGTTCGGCCGATAAGGGAGTAGAACTATTTTGAATCGCTTCCCCCAGACCTTCTTCACTTACAAGAGTACAGGAAATGATAAAAATAAATTCTGCTGTGTATTTTTCAACCAGCCTACACCTTCCCAGTTCGTCTGCAAACGTTCACAGCTTCTCCAATCACTTTTCTTCTTAACTAAATATATGGACTTTAGCCACGAGCATGTATTGAATTATTGTCGGTCAATCTGGCGCGAAATTCTAATGACGGCGGGCACAAGCTCCCGCGGCTTCAAGTTCCAGATCGACACTGAAAAATCTACGGTGGGGGGGTTTCTTTTATAATTTCCAGAAGGACGCTATCCCCTCTATGAGGCTTGGTTGTGAAATCTGCCAAATTTGCTTCTAATAGACCAATTTTGATAAGATTTGTCCCAGAACTCCGGACAGACTTGCACTTATGTTCGATGTTAATTTTATAATTTTCCTACACTCACAACAGGAGGAATAAATTGTTTCTGCCCGTGCGTTTCGCGCGTTTTCTTCCTTCCATGACCTTGGCACGTGTAGCTAGTTCGCTGGTCTCACGCTACCATGTACTTGGGCTTAACTGCACTTAAAAATTTCCCTGGGGGCTCTGTCTTCACAGAGGGTGTATGAATAATTTTGCTTCTTTATTTCATTATTTACTACATTGTCAAAATCCCTCGTTGTGCAGAATTCCATGGATTTAGAGAATTGTCGGGCACTCGAGCCCCGCCGAGGTGTCCCGGCAATCCACGAGCTCGCCGGGAAGGAAGAACCTCCCCACGCAACATCGGGCTCTTGGGAGCGCAAAATGGCTGCCCTCAAACATACAGTAGTTCCTGAATGCCAAATAAATATTTGAGAAAAATGAAAAATTTTCTCACCGTAGAATTATGGGTTCAATTATATCTTTCATCTGGGGCAAAATGTAGGAGAGTTAGCTATTCATCAAGTAACACCCTCAACGTTATAGGCTTCATGAGCGATTAATATTTTAATTATAGAGTTAATGAACGACTTATCCTGTCTTGAATAACCAAGTAAATACACTAGTTAACTAACAAGTACTTAAAATACAAGGAATTAATTGTGAGTTACATATCGGAGGGAGTGATTACGAAGGCGCAGATTTATAGAGACTAAAAATGTAGTCAGGCAAAATAATACTAAAATTTAAGGAATGGGCATTTAAGAGGGTATACAAAACAATAAAAGCATACTTAAAAAGGTGGAAATTATTTATAAATAGCCATAAATGGTATAGAATAGTAAGCAACTTTGATTCAGAAAGTTGTATTTTTCATTGTTAACCAGTCTCGAGAACTTTTGTCTCAGTGAATAATCATATATTCCTCAAAAATTTAGGGTGTAAAATCTTGCCCATTGTACCGCAAACTATTTTTGTACTGAGAGAAACTTTTTTCTTTACTCCACCCGAACGTTCCTTAAATATAACTGAAAGAATTTATTGAAGCTGAAATTTTAATTTACCTATTATTTACCCTACTATTCCATATTAGCCGACTATTCCGTATTACCCACCAAGTGCAACTTTTTGAAAGAAATAATTTTGACGTGAAGACAATATCAATTTACAATTTAAAAATATAGAGAATCTTGGCTAATTATTTGAATTTTCAAACCATATTAATTTATATTTCATAACTGATTTCGGAAAGAAGTTATACTGCCAGAAGTAAATGGTATTCCATATTATACGACTCTCCTCTACTTGACCCAAACCACGCAGCCACATCCTCGGTAGTTTAATTTTTGTCTGTGTGCCTGTTACAGCATCATGGGAACTGATTGGCGGATTTTCATGAAACCTCTTACTTATGTTTAGGACAAGGAAGAAAAGGAATACTAGCTATAATTCGTTAAATGATCCCATAGGAGGGGGTTTCAGAGGGAGCGTTAAACATAAAACTCGATGTATCTCTTTTACTGTTGGTTTACAGGAAAACTGCTCATGAAAAGAAGTATCTTGAATTTTATTTTAAAACATTTCTGTTCTATACATTGTATCGACGTAGCCTCCGTGGTTCAGGCAACAGCGTGCCGGTCTGCCACCATTGGGTTCTATGGTTCAAATCCCGGTCAGTCCGTATGAGATTTGTGTTGGACAAACTGGAGACGATACATTTTTTTTCTCCTGGTATTCCACCTTCCCCTGTCATCTTTCATTCTAGCAACGCTCTCTAATATCATATTAATTCATCTGTCAGTCAATAATCATTGCCCCAGGCTTCGGTAGTCGGCACAATTACTATCCTCGCCGCCAGATAGAGCTTCATTCATTCCGTTTCTGACCCGGTCGAATGACTAGAAACGGACTGCGGGTTTTCATTTTCACCTTGTATCGATAAAGTGAAAAATAAGGGATTTTTTTTGCTAGTTGCTTTACGTCGCACCGACACAGATAGTTCTTATGGCGACGATGGGATAGGAAAGGCCTAGGAGTTGGAAGGAAGCGGCTGTGGCCTTAATTTAGGTCCCCAGCATTTGCCTGGTGTGAAAATCGTAAACCACGGAAAACCATCTTAAGGGCTGCCGACAGTGGGATTCGAATCCACTGTCTCCCGGATGCAAGCTCACAGCCGTGTGCCCCTGATCGCACGGCCAGCTTGCCCGGTAATAAGGGAAATTATAGCGCCTGTCGTATGAAAGTTTAAGTCCAAGAACCGATAACTAATTCTATGGGTAGATGCTATAGACATCATCCTGGCAACGTTTAAAGGCTTAGTATGTCTGCCTGTAGCCTCCTTTTTGAATATTAGCCACATACTTGGTTTTAGTAAATCATTAAATAAGTTACATAATGTTTAAACGCTTACCAGATTAATCAGATACTTGAGCTTAAATGTTACTCAGAATTTCAGTTATATTCAGCGAGAAATCGCTTGTAGCTACACGTACATTCCTGCAGGTGTGAATCAGTTAATCGTAATCAGGCATTATTCTTGAGGTATGTCATAAGTGAGAAAGATTTTTTGCTCAAGTTAAGGTCATCCCAAACTTAGTCAAAATTTTGAGAGAAAAAATCCTCTGTATTTGGAATCTTTTGGCATCGTCTTCGAAAGAGGCTATGCCTTTCTACTTTTCAGCGTTACGGAGGACTGGAAATCCATAAATTCATGTTCCGTGTCAGCGGCCATATTATTTCTAATTTTAAATATTTCTAAACATGGAACGGTACGTAGACCGACTCCTGGGATCAACGGTTAGCCTCGATTCAATTCCCATCCGATCTGGGTATTTTAACCAAGGTTGTTTCATTCCTAGAACTTAGGTGATTGGTATTTGTGATCGTCTTAATGTACCTCTTCAATTACACACAACGTATCATACTACTAACCACAGAAACACGCATCAAGCACATAGGGTTGATGATGTAAGGAAGGACATACATCCTTAAGAAAATAGCCTGAATATACGTTAGCGTTGACCCCCTCATAGCCAGGAAAAGGGCTGGGAAGGAGAATATACGCAGTAAGATTACATATTGATATCATAACCAATTTAACAAACTGAAGTCATTAAATGCTAAAATATTGTAATGAACGGATAGTGACAGTACCAATGTTATCCTGGTTTATAAAATAAATTTTAAATTCAGAAATGAGGTGTGTTCGTGCTCTTGGACATCATTTTTACCCGTATGAAGAGACCAAAAACATATAATTTATAGGGCACTGTGGTGATCGTCAGTAGCAGGTTGAGAACGCCTGCTGGAGAGTATTAAATTTTGGCTTTCTAGCCAGATATTCCAGCTTTGAATTCTGGATGGATTGTAAAAGGAGTGTCCACTTGAAATTTTCACAGCTACTGGTTTTTCACTCAGATGCTCGAGGCTTGAATTCTCATGGATTATAGGGCGTAATATTCATATGTAATGTCAAGTGTAATCGGTAAAAGGAACCAACCTTAAATGTCCAGCCAAAACTTCAGGATAGCTTCATCATCATCATCATCATCATCTGTTTACCCTCCAGGTTCGGTTTTACCCTCGGACTCTGCGAGGGATCCCACCTCTACCGCTTCAAGGGCAGTGTCCTGGAGCTTCAGACTCTTGGTCGGGGATACAACTGGGGAGAATGACCAGTACCTCGCCCAGGCGGCCTCACCTGCTATGCTGAACAGGGGCCTTGTGGAGGGATGGGATGATCGGATGGGATAGGCAAGGAAGAGGGAAGGAAGCGGCCGTGGCCTTAAGTTAGGTACCATCCCGGCATTCGCCTGGAGGAGAAGTGGGGAAACCACAGAAAACCACTTCCAGGATGGCTGAGGTGGGAATCGAACCCACCTCTACTCAGTTGACCTCCCGAGGCTGAGTGGACCCCGTTCCAGCCCTCGTACCACTTTTCAAATTTCGTGGCAGAGCCGGGAATCGAACCCGGACCTCCGGGGGTGGCAGCTAATCACACTAACCACTACACCACAGAGGCGGACGGATAGCTTCAACTACCCAGAAATAAGTGGAAACTGAGAAAAGTTAATTTCGGTTATGGATTGTGTAAACAATAAAATAATATACGTTAGCCTGTGGGAACAAGTTAAATAACACCTTTCAAATATGCTGGAAGAATTCACTGAAATAATATGTCACAATTATAATCGGTAAAGTCAGTGTGTTCGACTTTTTTTTATATGTATAATTTGCTTTACGTCGTAACCTACACGGATAGGTCTTATGGCGACGATGAGATAGGAAAGGTCTAGAAGTGGGAAGGAAGCGGCCGTGGCTTTAATTAAGGTACAGCCCCAGAATTTTTCTGGTGTGAAGATTGGAAAACACGGAAAATCATCTTCAAGCTCACAGCTGCGCGCTCCTAACCGCACGGCCAACTCGCCCGGTGTTCGATGTTTCCGGGAAGTTGCTAATTGGTCTATTATCTACTGAACCTCGAATAATTATTTACGAGAATTGAAAGTATTCAATTTATTCAGGAATTTTCAAGTGGAAAATGTAAAAAAAAAAAAAAAAAAAAAAGGCTTCAATGCTTTCAGTTATTTTTGGAAATATATTCGCAATCGGTGAAATTAAATTATGTTTCCTCCTTTCTGGGAACTAAATTTTACACTTAAATACCTTATTTCTATAAGCAGTTCTGAGCATGAAATACGCTACTCGATTTAATATACAACCTTGTACGTATCATCATGAATATAACTACACGACCTCCATTCCTAAGTGAAATCGGAACAACACGGACGCGACTTTCCAGTTTCTAAAATCACACTTGCATTGCCAAGAATCGAACTGCGGCCATCTTGGCAAGTATTGGCCTAATAATATTGAATGAATGCGCCACCAGAACAATAGCGGCTGTTATATGTAATTACCAGTTTCAGTTAAGAATATAGTCTGTATGCTGCAAATAATAGCAATTCCCCTTTGTAATTGTAATACGTCAGTTAAATCTGCAGAACGGCTCATTCCGCAATAAATGAAATGTAAATTTATTGCAGCATGAAGAGAATTCTCTATCGGTTCATTATGTGCCACTAAGCATTTCATGCTTCGGCGGTAAAGGATATCAATTATATAGTGAGTCCCCTTTGTAGTAATATCAAGGAATCTCAGTACTTATCTTGTTTGCTGTGATTCGTTATGGTGAGTTCTTCTAAAATACGTATTACTACTTTCAGGTAATAATCTTGCAGTGTGGTCAATAATTAATTCACGGACTACTGCAGAATTAGCCATAACATACTGCGGAATTGCCAGGGATGCTGCTGATTTAGTAGAAATATTAAAATTACAATTATTTTGATAAATTCAAGGTGTAATATAGTTTAGAAGTACCGGCGGATAAGTATACAGTAAGTAACAGTTTTTTCCCGTGCAGAAATAATAGGCCCATTTGAAAATCGTTCACAAATCGAGTTATACTTCCAATTTTGCCTTAATGTTGCTCATTGAGCCGAACCTCTCCTACACTTAACAATATCGTCATCTAATATGCTATATGCTTTAATTTCTAGCAATTCCACTATCGTCGAGAGGACTTCCAATTGAGATTCGCATAAGATATTGTAATCGTGCCATCGTCCTTGTTAAGAGACTCTCAGTTTCAATTGTGTTTTCCAACTGAATACATTTTTTTAAAAATTAGACCCCCTGGTGGCCATGATCGTTAAGGCATCAAATCTATATAGTCTGACACCATGGTTAGCCGGCTCGAGTCCCGTTGGTCGAAAACTTTTCACCATCAAAATGTTAGCAAGCAGCGTTAGAGAGGTGGTGGTATTTCAATTTCTAATCACTAGATTCCGAGCCAAAAGCCTGAATTCAGTTACAAACCTATCCGCAGTGTTCATATGGAGTGCCGGCATATGACGCTGTTGGTGGTGATTCGTCCGTCGGATGGAAGTATTAGGCCTTCAGCAGACCCCTTGGTGCTATTCGATAGCAGTAGGCTATGTGCTGGCACCGGGTTTCATCCTCTCCCTTCCTACCATCATATCACGTGATTCATTAGCTGCCTGTGTGGATCCGTGGTAGAGTGTCGGCCTCCGGATCCCAAGATAGCGGGTTCAAACCCGGCGGAGGTAGTCGGAGTTTTGAAGGGCGGAAAAAAGTCCATTCGACACTCCATGTCGTACGATGTCGGCATGTAAAAGATCTCTGGTGATACATTTGGTATTTACCCGACAAAATTAATTAAATCTCAGCCATACACGCCCAAGAGAGATCCGGTTTACTCTGTCTGCCATCTAACGGACCTAGAGTAAAACGGAACGTCGAAATTGACGAGCAGACAGCCAGATGGCGTCAAATCGAAATGTCTGCACACGGTAGCTGAGGCCATACGATTATTATTATTATTATTATTATTATTATTATTATTACGTAATTCATTTCATCTCAATAACTCCTCTGATGAGGTTGACGTCAGGAAGTGTATCCGGTCGTAAAACTCGCTAGGAAGATTTATCTCACCTGATACCCGACACCGCAGGGAAACGGAACAAGGGTTGGACATACTTACATTTAAAAGAATAATTTGTTCAGGTAATAAATAATAATTTCGTGTGGCTATTTCTAGCCGAGTGCAGCCCTCGTAAGGCAGACCCTCCGATGAGGGTGGGCGGCATCTGCCATGTGTAGGTAACTGCGTGTTATTGTGGTGGAGGATAGTGTTATGTGTTGTGTGTGAGTTGCAGGGATGTTGGGGACAGCACAAACACCCAGCCCCCGGGCCATTGGAATTAACCAATTAAGGTTAAAATCTCCGACCCGGCCGGGAATAGAACCCGGGACCCTCTGAACTGAAGGTCAGTACGCTGACCATTCAGCCAACGAGTCGGACATTTGTTCAGGTAGAATGCATAAATCAAAGTTTTTCGATGACGCCGTAACCTTAACAGAAGACTATATTGAAATTTATTTCTGTCATTTTAGTCCTATCTACACGGAATTTTAATAGTTGATTACTATAGCTTAAATAAATACATCTTTATATCTTTACCCAAATATAACAATAATATTTATGTAATCAGGGTAAGTTTTAAAGAAAATTTGACCGGGCGAGTTGGCCGTGCGCGTAGAGGCGCGCGGCTGTGAGCTTGCATCCGGGAGATAGTAGGTTCGAATCCCACTATCGGCAGCCCTGAAGATGGTTTTCCGTGGTTTCCCATTTTCACACCAGGCAAATGCTGGGGTTGTACCTTAATTAAGGCCACGGCCGCTTCCTTCCAACTCCTAGGCCTTTCCTATCCCATCGTCGCCATAAGACCTATCTGTGTCGGTGCGACGTAAAGCCCCTAGCAAAAAAAAAAAAAAAAAAAAGAATATTTGGTCCATTTTCAAACTGCCTCAGGTCAAGAAATCTGGTTCATTATTTTAAAACTTATTAGAAACTGTAAATTAATAAACTGCAGTATTATTTCTGGTTTTTGGAACAATTTCAACCAAACATGGTAAACGTAAGACTTTTGCGGGTGAGACACTCCTGTCACTCCTAGGGGTTGGGGGGCAGAGGAATATATAAAATTAATCGGAAAAGACCAATATTAATGCAGAATACACAGTTTTAGGGGTCACTGAGATGCATTGTGACACTCCGGTTGCCATTTGAGCCCAAGTTCAGCCCCCATAAAAATGGGGAAAGAAGGGTGAAAAATAAAATTTCCAAAATGATTGAGAGTAGTGTTTAATCCACAATTTCCTGGCTCACTAGGCTGATTGGTGATAATCGCAATGACATTTGGAATCGTGTAGGTATTAGTTTAAAATCCTTTGATTTTGGTTTTTCAAAAAAATGATAGAATTTATTTCTTTTTCTTTCCAATAAAATATTGAGATGAATAAATACCCGGGACTCACTGACACACTAATCAGCTAGTGTTCTTGTCGGCTTCCCAGGAAGCTACAGGGCTAAACTTTGGCACATGTGTTCCTTGTACGGTAGTTAGGAAACGTACAGGAGTTTTATTGCGGTGTTTTGAGACAGAGGGGGGTGAAACTAGTTACCCTAAACACAGTATCACTAAATCACTCACTCGCTACAAAGAGAGTGCAGTCGGTCTTGATTCATGCTCATCTGGTAAAGAACGGTATAATGCATTCGGTATCCTGCATTTTAGATGCAGAAATTAACTGCATGCTCTAATCCTTACAAATAACGTAACAGTAGTTCAACGGACGTTGAAGCTTCAACTCTAAATCCAGCTTGATTTTAACTCCATAGTGGGTATCGAGTACATTTGTTTACTTCCGGTAGCCTAAGCCAGCAGTGCTTATGACAAAGGGGAACAAAAAAGTGAATGAATGGTTCGACTATTCTCTGAAGCAGCGAGTAGGAAACTGAGAAATCTAGATTCGATTCTAGATCAGAACCTTGACAAATTATCTATAAGACTTGTACTTCTTTAACCTGCAAACTGGATCATTAATGTAGATTAATTTTGTTAAGCAAGTGAAGCTGCTTTTAATTCAGATTAGGTCTGTTGTTCACTGTACTTGACAAAGTATATTTACTGTATATTATTAGAAAAAGGATGTGAAACTACTTAAAAATAATTTTTAAAACATGGCAAAATTAGAAATATGTTTTATCTTATTCGATTCTCATATACATTTTTAACTTATCCGATGTGACTTCCAGTGCCTGAAGATGAATGAATACCTTTCCTTAGAGCTCTCAGGAGGGATTCTAAGCATTCTCGACTCCAGTCCATTCATTTTTCAATCTGTCGTCGCACGTTGAAGAGTCACAGTGGGGTATTTATAGATCCAAGAGGTACGCTTTGCACACCAGGAATGAGAAATCTTCCTCATTTCTTAGAAACTTATAGGCGAATGAATGCGAACTCACAGAGGGTGTAATAATGGGGACCGAGATGCCACAAAATGGGAAGTACGTTACCTTGTGCACTTATCCTGCTGACGAATATTATAAACCAGAGACAGGTATAGAAATAACATTTTGTTTCCGAAGTAATGTTTGTCAATTCTCCCACCATCAAAGTATTCTTTACTGACAAAAAGAAAAGCAAAGTCATCTCCGTACAGGCCATGAACGCCCTTGGAGGGTTGGAAGGTAAAGGCTTCCACTATCCGTAACCTTCACTTCATGGGGTAGAGTGGTTAGCTCTACGTCCTTACTCATTTTTGGTGTAGGCTGAGTGAACCTCAGGGCCATGTGCACCTCCAGAAGTAGAAATTCTTTACTGACGGCCTTTCAGAAATAATAAAACAAATGAAAAATTGTGGATAGAAGGTATATAATTAGAAGTATCCAATAAAATATAATATTTAGGAATTGTGTTAGTATCCACCGGTAAGTGGAATTAACGACTAAGACGAGCAAAATTGAAAGGAGGGGCCGCTCTTTCTTGCATGAAATGTTTCGAGAGGAAGATGCCATATATTGAATATGAGCATCAGAAAAATATTCTAAATTCACTTTAAAATCCAGGCAGAAGTATGGGGCATTGAAGAAGGCAGTAAAGAACTAGATGTAATAGATAAATTTTGTAAAATAATAGTGGGGCTACCAGAATGTACAGCTAATAGTGGAGCTAGATTGATGTGTGAAGTTAAGGTAACTGGTTAATATTAAGCAGGGGAAATGGGAGGGAAATATTGAATTTAGCATACAAACATCAGATGAAACATGTATACAATGACTACTGGGTAACCAAGGTGGAAAGGATGTTGGATAGAACAAGAATGGGAGAATACAGGCCTAATGAGATTCAGAACGAGGAGGGGAAGCTGGGTGAGAAAGTAACCGCTCGAGTGACAGATACTGAGGAGCAGCTGATCATGTCAGAATGTAGAGAAGAGGGAACATTACCGGAATGCTGTGAAATTAGCAATAAGTTGTCAAGAGAGAAAGAAAAAAGAAATAATAAATAAATAAAGAAAGAAAGATTTACGAAAAGAGAAGTAATAGGTATGGTGTGGTGGTTAATGGGTATTTATAAGAATAATGATCAAAGAGAGAAATATGAAAAGAATCCTTGTTTGTTATGTGGAGAAATAATGGAAGAGTCAGATTTGTTGAGGGTGTAAGGAGAAAGACTCACTTGGGGTGAAATACCTCCTTAGTGATATCAAAGCAAAAATAGAAATAGTTCTTGTAATTGTACAATTATTTTAAAAAGAGTAGTTTGCAAATTTTTTGTAACTTTGTGTCCGTGAGTAATACATCCAACCAGTATAAAATCGCAGTAGCTGGAGGCAGATAGTGAAGTCAGTGCATGATCTTCAAGGTCCTTGATCTCCAGTTAAACTAAAGTCAATTTTTTTTTAAATTTGCGATTGAGACGATTGACAATAATCTCAGTTTTATGAGTGTCGAAGCAATGAACAAATCGTGGGTGACTAGTCGATGTGTTAAAACCATCCACTAACTAGTCATGCCATGAGTACAACAAGAGTTGGTGACTGTCGGCAGCCCTGAAGATGGTTTTCCGTGGTTTCCCATTTTCACAGCAGGCAAATGCTGGGGCTGTACCTTAATTAAGGCCACGGACGCTTCCTTCCCACTCCTAGCCCTTTTCTATCCCATCCTGGCCATAAGACCTATCTGTGTCGGTGCGACGTAAAGCAACTTAAAAAAAACAAAAAAACAGAATGCATCTTTAAGGAAGCGAAGTGCTTGGATAACTCGGAGAAGGTTCGGAAAGTAAATATCCCTGATTGGCTGTATAGCGTGGTTAGATAGTCATTCGTCTTCTATTTCCATTGTTATAGGATTTAATCCCAGCACAGATCGTTGGTATTTAAAAATGACTTGATAATATGTGAAAACCATATTTATAGCACGTTTAAAGGGCTCGTTTACAGAATGAAATGGAACATTTCAGATTCACTGTTATTTTCAACACTGTTGAGATGGTATATTTTGTCATGTTCCGCCCCCCATAAATTTGGAAGTAATAAATACATTTAACACCGCTAACAATTATAGGTACATACGATACATGACAAAGTTCTTCTTCTTCTTCTTATTCTTATTCTTACTATTGTTATTGCTTGTGAAATTTGTATCCCATAATGTTGTAGACTACATAGATAGACCACGTCACCATCGAAGTAGCATTCCGTCGTGCCGGAAAATCATGCGAAGTCTTAACTGGCGCAAAAAACACAGTTAAGTAGCCTATCTCTAATATATTCTGAAAATACAAATCGTCGTTGCTCCTAGAAAAACCACTGTGTAATAATATTTCAGCTAGAACTCTGACCAAGAAGGTTCTCTCACGTAAGGTTTAGTATTGCATGAACTATTTCAACGAATTTTCGTTCTAAGTGATGCATGTGCTCTGGCTCAGGATTTCTCTCCTCAACATTGTCACATTACAGTATTTCGAGGCGTAACGATGAAATGCAGCCTGATACAACTGATCATAGAAGGCACGATAGAAGGGGAACGTGGACGAGGGTGGAGAACATTATCTTGGGCACAACGCCTCTGACAGTGGTTTGTCATACATTATATGGCAATCCTAGTACAGGAAGGACAAATTAGTAAAAGTTACTACATGATGATCGTCAATATACTGTCAGAACGCTGTACCATAAGAATAGTTCTGGTTATTTTTTGGTATTCATCGATGAAGAACTACGGTAAGAAAATCAACAACAATAACAAGAAGAAGAAATATCTTTTCTCTACTAGATAATATAATCAGTTAGTCATGTGAATGAAAATTCCACTCTCAACAACAGCGGGATTCGTTTTCCATTGTCCCCCTTCCTTCAGGTCCAAGCGAATGCCAGTATCGTATCTAACATACAGGTAATTATAATCACCAGCAGGGGCTTACTTTAGGGTGGGACCAATGGAACGCCACTTCTCCCAGAATTTATTCTTTCCTGCCCCTCACCAGCTGTGGAATTATTTCACTTGAAAATTAAATCACACATATTTATTTAAAATAATATGACAATATGGGTGGCTTAAGCGATCTTATACATCAAAAATTCGACTCCTCTTGTTGTCGTTGACGTCAGTCAGTGATTCACTACCTTTGTTCTATTCTTCGTGTTGGTTTGCAGTTCAGTTATTTTGTTGGTGTTCTGTGTTTTAGTCTTTGCATGCTAATATGCAACTATTGCAAATATATCTGCATTAAACATCTTTAATAGCAGCTGAATTTATCTATTGACCGATGTGATGTAATTTAAAGTAAGTAAAGTTGTCCCTAAAAATAGCATACCTAAAACTGCTTCGAATGACATGTCTATGTGAGACAATCAATATTTTCCTAACATCTATATTCTTCTGAAGATATTGGCTATTTTACTTCTTTCGACTATTTTTGAGGAAAGAAGGTTTTCAACACTGAGACAATTAAAGGTATAAAACAATTGAAAAGTACATCTGAAATACGATTAAATGTACTCGCCTTGTTCCCAATTCATCTTGAAATTCATCCGCCTGATGAAGAAGTCATAAATAAGTTTTGGTGTTGCAAAAGAACTTGATAATGTACGTTCCGAACATTTCTAGAAATAATTAAAAATGCGTGAACAATATTCTTATGCAACATTTATAACATTCACATTGTTGGGAACTGTGTATAGATATAGGCCTAGCACACTAAAATTTTGTTTTTAATAATAGTTTTTGAAAATATTGTGTATGTGTACGTAACATGCCTCATTCATAGGTGCTCTAAAATGTTATGCAGGTTAGTCTCTTTAGCCCCGTTCTACCCCTCACCAATAAAATTCTGTATCCGCCTCTGCTCACTGGTACAGACACGACATTAGTACCGGTTATCAGAGAAAACGTACATACTAAATACCTACATGGAAATGATGATGGAGAGGCATTAAACAACAACCAGTGAAAGTCAGCGGCACGCGCTACGTGCTATGAACATGTTCCATTTATCTTGAGGTAGCCGAAGGCATTTATTGCGGCAATTGCTCAAGTTTGCATTTCGTATCTCACCACGGGCAGTTTTTGAATTCAGCTGTCCCTGTTTACGTGGTTTGTGCAATGTTCGGTCGTCTATAATACCGCACACTTCTTTGGCTTTGATAGACTGCGGTGTATTACCGCTCTTTTCTGTCTTTTTACAGTAAATCTTGGTGAAATATCTGACGGACAAAGTGGTGATGCTCATCTCACAGATCAGGAGTTCGAACTTTATTTGGACATTATTCTCCGACCTAACATTTGCCTCGATGCAGGTTAGCACGTGGGGTCGGGACGGAAGAATAACCTCCACGGTACCTCTCCCTGTCATAGGAGGTGACTAGAAAGGGGTAGCCTACCAGGGGCTCTCAGTTCGGGAGCGTGGGTTGACGACGATCCTTCCCCTACCAGAGTCGGGCATTGCTTCCGCTTACTTGAGGCAGGTACTTCACTTTCATGTATCCTATCAGACCTCCCTTTGCCAATTCCTGTTCTTTTCCAACCCGGACGGTATATTTGTAGACTTGCGAGGCCTATGGAGTCTTTAATTTTCACGCCCTTCGTGACCCTCGTGCTCCTTTTACTTCTACTTTCATTATTATTATTATTATTATTATTATTATTATTATTATTATTTGTTACTAGCTTTATGTCGCACCGACACAGATAGGTCTTGTGGCGACGATGGGATAGGAAGTTCTAGTAGTTGGAAGGATGCGGCAGTGGCCTTTATTCAGGTACAGCCCCAGTATGTGCCTGGTGTGTAAATGGGAAACCATGGAATACCATATTCAGGGCTGCCGGCAAAGAGATTCGAACCCACTATCTCCCGGATGCAAGCTCACAGCTGTGCGCCCCTAACCGCACGGGCAACTCGTCCGGTCTTTTATTTTTCAGTGTCGGACTTCTTCCTTTATATTTCTGATTAGTGTTATTGGAGGATGTTTGCCCAGTTGTATCTACTCCATCTTGATCCTGAAACCAACACCCCCACCACCAACAAGTTTACGACCCCGACGGTGTGTATCACCGGTAGAACACGATGAGACCCGCATTTGTGGACCAAAAATACCCGCGTTGCTTGGGGATCTAAACATGTCGGGATTTTATAGTGGATTAATATACACATTTTATTTTCGATGTTTTCTGTTTACTAATTTTGTCACGTTTCTTTCTGGACGCCGTGCGATAGGTTGGTCATTCTGGAGTTCATATCGATTGTTTTGCGACGATTCGACTTTTTTCCTTGTCAGGTTATATTTTGACCATTCTTGTTGTGAAGTTGTTGCGTAGTATGTTTCTTTTCCATTTCTCTTCTTTGATCTTTCATCTAGTATTTATTAGAAGTAAGAGCATGTCTGTGTGGTGAAACGTGAGTGAAACAAGTGGAAAAGCTAAAACACGTAAGAGGAGATTGCAGGATTCACCAATCAAACGGTGCAACAAGAAAATAACGAATTTCAGTGCCGTCTAAAATCAATAATCATTACTCAGTTAAGATGATAGAGGATCCACATTCTTCAAATTGGACTCTAAGGGAAATATTCCAACCGTCAAAAATGAAATTGCCAGTTCTTAAAAGCACTGTGAAAGCAACCATAACTGTAACGGTAATGATAGTGGTAATAGGGCCCTTCACAAGGGCGATAATTTCATGCTTTACATTTAATAAAACAAGAGAATCCAACCAAAAGGCACATTAAAGTTCATTATTTAAATGACGAATTAAAACATTGTATTGTTAAAATCGGATACTACGTATTTTCTGGTCCATTTTCAAAAGACAAATATTGAGAGTGCAGAGGGTACAAATACTATAGATGCTGCACTGTACAAGCTGCATACTGGTTCATATATATTTACCTTCTACGCAGATTTAGCTGGGAATCCAATTCTTCTTACAGGGCTCTAGGAGGTGTCACACTGTATGGCTGGCTGCCGTACACGTCGTTGATGGGTTAGCTGTATAAATGCAGCAGGAATGCCGTCTAGTGGAGGTGAGTGTCAACTTAGGAACTTAGAACATTGTATTGATTTTTATTATTATTATTATTATTATTATTATTATTATTATTATTATTATTATTATTATTATTTCTCAAGATAAAAGTGCATACAATATTTGAAAGTGCAATTTTACGTTAAACAAATAACATTATTATTATTATTATTATTATTATTATTATTATTATTATTATTATTATTATTATTATTATTATTATTATTATTATTATTATTATTGTACCGGGCGGTACACCTCCACACCGCTAATTTAAAATGTGCGCCTGTTGAAACTCCTCTGCTGGAGGAAGTCTGAACTTTATATACGCTATTAATTCGCTACCTTCTCAGAAGATGTCACCACGTGGAAAATTTTGAGTTTTTGAACTGTGTCATTTTTGATGTGTTTTTGTTTCGCCTGAAGTAAGAAGTGTGAACTTTCTCTCCTAGAGGACACTACGGAAGATCAACAATAGTGCACCCTAGTGCGGAGTCAAAGAACTATTTTGTTGGAGAAATTTTTATTTCAAATGTTTGTCTTTGCTAATTTTTTTTCAGTTATTGTTTAAGTTGGCTGTATACCCCTCTTTTTCCCCTTGTTTTAGATTTATCCAATCCCGAATTTCTTTTAGTAATTTCCGACCAATCCGATGTATTTCCCCCCAACTTGGATATGTTTCTGTAACCTAGCCAATAAAAAGTTTGTGGGAGGGTGTTTTCTTTCCCCTAACACCTAGAACCTTCCGCGAGAGGATATAAACTGCTGATTTTTGGGTCTCCGGGCCACTTCTGTTCCATCTTTCAGTGCGTAAGGTACTCAGCAGGGGGCGGGAAGCGCCTCTTTCTTCTCCAGCCGTTCAACACAAGGTAATGGCCAATTAATAACTTCTTTCGTTGCTAGATCAGCAGTTTAACTCTCGGGGCGGGTTCTAGGCCTTCCACCATGTAACTTTCCTTTAAAATGTAAAAACATCTATTCTATTTTCAAACGACATATCGGGATAGAGAGTGCTTAACCCTCTCGAGCTCCCACTCACATCGTCTTGAGGTGAACTTATTTTTCTCAACCAATTCTTCCGTAATGTAATGTAAATTGCTATTAAGTCACCTCTGTAGTATGGGATTAGCCCTTGTATTAACGGCCTAGTGCCAAGTAGGTCTCAAGCAAAGTGTATTGGGAGTGCAAGTTCGCCTCCTCTCAAATTGTATTTTAGAGGTCATGCATTAACCTTCTTGTCATTTAACAGACCTCAGTAGGTTGGGTATTTTACCCCTGTGTATATGTCCTTTGAGGACAGCTTAAAGGTGGAGTTCGGAGTGGCCTATGATAGGCTTGTATTTTAGGGGGAAGTTGCCCTTTCTTGAAAATTGTGTTTCTGCCTCAAGGAGGCTTTTGGGTGTAATTGGAAGCAAATGTTTCTGGCATGTTTGGGGGTTTTCGGCCCCTTTGTTGTATGGTGTTCATTGTAAGGTTGGGCTCATTGCTCAAGAATTATGTTTCTGACTTTTGAAGCCCCAAATGGGGTACCTATGTAAATGTATTTTTCAATCGTGTTTCGGCTACTAAGTACCTGTTCTATTTGTTGTTACCTAATTTTGAAAAGAAAATATAACCTTGTTAAATTTTAAAATTAATTTCACTTTAGTAGCTTGAGACCTATTCACCACCCAGCACCTTCTTTCATGCATAACTACCACAAAAACACGGTAACAAGTGGTAGCAGAGCGTGGGTGAATGGGTCTCAATTTAGCCCCTTTTGACGGCTACACATTGTTTTGATCCGAACTCTAACCATTTTCTCAGTTGCTGGAATTTTTTGACTTTTTGAAAATTGTTCTGTCATCATGCCAGGCCCTCGCGATGTTCTCCATCTTAATTATTTGCGCAAAGAGGAGTTGATCTATGAATTAACTATCAGAAATGTGCAATCTGGAGGCACGGTTGCAGTAGACACTAACAAGCTTAGAGAGTCCCTAGATTTTCCCATTTCCATCCCCAATTTGGGAGAGAAAGAAATTGATGACTCTCTTTCCACGATCGTCGAGGTTATTACTGGGCTAGCTTCTGTAGTTAGTTTTTTTGATGAAAATGATCCGTCTCCTAATCAAATTAAGCGTGTGCAAGGCAGGCTATATCATTTTTCGAACAGGGTTAACGATCTGTTGTCTCTAAAACTGAATGACGTTCAGAGGAAGGAAGCTAGTACGCTCCTGGGAAATATTTCCGAATTATCTAGTAAGGTCACTCTATTGTTAACAGGGGAGGTTCCTCCCAAAAGCGATCTACCCACCACAGTGAATGCAGGTAGTGAGGAAGCGCCTCCCAAGGGAGAAGTGTATAGGATAACCGTAGCTGCCCAAACTATCTCTGCCCCATTGGACAACGAGCCTGAACGTCGTGCATCATTGAGTAACATCCGTTCTGAATTAACTTCCTTGCCATTGAAACCTTTACCTACTATGTCACCTGGGTTTAGCAGCTTGCCTCATCCATTGGCAATGTTGCTCAGAGGTATCTCTAAGTTTTCGGTTAATACCACCAGTGATGTAATTTCATTTTTAAGATTTCTAGTTGAATTTCAGGATCATGCCCTTGTGTTTTCTCTTTCTCCATGTCAAATTTTGCAAATTATTTATCCGTATGCTATTGGTATTCTCTCAGATAAAATCGTAAGAGCCATTGCCGAGCAATCATCTATTGAGGATTTCCATGCCCATTTGCTAGCTAATTTCATTCCGGCTAGGGCCAGGTCCTCCCTTATTCAGAAGTACTATTATCGTGTACAGCGCTTGGATGAAAACTTGGCTGATTTCATACAGGACATTAAGTTTTACACTAGGGTGTTTGCCCTTCATTTTCCTGAAGATCAGATTGTACAGGCTATTGTAGAAGGCATTTCACCATCTTATAGGTCATACTTGTGTTTCGCGGCGTGCCCGCAAACTTTCTCTGAACTTGAAGCGTTGGCCGTCTCAGCGGAAGGAGTTAGGTACGCCGATTCCTTGCGTGTGGCAAAAGAACCCCCTCCTTCGTTTAGTAATACTCGGCCTCCACCTCGCCGACCAGTCACACCCCGTAAATGTTATGCTTGCGGGTCGCCTGACCATCTTCGCAATAAATGTCCATTGGTCAAAAGTAGTAAGGCAAATAATGGAGCTGGTTCAGCACAAGGCTGTTTTAAATGTGGGGCCTTCTCACATATCGCCAAGAATTGCCCAAACTCGAATAGCACCCCCTCCTGCTCAACTTCTGGTGCAAATTCTACCTATGCCAATAATAAAAAGTGACTAGTGGCTTCGGCTGAGTCGACTAATCCATCTTCCCGAGACTCAGCCCCTGGTAAACAGGTTGTAACTTCAGGGAACGAGCAATTTTCAAATTCATCTTTTGAAGGTCCCAAAGAATGTCTTAGGATTGCGGCGGATACCCCCGCGCCTGTTCCTTTTCTTAAGATTGAGTTAAATAACGAGCCTATAACAGCTCTCTTAGATTCAGGAAGTGTTTGTTCGATTATTTCGGCTGAATGGTATTCTAAATTGAAAACGGTTTGTAAACTTCCTGACTATGCCTCTTCTCCTGTTCAATACGTATCGGCTAATTCATCTCCATTAGAAATTCTAGGTTCCTTACTGGTCAAAATTCGTATTTTTAAGTTTACATGGAAAGTTAAATTGTTTGTGGCCAAGCATTTGTCTTGCCCCATTATATTGGGAGCGGACTTTATTTCCCACACTGGTCTTGTGCTCGATCTTCAGAGTAGGTCTTGCACTTTCAAATTTGCCTCTAATTGTAAAATCCCACTATTAAAGTGTAATTCTGTGTCATGTTCGTCTATTTCGCCTACCCAGGATGAGATGTTGTTAGACCTTAGACATCTACCTGAGGAGCAGGCTGATAGTATTCGCAAACTGTGTCAGTCGTTTCCCGAGGTGTTCTCTGATACTCTTGGCGTTACTGACCTTATTGAATACAAAATTGAGGTCACGGATTCGATTCCTGTCCGTTTTCCACCTTATAGGCTATCTCCACCTAAAATGAAGGCTCTGAAAGAAATCATCGATCAGATGTTGAAGGACGGTATTATTAGGCCCTCTAAGTCAGCGTATTCTTCGCCTATTTTTTTGGTCCCGAAACCCCAAGGAGGCTTCAGGCCTGTCATTGATTACAGGGCTCTCAATCGGAAGGTGGTGTTGCAATCTGTGCCCCTTCCTGACCTTCATTCTTGTTTTTCATGGTTTCGTAAGGCCAAGTTCTTCACCATCTTGGACTTGAATCAGACCTATAATCAAATTCCCCTTGCCGAAGAGTCTAAACACCTTACAGCGTTTGCCACGGACTGGAATTTATATGAATACAACCGCGTACCTTTCGGGCTCCCCACGGGGGCAGCTGTGCTCACTAGGCTACTAGATAGGGTCTTCTCCGACATCAAATTCGAGTACTTATATCACTACTTAGATGATGTCGTCGTATTTTCAGAGACTTTTGAAGAACATCTAGATCATCTGAGAGAAGTTCTCGATCGCCTTCGTAAGGCTGGGTTAACTGTTAAGTTGTCCAAGGTTGCCTTTGCTAAGCCCTCTATGTCTTTCCTAGGGCATATTGTGTCACCGGATGGTGTAGCAGTCGATCATTCCAGAACACAGGCCATCCGTGATTTTAAACCTCCCAAGGACATTAAAGGTATCGCCAGGTTCATTGGTATGGTGAATTTCTTCAGGAAGTTTATTCCTAACTTCGCTAATAGAGCGGCGCCCTTAAACCTTCTTCGTAGGAAAGGCATCAAATTCGAGTGGGGACCTTCTCAACAAGCCGCTTTTGAAGACCTTAAATTAGCACTTTGTAATGCCCCTGTACTTGCTATGCCTGATTTCTCGAAGAAATTCATTGTCCAAACCGACGCATCGTCGTCAGCGGTAGCTGCAGTCCTTCTTCAAGAGACTGAACTAGGGAGGCGCCCCATCGCCTATGCATTTAGGACATTGTCGGCTCAAGAAGCCTAGTACTCCATATATGAGCTTGAAGGTTTGGCAGTCTTATTCGCCTTAGAAAAGTTCCGTCTCTATCTGGAACACGTCAAATTTGACCTGGAGACAGATAATCAAGCCTTAAGCTGGGTCTTAGGTAGACCGCGTCGTACTGGTCGTATAGCCCGCTGGGCCATCCGTATTTCTGCCTTCCAGTTTGATGTTAGACATATCAGAGGTACCGAAAATATTGTCGCTGATGGACTCAGCCGTATGTTTTCAAACGACGTCGAGACCCAAGAACCGGTCGACAGTTTATCACCTCCCGAGTCCATACTATCTGATGTTAATGCCATCTTAACGGATACCCCCATGCTCTTTAGGGATATCGAGAAATACCAACGTGAAGATCCGACGCTGGCTCCGATAATGGAAACCCTTTCTTCTGGGGAACATGTTGTCCCTTATGTTCTGAGGAATGGGGTTCTATGTTGCCCTTCGAGGCATGATAAGATGATGAAGGTTGTTGTTCCAGCGGTTCTTGTACCTATGATCTTCAAGTATTATCATGAGACCCCATTAGGAGGGCATCTTGGTATCTTTAAAACTCGTGAAAAGATTCGTGATATGTTCATCTGGAAAGGTATGGACGGTGAAATCCGTGAACTAGTAAAGGCTTGTAAATCCTGTTTGCTTAGTAAACCGACCATGTCCACCAAGGTAGGCCTCTTGTCTTCTCAGCAAGCGTCGCGCCCCATGGAACGCCTGTATATTGGTTATGTAGGACCATTCCCCCAGTCAAAGGGTAATGCCAACAAGTTCATCCTTGTATGTGTAGATGGTTTTACCAGATTTTCCTGGTTATTTCCGACTAAGCTGGCTACCGGTCAGTCTACCATTACTTGCTTAAATTCTATTTTTGCTTCTTTTGGTCCGTGCCAATATATTGTATCTGATAATGCTAAGGCTTTTACATCTAATTTATTTCGTAAATTCTGTTTTGACTTGTCCATCTCTCATGTAACTACTTCGGCTTATTACCCTCAACCATCTCTGGCTGAACGGGTTAACCGGAATCTCAGGTCCGCACTTATTGCCTATCATCATGAAGATCCTTCCAGGTGGGACACGTCCCTGCATTGGATAGCTTTTGCTTTGAATTCGGCGGTTCATGAATCTCACAAGTTTACTCCAGCTTCTTTGATGCTTAAGTTTGTTCCCAACTCGCCGCTCTCTAACCTCTGGTCTCTGAGTGACATTCTACCCGAGACAATAGATCCGGACAATATTAAAGATCTTTGGAAGAAGGCTAAAGCCAATCTTAAAGTGTCTCATGAAAAGGTTAGGGAAAGGTATGATCGTGGACGGAGACCCACCCCTTTGAAGGTAGGTGACCAGGTTATGGTCAAGAATTTTGTTCCCGCGGGCAAGCTTGCCCCCAGATTTTATGGGCCATGCATCATTCTCGATTTTCTTACTCCGGTTACATTGTTAGTAAGCAATCCAGCCACCGAGAGGATATTTAGGGTTCACCTGTCCCAGGTGAAACCGGTGTAAATTTTGTGTCAACTTGCTTCATATAATTTGAAAGGATATGAAGGTTATATTTTTTTTGAGTTTCGCTTTTAAGGCATTCTGCCCCTTCTGTAATATTTTGGTTTTAGATGTAAGCCTTTTGTAAAACCTGCCCCGATCCGTTAAACTGCCATCCTGTCCTTGCCACGGCCATTACCACGCTCCCGTCTCCTGCTCCACCTTACACAGTGGCTGGCTTAGATGAAATGCCATGGATATCTACACGCCGCTGGTCCCTCAATCTCTCGACATGCCTGTGCCCTCAAAAGAAACATGATGGTCCAACACAATTCTGCCGCCTAGCTTTAATGTTTCAGTGCCCCCGCAGCCGCGCGGCGCTGTGCCGCGGCTGGGTTCGAGGACGGGCCCCCTCGGCCCCAGCGAGGACGACATGTGCACGGCGAGCCGGAGCTCTCCTCCCGGCCAAGGCTGATGTGCGGCGCACGACCTGCTACTTGCCCGCAGCCTGTATATGTTCACCGCGGGCGCGGCGTGTTTCAACACCTCTGCTCACCTCATAGTGCGGGCGAGCGGTATCTCAGGGTACTTGAGGGGTCCGAGCGGCTTCCTTTGGACGCAAGCTGTAACGGCCGGTCTGGCCATCCAACTTAGCCTACATCAACTACATAGACATTCCTGTTCAACCTTAATACCGTTTCATGGGAATTCAACAGCAATATTTGGTGGACATTGCAAAATTTTCCTTCACTTTTAAGTATTAAAAGTTTATCCTCAGAATTCAACTACTACAAACAGAAAGACTTTACTTCACTTGCAACAACAAAATTTTGAAACGGAAACAAACCAAATTAAGAAAATCTCATAAATGCTTCTGCAATCTATCTTCATATTCACATCATAACTTGGAACTTGTTTCAAACTGACTTCATGGGTCATCCCTGGAGGAACTTTTGGGGGGGGGAGGTCTGTACCGGGCGGTACACCTCCACACCGCTAATTTAAAATGTGCGCCTGTTGAAACTCCTCTGCTGGAGGAAGTCTGAACTTTATATACGCTATTAATTCGCTACCTTCTCAGAAGATGTCACCACGTGGAAAATTTTGAGTTTTTGAACTGTGTCATTTTTGATGTGTTTTTGTTTCGCCTGAAGTAAGAAGTGTGAACTTTCTCTCCTAGAGGACACTACGGAAGATCAACAATAGTGCACCCTAGTGCGGAGTCAAAGAACTATTTTGTTGGAGAAATTTTTATTTCAAATGTTTGTCTTTGCTAAATTTTTCAGTTATTGTTTAAGTTGGCTGTATACCCCTCTTTTTCCCCTTGTTTTAGATTTATCCAATCCCGAATTTCTTTTAGTAATTTCCGACCAATCCGATGTATTTCCCCCCAACTTGGATATGTTTCTGTAACCTAGCCAATAAAAAGTTTGTGGGAGGGTGTTTTCTTTCCCCTAACACCTAGAACCTTCCGCGAGAGGATATAAACTGCTGATTTTTGGGTCTCCGGGCCACTTCTGTTCCATCTTTCAGTGCGTAAGGTACTCAGCAGGGGGCGGGAAGCACCTCTTTCTTCTCCAGCCGTTCAACACAAGGTAATGGCCAATTAATAACTTCTTTCGTTGCTAGATCAGCAGTTTAACTCTCGGGGCGGGTTCTAGGCCTTCCACCATGTAACTTTCCTTTAAAATGTAAAAACATCTATTCTATTTTCAAACGACATATCGGGATAGAGAGTGCTTAACCCTCTCGAGCTCCCACTCACATCGTCTTGAGGTGAACTTATTTTTCTCAACCAATTCTTCCGTAATGTAATGTAAATTGCTATTAAGTCACCTCTGTAGTATGGGATTAGCCCTTGTATTAACGGCCTAGTGCCAAATAGGTCTCAAGCAAAGTGTATTGGGAGTGCAAGTTCGCCTCCTCTCAAATTGTATTTTAGAGGTCATGCATTAACCTTCTTGTCATTTAACAGACCTCAGTAGGTTGGGTATTTTACCCCTGTGTATATGTCCTTTGAGGACAGCTTAAAGGTGGAGTTCGGAGTGGCCTATGATAGGCTTGTATTTTAGGGGGAAGTTGCCCTTTCTTGAAAATTGTGTTTCTGCCTCAAGGAGGCTTTTGGGTGTAATTGGAAGCAAATGTTTCTGGCATGTTTGGGGGTTTTCGGCCCCTTTGTTGTATGGTGTTCATTGTAAGGTTGGGCTCATTGCTCAAGAATTATGTTTCTGACTTTTGAAGCCCCAAATGGGGTACCTATGTAAATGTATTTTTCAATCGTGTTTCGGCTACTAAGTACCTGTTCTATTTGTTGTTACCTAATTTTGAAAAGAAAATATAACCTTGTTAAATTTTAAAATTAATTTCACTTTAGTAGCTTGAGACCTATTCACCACCCAGCACCTTCTTTCATGCATAACTACCACAAAAACACGGTAACAATTATTATTATTATTATTATTATTATTATTATTATTATTATTATTATTATTATTATTATTTCTCAAGATAAAGGTGCATACAATATTTGAAAGTGCAATTTTACATCATTTTTATAATATACAGTATCTTGATAGAGCCAATATTTATTTATTTAGCATATCGTCGTTGCGACTCGAAATACAGTTATGTGACAATGTTGTCTGGAGAAATACTGACCCGCAGCGTATGTATCACTTTCGTGCAGAAACACCAAGTTATCTGAGAACGGATCTTAAATACTTGTCATTCCCAAACAATATACCTACAAGGTCAGAAACCTCTTCCCTGCTGTGCTTCCCAATTTACCGCACGACAAGTTACGGCAACTCATTCTTATCCGCAACCGTACGCTCCTGGATTTCCCTTCCGACTGGAATTAGGAACATACAGAGTAGAAATGTATTTAAAATGAGATGTTGTGAATAACAATTAGTATAGAATGTAATATTTCTTTATAGTACCTCTCAGAATTTCAATTTTCTACTATGACTATTATTCAAGTTTAATTTCATAATTATAATATGTAATTAAGAACTTTAAGACACTGTAGTTTGTACAAAGTAGTACATATAAGATGAGCTGGCACAACAGCAGGCTTCATAGCCTAAACCACGCCCTATAAAATAAGCCTATAAATAAATAAATAAATAAATAAATAAATAAATAAATAAATAAATAAATAAATAAATAAATAAATACGTGAATAAATAAATAAATTAGAAGGAAACTTCGTTGATAATTTTCAAGCAATAAGTTACTAGACCTTAGCTGACAGAAGCTGTCTGGTCAGAATTATAAGCTGAAATATAATCACATAGTGGTTTTTCTAGGTGCAACGACGATATGGCTTTTAGTGTCCGACGACAAGTTCGGCTCGCCACAGGCAGGTCTTTTGATTTTGATGCCCATAGGCGATCCGACCTGCGCGTAGTGATGAAGATGAAATGATGACGAAGACGACAAATTCACCTAGCCCCAGTGCCAGCGGAATTAACCAATTATGGTTAAAATTCTCGAGCCTGCCCAGAATCGAACCTGGCACCCCTGTGACTAAAGGCCAGCAAGCTAACCATTTAGCCATTTAGTTGGACATAAATCTGCTATCATAACTCTTCTCGGAATTCAGCGTCACAAATTATAACCTTAGGGAATCATACGACTTAACATAAGCGCACGCACCGACTCGTACGAAATGATATGAAGTGGTGCGGTTTGCACATGCTTGGGCTATTTAATTAGCCCTCCGTTTCCGTACCGAAGCTTTTGTTTTTTTAACAAGTTGCTTTACGTCGCACCGACACAGATAGGCGACGATACGATAGGAAAGGGCTAGGGGTGGGACGAAAGCGGCCGTGGCCTTAATTAATTTACAGCTCCACATTTTCCTGGTGTACAAATAGGAAACTACGAAAACCATCTTCAGGACTGCCGAAAGTGGAGTTCGAACCCAAGCTCACGGCTGCGCGCCTATAATCACACGGCCAATTCGGTCGGTGCTAGGGAAGGAAAGACCCTTGGCAACACTATCTTGATCTTACATTCACAGCCGGGATGAGTGGCTCAGACGGTAAAATGCTGGCCCACTAGTGAGTTCTATCCCGGCGAAGTCCGGTGGTTTTTTCAAGATGACGAAATACGCCAACCTGGTGTCGGTACATTCACTATCACGTAAAGTAACTCCTGCGGGACAAATATTGCAGAACCTCAGCATCTCCGAAAAACCACACGAGCAATTTGGAGGACGTAAAAAGTACTCGTAAAAGCCTACATTCGCAAGGAACGTTTCGTCCACTACGACGCCATTTGCCTCTTACAGTGCTTATAGACGATCATTTGTAAGTAAAATTGGACTGAATTGATTAATTATCTAATGTGATGTTCATTTCACCTCAAGTCAGACTTGCATAGCGTGACGTTGTCACTCTAACGTGGCGAGACTCTCCCTTAGTCCGCTTATACTGTTACTGTATACAGATTGGTGATACTAATATATCTTGCCGTGGTTGCTGCGTGTTTTGACTGGCAGAACAATCGGCATTTCCACTTACTTTTTAATTCTAATGGTTAAAAATGAAGGATTCTACGTTTTTGATATCACAATGATATGATAATCCCTTATTTAAATAACAAAACTTACAAACCCATCGCGCAACAGCCCTTGCGTGTCTTGACTTACCAAGACAACTGCTGCTCAAGTCAGATGGGCTGATAAACGTTCTTCCAGGACAACTGTACAGTCTGCCGAGATTGACTGTTCTAAAATTCGTCCTCTGTAAATGAGTCTAGATGGTGTCCTTTGGACTAAGTTTGCCGGATTAATGAAGTATATTGGTTCACATCCCGTAGTCAGTAAGCTTTTAAATTGTCTTCCGTACTTTTCTGTTTTCAACAATACACGAATACTGGGTTAGTAACTTTCTTATAGATGTAATTCTTTGGCTAGTCCGTCATCATTTCCATCCTTCATTTATCAAGTTAGTATGAAAGGTTTAGATTTTAATTGAACATAACGTAATTAAATTAAATTTTTGTTTGTGATTCCTCACTCAGGTCCTTAATATGAAGCAGTCTTTGTAGGATAAAGCGATCAAATAAAAGAGCTGTATAATGGGCACTTGTCGTGCACAGCGGCAGGTGAGTGCTACCACTAATCGCCTGTGACACGGAATCTGATACAGGAATATTGAGAAGCCACGTCGTGTCACCTTCATACTAGACGTGACGCTATGTGTCTAAGGAGATCGCGTGGCTTACAGTAGAACCGGGATGAATGTTGGAGTAAAGAAGCAAGAATCCAGGCAGTTTTGAACACGCTCCTGAGTTTACGATCACCATTTGTTACGAAGAATCAGACGTTCTCATTTTGAAATAACAGGCACTGTTGTAATTTAAAGGTGAAAAAACTCCTCAAAATGTCCATCTACTTAACATTTTAATTAAATGAATCGGTATTGAAGGCAAGGAAGATTAGCAAAGTTAGAAGAAAGACGTAACGAAAGCAAACCTATGGCGCAAAAAGGCCATTGAGACCCTTCACATGCCATGAAGGTCTGCAGATAGTAGAACGGTCTTGTGGTCAGCATCAGAAAATCTACTGTTTGGTTCCCGCGAACTTCTCTCCAGTCCTCAGGCAAGAATTAAAATTTTTGGAATGGCTGGGAATTGAACCCAAGCACTCCCGGTAATAAACTGGAAGTTTAACCGTACAACACGGGGCGAGCATAGAAATAATGCCGTAGGCTAAGGTAAGATAAATCTATCACATTTGATGTTTTAATGACGTCTCGAATCGAGGAGTATACGTCATACATCATTTACATCGGGTAAATCAGCGCCCGTATTTCTTCGTATTTATACAACCCATAGTTCATAACTTAACCAACCATAACCTGTCACTCGTTAGTATGTTCTTGTGTTAGGTACTGGCTTGATAGACATGTATTCGATGCTGAAAAAAAAACCAGCAATATGGAGGTAAGAGTGAATGAAAGAACGCATAGAACCGCGCTACGCGTAGATTTGCAACTCTCCATGTTGTTCCGAAACTAGGTTGGCGGTGAAATGCTATGGTATAACATAAAGTAAACATGCAGCAGATTTTTCCGTGGCCACAGTGGGTAACTCTAAATAGCGTGATGTGTTTGGAGGCTCAAGCTCTGCACAGACAAGATATTTTTAATAATAATAATAATAATAATAATAATAATAATAATAATAATAATAATAATAATAATAATAATAATAATAATAATAATAATAATAATAATAATAATAATAATAACAATAATAATAATAATAATGATATTTGCTTTATGTCCCACTAACTGCTCTTTAACGGTTTTCGGAGACGCCGATGTGCGGGAATTTAGTCCCACAGGAGTTCTTTTACGTGCCAGTAAACCTACCGACATGAGACTGGCGTATTTTGAGCACCTTCAAATACCACCGGACTGAGCCAGGATCGAACCTGCCAAGTTGGGGTCAGAACACCAGCGCCTCAACCGTCTGAGCCACTCAGCCCGGCAAGATATTTTTATGCATTGATTTCAATCTCATGTGTGCTAAAATATATCATTAGTTATTATGATCACATTCGAAGTACTCTACTATGTTTGCATGAGAGATAGAGATGGGCTAACGTTCTGCCTGTCTTGCCAATATTTCCTTAATTTTTTAATGTAGGTACGCTCGGATTCAAGGTGCTTAAACCTACAGATCTGAAACTTTGCTGCATTAAGGAATAATTATGTCTGTATTCATTAATGCATTGGATTTTGAAATTCTTTGAATCTATATATATAAAAGCAAGTCGGGCTAGAGCGATGTATATATAAATATTTAAAAATGAAAAAAGACGTGAATTAATGAGGCACTTCCAGAAATCTCAGAAATTTGAAACTTGGTACGGGAGAAACTGATGACCCCAGGATCCCTAGAAAAATCGGAAATTCTCAAAATTCCCTGAAGGGGGCACGCCAGGGGGGCTCAAATTTTGGGCTCAGCATAAGAACACAGTCGTATAGCATATCCAAAACGATAACCTATAGGTTTCGTGGGCTTAAAAATTTTCGGGAATTTCCTCATTTTTATCCCCCATCCCCCCAAATCAAGATGGCGGCACAACCTGTCAGACGAGGTCGACAATTGAAATTTGGTGAAATTATAGCTTTTGGTCCCTAACCGACGGGAAAATTCCAAGATGTTCAAATTTTTCACTTTTAACCCCCAAAGATATCGAAATATGGAGGCAATTTTATTGACTGTGCAGACATTACTTTTGAGCTATTTTGTGGCTAAACGGTAAGTCGTATCACAAAACGGATGGCACAACGTCCCTTCAATTCGGAGTGATCTACAACTTTGGTCCTGTGACATTTTGTCGTATCTCTCTCCCTTATACGTTAAATTTGGCCGTATTTCTGGATTGTTCGTAAATTTGGTGATTTTTACACGTATATTTCACTGTTTGACACACTTATAAGAATGATAGGATCATCACGTTGGGTGCACACATTGGCACAATTAAGGGACATATGTGTACCAAATTTCATGATTCTAGCTTATACATAAGTAGGCAAAAAGTAATGTAAAATGTTAAAAATGCACCCAAATTTCACCCTATTCAAAATTTGAACTCAATATACCCCCTTAATATGGGAGATACGAGGATATGGTTTAGAAACAAACATGTAGAGCAATGAATGATGCGTCTGATAGCGCAAACCGTTTCTTAATATCATAAACCGTTTAGGAGATATGAATCGCGAAGTGGAAGTCTGCACTTTTCAACGTGCTCATGCTTATCCGTCATCTATATATATAAAAGCAAGTCGGGCTAGAGCGATGTATATATAAATATTTAAAAATGAAAAAAGACGTGAATTAATGAGGCACTTCCAGAAATCTCGGAAATGTGAAACTTGGTACGAGTAAGCTGATGACCCCAAGATATGGCCAGAAAGTTCGTCTTATCGTACAATCTGTTTTTCGATTTGATGTACCGTTTAGCAGCAGTTATTCTGTACATGATGGTTAACATCCTTATACTTCCGTATGACGACTATATTCTTTCATTGACGTCGATTTGTAGCAATCGAGAAAGTGTTTGTCTGCCATTGGTATTAAATACATTGCATATCGATAGTGACTCTCAGAAGGAGAGTCCTCCCCACATCGACTTTGACAGGCAATAAGAATGGGGTCGTCCTCCATCTCTTGTGCACTATTTTAATGCATAAATCCCTTCTCGATTCGACTAGCAGAACTCTAGGGAGCGTGTCTTCCATTTTAAATAAATTGACCCGTCTAAAATGTGACTGACGATAGGCATAGTGGCCTGCTAATTATAATGGAATCTCACCCACTCGGTGTGACTGGCAGGAAGCTGACTGGCATTAGAAAATGCGTCTGCCATTATAAAGATAAGAACGCAACTCACTTTTGACTGGCAGTAAGGAAGGTCCTTGCAAATAAAATAAAAGTTCCTCAACTGTAATCTATCTGAAAGTAGGAATTGGGGTCTGCCATTGTAATGAAACCTCCCCAAATCGATTTTAGCCGCGCACTAGGCAATCGGGTCTGCCGTTAAATGAAAATTACTTTCTTCGTTGTGAATTGCAGTAAACAAGTGGACTTGCCGTTATCATCGCAATTCCGCAAATCACACTTTCATTGGAAACAACGTCTGTGGTTTTCACAATACTGATTCTCGGATAAAGCCAAGACAAACCCAATTTAAAAATCTTATTCACTTAATGTGCACTAATTTACTTCGATATCCGTATACAATGTAGAGTACCGTAGCGAAGCACGGGTACATTTGCTAGTCTGTAATAAGAACGACATCGTCTGCGAAGGCAAGGCAATCCAACATCATCGCATTTTTTCCACAACCTATCTTTACCCCATTCTTCACTCCATTTTCAGTCATTCTCAGCCTCCATTCCCTAATAACTTTTTCTAAAATATTATTATTATTATTATTATTATTATTATTATTATTATTATTATTATTATTATTCTCATTTTGGTCTTCTATGGACCACGCTATATCAACTACTTTCTCCTACCATGTTTCACATTTGCCCAGTGTTCCCGCATTCTTTTTCGGTGAGCATCCTTCCGATCTTCGGTCCATTTCTTGCCGGATTTTATTTTGGGTTTTGGCTGAAAACTCCGTACTTCCCCATGTTTCTTCTTCAAAGAGTCACGTTTCAAGATGTTCTCATGTGAGATCCCCAGTTCTTTTGGGTCTTTTGCCACCAGATCCCTTTGATTTTATGTCCCGCAAAGTAGGCACATATTCGATTGGACAATCTTCCGGAGCATCTTCTCCACGTGTAGGTAGAGTTCATCATTGTGTCCGTCTTCTATACTCTCCTTGTTCTTTGACCGGACCCAAGATCTTTCTTAAAATCTTCCCCTCTTTGGCTTCCAGTTGTTTTGCCAGGCCTTTCTTACTCATCGCAAGGTTTCCTGATGCATATAGCGCCTCAGCTCTAATAACGGTACAGTAGTGCCTGAGTTTGGCCTTGAAGGACACTGATCATTTATTGTAGGTGTCTTTGGTTAGATGGTAAGCCATTTCCATTTTGTTGATCCTTGACACGAAAGCTTTCTTTTCACGAATGTTGGGCTCTATCCACTCACCCAGGTATTTGAATTTCTCTGCCTTCTTTATTTTTCCTTCGTTCACCTGAAGTTCTCTGGGTACTGACTCGATGTTCGTTATGAATTGTATTTACTCAAACGTAATATGAAGCCCTGCCTTTGCTGCTTGCATCTGTAGTTGACTGATTTGTTGTGTGACCGTGTCAAGAGAATTAGAGAGAATTTCAAGGTCATCTGTGAATGCTAAACATTCGGTTGTCAGATCCTTGTTCTTACTCTGACCCCATTCTCTACACCTTCCTTACACAATTCTTTACGCCACTTTTCTCGAGAACACAGTTGACAGACCATCTCCCCGCCTTACCCTTGTCCGTATTTCGAAGGACTCAGAAATCTCTCTCCTGAATTTCACTTTGGAGGTCATATCCAACAAGGTTTTTTTGAATGAGTGTTCTTGTATTATTATCTAAACCCAATTCTTTTAGAGCCTTGAATCCAGCGAGTCGTAAGCCTTCCTGAAGTCAACGAAGGTCACTACGAATTTCTTACATCTCACTTTCATGTACGATAGAATTGATTTTAGATTCATGATTTGCTCAACACAAGATCGCCCTTTCCTAAACCCTCCTTGGTTTCCTCCAAGTTGCTGATCTAGCTGTGCTTCACCTCTCGTTTGAAGTTCTTTCGCTAGAATCGTGTATGTTGTCGAGAGGAGTGATATGCCATGATAGTTGTTTAGGTCCGCTTTGTCACCTTTATTGTGCAGGTGGTGAATCAGGGCCGATGTCCAGTCACTTGGCAATTTCTCTGTTTCCCAAATCTCCCGGATGATATCCGTAAGCTTATCAACTGATTTATCACCTGCATACTTCCGAAGCTCGTCAACTATTGAGTCCTCACTTGGTGCTTCATTGTTCTTAAGTGATTGAATTATCTGCCTGATTTCTTCTCTGGTTGATGTACTTGAGTGTGGATTAACGGGCATATTTTCTTGAAAGTAAAATGTTGACTTTGGAGTCTCACAGTTGAGGAGGGACTCAAAATATTTCGCCAGGATCTTACAGTTTTCTTTGTCACTGTAAGCAACTTTCCCATCAGAATTCCTAAAGTGAAGACTGAGTGTGTGTATTTACTGATATTTTGCTTGAAGGTTTTGTAGAAGTCGCGAGTGTTGATTTTTTTGAAATTATGGTCTATCTGTGCCAAATGATTTTTGTGGAATACTCATTTTACCCTGCGTATGGTTTTGTCAGCCTGATTTCTCGTGACCAGGTACCTCTCTCTGTTTTCTTCGTTCTTCCGTTTGTTCCATCGCAGCCAGGCAAGTCACCTTTGGTTTGTGGCATCGTCGCATTTATTGGTCCACCAAGGATGCTTCCTCGATTTTGTCAGTGGGATGGTTTCTTTAGCCGGCTTCTTTGAGTTGTTCCCAATTCAGTGACTCAAGTGATTCAAGTTTCTGACTGAATTCTCTTTGAGTCCTTATTCTTCCACATCAAACCTGTTTATCTTTCTTTCCTGAAATATCTTGGTGGATCTTGGAATAAGCTTCATTTTTATCTTTGAGATATAGTGATCAAAGTCAAGATTCACGCTTCTTAAGTTTTTTACATTCTGGATTTCTCTCTGAGATTTACGAGAAATAGCAACGTGGTCAATTTGGAATTCGCCGAGATGGGGTTTTGGGGATATCATTGTTTTCTATTTCTCAGGAAGGCGTTTGAAAGCAGTTGTCTTCATAACTGGTTAAACGCCTTGCATAGCTCTACCAGCCTTCTTCCATTGTGGTTTGTTCTTCTGTGGGTCGGGCTGTCTCCAACAATACTCTTGCACTTCTTTTCTTTTCCAAACTGAGCATTGATGTCTACGAGAAGGATGATGATGTGTTCTTTGGGAATCTCTTCGCAGAAGATTTCTGCTCCGTGTGGGTCTGTCCTGTTAGCTTGATTAAATGGTGCATGGACATTCACCATGATGTAGATTTTATTTGTGACTAGAAAAGAAAATTTCGAGATTCGACTGTTGGGCGATATGAAATTGGTGACAGACTCTAAAATCTTCTTGCTGGCCACAAATCCTGTACCTAGGCGGGGGACAGACTTTATTACACGTTTCCCGACTTTACTCTTTAAGATCCTATACCCTTGGGATTCAAAGGCTTTTTCATCTACGAACCTTGTTTCTTGAATTACTGTGATCAATATTTGATGATGTTGTAGGATAGCAATCAATTGTTTCAATTTACCAACATTCAGACGTTGAACGTTGCAAAGAATTTGCGGCGTTCGTGTCTGATCTTGTTTGTAGGAGTCTCCGATACCTCCAAGCATGTCGAGCCAGGTTCACCAGAATCCGAAGGCCTGCATGCGTCGTGCGAGACGACGGTGGATTGGTTACCACCTGGGGTAGTTGCTTCTTCTGAATTTTCCTCCATTCTTTTCACAGTTGAAAAACTGTAGATGGGGGCCGGTGATATTTCACACCGACCAAGGTACTGCCAAGGTTGTGAGCCTTGGAGCCCCCAGCACTGATCGGATCGCCGACCCAATTTCCCACTGGGATCGGTTACCCGACTTTCACTGGGTTGCTTGGCTTAACAGGGACACCTCTTGTAGTTTACGTACCGGAGTTAGATTGAAAGAGGCCAAGATGGATTCTCTTGCTGAATCCAATATGTTATAGCTACAAATGACATGCAGCGACGCATTTCACTCCCATTTGCCCGGAGCCATAAGGGCTCCTCTCAGGTTGATTCCTGAGACCATCATCATCATCATCATCATCATCATCATCATCATCATCATCATCACCAGTGACTCATCGACTAAACCAAATCAGTGAATTTATAGTGGGGACTTGCTTTCGAAAGATATGTGCGTTCGGTTCCATCCGTGACATAGATCTCCATAGTTTTTAAATATTGCACCTTGGGGCCCGATGGACTCGGTTTGGACCCCTTCAAAGAGGAATCATAATTTACATCATCATCGCCATTGCACTTTTAAAAAAGAAGTAAGATTATGTATAAGATATTAGCATTATCGGAATTTCTTCGTTTGTGTTATTAGTAAACTCTTTGATACTATGTGTCGTAACTGCGCGTCTTTGAAGCACATGGAAAATGCTATGATGAACAGTAGACCATGAATTGTTCAGGGAAATAGAAATATTATGATGTATTACTGTTAATTTCTTCTTCAATGCATAGGTCTCTTAAAAACTTAGCTGGAACTATGTAAAAAATATAATAGTATTGTTGAAATATCTTTCTTAATGTTATAGAAGTAAAAATTGTCACTTTGTACTACGTTTCCTACTTTGTGTATCTGAACCAGAAATAATCACTAAATTCATGATGTAATGCGGTATGGCATCAAGTGTGTCGAAAACTAACTCCACAAAACGACCACTTTTCAGACACAAAACTCTTTTTTTTAAAACTCCTAGTCCTTTTTGTGTTAGTAGATAGTCCAGGACTGAAAGGAAATATAAAGGAAAATGGTTACATGTTTATGATTGTTTCTATCGATTTTATTAATATCTGTGTTTAACTAATTATAGCTGAGTGGATTGCTGATCCACCTAATTTCAGTTTGAATATTCTCCTCATACATAAAAAAATGCATAATCCATTGTGATTCAATATTGAATGTATATTCTTCTTCTATTTATGTATTAAGGGAAGCTAAATTAGGATGTTGTTTTACTTGACTGTCGATATTATCATCATAGCCACGCGACCTCCAGTTTTGCTAGCGTTTGAAAACTTAGATTTACGATGACGATTTATAGTAAATGACCTAGGACTGGGAAGGATGCAGTCATAGCCTTAATTAATGAACAGCCACAGAATTTTCCTGGTGTGGAAATATTGAACCCATGGAAAACCATCTTCAGGGAAGCCGACTGTTCGAACCTAATATTTCCTGAATGTAAGATTACAGAGACACGGACCAAACAGGGCAGGCAAGTCAAGATCTGTTGTGGCCAAGGGCGAAAAGTTCCAATGCAGGTGGGCCCGGGCCTTTAAGGGGCCTCCAAGACTCCTCGAAAAAAAGTTTAATATTACTCTGCATGGAAATGACCAGAGCGGTTTTGTAGAATCAGTCGAAAGAACGTTTTCTTTTTTCTTTTTCTTTTCTTTACAATTTGTACGCAGAGGATTTTCCACTTAGTTGCATCTAGCAGCAGTTTATTGTGTTGAATGTAACACAGCTCAGCCGTAAACGTGCCATCTCTCGCAATACTGCGACATGGTCGTCACAAAAGACCTGCAGTAGGAATGGGATCCTTCTCCAACTCCTTTGTAACTAGGATTAGTAAGGAGAGACTACCATTGTAATTAATGATTCCCTTCTAATTTGACTGGCAGAAGCCAAGGGAGCATGCAGTTTTGTTTCAGACTCCCCTAACCGATTGTGTTTGGGAGTAGGCAAGTGTACCTGCCATTATAAACAAATTTACCTATCTAAAATGTGACTGGAATAAGGCATAGTGGCCTTGCTATAATAATGGAAACCCACCAACTCAGTGTGACTGTCATTAAGAAAATGGGCCTGCCGTTATAATGATAACAGCACAACTCAATTATGACTGGCAGTAAAGAAGGTGCCTGCTATTATAATAAAAAACTCCTCAACTGAAATCGGTTTGGAAGTAGGAAAGGGTGCCTGCAATTGTAACGAAAACTCCCCAAATCGATTGTGACCGCGCAATAGGTAATGGGGCCTCCCTTTATAATGAAAACTTACCTACTCGATTGTGAATGGCAATAGGCAAGTGACCCTGCCGTTATCATCACAACTCCGCAACTCACACTTTACATTGGAAATAACGTATGGGAACCTCGCCCTGCTCTTTCTGGATAACGCTAAGAGACATGAAATTTAAAGAAAAATCGTATTCACTGCATCTACAGTAATTTACTTCGATATCCGTATACAACGTAGAATGCCGTAGCGAAGCACGGGTACACCAGCTAGTTGTTAATATTTATAAGTTTTTTTTTTTTTTTTTTTTTGACTGAGTAGCTGAGATGGTAGAGCACTAGGTTTCCGAGCCTCCTCGGTAGGTTTAATCCTAGCTCAGTGCCGGCTTCATGGCTAAATGGTTAGCGTGCTGGTCTTTGGTCACAGGGGTCCCGGGTTCGATTCCCGGCAGGGTCGGGAATTTTAACCATCATTGGTTAATTTCACTGGCACGGGGGCTGGGTGTATGTGTCGTCTTCGTCATTATTTCATCCTCATCACGACGCGCAGGTCGTCTACGGGTGTCAAATCAAAAGACCTGCACCCGGCGAGCCCAACATGTCCTCGGACACCCCCGGCACTAAAAGCCATTCGCTATTTCAGTCCCTTGGTATATGAAGGTGCTCAAAGATGTCTGCCTCGTGTAGGTCGATTTGAAAAAATTCCTGGTGGGAAAATGTCGGCACCTCGGCGTCTCCAAAAACCGTGAATGTAGTCATTGGGACGTAACACAACTATTATTATTATTATTATTATTAGTATTATTATTATTATTATTATTATTATTATTATTATTATTATTATTGAATTTGGTTTTCATTGGTAAAATTTTAAGCAAATATTTCAGATAATTTTCATGAGCGACTATGTTAATATAATGAAACAGGAAGTTTAAAATCAAAAGAAATAATTATTTCAACTCTCCAACTTTTCTGATCTTCTTCCTGGGCGCACCTGAATTCAAAGAAAAGAAACCTGAGAAAATCAGTTGAAAGTTGTTGTTGGATTATTTGTTTGTAGAATTTGCTTTACGTTGCACTGGCACAAATTGGTCGTTTCGTGACGACGGGTAGGGTAGGCCTAGGAGAGGGAAGAAAGCGGCCATGGCCTTAAATAAGGTTTAGTTCTAGAATTTGCCCGATGTGAAAATGGGAAATTACGGGAATTGGTAGATTTCTTGACATATCTTACCTGAACAAAATTTTAGAAACCCCCTTTGTATTTTGCTCATCCTCTTTGTCCTCTAGGCTTATTTTGGCAGCCCTTCTATTTCTTTAGCTTCCACCACAAACACTTTTTTATCTCACATTTAAATGCATCGGGCACCTTCCGAATTATGCTATAGTTTGATATCTAAATGTTCCAGTACCTGAACATTTCAAGCATTTCCCGTAGTAAATCTGATTACAGCGCCAGGGTTATATACCCCGTAAGAACGTTTTAAGGCTCACGGTTCCAAATTACACTGTGAGAAGTGTCATTAACATTTTGAGTTTTCCCATGCAAGCATTGTCTTTAGCAAATTTGAGTGGGCAAGATCTCTATAAATTAACTTGATCAGGAGCATTTCTTCTTCAGGAATTTCGTAGTGTTTATAGGTTTCTTTATATATATAATACTTGAACAAACAACCACACAGATTATAATAGGATTTCTTATCTGTAGAACGCATTTGTAGAAATGTTGCCCATAGAGCCTCCCTCATTCTTTTCAAGTCAGTAATAGCACACCTTATTGACTTACCATAAAATGACTGCAGCCTATATATGTCAAATGAATAAAGCCTTTTCATGTTCGTATGTCCCTCAGAATTCTGTAGTTTCCTTTGCTTTCGCCCGATGAACCGACTTTCTCAATTAAAACTCCAGAGAGGAGTTTGTTCGCATTTTAGCGTACCGGTACCTTTTCCGGACTAAACTGTAATCGAAATCATAGATAAGCAGCCAAGGTATTTTCTATGTTTGAGTCCACTTATGAAAGCGAACGGGTTTTTCTTCCTTCCTAAAAAGTACGAAACCAAGTGTACCATTACGTTACATTAGCGGCCGTAAATGTCATGGAAACAGTGGACAAATATGGCGTACAATAGCTTCAGGCAATGTGCAAATGCACAGAATAGAGATATAGTAAATCGATATCGACCGGTCGCAAAGAAAAGAGTTTCAAGATTAAATAATGATGGACCATAAAAATTTTTGAATGGAACCGATTCTTGACTACCTTGAGACAAGTTACGAGTTGAAGAGGACCAGCACAACCTACTGAAGGAGAAGAAAAAGATTAGTGCAACATTAAATATTAAAGTAATAATATACAGACATCGTTGAAGACTTTATCTGCAAAATATCGGCAGGAAAAACGAAGATTTGAAGAAGAATATTTATTATTGCAACAGCCAAATTCAGAAGCAAAAAGAGACTACAGCCGAGTCGAACATTGCCGAAATCAATATTATAGCGGACGATTTATGCTAAGGAAGGCATAATTTATTGTTTGCAAGTGGGAAACAATATCTGTTTAGGCTAAAGAATTAACAAAAAGTAGGCTGAGTTTAAGAAATTATCAAATTAAGAAAGATATTTACGACCAATACGAGAATCACAAGGCAATTAATACGTATTGAATAACTTACTGATCACCAGTGAAATATGCATTCTACCATGTATTTGTTGTTTTGTCATTTCATGAGAACTGGTGACAAGATGGAGTCAGCCTAAACAGATGGATTGATCGCTCAAGATGAAAATAGCTCAAGCCATGATTCCCAGCCGGAGCCGCAGATGACGTAATCTTTGGACTGCAAGGGCTGCCTGTTCCAAGATGTCCTAGACCAGGAGAAATCCAGCAGCAAAATCCCGTTACGAGATAAGTATTATGAGTTGCATCGTATTGAATTTGAAATTAGTTGATGAAAAATATTTCGTATGAGTGCAGAAGTGCTAGAAGTAAGAGATTTGGTGCCAATGAACGGATACTAGAGTATAAATGCCAATTATTAACCGATGATATGTGCCATTTTCTGCAGTATAACTATGGTGCTTATGAGATAATTTTAAGTTAATGGAAACAAGATCAGATTGAGCACATATGCATGTGTAGTGCTAATCTATACGAGCAGACCGTGAAACGTTAAACCAGTTGTGGTTATAGAAAATGCATGGGAGATACGAGACGTAACCTAATATTTAAGGTCAATATGAGTTGCAGACATGGCCAGTACGATAATTGTATTGTAAAGAAATGTTGAAATATTACGGAGTTGCAGTGTGTGAAATAATATTCAGGCTATTAAGTATTTCTACCGTAACACAGAGGTTATTTAAATGGAGTTAAATGATTTTTTTTTAATATGGAGGTATATAAAGGAAATGGAATAATAGTATGGCAAGATGTTGTTAGTATGAGGAGATACGTTTTCTGTTCGTTGCATGAGTAAGGGATAGCTGATTGAATTGCGAATTCCTGTATTACATATAATATTTATATTAGGATTAGCACTGCAAGTGAAGGATTCAGGCCATGTTAAGTTGAGTGTATGACTTGAGCCAAACATAATATGTTTCGTTGTGACCTTCAAGCTGAAGGTATTGATAGGTTACTTGTTTATTATTCGTTACGTAATATAAATATACAAGAATAAAATTGAGTCTCGCATATATATATATATATATTTGAAGTTCAGCGCGTCAACGCTAATATGAAGAACGGTTTTCTTTGACAAAATCTTGGCACAGCGAAGAGATATTTGAGAATATAAGTAAATACATTGGCATATGATTAGGAATTCGTGGCACGATTTTCGCAGGTTAGACTGATTTACTATTATATCTATGGCACTCTGTAGTAAGGATATTTGGTTTATAATGTACATATGATGGTGTACAGTTTTAATTTACTCAATTTTAGCTATGATTGGAATGTTAATAACTGTATTGGTGTTTTTGAACCCAGATTAAACAACGTAATACTTATCTCGTGACGTGATGAGTCAGAAGTGAGAATCCAAACAAGTATCCAAATAAATTCAGACAAATAGACCAAAGAAAGATGAAAACCCAAATGATGACCCATAGACAGTCCCAAACAGTAATAACACGAAGATATTCCACTCCCCCTTGATGAATAAAGTTTTGGTCCCTACCTTTCCCCATAAATCAACTTAAATACTGAAAATATGATATATTATTGAAGATTAACGTAAAAGTAAACAAATATTATGGTAATTTAAAGAGTTTCAACTATGTTTATCTCAGAAGTCAAGAATTTAAGAATGATTTTGTGATTTCGTATGACTTTCTTTTCTTTATTGCCGATAGATGCATTGATATTCCACTTTATAATATGTTAGCATGCTAATAAACTAGATATAGTATTACTATTGCGTTTCTATTCCTAAAGTAACTTATCGTATGTAGTAATAAGATAATATATGGATCAATTGAATTTGTTTATGCCGAATACTAAGCGTTGATCAGGCAATGACCTAAATGTATGGAAACTGAATGACTGGTTGAGCATATAGCTATTCTTCAACGGAACCTGCGACTTATCTAGAGTATATGGGAATACAATGGAAGTAATTTACCCTGAGAAACGAATATGCACCTTATTGTTATTGCTCGTGTTCATACATGATATCCCCGTTTTCATGTAAATTATCCATAAATGATATAATACAGAGTCTAGGTATGATTCTTGACCCTATGTTGTGAATTTCGTATCCGGAGCAATGTTTAAACAGGTGTATATTTAATTAATGCTCTAACGCGGCGCAATAGAGGAAGTCACCCCGGGAACATTAATAAACCAAACGGTGCATTTAATTGGCTCCCATACGTGCGGCAAGTTGAAGAGAAAGGCATCGTGGTCGCCGCATATTATTTATTTGGTGTCCCAAAGTAAGGGCAAGTTTCAAAAGAGAGGCAATGGGGTATATTTTTTTTATTTAGTTCCCGTACATGAGGCGATTTTAAGAGAAAGGCGTCATGGAGAAATATCACGCATATCTTTAATTATGCCCAGATATGAAGAGTGGTATAGAGGAAGGAACTTTGGTTGACATGCATATATTGTGATTGGTTTTCTCAAGAGAAAGATGAGTTGAGCGGTAAAGCTAGCTGAGGAGGAAAATGGAAGGAGATAGTACCGTGGCTGTTAGGTAATATTTTGAGCTCTTATTCGTAAAGTGAGTTGTTGAAAAAGGCATGGTGGAAGAAAATGATATGATGGGAATTGAAGATAGACGTTGGACGTGGATGAATATAGTTAAATGATACAACACAAGGCAGAGGATGAGGGAATATATCGCGGTAAATGAATATTGAGAAGACAGATTATGGATGACATGAAAATATATGAATTCATATTTTAGCGGTGAAGAGAGATAATAGGAAAAGAGGATGGCAAACGTAATATAGTAGACCCTAATCAAGAAGAAAGCTGCTCAATGAGTTAAAATGTAACTATGAGACTGCATGGAAGAATGAAATGAAGCATGATGGATTGCGGATGCAAATATGGCATGCGATGAAGGATGATTTCTTGTACACTAGGACTGAAGTAGGAAAGGATTTACTATACATTTATTTAGATTATTCCAAGGAATTTTTTTGTAGGTACTTAGGATAGTGGAAGTAGAACAATAGAATGTTAATTTTATTTATTGTATATGTAGATTAAGTGAATAAGGGATAAACATAATTGAAAATGAGTATTGTTTTAAATGTTTGGATTCTCATGTGACTTGGACAGGCTGGCTTGGTTGAGTTAAAGTAGTCTTGGGTGATCTTTCCTAATTAAGAAAGAATTTGTTGAAGTAAGAGAGATTGTAGAATACGTATATAATTAAGTCTGACAGACTGTTTTATAGTAAGATTTTGAGATCGAATTGGTTGAGTTTACGGATACATAAAGAAAGTTAGGCTTATAGTGAATTTAACAGGCATATTAGAGAATTTTAAACGATATAAAGATGTCAAATTTAGCTCAGCTGAAATCCCAACTTGAGGATTGCCAGAAGGTAACTGAGGAGGAAATCAGGAAGAGAGACGAAGCGATATAGGAAGTCAGGGACAATCAAAATGGGATCTTGGAGAGAATCCAAGAAATGATTAAAGAGGAAAGAAGAGAAAGACAGGAAGAAGCAAGAAAACGGAATGAGGAGGAAAGAAGAGAAAGACAGGAAGAAGCAATAAAACGGAATGAGGAGGAAAGAAGAGAAAGACAGGAAGAAGCAAGAAAACGGAATGAGGAGGAAAGAAGAGAAAGACAGGAAGAACAAAGAAAGCAAAATGAAAAATTCCAAGAAATAATTAGCAGGCAGGAAGAAACATTCCAGGAAATGATTAATGAAAACAACGAAAAAGCAAGAGAATAAAATGAGAAATTCCAAGAGATGATTAATGAGAGATTTCAAGAAATGATTATCAGGCAGGATGAAAAGCAGCAAGAAGAGATTATCAGGCAAAATGAGAGGCAGCAGGAAATGAGGGAAGAAATGAAAGAGGTCATAAGAACGGAAATTGAGAAATTTGGAAGCGAAGTCACGCAAATTAAAACAGATATCGACGAGCTGCGTAATCAGATGACGGAAATCTTGGAAAACAGGAGTGAAGAGGTTAATAAAAAATAAATGAAGTCAGCAAGGAGTTGAAGGAAAATAGAGAGGTTATACGAACTCTGAAGGAGAAGGAGATGAAGAGTTTGACGGAAAATTTGGAAAATTTGAAGTTAGATTCCACAGAGAGAGGGAAACAATATCAAGAGAGGATGAACAAATTAGATGAGATAATAAGAAATACGATTAAGTCAATGGAAGTAAATTCTATTCTGGCGAGAGATCAGATATCGGATAAAATGAATATAATGCGAGAAGAAGCTGAGAGGCCGGAGGAGAAGAAAGAAGAGATCGGTGAAGAGAAGAAAGAAGAAGCGGTTGAGAAGCGAGAAGAAAAGCTACGGAGGATAATTGAACAGCCCGAGAAGAATCGACGAGAGTTGTTGGAGGAAGAAAGAAGGAGAGGAAGACTGGCAAAACCAGATATACAAGAAGAATGGCGGAGGAAGCTGCTAAAACAGATAAGAAGAATCGAGGAAAAACAGAGGAAGAGAAGAAAAATGGAGATTGAAATGATTCAGGCAGAGATTTTGCAAGTGCAGGAAGATCTGGACATGAACCAAACCGACATGCAAGATAAAGAAGGACTTTAATTATTTAAAGCTGACATAGCAATTATGAAGCAAGTTGAAAGAGGAATAAGAGTTACTCCAAAAGCATATCAAACACTTCGTCGTGGAGAAGATGATCCATGTCCGAAGGTGAAAATAAAGTCAAGGCAGACGGAAACAGAAATCAAGCTAACTCAAATGTTTCCGCGAGAAGGAGGAAACCGTGGATTTTAAGATTTAGTTGTAACAGTGATTAAAAGTGCAATCGAGAATTATTGGATGACAAAATTTTAAGTTAAATTAATGCCAACTAATACGTTAGAAATCAGTGAGAAAGATGATGATCCCTATATGGAATATCGAACAGATAATGGGAATGAAAACGATCAAGAATAGTTGTAAGAAAGGAATCAAAATCACATCAAAGTAGTTAAGAAATAATCAAACATGAAATGAGATAAAAAGAATGAGGATAATGTAACGTAAAGATCCATTATACAAGTATATGGAGGTACAGTTTAAATATGTTGTATCCAACATATTTAAAATTAACTGGGAGGTGAAATGTACCATTACGTTACATTAGCGGCCGTAAATGTCATGGAAACAGTGGACAAATATGGCGTACAATAGCTTCAGGCAATGTGCAAATGCACAGAATAGAGATATAGTAAATCGATATCGACCGGTCGCAAAGAAAAGAGTTTCAAGATTAAATAATGATGGACCATAAAAAAATTGAATGGAACCGATTCTTGACTACCTTGAGAAAAGTTACGAGTTGAAGAGGATCAGCACAACCTACTGAAGGAGAAGAAAAAGATTAGCGCAACATTAAATATTAAAGTAATAATATACAGACATCGTTGAAGACTTTATCTGCAAAATATCGGCAGGAAAAACGAAGATTTGAAGAAGAATATTTATTATTGCAACAGCCAAATTCAGAAGCAAAAAGAGACTACAGCCGAGTCGAACATTGCCGAAATCAATATTATAGCGGCCAATTTATGCTAAGGAAGGCATAATTTATTGTTTGCAAGTGGGAAACAATATCTGTTTAGGCTAAAGAATTAACAAAAAGTAGGCCGAGTTAAAGAAATTATCAAATTAAGAAAGATATTTACGACCAATACGAGAATCACAAGGCAATTAATACGTATTGAATAACTTACTGATCACCAGTGAAATATGCATTCTACCATGTATTTGTTGTTTTGTCATTTCATGAGAACTGGTGACAAGATGGAGTCAGCCTAAACAGATGGATTGATCGCTCAAGATGAAAATAGCTCAAGCCATGATTCCCAGCCGGAGCCGCAGATGACGTAATCTTTGGACTGCAAGGGCTGCCTGTTCCAAGATGTCCTAGACCAGGAGAAATCCAGCAGCAAAATCCCGTTACGAGATAAGTATTATGAGTTGCAACGTATTGAATTTGAAATTAGTTGATGAAAAATATTTCGTATGAGTGCAGGAGTGCTAGAAGTAAGAGATTTGGTGCCAATGAACGGATACTAGAGTATAAATGCCAATTATTAACCGATGATATGTGCCATTTTCTGCAGTATAACTATGGTGCTTATGAGATAATTTTAGGTTAATGGAAACAAGATCAGATTGAGCACATATGCATTTGTAGTGCTAATCTATACGAGCAGACCGTGAAACGTTAAACCAGTTGTGGTTATAGAAAATGCATGGGAGATACGAGACGTAACCTAATATTTAAGGTCAATATGAGTTGCAGACATGGCCAGTACGATAATTGTATTGTAGGGAAATGTTGAAATATTACGGAGTTGCAGTGTGTGAAATAATATTCAGGCTATTAAGTATTTCTACCGTAACACAGAGGTTATTTAAATGGAGTTAAATGATTTTTTTTTAAATATGGAGGTATATAAAGGAAATGGAATAATAGTATGGCAAGATGTTGTTAGTATGAGGAGATACGTTTTCTGTTCGTTGCATGAGTAAGGGATAGCTGATTGAATTGCGAATTCCTGTATTACATATAATATTTATATTAGGATTAGCACAGCAAGTGAAGGATTCAGGCCATGTTAAGTTGAGTGTATGACTTGAGCCAAACATAATATGTTTCGTTGTGACCTTCAAGCTGAAGGTATTGATAGGTTACTTGTTTATTATTCGTTACGTAATATAAATATACAAGAATAAAATTGAGTCTCGCATATATATATATATTTGAAGTTCAGCACGTCAACGCTAATATGAAGAACGGTTTTCTTTGACAAAATCTTGGCACAGCGAAGAGATATTTGAGAATATAAGTAAATACATTGGCATATGATTAGGAATTCGTGGCACGATTTTCGCAGGTTAGACTGATTTACTATTATATCTATGGCACTCTGTAGTAAGGATATTTGGTTTATAATGTACATATGATGGTGTACAGTTTTAATTCACTCAATTTTAGCTATGATTGGAATGTTAATAACTGTATTGGTGTTTTTGAACCCAGATTAAACAACGTAATACTTATCTCGTGACGTGATGAGTCAGAAGTGAGAATCCAAACAAGTATCCAAATAAATTCAGACAAATAGACCAAAAGGAAAGATGAAAACCCAAATGATGCCCCAAAGACAGTCCCAAACAGTAATAACACGAAGATATTCCACTCCCCCTTGATGAATAAATCAACTTAAATACAGAAAATATGATATACACTGACTGACAGAGCAAATGCAACACCAAGAAGGAGTGGTCAGAACTTTATGCCAATTGCAGGGTAGACTGACGTCACTGAGGTATGCTCATGATGTGAAATGCGCCGCTGTGCTGCGCACGTAGCGAACGATAAATGGGACACGGCGTTGGCGAATGGCCCACTTCGTACCGTGATTTCTCAGCCAACAGTCATTGTAGAACGTGTTGTCGTGTGCCACAGGACACGTGTATAGCTAAGAATGCCAGGCCGCCGTCAACGGAGGCATTTCCAGCAGACAGACGACTTTACGAGGGGTATGGTGATCGGGCTGAGAAGGGCAGGTTGGTCGCTTCGTCAAATCGCAGCCGATACCCATAGGGATGTGTCCACGGTGCAGCGCCTGTGGCGAAGATGGTTGGCGCAGGGACATGTGGCACGTGCGAGGGGTCCAGGCGCAGCCCGAGTGACGTCAGCACGCGAGGATCGGCGAATCCGCCGCCAAGCGGTGGCAGCCCCGCACGCCACGTCAACCGCCATTCTTCAGCATGTGCAAGACACCCTGGCTGTTCCAATATCGACCAGAACAATTTCCCGTCGATTGGTTGAAGGAGGCCTGCACTCCCGGCGTCCGCTCAGAAGACTACCATTGACTCCACAGCATAGACGTGCACGCCTGGCATGGTGCCGGGCTAGAGCGACTTGGATGAGGATATGGCGGAACGTCGTGTTCTCCGATGAGTCACGCTTCTGTTCTGTCAGTGATAGTCACCGCAGACGAGTGAGGGTCGGCGTGGAGAAAGGTCAAATCCGGCAGTAACTGTGGAGCGCCCTACCGCTAGACAACGCGGCATCATGGTTTGGGGCGCTATTGCGTATGATTCCACGTCACCTCTAGTGCGTATTCAAGGCACGTTAAATGCCCACCGCTACGTGCAGCATGTGCTGCGGCCGGTGGCACTCCCGTATCTTCAGGGGCTGCCCAATGCTCTGTTTCAGCAGGATAATGCCCGCCCACACACTGCTCGCATCTCCCAACAGGCTCTACGAGGTGTACAATGCTTCCGTGGCCAGCGTACTCTCCTGATCTCTCACCAATCGAACACGTGTGGGATCTCATTGGACGCCGTTTGCAAACTCTGCCCCAGCCTCGTACGGACGACCAACTGTGACAAATGGTTGACAGAGAATGGAGAACCATCCCTCAGGACACCATCCGCACTCTTATTGACTCTGTACCTCGACGTGTTTCTGCGTGCATCGCCGGTCGCGGTAGTCCTACATCCTACTGAGTCGATGCCGTGCGCATTGTGTAACCTGCATATCGGTTTGAAATAAACATCAATTATTCGTCCGTGCCGTCTCTGTTTTTTCCCCAACTTTCATCCCTTTCGAACCACTCCTTCTTGGTGTTGCATTTGCTCTGTCAGTCAGTGTATTATTGAAGGTTAACGTAAAAGTAAACAAATATTATGGTAAATTAAAGAGTTTCAACTATGTTTATCTCAGAAGTCAAGAATTTAAGAATGATTTTGTGATTTCGTATGACTTTCTTTTCTTTATTGCCGATAGATGCATTGATATTCCACTTTATAATATATTAGCATGCTAATAAACTAGATATAGTATTACTATTGCGTTTCTATTCTTAAAGTAACTTATAGTACGTAGTAATAAGATAATATATGGATCAATTGAATTTGTTTATGCCGAATACTACGCGTTGACCAGGCAATTTCCTTAATGCATGGAGACTGAATGACTGGTTGAGCATATAGCTACTCTTCAACGGAACCTGCGACTTATTTAGAGTATATGGGAATACAATGGAAGTAATTTACCCTGAGAAACGAATATGCACCTTATTGTTATTGCTCGTGTTCATACATGATATCCCCGTTTTCATGTAAATTATCCATAAATGATATAATACAGAGTCTAGGTATGATTCTTGACCATATGTTGTGAATTTCGTATCCGGAGCAATGTTTAAACAGGTGTATATTTAATTAATGCTCCAACGCGGCGCAATAGAGGAAGTCACCGCGGGAACATTAATAAACCAAACGGTGCACAAGATTACGCTCAGGTCTGAAGGACACAAACCTGAAAAACATTTTAAAGCATTCCGTCAGTCCTGCAATTCTTTCTGGTATCAGTGACACCACTACATGACGACGAAACCAAAACTAAATAAAAACCGTGCCATGTTGTAACAACAGGATTCAAAATGCACCATATACGAACTAGACTACAGTATACCTACAATCCATTGGGCACCGTGTGGTACTACGTAGCTTCCGTAGAGTAAGACAGGAGTGAGGGAGGGAGAAAAGCTGTGAGCAGTGGCGCGGGGTGTCTTTCCAACACGAGCACTGTGTACACTTCAAACTGCACGGTGGTACGGCCAATGAGCGGCCCTGAGTGAGACACTGGACACTGAAAAGCTTTTTTTAATTTTTTTTTTCTATTTTGCTTTTTCATCGCACAAGTCTTAGGGCGACGACGGAGAGGAGTGGGAAGGAAAAGGCTTTAATTAAGGTTCAGCCCCAGCATATGCCTTTTGTGAAAATGGGAAACTACGCAAAACCATCTTCGGAACTACCGACAACGAGATTCGAGCCCACAATTACCCAGAATGAAAACTCACAGCTGCGCGGCCCTAACCACATGGCCAACTCGCTCGGTGAATGCCGTTTATAAACGCTGTTCGAACTGTCGTCCAGCAGATTCAATACAGGCATCACATCGGCGAAGTAAACTCCAGCACCCACTACCTAATACCCCATGCAGTGCACGAACCTCCTGTCCTTTAAAGGCCAAATGTGTCATCAGAGATCATTCACATATCAGAAGTGTAATATGTGGAGTGTTTAACTGACATTTGTATCCTCTTTCGTCGGGTTTGAACCGGTGATATTGCATTGCCGAGGGAGCTTACAACCAGGATGGATAAGTCTTACCCTTAACTTAAACGTATGCAACAAAAGAACTACTTTATTTAAGAAAGTGGAGAAAATTCAGATTAAAAAAAAATAGAAAATGCAATGTTTCTTCTGCACTGTATTATATTTACCGCGTTTCCACGGGAACTGAAATCGTTTTGAATACGATAGTTTTGACACTCGTAGATTGCGAGATCGCGCGAGGCCGTACGAGAATAATCCGACATGTAGCGCTTGACAGCAACGGCCAACACTAACTAAAGTAGAGTAAATAAATCAGGAAGGAATTTAAAGCCCATGATACAAACTTGTTCAATGTACCAGCCTATAGGTCGTGCAATCACCGAAAGCAATGGAAGTTTCAGTCGAATCCATTCATTTGAGAGATGAGAGAATGAACGATTGGAGCGACGGAGGGAAACGGTATTCTTCCTGCAGCAGTTGCAGGTACTGTTGTATGTCCTCCGCTCTCTTCGCTCAGCGCCAGCCAGCCGCGCGCACGCAAGCGTGGATCATTCGAGACTCGACACGCAGTCTTCAGTGCGCGTGTCTGTTACGTCGTGTGCAGTATATAAGGAGCTCCCTGTCTGTCACTCATGAGGATTCTCCCCAGTGTTCTGCTCCAGAATACACTGAACGTCGAACACGGAGGCTACTCCTCTTAAAAATGTGTCTCGACCAGGTGGACGGAATTCTGGTAGTATGAGGTTTCACCTCAGGTCACTGCTCCAGTTTCCAGTTCCTTCATCCATGTCGAGCCCCGATGTTATACGCCACACATCCCCAAGCTCACTCAAGCTCCGACACACACGTTAGATTCTCTAATGGTGAACATAGCCTTCATTTAGTACAAGCTTATGAACTCAGACACTTCAAGTTAGAAGGAACTCTCTTAGCTAATCTATGCTAGTGCAAATGATAGTTTTCAACTATCACGAACTATATCTTTCCCAAGAACTATCTTTTCAAGATAGCAGTGAGTGTAAATACATTCAGAGTGTAGTGTATAGAAACAGAAACTCTCTCAAGATTAATCACCTACTTTGCTTCAAGACAATCTTATGTTTTATTCCTGTACATACTGTAGAATTCTGTGTGAAGCAAATAAATAAGTTGTGTTCATGTAAACCTTATCTTGTTTACAACAGGTACAGAACCTTTTTTTTTTTTTTTAGCATAAGCTAAGCGAAAAGAAGCGTATAAAGGAAAGGTGGTACTGGTCCAAAGAAAGGAGTAAGGACCTGTGGGAGCGTGCAGTACAACGTTATTCTACAGAAGATGATTGGTTAGACAACTTCGGGATGTCGGTTTCAACATATAAATTCATATGTCTGTGTCTTAAACCACACCTCAAATAAAACAAGTTTTTCGTGAGCACACACATGTATGTTGAGAAAAAAGTTGCAAATCCGTTTCCGTCGGAGAGCTTCTGTATTACATTATCTCATATTATTCCCAAAATGTTATTCTCTCCTCCGGTGTCCACAGATTTCTACTATTACTACATACGCATGGTAACATATATAAGGAGGAGTAAGCTGAAATCAACTGAACAAGAATGAAATCACAGAAAGCACATGGTAAACAAACTACAATCGAGTATGGGTAGCATTTTCAAATCAATTTCAATACGTTCCGCGTTTCCACGATACTAGATCCGTATTGAGTACGATTCGATGCCACTTTCTAGTAGGATCGACTTTGCGACTCAATACGAACTGAGTCCATGTTTCCATGAGGTATTCGATACGGAAAGCGTATTCATATCGATTTGAATTCCCCATGGAAACCTGGTAATTATGTATTACTACTACTACTTCTACCCTTTCTTTTCCAACCTAGTGTTATCATCCGTCCGTAGAGTGAAATTTCCTTCTTAATTTTCCAGTCATTGAGCTTATTAAAGTTGATATCTGATTATTAATAAATGTTATGCTTTGTATGATTTATATCTACTTAAACAGACCTTTAGGGACAACAGACTCCTACTTAGTTTCCGTAGGAAGTATTGTAAGGATTCAGCGGGACAGTCCGTTAAGACACCGTTTATGCAAGTCTTCCTACTGAATTACAGTGAGGGTTTCAAGATCCTTTAGAATTCGCTCAAGAAGAATAAGCTAAATCATAACCTATTAAGGCTTAAGCCTCCACTTGTAAAAGACCATTCACTAATAACCATAATCATTATATTATGAAGTGGTGCCTTCTAGGTGATCTGCCTACTAGTTTCGACATTGTGCTGATATCTAGAAACGAAAGTGGAGTTCTACTGGAAGAGATACTATTGCTGAAACAATTTTAATTTTTTTCGGTGACACTTAACAAGGGAACATCAGCAATGGGTTAGTCGCCGATCGCGATGAAACTTGGGAAACACATTGAGGTACACGTAAAAACGATGTCGGCAACAATTTTGGGTGCCAACATTCATTAGGGCGTTAACTACGGGGCCTAAAAGTTGCGACATTTCAAATTCCGCGCGATCAGCGATGAATACCTGCTGGCCAATGCTAAGCTGGCACACTGCGTACTTGGAGACACGCCTCTGCACCTCCTCCCCTCCACGCTCCAATTGGTTCGCCACCGCAGCCGGCTAGCGCGGGGAGAAGGGAAACGTGCGGTGGCGAACCAATTAGAGCGGGGAGGGGAGGAGGTGCAGAGGCGTGTCTCCAAGTACGCAGTGTGCCAGCTTAGCACTGGCCAGCAGGTATTCATCGCTGATCGCGCAGAATTTGAAATGTCGCAACTTTTAGGCCCCGTAGTTAACGCTCTAATGAATGTTGGCACCCAAAATTGATGCCGAATCATTTTTACGTGTACCTCAATGTGTTTTCCCAGTTTCATCGCGATCGGCGACTTAACCATTGCCGATGTTTCCTTGTAAGTGTGCCACTAGAGAAATATAACATACCAGCAAGAATGACATGGTCTAACAAGATTGTTTTTACCGTACTTCAAAAATCGAGTACCTCAGCTGGGAACGAGCCCGTGAATATGGGATCATGAGTCAGACACTCTACCACTACTCCACCGAGTTCGCTATCAATTACTACCACCTCGTGTTCACATGCTTCAATGCTGATCGAAATGCAGAATGACTTACCTTATTTAATTACTGTACAAAATGACCTGTGGTACATACAGCCCACTACGCGGCTTAGCATACCTAGACGAATGCTGCCCAATCAGAGTGCCTGGAGGAAAGTGAGCTGAGTGCGAGGTGGCTCGGGAGGATGACATTTGATTACATCCACATCTCCTTCCGATTATACGATATCCACAGGAAAATCCCCTTATAGTACAGAGATATTCGGCTATTCTCCCGACCCCTCCAGATACTAACATAGGTAAAAGCACGAAGGTATCTGACTGTTTTCGCGACCCCTCCAGGTACTGTAATATCCAGAGGATAACACAACTAATAGCACGGCGTGATTATTACTCTAATAATTAAATATTAATTAAATCAAATACTTAATCGTCACACTATCTGGTGTCAATTTGTACTTACCCTCGGGTTTCCACATAAAATATGCCCTGCTGTTGGGCATTGACCTTGTAATTAACAAAGTAATTACACATACAGTAACAAGAAATACTAATTATTTAATTAATGATGGGTACCAGCTACAAATAAATGTAACAATTACACAACGAGACTCTTGAATACCTCTATGACATAGGGTAATGAGGCTTACTTGACAGCATAACATATAATAGGTTTTTGGGAAATGGATATTGTCGTTTGGTTCCCAAATAGAATTTGGGGTTACCTGTTCTGCCATGAAATAAAACAATTAACTGCACTTGATACTAAACAAATTATATTCTTAAATTTTGAAATGAAATAGTGAGATTTTCTGCGATACATAAATTACAATATAAAACTCTGAAATTAAAACGGACTGAAGCTGTAGGCATTAAATTCAAAACACACTTGGCCGGACATTCAAAATCTCCTTACAGGAAATTTATCCCTCACTGGTTGACATTACAGTACCTTGGACACTTTATGTCCTAATTTGGTGACCTATCCTCTTGTCTTCACCAATGAAAGATAGCATGGCCTATAAATATAACCACACTGCTCAATCAACTTTACACGTAATCCACCGAACTGTTTGTCTCCATTTCGAAGACTCAACCTTCGGCTGTCACCGAAAAGATGCAAGTAGACTCGATCGAACACATACACTGAACACACTCCGATCATCTAATATATCTAATCACTGAAGTCTCCTTATCCAACTGACTGCTTCTTCACCATCCAACTGACTGATCACCATATTATTATTATTGAGGAATATTTGTGACGGGGTTAGCACCGTTACAACTGAGATATCTGGCTGTTTTCCCGTCCAGTTCAGATATGATTAAGTCCAGAGGTTAGAATGGCTAATAGCACGAAGATATCTGACTATTTTCTCCTCCTCTGTAGGTACCACTACTGTATATTCAGAGGATAACGCAGCTAATAGCATGGAGATATCTGGAAATTTTTTCTATGCCTTCAGATACTGCAACATCCAGAAGATAACACAAATATAGCATAGAGATAAATGGCTGTTTTCACGCTCCCTTCAGATAATATTATATCATAACACAGCTAACAGCACGGCGATATTGAACAATCTTCCAGTCCTCTTCAGATAGGCCTACTATGATATCCAGAACCAACGAAGGTGGCATGGGGATATTTGACTATTTTCCCTTCACAGTCTATAATATCCAGAGGATAACACAGCTGTTAGTTGGGCCAATTACCCATCACTTTCAGATACCATGGTATCTGGAGAATAACATAGCTAATAGTACGTATATATCTTGCTTTTTTTTTACGCGATTCTTCAGATATTGTAATATCCAAAGGACAAGACCGCTAAAAACACTAAGATGTCTGGCTATTTTACCCACCGTTCAGATACAATGATATTCAGAGATTAAGACAGAAAATGGCATGGTGGTATCTGGCCATTGTCCCCATCCTTCACAGTCAGTAATATCCAATAAGGAATGAACTTATTCGAGCTGTACTCAACTATTCCGATATTACTAATATTAATATGTATATTTATTACAGCCAACGGCCATACGTATAAGAGAACGAAAGACAATAAAGAAAGACAATATTTAAAATAACAATCAAATGGAAAACACGAAATATCTATAAGGTAAGTGAATCACTCACTACACAGTTGCGAAATTGATAACCCCCCTCTTTGTACACTGTAATGCGCGATGTCTGTCACAAGACAGTTCACATAATTTACAAATATATTATAAAGACCGTTCATGAAACATCTTTTTATTGCAAATTCTTTGCTGAAATCCATGCACTGCAAAATGTTTTACGGTGTAACTCAATTCAAATCTTGACTGTGTCCACTAAACAGAAGTCATAGCCGCAGTAGATTAGAACTCCTACAAAATTAGTTTTTCGATTACTATGATATTCAGAGGTTATGATAGCAAATATCATGGTGGTATCTTGCCATTTTCCCGAACCTTCATATCGTCGTTGCGCCTAGAAAATCCGCAATGTGATTATATTTCAGCAGAGAACTCTGATTAGAAATATTCTGTCATCTAAGTTTCACTATTGCATGAACTATGTCAAAGAATTTTCGTTCTAAGTGATACATGTGCTGCGGGTCAGTATTTCTCCCGACAACATTGTCACATAGTTGTGCCGAGCTCGATAGCTGTAGTCGCTTAAGTGCGGCCAGTATCCAGTATTCGGGAGATAGTAGGTTCGAACCCCACTGTCGGCAGCCCTGAAAATGGTTTTCCGTGGTTTCCCATTTTCACACCAGGCAAATGCTGGGGCTGTACCTTAAATAAGGCCACGGCCGCTTCCTTCCCATTCCTAGCCCTTCCCTGCCCCATCGTCGCCATAAGACCTATCTGTGTCGGTGCGACGTAAAGCAACTAGCAAAAAAAAAGCACATAGCGGTATTTCGAGCTGCTACGATGTTATACTGTAACATACAGATAATAAAGCAGCCAATATCACGGAAATACAGTGTGTGGCTATTTTCCTGTCCCCTTGAAATACTATTGGGTTCATATGAAGAGTATAATACAACTAATAGTGTGGAGATATTGGACTATTTTGCTGTACTCTTCACATACTGGTCCACTGACATTCAGAATCTACGAAGATGGCACAGATGTATTTTTCCATTTTCCCATTCCCTTCTGCCAGTAAAGTACCCAGAGGATGATACAACTAACAGAATGGAGATATTGGACTATATTCTGGTCCTGTTCAGAGAATAACATAGCTGATAGTACGGAGATATCAGGCCGTTTTCCATTCTTTCAGATGTTATGATACCCGGAAAGTAGTATAGCTAATACCAAGATTTGGATTTTTCCAGACCTTTCAGATACTGTAATATCCAGAGGATCACTTAGCTAATAGCACGGAGATATCCGGATGTTTTCCCAGCTACTGTAATATTCAGAGGATAACACAGCTAATATCACGGATATATCTGCCTGTTTTTCCTTCCCCTTCAGGTAAAATTATATCCAGGATTGCGTAGCTAACAGATATGGAGATATCTATTTTCCCGCCCTCTTCGATTACTATAATATCCAGAACCTACAAAGATTGCACGGAGATATATAGATATTTTCCCGTCCCTTCCGTATACCGTAATATTCAGAGAATGACACAGCAGATAACAAGGATATATCGGACCATTTTTCCATCCCCTCCCGTTACTGTGATATCCTCTCCTACAATATCCAGACGAAATAGTGAAGTACTGCGGTAAGTGCACAGAGTTGTTGATCTGTTTTCCCTTCTCTTACAACATGCAGGCGGTATGGCGAAGTACTCCGCTATCTCGGTCTTTTTTCCCTTCTCCTGTAATATCCAGATGATACGATATAGCGAAGTGTTCAGGAAAGTATACGGAGCTTAGACACTACCTCACGTCTACACCTGTTGCTGAGACACCTGTTGCTCGGAGATTAGCCCCGCCGAAAGCGACCGCTCGAGCATTTAACACAAAGGGAAGACTAATGATGATACAAATCTGATTAATAGATGCCACTTTGTTATATCTTACAGAGCTCACCTACTGTAACATTTTGTACATATGTTTCCTCGGCTTAGATTCTTACAACAGGAAGGTAGGTAAGAAAAATTATATGGTACGTTGGTGTCGATTTTCCTTCGAGGGTACAACTTTAAGCCATAATACAGAAGCATTATTATTATTAGACTGGGATGATGTTTGGAATAGCATCCGGTCGTAAAGCAGAACTAATGTCGGATGTGGGACACAGTTCGCATCCGTGACCTCACCGGGTGTAGGAGAAGCGGGGAAAGAAGAATAAGAAGAAGGAGAATAATGTTACCAAAATGTTGCAAACTTTGGGCCGGGAAGACTTGGAAGTAAGGAGACGAGATGCTTAACTAAGCAGTATGCTTCGAACTATCAGTGGTGAGTTGTCCGCCTCCATGGATAAATGGTAAGCGTGCTGGCCTTTGGTCACAGGGGTCCCGGGCTCAATTCCCGGCAGAATCGGAAATTTTAACCTTAATTAGTTAACTTCGCTGGCACAGGGGATGGGTGTATGTGTCGTCTTCATCGTCATTCCATCCTCATCACGACGCGAAGGTCGCCTACGGGAGTCAACTCAAAAGACCTGCATCTGGCGAGCCGAACTTGCCCTCGGACCCTCCCGGTACTAAGAGCCATACGCCATTTCATTTCCATTTCAGTGGTGAGTTGGCGTGGAATGACATAAGTAGAAGAATAAGCTTGAGTGGAGGTTTTCAGTGTAGGGAAGACCATAAGGTCGGAATTTAGGAGGAAAAATTGGGGCAAAGTTCCATTTATAGGAGGAGGAGTAAGGGATTAGAATAAATTATCAAGAGAAATATTCGGTAAATTTCCAAGTTCGTTGAAAATATTTAAGAAAAATCAAGGTAAACAATAAATAAATGTAAACATGAGCTAAACAATTCATAGAGAATCTTCCACCTGAGCGACCGCCCTAAATGCAGATCATTGATGATTGATTTATGAATTTAAAGAAAAGAAAAAGGAGAAGGATAATAATAAGACTTGGAGGAAGATATTTTGAACATCAGATGGTATAATCACACAGGAATCTATGGCATTCAACTTATTCAGTCCCTAGGCAACATAGTAAAAGAGCTTTAGAAGTTCACGGGAGATGTCGCTAAAGTGGAGGAGGTTTCAGAAACCAGTTGGGCTCACGGCTCGCTCTATAAGCAATTAACTTGGATATCGTTCGCGTGACTCGCTATGTCCAGCTGCAAGGAGCGTCACCTGCTACCTCACCGTGCTTTTAGTTCTAACCCGCCAAGATTAATTATAACACATTTAAAAATGTTTATTCATGTTCTTACAAATTAACCTCCGTTCAGATAACTTTCTAATCTGCTAGTTTACAGATAGAGAGCAAGTGTTATGACATGGAACTGCCGAAGATTGACGTCGATAACAAAAAGATAACTAAAAAATACTTCACTTTCCCTGCGTTATAGTCCGGTTCGTGTACTGTAACATTATGTTGTGACTAGTAGTACTATTATAAGTGTCAACGTTAGAAATTTTAAGAATGCGACATCTTTAGAGAAACTGCTTCATCGTCGCCATAAGACCTATCTGTGTCGGTGCGACGTAAAGCCCCTAGCAAAAAAAAAAAAGAAAGAAACTGCTTCGTCATAGTGATTCAGGATTGACCGGCTGTCACTGAATTTCGACGTGTGTTGGCTCCCACCTCCCTTGGAATGAAGACTTAAAGGCGTATATTTGAGGCGAATTCCATTGGAATTCATAAAATTGTATGGGAAGCTCCACTAAATATGCAGTGCTCCTAATTCCGTAGTTAATGAAATTCTATAACTTAGCTGTGACATAATCCCAGCGTAAGGAGAATGTCTGATCCTCTAGACATCTTGTACCCTGATGGTAAAGGTTGTATATTTTGCAGTGAATCTCTTTGATGGTATCACCAAGAAACGTTAGTACTAATCCTGTTCGCTACTTTTGGAATACAGACTTCTTTAAGGTCGATACCCCTACAGTTTTTGCAACTAATTTCAGGTATAATTTTTCGCAGTATTATCGGCAATGACTTAATGAGGCTACTGACGATCGAGTCATACCATGCTGCGGAATTATCTGGAATGCTGTAGTTTCAGCTGTATTGCTACAATTACAACTAAGGAAATTAATTGAAAAGGTAAATTTTATTATCGCTTTGAAGTACCAAACAAATAAACATAAATATCAGTTGTTCCAGTATATGCATATTATTTTGATAATTATTCTCAAAATACACTATATTCCAATGTTGCATTAATACTGTGGATTTAGCAGGTGTCCACTATATTTAGAGAGCATCTCCATCACGCGCAGACTTCGCCTTAGATTTCACGCTTGTACACCATTTAATCCGGCTCTCACGGTGAGAATGGAGTTCACTGGTAAGGAACCAATGTTTCTAATGGAAAACGTTGTCCACAGAAGAACGCTAGAAAGTTTACCTCTGGGTGGTGTGAAAGCGGATTTAACTCTGCATAGTAAGATGACCTTTTAACGACAGGAGTGACGTTTCACACAATCTTATCCTTTTATCTACTTGGCCTCCTTAAGATTCCTTGAGTCGTTACTACATAATATATATTAAGCCCAGTTTTACGGACGGATGGCTTCCTAACACCTACCTTATACGGAGGAATGTATTAATTATTCTGCATTTCTGTGCGGTTAATATAAGTTATGTTTTGTGTAAATGAGGATGTGAATTAAGACGAACACAAATAACCAGCCTCCGAACCAGAAAGGGCAAAAATCCTCATACCTTCCGGGAATTGAACCCACGACCTTCTCAACTGTACGATACTATGCTGACCATTCGTCCAAGGAGCCGCACTTTACACTTAACCACATTACAGTAATTAGAATACCATGTTGGGTTTGACGGGCCCTTAAAACTGAAACTAATACACAAAGAGGCAGTGTGTTTTACTGCCCAGTAAATTTATTAAACTACTGTTTACAGTTATTTAAAAACTCGCGTTTGAATTGTCCTCTCGACACAGTTTTAATCACTTACAATCGAACACACAGCCCGTTAGAGCGTCGAACTTCTGTTCTTCCACATGAGTCTCATGAACAGCGCGTTGTCATTCCAGAACAGTTTACTTCACAACCAGCAGGCCTCGTTGAACTCCGCGTAGCCAGTTAATTGATTCACCCTTCACTGAATGACTTGCGACCGTCTCGTAACTGTTTAGGTTCACCCGCATTTGGCTCACTCATGACGTGCGTGACAGACAGACCACACTTCTCGATAGACTGAGCAATTTTAGCCATTCGAGCCATTGGGCCTTGAGTGACATTTCTTAACAAACTAGAATAGAGGTTCATAGATGTGGAAGTAGTGGGGCATTTTGAACGGGATCGATCAGGGCAGAATAAGACCTGCACTCCGGTGGGTGCTTACTTTAATATGGTCGTAGGCCTCTTATACTGCAGGCCTTCAGTTCCATAGTTACCCAATGAGCAGATGAGCTCATTGGGGTTGGAGTTTATACCATAATACAATTTCAGGGTAGTCTTCCGTATTTTTGTGTACATTTCATCAATTTGTTGATTTCTCGATTCCGTTCAAACCAATGCACTACAAAAATCATGCGTAGCACTCTATTCTGGATACGCTGGACTCTGTACAAGTGGGTTTTGGCTGCCTTTCCGCAGATGGAACTGGAATATTCGAGGATTGGCCATGTGGAGGATTTGTACAGTGTGATCCTCTTTTCTAGGTTTAGACAATTGTCGGCTTTCATGAGGGAATAATTTGAGAGGCGCTTAATGGCCTGAGCCGAAATACTAATGACATGGTCTTTAAATGTGAGTCCTCTGTCCAGCGTGACAGCCAGGTATTTAGTTACATTAGTCCACCGGATCACTTCACCGAAAACCACCAGTAGTTGGGGGTCAGTTCTGATGCGCTTGGAGAAGAGGGTAACAGAATATCACTGCTCTCAGATACGTTAATTTTGATTCTCCACTTTCGAAGCCATGGTCCGAAAGTGGGGAGAGTTTCCTGGAGGTAATTTTGAATTCTGGGTGGTTTCCAAGGGACAGAGGATATGGCAGTGTCATTTGAGTACATAAAGATTTTTGCACGTGTTGGACGGGGTATGTCGGGCATATATAAGTTCTAAAGCACAGGAGAAAAATCCAACCTTAAGGGATACCAGCACTTATGGTGTGGGGATCCGACAGTGTGCTTCGGACCTCTACCCAGAACTGCATGCCTGATAAATATCTAGAAAGGAGATGAACCAAGTATAATTGGAATCCTAACAGTATGAGTTTGAAAATAAGACCTTAGTGCCATACCCTGTCGAAAGCCAGCAATATGTCTAGAAAACAGTTTCCCGTGCGCCTCCAATGGTTGAAAATTTGTCTAATTTCTTCTGTGAGTCTCATGAACTGGAGCGTACCTGGGTGCTCATTTCTGAAGTCGATCTATTCGTCGTTCAGGAGATTTTTATCTTCGATGATGGTTGTAAACGTAGAGAGGAGGATGGATTAAAAGAGTTTTGAGAGAATGGATAAGAGGGATATTGGTCTGTAGTTCTGGGGATGGGAGGGATCGCAGAGGCGTTTAGGCAGCATGGCTGTTTTGGCCATATAAATGGGCGAAGCAGGTGATAGCGTTGAAGGCTTTAATAATGCAGGCCGGAGATTTTTCGGAATATATTTAAAAAAGATTGCAGGCACGTTGTCTAAGCTGGGAGTTTCTTTGCTTTTAAGCCTCCTGACAGCGGCAAACAGTTCGGAAGGAGAGATAAATGTGAAAGCAGGAGGTAGTTTGGCTTCCCCTAAGTTCTCGATTTCTTCTTCCATTTGATCGAAAAAATCATCGTCAATGGGGTCAATGTTTGGGGTATTAGTGGATTCTAGAGTGTCAGCAAGGACGTTTGCTTTGTCTAAATCAGAGTGGGCCAATTCTCGTTATTCATGTAGGGATGGTATGCCAGTCCGTTTCCTAGTGAATTTCCCAGCCATCCTGTAGAGTGAGTTGTAGGCCACGATTAACTCAGTTAATCCGGACTTCCAAGCACGTATCCTGTTATTCTTGATTAGAATGGATATCTTTTTGTTCTTCCTATTCCATTCTCTCTTCAAGCTGGGGGTCTCTTGTAAGTTGCCAGAGCTCGCCGGGTCTGTTTTTGATCTTTATGTGGTCCAGGATCTCTCAGGGCAGTGTGTCCTTTCTGTACTGTTCCACTGACGGTCCCACGGTGGAAGATTGAGAGGCCGAAATTAATTATTTTGGTCGCTAGGGCATGCATCTATATCATATTGACCTTTAACACTGGGATTACCATTAATGTGAGGGGAGATATGATCTCTGAAGGACTGCCAGTTAATTCAGCGATGATGATTTGGAATGTCGACGTGTTAGTGGACTTGTCTAGAGGCTATGATCATAAGGACTGGAAGATGGTCGGAGTCTATGGCGCTGATGGTTTCATGAATTGATAGATATTTAAGGAAATAGGAACATCGGGGTTTTGTAGATAATATGTTTGCCGATCTGGACTTCCTGTCGCAGTACCTGGCTATTTGGTTGCCTCGGCTTGTGGAGTTGCGGCTGTTCCAAAGTGGGTTTTTGGCATTGAAGTCACTCGCAAGCAGTTATTATTTTCCATTCTGTATGATTTTTTCCAGACCAGCTGAGTCAAACGTGCTTCTGGTGGCTGTGTAGTAAGCAGAGAAAATGAGTGGTCCTTTAAGTGTGGCAACTTCGATGGTTGTGGTTTCGAAAGAGGTGAGTTCGGGAGGAGTAGGGGCTCGCTGAAGGGAGAGGGTTTTGCGGATAAATATTGCAGTGCCGCCGTGTTCACGGTTGGGACGATCATTTCTGTAATTTGTAATTGGGCACGTGGAAGAGACGGGTGGGTTTTAACCATGTTGCGCAAATTAAAGCTGTATCGAATTTCAGATCTTTAAGTAGTTCACAAAAGTCGGCGTGCTGTCGCTGGACGTCTTCCGCGTTCAAGTAAAGGACACTCAGTTTCCTGGAAAACGTTCTCTTTTCAAATGGTTGCTTTACGTCGCACCGGCACAGGTATCCCTTATGACGACGATGTGAAAGGAAAGGGATAAGAGTGGGAATAAGTGGCCGTGGCCTTAACTAAGGTTCGCCACAGCATTTTCCTGGTGTGAAAATGGGAAAACACGCAAATCAATGGGGATCCGTTTCAGTAGCGTGGAGGTTGGCTGCATTGGCAAATGTTACGTTGGAACATAAACATGAGGTGGGGAGAGGGTCCCTGGACACCCTTGCAGATAGAGGGGAGTCCGGAGTTTTGTGATTGGATGAGTCTGAGGTAGGTACTGCAGCCTCGGTAGTTGACGGTGTGCTCCTCACCGTAGTTGGTACAGTGTGGGTTTTGAGAACTGCGCGTCAGCTGCACTATTCATATAGGCCCGCATTACATTTAAGTAGTTTCCAATTTCGTATCACTCTGAGAAGCTGCTCCATTGTTAATTATCTTTCAGATCATCATCATCATCATCATCATCTGTTTACCCTCCAGGTTCGGTTTTTCCCTCGGACTTAGCGAGGGATCCCACCTCTACCGCCTCAAGGGCAGTGTCCTGGAGCTTCAGACTCTTGGTCGGGGGATACAACTACAGAGTATGACCAGTACCTCGCCCAGGCGGCCTCACCTGCTATGCTGAACAGGGGCCTTGTGGAGGGATGGGAAGATTGGAAGGAATAGGCAAGGAAGAGGGAAGGAAGTGGCCGTGGCCTTAAGTTAGGTACCATCCCGGCATTCGCCTGGAGGAGAAGTGGGAAACCACGGAAAACTACTTCCAGGATGGCAGAGGTGGGAATCGAACCCACCTCTACTCAGTTGACCTCCCGAGGCTGAGTGGACCCCGTTCCAGCCCTCGTACCACTTTTCAAATTTCGTGGCGGAGCCGGGAATCGAACCCGGGCCTCCGGGGGTGGCAGCTAATCACGCTAACCACTACACCACAGAGGCGGTCATCTTTCAGATTCTGCTATAAAAACAGTAATTCTCTTATGACAACATGGTTGTCATATCGAACGGCTCTCCTCAACATCACTGGAAAACGGCTGCACATTTGTGAAAATCAGCATTTAAATTCAAGGCAAAAAGGGGAAGAAACTAACCTGCTTATTATTTTTATGAACTGAAGACGATGGAGGTTTATAAGGAGGGCTCATTTTGGTTTCCACATCATAGCGGGTAAATGGTGGCACGTAAATATTTGATACTCGGTATTTAAGTTCAAGACGAAAGGCAGAGTAGCCTCCATGGCCCAGGCGGTAGCGCGCCGGCCTCTCACCGCTGGATACCGTGGTTCAAATCCCGGTCACTCCATGCAAGATTTGTGGTGGACAAAGCGGAGGCGGGCCAGGTTTTTCTCCGGGTACTCCGGTTTTCCCTGTCACCTTTTACTCCAGCAACACTCTCCACTGTCATTTCATTTCATCTATCAGTAATTAATCATTGCCCCAGGGGAGTACGACAGGCCTCGGCAGCCAGCACAATTCCTATCCTCGCCGCAAGTTGGGGGCATCATTCGTCCCTTCCCCGACCCAGTCATTGCCTGTAAAACAGGTTGTAGGTTTTTATTTTCATGAAAGGGAGAAGAGACTCAAGGGGACGGGGGTAATCGAGAGGGCTCATTTCGGTTTTCACGGCATAATAGGGAGACGGCGGCACATAGATTTTATAAACTCAGTATTGTCGCGTCCCCCACGCATTAATGTGGAGCGGACGGCCTTGAGCGATCCTCGAAACCGCGACCTCCGGGAAAGAGGTCCTGAAAAACGTAATTTAATTTGGGCAAAATGTATGCATTCAACGTCAAAAAGTAGTGAAAAAAGTGTCAGTGTAATGATCAAGTAGTGGCAGTTTTATTTAGTGCAAGTAGAGCATTATTAAATGCATGAAATCTGTGTTCAGCGAAGTGTTATAAAAGGAGACCAAGTAGTCCAGCGTTGTGTGTCATGATTATAAGGTAAGGCCCGGATTTTTATGCAGTAACAGGTTAGACTGCAAACTAATCTGGTTAGTAGGAACTGTCGGCCACCCGCTCTTCCATAATGTAGCAAGAGTAACATAAATTATAGGGGTTCTGATGGGCCATACCCCTAATATTTATGCAAACCCCGTAGCATAATCGTTGCGAAGGTAGACTATACTTGCTACTCGCTTCAGGAAGTTTGCATTCTAACCTATCAATACATAACAATCCGGACTGTAATTATAAGTACCCAGTCAGAGAGGCGCCACTAAGCAGGAGCGTAACGGATACGATACGCACCCGCCTGGAGTAAACAAAATTGGGCCCCCTCATAGAAATAAACAATAACACGTATACATTTAACTGCAGCAGATACTTCAGGGTGATATATATCCATATATACAAAGCACTAACTATAAAGGGTACAAAACTAGTACATTTGTCTATAGATTTTATTTTGAAAGCGAAAATTTTTTTGGGGTTTGAAATATGCTACAACGTAAATCTGTTTTCATCTTTTGTCTTTAAAGTTTTAATAACCCAACCCTATGGCACTACAGCCCTGAAGAGCCTTGGAGTACCAAGCAACCGCTGCTCAGCCCGAAGGCCTGCACATCACGAGGTGTCGTGTGGTCAGCACGACGAATCCTCTCGGCCGTTATTCTTGGCTTTCTACACCGGGGCCGCTATCTCACCGTCAGATAGCTCCTCAATTTTAATCACGTAGGCTAAGCGGACCTCGAAGCAGTCCTCAGATACAGTTAAAAATCCCTGACCTGGCTGGGAATCGAACTCGGGGCCTCCGGGTAAGAGGAAGGTAAGCTACCCCTACACCACGGGGCCAGCTTGTTAATACTTTTTAATACTTCACTGTATTCATATTTGATTCTAAAGGAAATGGACCAATCGTCGTACTTATTGGAATGCAAACGCATTGATGATGTCAATGATGTCCACGTATGAAACATTCCATGCTGAGGAGGCTGAGTCCAGAGAGTCTACCTTAGATCATAACATTTTGTAGGTAGTTCTTTAGAAGTTTTTTTAGAAAATGATTGCAAAAAAACAGAAACAAGAATAATTAGTTCTAAAATTTGATAGTTTGGAATCAATTTTCACTATTTCTTTAATAATAACTAGCTACAGATATTTGTGAGAGAGCGTACCGCTCATGTTGCGAAAGATAGCTCACCTAGACCCACCAGAATAATTTTCAGGCAGATGCAACCATTCGACACTTACTATATAATATTCAAATAAGTCGCACTACACAGTCGTAGAGTGGCATTCGGGTAAAGATTTTTATAAAGTTTATTCATTTATTTACTTCTCTGGGAAGTCTGGGGGCACCTTAAACCCCGGACCCGCCTGCATTCCAGGCCTTGCAGGCCTTAATGTTATGCCACTGCCGCTAAAAGTAAGTTAGAACGCACCATGTGGCCCTTTGGGGATGTTATCGGAAATAACAAGCCTTTAGTCCCTTAGAGCTGAACGCAGTACTTATTGACGAAGTTAGGAAATAATGTCTTCCACCCTGTTCCACAACCCTGAGTTGAAATGTGCACATAGAGTTGGGGAATCACTGAAACAATGAAAAACGTTCACATCAGTGATGGGTAACGGTGGAGTAGTTATTAAGACACAAGTGAAAAGTTCTAGAAGCTTTGGAAAACAAATAACTAGTCTGAATTTTACCAACGCATGGAGTTGGTCGTAAGAATTGGCAGAGGTGAGATCGGAGTTGAGAGTCAGTCTTATACTAGTCCTACAAATATTTGAAGAAGATAGACTAGTAACCTATATAATTAATTGGAAGTTTGCCATAAGATATTGAGAAGTCAGATCGTGGTCTTTTCGCCGTGAATAGTCCGCGAGTAAAAGACGTGAGTTTGCACTGCGTACTGACAGAGACTAAATCACAGAATGTTGCCGCATGATTTAGAGGAACTCACTACAGAATATTGTTTTACACTAAGGAGAGACTATTACTGTAATCAGTCAGCTTGCAAAGACGAATTCTTTTCCTTTCTTCAAGTTGCTTCTATGCCGCACCGACACAGGTAAGTTTGATGGCAACGATAGTAAAGGGAAGTGCTAGAAGTGTGAAGGAGGTGGTCGTGGCCTTAACTGAGGTACAGCCTCAACATTTGCCTGGTGGGAAAATGGGGAACCACAAAAATATCTTCAGGGTTGGCGACAGCGGATTTCGAACTCACTCTCCCGAATGCAAACTCACAGCTGCGTACCATTAACCGCAATGCCAAACCGATCTATGAGCTCTTTACTGCAATGGGTTTTCCGTGAATAGAACATTGAAGTATATCACTATTTCCTATGAAGCTTAAATTCCGCGTGCTTAATTTTTACCGAAAACGACTATACTATAGGCTATATAAATTTGTGTAAGTCAACGTTTAAGTTCGACTTGAAAGGGATAATATAATAAGCTTCAATTTTTTCATGAACTCAAGCGGTATGGAGGTTTAAAGGGGTATCTTTTCGGTTTTCACACCATAACAGGAAAACGGCAGCACAAAAACTTCTGAAACTCATTGTTTAAGTTCAAGGTGAAGGAGGGAAGAAACGGCCTCTCAGAATGCATACACCGGCGCACTGTGCCGTGCAAGGTGCATAAGACGAGTTCGCTAAGTTGACCAGAATGCAGACCTTCACTCCTCGGTTTTGAGCAACAGCGCTGTCTCTCTCTTTCCCTACGCCTGTCTCACTCGCTCCATCTGTTTACCCCTCCCCACTCGCTCTGCAGGCTCCACCATCTGAGCCGAGTTGAGCCGAGCTCAGGCGAGTCACCCCGAGACAAAACGCTGGTTCGAACCTAGCCAAGAGGGACCGGTGCGCCTTGTTTTGCACGCGTGAGATTCTGGACGTTTGAGAGACCCTGAACTAGACTAAATTATTTGTATTAACTCAATGTGACGGGACGTTTAGAGGGGGCTAATTTTGATTTCTATAGTAACAAGGGTAAACTACTGCACATACTAAAGTTCAGTACTGAAGTTCAAAGCAAACTGGGGGAGAGAATAGACCATGGATTATTTTTATGGGCTCGAAGGTTGGAGGATGCATTTAATTGTATTTAGTGAACTAGCACTATTCCATCGTATAAGCCCATGCAAACAATGGTAAAAATTAAAAGCGCTTGTGAAAGGTCCAGTGGTAAAAATACAATGCCTTTAAGGAACATCAGCTAAATAATAAAACTAAGCACAGATGAAAAGCATAGCGAATTCCTATATCAGTACATGTTATACCGTGACGTAGGCTACCGACTCACACCATAACATCAAAATCGTCAGTAACGTATATTGCATAGTACGAGAATACGGTGCAAGATGCGACCAAAGGAAAATATTTGCCATTAGACAACCACTTTCTGGTATTCACCGAAGGTTACTTCATCGCCTCTACAGGATGACGTCCCCACTCATTCGGAATCTGATCATGATTCACTGCCAGTAGAAATTATGAAGGGATCTATTTTAGCCCTGTATTAAGCCATTCCCACATGTGCGCTTCAATATCATTCACGTGTTTCACGTAGTTTGCACAGTTTTCAGAAGGAACGCGTAGGAACCCTTAATCGATGAGTATTTACATCTCCTATAAAGTGTTGTTGTTCTTAGCAACATCATGCTTCACTTGTGACAAAACAATTTTAACATGGTTCGGCTCACAATGGTAATGTGATAAGGGAGCAACTGTGATTTCATCGCTTCTGTAGAGAACATATTTCCATCGCATACTGTTTAAGAGGGCCATCACGTATATTTATAACATGTTCTCCTCATACACTATGCCACGTTATTTGAAGCCATGATCGCAGGTTCTCTTTCTTCCATGCCTTCGTAGGCAGAGCTGAAAATACGGATAATACAGTATGATTCACACATTCCAAATTGGTTTGTGCATCTAAGAGGTTCTGTTTACATAGAAACTCAAATGAGACTAAATAATTTAATAATTTATTGCTATTCACATTAAATGATTATGAGCAGCTGACCTATTCATGGCTGGTAACGGAGCGCGTATTATGCTGATGAAAATAGGACAGTTAATTAAATGTTGAGGACATGCAATAGGGAGATCTCTCAGGTATGTAAATACCGAGTCGACCACATGATGATTGCAGAAACACAGTGATAGAATATTGGAACAAATAACGTTTTTGTAAGTTCTTTCATATTTATTGGCAAAAGTTATTGAGGACATTTCAGAGGATGGAACAGGACATAAGAGAACAGACACTAGTTATGTGCTGATTCCAATTCATTCCAATTTATAATGACACCCAGATTATTTACCAAACTTTTTAATAAATTTTTCTACTTGATTGAACAAAGGGATATTTGATAGTTTTTATCATGATTATTCATTTCGAACGTCTTGGAGTTCCTAGGAATCTGTCAATTTATATAGAGTTTCCACGAGGATATGATTAAATAATTCTGAAGTCTGCATTCATTTTGATCAGCTGCTAAGCGAATGTCTACCGGGCGAGTTGGCCGTGCGCGTAGAGGCGCGCGACTGTGAGCTTGCATCCGGGAGATAGTAGGTTCGAATCCTACTATCGGCAGAACTGAAAATGGTTTTCCATTTTCACACCAGGCAAATGCTGGGGCTGTACCTTAATTAAGGCCACGGCCGCTTCCTTCCAACTCCTAGGCCTTTCCTATCCCATCGTCACCATAAGACCTATCTGTGTCGGTGCGACGTAAAGCCCCTAGCAAAAGAAAAGCGAACATCTACCATTCTGAGCTATAGTTGATCAGAATATCATCGGATTAGATGGCAATTACAATATCGCAATTGGAATTATACGTCACCTCACTGCAACATGAACAACACTAGTCCAAGTAAACAGCCTCGTTGCACGCCTTTTTTCTTTCATTGCTCTTTGAGAAGTGTTCTTCTTTATAACTTCACGTTGTCTGTGGTTATTGAGGTAAGAGTTAAAAATAGTTTTAAAGCAGTCTGGTTAAGAATGAGGAGGCTACAATTTAGCCAACTTTATGTCAGTACTTTCAGTTTCGACAATGTAATGTTGTCATCTGTTCGTTCATTGCGTATCATATGTAGTCTGCAACTTTCAGTAGGGTGGTGTTCACAGTGAAACTATTTTTAAGCCTGACACGAACGTCTTAGTTTTGTGATGTTTATTTGTTTTCATTCTAAACCTAATAAATTACTTTTTCTTCTACCATCACTGGAGCGTTTAATTTAGGACGTCGGTACTGAATACGATATATCCGGATATTTTTCTGTTTGATATTAGAAATATTTCTTGGTTCAAAGTAGTTATGGGTATTGGAAAAATCTTAAGTATTTAACCCTTTTTGTTCATAGTACATATGGATCCTTTATTGACAAATAAAACATGGCAGAAAGGGGTTCAGTTGGGTGGAATGTGACTTGGCCATAATGGCAGACTTTGCTGAAAAGCAGCTCGAAAAGAGCTGTCGCGAGTATGATATAACATTGGCGTTTCTAAGACTGAAGTGATGTTACTGGAGAAAAAAAAATAAAAGTACTGAACATGAGACTGGAAACACAAAATCAGAACAGGGTGTATCATTTCAAGTACTCCAGATGTGTATTCTGCCAGGTTGGTAGTATAAAATGAGTCAGTCTGTACCAGTGCTCATGAATTCAGCTTGCAATTGCGATCAACGGTATTTTTTAAGGAAACATCAGCTCTCGGACGAAATGGTCTTTTCATCGGTCTGTTTTCAAATATACTTTACGGAGTGAAAGCTGGGTAGACTCAGGATATCTTGCTCTTAAGTTGAAAACAACAAACACTTAAGTAGCTAGTGCTGGTACAAACAAGTGGAAATAATAATAATAATAATAATAATAATAATAATAATAATAATAATAATAATAATGTCTCATCAATTGTGCGCAGAAATTTTAATTTGATGTCAGTTAGGCTACTTGTGCGTCAATTTTGACTTTCATTTTTACTTCATAGACGGCAGTCTGGCAACAAAGCGGAAGCGGGACAGGTTTTTTCCGAGTACTCCGGTTTCCCTATCATATTTCATTACAGCAACACTCTTCAATGTCATTTCATTTCATCTGGCAGATATTAATCATTGTCCCAGAGGAGAGCGACAGGCTTTGGCAGTCGGCACAATTCGCCACTAGATGGGGGCTACATTCATTTCATTTCTGACCCAGTCGAATGACTGGAAACAGGCTGTGGTTTTCTCTTTTCCGACGGCAGAATAAATCGGATCTCTCTTAGGAGTCCTATGGTCCAGTTCTAATGACATTTCTCGAGTAAAAGGCAAATGCATCACCAGAGATCTTTTAAACGCCGATATCGTACGACGTCGTGTGTCGAATGGACGCTTTTGCGACATTCAAAAATCCGATTACGTGGGTCGGGTTTGAACCCACGATCTTGGGAACCAGAGGTTTACATTTTACAACTGCTCCACAGTGGGAACTGAAGGGAAGAATGGTGGGAGCGTACTGGGATTGAGGCGATAAAATATAAGTCGGGAATAAACGCGATGCATGAAGCAATACTCGTAAACCGGCTTCAGTTCTGTGGCCACATGTGGAGATGATATATTATGTCACTAATGACAATAATGGACTTGGCCATAGAGGGGAAGAGATGTAGAGGGAGACCAGGGTGGACAAATATTAGACTCAGGTTTTTATGATTTAATGATAAGAGTTGTAGAACTAAACCAGGAGGTCGGGCTAGTTGAAAATTGTAGGGACGCATAGTTAATTCACAGAGACTTTTAGACAGAACGGTGGAAGTTATCACTATCTATAATGAAGATTTTGAAGAGCTAACAATTAAAGTGTCATTACTTTTATGTCCCACTAATTACTTTACGGTTTTCGGAGTCATCAAGGTGATGGAAGTTTGTTCCGCAGGAGTTCCTTTACGAGTGAACACTGGATCAGATAATGGCACAAGTGGGAAAATTGTCTCATAAGTTATAGAAAACATGGGTGTTTTCAAAAACATCAATCAACTAGTCCAGTCAAGGCTGGTTGGTAGCTACCTGATCACCAGCTTGTTCCTAACGCTGTCATGTCGCTAAGTTATGGCCAAGGAGGCTGCGTTAGAGGACCCACGCACTAAACAATTTACTGTTGCTGCTGGAAACGACAGATGATTTCCTCACCACTAGTGAAGCAGTCTGTTTAGAGACCAGCACTGATCGAAAACGTAGATCAAAAATAATGATAAATTACATCGTGGGTCACATACCATAGTTACAAACCATATTTATAAGCGGTAACTAGCCGTATTAATTTGATTACTCCAATGTAAATTGTAATGTGTGTGAATTGTAAGTTTGAAATTTAAATATTTGCACTTTTTATTTTTCTGTTTAGTTCTTCAGCGCATTCAAATTAATTAACTGCCCATCAATGTAAATTGGGGGTAACATTTAGTACGTATGTTTATTGCCTGTCCGCTTGTACGGTGCACTGTGATCAGCTGCCACCCCCGGAGGCCCGGGTTCGATTCCCAGCTCTGACAACAAATTTGAAAAGGGGCACGAGGGCTAATACGGGGTCCACTCAGACTCGGGAGGTCAACTGAGTAGAGGCGGGGTTCGATTTCCATCTCAGCCATCCTCGAAGTGGTTTCCCGTGGTTTTCGTTTTCTCCTCCAGGCAAATGTCCGAACGATACCTAACTTAAGGCCACGGGCGCTTCCTTCCCTATTCCTTGTCTGTCCCTTCCCATCTTCCATTCCCCGCACAAGGCCCCTGTTCAGCATAGCAGGTGAAGCCACCTAGGTGCTTTTCCCCAGTTGTATCCCCCCGACCTAAAGTCTCAAGCTCCAGGACACTACACTCGAGGCGGTAGAGGTGGGACCCTTCGCTGAGTCTGAGGGAGAAACCAACCCTGAAGAGCAAACTTATTAAGAAAGAAATATTTATTTCCGAAAATGAACAAATTTTATTGTTCAGTGATGGGATTTTATGTGGGAATCTAAGTTCTGCGTTTAATAATTTAAAATGAAGCCACGAGGTAAAAGAAATATCAATTCATTTTATTCAAGTTTTGAGAACAGCATACTGAAGTTGTTTCCTGGTCCTCTAACAATTATTTTAACATGAACATTTTTGTAGTAAAATTAAAAAGAAACAGTAAACCCGAAATAACCTTTCAACGTATTAGACCGTAATAGCATATATCAAAGAATTGTTACGTACTGAACACATACTACCAGCTCGACGCCAGTGGGATCCGAACACACAAACCTCCGCTTTCGCGTCGGATGCTCTTACTCATTGTGCTATGATGGTTTATGTTATACTTGTTCTGTTGAAAACAATCTAAGGTACAGTTCTAGCACTATCGCCACAACAACTGTAGAATGCGCGCAAGTCTCCCGTTGCATGCTGAATGAGTATTTCATTTTCACGACCACATCAAAAATTATTAACATACCAATTTGCAAAATTCATGACTACTGTATAAGTGTGCGAAATTTCCTTTCTAAATCGTAATATATGAATAGTTATTGACTTCATCCGATGAAATACTTTTTATTTATTTTAAAAGTGCCAACATTTGAAAGGTATTATTATAACTGGGGAAAGTTAAATAAAAAGTGAAATCATTATGAATACCTAATAATAATAATAATTTCCGCCTCAGTTGTGTAGTGGTTAGTGTGATCAGCTTCTACCCCCCCCCCCCCCGGAGGCCCGCCTTCGATTCCCGGCCACGGAATTTGAAAAGTGGTACGAGGGCTGGAACCGTGCTCACTCTCATCCTCGGGAGGTCACTCCTCACTCCACAGGGATACAAGGACACTGTATAATCTAAGGCAATGAACGATCTAACATACTTTCTGGTCCAGTTAGGGAAAAATGGCAAATTAAATTATTCCTAGTTGTGCCTAGTACGCCTCATAAGCCCCCCCCCCCACCGATTTCTGCGGTTTTTAAAGCGGTGGTGCCAATTAAAAATCCAACCAGCCTCTAGGGCAGTGGCGATAGTGTTTATGTCTGTCTGCTATTTCAGCACGACTCATCCTATGACCAACAACTTCCATACATTTTACCATAAAACTCAGACCCACCAGCCGTGCTCCAAATATCCAGCATCACCCCTATCCAAGGAGTGTCCATTTTGTCACAGCCATGGATGAGACTGGGACTTCTGTGGAAGCAACACTTTGTTTTGGCTTGTGTTACGAGACAGAAGCAAAGGTACGGATCCATCAAGAAATGGCAACAGATGGTTATTAATGACAGAAGGAATCTACAGATCCTCTTCCCGACTGTTGGGTCACATGTCGGCAATGCTGAACAAGATTCTCTGCACCCTCCATAGTGAACGTCGTCGGCCGCTGGTTGAATCTCTCTTCCAGAGCATAAGACACCGCTTGATCTGTGGTGAAACAGGTACTCTTCTGGGCTTTCATCAGCTGATCAACACGTGACTGTCGCAAGGGAAGAAATTTTGGTTGTAAGTGGGTGATCCGTAAGACTCTAGCGAAAACAGAGCCTACTCTCCATTGTTGCTATTTTGCTATTTGCACCGACACAGATAGGTATTACCGAGCTCGATAGCTGCAGTCGCTTAAGTGCGGCCTGTATCCAGTATTCGGGAGATAGTAGGTTCGAACCCCACTGTCGACAGCCCTGAAAATGGTTTTCCGTGGTTTCCCATTTTCACACCAGGTAAATGCTGGGGCTGTACCTTAATTAAGGCCACGGCCGCGGCCGCTTCCTTCCCACTCGTAGCCCTTCCTTATCCCATCGTCGCCATAAGACCTATCTGAGTCGGTGCGACGTAAAGCAACTAGCAAAAAAAAAAAACAGATAGGTATTATGGCGACGATGGGACAGGAAAAGCCTAGGAATGGGAAGGAAGCGGCCGTGGACTTAATTAAGGTACAGAGATTTCAATTTTCACATTTTCTTTCCAAATCAACTTCGTATCTTCAAGTTAGTTACCTACATTTTGTACGATCAGAGTAACTTAGATGAATAATAATGTTATTTGTTTTACGTCTCACTAACTACTTTTTTAAGGTCTTCGGAGACGCCGAGGTGCCGGAATTTAGTCCCGCAGGAGTTCTTTTACGTGCCAGTAAATCTACCGACACGGGGCTGTCGTATTTGAGCACCTTCAAATACCACCGGACTGAGCCAGGATCGAACCTGCCAAGTTGGGGTTAGAAGGCCAGCGCCTTAACCGTCTGAGCCACTCAGCCCGGCAAACTAACTTAGATGAAATAATGATTAAGTCACTTTCAGAACATTAGATTTACCCATTAGAAATTAAAGACTAGACGTGTAAACAATCTTACACATTACAGTGAGGGAGCAGTGCACAAACACGCAACGAAATGCAAGGCTGTTTCCTAGATCATTGCGTTCAGCCGATGAATTTTGATCAGCTTTCTACACGTAGTAATTTGCCTGGTGGGAAAATGGAAAACCACGGAAAAGCACCTCAGGGCTGCCGACAGTGGGGTTCGAACCCACTATCTCCTGGGTGCAAGCTCACAGCTGCGCGACCCTAACCGCACGGCTAACTCGCCCGGTACTCTCCATTGCTCATTGGTAGTGTGCTGACATACACAATCACATATAGTTAGAGTTTTATTGGTCAAAAAGTACCTTCTGTGCACACGAATAGAATCTTGCCACGTTGTATTCGTTTAGACGTGACCATTAAATATGATCGTGGCTTCAGATGTTGCCCCACACTTACTGGACACGTGTATCCGACTGACTACATTCTGAGCTCTCACTAGAAACACCAAACCATGCAGTGTTGTCACCTCTTACTGCAAAATCACTTATTTACAGTGTTGCCAGCTCTGTCATTGTTTCAAGTGAACAGACACCCTTATAGTTATTGTACCGGGAGGTATTTCTCAACTCCCCACGTTCAAAATATGCGCCTTAATGGACTCCTCTACCGACCAAAATGTGAAATTGCTACTACATAAAGTTGAGACTTTAATCAGAAGATGTCACTACTGAAATATTAAGTGATTGCGTTATTGTGAAGTTTCCTAAACTGATTGGATTTCTCTCGGGTTTGTTTTTGTTGTACATCAAGAAGTTTGGACATTTTTCCACAGATGTCACTACCAAAAAACTATGGTCATGCACTCTGGTGCAAGGTAAAGGAAGTTGTTATTGAAAGAAATTTTGTGTTTATAGGTTTTCTCAACTTTCATTTGTTTTTTATGTAATTCTAGGTTTGCAACACTGCTGTCTCATTCCGCCAGTTTTGAATCTGGCCAATGAAAGTTTTCTGTAATGAATTTTCAGCCTATCATATGCTTCTTGTTCGGTTTTGAGAGTAACTTTTGCGTTCAGCCAATAAAAATGAGAGGGTGTGTACGAATTAGCCCAGAATCGTCTCGAACCTTCCCTGAGGGTATATAAGTTGCGGCTTTTCAAGTTTCCTTGTCTCTTGATCGTCGTCGTCTTTCTGAGTGTGTGTGTTCAGGCAGGAGGCGGGACGCCCCATTCTTCGGCAGGCAGCACATCAGTCAGGTAATGGCCACCTAAATTCTCTTTTCTCTAGCTACCTCCGCAGACTTATCCGAGCGAAGGTCTGAATTCTGAACTATGTAACAAAACTTTTCTAAAATGTAAATTTTCTTTCGGCTAATGTAAAACTTCATAAAGTCTTTAACTGTAAATCGGGGATAGAGAGTGAGTTACCCTCTCGAGCTCCCCTTCATCTTGGTTTGAGGTGACTACGATTTCGTAACTGTTTTCTTACTGTAATGTATTACATATATTTCCAAGCGAATCACCTCAGTAGCTTGGGACTAGCCCCTGGCCCCTGTTTCGTCGGGCCCAGAGCCCTGTTAGGTTTTTTAATATTTCATTATCTAGGAGCGCAAGTGTAGGCCTCCATTCTATTTGTGTCCGGGCCATTTAGTTAACATGTTCTTTTTTCGCAAAGGCCCAGTAGGTTGGGTACTAGATACCCCTGTGTAAAACTATTTCCATTTGTAAATCGTGCTTTGTGAGGCCAGAGAGTGTAAGACTTGGATGTAATGTTGCCTTGAGTAGGCTGGAAGAAATTGAGAGCATGGAAGCTCTTTCATAAGTTTTGGTAATAGTGAGGGGTGCCTCTGAAAGGCTAGAGATTGTAATTTTTGGATCAAGTGTTCTTGAATTGGGGGATTTCTGCCCTTGACTAAATTATTCCTCATTTTGAATTGTAAATTTTGTAAACTTGAGCTTGTAGCTCAGAACTTGTAAATCGAGGGCTTGAAGCCCAAAATTGTTAAATTCCCTATTATGAGGTGTTCCACCCTTGTTTGGCATTGTACCTGAGATATCACTGTTATTTTCACCAAGTGAAAAATTGTTAAGTTTGTTGTTTTTGATGAAATACAACCTTCAGTTCAAATTTTAAATTAATTTTGGTATTGTAGATAGACCCATTCATCCCAGCACCTACTTTCACCTCTTTCTGCCCCGGATATCACCGCAACAGTTACAGTTAAGTTCTTTTTGTTAACAGAGGAGGTCTTCAATAAAAATATGATTGAGATTTCAATTTTCACATTTTCTTTCCAAATCAACTTCGTATCTTCAAGTTGGTTACCTACATTTTGTATGACCAGAGTAACTTAGATCAAATAATGATGAAGTCACTTTCAGAACATTGGATTTACCCATTAGAAATTAAAGACTAGACGTGTCAACAATAAGCCTCGCACCATGTTTCTCGTTATAGTGAGGGAGCAGCGCACAAACACGCAACGAAATGCAAGGCTGTTTCCGAGATGATTGCGTTCAGCTGTTGAATTTTGATCAACTCTTTCCACGTAATAATTTTCGAACAAAGTATGGGTTTGAACTGGCACAGCCAACACGCGCTTCCCGAATCATGATTGCTGTGACCCGTTTTAAACACCCAAACAGGTAATAAACATGAGAGGTAACAGTGGACGAAATGTGTGGCCATTTGTTATTTAAAGCTATGTCTAACTGTAAGCACGTAATTAAGTAATCTTATTTGTTTATCGTCCTTTCATTTGATGGAGATTTTAAGAGCCACTGTGGCCTTGGAATTTTGTTTCCCTGATATTTAGCGTGCCAGATGCAAATAACACGGAGTTATAGCAGTTAAACCACTCTCAATATTGCTACTAACCTCAGAACAGTTACATATTATCACATCACACCACCATCTCTCGTCCTCTGGAAAACTAGTGAAAATGACAAACTAGTGGATCTGCAGTTAAAGTCTAGTTTTCCTATGTATTATGATCTAACCTCTTGCAAAGTCTCGCATCTGCAGCTCGTTATGTATAACACACAAATCCAACCATAATAATATAAAGTGGATTTTACATGAACAGTCTCAACCTGTTTCAGCTCACCTGATCAACTAACCAATTTCACTTTTGCTAGTTTTTCAGAGAGGGGGCGTGAAGCTGGCTTCCTTATGTCAGTGATAGCGCCAATCGATGCCTCTGCTGGTGAGACCTAGTCCGCTGTATCTTCTGGTATGGACTAGAACAAACTTGCTACTTTCGTTAACCTATCTGTCTCATTCTATGACAAGATGAAAGTGGCTGTGGTATGAGCGATGTTAGTAATAATATTTTTATACAAACAGTCCATGTTACGAATGGTGTGAAAATGTCACTCACAGAGTATGTTGGTGTGAGCATTTCAGTGATCTTGACAGACTGATATGTAATAGCAACTTCTTGTATGGTGAGGAAAGTAACGGGAAACTACTTCATTTTCTTTGAAATCCAGTTCAGTAGCACCTAGGACACAAACAGGGTCCAACCAACCTTCGGTGTGAATACTCAACACCCAGTGTCAATTGGAAGATCACCACATATTTTTCAGTGTTTTAGTCTTCTTATGTCAGTGTTAATGTCATTTGGAAGATAAGCAGATATTTTTCAGTGTGATTGTCTCCTTCTGTCAATGTTAATGTCAACGGGAAGATGGGCAGATATTTTTCAGTGTGGCTGTCTCCTTGTGTCAATTATACTGTACTGTCAATTGAAAGAACAGCATATATTTTTCAGTGTGGCTATCTCCTTATGTTGGTATTACTGTCAACTGGAAGAGCAGCACATATTTGTAGCTGTTTTCTTATGTCAGTGTTATTCTCAATTCGAAGATCAGCACATATTTTTCCGTGTGTTTGTCTCCTTACGTCAGTATTACTGTCGATTGCAAGATCATCATATATTTTTTCAATGAGACTGTTTTTTTTTCAGCATTAGTGTCAATTGGAAGAGTAACACATTATTTTCAGTGAAGCTGTGTCTGGCTCTATGACTAAACGGGCAGCGTGGTAGGCTTTGGACCAGGGTTCCCGAATTCGATTCCCCGCCGGGTCGGGGGTTTTAACCTTCATTGAATAATTCCGATGGACCGGAGAGTTGGCCGTGCTGTTAGGAGTGAGCAGCTGTGAGCTTATATCCGGGAGATAGTAGGTTCGAATCCCACTGTCGGCAGCCCGGCAGACGGTTTTCCGTTGTCTTCCATTTTCACGCCGGGCAAATGCTGGCTGGGGCTGTACCTTAATTAAGGACACGGCCACTTCCTTCCCATTCGTACGTATATTCTGTCCCATCTTCCCCATAAGACGGTGCTACGTAAAGCAATTGTATTTTTTTTCACTGGGTCGGGGGTTGGGTGTGTGTGCGCGCCATTTTCACCATTAAAATTCATTATAGGTAGGGCCCCATCCTCACAGACACGCAAGTCACCTACACGGTGACAAATCGAAAGACCTGCAACAGACCTCTTCGGAGACTACACACCATTATGGCAGTATTAATGGAAACTGGAAGATACACAAATATTTCTGAATGAAGCTATCTCTTTATGAGAGTGTTAGTGTAAATCGTAAGATCAACACACATAGTTTAGTGAGACTGTTCCTTTTTGTCAGTGTTAATTTCTGTTGGAAGATCAACAAATACATATTAGTGTGTTTTTATGTCAGTGTTACGGTTAATTGGGTGTTCAACACATATTTTTCAGTGAGGCTGTTTCTTTATATCAGTATTAGTGTCATTCAGAAGATCAACCCATAGTTTTCATGAGGTTGTTTCTTTATGTTAGTGTTAATTGGAGAATAAAAGCATAATTTTCGATGAGGACGTTTACTTATTTTAATTTTAGTGTCAATTGAAAGATTCGTGAGGTGATCATCAAAAACAACTGCTATCACAAAACACAGGCACCTATTCACCACGCATGAAAATGTTTGAGACTTTTTATGATTTTGTATTACAGAGTATACATATTTTTATCGAAATGCTCGTGTTTGATTAAAGAAATATTCAGTAATTGAATTATTCTATTAAAATAGTTCTTCTACGGTATATTTTGATGTATGTAAACACTAATATACCATTACTTTATGTCATTATCTCGTCGTTGAAATTATTATTGTTGGCAATGCGAAGAAAAAGTTTGAGGACAATTTATTATCGGATAATGTTGTAAAAATAATTTTTTAATATTTCTATATTGTATATGTTGCATTTAACGCAGCCTCTTAGCAAGTGTATTTTCATTTCTTGTTGCGTATTGGTTAGTTTTTACCGATTTCTTTGCAGGTTCTACTGTAATTGGAATAATTCTCTGATGTAGACTATATTACTAAATTAATTAATTGGAAGATAACTGCATATTTTTCTATGAAACAATTTAGTGTCAACTGAATAATCTGCCGTACAGTGCTATATATTAATTGTTCTCGAGGACACGTCACGAGACTTACTGGTAAAAGTAATATAAATAATTCTGCTTAATACTTAGTTTCAAGAGGGAAACAGATATATTCATGAGTTTTAATATATTTATTTTACGCAAAATTTGTTGGCTTATGCTTTCCAATAAAATATTTGCGCAATTAATGAGAAACTTGAACTTGTTTTTCCTGCACAAAAGTTCAATTCGTGGTGGAATTGAAGACATATACATACGCATTTCCTGTTCAAAGTACAGAAGTCTCTTCCATTCCTTCTACCTATTGTTTCTCTGTATACTTATTTAAAAAACTCTTGGTATTGTTTAATTCTTGTCTTTCTTACATTGTAAGAACACTGAATACCGACCAATCTTCAACTTTTCTCTCCTAAATCAGACATGTATGCGTACTGAATTTAGATTTTAGAAAAATCAAAATTAACACAATAATGCATATAAAACGTGCTAAACTAACAAATAATGCACAGCACGGACGAAATAGAGTTATATCCACAAGTTTACATAAACAAATGACTAGAAAAGACAAACTGTGGGAGCACTAAATCGAATTTCCCACACTGTTGCCAACTCGTACGTTAATGTGCCGAAGGAACACATTACAAATAATATCGTGGCGTGAACAACAAGAGATTGAGAACCAATACTATTTATTTATTTATTTATTTATTTATTTATTTATTTATTTATTTATTTATTTATTTATTTATTTATTTATTTATTTATTTATTTATTTATTTATTTATTTATGCCTTAAGCAGTGGTAAAGTTAGGGCTCGTGGATCTCTCCTATACTCAATCATGTAGATTATAACGTAATAAAGGAATATTTACATGCAGTTACAGAAAGGTATAATACGGAAAGCAAACAGTGCATATCAAACACAGGAAAATGTGAAGCATAGTTAAAAATTAAGAAACAATAGTTCATAATGAAGAGAAGTTAGGTGTTACATTATTAAAAAAAATAGCATAACAGAACAATGCACATGTAATAGTACCAAAACTTTCATCCATTCTCCATTCAACGGAAATATCTCCTTTAATTGCGATCAAAGTGTATGTGTTTCCAATTCTAAATTTTGAGGTCTAAAATATCCTATCATATTTTTGACAGTGTTTTCTATCACATTGTTCTGCCATTAAATCCCGTTCTCTCAAAATTCTGTACAGTAAGATATTTTCATCTCATTCCCTTGTAAGATGGGGATATGACGTGTGTATCCTAACTGTTATGCGTCAATTTATTTTCATTTTGAAAAGAAATGGGGCATTATTAAAGCCATACTACCAATTCAGTCTTTCGGGAGGTCTTCAGTATGTTCTGAAATACTGGATTGTTTTCACTCTTAAACTACTGTAACAGTTGAAAATGAAATATCTTAGGTTCTAGTTTCAAGTATCATGTAAGTAAATTAGGTTACATTAGTCCTCTACGACTGTTGTGCTAGAGGGTTTTGGACTCTGAGATTTACAACAGCGCCACTCTCCAACAGACACTCGGCGAGGGTACTGAACACCATAATGAGTGAAGACACCAGCTCAGAAGTTTACGTACTCACAAGTCAATCATTATACTCGTCAGGGGCACGTGTCTATGATCATAACAATGATGAACCTAAATCTAGAATTTTCGCTGAGATATTCGGTACATTGGTGCAGCCTTGGCAGAAACAGGTAGATAAGTATTGAATAATATCCTGTATAGTCGTCATAGGTATTTGCCCCCTGGGGAGTATAACGATTGACTTGTGAGAGCATGAAGGTCACCGATTACGTGTTCCTACACCGCAGAGGATAATATCCTAGAACCACAAGCTGTGCGACAATATTGGCACATCAGATTCACCAAAAGACCCGCATTGTTCTGGACCCTGGTGATAATAATTTCTTCTCGTTCTTTTCTACGATTTTTTATCGGACTATGTCGTCGTCACTCTTGTTCAAAATGATGTGGGGACCTCATAGACAAGACGTAGCTACATCATCCGATCAGACGCTCCATGCTTCTAGTCGTCGATATATTGTAAATGTTACACTTCTGTATATTAGACTTTAGAAACCAGGACCCTCTCAACCGAAGACAACAACACTGGCCTTTCTGCCAAGGAGCCGGAATTTTAATAATACTATGCCTTTGATAATAAATCTGCTAATAATGATGATATTTTTCTTTCAATATATTTCACAACCTTGACTCTCATTAATGGCAAAGTATTAAAGAAGATGTCCAGTTCCGCATGTTTAAATTAACATAATGAGTTAATTAATTAATATGTTCGTTTCACATTGTAAATTGATAGTGTTTCCATGGCAGCTCCCTCTTATGAGCTAATTAAGATAACTTTAGGTGTTTAATTCTAATATTTCGAAATAAACGGGGTGAAATTGCGGTAACTTAAAAAAAAAAAAACATTATCAAAAATCGCACACGGGCTGAAATTTGGCACGTGTGTTTTTAAAAGCTAATAAAAAAGTAAAGAGGTTTTATTCCGATATTTTTGGTTACGAAATAAAAAATAACGCATTATCTTCTGCGAAGTAAGGGCATTCGGCTAGCTATTACATATTACTCACATTCCATCAGAAACTATCCAACAGATATATAACATTCCGAGATATATGAAAAATTGTTGAAATTATTAGTTTTTGTTTCCTTTCGGAAATTAAGATTCCTGCAGTTAAGTGCTTTCTCGAATGATTGATTTATCTATACAGGGTATTTGGTAGATAAGTAAAAATAACCTTATAGTAGGCAGGGATGAATATCCGTAGCTCATAAAATATGATGCTTTTTAAATACAGGGAATGTTTTTTTTTTTTCTGAGGGAGGAGCTTGAACTAGAGTGTGATGCTGTGAGGCAGGCAGTAGCTTTATTTGCCCCTCGGCTATACCACCCGCCGTACTATGCTCCAGGTAGTAAAATGCACGTGAAATGGGTAAGAAGGAAATCTAGGTACATCAGTGCACTGCAACTGTACACAGCACTTCACTGCGACTTTAGGACGTACGCATGAGTAATGTACAAGAAACAATTCTAACTACGTCACCGTACAGGTAGTATGCATGAGTGTATGAACATTTTCTTCGTACACTGGTAAATATTGTGATGTATGTCGGCAAATCCCTAAGTCGTTCATCATTAAATACTACCTGAGCTACAAACATTAACTTTTCAACTTCATTCTGTAATTGTGAAATAAGACATTATTTTGACGTCATATGTATTCATGATCCTATCAACAACCAGTAGAAAATAAAATACGAGGACTACCGAGCTCGATAGCTGCAGTCGCTTAAGTGCGGCCAGTATCCAGTATTCGGGAGATAGTAGGTTCGAACCCCACTGTCGGCAGCCCTGAAAATGGTTTTCCGTGGTTTCCCATTTACCTTAATTAAGGCCACGGCTGCTTCCTTCCCACTCCTAGCCCTTTCCTGTCCCATCATCGCCGTAAGACCTATCTGTGTCGGTTCGACGTAAAGCAACTAGCAAAAAAATAAAAAAAAATACGAGGATTGGGGCATAAGTCATGGCAACTAATTTTTTCCGCATGAATACGGGATCTACCAGATAAGTGGAAATATACAGATGGGAGTGGGTAGCGTAAGGTGCAGGGGAATGTATGCATATGTAGGTTTACTAGGTGTACGATATTAAAACGAGGAAACCGTCAGCCATGAAATCCTTATGCTACATAATGTTCCTTCACAGAGAATGAAGTAACCTCGAAACAAGTACTTCCCTAGATTGTCTACTGCACATTGGCAGTGATGCAGAGACGTCGGATACCAGTCCTCTCACCATGTGTGAATTTTACAATTTTATGTGTCTCAGCGTTAACAATGTCCTCTCTTGACCCAAACCACTTCCCGTGCAATGGTTCATTTCCCCTTGGAGATGAGGCTAAAAACGCACGGAGACAGGTCAGGCGAGTATGGCGGACGTTCCAGTACTTTCCACCACCATCGCTGAAGTTACCTCGTTACATACATACTGCATGTAGACTGGCTCACGAATGCTGTTCCATCGCCCTGTGCGAGGTACCTGTCCAATACACCGCCATCTCGTGCAGTGTCTATGTACTGTGAGTGTCATGCTTCCCAAGACATATGGCCATTGTATGGTAGCACTGTGCAAAAGTGAAGAAAAAAATTAGTTGCAGTAATAATAATTTCGTGTGGCTATTTCTAGCCGGGTGCAGCCCTTGTAAGGCAGACCCTCCGATGAGGGTGGGCGGCATCTGCCATGTGTAGGTTAACTGCGTGTTAGTGTGGTGGAGGATAGTGTTATGTGTGGTGTGTGAGTTGTAGGGATGTTGGGGACAGCACAAACACCCAGCCCCCGAGCCATTGGAATTAACCAATTAAGGTTAAAATCCCCGACCCCGCCGGTAATCGAACCCGGGACCCTCTGAACTGAAGGCCACTACGCTGACCCTTCAGCCAGCGAGTCGGACAGTAGTTGCAGTGACTTTCCCTGTTAGGTTAATCATGTCAATATGTAGATTTACGTTACTACATCAAAGTAATGGAAATAGAAAAAAGATGATTTAAACTAAATTAAATCATTTGTCATAAATATGTAAATAGTAAAATACATTAACATATAAAAAATATATAAAGAACCGTACAGCGGATTATGGAACTTGACCTTAATTTCAAAGGCCGAGTTCTGTTATCCACGAGGGCCCATGGCGTCCATAGGTTCCTCAACCCCCTGATGCGTATACTCTGCGCGAGGCTCATGATTAGACAGGTGCCAATTACAAGAGGACACGCAGTTCCGTCTGACGCTAACAATTGATCTTTTCGCACAATTCCAAGTACATTTTCTAATATCTACCGTTTTCCTTTCACATTCGTGTTCTAGCATCTGAGCCCTCTTAAGAGACGCCACATTGACGATATTTTTTCCTATATTTACTGAAACAACACACTACATTGTTAAGTGTCTATTGACTGAGCAGTGATACAATCACTCATGCTTGAGCATGGGAGGTGCACTATTCAGATGAAAGGAGATTAGAATATGGTAACACCCATGTTATTATTTCTTTGCGAGGAGAATCTTCCCTCCCGCTGCAGCAGGCTGAGGAAGTTGCTCCCGAACTCGTTCCGAGCAAACAGCCTCCAGCTTGTGGCAGGTGTCTACCTCACTAAATAACCCCCGTGGATCGCTAGCGCCAACATTCATTACAGATGACAGAGCCTTTTAAAACAATCACTAGCGCTCATTAGAGTACGCATGGTTAGGGAGCTCCTTCGAATAACCTCTGATGATGATTATGATCGATCATTGACAAGTTGATTGATTTATCCATTGTAGGAAATGTGATTAGCACAATGACCTTCCATCCAGACGACCGAAGTTGGAATTAACGACGCACCTTCAGGGAGTGCAAGCGACCTTTTAATATCAAGCTAAAAACCATAATTCTGGAGTGAGTATCTCAGACGGTAGAGCACATTCCTGATCCTATGATGGTGAGTTCGATTCCAACACAGTTCTGTTATATTTCGAAGATCCTTAATAATTCAGCCTCGTGTCGGTAGGTTTACCAACAAGTAAATGAAACTCCTCTGGAATTAAATTTCCGGTCGTCATCTCCGAAAACATTTAAAATATGTTAGTGAAATATAAATTATTATTATTATTATTATTATTATTATTATTATTATTATTATTATTATTATTATTATTATTATTATTATTATTCATAAAGAACCAGGATCTCCCAGAAATAATCGGCATTGGCACAACTAAATCATCTTTGGAGCTACATGGATGTCAGTATACTGTAGATACAGTGGTCTGGCCACTTGAATTGTTTGAAGCTTAGTCGGCCTTGGTACATTGGTACAACCGACAGGGCCGTCGGTTTTCAAGCCCAATATCCCGGGTTCGAATTCCGGCGGTTCCAGTATGGTTTCCTATATGATCAGCGTTTGATAACAGAAAAGAGTATTCGCCTTAAAACGAGGAAGTCCAAAACAAACATGGATAGATGACATTGAAAATAACAATTCACAGAGCGAGTTGGTGGAGCGGTTAGGGTCGCGTAGCTGTGAGCTTGCATTCGACAGACGGTTGGTTCGAATCCCACTGTCGTGAGCCCTGATTATAGTTTTTAATTGTTTCCCATTATCGAACCAGGCAAATGCTGTTGCTATACCTTAATTAGTGCTACGGGCTCTATCTTCCATTCCTACACATTCTCCATCCTCGCGTCGCCGAAAACCTTCGATGTGTGAATGGGACGTTGAGCCACTAGCAATCATAATAATGATAATTCTCCAAAAATAACACCTAAATGTCGCTAAATTGTACTGAGATTTCGTTACGGATGGGAACGTGTAATTCATGGCAGTGATATAAAATATCTGTATACTTGTATAAAGAAAAGGCGCCTGGTTTTCTATGGGAACCTAACCCACATGAAACACCACAGGATTACCAACAGGATCTTCACTGTGACAGGTACAAGAAAGGCAACCAGGAACAAGTTGATCTCTTCAGTCAAGTCGGATCTGGAACAACTGGGGATCCCGCATGAGTCCATACATGACCACCCAGAGTTTCGGCAAGCCAGTGGGGAATATTTACAATGTCACTTACGAGTAGGAAGAACACAGGGACTAGCATACTTATGTGGAGAGAGGAACGAAAGCTTGCTCACAGCCAGAAAATGATGGAATACTGGAAGAGGAGAGAACAGAGGGCCCAAGTGATGAGAAGACACGAGCCCCATGGTCCTCAGTAGGCCTAATCGACAAAGAAGAAAGAAGAACAATACAGTATATTTATTTCTATGCACCCATAATAATAATAATAATAATAATAATAATAATAATAATAATAATAATAATAATAATAATAATAATAATAATAATAATAATAATAATTGTTCCGAGGTATCAGTGGAACAGCAGAGGTGAAAGAAGGTGCTGGGTGGAATAGGTCTCAACTTACGAAATTAAAGTTAATTTAAAACTTTAACAAAGGTTATATTTTCTTTTCAAGATAAATAAATAACAGAATATAACAGGTACCAAGTAGCAGATCAACAAATTAAGAAAGTACAATTTTAGTTCATTACAAAATTTGGGCTTCGAGCCCGACACTCACGAACCTTGAGCTATAAGCCCAACTTTACCTATATACCAAGTTCAAACAAAGGAGCAGAAAACCCCAATCATGCCAAGGAGCACTGGCTCCTGATTACCATATTAAACCTCCTCGAGGCACACAGAAACCAAATTTAAGAAAGAGCAAACCCGCTCTCAAGGTTCAAGCCCATCAAAGGCCACAACAAACAATACTTCAAACTGCCCTCAAGGCATACCAAGAACAGGGGTAATAAATACCCAACCTACTGGGCCTATTCAGTAAAGAAGCAGGTTAATTACATGTCCCAAAATACCAACTTGACTGGAGGCGTAACTTGCACTCCTAATACACTTTTAAAACCTACTTGGCACTAGGCCGCATACACAAGGGCTAATCCCATACTAAAGAGGTGACTTGTATAAGAAGACTTCATTACATTAAGAAAGGAAGAAACGGTTGTGAAAACAAAGTCACCTCAAAACAATAGGAGTGGGAGCTCGAGAGGGTTTAGCACTCTCTATCCCAATTTATAGTTAAAGAGACGAAGTTTTACCAAGTGTCTATTACATTTTAAAGATAGGTTACATGCGAAAAGTTTTCGAACCTGTCCCGAGGGTTAAACTGCTGAGCTAGCGAGAAATGAAGTTATTTAATGGCCATTACCTTATGGATGAACTGCTGCCCGAAGAAAGAGGCGCTTCCCGCCCCCTGCTACATAATCACACTAGGAGAGATGTTACTGAAGTGGCCAGGAGACCAGAAAATCAGCAGTTTATAAACCCGCGCGGAACATTCGAGGCCTTTCATGAATGATAAGACACACCCACAGCAGTTTATTGGTTGCAGAACACAGTTACAGAACAGGTTGGGGAAGAAAGCCCCGATTGGCCGAAAATTAATTTAAGAAATTCGGGATTGGCTGATTTCAAAACTGGCGGAAAGAAAGGATTAACATTGCCAACTCTCAAACTACAGAACAAAATTTAGCAAAAACAAAACTTATGAATGTTAAATTTCTTCAGGACAGTTCATTCCTTAACACCAGAGTGGGTTATTATAGTTTTGTAGAGACATCTGTTAGAGATCGTCCAAATTTCTTGATATGGAGCAAACAAACACACGTCGAAATAGATACCGTTCAGACACTTCAAAATTACCAAATTTACTGTGGTGACATCTTTCGAGAAACCATTGGATTAATATAGTTTGTTAAAGTTCAGGCATTCTCCTGTAGAGGAGTTTCAACTGGCGCAATATTTGAATTGGCATTGTGGAGGTGTACCGCCCGGTACAATAATAATAATAATAATAATAATAATAATAATAATAATAATAATAATAATAATAATAATAATAATAATAATAATAATAATAATAATAATAATAATAATAATAATAATAATAATAATAATACCCAGCTCGATATCTGCAGTAGCTTAAGTGCGGCCAATATCCAGAATTCGGGAGATAGCAGGTTCGAACCCCACTGTCGGCAGCCCTGAAAATGCTTTTCCGTGGTTTCCCATTGTCACACCAGGCAAATGCTGGGGCTATACCTTAATCAAGGCCACGGCCGCTTCCTTCCCACTCCTAGCCCTTCCTTGTCCCATCGTCGCCATAAGACCTATCTGTGTCGGTGCGACGTAAAGCAACTAGCAAAATAATAATAATAATAATAATAATAATAATAATAATAATAATAATAATAATAATAATAATAATAATAATAATAATTTTCCGGTGATTCTGTGGAACGCAGATGTAAAATAAGGTGCGGGCATGAATGGGTGGATATAGAAAAGATAGAATACTCATTTAAAACTTTAAAAATTTGTGATTATATTTCTTCCTTTGACCTTTTGTTACTTTTCAAATTTATATATTACACCTTGCTGAGCAAATAACAATCAGGTACAAGGTCTAGCTCGTGAGCTTGAGTAACAATATCAAAAGAATCACCAACAATTTAACAACATTATCTTGAAGGTCCTTAGTTACAAAGTTAACAAGAGCACCATTGCTCCCTTCAATACACCCTCAAGGAGACTGAGCTCAAAATTTTACACCAGTAGGACGAGCGTCTTTACTCTACACAGTTACTTCCTAGGAGACTATTCTCCAAAATTACAAGTTCCAGGCCTATTAAGGCACCTACCTACATTGAACAAAACCAAACAGTAGATACTGTCTTTATCGCTCAACAGTCTGATTTACCAATACACAAAATGAAAAAAAATAGAAGTTGACTTTAACAGGGGTAACATGTACCCATTCTACTTGGCCTTATTTAAAAACAAAAGGTTAAAATTAGTGGTCGAAAATCAAAATTTTAGGCGACGAACTTTTGCACTCGTTTGGAATTCACCAGAACATCATTAAAACCCTATGTGGGTTATAGCCCGAAGTTACAGAGGCTAAGGCTATACTACGGAGGTGACTAGATCGAGCGGAAGTTTTAATTTAAAAAATTAAGAGGTCGAATTTAAAGAGTGGAAAATCATAGTCACCTCAATATCAAGTTGAAAGGGAATACAAGAGGATACCTCACTCTTTGTTCCCTAAGTTCGAATAATTTCTTTAGACTAGTTTGAGGATTTACATTGAGAAAAATAAGTTACATTACGAAGGAATTTGAAACCTTCCCGTAGAAGTAGCTTTCAAAGAATATTACATGGTTAAACGGGGTCTGCCATTACCTTGAGCTGGTGGATCCCCCCGGCGATGGAGGAGGTAGCCCTTTCCTCCGTGCATCCGCCACGAAGACCTATTGACTGAGCGATCACAAGGACAATATGGCCCGAACGGTCCCAACTTTATAGTGGAGAGGAAGTTTCCAGATTTCTCTGGGCCGGAAACCTGACACACCCCCAATTTTCATTGGACAATCAAATAAATATCAAAAACTCTGATTGGTTACTTAAATAAATGTACTGAATTTTTTATTGGATGAAATATTAATTTGGCGGGAAGAGATAGAAGTGTTGATAACTTTAGAACACCAAAAACAAACTATGAACAATTCAGTTTAGGAAATCTTAACACACAAAATTACTTTGAAAATTAATAGTCATCCTCACCACAGATTTGATAGCGACATCTGTCAATTAATGCTCAAACGATTTCCGAAATGAGTTTAAGAGTTTCTGTTATAGTTGGACTTCTAAAAGGCGCTTATTTTAAATACGTGGGGCGGGTGTACCTCCAGTACAGACCTCCATCCCTAAAGTACTTCCACGGTTGACACAGTTTTGAAATGAAGGCGTACCAGAAATGGCTCCAAACAAGGGCCGAGGCAGACAGGGAATTGTACGTAGATGAAAGAAACAGAGCGAAACAAATAGTTCTTGAATCCAAAAATAAGTCATGGGAAGATTTTGGAAATAACCTAGAATGTCTGAGTCAAGCAGCAGGGTAACCTTTCTGAACAGTAATAAAAAATCATAGGAAGGGAGGGAAAAGGGAAATGAACAGTGTTTTGAGTAATTCAGGTGAAATAATAGATCCCAGGGAATCACTGGAGAGGTGGATAGAATATTTTGAACATCATCTCCACGTAAAATGAAATCTTCCTAGTCTGTTGCGAACAGCCAAGCTCGTGGGGTGGAGGAAAACGATATTGGCTTGAGGAAGTGGAAAGTATGGTAAAAAACTCCATTGTCATAAAGATGCAGGAATTGATGAAATGAGACCTGAAATAGTGAAGTATAGTTGGAGGGCAGGGTTGAAGTGGCTTCATAGAGAAGAAGGATTAGCATGGAATGTTGGTAAGGTACCTTCCAATTGGACAAAAGCAGTAATTGCACCTATCTATAAGCAAGGGAACAGGAAGGATTGCAACAACTATCGAGGTATCTCATTGATTAGTGTACCAGGTAAAGTATTCACTGGCATCTTGGAAGGGAGGGTGCGATCAGTCGTTGAGAGGAAGTTGGATGAAAACCAGTGTGGTTTCAGACCACAGAGGGGCTGTCAGGATCAGATTTACAGTATGCACCAGGTAATTGAAAAACGCTACGAGAGGAACAGTTGTTTTTATGTTTCGTAGATCTAGAGAAAGCGTATGACAGGGTACCGAGGGAAAATATGTTCGCCATACTGGGGGACTGCGGAATTAAAGGTAGATTATTAAAATCAATCAAAGGCATTTATGTTGACAATTGGGCTTCAGTGAGAATTGATGGTATAATGAGTTCTTGGTTCAGGGTACTTAGAGGGGTTAGACAACGGTGTAATCTTTCACCTTTGCTGTTGGTAGTTAAAAAGGATCATCTGCTGAAAGGTATAAAGTGGCATGGAGGCATTCAGTTAGGTGGAAATGTAGTAAGCAGTCTGGCCTAAGCTGGCGACTTAGTCTTGACAGCAGATTGTGCCGAAAGCCTGGAACTTGTTCTTGAAACTTGAAAATAGGTGCAATGAGTATGGTATGCAAATTAGCCTTGCGAAGACTAAATTGATGTCAGTATGTAAGAAATTCAACAGAACAGAATGTCAGAGTGGTGATACAAAGCTAGAACAGGTAGTTAATTTCAAGTATTTAGGTTGTGTGTTCTTTTTTTTTCTCTTGGCTTTACGTCGCACCGACACAGATAGGTCTTATGGCGACGGTTGTGTGTTCTCCCAGGATGGTAATATAGTAAGTGAGATTGAATCAATACAGTGAGCTCGCAGTTGGGATCAACAGTATTCTGTAAGAAGGAAGTCAGCTCCCAGACGAAACTATGTTTACATCGAAACTATCTTTTTAGATTAACTTTGCTCTACGGGGGAGAAAGCTGCGTGGACTCAGGATATCTTATTCTTAAGTTAGAAGTAACAGACCTGAAAGTAGCGAGATTGATTACTGGTACCAACGGTGGGAACAATGGCAGGAGGGTACTCGGAATGAAGAGATAAAGGCTAATTTAGGAATGAACTCGATTGATGAAGCTGTGCGCATAAACCGGCTTCGGTGGTGGGGTCATGTGAGGCGAATGGAAAAGGATAGGTTGCCTAGGAGAATAATGGACACTGTTATGGAGGGTAAGAGAAGTAGAGGGAGACCAAGACGACGATGGTTAGACTCAGTTTCTAACGATTTAAAGATAAGAGGTTGTGCCCATTGCATTTTTGGACTATTACAAAATGGCGTCCAGAAAAGTTATAGACAACACAGGCCCAGTTTGCATACAAGAGAATCTGGAGATATGAATACATTAGTAGGCCATGACTAACTTGGGTCGTCTATTTTTAAAAGGCGGTGGAGAACAGAGCAATGTCAGGTGAATTGTTTCAAAAAACAAGAATTCTTTTTATATTATTAACATACACACTTGAAAAGTTAAACCCGAGGCGATAGGAAGCAGCTCACTATTATTGCGTTGGAAGAGAGGAATAATTGCAACTACAGAGGAATTTCTGAAGAATTACTGCTCCAAAATAAGAAAAGACTGCATGATACTTGCTATGGCATAGTAAAAAAGTAAAAGGACGGCGTAATACACTGACTGACAGAGCAAATGCAACACCAAGGAGGAGTGGTTCGAAAGGGATGAAAGTTGGGGAAAAAACAGAGACGGCACGGACGAATAATTGATGTTTATTTCAAACCGATATGCAGGTTACACAATGCGCACGGCATCGACTCAGTAGGATGTAGGACCACCGCGAGCGGCGATGCACGCAGAAACACGTCGAGGTACAGAGTCAATTAGAGTGCGGATGGTGTCCTGAGGGATGGTTCTCCATTCTCTATCAACCATTTGCCACAGTTGGTCGTCCGTACGAGGCTGGGGCAGAGTTTGCAAACGGCGTCCAATGAGATCCCACACGTGTTCGATTGGTGAGAGATCCGGAGAGTACGCTGGCCACGGAAGCATCTGTACACCTCGTAGAGCCTGTTGGGAGATGCGAGCAGTGTGTGGGCGGGCATTATCCTGCTGAAACAGAGCATTGGGCAGCCCCTGAAGGTACGGGAGTGCCACCGGCCACAGCACATGCTGCACGTAGCGGTGGGCATTTAACGTGCCTTGAATACGCACTAGAGGTGACGTGGAATCATACGCAATAGCGCCCCAAACCATGATGCCGCGTTGTCTAGCGGTAGGGCGCTCCACAGTTACTGCCGGATTTGACCGTTCTCCACGCCGACGCCACACTCGTCTGCGGTGACTATCACTGACAGAACAGAAGCGTGACTCATCGGAGAACACGACGTTCCGCCATTCCCTCATCCAAGTCGCTCTAGCCCGGCACCATGCCAGGCGTGCACGTCTATGCTGTGGAGTCAATGGTAGTCTTCTGAGCGGACGCCGGGAGTGCAGGCCTCCTTCAACCAATCGACGGGAATTTGGAACAGCCAGGGTGTCTTGCACATGCTGAAGAATGGCGGTTGACGTGGCGTGCGGGGCTGCCACCGCTTGGCGGCGGATGCGCCGATCCTCGCGTGCTGACGTCACTCGGGCTGCGCCTGGACCCCTCGCACGTGCCACATGTCCCTGCGCCAACCATCTTCGCCACAGGCGCTGCACCGTGGACACATCCCTATGGGTATCGGCTGCGATTTGACGAAGCGACCAACCTGCCCTTCTCAGCCCGATCACCATACCCCTCGTAAAGTCGTCTGTCTACTGGAAATGCCTCCGTTGACGGCGGCCTGGCATTCTTAGCTATACACGTGTCCTGTGGCACACGACAACACGTTCTACAATGACTGTCGGCTGAGAAATCACGGTACGAAGTGGGCCATTCGCCAACGCCGGGTCCCATTTATCGTTCGCTACGTGCGCAGCACAGCGGCGCATTTCACATCATGAGCATACCTCAGTGACGTCAGTCTACCCTGCAATTGGCATAAAGTTCTGACCACTCCTTCTTGGTGTTGCATTTGCTCTGTCAGTCAGTGTATTTAAATACTTTTGCCGATAGAGCCGATACGCAAGATTAGCAACTCATCGGAACTCATTATCTAGAAGTGTTGAAGAAAGAGAAAGATACGAAGGAATCATTCCTTAAGAAAAAGAATTAAGGAACAAATTGAATTTTCAGAAGATAAATAATTTGAAATAGTAGATTCCTATAAGACAAGACCGAAGATTCTAAACGAATATAGACAATTGAATGGCTATAGCGCAAAGAAAAACAAATAGAATATTTAAAAGTGAGAATATTATTCTAAGAAATTATCAAAATGAACGTTTACTTGTCGAACTTGTTTGATAATATTCACAGCTATATCATGAAGAAGATGTCTTGATAAACACGAGATGGACCAACCTGGAAGGAGATATGATCCAGCCCGCTGACCATACCTAATGTTATAGGAGGACACCGACCGAACCTCAGGCCGTGGCCAGTTGGACCAGCCATGTGACGCAGAAAGGGAGCTACTGATGGCTTACCTGATGAATGACGAGCTAAGGTTTTACTAGAAAAATTTTAATTCATAATTTAGCCAGGCATATGCTATGCATATATTATAACGTATTATAAGTGTGGAATACTTAGAAGTGCAAGTGATACAGTGAAGTGATGTGTGTTACGTATAATTTGTTGGTACTATATTAAGTTAGTATATAATGAGATCGATATCTCGTGGGAATTGGCTATACGTAAAATAAGTGGATTATTATAGTAATTAAGATTACGGGAATGAAGGTAAAGTATCAAACAGCTGAATATAAGGATTTGCGAATGTTAAATATCAGTTACGGATCTCTGAAACCATTCAGGCAAGGATTACGTCATAAGGGATCATATAAGAAGACGCGCGATATATATACGAGTTATTCCTTGTCAAATAATGTTACTAGGTGCATGATTGAAACATTTAAGGTTATGCGTCGTAATATGAGAAGAGAACTGATCCATTTAAGGAAGTATTTATGTAAAGAAGAATAGTGCGTCTTAGTAATCACATTTATGTTGGAAGAGTAATTGAAATATGGTATTGATAATGATGATTTGGAATTGTTTGAAGGTTTAATAGTTGAGAAGGAAGTTATATGAAGTAATTTGAGAATGGTAATGTGAATTTAGGTGATTCACGTAAATATGGTCTATAAAAGTTAAGATATTCATGTTTGGATCAAATAAGCGATGCAAGCACAAGGAAGGAAATACGCCGTGGGAATAACACAAAGTAAGGTATGTATGGTGGATTTATGTGTATAGTTGAGATTAGAGAGTTACCATAATGTCAAATACAGCTGTTGATGTTGAAACCTTCGTGTCTTATGACATTCTCGTCCGTATAGCCATAATGTACAACGTAGTTATATAGTATCGAAATACCATAAAGTAAATAGTTGTGGAATTACTTGCAGAAGCATGATATATTGAATATGAGTCTAGTAGGTGAGTGTATGCATATTGAGCCTTAGAGTAGCAAATGAAGAATTATTTAGTTAGAAATGTTGTAGGTTATTTTATATTTTGAGTGATGATTAATAATTTATCTGGTATTTCAAATGATAGGCTAGGATGTTAGGAGTCTAGATTTTGGTAGGCAATAGGGATAGTAATCTTAGCCCGTCAATCGTCAGAAAATATTTCTACGCCAGAGAGCAAATTTAGTAACGAATTCAGATTGCACAAACATGAAATTTATCAATTATAAGGAAATATTTCATTTTAAACTTCAATGTGATTATGTTATTGTGATTTATTTGAATCATGAACTTTCTTGTAAGCTAATTAATTATTTACACCGTAATTGAATGACTGATTTAAATCTGATTTCATTTCAGAACCAATGGATTCAGTGTATTATTTTTTTATTAAGCCAGCGCTGACTTACATGTAAAATATTGTGAATTATGGCTGATTTTATTCATCGATGATGGAATTTCATGACCATTCGAGTTTTCTTTCTTTCATTTATGCTTAATTTCATAAATGTCTTCTGTTATTATTTTTTATTTATCAAGTGAGTGATGACTTGTAGAGGTTGATTGTAGATAGACTTAGTTGTTAAGATATTTATCATATAATCTACATTAAATTTATGCGGTGAATGATTGATTTACTCAAGATTGCGATAGGATGGAGAGGTTCATCGATTATTTTCTCATTCGTTCCCTGTCTTTTCTCAGAATTCATGTTAACCTAAGCCTAAGAAGAAAAATTAGATATTTTTCTCGTAAGAAGAAATACCCCGATATTACATCTGGCTGTCGGGAAATTTTTACTGTGTCGTACTTGTACGCGGGAATGGCGCAAGCTATAGAACTAAATGAGGCCACAGCACTAGTTGCAGAGAGAGGATTGTGGTGACGTTTTGTAAATTCACAGAGGCTTGCAGACTGAACGCTGAAAGGCATAACAGTCTATAATGATAATGTATTGCACCCGCCCATGCAGCGGTCAGTGCCAAGTTATCCCGGTAGCTCTTGATTTCTTCTCAGGGTATTCCATTTTCCGCTCATAAAATCTGTGATTTTATATATAATTATTTTACGTGGTTTCGGATGAGAATCAGTCCGCTGGGATATGCGTCACGGGAGTACCTACACGCACAAGTACGAACCTGTGACCGATAACTTCAAAGGAATCTCTTTCCGTATGTAGAACTAATCAATTGCTTATATCTACAAAACTTATTAACTAACTTACAAACTAGCCGTTACCCAAACAGAAATTAAGACACAGTCGCTTACTAAAAGACAAATATAAGATTATTTATTGAATAAATAATGTTCGATGTAAGATAAAGTGAAATCTGGGTAGTATTATTTGAGTAGTATTTAAACATGAAGGATTAGAGTCAGCGCTGGCTCAAATAAAATAAAATAATTAAGGCTTAAAATATTTACATTCTTTCTTAATTAATGTTCAAATTCATATTAATGTATATCTCAATATTCGTAGCCATGTTCCGAAAAGTATTTCATTTCTCCAATTACATTCAAGAGATCACTGAGCAATCACGGAATCAATAAAAAATACACATTGTGAATACTGTCACGTTAATTATTTAAATTATTTTTACAACATTTAAGTCATCTCGCTGAGATAAAATGAATGGTTTGTTAACTTGAAACGTAATAAAATTACATGGGAAAAAGTTAGATTGTAAACGTAAATCTGCTCATATTTTCACGTAGTTATTTCCCAAACAAACTCTTGCGTGAGAATTAAATCGTAAAAGTGTTCTCCAACTTTTCCATTCATAAATTATAATCATTCATAGATCTGAACTCTGATTATTTGGTCACATATTTCGAGTACGCACAAGTAACAACTTACGGGCTAAGACAATACCTCCCTAAAGCCTACGACATATGGCTCCTAACTAACCATTATCGTATTCTTCATATTTAAAATTCTTCAATTGAAATCATTATTGCATGAAAAGAAATAAACATCTATCTAACTATTCAAGTAGTTTCCAATCCACACACTCCTCTATCAACGGCTCAATGTGCTCTAGCAATCTGCTCTTTCTCAATATTTCATATGTATACGAGCTACTCAACTCGTATGGATAGTATAGAATGAAATTATTAGGTATTATACTGTAACGTCACCGCACTAAAGAATATCCGATGTATACTAATTCATGAGTCTATTGAACCGTATATTAAAGCACTCTCTTATACTCAGTACCCGTTATTCACCAATGTCAGACATAAATATAACTGTCACGATACACAATTCTACCATAATACATGTCAATCTTACCTTAAAATGGTCATCTGCGCGATGTTCACACTTTGACATATTCTCTCCAATATGGCACAGAAACTCACCTTGTAATTCTAACACACGTTTCTTCATCGAATGGCAATTCTTACTCTTTCCGTAGAACATATACAAACCTCTATGCTTCACTATTCTTCAATATACTCCAATAAATAATCACATTTCAACGCGATTCCAACATACATTAACATAACACCGGCATACATATTGCCGTATGCATATAGCCATTACACCCAAAACTATATGCTAAACATTCTAGAATTGCCTTGTAAAATACGCATTTAATAACCTTTATCTTAAAAAAAACCAGTAGTACGAGTTCAATGCCCTCTTTCTATGAAGAAAGGAATACTTAACTTGACAATATTCATCGTATCGCGCAGGTAATTCGTGACGTAATCTATGTACAGATAAGCGAGATTAATCGAAATTTCACTAATTAAAGAGACTCATTGCTACTAGGTCTTCACAAGTAACACTTCTTTCTTTTATCCAAACTAGTTTCCACTGTATGTATGCAAGTGCGGTTACCTGTATATGTCATAATAGCATTCTAATTCTACACTTCCATCTTATCTTATAGCCTTAAATATCTCACACTTCACTTTATATTACACACGCGTTCTTAATTAATTCATAAATATCACCAAATATTCAGCACATGCCGAGTTAGATTGAGGGTGCAGATTACAAGAAACTACTCTACTAAATAAATGTATGGACTTAGCTCGTCAGTTGCTACGTTTGGTCTGGTTGTTGCTCCATCCCTCGGTTACAGTTAGACCCTCCGATCGGATCTGGATCTCTGGTTGGATTGCATGTTCATGGTCTTCAGCTGGTCACATGGCTCGCCGGTCCACTCCTTATCGTCCGGTCTTTTGGCTGGCCGGTGCTCATCCACGTCATCATGTCCACTGGTTGGCCGGTCCAATCATCTGTCGTGACCTACCTGTCCTGTGAGACGATCTCGTAGGTTGGTCACCAGGCACTTGGATGTTGAAGTATTACCTGTCCTGCCGAGCGGAATGTAGGGAGGTAATTTGTAGGTATGACTCGTCCCGCAACTCCCGAAATAAAAGAAGAAGTTATTTCTCTGTCCTTTATTACTGAGAACACTAAAACTACTATGTACAGTATATTTACAAGTCTAAATGTAATGATCTGTAGAGAGAGCGAGCTTGCTCCACGCGCCTACTGTTCTACTACGCGTCTATCTAAATCTTGCCCTACGGCACTTGGGCTATGCTCGAAAAGAATCTCGTTCTGACAAGTACGAACTACTGGCTGGAAGAAGGCCCCGCGCCATCTTGGCCAGGGGTTATATCTCCGCTCCTGAACTCAAAGTTCTATCCCTACCTCCTTGGGTCTTACGGGCATTGCTAAATTGATCATCCAGTCACTAGCGCCCTCAAGTGGCTATTCTCAATAGTTGTCATAGTAAGTGCTGCTACCTAGGCACTACTGTCTTCTGTCTTACTTTTTCCTCATCTTTCCTTGTTTTTCTAAAGCGCATCTGTAATGGCCTTGACTGGCCGTGTACTCAGTTTTGTCTCTTTGTCGGGCGTCAGGCGGCCCGCTGCCATACTAGCTCTGTTTGTCGATACACAGTAAATATCTTGTTGTGATCAACAAGTCTTTCGTAAGCTAGCGCGTTTCACAAACCGCTCTCCAATACTTAACTGAAAGCTTCCTTCTGCTTTTCAATTATTAAATCTAACTATAATTATTATACTTATTATACAGTTACTCAAGTACTACAAGGTGTCTCATGTCGATGACTATCATTATTCTAACACTAATTAATCTCCTCTGACACCTTGAGCTCTAGACTCGGCTGCGAATCCCGGCTGCCTTCCACCTGGCAGTCCGCCGGTTCGAGTCCGTGGGAGGTCGGTACACGACACATCATCAGCTGGTCCTCTGGCTCGACGGTGCATATCCCCAGTTCAGTCCATCATGAAGATTTAGCAGACAGTCATCATTTCGAATCTGTAGAAAACGAAGAAAATTCCTTTTGCGGAGCAATTAGTCATGATATATTCCATATTTCTATTATTTATAGTAATCGTCGAAGTTTTCTTTGATTGGAAAAATTTCTCCGTAAATAGTTATTAACTTTACTGCCACAGTAGTAACTATCTTCTCGTATGAAATAATCAATATTGTAAAATGGTGAGTTCCTTTTCCTTCAATCGTAGAGTGGCTGCTCACGAATCCAAGTCCGACGTATCTCACCACAAATTATTTATTTATATAATTTTTCGCCTCTTTTCTTAGCATACACCGGGAATTATTTAATCGTATGCTATCGCCGTTTGTAAATAGTTAATATCCTCCACAGTAGTTTAGAATATTCTTCAAATATGTAGCTTCGCTCGTAACTGCGTCTTGCTTCTCCGGATGCAATTTTAAGAGTATATTCTTAAACAATCCTTCCGGTGCTATATTGTTTTAAAACAATTCAAAATGAGCCTCTACTGTTCTGCAGTGTCTTCCAAATCAAGTCCGTTCCGTGACGTACATAGCCTCCTATACGCTGTATCAATAAGAAGTTCATTGCCTTAGTAGATCGCATGGGCCATACCTTCCTACGCCGCCATTTTGTAACTAGTCTACGAGATGCGAACCGGCACAGTATGTATGTAGTTTCAAAACTCACGAGCCGGGGCAGTTCTCCTTTGAATGGATAAATGCTCACTCTACCCACACTACTACCGTAGATATTCGAAAATGTATTTGGAATTGTGCTCAAAGCTCATATTAACGTCAGATGGAACTACGTGCCCTCTTGTAATTGGCACCTCTCTCATCATGAGGTGGGGCTGTCGTGTAGCCACGCGCAGAGTATACGTGACAGGGGGTTGAGTAACCCACGGGCGCCATGTACCCGTATGGATAATAAGGCCTAGGTTCATCATCCGCTGCACTTCTCTTTTAATATGTTTATGATTCTTACTGTTTGTATGTTTCTGTCAGTTGGCTTAATTTGGTTCAATTTGTCCTTTTCTGTAGGCTATCCATTGCTTTGATATAGTAACCTAAATCTACATTTTATGTGATTAATCTAACGAGGAAAAATCTGTATTCGGTTTAACCCATGTTATGGATGGAGGAAATGACGGAGAAACCCACCTATATATATATTCTCTCCTTGTAATATTATTATTTTGTGTTTCGTTCGACCATGCTGTCACTGTAGGGGTATATTTTCTTTTTCTTAAAGCCTCTACGTTCAACTCCATCCTCATAATCTTCTTTCTGATTTCTCAGCTTCTTGTTTAAGTCCTATTATTAAGTATGTTATTCGAGGCTCAGGTCTTCCCAGATCATAACTGATTTGGTGATGCCACTCTTTTATAGAATTGTTTGTTCTGTATTTTATTTTTTTGCATTTCCACATTTTCTAGGGCACTTATACATTCTGTATCCACTGATCTACAAATATTCCAAAATCACCGTCAAACTTTGGTCCTAGATGACGTTACTGTTAATGTAGAGCCACTCTCGTCTACATCCTCAGGCGGCAGAAAAGCACACATCGTAATTCTTTGTCGGATTTCTTATTCGTTTCGTAGGCTTCAATGAGGCCGATTTCCTAAACCTTTCACCATAGACATACATGAATGGAAGAAGCATCCTTGCACTTTGAAAGAAGGGAATACTTCTTTTATTGCTTTGATAGCTGCTCTCTCAAAGTCGATGATCGTTTCGCTTGGATTCCATTCTGGGATCCAATTTTTTATGATATAAAGTAATCTAGTGCATGTTCCTGTTGTCTTATTGGTAAGTAGGGCAAATGTCACAGGTGTTATATTTGTTTCCTCACTGGTTCTTCCAAAATAAACATATATCTTCCACATAGCTGTGAAGACTGACTGCTAGAACTTTTGAATACCATCCATTTAGAAATGTTCTGTGCGCTTTGAGATATTCTCCTCCGTTTGCGCTGGAAAATACCAATATTATTTCTCCAACGCTGTTGTATCTACGAAGAAATATACTGCCACTGGTCATGTGCAGAGTTTCATCGTCTAAATTAATATTGTTTCGATTTGTTGGTTCTTTATGGACTCCCTGGGCTTTAATTTCTGTGTCTGGAGAGCCTTGCTTTTACACCGGAAAACTGAGGTATCCCAGTAATAAATGCGTATCCTTTTTGGTGCAAGGATTCAAATTATTCTGTGAAGACCGGAAACAAACAATATTATCTGTACCATCTCGCACCTATCTTATAGTAATTAATAACGAATTGTGCCACCATGTCTTAAATACTCACTATTTCGGAACAAATGTGCAAAAAATTATAATTTTTTTCTGTTGAAAAGACACAAATGATATTCTGTTAGCTGTTAGCTACAATGCATGAAGTGACACACGTACGATTTTATAACGGTCTTAGGTTTTGTTTGTGTATCCTAATAAAAATAAAATTTTAACTTATTTATGTAACTGATGTTCCATATTCTTTCGCGAACTCACTTCTTATCCTGGCTAACTACTTTGTACACATCGAGGCTCTCATCATCAGGTACATACTGGTGGGTTGTTTCGCTTAAAACGCTATTATAAATTGAAATTGTAACACCACCGACACACGTGGATGACAGCCCATTATGATAAAACCATACTGTTTCGCCCGATTTGTTTTCTCGCTACTTATAAAACCTGTAACCGTTTAGTTTAACCTTTAATGAACTCCGAGTTGTGCACTGCTCAATGGCACTATGCAGAATAACTGAGTAAAGATCAGTGCTATACTTGGAGAATTTGATCTGTGGCAGGGCCATAATTCATATAAACAGTACTTGCGAAATCCCATTCTAAAAGTGGGTGGACGAACAGAGACTGAAATGTAGACTGAGTCACTGAGGATCTGATCCATCCTGTGCTTATCGCCAGTAGCTGTTCTCCGGCGTTGTGCATTTTGAGACTCAACGAAATGTTGATTTATCTACTAGTAGTCTTGAGTTTTTACACTATTTTCTAAGAAATTTAATTCATTAGTTTTGAGACTCATGAATTTTGAGATAAGCAGGTCACCGAGATCTGAAACTTTTTGACCGTTCATGTAAAATGATTGGTGATGAACAGGTTAGGTAGGCCTATTATGTTCTCATAGGATTTAACCAAGTCGTTAGTCAATGTACATTATATTCAGGATTTCCACGTTTTGAATACATTAGAGTCTTTTGAAGTACAATTCGCCTATAGTTTTGGTTTCGGACTTTCCTGGTGAGTATTAAAAAGTAAACGTTTTAAAACCGAAATCATTTTAGAAAACGCGTGTGACGATAGAGTTTAGTATCTGATTTTAAATAGGTATTAAGTAACAAGAGTCTGACTTCCAAATTACGTCTTTGTATAATGTAATAATGCTACTATCTTGATGTTTGCCTGCTGCCATTTCTTGATGGATACAGTACTTTTGTATCCATCTCTTGGCACAGGCCAGAGTAAAGTGTAGCTTCCACCGAAGTCCCAGTCTCATCCATGGCTGTGACAATATGGAAGCTGCTGGGGTATGGGTGGTGCTGAGTAATGACATTCAGAGCACGACTAGTGCATCTGAGTGTTATGAAAGGTGTTGCTCATAAGGTCAGTCGTGCTGCAATAGCACTTTCTGACCCAGTGAGGGAAGCAATGGCAAAACTACCTCACTCCTCGTCTTGCATAGTACGCCTCATTTTGGTGCTGACATTGGTTTTTGCTGTTTCCTTATAACTGCATAACCTTTGGTGGTGCTATTTGAGGATCCAACCAGCTTCTGGGCTGATCACCTAACAGACAGACAGATCTTGATGTACTGAAATCCCTTTGCCGTGTGGATATCGAATAGTGTAGCTCTGAACTCTTTTGTGGTAGAATTTCGTGCGAGTTGTCATTTAATTCACCGGCGTAGTGTCTACACCTATACGACAAAAGCAAATTAGTGATCACTTGATTTTTTGCTAGTTGTATTACGTCGCACCGGCACAGATAGGTCTTATGGCCACGATGGGATAGGAGAGGGCTAGAAGTGGGAAGGAAGCGGCCGTAGCCTTAATTAAGGTACAGCCCCAGCATTTTTATTGTGTGAAAATGGGAAACCACGGAAAACCATCTTCAGGACTGCCGACAGTGCGGTTCTAACCCACTATCTCCCGAATACTGGATACTGGCCGCATTTAAGCGAGCTCGGTGTGATCACTTGAGAAAATTGTCGTACGAAGAAGTGCGAAAAATATTTTTCTTTCGTAAAATACCCCGCTACATGGGTAATAAGCTGATTTAAAATTATCGAAAACGAATTCGATAAAATAGACTCACTCACCAGAAATCCAGAAGTCCAAAATCGCCAATATCGTACGTCAAATTGCTTATCGGAAACATGTCGAACTAATGGCGGCCGAACGTTGTGAGGCGTTTCTCGCTCTGTTGAGCCCCATCCAAGCAAATCCACTGTCCAAGTGGGGGTAAATAATTAGCAACTCACAGTCTTGAAATTTTTTTACATTTTTAAAATAAAGAAGTAAAATATAAACAATTTAATTTCAGACCCTTACCAACTGGGTGCCATTTCGATGATGTCCATCACGTGGTATGTATTTTACTTAAATACTTGCGGCAGTATCTCCGACACAGCCGCGTTCGATTGTTTAAAAATCAAGATGACTTGCCTATTCTGTAATTTTTCTCCAATTAATGTTGTTAGGGAGGTTTAGGGTTTTTATTTATTTCTATGACTTCTCATGTGTTTTCTTCGTGATTCCTGGGTAAAGCTGCTTGTACCTTAGTTTATTTCACTAAAAAAAATTCTGAGAAAGACCTAGCCACGAGTGAAAGTTTCGTATCTTAGTTCTTCGTGTGACGGACATGTTATATGTGTCTTGTAGAAATTAGTTGCTTCGTTTCGCATTCATAACAGATACCGCTGCTATACTTAATTTGGTACATTCCAGGAATCCCTATTTTCACGAAATATTTAACTGTCTGCAGTTTCTATGTGGTATTTATGTTGTATTGTCCCATTATCGTCCTAATTTCGTTGGTCTTTTTTTCATTTTGGGGATTCGTATTACTGATATGGAAATGCGCGATGCCCTAACCCATCTGTGTGTAGTCTTTACTTTATATTGGTATTCTAGTTCCCTAACCGCATTTCGTATACTGTTTAAAGACTATTTATTCCTTTCCATGGTTTCATTTAACTGTTATTTTCTCTCCTAGTGTTCAGCGTTGAATATAGCTATTGCTCTATTAAAGAGTGTGCTTAGAACACCTTCCTTTCTGAGCAACAATATTCGACGTTTATTTATTTATTTATTTATTTATTTATTTATTTATTTATTTATTTATTTTTGCTATTTTGCTTTACGTCGCACCGACACAGATTGGTCTTATGGCGACGATGGGACAGGAAAGACCTAGGAATGGGAATCTTCAGGGCTGCCGACAGTAGGGTTCGAACCCACTCTCTCCCGGATGTGAGCTCACAGCTGCGCGCTCCTAACCGCACGGCCAACTCGCCCGGTCGACGGGTTTTTTTTTTTTTTAGTCAGCAGCACTAGACGCCATCTACCGTAACAGCCACCACACTTCACTCTTAGCTCCTCATGCCTCTTTTCGTCTCTCATGGCCTGGGCAAGGATTGGAGAGCAGATTCATCTGAAAAGAGTCAGGAATAAGGTTCATAGTAAACAAGCCGTCATCAGGTTTATATTACCATTATTATTGGAAAACGCAAACTTCAGTGGAATGGCTAAAATGAAGGAGGAAATTATTATATCTAAAATGAGAAAAATGTCAAGGGATATTCCGGGGAAGTGATGGATAGAAACTGTACGAGCGAAGGTGTAGGAAACGGGTCCACGTGTGAAGACATCCACGAATAATAATTGTGCGAAACTAGGAAGTGAGGATGAACACTTGTTAGGAACACCCTGGGAAGCTTAATTAGGCTACTCTTCCGACTGGGTATACGTTCAATATGTAAATAAAATTATAACTTTGTTCGTACACTTAAACTTTTTGCTCATTTAACTTCAATCAAGCATAAGCAATTCGAAAGGAAGTTAGTTCAATTTCGGTCTGTCTATTTGTTGGTTATATCACGAGAAAACGGCTGAACAGGCTTTCTCTAAACTTGGTATTTAGTTAATGGATAACCGCATTGTGTAGTTATCAACAATATCATTTGATTCGCGGTGCGTTCTGTGGTTTAAATCCCGGTCACTCCATGTGAGATTTGTGCTGGACGAGCAGGAAAAGTACTCCGATTTTCCCTGTCATCTTTCATTACAGAAACACCCTCCAATGTCATTTCATTTCATCTGTCAGTCATTAATCATTGCCCTAGAGGAGTGCGTCAAGCTTAGGCAGCGGGCACATTTCCTATCCTTGCCGCTGGATGGGGCTTAATTCATTCAATTCCTGACCCGGTTGAATGACTAGGAACAGACTGGCCATCCATGAACGGTTGCTAATGTCAGATGAGCGCCGGCCTTAAGACATAGCCTGCACGATTGCTTGGTAACACTGACTGACCGTACATCCATACTTCACATCACAGCTTGCACGGTTGCTAGGTTAAACTTCCATAGCACATTTTGTTACATGACACAATTTTTAACACACATTTTCTGATGACATCCAGCTCTAAGCAATATTTATGTCAAAACTGTTCGTAACTCTCCTTGCAGAAACAACAATTGTCGATATCTTATTTCTGATGCTGTTCGAGCAATAGCAACGGAGATATTCACGAATTTCTATTCCAACAGTTAATTCCACCAACGACGAGCATTGATGACATGGAAATATTGTTCAGTTTTCATGATAACGAGTTAACCAGAAGAATGAGAGGAAAATAGTCTCATAAGAAGTCTAAGTGAAAGAAGTCTCGGAAGCCCTAACATCACCGACCTGCAAGAATATAGTGTGATGACCTACAACTTTCTTCGTATTTAAAACTGATAAACAGTAAAATTACAGTGAATACGTTATAGAAAGGAACAAATGTGACGAATCATGTCATAGGAATGTAGGAACATGGAAAGAAATATATAAATATTTAATTATTACCTGCATGGACACAGACAGGTCTTATGACGACAGTGGGAGAGGAAAGGGCTTGGACTGAAGAGGAAGCGAACCTGGCCTTAAAGACACAGCATTTGACTGGTGTGAAAATAGAAACCACGTGCACCCTTCTTCAGCGATGCCATCATTGGGGTTCGAACCCAGCATTTCTAGAAAGCAACCTGGCAGTTACGCGGCTCAAACCGCATAGCGAAATCGCTCTGTTCGAAAGGATTACGTAATAGGATAAAATGCCAGGTCAGCATCGAAAGAGGAACCACCCAAAAGAGGAGGACAAACATGAAAACACAACAGGACTAGGATAATCTTCACATCACCATACACTGCTCTCTTCTCTGCTGATGAAATAGAGTTCTTCACAAATTTCCTCTCAGCCTGTGACGTATTCATTCCTGCTTCCCAGTTCCATCAAGACGGTCTGCTTCAATACTCATTGAAGGGCCATTACGTAGATAATTTTTTATTGGTGTGGGAAATGTAGGATTAGGAGAACTCTGGATGAAGAGAAAACAGGAATGGGACACTGTTTAACTGTAGCGAGATGAAGTGTGTCTTGTCTCTTCCGATGTCACTCAACTCCGCTAGATGACCCAGAGATAGACTTGTTAAAAAAACTTGTCAACAAAGGGTACAGCAGCTACTTCGATCATAAAAGTAGGCAATACATTCTTATTTTATTCCTAACCAGTAAAAGGTTTGGTCAGTTCTACAGTATTTATGTTATGAATTGTTACTGGAATTCAGGACAAGTGACAGCTCGCTAAGTGATGTTCAGAATAAATAAGGAAGTTGCATGTTATCTCAAAACAACGTATATTCCCCGGGTCCTGCCAACACTCAGAGGCTGAGATCACATTCAGCTCTTAACGATATCGACAAACTTCAATTACACTGTATACTTATCTTCTTGAAGAATGTGGAGGAGTTGTCTGTGTCCCTCCCACACGGTCTTCTTTATGTCTCAATCCGAACGGCTCGGCTCTGATATGGGAGATGCCTATCGCTCCCGCACTAATAGCTGTGCGCTCACAAAATGAGGTCTTAACAAACGTAAGGACGTAATTCTTGTACAAACAGCAAACGCCCTAATAGAAGCTGCATAGCTTATTAGGGTACTTTAACTTTATCTGATACTGGCCCTCTGACAGACTTATTGCTGGTAGTTTTACATAGTAATGGACCGGAGAAGAACTTTCAGCGAATAACTGGTCTTCATCCATACACGAAACGACAGGCAGGGAACTCAGTAAACGTATGATGGACCAATGAAAACGTCGACAAGGGAACCAGAAGGCCGTATAGCATCTTCTTAACGGTCATTCTACATTCTAAATTCAATAATTTCGGAAGCCAATGAGAGAGTGTTGACACTAAACCACGTCCGCATTCAGAATAAGTCCGTAAAATTTGGCAGACGGTGCTGAATATTGGGATTGAGCAAGCAAAATCGCAGTTTTGCATAACTGTTGATTTTCTGTAACGATGTTGCTAAAATAACCAATCGTCCTGACCCTCAAATTCTGAATGTATTGGTTGAATGCTCAGTGTTCTGGCCTTCCGTATAAAGGGCCGCAAGTTCTATCTAGGACGGGTTGATGATTTTAACCACGGCTAGTTTATGTTCATCTCAGTACACTTTTCTTCATGTGGACACAACACACCGTACTTCCATAACCATAGGAACATATAATAACATAGTTCCTTCTAGGGTTGCCGTCAAGGACATACTTTCGGCATAAGTGTTCCTCAAAACTTATCAATGTGGTAAGTATAGGCAACTCCGGATACATTACTAGGGTGTAAAACCTAAGGATTAATTTCTTAAATTCCGGAATCTAACCCTGGCTGGCCAGGAGGAAACTTATTCTTCTTACTCATAGACTTCAAGGAAACTCTAATTTTATCTTGGGCTATTCTACCAGTTAAGGTAGTCTGGAGGAAAATGCACTGACTTCAAAATTTATTCTAATTCTCCGTTACGCTGGCCATATCACACCGTCGTACACTTGTCCCGGGTGGCTCCGCTGGAAACAAGTGCTGCGTTCTTCACACTCTTTGATTTCTGTACAGTAATCTGAAAACGCCTCGACCAGTCTGTCTCCGAGATCGCCGGCCTCAAACTCCTATCCACAGACCATAAAAATATTACTCGATCCTGAAGCACCTGAAGTCCATCCCTTTTTGTATACAAAGCAACAACCTACACTAAATGAAACACTATCACCGCGGCCTGACAATGAAATCTCTTGCCATTGTTTGGAAAACATGAATTAATCGTCTGTTAATTTTCACCTCAAAACTCTCCCTCCTTCTTCTTCGTCGTCATTAACCTCTCTTTTCTGGAGATCACTTTCTTCCTCCCTTCAATTTCCTTTTTTTTTTCCATTCACCTTTATATTGAAGGTGATATTCCGGTATTTTCCAGAATTTCTTATTGTAATGTACTTTTAATTAGTAAATTTACTTCTATTAGATTCGTTTTAGCTTTAGTATATTTTGTTGAGAATGTTTCGCGTGAAATACGTCTTTCGTTTCGTCCGTGTACTGTGCAAGAGAGTGTATAACAAGTTCGATTCAATAACTATGCAACAATGAATTATATTGCGATGGTTAATATACAGTTATAAAGGTAAAACATGAACATTCTTTTTGAAAGTAGTTTTAATAATCGGTGACGTAGTGACGAGTGAAGAGAGGGCGGTCTCGATGTTCTGTTGAAGTCGAGGTTGTCGCGACGTATTTTAATTAATAAAGCTCGCGACTCCGTGGTGCTAGAATGTTACAAGTGATATCGCTCCATTTCTCTCAAATAACTATAACATTCTGGCTACCATGGGCCATCATTAATTTCATAACTTCGCAAGCAGGTCAGGTGAAAGTTGAATATTGCTATAAACTTGAAAAATTTCTCAGTATCATCTGGCCATGTCTGACACTACAGTAAACGCGTTCAGGAGGATATATGGAAACCTGAAGACTCGATTAAGTCCAAGAAGACTGCAGCAGGTCGTGCTAGAGGGTAGCGCAAGAAAGTGGTGGCGTACAGTCCAGCACTTACACCGTGCCTATGGAGCCTATCGACTCGGAGTCGGCTGAAATTATGAAACAGTCGTTGGGAATCTCAGAGAGACCATCTGTGACAAACAGCAGCTTGTGGAGGAAGAGGCGTATTGGGTAGCCCTTTTTTGGTAGTATTTGACAAGTTGCCATTAAATTCATGTTGAATAATCTGGCTCTATGGCTTAATGGTTAGCGTGCTGGCCTTTGGTCGCAGGGGTCCCGGTTTCGATTCCCGGCAGGGTCGATAATTTTAACTACCATTGGTTAATTTCGCTGTCACGGGGGTTGGGTGTATGTGTCGTCTTCATCATCATTTCATCCCCATTACGATGCGCAGGTCGCCTACGGGAGAACATGTCCTCGGACACTCCAGGCACTAAAAGCCATACGCCATTTCATTTCTCATATTGAATAAATATGTTCTTAGATTTATACTCGGCCTACGACGTTTCTGTCAAAAAGACGTATTCTACGCCATAAACCTTGCGTATGAAAGCACGCGTGTATGATACTTTTCTATGGTTAATATCACTTGCTTGGGTCACATAGCTATCAGTTACTATTCAGGAGATAGTGGGTTCGAACCCCACTGTCAGCAACCCTGAAGATAGTTTTCTGTGATTTCCCATTTTCACATCAGGCAAATGCCGGAGCTGTACATTTTAAGGCCATGGTTGCTTCCTTTCCACCCCTGGCCCTTTCCTTCCTATCTATGTCGGTGAGACGTAAATAAAATCGTATAAAAGTATTACCACTATTTTTGTTACCATATTTCTCTTGTTCGTATCATAATTACTCAAAAAATATTATTTAGATTTTCATTCTTTAAGTGAAGATTTCGCAAAATAGTGTTCTATGACAGCACTGCTTAAGTGTAAGAAAAGAAAAACATTCCTAAATTTGATAGGATAAATAAAGTTATCTTTTCGTGTCAATGTCAAATTGTCGACAGTTTATATCCGAAATTTCAGGCCAAGAGGAGATTCACCCGAGTACTCGAGGCAAGTAGCGGAATGGTTCATTATTAGAGGTAGCTATCACTAGAGTTCCACAAAAAGAGAGTATAATTACACCCGTTGTACTGTATGTGCAAGTTAATTGAAACATCCCACACGCCCAAGGCTCGAGCCTTCTCGCACATCTGATTCGCTGCGGTCTGTAATGGTATCTGAACGCATGCAGCTGGAAAATACGTTCGCGCTGAAATGTGGCACTATGGCTATTATTTCTACAGTTGTAGCGTAACCAATGAGCAGGTTTTTTGTGTACAACTGCAGTGTGTTCACCTCAGCCAAAGTAAACATGGCAGTCTATGCAGCTCGTGTAACTTGAGTTCGTGCCTGATGCCAATTATCGGTTTATTTAATTCTAGTTCGAACAAATTTCCTGCGCGCTTTGGATCAAGAAGGTGCCAGCTTGAATTAGGGAGGTGGTGGCTTTGCACCCGACCATCGGCAGCCCTGAAGGTGGATTTCCGTGGTTCCCCAATTTACACCAGGAAAATGTTAGGACTGTACCTTAATTAAGACCATGACTGTTTCCTTCCCTTTCCATCCTTACGTTACCGAAAACCTTCCTTGTATTAAACAAACTGACAAATATCGAATTACATGGTTTCATAACTGGCAGAGATAAATTAGTAATGTTCTAAACATACAGTTCTGTTAACCTGCGACCACTTGCACTATGAGATGCAATCTAATGTATTTTGTTACAGTTCACCTGTCTTTTGTTTTGAATTGTTGTCTCTCTTGAAATGACTCATTCTGTTCTTTAGACGCGCGATGACATACAGAGTTGTTCAGCTAAAATATTCTCCTCAAATAATTTATAAACCGATAAATTCTATTTTCACTTGCAGTAATTCTACCACAAATATCATAATCAGACTTGAAAATCATAATTTTGGGATGACGGTAACAACACTGGTACTATTTTTATGCAACTAAAGTGGTTTCTACCTCTAGCCTTAAAGAGATGGTAGGGAGGAATATCACAATCAAACAGTCCACAGTTAGTTCGTCTTCAACTTCTGTACACTCCTCTGTTTCCTGATCATTCATATTGTCAGTATAATGAGGAACAAGTGGGGCTAAAGTGTCTTAATGTTCAATGTCCGCCGAAATGGTTCACGATTACAGTAGACCTGTAAGTAAAAGTAAACTCGTGTCCTCATCCTGAGGTGGTGCAGCTCTTTTCTGGCACACCCCCATCGGAGGTGAGCTGCATGTACCATTTCAACCATATACCAGCCCTCCTGCCAGTTCTTAATTCCTGGCAGTACCGGGAATCGAACCCTGGTCCCCGAGGACGGCAGCTAATAACACTAACCGTTACGCTACGGAGGCGGAGTAGACCTGTAAGTGACAGATGACGCACACGATTACACCGCGCCCCAAGCACTGAATTCCGACGGGCAATCTCTACAATCGTCCTGAAAATGTAACTTAGATACCGTATATTTTCAGAGCCAATTCCTTGTCAGCAGAAATTACAGATGTTTCCTTCGTTTTGCTTTCTAGTAAACAGTATTCTAAATAGAGAAAAACGATTCACGGCTTTAGAGAATCCTGGGTTCTACTCCAGACCGGACTAGGATTTAAAATTTGTATGGTTCTTTCCTAGGGCTCAGGAATTGTGTATCTATGTTTTAATACACAACTTAATTTGCATCACACTACCGGCCACGACATAAACACACAACAGTGAAAACATTGCTTCATGTAAGGTTGGCGTCAGAGAGGGGAAACTGGGCCAAATCTACGAAAAAACTGCCAACTCCAATATATAATGAAAATATCAGAAACAATCTGTATTTAGAGAACCTTTATTGTATAGGAAAGGAAGGAGCGTGTGGCCAAGTTTGTCAGTTTCCATCTCAGCGGGTAGTGAGGAGAAACTTAACTGATTGTGAATTTGAATAATAATCTCGTCAGTTTTACATCCCACTAACCGCATTCACGGTTTTCGTTTATGCTGAAGATCCGTTCTACGGGAGTTCTTTTACGTTTCAGGACATTTACCAGCACGAGTCTTATCTCATAGCACCGGGTTGAGCCGGGATAGAGCCCACTAACTTGCGCTCAGAACGCCAGCGCTTCTTCAATCTATGCTACTCAGCTTGTCGGTTTCAGACTTAACTCCAGATAAATTAGAATTCGTCTTACGAACTCATGACCTCCCACTCACAATAGAATACATCCACAGTGTCTCGTGCGTGTCGTACAAACTGACTTGAAGGCGAACCTCTAGGGCCTGTCACCTTGATATGAGGGAGAAGTGAAGCAAAGGGAGAAGACGAGCATCTGGTTTGGTCACCGCGAGGCCCGTATCTGAGTCTGACATTGCTTCGACTTACTTGTGTCAGGCTCTTCACTTTAATCTTTCCTTTGAGATCTCCCCTGAACACTTTTATTTTCCTCTCACTCCGAAAATACGGAAGTAGATTTCCGAAGCCTGGGAAGTATTTTATCTTCACGTCCTTTGTAATTCTTTCCGATATATTAATTATTCGAATTGTCTGAGCTCTTCCAGTTTTCTTTTGAGTACTGTTGAGAAAAATGGTTACGAAGGTGTACTTCACCACCGGCACAGCCTCTCCTTCACACTCCCAGCACATTTGCAAGGATAATAACCATGGTAACACGATTGATAGTTACACATAATTTACAGGGACACAGGAAGTCCTACATTTGCTGAAAATATGACATTAATTGCCAAAGAAATCTCTAATGCACAGGAACAAATTGTTATACTGGAAGAAGAAGCAGCAAAAACGTGACTTCAGATCTCATATGAAAAATTCGAAATTTATGATAAATATCAGAACTACTCCACCTGAACTTACCATTCACATTAATAAAATTGTAAGAGTAAAGGAATTTAAATACTTAGGTGAATGGATCACTGAAAATGGTAATGACAATAAATCAGTAGCTTCAGGAATTCAGAAAATAGAAGTTGCTTTTCAACCCATAAAATGTTTATAGCAAAAGTGCTTCTCCTGGAACAGTAAAATTCTTCATTACTTAGAAGCTCTTTATGCTTCAGATAAGGTTCAATTTACATCACAAAAGTTTAAAGGAACGATGAGAGATTAATGAAAGGAAAATAATGAGAAAAATCTTAGGGTAAAGAATTAAAAATGGAATATATTACCGCAAACCCAACTTGGAATAATAATATAATAATAATCGTATGGCCTCAGCTACCGTGTGCAGACATTTCAATTTGACGCCATCTGGCTGTCTGCTCGTCAATTTCGACGTTCCGTTTCTCTCTAGGCCCCCACTAGGTGGCAGACCGAGTAAACCGAAACTCTCTTGGGCGTCTATGGCTGAGATTTAATTAATTTTGTCGGGTAAACACCAAATGTGTCACCAGAGATCTTTTACATGCCGACATCGTACGACATGGAGTGTCGAATGGACTTTTTTCCGCCCTTCAAAAATCCGACTACCTCTGCCGGGTTTGAACCCGCTATCTTGGGATCCGGAGGCCGACACTCTACCGCTGATCCACAGAGGCAGCTAACCAACTTGCAGATATATTTTAAACTATTTAAACTTACTGATACAATGAGATTGCCATATGGGAAGAATGAATAACAACAGACTTACTTGTCGAATGCAAATCAAAATGGTTTAAGCAAGTAGCAAAAGATCTCCCTGTATTAGGATCACCAAACCTGCAGGATAGGAATATAATTACGAAAATTGCTCACAGAAGGGGACTTGAGGAAGACGGAAAGAAACCAACACGACGTAATAGATCGGAGGAACAGAAATTACAACTGTACCGGAGGTACACCCGCCCCGCGCATTTAAATTAAGCGCCTTGAAGAACGCCATCTGAAATATTATGCTTGCAACAATTAGTACACGAAGTTTGAACATTTCTCAACAGATGTCGCTACTATAAACTTAAGTTATGCCCTCCGGCGTGAAGATGAACTATTAAAATTCAAGAGTAATTTTGTATGTTAAGGTTTCCTAAACTGTATTGTTTATACTTTCTTTCTGCTGTGCTAAAGTTTAGAACACTTCTATCTCTTCCCGCTAACTTAAGATATTGGCCAATGAAAAATGTTGTACATTAATTTTTTCGGCCAATCAAAACTTCCTGGTATTTATTTCATTATCCAATGAGAATTGAGGGGGTGTGTCGGGCCTTAGCCCAGAGTTTTCTGGAACTCTCCCCTCTACTACAAAAGCTTGCACTTTTCGAACCAAGTTGTCTTTGTGATCGCTCCAGTCTACAGTCTAGTGTGTATTCGTAATGAAGGCGGGAGCGCCTCGTCCACCTTCGGGAGGTCCACCAGCTCAAGGTAATGGCAGATCCATTTTAAAATTTGATAGTCTTTCAAAGCAAGTTCATGGGGAAGGTTTCAAATCTTTAGTAATGTAACTTCATTTTTCTAAAATGTAAATTTCACATTCTAAATGTAAATTTCTAACAAGCCGAAAAGAACTTAACCGAAAGCAGGGAATAGAGAGTGAGGTACCCTCTCGTATTCCCTTTCAACTTGATTTTGAGGTGACTATGATTTTGTAACCTTTTTTATCTTGTTATTTTTGTAAATTTAATGTTTCTCTCCATCTAGTCACCTCAGTAGTATAGGCTTAGACTCTGTAACGCCGGGCCATAAGCCCAAATAGAGTTTTATGAATTTAATGTAAATGTCTAGGAGTGCAAGAGTTCGCCTCCTTACCATTTTGGTTTTTGGGTCAGTAATTGAACCTTTTCGTTTTTACCAAAGACCATGTAGAATGGATACTTGTTACCCCTGTTTAACTCCATTTATTTAATGTTAACGGTATCAGACTGTTGAGCAGTTAAGAGAGTGAATACCGTTTAATTTTGTTAAACGTAGGTTGTGCCTTTGAGAGTCTTTGAAGGTGTAAATTGTCGGAAATAGATTCCTAGGTGTTAATTGATGGAGCAAAGATGCTCTTACTTTTGTTGTAAAAACTGGGAGATCCATCTCCTTAACTGTTGATTGAATGGAGCAGTAGTGCTCTAGGAACATTTGTAATTGGAAGCTTCAAGCTCAGACTGTAAAATTGTTATCTGATTATTTTAGAACTCTCTAAAAGTGTTTTTCAAGCTTACGGGATAACTTTTGTAACCAGGTTTTAATTACTTGTCGAGGTATCAGGATTTGAAGAAAATAAAAAGAGGAAAGCTTAAGAAAAGAAAAAAAACTGAAAATCTTAAGGTTTTAATTCAATCTTTCGATTTTCGTATATCCACCCAGTCATACCCCACACTTTCTTTCACCTCTATTCTCCATAATATATTCGTAACAACAACAATCGATGAAAATGAAGAACTATTGGGCAAGGAGGAAAGCACAACAAATGATGATTCCGCGTGGTCCTTAAGTGACCCATTCGAGCAGAAAAGAAAGATTATAGAAAATGTTGGCGTGTCGGAATATTGCCATAAAAAGATTGATTTAACGAATCGGACGATCTTCTGGTGAGTGTATCCTTCACGTACTCTGTTATGAAGCACTCTAATTCTGTTTTAAAGGAAATTGGTGGTCATATATTGTTTCGCTGTATTGTAACTGTAATGGACTATCTCTCAGGGACCAAGGGAGCTGTGAGCTAGAGTGGCATGAACTTAGTTCGATACTTAATTTCCTATTCTGTTACTTTATAACTAAGTTGAGAGTCGTTCATGTCAGCTGTATATGATGGTCAAATTTTCTCACCAAACGTGCTCATAGTTCACAGCTTAAACATTGCATATGTGACTTTTAATTTTCTTTACGTTGCACCGTCGCAGACAGAACTTATGGCTACAAAAGGATAGAACTAGGAAGGAAGTAACCCCAGGTTTGATTAAGTATATCCCTATCATTTTGCTGGTGTGAAAATTGCAAACTACGGAGAATCATTTTCAGGGTGGGATTCGAACGGACGATCTCCCAAATGTAAGCCCACAGCTAAATGAGCCAAACAGCGTATCCATCTCAATCGATTTTTAAGATTACAATTAAAACATGTGTAATCATGTAAAATAGCGGTGCTCTTCCGGTACTGATTTTCTTGGACTCAAAATTGCATAATTTTACGCATAAATAGTTTCAGTACTGAACTATACGAAAAGGGGAATTCACCGCGAGTCACTGCTTGAACTACAAAGTGGATTTTCCTAATCTTCGAAGAGATGATGAGCAGTTCAAGGCTGGTTGGATCCACAACACCTAAGGTACAGGTGGTAGTGATTATTGTGTTAAGCGGAGGTGCATCTGGACAACCTTTCCCTCTTAACACTTATCAAAAGAGAAAATGAAAGAGGACTGACCCATAGAAGATTGAGGATATCGACAGAAGAAGGATTAGGGCTACGAAGTGCGCAAAAATGAAAAATTATGTAGGTCATGCAATGTACAAGGATATTACCTAATGGATGTAACTCGTTTGAATACCACGGGGTTCTGAGCTTATGAATTTCTCTATACCTCCAATTTCCGTTAGGCTTATTATTTAACTGAACGAGTTATTTCAACTTACTATGTATTGGGACGTATAACAGCTGGATGTATACCTTCATGTAATCTTCATTAATTTCTCAATTACCGTAAATTTCAGTGGTTCCTTTCTTCTCAATTTGGAACTATTGGAAGGTTATAATATACTATAACCCATCTTACTCATATTGATGTTTTCCAAATCCAAATTTGTCAATTTTCGTCATATGGCAAACTCAACAAATTGGATGCACATGTACAGTGCCTGTAAACAAAGCTGACCTAGCATGTTTGACGCGCATTATTTCAGTCCTATAGTCTTATATTAAAGCCAAAACGTTTTATCAACAAGCAATTCACAATTACAGTAAAAAGACAATAATAATAATAATAATAATAATAGAACCTGAAATGTGATGGTAGTGATAATTATTGTTTTAAGAGGAAGTATAACTGGGCAGTTATAACTCTATATAACCTGAATGGGTCTGTGATAATTTTGTTCCTACATGAAGATGTAATATTCATTTTCAGAACTGACATGCAAAATGTTTTAGCATTTAGTAACAAATATATGAACGCTTTTTCAGTTAATGTCCCATATTTCAGTCAACTGGTATTATAGAATATTCTAAAATGCTTTCCAAATACAAGTACGTTATATGTCTGGTGCAATTTTGAAAAAAAGAGATCACATGCCTATGAATTGGAGGATATGAGTATAAATTTTGTTATGGTGAATAGAGTAAAAAAAATATCATTCTTAATATCAGTTTAAAAATCACCATTTCAGTTTATTTTGTCTTTTGAAAAAGGCAGAATTCTGTCTTAGCTAGGCATGGAATGCACCTCTTCTATTCTTTTGCTAACACTCATACACTGAAACAATCTACCGTTAAGTTAATAACCGAGACGAGAACAATAAGGATAAGTTCCCCCGTTGTGGTGAGGTAAGGAATGTCTCGGTCTGTGTTTGATAAGATTACTGAGTATGAGGAATGTTCACGTGTGGGGTGGCTGGCCACTGCAGTGGCCTAGACGCCTGTATAAATACAGAACTGTGCGGTAATTAATCTTGAATACAAAAGAGAATGAATGATGGTCGGTGTTACCCGTCATATCACTGGTGTAATGTACCCCGGGCACTGGAACAACAAGCACCTACTATACTCTTGTAGAGAGTGAGTTGAAAATATCAGACAAGTGCATAGACATGGTCATATGAATGGAAAATAGTATAATTTTTGTGCTAATTGAAATTCATCGTATTACCTGGTTTCCACGTTTGAGGTATGAAATTAAGTTAAATATTAGCGTTGTGATATATGTTCGTTTCAACGTGTAGGAGCGATAATGGATTTATTGTGTCAGTGAATTCGTGATTCAGTGCTTGATATCAAGCACAGTCAATTTAGTTCGTAATGTGGAATGTTTGAATACTGGAAGGAACGTCTCTACTTTCTTGATGCCCCTCGGGGGGTCTGGACAGTGCAGAGTGACGGATGGAGAGCATAATCTATTTTCCTTATTCTTCTGAACGTTAATATTTTCTTTGTAACATATCACGTTATACTTCTTTTGGTTTTTTCGAACATTATACTGATGTTACTCAAGAGCTATAAGGTATAAAAACAAAGATTAATCATATTAATCAGCCATGATTAAAACACTGCTAGACTCAGGCTTCCTACAATTATCTTCACAATTTCCGATTTTTGACCGGCAATATCCACATGCTTTCCGTATTTGATATGATTTTACTTACTCATATTTTGTGAGATCTGCTTCGATTTACAATAGAAACGAATCCCACGTAAGACTTCATGTATCAATCTTCCGTCTGTTTGTGTGACCAGCCCTGCTTCAATTCCTCTTCTACACAGGAGTAATTACATATTTCAAACATCTGATCCAGATATTGGTCTTTTTGTACTTTCAGGTTATTCCTAACATAGTCCTTTCTATTGCTTTCTGGGTTACTATGAGGTTTTGGGTGATTTTAACTTCTGCACTCCAAGCCTCTTAATGTATATACCCTCCTATACCGTGTGATTCAGCCGCCCCTTCCAATGTAGTTTTATGCAACACAACTAACTTCCGACATGGTTATAAGGTGGCTATTCAGCTGCAGGCGTACTGTATGTTGCTAACCTCCCTAATGAACACTACCGACAGGTTATATCGTCCGCTCGCAAAACATGACGCCTTGAAATCATGTAGCGACGTCATTTGACCATGTAAGTATGTAAATGTGACGTGCCTCTTGACCGAGTGTAACGCAGAGGTGAATCAATGCATAAAACTAGGCAACACTACTTAAACACCGAACCAGGGGCGTATGTACTCAACTTTCGTCGTTCTACCAGTATGTTCACAGCGGTGTAGCTTAGCGGATGTGGTTAGGCGTTAGCCAAGCAGTCGACGTGATATGCCATTGACGGCTCGAATCCTGCATCTTTCTAATATTTTTTGCATCGGTATGAGGTTTTATTACATAAACACAGGCCCACGTTTGCCACATTCAAACATTAGAACGATGCTTTATTCATCTTGTAATCTGCACATACTCCACTGAATGTAATCTCTGGCGTCATACGGCATGTTTACCACGGAGGAATAAGTTGACATGCTCCTCATTTATGAGAAAGCAAGAAAAAAACCGCGTGCGAGGCGCTACATCTGTACCAGGAACGGTATTCCGACAGGCGACACCCGGCTGCTATTATATTCCGCCGTGTTCAAAGACGCCTAAGGATAACAGGCGTGACTTCCAAGCAGCCACCAGTCCGCGATAGGTCCGTTACATCGGGTGAAACAAAATAGGCCGTTCTGAAGGCAGCTCGTAATAATCCACACATCAGTACAAGGTCGACTGAACAACAGGTGAACACCACCGTCTGACGAATACTGCATGAACATAAATTTCACCCATGACATCTTGAGTTAGACCAAGAGTTCCATGAGCGGGATTCGAAGCTCGAATGGAGTTCTGTCGGTGGCTATTAGGCAGCCTGGACAATGGTGCAGCATTCGTATCACACATCTTGTTCTCGGATGAATCGCGCTTCCACAATAATGGAAACGTCATTCCTCAAACATGCATTAGTGGAGTCCGGATAATCCTCACTGGGTGCGATAGGTTGCCCATCAAGTACGATGGGGAGTGAATGTGTGGTGTGGAATCTTGGGGGATCACCTGATTGTACCTGATTTCTTTGAGGGCTATTGAACGCCCCCCCCCCCACTATCTGCACTTTCTGCGTCAGGAACTCCCACTGCTGCTGGAGGATGTGCCCTTGTATGATCGTTTGACGATGTGGTTGCAACAGGATGGAGCTCCGCCAAATTCGACTTTACCCCTTCCTAACCATCTGAACGAGGAACTGCTTGGGAAATGGATAGGACTAGGAGGCCCTACTTCTTGGCCCGCCAGATCACCGGATTTAACGCCGTTAGACTTCTTCTTGTGTGGGCATTTGAAGAACGTCGTTTACACTCAAGCGCCGGAAAGCGCCGACCAGCTCCGGCAACTCATCACAGACGCCTGCTGAGCAATTACACATGGAATGTTTCAACGCGCAACACGATCTATTAGAAAACGGCCCCGAATGTGCATAAACCAAAACATCGAGCATTTGTTGTGATAAAACATTAACAGGGCAGTTGCTTTCCTATTATTTCCGGTCCGCATGTGTGCGGGCTGTTAACTAGTCGGCCCTTCTTAGGGCCAAAAGCACATTCATTCACACACAATTTGCATGAAAGCGCATATTGAACGTGTGGTACGTATCGAAGAAATATTTCAAAGATATGGAGCCTTCACCCCCGACCCGAACCTCCCACCTCACACGCAAGCCCTCTCCGCCGCGCCTTTACTTACTACGCTACGGTTCCGCACGGCACACTGCGAAGCTTATAGCATGTATTAGGTTTACTGCGGTCACAATATCAATTTAGTGTTTCGCCGGCGTGTCAGGTTCATATGATCTGGAAGGCACACGCATGCCTCCCAATGTTTAATACCAGTATAATATTTCGGCGTCCTATCATGGTGAGGGGGTAAACACCAAGATACCCGGTTGTGTTGTCTGAGAATACCGGTAGGGCAGATGTTTTAAGGACAGAATTAGTATTGTGGGTGGCACAAAACTACATTGGCAGAGGTGGATGAATCACACAGTATAAGCACATCCTTAGAAAACAACTTAGTTGCCTCAGTAAAAGGTTGAGATTATCCAGTAAACCCTAATTTATTTGGTCCATTACGGATTTGAATATACTCTAAAAGATTACGCTCCAAAAAATAGCAGGATCCTTCTAAAGTGAACGCGATTTTTTTGGCTGTTTTTAGTATTTATTACTGCGGAGCTTTCACTTGATTACTCCAGTCGTCCTAAGTAAACGTACCAGCTTTGATCCACCGATTTTCTCTTTTTTGAATATAATCTTATTTTGTCCTTAAAATAATGCATATTATGTACTAAGTTAATTTAAAAATTTAATAAAATACTACTCCCTGGTCGTGTTCAATGTTTCGAGAATCTAATTATATCTTACCTCAGTCATTTATCTAAAGTGGGAAAAATTGATTACGTATCTTATGAAATAAATATTACAGCTTAATTACAATAAATAATAAATTCACTCTTAACAGGATTACATTAACTCTTTGATGTTCAGGAAGTCGAAATGCGCAAATTTTCAGTACAGGCAATTTTATGTTTCAAATATTACAGTAACAGCGTGCTAACTGTACACTCTAGAAGACTAATCTTAACATATTGATTACATGGCGTCCGACTCTGTGGTGTAGTGGTTGGTGTGATTAGCTGCCACCCTCCGAGGCTCGGGTTCGATTCCCGGTTCTGCCACGAAATTTAAAAAGTGGTACGAGGGCTGGAACGGGGTCCACTCAGCCTCGGGAGGTCAAATGAGTAGAGGTGGGTTCAATTCCCACCTCAACCATCCTGGAAGTGGTTTTCCGTGGTTTCCCACTTCTCCTCCAGGCAAATGCCGGGATGGTACCTAACTTAAGGCCACGGTCGCTTCCTTCCCTCTTACTTGTCTATCGCTTCCAATCTTCCCATCCCTCGCAAGGCCCCCGTTCAGCATAGCAAGTGAGGCCGCCTTGGCGAGGTACTGGTCATTCTCCGCTGTTGTATCCCCCGACCCGATGTCTCACGCTCCAGGACACTGCCCTTGAGGCGGTAAAGGTGGGATCCTACGCTGAGTCCGAGGGAAAAACCAACCCTGGAGTGTAAGCAGATTAAGAAAGAGAGAAGAAGTTATTTATAAATTTCATAAAATACTACTTCCTGATCGTGTTCAATGTTTTAAGAATCTATTTATATCTTACCTCAGCCATTAGTCTAAAGTGGGAAAAATTGATTATCTTATAAATCTTATAGCTTAATTACATTAAATAAGAAATGCACTCTTAACAGGATTACATTAACTCTTTGCTGTTCAGGAAGTAGAAATGCGCAACTTTTCATTACAGACAATTTGATTTTTCACATATTGCAGTAACAGCGTGCTAGCTTTACAATCTAGAAGACTAATTTTAACATATTGATTACATGGCTCGATAATTTGAATTAAATATTATTTTTTAATTCTGCTCCTTTTCCAACATCTTGTTCGGGTCGTGGACGTGAACTCTGTCACGCTTGTGGACTTTTCCTTTTTACAATTTGCCTTACGTCGCACCGCACAGATAGGTCTTATGGCGACGATGGGATAGGAAAGGCCTAGGAGTGGGAAGGAATCGGCCGTGACCTTAATTAAGACAGCCCCAGCATTTTCCTGGTGTGAAAATGGGAAACTACGGAAAACCATCTTCAGGGCTGCCGAGAGTGGAATTCGAACCCACTATCTCCAGGATGTAAGAGCACAGTTGCGAGCCCGTAACCGTACGGTCAACTCACCGGTCACACTTAGTCCCGTTTTACATGCAGATGCACTTCCCCACGCCAAACCTTCGTGGAGGGATGTACTCGCTATTGCATGTTTTTCTAGTGGTTGGTAGTGTGGTGTGTTGTGTTGTGTTCATATGAAGAGGAGTGTGTTGGGACAAACACCCAGTTCCCGAATCGGAGGAATTGCTCAGACGTGATTAAAATCCCCAACTTTGCTCGGAACTGAACTCGGAGTCCTCTAAAACGAAGGTGTGCAGTGCAATATGCAATCGACTCGTACAGTTATTCCTTGCGATGTAAGAGAAGACTTGGTAGCACACCTCAAAGTAACGCTCAAACATAACATTCCAACATGGAAAAAGCTATTTCAATTAAATATTGAAACGAGTTTGGATGGGAAGGAACTGCTATGTGCGTGGGACGGCCTCCCAGCAGGCCCGTAGGCTACTCAGCACCCTCACAATTAGCTCCACACGTTCACCCTTTTTTCTCTGGCAATAACATCAATCACAGGCCAGGCCTGTAACCGGTTCTCCTCCCATTCTTTTCAAAATGAATATTTAGTCGTAAAAAGGCTACCTTAAGACTTGGAGAAATCGTCTCCTTTCACCTGCAATTCAAGAGTACTAATATATTGAGCATTAATATTGTAGGAGTTGTCTTGCAGGTGCGTATCTCTGAGACGGCCTTAATTAGAACAGCAGGTAGTTGAGGTTAGTGAACGGGGTAGAGTATCATTACTGCTAGTGACTCAGACGGTAGAGCCTTTTGGCGTGCTCGATTACAGCTGAGAAGGAACCTGTCTCACACTTCGAGATCGGAAATGCAGTGGGTAGAAAGCACCAAAACAAACGCCTAGTTTAGATTAGCAATATTAAGTGATAATGTGAAATCTCGTCTACAGAAAAATGATATGAACATAATCTTCGGATGATGCAAATGAATCTGAATCTGAATAGGAAAATGACCCGTAGAGGACAGGAGTTATTTATTGTCAGGATTCACAGAAACATCAAAGCAAATTTTTAACTTGCATCTTGAGCAGCGAATGAATAACGAATTCCTGTTCTGAAAAATAAGTTTACTGCGTATAAATTAAACGTGAACTCCTTCGATGTGATAAACCAAGACCAACTACGATCTATCAGACCTTAATGCAGAATCCAACATGGCGGAAACATTGGGCTCACTGTCTGCTGCGGGACGCAGCTGAGCATTAATTCCTAATAAAATAACTAACGCCGATAACATTATAATCTTCGTAAAGAAGAATTAGAATATGTAAATCATGTTTCTATAGTTAAAAAACACCAAATGTTTTAAAATAATATTCCAAAATTGAAACAAGTATTCGATCAACTTACATAACCCTACACCAGTTCATTTGACAATGACGAAATGTAAGTAATTAATATTCGTAGGTAAAACAACAATAACACATTACAAGAAAAACAAAAATCATCCATAACAGTGAAATGACATATCGTACTCAGTAAATAAGACATTCAGCAAGCAAGAATTTATATATGCACATGACTCGCTAACATCATCCTACAACCCATGCACTTGAAAATGACAAAAATTCGTTGGTAAATCACATAAATGGACAATATATTACAAGAAAAACACAAATTACACAGGACAATGACATAACATTCCCAACAAATACACATTCACCAGCTTAGTCCTACTTGAAATAGGCAATTAAAAGTTTATTTATAAGAAAATAATAATTATTGATAAAAACATTTGCTGACACCTTAATGCACTTTTTAATCACCCTTTTCAACTTCACACTGCACTGACACTCATCGTTAAGGTTACATATACTACTCGCAATTAACTCAAATCCTAATACTCTATCTTTGATTCTGTAATTTAAGAAATTCTGGTTTGTAACTGTCACTAATTAACACTTGGAAAGTCCTGGACACGTTAGAACACAAGGACATAACCATCAATGATGGACACTTCAAACCACCTCTCTTCACTAGATTAAAATACATCATCGTTTCCCTGTCACTATCCACAAGCAATTCATTTTCGGTCTATGACATTTCAACGCAGACATCACACTTTTTGCATAATATTTCAATCACTTGTAAACTGGTGTAGCTAGCAATGTAGTTTTAAAATCCACAGTGTTTCGAGGGGAACTGTGATGCGAACTACTACCTCTAATGCAGGCTGTAACGCATCTAAATTATCAATAATAATTCAATCGTGGCTATTGTTATAATCATTACGAGCAAAAACTTTCATAGAAATTTCACCAAGTTTCACGGACCTCATCTTCATTACTGTTCCGAGGTATCTGTGGAACAGCAGAGGTGAAAGAAGGTGCGGGCTGGAATGGGTCTAACTACAAGTCCGAAAGATGAATTTTAAAATTTAAATAAAGGTTATATTTTCAACTGATAACAATTTTAACAATTAACAATTTCCACTAGGTGAAACAAAGAAAATCAGGTACAATGCAACTTTACAACTTCTGGGCTACGAGCCCCAAAGTCTGAGCTCTCAGCTCACAACCACAAATTACCAAAGGGCAGAAAACCCCTCATTACATGAAGCACATGCTCCCAACTTTACATCTCAAGCCTCTCTAAGGCACTTTTACCACAACACCATAAAGAGCTGACCCGCTCTCGATCTTTCGAGCCTATAAAGGCAATAACGGACTCTTACACAACCTGCCATCAAGGCATAACTTATAAAGAAACAGGGGTATCTCGTACCCAATCTACTGGGCCTTAGTGTGCAAAAACTAGGTTAAGATGGCCCAAAAGGGATGGAGGCGTGAATTTGCACTCCTAAATACATGTTTTAAAACCTAAGTGGCGCTAGGCCGATACACAGGGGCTAATCCCAAGCTAGGGAGGTGACTCGTACGAGAAAACGTTAATACATTAAGGAAGAGAAGAAACGGTCACGAAAACGTAGTCACCTCAAATTCCAAAAAAGAAGGGGAGCTCGAGAGGGTAAAGGACTCTCTATCCCCGAATTAAAGTTCAAGAAAAGTGAAGTTTACCAGGAAAAGGGTTTACATGTTTAATAGTTTACATATTAAAGGTTTCGAACCTTCCCCGAGAGTTAAACTGCTGAGCTAGCAAGAAATAAAGATGTTAAAAGGCCATTACCTTGTTGAAGAGCTGCTGCCTGAAGAAAGAGGCGCTTCCTACCCCCTGCTACATATTCACACACTGAATTAGATGTTATACGAGTGGCCCGGAGACAAGAAAATCAGCAGTTTTTATACCCTAGCGGAAAATTCGAGACCTTTCATGAATGATTAAGACCCGCCCACAAAAGTTTTATTGGCTAACAGCAAAAACTTATACACAAGGCGATGAAGAAACACCTTATTGGTGGGAAATTAATTACAGAAATTTAGGATTGGTTAAATTCAAAACAGGCGGAAAGAAAGCTTAATATTGCCAACCCACAAATGACAGAACAAAATTTAGTAAAGACAAAACTTATGAATACAAAAATTCTCCAAGAAAGTTCATTCCTTCACACCAGGGTGCATTATCATAGTTTTCTGGTAGAGACATCTGTTAGAGAGTGTCCACACTTCTTGATCAATGAAAAACAAAAGCAAATCAAAAACACTCAGTGACAAAGTGCAACCGCGCAATCTCCTCTATACACCAAATCTTCTCTTCAAACTAACTATCTGCAATTTGGCAGTGAGCACATAAGACCAGTGGTACTTATTGAAAATATGCTTACACAGTTCTATTACTGTGGTAAGTGTGTGTTTCAATCTTCCTTCTGTTTATGACATGTGTCATAAGCCTATGTATGTTTTTGAACATGTAAGAAATGAAAGTTTCATGTCATCAGGACTAGTAATTGGACTACCATCTTCAATTCTGGTAAATGTACCTTTCATGGGATGGTGTACATTACAAACTGACCACCAATTTCGAATTTATTTTAGAAACTGGATTGTGTCATCAGAAACATCAACACCTTGACTTTTAAGCAATTCCAAACCAGCAAAATTCTTATGATCAAAGACTTCACTGCTAATGATACATCTGTCTCTATTGGTGTTGGATATAGAGCCTTCCTAAATAAATTTGGAGCCACTTTTTAGCAACAATCTCTTCTCTGAATGAAACAACTCTTTAAGGTCTGAAAAACTAACTCTGCACCAACAGCAACATTGACCACTTTATTAAAACGGCAAATGTCTTATCAACGTTTGGTATAATAAGTGAATGCCGAATCCCATATCAGTAGTTTTGGAGAGTATCTTATTTGATTAGTTATAAAGAGCTCTAACTGTTCCAGAACAAATTTTATTTCACCAGTTCTCTCTGCATTAAAGTCACAGTGTAACACAAGTACATTTTTCAAAAATTTCATCAAAAGAGAAATTTTATCAGTGAGACCAATATTATCATCATATTAACTTGTGAGATGACTTGCCAAATTGTCAAACTTCGTTGATCTGTCACATTTCGCATCTTAACAAACATCACATTCCAATATAAACCTAAAATGCTCCGTAGCAAACACACATTTCTGTGAAACACTCGAACTGCGAATGAACTTGAAACATTAAAACTCGCTGATGGAACGTTAATAATTGAATCATCATCCACCTTCACAAACAACACAATCTTCCTTCACTATTACAGTGAATGGTTTAACGAATTTCTACTGAACACAGATGAATGAGTTAAAATCTCTAATTTTGTCACTTTCACACAATTTACTGAAATAACCTCTAAATACCAATAACATCACTAACACATTAAACATATCTAAAAAACCAATAAAAGGACCGATAGAAGGACGCTGCAACACTGTTTAGCACACACAAATATTGGGTGGATAATTAAATCGCGAATTCCAGTAGCAAGATAACCTCAACCAACCACACACGTGTGCGGTTTAAACCAACCGAATGTAAACATGCCCCCACCACCACCACCACGCCGGCTAACACGTAGCCCAATGTTGCAGCCATTTTGTCACGTATCGAAATACGCATTCAGGTCTGATAATATTGTAGTTGGTCTTGAATAAACCATCCTGTAAGCTATATTGATGAACACATCATGAATAACCACGCCATACAAATATCTAGTGATAAACAAATGTGACTCAGAGAGAAAAAAGCTTAATGTTACTCTCACTGGCTGGCTTATGGCTACCTCTACAACTTCCTTTCTGCCAGTGTGCGTGAGAAGATTATATCATCCATGAAGTTAAATATAAACCATTTCCATAGCTGGACGACACTCGGTGGATACACCATCTCCATCCTCGACCTGACGACTCATCTGAACGCTTTAAACACAGCTTTGTAGTGTAATACTAAAACTATCACGAACCTCTACTACTACATTATAGGTTTTCAAGAAATTGTGTATCACCATCTTGAAGAACAGAATGTAATCCACCATTCTACTGGCTTCAAATCAGTGTTCATAAAATAAAATTTGGAATAAGATACTTTTCCATTTAATGTGGCGAGAGGGAAAAGTTCAGAGACCTCACTCGTTTTGGATCGGATTTTACTATCTTTGTATCTCCTTTTACAATTGATGTTAAACAAGTGCCCCTTGAATTACAGATACAGCTTATTGGAGTACAGTTTTATCGTACGCTGAAGGAAATATTTTGCTTGATTAAAACGCTATCGGCATTTTATAAAATCTATGCGAATTATTTCCAGTTTTGTTCAAACTGGCAGTTCGAGTAATGAGCATGTTCGAGACAACAAACGTATGTGAAAATGTATTTTCTTTCGTGAAGTTAGTCAAGTCCCGACCAAGAGTGAATCTTTCTGATGCACACTAAACGCATCGGTTCGCCTGATGTGTGACAATAGTTTTACTCACAGTGTTAGAAAGTTATTTGAAAAACATGAAGCATCATGATTCAACTAATTCGAACATTTTTCTTAGTTTCTATTCCGTTCTTAACAGATAAAACTGTTCCTTGATCAACATTGCATTCTGTACATAGGATGTTTGAACTAATTAAACGAGTATGGTTTACTGCTTTGCGTTTGGATTTCGTTTTAATGCCACATTGGGCAAGATCTTCCCCACCAGTGCTGTGACTGTAGCTCTCGTCTGTTACCGTCCCAGGGTTGACTCACAGCCTTCAAGAGGAGCCGTTTTCCTAAACGCTATTGTTTTTCTATGCCGAGGTATTCACGTTCAGTTTTGAGGGAGGAAACTTTTTGTGATGAGGGTAGTTACTCGTTCTGCTCATGTGGCAAGTTTTAAAAAAATTTGATAATTTAACGATCTCTGATGAGGCAATACCGAAAGAGCACTCTTCCCGTCATCCTGTCGACAAATGTGCACGAGCTTTCACGCGTGCTAGAACCAGCGGTACTCAAATTGAGGCGTTCAAGATGCGAACATCTCCAAGAGTGGCAAATTAGGGCCTTCTGCTTGGTCTTGTGCAGGGTTGTTTTTTGCTAGTTGCTTTACGTCGCACCGACACAGATAGGTCTTATGGCGACGATGGAACAGGAAAGGGCTACGAGTGGGAAGGAAGCGGCCGTGTCCTTAATTAAGGTACATCTCCAGCAATTGCCTGGTGTGAAAATGGGAAACCACAGACATTTTCAGGGTTGCCGACAGTGGGGTTCGAATCTACTATCTCCCGAATGCTGGATACTGGCCGCACTCAAGACTGTGCAGGGTTGAACAAGTTGAAAATCTCTCAGTATCTCAAGGAGTGGCAAATGAAAGTTGTCATGCGTAAAGACCAATCTCCAGAAATGGGGTTTCCCACACGCGTGTGTGGAGAAATGTAGACTTCAGTCTATTTGCTGCAGTGTTACCTGTACCCAGTCACATGTACACCGAAAGAACTGCTTGAGGGAACAGTGAAATTAATCGACGTCGTCAACTTCTGGCGCAGCAAAATTTGGAAATAGGGTACTTCAGGAGGAATAGTAAGTACGTCGGCAAACAGTAGCGTAGGCTTTGGTGTAAAGAAGGTCGTAGAAACATGTGTCCAATTTGCTGTGTGTGTGTATAATTACAGCTGTTAACCTTAAAGAAATTATTACACATAGGAATAACTTGTTGATGACTTTACTTATGCATTGACGAAGTCTTTGACGGTGGATGAAAAAGCTACAAAGAAAAAACAAACATAAGGGGCAAATTGGTCGCTCTTATTATGTTTAGTTATGGCCTGATAAAAGAATCCCAAGGCGACCTCCGACGTGCTAAACGTGCTAATGCAAACAGAGAACAGAGTTGAAAAGTGCAATGCAATGGGTGGTGGGACGTTTGAATATGTGCTGACAACTGTTCCAAAGGATATAGATTTTCTTCCTTTTTTTTTTCCTAGTTGCTTTACGTCTCACCGACACAAGGTAGGTCTTATGGCGACGATGGGACAGGAAAGGGCTAGGAATGAGAAGGAAGCAGCCGTGGCCTTAATTAAGGTACAGCCCCGGCATTTGCCTGGTGTGAAAATGGGAAACCACGGAAAACCATCTTCAGGGCTGCCGACAGTGGGGTTCGAACCTACTATCTCCCGAATACTGGATACTGGCCGCACTTAAGCGACTGCAGCTATCGAGCTCGGTATTGTAACCTTTCGTGGTATCAGTACATCAATAGACCATAATATTCCCGCAACATGACGTTAAAAATGGAACACCTTGGATGAGGCCTTCGACCGGGCGCGGCGCCGAAGACCCCTTCTCCCCTACTAGCGTTACAAGGCACTAGCTGAGCCGGTAGAGACATACGGGTCGCAGTCTGTCCTTACTGGGCAGTAATCTAATAATTTACAGTAGGGGAATCATAATAATGAGAGGAATACTATTTACCTATGAAATGAGAAGAATGAATTACGTTTCTTTTTTTTAACAAACATTTAATGCCTGAGAAAACACGTAGATAATTTATACATGGATATGCCACCATATTAAACATATAAATTAGACACCGTAAATTTTCTTGAGTGTGTAACTGTCCTCTCTAGTCCTTTCCCTAGAATTGCAATTCACTCTGAAGATATTCAAACACATTATGCACTAGTACCGTTGTACACAGAAATAATTGGATGATGGCGTATCTTGTATTACTCGCCCTATTTACATTATTACACTATATATTCAAATACCAAGTCGTAGTCCTATTGGCGAGAATTAACCTTAGCTATCGAATGAACCAGGTGAGACGTATTTGATATATGAGCTTGTCTAAAATACCTGAAAGTCGTCTCGCTTATTAGAAAGAAAAACACCTATCTCGCTATCTCATGAGATAAACAAATAATACACATCGTATGTTCCAATGGGATGTCACTTAAATATATACACGAATTCGACACTTGTACAACGATGGTTCCTAAACGAATCATATTTAGCGAAACAGAAAAACAATACAGTATTCAAATACATATCACACCTGTGGAGAGAAGACAATAAATACACTCGACATTCACAATATAAATCACGGACCGGGGCATCCGCCCGTAGCTGGTGGTAGCAGCATAACTGCCTCTGGTGCTGATGAGACATGAACTCATGTCCCATGACAATTGTGAAGTGTGACTTCCACTCTGAAAATCCCTAGTCGTTTAAATTACATAAAGAAATGGGGGAATTCTCTCATTTATTGGAATTGTAGGTCTAACCAACGGTGTTTATTTCTGACTGGTTGCGTGTAATATCGATGCCGGAGAGAAAGAGAACGAGCCCTCTAACACTAAGTTCCTCTCACAGCGGTGATAGTATTTCACATCCCTCCTTACCTGGCCGGACTTTAAATCTCACCGGCCAGCTGTTTACATTGTCCTCACCCTGCGCTTTCACTTTCAACACAAGGGAACTCAGTCCCGTTATCTAGCCACCTCGGCATTTCCCTTTAAAATATCATTATTCATTGGATGCCACACGCATCAATTAAACACATCGGCTTGCATCTAGCCTACTTTATACCATTAGCACGGGATAAACAACCTTGCGCATACTTTGCTTATATTTCATCAACACCGCATTCGATCTATTCCTTATCGGCTAGAGTAGCTCGATCTCACTTCTCGGCATAACCAATACACGCATATTATGGAAGAAAGAAAAGCCCTAGCATTCGGGACAAAGTATGCTAACACTCGCGTTCTAAATAAATTCACACATTATCACACTTCACTTGTCATATCGAGGTTTCTTCTTCGCCATACTTAATTTATACAGGGGATGACCTAACACATTACGTGAAGCATCTACTACAGAAAACCTTGAAATTTCCAGATGACTCATATTACTCGTATCTTTTTATCGATGGTACATGGAATGATTTTCAAGAATATTAAATAATCCCTTTTAATTCCCATAGTGCTCCACGGTAAATCAAATCTAGGGTCTTAAATTATCATGCATGAATTCCCATATTAAATAAAGAAATACGGTCCCCGACCGTGAAGAAACATAAACACTAGCCCTATCAATAACTACTGCCATCCCTTTGAGAACAACGAAATCCTACCCTACATTTCTAAAGAATCTGCATGCATTAAATATTTACATTTTTACAGGAAATAGACTTTCAAATATTTTCACAATACTCATCTGCCTGGATCACCCCACAGCTCACCCAAGAAGGCACATCTAGTCGTTTAGTCGTCCATTACGACAGTATCAGCAACCTGGAGTCCGGTGTTCGGCTGCCGCTGGGTCGATGGCATGATGTCTTGATTCCCCGTACACCGTAGGCAGTCCTTGAGGTTCCACGGCGTCTTGATTAAGTACGGGCCTCCCGTTGATTCTCTCCTTCCTCGGAGACTGACGTCACTGGCACACAACACAATGAGGGGATCTGACTTAATTATAATCGTGATAACTGGCAACACATTGTAATTTCTATGATCAGAGAGACTCATAGGCTCGAGTCCTCTAACCAAGCACCGGTAATGTTTGTAGCCCGTTGCTTTCCCTATTGGCTGTCTATCCCACTGTCGGCAGTTTAGGCCCTAATTATCACGTTCGCACTTTCACTGTTATTAGAAGTCCCAAAGCTACCCTTACGAACGTGGTTTGACCTTGCCTAATTCAGCACTAGTTTATATGGAGTACAGATTAGCAACTACGTCTGGGATTTTTTTTCTTTACCGATATCGCCCTGAGTTTACGCGTCGCCACTGAGCCGCACTTTCTCCTACACCTGATCATTCATCATTATGTGGTTACTGGATCTCCCATGTTATTTCTTCGGCAGTTAATACACTCGTGAATTTACTTACACGATTTCACAGCCTACTAGCGTTTGATTTGCGTTCTCTTTACTCATATATTCGTACACATAAGCACTCTGCATATCATATGACCGTCATGGTTAGGGTTAAATACCGCACTCTGTTAATATCAATAAATCTTCACTTCACTGTTACATAATCATATCACTGATAGAACTTCAGCTACATAAACACTATTCAAATGATTATTGACTGGTCACACTTTGTAGCACTGAAGCAAAGAATACTGAAGAGTCACTCACATTAGGTACCACCTCACTATGCCACTGGCAGAATAGAACAAGATGCTTGCCTCAGTTCGCACCCCCTTTTATCATGAAACGTGTCAGACTTGAGAGAGAGGGTAAGACTCCTCCTACCTGCAGAAATCGGTCCGGTGGCACGTGGTTTCCAGGATCGATCAATGCATCAAATTAAAGCTCAATTGCGCGAGTTTCTACTGATCACTTATCATTTTGATCACTTCACGCGTTTTGCTTTAATCTCGAAAGCGTCCTTTGATATCCCAGTGAGGGAGGGGCTTGCAATTTGGCGGTTCCGTGGCTTCGGTCACCCTAACAGCTTTCTCCAGATGGTGAACACCTGTGGGATGTCCGTAGACTGCGTAGATTATCCCATTAGAATCATGTAAAGGATTTCTTGGTGTCAAAATTTTCTATAAAATTCGCCGCTTTTAATGAACCTTGAGTCATGAAAATCTGCCTTGTAGTGTGCGAGTTATGTTAATTTCTCTCCTGAAAACAATTGAAGACAGGTTTCTGGCAGCGGTGTTTCCGCGGGAAAAGGAGCGGAAAAGTGATATTTGCCAACGCTGGGCACGACCTCCGTGACCTACTTGCTGTGGGAGTGTTTCTTTCTCTGTCGCGCCTGAGTGAGAGCGCTTCTGGCCGGAGGGGAAAATATGTCTCGGTACAGTACTTACGCGCAAAGAGAGTTTGGTGTGTGGGGCTGACAGCTCGCCACTCGCACCCCGTGGAGGGTGGACGTGCGCTGACTTGGGCGCTAATTAACGTATGAGAGCGCGGAAAACGGCATATTTGAGCGGCGGAATGCCACAATATAGTCTTGATGATGTGATGAACGGTCACATCCTCTCCCCACTTTGACAAAGAAAAATCACGAGTAGGGATTTTTCTTTCCAGTTCATGGTTTCTGCCACGTCACACTTGACAGTTACGTAGATTGTTATTTTCGTGCCTCAACTCATATCTGGACATGAGTATACGCAAGTATTCCTCAGTCATCATGTTTCTTCCCTCCGTGCATTCACGGTAATCATCTTGGTTTGATTCCTTTTCGCCATCATTCGCGTCGCGGCGGACTCCGTCAACTATCAGAAAGTTCACCTCGTCTTCTTCTTCTTCATCGGGCATTTCTTCATCATCTCGTTCCCCAGGCAGTTCTCTGTCCTCTTGATTGTTTGTATATTTTTAGGTTCTTCGTGCCGCATAGTTCATGATGCTTCTTAGCTTGTTATCCTACTGGTCATTACTTAATAGTATTTCTTATCATTAATGCCTTATGTCGATTACTTTATATAATTCTATATATACATTATATACATATCTGTTCTGACTAGAACTTGTCATTGTGTCAGCCTTTCACTAGCCCCTTCCGGCACACCTAAGAGTAAGAGGATTTAGGCTGAACCCTTGTCGTCCTTTGTCATAGTCACGCTGCACAACAGCTTTCTCTTCCCTGCGCCATCTTCTCATTCCCATTGTAATAATAGTCTTCTTCAGTCCGTAGCTTGACGGGAGTGCTGAGCTGGGTTGACGTCTTCCTTTACTTCGGCGTTTTATGAAGAAGTTCTTCTGGATAGTTCCACTGTCACTTAATCTCTCCAATCTATCTCTAATTAATTGGATATCGTCCTGCCGCCTGTTTGATTCCGTGATGCATCTCTTCATAATCGTCAGTAACTTCCGATGCTGGGTAACATGTTCCATTCCGCGGGTCCATACAAGAAATTTCCGGATCTCTTTGCTTGATCCTTCGTGAATATTAATCTTGACTGGAGTCTTCCGGATGACGGGTAGTTTTCTTGTTTTCTTCATCTTCCTCTGGTATTTCCTCCTATCCGTCTTCTTCCTGCTCTTCTTTTGTCTTGTCTTGCCTCTCCGAATCACACGTGTTAGACTGTAGGTGGGAGTCGAATTAACATCCTGTGAAAGAGGAGCTGGAGTCCCTTCATTCATATGGGGGTAATCTCTCACCGTATCTTGCATTATGTGAACTCCTAGTATACCTTGTCCGCCCTTCTCTGGCTTCTTCAGAACTTTTATTTTGCCTTGGGTTTTCCGTTGTTTTCCCTCAGCGGAAGTGTTAAGTTCGACCCTTGCCTGACCCATTTTTTGGTCGATGTATTCCTTGCATTTAGTTTCCGTTTGGTCCGCAACCTGTGTCAAATTTTCTTCGATTTCTTGGGACCTCAGAGATAAGTCTTCGAACTTAGTTCGTAGATGAATCATTTCCTCCACTTCAGTATTTAATTTGACCTCTAACTCTTCCACCTTAGTCTGCTGAGCGATTAATTTATTATTAGCTTCGCTTATTCTTTCGTCTAAACGGACGTTTGTCTGATCCAATTTTAATGTAAGAGAGTCTATACGATGTGTGACAACGCTAATACTAGAGGTAAAAAGGTCCTTAAGTTCCGCGGTCTGGGCTCTGCCTGATGCTTCATACCCCTCTAATCGTGCATTAATCTGTCCCATATTACTAGTGTGCTGATCTAAAATTGCATTTATTTTGCTGAATTGTTCCTGGTTTTCCGCGTTCATCTTACTGAAACGTTCCTGGTTTTCCGCGTTTATCTTACTGAAACGTTCCTGGTTTTCCGCGTTTATCTCTTCCAGTTTATCAAAACGTTCATTAAGCCGTGTATTTGCCTGCTCCAATTTCTCGTTCTGTTCGGCCAACAATTGGGCGAACATTGCCTTCACTGCCTCTAAATCCATGTTAAACTGTATTCTTGAGAATTAGTGCCCCCTTGAGATTGAGCTGCTTCGTGAAACCTTGGTTCATTCGACTTATTCCCTAACGAAAGAAGGTGTGTCTTTGAAAAATACAGGATAATTTATGCCGAAACTAGCTTCATAACAGCTGCGTAACACCTCATAATAATTACCGTGCTTTCTCAGTATACTATACGTAATTCATGGATATCATCCCGATATATAATGAATACAATCTATGTTAGCCCTTCATGAAATAATCATAATAATAATAAGATTCGCGACTACAGGGGCTCGAGAATTTACCTGTACCTGAAACATGGTACGATCGATAAACATTGAATGCTCTCAGCTTCAAGACAGGCAAGATGCGTTTGCAGACAATTCCCCGTCTTAAACTGACAACATCGCACTGTTCATTTAGAAAACAAGAGTCGTAGGATGAGGCATCCCCTCTCATACGCGATATATAATCACTTTACGTGGGATATATCCCCTAAACTACCAAGGCCTGCTGCACATGCAGTACCTTTAGCCTAGACCCATGACCAGTGGAATTTGAAGAATTCCGTCTAATCATTTTATCCTCACTGTTGGGAAAATCATTTCACTGTTTCCATGAAGTTTCACAACTCCATAATATTATTGGGTCTGCTATAATCTGAGTGATTCCCGCGCATATTTCCACTTAACCTGGACGCGCGATATTTCATTCTTCTCCCTACAGTTATTATTTCAATTTAATTTAACTTATCACTCATTTAAATAACATGTATTCCTCTGTCCTAACAAAAATCGAATATACGGAATAAATTCATTGTTCCATTCGTTCAGTTCTGACCGTGCCAGTTTGGCAATACTACTTTACTAGGTTCGCCTTCAATAGTAGCGGTGTTCGAACTTGTGCCTAATATTTGGCTACGTCATATTTTCTATCGCCATAAGGGCATTACAGGATTTGCCAAGGAAAACAAATAAAATACAACACGTGCGAGGTGTCAAACTCGATATCGCAACCTAGGTGTAAATCTGCCCATAAATAACACTGCACCACGTGTCGGGCGCCACACTTGATGTAACCTTTCGTGGTATCAGTACATCAATAGACCATAATATTCCCGCAACATGACGTTAAAAATGGAACACCTTGGATGAGGCCTTCGACCGGGCGCGGCGCCGAAGACCCCTTCTCCCCTACTAGCGTTACAAGGCACTAGCTGAGCCGGTAGAGACATACGGGTCGCAGTCTGTCCTTACTGGGCAGTAATCTAATAATTTACAGTAGGGGAATCATAATAATGAGAGGAATACTATTTACCTATGAAATGAGAAGAATGAATTACGTTTCTTTTTTTTTAACAAACATTTAATGCCTGAGAAAACACGTAGATAATTTATACATGGATATGCCACCATATTAAACATATAAATTAGACACCGTAAATTTTCTTGAGTGTGTAACTGTCCTCTCTAGTCCTTTCCCTAGAATTGCAATTCACTCTGAAGATATTCAAACACATTATGCACTAGTACCGTTGTACACAGAAATAATTGGATGATGGCGTATCTTGTATTACTCGCCCTATTTACATTATTACACTATATATTCAAATACCAAGTCGTAGTCCTATTGGCGAGAATTAACCTTAGCTATCGAATGAACCAGGTGAGACGTATTTGATATATGAGCTTGTCTAAAATACCTGAAAGTCGTCTCGCTTATTAGAAAGAAAAACACCTATCTCGCTATCTCATGAGATAAACAAATAATACACATCGTATGTTCCAATGGGATGTCACTTAAATATATACACGAATTCGACACTTGTACAACGATGGTTCCTAAACGAATCATATTTAGCGAAACAGAAAAACAATACAGTATTCAAATACATATCACACCTGTGGAGAGAAGACAATAAATACACTCGACATTCACAATATAAATCACGGACCGGGGCATCCGCCCGTAGCTGGTGGTAGCAGCATAACTGCCTCTGGTGCTGATGAGACATGAACTCATGTCCCATGACAATTGTGAAGTGTGACTTCCACTCTGAAAATCCCTAGTCGTTTAAATTACATAAAGAAATGGGGGAATTCTCTCATTTATTGGAATTGTAGGTCTAACCAACGGTGTTTATTTCTGACTGGTTGCGTGTAATATCGATGCCGGAGAGAAAGAGAACGAGCCCTCTAACACTAAGTTCCTCTCACAGCGGTGATAGTATTTCACATCCCTCCTTACCTGGCCGGACTTTAAATCTCACCGGCCAGCTGTTTACACTGTCCTCACCCTGCGCTTTCACTTTCAACACAAGGGAACTCAGTCCCGTTATCTAGCCACCTCGGCATTTCCCTTTAAAATATCATTATTCATTGGATGCCACACGCATCAATTAAACACATCGGCTTGCATCTAGCCTACTTTATACCATTAGCACGGGATAAACAACCTTGCGCATACTTTGCTTATATTTCATCAACACCGCATTCGATCTATTCCTTATCGGCTAGAGTAGCTCGATCTCACTTCTCGGCATAACCAATACACGCATATTATGGAAGAAAGAAAAGCCCTAGCATTCGGGACAAAGTATGCTAACACTCGCGTTCTAAATAAATTCACACATTATCACACTTCACTTGTCATATCGAGGTTTCTTCTTCGCCATACTTAATTTATACAGGGGATGACCTAACACATTACGTGAAGCATCTACTACAGAAAACCTTGAAATTTCCAGATGACTCATATTACTCGTATCTTTTTATCGATGGTACATGGAATGATTTTCAAGAATATTAAATAATCCCTTTTAATTCCCATAGTGCTCCACGGTAAATCAAATCTAGGGTCTTAAATTATCATGCATGAATTCCCATATTAAATAAAGAAATACGGTCCCCGACCGTGAAGAAACATAAACACTAGCCCTATCAATAACTACTGCCATCCCTTTGAGAACAACGAAATCCTACCCTACATTTCTAAAGAATCTGCATGCATTAAATATTTACATTTTTACAGGAAATAGACTTTCAAATATTTTCACAATACTCATCTGCCTGGATCACCCCACAGCTCACCCAAGAAGGCACATCTAGTCGTTTAGTCGTCCATTACGACAGTATCAGCAACCTGGAGTCCGGTGTTCGGCTGCCGCTGGGTCGATGGCATGATGTCTTGATTCCCCGTACACCGTAGGCAGTCCTTGAGGTTCCACGGCGTCTTGATTAAGTACGGGCCTCCCGTTGATTCTCTCCTTCCTCGGAGACTGACGTCACTGGCACACAACACAATGAGGGGATCTGACTTAATTATAATCGTGATAACTGGCAACACATTGTAATTTCTATGATCAGAGAGACTCATAGGCTCGAGTCCTCTAACCAAGCACCGGTAATGTTTGTAGCCCGTTGCTTTCCCTATTGGCTGTCTATCCCACTGTCGGCAGTTTAGGCCCTAATTATCACGTTCGCACTTTCACTGTTATTAGAAGTCCCAAAGCTACCCTTACGAACGTGGTTTGACCTTGCCTAATTCAGCACTAGTTTATATGGAGTACAGATTAGCAACTACGTCTGGGATTTTTTTTCTTTACCGATATCGCCCTGAGTTTACGCGTCGCCACTGAGCCGCACTTTCTCCTACACCTGATCATTCATCATTATGTGGTTACTGGATCTCCCATGTTATTTCTTCGGCAGTTAATACACTCGTGAATTTACTTACACGATTTCACAGCCTACTAGCGTTTGATTTGCGTTCTCTTTACTCATATATTCGTACACATAAGCACTCTGCATATCATATGACCGTCATGGTTAGGGTTAAATACCGCACTCTGTTAATATCAATAAATCTTCACTTCACTGTTACATAATCATATCACTGATAGAACTTCAGCTACATAAACACTATTCAAATGATTATTGACTGGTCACACTTTGTAGCACTGAAGCAAAGAATACTGAAGAGTCACTCACATTAGGTACCACCTCACTATGCCACTGGCAGAATAGAACAAGATGCTTGCCTCAGTTCGCACCCCCTTTTATCATGAAACGTGTCAGACTTGAGAGAGAGGGTAAGACTCCTCCTACCTGCAGAAATCGGTCCGGTGGCACGTGGTTTCCAGGATCGATCAATGCATCAAATTAAAGCTCAATTGCGCGAGTTTCTACTGATCACTTATCATTTTGATCACTTCACGCGTTTTGCTTTAATCTCGAAAGCGTCCTTTGATATCCCAGTGAGGGAGGGGCTTGCAATTTGGCGGTTCCGTGGCTTCGGTCACCCTAACAGCTTTCTCCAGATGGTGAACACCTGTGGGATGTCCGTAGACTGCGTAGATTATCCCATTAGAATCATGTAAAGGATTTCTTGGTGTCAAAATTTTCTATAAAATTCGCCGCTTTTAATGAACCTTGAGTCATGAAAATCTGCCTTGTAGTGTGCGAGTTATGTTAATTTCTCTCCTGAAAACAATTGAAGACAGGTTTCTGGCAGCGGTGTTTCCGCGGGAAAAGGAGCGGAAAAGTGATATTTGCCAACGCTGGGCACGACCTCCGTGACCTACTTGCTGTGGGAGTGTTTCTTTCTCTGTCGCGCCTGAGTGAGAGCGCTTCTGGCCGGAGGGGAAAATATGTCTCGGTACAGTACTTACGCGCAAAGAGAGTTTGGTGTGTGGGGCTGACAGCTCGCCACTCGCACCCCGTGGAGGGTGGACGTGCGCTGACTTGGGCGCTAATTAACGTATGAGAGCGCGGAAAACGGCATATTTGAGCGGCGGAATGCCACAATATAGTCTTGATGATGTGATGAACGGTCACAGTATGTAGATTTTCACATCGATAAATGTATAGATAGGTATTTGTATTGAACTGTGGCACATTAGGTAAGGCTTTGCATAAATACGTCTTTTGGATGAACTGTTGGACGTTATGAAGCGCCATGAAGTCTTTTGGGTGTCTTTAATCCCTTTGGGTGAAATTATTTCTGCGAGTACCATGCAATCAACTGCAATTTATCACACACATTGGACTATGGATACATGTTTAAATAACAGTTCGTACTTGAAATAGTCCATACATCTGCCTCCTGAAATATTTATCGTACTATTTCTCCTTAAACACTCAATATTGTATACGCGTTTTCTTATTTGTTTATTTATCTTGCAGAGCTGTGTTATACGAATATTCTTTTCCTGTTTTAATTTGCTTCTGGCGCGACAATAAATGAATAAACCGTTAGACAAAAACATTTAAGGACGCCTATTGTTTTTCTCTATTCCCTATGAATAACGAGTTAAAAGTATAGTATCTTTACCGGAGGGCCCTATCTCACAATAGTGATCGCTTTTGCGGCAATGTAACACAGTCATGTCAATACAGTAAACTCTATCGGATAAAGGTACCGAAACTATTCTAAAACATATCATCACATTCTCCAAGCTCCTAACATACTTCGTTCATTTCCTCCATAGCAGAACGCAGTAATATTTTATGCACCTTGGAACTGAAAAATAAAGTCAAAAAATATGCTACGAAAATCAGGATTTACAGGATAATGTTTAGAAGAAGCCAAACAGTCCGAGAGACGTGTAGGATATACAATATTTGAGCCAAGAGACCATTTCAAGAACTTCAGACGGGTATTGCTCTGGGATGGAAGTACAGTCAGAGAAACACAAAGAAAATCTGTAACTTTTTACGTACATTAAATTATCAGATTTTAGCCTTTCCTATCACATTGTGCCTGTGGGACATAAAGAAAATTGTAAAAAAATACGTTGAACTGGTATTTTTAACTAAGAACCCTCAATCGGCGACGTTGGTGCCCTCGGAAGAATCACTATACTCCCCAACAAGTAAATGCCTTTAATGATGATGATGACATTATTATTATTATTATTATTATTATTATTATTATTATTATTATTCTATTACTTTTTTAAATGAAACTTTTATGGTTACTGAACCATGGATTATTCTTATAACAATAGTTTCTTTTCGGTATACTAAGCCGCATTTTTTCAGTGCACAGCGCTGCAGGGGTGGTTATTTCTCTGTTACGTAGGTGGGCCGATATGAATATTCATCGGTTTCGCAAACACCAGCGCTGATGAATCATCAGTGTACTCATCTGTATGTCGTTAATTTTTATAGCAGATTAAATCATTAATTATAGCAATAAATTATGTAATTTAAGTTTCAGTTTGAATATTAATGATTAATCTGCATACATAGATAGATAACGATTCTCCTTCATTTCAGCCCTAAATTATTTGAGAAGAATGAAGACCTTTCGAGGCGGAAGAGTCTCTTTAAACGTCTATTGAACTATTTAGCATCAAATTTGGCAGCAGGAGAATTACGGCCGAGTCTCTGGATGTGATGAACGACTTTGACTGTAGACATCGAGAACCGGGAATGGAGAGCGCAGCCATGTTATAAGTAAGGAGCCCTAAAGCTGTAACAAATTTAATAATATTTTGCCGAGAATTAGAGGACTGTAAAGCGGGAAAAAGAAAAGGTCCGACTAACATTTAATAGAATATGTTTGCCATATGAATCGCCGTACAGATACGAAAGAGTCTAAACTGGCCATTATAGATGTCAGAACCGAGTGAGTTGGCCGTGCGGTTAGGGACGCGCAGCTGTGAGCTTTCATCCAAGAGATAGTGGGTTCGAACCCCACTGTCGGCATCCCTGAATATGCTTTTCCGTGGTTTCCATTTTCACACCAGGTAAATGCTGGGGCTGTACCTTAATTAAGGCCACGGCCGCGTCCTTCCCACTACTAGGCCTTTCCTATCCCATCGTCGCCGTAAGACCTATCTCTGTCAGTATGACGTAAGGCAGATTGCAAAAAAAAAATGCAGTTAGCTCGAAAGCTGAAAAGAAATTCGAACGCGGCTCTTTCAGGGTCACAGTCGCAAGTTTTGACGTAGAATACGATATCAGGTAGGCATTGTTGAAATAAAATATCTAGCCATTATCGGTTTATTTTACTTCTTAATTCAATTTAAACATCTTAAAGTCCAATCTGCCGGTATGAGTGGCTCAGACGGTTAAGGCGCTGGTCTTCTAACCCCAACTTGGCAGGTTCGATCCTGGCTCAGTCCGGTGGTATTTGAAGGTGCTCAAATACGACAGCCTCGTCTTGGTAGATTTACTGGCACGTAAAAGAATTCCTGCAGGACTAAATTCCGGCACCTCGGCGTCTCCAAAGACCGTAAAAGTAGTTAATGGGACGTAAAGCAAATAACATTATTAGTCCAATCTGATGCACCAATGGTCTGTGGTATGGGAAAAAATATGCATATGTAGAGACATTGACGTCAGGATTATAGCGAAGTTAAATCTATATCTATATATTTCTAACGTGGCATTATCGTGGAAGCTTCGATGGGAACACAGAAGCCTCTTCATTATCATCAGGGTGCTTATTATCCCCATCCATGATTTTCAAACCACTTTCCACAACTGGGGCAGTACATGTGCTCAGCTGGTGCTCCAGTATCGCGGAACAGGGCACTTGAAGCTCAGTCACTCATAGCATTGAGACGTACCCAGTGAGTTGACCGTGTGGTTAGGCTCGCATAGCTGTGAGGTTGCATTCGGGAGATGGTGCGTGTGAATCTCGCCGTTGGCAGCCCTGGAGATAGTTTAACGGCTTTTTCATCACATCAGGCAAGTGCTGGGGCTGTACAATTAAGGTAACGGCCGCTGCATTACCAACCCTACCTCTTTCCCATCCTTCCATCGCCGAAACCGTTCGATGTGTGAGTGCGACGTTAAACCAATAACATAAAAGTAGTTTGAAATGGTCTCGACAAGCCATTTGACTGTTATCTTGCATTTTTTGGTAATTATGAAGCCATTTACCGTCCATATGTTGCGATATTTAGGGAAAAGAGAAATGCTTTGCACTTCTACGCGCTAGCTTTCACAAAATTTATCTATTTGATTTGATTTTTGGCGTATACAAATTGCTGAGGCGAGTCAAATGACACATCATGTGACGTAGTACAACGCTGGAGTCCACAGCTCTCTGTCCTGGTGAGCGCTTCGGTAAATCACGTGACCTTCATCCAATAGCTTGCAAATAGAAACGCATCTGCAGTCGGCTGTAGCGAAGGATGGAGGACCGGCAACATCGCAGTCAGGAAATGAGTAAGAGACAGATACTGTTGTCTCTTCGCACTCTGCGCGGGCAAGGGCCTTCCCAAGTGGTGACTGGTATAGTTGTTAACTGCTTGGCATGGGGATTTTAGTAGCTCAAAATGGTGGTGCTATGTCATCACCCGTTGGAATCTGTTCTTGTGTGGCGGTGCACTTGTCCTTCCTCCTTACAGTGGGATATTAAACACTGTTACGACACGCATTATCTATAAATTATTTCGGTTTCAATGAAGTCATGTTTTTTTTACATTTCTCACCACCTCATAGGTGGTTCCGAAACTATATCACATCGACATTACGCTTCGAAATACCGCTGTGTGACAAAGTTGTCTGGAGAGAAATACTGGCCCGCAGCACAACGAAAATTCGTTGCTATAATACATGCAATATTAAACCTTGGATGAAATACAGTATTATCACCTAGTGGTTTTTCTACGCGCAACGACGATGTATTCTGCGTCAAAAGAAAGAAGAGCCAATAGGCCATATAATCAGAACAGCCACTTAAACATTGATTTCTCTCTTTCTCTTTTTTTTTTTTTTTTTTTTTTTTTGCTAGTTGCTTTACGTTGCACCGACACAGATAGGTCTTATGGCGACGATGGGACAGGAAAGGGCTAGGAGTGGGAAGGAGCGGCCGTGGCCTTAATTAAGGTACAGCCCCAGCATTTGCTTGGTATGAAAATGGGAAACCACGGAAAACCATTTTCAGGGCTGCCGACAGTGGGGTTCGAACCTACTATCTCCCGAATACTGGATACTGGCCGCACTTCAGCGACTGCAGCTATCGAGCTCGGTACTTCTCTCTTCAGTTCATGTGTTTTGTATCGTGCGTTTTTCTCTATAAATGCTATTTATTCGGGGCGTCAACCCATGTGGATCTTTTGCCCATATTGGCACCATATTGTATGAACCTGCGTATAATTGGAGTGGCGGCAGTGTGGAATGTTGTGTGTGAGGAAAGGAAGATTAAGGACGTCAAAGACACCCAGTCCCCAGGCCAGGGATATTAATCATTACAATTAAAATTCCCTGACCCGGTCGGGAATCGAATTCGGGGCCGCCGGGTGACAGGCGGACGCGTTGCTCCCTACACCGCGGGGGTGGACATGTGTTGTTCTCTGTTCTGTTCACATTTTAGGATTTCTATGGTAAAGGTACACTGTACATTATTCCTTTGAGAATATTTCTTTTATATACAATTAGACATTCATACCCCTGCATTTCGCCTTACGTGAAATTCTCAATTTTTAAGAAATTAATTCAAGTATAAATGCCTATTTCCAGTTCAGTACAATTAACCGTGTTCCACAACAACATTAATATAAGCCTACAGGTGAACCTGACTGTCAGCTCTTCCGGCGATGCATAGTCGACGACGACGGTTGAGGCGACGAGCAACACATCAGAGATGTTGATGTTCATGGACTCATTAGAACGCATATCGATGTCTACATTCCTTGGTGAATCACTGTCGATAAAGCCTGCACTGGTCCGAGGCCGGGCTGCATCTTCGGTGTTCTGTTTCTACCTGCCCCTGTGGAGTTTGTTCTGTTCTACACTGGCAGTAACACCTTCTACGAATCGTAACGTGTTGTTCTTTCTTTTAACTATTGTTTCCTGACATTCCGTTTGTGAAAATTCGCTAACTATATCCGTGACCACGCTGTCATCCGATACATATAATTACAAGTTCTTTATCTTATGTTTTTGGGAGGACAGCCAAAATTGCCTTAAATATAAATATTATGTCACGTACCATAAATTACGGGCATGTCGTGAAGTAATATTGATGGCCCGACATTAAGTCATTATCTGCTTAATGCGTGTGATTGCATTATGTTCAAGATTTTGGGATGTCTACTGTGTCGCTTAATAATATAAAATTATATCTACCGGGTCCCCATTTTCTAAATCACATGAGAATAATAATAACAAGAAGTAAAGTGATAATAAAAATAATATTTTTTGTTGCGAATGAAAATTTCGTAGTGATGGGTCGCGACGATAATAATAACAATTGTCATGATATTTTTGATAACGTACTTAGCAATAACTATTTATGAATTTTTGTGAAGTCAGATAATAGAAATATTATTAATACTGTTGCCATTTGCATGATTTACTTAGCCAACTCTAAGTTATGGATTTTACGAAGTTTTCGACATGACATCAGAATATGGTGATATCCATGGGAGGATTTGGCATTGATAGCCATACAGTAATAAAATAATTGGTAACTTCTAAGAAATAATTGATAAATGTTTTGTGTTTTTACGAAACAGTGAGTGAATTGATACAGTGCAGACCGGATGCGTATAAGTGAGCTGAGGTCTGATATAAATGAAAATATCGAGCAATAAGAAAATCTTAACCCACAATGAGAAAATAATAAAACCCTACAAATGGAAGGTAAGTATTATGTTGAGGTACCAGTGAAAATAATCCTGGATTAACAAGTGACGACCTACGCGCCGTTATGAGAACCAATGTCCACAATTAAGGATGGAAAGAACATAAGTATTGTTCCGAGGAAACAATAAGAGAGGAATGGAAATAAGAATATACGTTGAAAAAAAGAAATAAAATAAACGACAAGCATATTCGTAATAGGGAGTAATGCTCGAACACATTATGTAATGATCGCCATAATCGCAACATCCAAACGCACTGGGAATATTTAGTTGATATTCAGTTCATTCCAACTTGTGTCCTCTGATATGATGCAGAGTTAAATTGATACCCAATTATTTTATACCGAACCCGATAGTGCAGTCGCTTAAGTGCGGCCAGTATCCAGTATTCGGGAGATAGTAGGTTCGAACCCCACTGTCGGCAGCCCTGAGAATGGTTTACCGTGCTTTCCCATTTTCACACCAGGCAAATGTTGGGGCTGTACCTTAATTAAGGCCACGGCCGCTTCCTTCCCACTCGCAGCCCTTTCCTCTCCCATCGTCGCCGTAAGACCTATCTGTGTCGGTGCGACGTAAAGCAACTAGCAATTATTTTATACTTAAAAATTACATCTGGGAATAATAATAAATAATAATGTTAATAATCACTCTAATGACAAGTGTAATAATAATCAGATGATAAATACCTGATACAGTTAAATTTTACAACGGAGGTTAAATAATAATATTTATGTCCATGATTTTTTGCTTGACTTTTCATTTGTAACTTTATCTAGGAAGGATAATTATTGGATATTTTGTGAGGATCTTACAGCCGGATGTTTCAGGCCTATTTAATTTTGATCCGACTCTTTTGATTCTAACGTTGAACGACATTTCAGACTAATGTAAATTATTATAGTGACCATGATATGAGATAATTGGACTCGATCACACACACCTTCCACAGTGAGACATTACCATAGCCACTGTGACAAGTGAAATCATCAGAACATTCAGTAATATTCAGTCATTTGAATTACAGGTGTGGTCGGCATCTTAGAAGTAAATAACGGGCAGATTGGTACATGATTTTATTGCTCTTGTAAATACTATGGAGTAGATCGTGTCTTCTCTTTCAGGAGTGTATATAGATGGTAGAATTAGGATAACAGAGGCTTAGGTGATTATTTATCGTGTCATTTAGTTTGTTTTATGATCAACGAAGGAGGATTCACCCACACTGTAACGTAAATGTGAGGTCAGAAACCTTAACCTTAGGAAAGGAAGGCAGCTTGGTTAGGTCTTTTAAAACAACATTTTGCTTACAGTACCCAAGCAAATTTCAACTGAATAATTAAATAAATGAACAGGCTTCTGTAAAGAGTAAATAAATAAGACTGTAAGTGTAAAGCTGTAGACTTTAAGACATTTCTTTAATAACTGGGTAAAATGTCCACGAATCATGCAGACCCGACAGGGTTAAATGTTAGAATGCGTAAAATACTAATATGTAAATGTTAGGCATGACTCTTCAGCTAATCTAAAGAAAAAATATTTAAAAAAATTAACTCAGAGAATCCATGTAGACAACACAGTACCGGTAAGGTAATAAGTTGATAAATTTTGTTTGAGTATCCATCCGATACTAGGTCAGGTAAGGCAAACTGAGGCCATACCTATTTTCATGCTAATTTGGATAACGGTAATATAACAGGGAGCAGCAAACTCCGAAACTGAGGTGTGTTCTCAAGAAACTCCTGTCATTTTTGGGAGCAGTGGCAATTCACATAATTCAATGTAAATTTTTATTTTATTGTTGATAGCTTTCAGTTTAATTAGAGATAACATTAACCCTGCTCAGAGTTACTTTATGTAACTATTACTGTATTTGACAATTTTTAAATGAAAGATAAGTGATGTTACGCCAGTCATTTAATCAATATTGCACACCTGTGGTGTCAGCAATCAATTTTAAATCAATTAATCATTTATGGAGAATTGTTGCTTATGGCGTAACCTATTGACTGTTATTTTAGAATTTGAGCAATTTTGATGATTTTAACATCACTTAACCTTCTGGAATTTAAATAATTTCACAATTAGAATAAATGAATTAATAACAATTTAATCTGGTCCATTCTAATTTAGTAGGATTTAATTCCTTAAATATCAACTTTAGAAGAATAATACCGAAGTGAACGCGTCCCAAACAGATGAGAGTCTCCGAGCGGTAAGTATATTTTACAGTATTACAGAGCGCCGTGGCAGAACCCAAGAGAAGTTTACCGCAGCTTGGACGTCTCCTAGGATGCAATATACTGTAGGTAGGCCATAGCTCAATCCACCAAACTCTACTGGTATTAATGTTTTAAGATAAGATTGAGTTTGGGAGGATGGTTATGTGTTTCGTTGATAAAAGTCATTGTATCACTTTTATGAGTGACTAGAAAATTTAAACAAACTTGTAATTTAATTCTTATTCATAAAGATAAAACTTTTGATGTAATATTTTTTTAACGACTGAATGTCAAACTAATACGTGGGGACTCCGGAAATTATTTAATTTGATGATGATTTGCTAAGTTACCTTTGTTTACTTAGAATACATTTTTCTGCACTATGCTTAGTTTTCTTTATTCATTTCTTAATTCATAGTATATAAGAATCATAGAATTACCTTTATAAGCAATTCTCTCTTAAAATGGTCTTTATTTGAGCCACAATAGTTGAAAACGTGACCGCCCTTGGGTATCAAACTTTCACTGTCTAGCCGAGGATGACTAACTATCGTATACTAGGACGGTAGGTACCAGTTTAAGAAAGTACTTAATCCACTGCTGTTTAACAATTGTATGTGGAGCGCTCTTCTGGAGAAAGACTGAAATGTTGCTGGTGGCGATTAGTGATTTAAACTGTATATCAGTCGAAGAATGAAAGTAACAGGAAAAGAATGTAAAGGACCACGAAGGACGTGGAAATAAGATTCACAAATCTACATTCCGTTGTTGAGAGATCACTTGAGTGCTAACACTATTTAGTCAACTTTATCGACAAATAACGAATTATGTAGATTTATATGTATTGTATCCTCCACCCACAGTGTAGTGTATCTTACAGTTCAGACATATTCAATTTGTTTATTATATTTAAGCATTTGTCGGATAGATTTTGATCTCCACTACCACCACCACCACCACCACCACCACTATCACAACTATCTTCACTATCACCACTATCACTTATCTCAATAATTTAAATGACCTCAATATGTGTATTCCTCTGATACGGAAATTAGTATATTTTAGCATTTTGCCTAGTTCTCCCAGGTCCAAATTGGGGCCCTTACAGGGAAGATTTATGTGCTGGTTTGGATCGAAGTCCCCTTAGCATGTGGGCAAAGAAGAGTGGTAGGTTATCCTAAATGATTTATCGTAGCTTCCATATTTTATCTTCTTACAAACAACAGGATGGTGCCCAATATGGAGGATAGTATCGGTTCCTTCCCAATCCGCTGTCTATTTATTCATACGTCTTATTCCAAATGAATATTGAGACGTTATTATTTGGTGATCCGAACCGTATTTCTCTCCAACGCCTCCTCCTGGACTCTATCATGTGCAACGTAGATGGCTTCGAACGTTCTCTATCCTATGAGTGGTTTCTCTCGTCTAGCCAACGGTTTAGTCACACCGCTGTTGGATGCCAATTATTCAGACTTCCTTGTATGATTAATATTTCTAGGCTACTATTCCTTCCGAAAATGTATAATAACAATATCGAACGAACTGATTGCCCGATTTCATTCAACGGACGTTTAGAAATTTCACCTTGTTTTAGTATAGATACTTTAGTACGGAGCTGCGTCTATGGTATTCATAGCATCTATCTGTCAATTAAAAAATTCTTAAACACCGAGTTCATTAATAAATAAAAATTCTAGAAAACCATACACACTTATGACCACAACACTCCTGGCCCTGATACGAAGAACGACAATGAGTACAAGGCTGTATACGTTAATACGTAATATTTCATAAGCAAAATACTCTCCTCGTAGATGGATACAGGGATGTCAACACTATGTGGGAGAAAGTGGTCAGGTGTACTCCCGGATGCCTTCACCTACAGCAATTGAACTGATGTAGACTGCAAGAACTGGAGAACGACCTCCGTCTACAGAAGTGTTAACCTTACTTCCTAATTACTTTAGTTTGTTTAACGTCTCTTCAATCGCTAGGGATTGTCAGTATTTTTCTTAGAGGATATTTCTTACTGTTGGTATTTCTGAAAGACTTCAACAGCCGTGGAAGAATGTTCCATAGAACTCAAGGGGAAGAACGTGATAGTGGAGAACTAAACATAGCCTGTGATGGGAAATATTTTGAGAAAACAAAAACTTGTGAATATCTCGGCACTCTAATAAAAAACGATGGAGTTGACTTCTTGACTGAATGGACAGGGTAGCGGCCTTCGGTTTAGTGAGCCTCGAATTCGATTTCCGGCTGGACTGGAGATTATAACCGTGTTGTATTAAGTCTTCTACCACGGTGCTACGTGTTTGTGATCTTAACAGACATCTTCCTTTACACAACACATCACTCTATCATCTACCACAGAAATGCGCAATTGTGAATACATGGGGTTGGTATTAGGAAAGACATCCGACCACAAAACTAGGCATAATACCCATGTAGAATTGACACTAAGTGATTGAGTAAAGGTCAAGTACAAGAAGATACTAGGTGACAACGGAAAAGTAGAACAAGAAGTGATAAATTAAATAACAAAAGAATATTACCTTACTATCAAAAGAATAATACTATTGCATATGGAGATACGCATCGAAACAAAAGTGCAAAAATAGCAGTCAAAACTATAAGACAAGCATCTAAGTACGATCACTGTCATGGAAATTCTCCTAAAGCGAGCAATAGGACGGAAGGAAGCGATGAGTGTGACCCTCGAGGAACGTCAGCTGAAGTGTTACGCACATGCGACTGGCAAGAGCTAGACGAGAAGACCTCACATCTCATGGAAGGACATAATGGAGTGAATAATGATAGAAATGGATTTTGTGAGAATGGATCCGAAGTCTGCATCTTTTCTTTTTCCTGTCAATAAATTTATATATTTCTGAAGCATATAATTGGCCGATTGTGTATATGTTTTCGATAAATTATCTGTAATATTAGATTATGAACAACTTTTATTTGGTTGTCAGTATTCCGTAACTAAGAACAGACTGGACCAAAGTGTAACAAAACCCTCATAAGAGTGACATTAGGTTATAAATAATATTTTTAAAATTTTCTTTACGTCGCATCGACACATATAGGTATTATGGCGACGATGGGATAGGAAAGTCCTAGGAGTCGAAAGAAAAAAGCCGTGGCCTTAATTAAGGAACAGGCCCAGCATTCACCTCATGTGAAAATGGGAAACCACGGAATTCTATCTTCAGGGCTGCCGACAGTGGGGTTCGACATCATTGTCTTCTGGATGCAAGCTCACAGCTGCGCGCGCCTAACCGCATGGCCAACCCACCCGGTTGAATAACTTGTATTTTATTGAGAACGTTTTTATAATCCCCCACCCCCAACCAATTTCCTTAGCAACGAACCAACTGGACCAAAGAATAATAAAACTCGCATAAGAGTTTCATACCCGTGATCAGAACGACAACGAACAACAACAACTCACTAAGGATGGCTCTAGTTTCTCCGTGGACTTCCTGAACCTATGTCCTTTGAAAAGAACCAGGCGAGTCTCCATTTCATTAATAATATAGGGAGTAACTGTATACACAGTGGTCTGTGACCTCTACTGGGCAAAATAATCTGAACTGTATTCTCCTTCTTACTTGAGCATGCGCCATGGGCCATAATTAAACAATCAGCCTCAATTAAATTGCGAAAGAAGCAACTGTAAGAACAACAACGTTAGTAATTGAGAAGTCGTCTTGCTCGCTTCTCATTAAAAGGAACCAGACATATTCGCATAGCCATTTGATTTTTTCGCAGTATAAAGTTTCACTCTCGGACATTAAGATATTTCTTGTCATTCATTAAAAACTTGGCGACTTTTAGAGGATAATGCAGAGATAGCAGGACTGCACCACGGTGGTCTTTCTTGTACTGTGTTATTAGTTCCGCTCGCTGGCGAAGTCCCTGTTCCTGTCAATTAAATTCTAAATTACATTTACTAACTGGCCGGACTGTTTCACCATATGCATAGTTGGTAATCTGGTGGCTGTATCCGAATTGATTCCCTAGCATCCGAACTGAGTCGTCACTTCTAGTCCGAATTGATTCCCTATGCTTGAAGACGACTGCGTCCCAATTGATTCCACGGTGCGGAACCACTACATATTCCTTTAGACTGTCTACATGCAGGTATGATTAAACATTTGCACTTTCTAATGTTTGTCACTATTAAAGTGCAAACTTCCTTCAACTGCCAGATAAAATGAAGTAAATAGTTCGCTATTCAGGAGGCAGGAAGTTGTAGCTATTTAAAGAAGTAATACATTCACATCGTTCAATAGTGCAATTTGTTAACTTTTCCATTTCTTGTTTTATGAAGTCCTTTCAATCATGTATTTGTTCGGTGTATTTTTTCTCCTTATTACTTGATTACGTAGGCCTTTACACTGTACTTTCTTGAAAGTTTCTATGAGGAAATGAGCAGCAAGGAAATAATTATGTAAAATAAGATTATGCAGCATACACTAACGCAGGCTGATACATTTTGATGTTTTGAATATGTGCCTGCTTTAATAAAAATGAATTCCATACACTTAACCGTATAAAAATACAATGCGATTCAATGGATAATTTGGAACCAAGGTTTCCCAGATACTTATTATATGCTGATTTATAAAATTAACAATATTGGTTATTCTGACGGTTATATAGCCGGCCCCGCGGTGTAGGGATACCTGCCTGCCTTTTACCCGGAGGCCCAGGGTTCGATTCCTGATCTTTACCTAGATCTGAGGGTTAGTTCGAGGTTCACTCAGCCTACGTGATTATGATTGAGGTCTGACGGTGAGATGGCGGCCCCGGTCTAGAAATATAAAAATAACAACCGAGAGGTCGTGCTGACAACTTGACACCTCGTAATCTGCAGGCCTTGGGGCTGAACAGTGGTCACTTGGTAGGCCATGACCCTTCGGAGCTGTTGCGCCAATGGGTTTGTTTTGTTTTTTTAACGGTGATACGCCATCAAGATAGAGACTGGCAAGACCAGACCAACGCTCAAAGACAATGCGGGAATCAATTCAGGCACCATTTAATCCGCAAGTGGCGTGACTCGGAAACACTGTGTGAGACACCCAGAGATAGCTGCGTGTAACGACTATCGTTTTGAGTGGCCTACATTCTAAGAAATCCTTACGGATGACAGCTCAACAATTAGCATTACTTCGTTTGAATTCTAAGTCGGTAAGTTCTGAAACCCCAAATCCAACGTTAAAACCCACTCACTATCCAGATCTATAACTAAATGGTTAGCCTGTTGGCGTCTTGACCAAGGGGTCACGAGTTCCATACCCGGTCCGGTCAGGGATTTTAATACCTTTGGCTCATGGGATGTGTGTGCCGTCTTCAACATAAATATTCATCCTAGGTAGGGCCCCATACTGACAGATGCACAGCTAGCCCATGTATGTACAAATGTTGTCCCGATTCTCTAAGTGTCGGGTACGAAGTAAGAGGAAGAAGCTTTGTAGCGAGATTTTACGACCGTATACCCTACAGGTAGCCATGGGAGTCAAATCGTAAGACCTGCACTGGACCTCTCCAGAGGCTATACACCATTAATTAATTAATAAATAGCACATCCAGAGTTTTCAGGGTCACGTCTATCGGGTTAAATAAAAATGTCCCAAGTTTGCCCAATGTATAAAACTACATTTCATAATTTGTTGACGTAAATAATTCTCATAAATCGGGATGATAATTTGAATAATTGAACACGTCGAAAAGTGGTATGATGATAAAATGTTATAAGATATAAATCACGCACAGCACAGTGGACGATCGTAGGAAAAGACTTGACGCGGCTGCCATTAAGATCTCAAGAAGCGTTAGTTTCGGAGTGAAGCAATCTGCTTTGAGAGCGTAGCGAACACACGCATAAACCGATTTAAGTAAAATAAAAGTCATTCTGAAAAATACGTTGAAATATATCAAACAACTTTAAAGAGTTATAACTCTGTCACGCTCTAATAACTGAAAAAATGACATAAATTAGTATAAGTATTCTCGTGTCCTCATCCCTGCTCTTTCTTCAGGCACACTCCCAATGGAGGTGAACTTCAAGTACCATACCAGCCCTCCACATACCGAACGGGGTGGCCACGCGTGTTAAAGTTCTACGGCTATGGAGCCAAGCATTCTTCATTCGGTAAGTAAGTGGGTTCGAACCCCATCGTCGGCCGTTCTGAGAATGGTTTACCGTGTTTTACCATTTTCACTTCCAGGCAAATGCCGGGATAGTTCCGATCAATATGCCACAGTCGATTCCTTCCACCTACTTATCTCATTTCATTCACTTCATTTCTCTCCTCTTCATTAGCTCCTCATCTGAGCCTGGCATCGGACACTAAAACATGCCATATAATTAAATCTCACCTCATCCACGACCCTGCATTAGGAAACGTAAGAGATAGATACACATACACGAAGTCTCGTACCATTTCTATATCCTTGGAAATATCACGAATCGAACTCGGGCCTCCAACGACAGTAACTAATAGCGCTAACGGTTATTTTACTAAGGCGGCTAATAATTAGTACAAGAAACTGTATAATATCCAAGCATATGGCTAATTTATACAAACCATACCAAAAACCAACCCGCATGACACTACAGCCCTTGAAGGGCCTTGGCCTACCAAGCAACCGCTGCTCATCCCGAAGGCCTGCAGATTACGAGGGGTCGTGTGCTCAGCACGACGAACACTCTCGGCCATTATTCTTAGCTTTCTAGACCGGGGCCGCTACCTCACCGTCAGATAGCTCTTCAATTCTCATCACGTAGGCTGAGTGGACCTCGAACCAGCCCTCAGGTTCAGGTAAAAATCCCTGACCTGGCCGAGAATCGAACCCGGGACCTCCGGGTAAGAGGCAGGCATGCTACCCCTACACCACATACAAGCAGAATATTAATAAAAACTATTATAAGGAAGAACAGCTCAATGCGATTTCAAGAACGGTGAAGAATAAATGTAGCGCGAAAATGACGCCCGACCTTGTACTGTATCAGCGGAAGTTCTTTATTTGTATTTAACCATTTGCTTTACGTCGCACCGACACAGATATGTCATAATGACAACGGTGTGAAAAGAAAAGGCTAGGAGTGTGAAGGAAGCGGATGTAGACTTACTTAAGGTGTATGGTGTGAAAATAGCAAACCACCGAAAACCATCTTCATGGCTGCCGACAGTGTGATTCGAACTCACTGTCTCGCGAATGCAAGCTCACAGATGCGCGACCCTAACCACAGGGCCAACTCTATTTTTGACCTGTTTGATGAACATTCTTAATTAAAAATGAATAACTCGAACAATTAAACATATCATCTGCACACGGGACAAGATAAGGAGAAGCACATACAAACTAGGATCTCTGAAAACACAAAACCTACCATTTCTTGTGGGATGGCAATATTTAGAAAAAGAAATTGGAATAGCTTTCATTTTAAGCGAAATTCTGCATTATTAACGGTTGAAAAAATAATTAGGAGATAAAAAGAACTATAATAATAATAATAATAATAATAATACAAATTATTCTCTCGTGCTCTCCGTACCAGATTAGAACAACAGATAGAATGGAAGATTGGAGAATACCAGGCGGACTTCAGACCTCACCGATCGTGTGCAGAACAGATCTGGAACCTCAAGATGATTCTCCAGCATCGCCAATCAATTCGAACAGTGGTCACTTTTGTTGACTTTAAAAAAGCTTACGACTCGATTGACCGTGCCACCCTATTAGATATACTTCATGAATATGGTGTTGACAACAAAACAACGTTAATCCAACAGACTTTAACTAACACAACTTCTAAAGTGAAATTCATGGGCGAAATCTCCGAATCATTTGAGATAAGAACAGGCGTGAGGCAGGGTGATGGATTATCTCCACTGCTGTTCAATCTTGTACTAGATAAGATCGTTAGAACGTGGGAGAAAGAAGTACACGGGATAAATATGGGAACGAGAGATAAGCGAATCAATATTAAGTGTCTTGCCTTTGCTGACGACCTAGCAATAATCACCCGCACTCCCGAGGAAGCCAGAACCGCTCTTGAGAATCTGCATGAGATTGCTATTACGACTGGCCTCCAAATATCATATGAGAAAACACAATACATGGACTCCAAGAACACCAGTGTGGAATCACTTGGGACCAAATATGGCAATATCACACGAGTTAAATATTTCAAGTACTTAGGTGAAATTATCGGAAGCACTGGTAACGACAGGATAGCCAACAAAACCCATGCCGAATAATTACGTAAAGCCTACACAGTCACCTGGAATATCTACAATAAGAAATCCCTTTCCATCCAAGCCAAGCTGCGCAACTACCATACAGTAGTTCTTCCTGAAGCACTCTACGCGATTGAAACATCAACACTGACCATCAATACCAGTGGCATCGAGAAAATGGAACGGCAAATACTTAGGAAAATATTTGGACCAAAATTCCAAGATGGAATATGGATGCGAAAAAGTTCGGAAGAACTCTACTCGCTGACCGAAAGATTCACTTCAATCGCCCGGAAAAGACGTATGCAATTCTACGGACATCTAGCACGAATGGACGACTCGCGACTGACCAAGAAAATCTTCCTCATTATCAGCGGAACCCGACAAAATAAAGTACGGTGGCTTGCTGACACCCAAAAAGATCTCGCAGAAGTCGGCGTTGACCCACTGACAACTACACGGGCTACACTTAGACACAAAATTAACTTGCACAGCTTTGAAGCCAGACAATGTACAAGAAACTTGAAACTCCAGGAGGCATGGACTCAAGAAAGACGACAGACTCACAGTGCGAGGATGAAGAAGTTTTGGGAGGATAAGAGAAACAAGAAGAACGTGCTCCTTAGAGGGCCTAACGCATATATATATATTAATAATAATATTATTAATAATAATAATAATATGGCCTCAGCTACCGTGTGCAAGCATCTTTGATCTGACGCCATATCGCTGCTTGCTCGTCCATTTCGCATTTCTGCTTTACTATAGACCTACCAGATGGCACAGCAAACCGAATCTCTCTTGGGCGTCTATGGCTGATTTTTAATGAATTTTGTCAGTTGAACACAAAATGTGCCATTAGAGATTTTTACATGCCGACATCCTATGACACGGAGTGCCGAATGGATTTTTTCCGCCCTTTAAATATCCGTCCACCTCTGCCGGGCTTGAACCCACTATCTTGGGTACTGGAGACCGACAATCTAACTGATCCACAGAGGGAGAGTAGCATTATGTGAATATGGTAGTATAAGTAGGAAAGTTCTGAAAATTCTTCAAAAGTTTGCATAAACATTTTTCTTTATTTTTAAATCCGTTTATCGTCCAGGGTTGGTTTTTCCCTCGGACTCAGCGAGGAATCCCACCAGTTTTCTGGAGCGTGAGGCTTTGGGTCGGGGATACAAATGGGGAGAAGGACCAGTACCTCGCCAGGCGGCCTCAGCTGCTATTCTGAACAAGGGGAAATGGGAAGATTGTAATGGATAGCCAAGGAAGAGGGAAGGAAGCGGCCGTGGCCGTAAGTTAGGTAGCATCCCGGCATTTGCAGGAAGAGAAGTGGGAAACCATGGAAAACCACTTCGAGGAGAGCTGAGGGGGAATAGAATACCTCTCTGCTCAGTTGACCTCTCGAGCCTGAGTGGACCTCGTTTCAGTCCTCGTACAATTTTTCAAATTTCGTGACAGACCCGGGAGTCGAACCCGGTCCTCCGTAAGTGACAGATAATCACACTAACCATTGCACGACAGTTTACGAGGTCAATGACATGTAAAACAAACTTTTTTTAAAAGGAAATTTGCAGTAAGTTCGTGACTACCAAACAAAAAGTTTTCGAGAAAATCAATTTCAAATGAAGTTTAGGAATATGATCCTACGTCCAAGTTTTCTTAAAGGCAAATACAACTAGGCAATTATACCGTCTTACAGAAGAGATTCAGTCCTTCGAAGAATAAGGGTACCGGTAAGTAAATGAGTAAGACCAGAAAGAGCTTGAAAAAGTGTCTCACCGAGCTCGATAGCTGCAGTCGCTTAAGTGCGGCCAGTATCCAGTATTCGGGAGATAGTTGGTTCGAACCCCACTGTCGGCAGCCCTGAAAATGGTTTTCCGTGGTTTCCCATTTTCACACCAGGCAAATGCTGGGGCTGTACCTTAATTAAGGCCACGGCCGCTTCCTTCCCACTCCTAGCCATTTCCTGTCCCATCGTCGCCATAAGACCTGTCTGTGTTGGTGCGACGTAAAGCAAAAAAGAAAAGTGTCTCCATTAGGCTTCCCAAACCTAACATTATTGGTGTCTCAGAAGTATAAAAGTTTACCAACGGACATGGTATAGGAGAGATGTTAGTGAGGTAGATAGTGCAAGTAAGAAAACCCGGAGGTCGCCAACTTATAGTCTTAAGGTATAGCCTTCCCTCCTATAAACAATATGAGAATTTGATATCAAATAATTTGACGCTCATATTAATCAAACCTTCCTAACAACAACCAATAACCAAGTTACAAAATCTTGCCTATTCCTCCTTCTACTTTCTCTCGGTGGGTTGTCGCCTTTTCTAGGGTTCTTACCTAAATGATTGATTATTCAAACCTTAACTGACCTAAATTATCAATTTATCGTAATCATTATAGTGATTATAACCCTCACTACTTAGAAGTCTGTCTGGTGGAAAGCGGTGCAGGTATTGGTTGAAAAGTGTTCTCTCCCTTGTCATAAGAAAAAGCTCATGTCGGGACATCTGTAGACCTAGCAGTTTTCTCACTCCACTTAGCAGGGGTTTCCTTTAACTTTATTGCTACAACTATCAATATATGTGCTCCGGGGATATCCCTGTGTATGTGTATGGGTAGTGGCTATTACAGCCTTAACGTTTCTTCCCTCGCTTCCTGTCCTCGCTGGAGCTACAGTGAAACTTCGATATCTCGAATCACCTCTGGAACTAATTTTTATTTCCAGTTATCGAAATATCGAGATATAGAGAATACCGCTTTTGAGCACATGTTGTTGTTTGAGTCATCAGTCCATAGACTGGTTTGTTGTAGCTCTCCATGCCACCCTATCCTGTGCTAACTTTTTCATTTCTACGTAACTATTGCATCTTACGTCTGCTCTAATCTGCTTGTCATATTCATACCTTGGTCTACCCCTACCATTATTACCACCTACACTTCCTTCAAAAACCATCTGAACAAGTCGTGGGTGTCTTAACATGTGTCCTATTATTCTATCTCTTCTTCTCGTCAAATTTAGCCAAATCGATCTCCCCTCACCAATTCGATTCAGTATCTCTTCATTCGTGATTCGATCTATCCATCTCACCTTCAGCATTCTTCTGTAACACTACATTTCAAAAGCTTCTATTCTCTTTCTTTCTGAGATAGTTATCGTCCATGTTTCACTTCCATATAATGCCACGCTCCACACGAAAGTCTTCAAAAACATCTTTCTAATTCTGATATCTGCCATCGTTAGTTATTTTACTACCCAAGTAACAATATTCATCTACTTCCTTTAAGACTTCATTTCCTAATCTAATATTTCCTGCATCACCTGTCTTCGTTCGACTGCACTCCATTACTTTTGTTTTGGACTTATTTATTTTCATCTTGTACTCCTTACCCAAGACTTCATCCATACCATTCAGCAACTTCTCGAGATCTTCTGCAGTCTCAGATAAAATAACAATATCATCGGCAAATCTCAAGGTTTTGATTTCCTCTCCTTGGACTGTGATTCCCTTTCCAAATTTCTCTTTGATTTCCTTTACTGCCTGTTCTATGTAAACATTGAAAAGGAGAGGGGACATATAGCACATAATTGAAACATATGTGTCTACGTTCTTATACTGAATTCAGTGTTTTTAACAGTATTGAATATACGAACTCGTATTTTTCGGCATCACTTTAATTATAACCCTTAATAACTTCTTCGAATACAGTACATACCGTAGTGAAACAAGAAACATACCCTCGTTTCCCTCGCAAAAAATCCCTTAGTCCCTTCTGTTTTTTATTCTTAACCTCCTTTTCTTCCACATACTTTTCAACAACAATTACTGCTGCGACTGACTCCGTATGTAGGATCGAAGAATAGCCATTGTACATAACGCTTGGTCTGCTGACGGTACAAGAAGAGTCGCTCCAATTGTTGTTGTTGTTGTTGTTCTTATTCTTCTTCTTCTTCTTCTTCTTCTTCTTCTTGCTCGGCAGCAGTGTTGACGGTATCTGCAGGAGGTTCGGCCACTATAACGTCAGAGTCCACATTTATGTAAGCCTCGAAATCAGCTTCGCAGTTAACAAACTGCTGATACTCCACCCATTCTTCAGGAATAAGAGTGATGGTGGTGGTGGTGATCATTGTTTTAAGAGGAAATACAACTAGGCAACCATCCGTTATATACCACTAATCGGAGAGAAAAAAATGGAATGGATCTGACACTTCGACAAATGAAGATATCGGCCAAAGAAAGACAAGGGCCACAAAGGGCGTGAAAATGATAGACTCCCTAGGCATCATGTGCTCTGATACCGTCGGGATCGGAAAAGAAGAGTTGACCAAGGGTGGTCGGATAGGATAGATCAGGGCCTCTCAGGATGCATGCGCGCGGTGCATGCACTGTGCACGGTGCAAAAGACGACTTGGTTTGGTTGACCAGAGTGCAGACCCCCCACTCCTCGATTTGTAGCAATAGCGCTTACTCTCTCTTTCCTCACGCCTGTCTCGCTCGCTCCGCCTGACTCCCTCTGCCCCACTTGCGCCGTAGCGCTCCAAATACGGACTGAGTTGAGCCGAGTATAGCCGAGTAGAGCCGAGCTTAGCCGAGTAGCCCAGAGACGAAGCGTTGATCCGAGCTATGCCGAGCGGCACCGTTGCACAGTGCACGGAGCTCTTACGCCTCGATCTGCACGCGTGAGATTTTGGGCGTTTGAGAGGCCCTGGGATAGATGAAAGTAAGGAGCCTGACGCAAGTAATTGGAAGCAATGCAAGGACTCAGGTCAGGGCCCCGTGGACGCCAACCCACGCTCCAAAGCTCAGAGACTCTTACGAGAAGCAGGAGATACTGTGGGTGTTATTCTACCGCCTCCACCCACAGGGGGTGAATAGGAGTGACTTCCTCATCTTCGTGTTGTTTCCTGCTTCACGATTTATCCAGCATTGTTATCGACTCTAGTAGATTAATATCAGTTAATGACTGCTCGGATTAAATTCCTCTCAGAATTTTCTGAGCAGTCCTCTTCCATTGGAAATGCTTCAAGTTTTTTATCACCCCTTGGTCCATAGGCTGTAGTTTGGATGTTATGTTCTGTGACAAGAAGACTGCCTTTAACTCCTGAGCGCGCACCTTGGGATGGGCAGGACAGCTGTCTACGAAAAGGAGGATTTTCCTCCCTTCACGTTGAAACTTCTCGTCAAGGTTCGTAACTGGAGCTTGTCATCGGCGACTTCCGGTGTTGCTTTCTTACGTGACCGGTAATGAATTCACAACGAGGCTCCGCCGGTTTTCCGTACCATCACTGTAGCCCTTTTCTTTACCGATTAACCGTTCCCCACAAACTATAAATGCTGCATTGCACAGTTAATGGTGTACAAAATTCGAGTTACAGACTATGTTTTGCGTCAAGGGAGGAAAGGCGTGCTTCGAGAAATCGAGAAATTTGTGTAACCGAATTTTGAGTAACAGAGAAATAAATACACATAAAGAATAGGACAAACGCTCGGAAAAGTGAAATTACTTCGAGATACTGAAAATTCGATTAATGGAGGTTCGAGATATCGAGTTCGACTATATTACCATATTGCTAACTGACCGAAATTTAAACACCCCTTTCTTTCATCCCGCAGGAGGTGGGAATCCAATCCTCTATCAATACCTCTTTTGATTCTTTGGCCACCCCCTGCGGGTGGGGGACGCACATGTAGAATACACCCGCGGTATCCCCTGCCTGTCGTAAGAGGCGACTAAAAGGGGCGACCAAGGGCTGACTGACTTAGAACCATGTAACTAATTTTGAATCGTACCATCACGCGGGGAACACCATAGGTTGCCTGTACTTGCGAGTAATACCACTAAATTCGGTACGAAATAGGTTTGTGATTAGTAGAAGTTAAAGCCTGGCCTGGTGGATTCCAGTACCCGTGCGTCGTACCCATGTGTGCAACACCGCGGGTCTGGGCGTAGCCTGTGAGTTGTACCACTATATGAGCAGCACCGTGGGTCTGCGTTGCCTGTGATTAGTACCCACTATGTGAGGAACACCACGGGAATACCGGCGCCCGTGTTTAGTACACCTAGGTGGGGAACCTTCTCGGTTTGCGTTGGCTATGAGTTGCGCCGTTGTGTGAGACACACCATAGGTCTGCGTTACTTGTACGTATTGCAATACTTGTGAGTAGTACCATCTTTTGTGGAACACCGTGAGTCTTCGCTACTTCTGATTAATACCCCAACATGATACATACCATGGTTCTATTTTACTCGCGACATGTACCATTCTGTGGGGCCTTAGACGTGGATTTTGCACCCCCTTTAGACACCAAGCATCATTGTGCTTTATAAGTGGTTCCTTGGTCGGTAATAATGTAATTTTCGATCAGTATTGAGTCCGATCCACTGGTTTTTGTTTGTTTGTTTTGTGTTTCTTTGAGTTCCTGTCCATCCATTCATTCTTCATTCCATATTTTATTTTTATTTTGGTCAGTGGACGCCTTGCAATTTTTGTTCTTTCATTTCGTAACATTAGGGGCCGATGACCTTCGATGTTAGGCCCCTTAAAACAACAAGCATCATCATCATCGATTCTTTGGCCATCCAGAAGATATTTTAATTATATCTGGATTTGGAATAGTATCACACATTATTAGTCAATAAAGTGGAAAGAAGGAAGCTTTCGATACACTTGGTATAATGTATGCTATAATAGCAATAAGTGGTCTCCTCCATTGGAGGGTTGAAAATTGTGTTTTACATAATAATTTTTTTTTCACAAATCCGTATTTCATTTACACTACAATCTATAGATACTTTGTCCTCAGTAAATGTATGTACTAAGTCTCCGAATATTAATGGGGGCATTACCTGTACGCCAGTGGTGCCATTGGTCAAGTAACTTGCACATAATTATGTTATAACCATACCTGATACGATATCCTATCTCTTTCATGATTACGAAGTGAAAATATGAAATATTTATCGTGTTTTCTAACATTCTTTGCACATAACAACAACAATGAAACTTAGAAAAATACATTCTATCGGTAATTTTTATTCGAAGTGATCACAAACATCTGATTTTAAAATTATCCGGTCCACTTTAATTCGTAATCTAGGTTGTACTGCATTCAGCAAGAACGCAGGCGACTTGATGGTGGATACTCTACAGCATGAGATGGAATGCACCCGCCTCCTTTCAGAGCTTCCGTTGGGCATGAAACAATATCGCGTGTTCCTCGTGAATGATGAATGGTGCGCGATCTGGCACGAGACACGAATGCTCAAGACAAACAAGAAGCGGGGAGGTACCAGGTGCTGGAGACAGCTGCTCCTCCAAGACGTGTGCCAAGGCTCAGCACCCCCACAGTACTCTGGCGACCTCTTGACCTCTGCCCAGGGATCTTGTTTCAAAAACACCTCACCTGTCGGCAGATAAGGCTACTGCCTTCCTCCCACTTACATTGAATTTTTTCTAGACTTTTTTAAAAGAAAAGGAAATTATTATAATTGCGACAGGATGTGAGTTGTTCTTTGACCGATACGTAGTCTGCCCTATTGTAATACTACGTTAAATGTTGGGTGACAATCAAAATTTCAAACGACCACAATATCATGCAAGGTATGCGTGCTGTGGGCCTCAACACCCGAGATGTCCTAGACAGGGCCAAATTGCGAAAATGCCGCCGAATAGCGGACCTAATTTGACGGGGAAAATGCTTGAAAAAAAGAGAACCAATCAAAGAGGGCCAGCATTCCCCAGGCAACTTGGGTTATTGACTGACAACTGCCTATCTTGCGACAAGACATTGTGCGATAAGTTTTATGCCGGATTCCCATTTTATTTTTGTCACGGTAGTAAAACTACTGTTTTAATTCTAACCCCATGGCAGTAGAGCCTTGATAGGCCTTTGCCTATTAAGCTGCCGCTGCTCAGCCCGAAAACGTGCAGATTACGAGGTGATGCGTGGTCAACACGACGAATTCTCTCGGCCGTCATTCTTGGCTTATAGACCGAGTTCCCTAAGTAGACTGAGTTGACCTAGGATCAGCCCTGAAGTACAGATAAAAAGCGCTAACCTGGCCGGGAATGGATCTCTGGGCCTTCTGATAAGATGCAGTCTCACTACTCGTGCACTGCGGGACCGGTTTAACTACGAACACTCTAAGAATACTTTCCATTCATTGGATTGCATAAATATGGTCAGACAAAGCATTTAATAATAATAATAATAATAATAATAATAATAATAATAATAATAATAATAATAATAATAATAATAATAATAATAATAATAATAATAATAATATGGTTAAAGTTTGTGGGTTACTGTAGTCACGTCCTAGTTCGTGAACCATGGGCAACGGCTGAGTGGCCTAGTAAGTGGTCCTGAGAGTCGGGATACCAGTTGCTATGGAATGGGAGTGGGCGTCTCGGACATATTCTGAGGCGTGGCCCTCCTTGTGCTCAGGCGGCTAGGACTATATAATTCACTGGTAGTCAATAACCCGTTAGAAGAGAGATCCTCACTTGGACTATGTGCAAGTAGGGTAGCATCCTGCTTCATGAATTTACCGAGCTCAGAACACTTTAAGCAACCCTCGGACCTATGGGAGTAATGGAGTCCCACTCCCATTTGACAGGCGAGGGACTCCTTGGAAACAACTTGGCGAACGAAATGGAATTCGATGGGGAGCTATCAATATTAATGGTGCTTATGGAAGAAAGAAGGTAGAACTGGCTGAGTCAGCAAAGAGGATGCATCTGGATGTGCTAGGAGTAAGTGATATTCGGGTAAGGGGAGATAAGGAGGAAGAGATAGGAGATTATAAAGTGTACTTGACGGGTGTTAGAAAGGGAAGGGCTGAGTCTGGGGTAGGGCTCTTTATCAGGATACCATTGGACGCAACATAGTTTCTGTTAGGCACGTAAATGAGCGAATGATGGGGGTAGATTTGTTAGTTGCAGGAATTAGGACAAGAATTGTGTCCGTGTATTCACCATGTCAGGGTGCAGGTGAGGATGAAGTTGACAAGTTTTATGAAGCATTGAGTGACATCGTGGTCAGGGTCAACAGCAAGGATAGAATAGTGCTAATGGGCGATTTCAATGCGAGAGTTGGGAATAGAACTGAAGGATACGAAAGGGTGATTGGTAAAACTGGGGAAGATATGGAAGCTAATGGGAATGGGAAGCGTTTGCTGGACTTCTGTGCTAGTATGGGTTTAGCTGTTACGAATACATTCTTCAAGCATAAGGCTATTCACCGCTACACATGGGAGGCTAGGGGTACCAGATCCATAATAGACTATATCTTAACAGACTTTGAATTCAGGAAATCTGTTAGGAATGTACGAGTTTTTCGCGGATTTTTCGATTATACAGACCACTATCTGATCTGTAGTGAACTAAGTATCTCTAGGCCTAGGGTAGAGAAAGTGAAATCTGTCTGCAAACGAATAAGGGTAGAAAATCTCCAGGACGAGGAAATTAGACAGAAGTACATGGATATGATTAGTGAGAAGTTTCGAACAGTAGATTGTAAGCAGGTTCAGGATATAGAAAGTGAATGGGTGGCATACAGGGATGCTGTAGTAGAAAGAGCAAGGGAATGCCTAAGAACAACTGTGTGTAAAGATGGGAAAAGGCGAACATCTTGGTGGAATGATGAAGTGAGAGCAGCCTGTAAACGTAAAAAGAAGGCTTATCAGAAATGGCTCCAAACAAGGGCCGAGGCAGACAGGGATTGGTACGTAGATGAAAGAAACAGAGCGAAACAAATAGTTGTTGAATCCAAAAAGAAGTCATGGGAAGATTTTGGTAATAACCTGGAAAGGCTAGGTCAAGCAGCAGGGAAACCTTTCTGGACAGTAATAAAGAATCTTAGGAAGGGAGGAAAAAAGGAAATGAACAGTGTTTTGAGTAATTCAGGTGAACTCATAATAGATCCCAGGGAATCACTAGAGAGGTGGAGGGAATATTTTGAACATCTTCTCAATGTAAAAGGAAAACATCATGATGGTGTTGCAAACAGCCAAGCTCATGGGGAGGAGGAAAATGATGTTGGTGAAATTATGCTTGAGGAAGTGGAAAGGATAGTAAATAAACTCCATTGTCATAAGGCAGCAGGAATAGATGAAATTAGACCTGAAATGCTAAAGTATAAAGGCAGGGATGAAATGGCTTCATAGAGTAGTAAAATTAGCGTGGAGTGTTGGTAAGGTACCTTCAGTTTGGACAAAAGCAGTAATTGCACCTATTTATAAGCAAGGGAACAGGAAGGATTGCAACAACTATCGAGGTATCTCATTGATTAGTATAGCAGGCAAAGTATTCACTGGCATCTTGGAAGGGAGGGTGCGATCAATCGTTGAGAGGAAGTTGGATGAAAACCAGTGTGGTTTCAGACCACAGTGAGGCTGTCAGGATCAGATTTTCAGTATGCGCCAGGTAATTGAAAAATGCTACGAGAGGGATAGGCAATTGTGTTTATGTTTCGTAGATCTAGAGAAAGCATATGACAGGGTACCGAGGGAAAAGATGTTCGCCATACTGGGGGACTATGGAATTAAAGGTAGATTATTAAAATCAATCAAAGGCATGTATGTTGACAATTGGGCTTCAGTGAGAATTGATGGTAGAATGAGTTCTTGGTTCAGGGTACTTACAGGAGTTAGACAAGGCTGTAATCTTTCACCTTTGCTGTTCGTAGTTTACATGGATCATCTGCTGAAAGGCATAAAATGGCAGAGAGGGATTCAGTTAGGTGGAAATGTAGTAAGCAGTTTGGCCTATGCTGACGACTTGGTCTTAATGGCAGACTGTGCCGAAAGCCTGCAGTCTAATATCTTAGAACTTGAAAATAGGTGCAATGAGTATGGTATGAAAATTAGCCTCTCGAAGACTAAATTGATGTCAGTAGGTAAGAAATTCAACAGAATTGAATGTCAGATTGGTGATACAAAGCTAGAACAGGTCGATAATTTCAAGTATTTAGGTTGTGTGTTCTCTCAGGATGGTAATATAGTAAGTGAGATTGAATCAAGGTGTAGTAAAGCTAATGCAGTGAGCTCGCAGTTGCGATCAGCAGTATTATGTAAGAAGGATGTCAGCTCCCAGACGAAACTATCTTTACATCGGTCTGTTTTCAGACCAACTTTGCTTTACGGGAGCGAAAGCTGGGTGGACTCAGGATATCTTATTCATAAGTTAGAAGTAACAGACAAGAAAGTAGCGAGAATGATTGCTGGTACAAACAGGTGGGAACAATGGCAGGAGGGTACACGGAATGAGGAGATAAAGGCTAATTTAGGAATGAACTCGATGGATGAAGCTGTACGCATAAACCGGCTTCGGTGGTGGGGTCATGTGAGGCGAATGGAGGAGGATAGGTTACCTAGGAGAATAATGGACTCTGTTAAGGAGGGTAAGAGAAGTAGACGGAGACCAAGACGACGATGGTTAGACTCGGTTTCTAACGATTTAAATATAAGAGGTATAGAACTAAATGAGGCCACAACACTAGTTGCAAATCGAGGATTGTGGCGACGTTTAGTAAATTTTCAGAGGCTTGCAGACTGAACGCTGAAAGGCATAACAGTCTATAATGATAATGTATGTATGTATGTATGTATGTATGTATAATAATAATGTGTATGTAGAAATAATGTGCGGTAGACTTGTCCCAAACATATTCATAACATTTAACTTGCATAACCTCAGTCTTCCCGTCTTTCAGGTCTATTCATTCTGAATCTGGCTCGGTCATTCAATACTCCAACTTCTGAGAAAACCGTAACTGCCATAGACCAAATATGAGTAACTAGTTCGCCTTCCTGTCTTTCTATCCTTATTTTAGTAATACTGTTTTGGTTTTACATCCCACAAACTAATTTTGCAGTATTTTGACACAAAAAATGCCGGAATTCCGTCCCGCAGAATTTCTTTAACGTGCCAGTAAATCTACCTTCAAATATCTCTGGACTTATCCGGAATCGAACTCGTGATCTTGTACTCGGAAGGCCAGCAATTCTACCTTCTGAGGCACTTAGCACGACTCTTTCACTTTATTTCACATACTGTATCCTTTACCTCTATTCGAATGGAGTGTATGCTATATGCTTCAATTCTTTGTCTTAACTTTAATGTCTTATTACTATGTATGTAACGAAGCAGAAATAATGTGTCATGCTTGCACCTTTTACCATTGCAGGCATGAAAGTGTGAATTTCTATAGCCTTCAGTACAGTGTATACATCACCCCATATTGAACCCTTGAACTTACCATTCCATCGTTGGTCGGCCACGGCTGCTATAGTAGAACAATTTAGAACTCTTAAATCTTGGGTCGTTGCGGGAATAAATTCGGTCACGATCTTAACCAAACGATGGGGTTCAGAAGAAAGCCTAACTACTTGAAATGAGGAGCAAAAATGTGCTTACTAACTTTTATTAAACTGAAAGAGCACGATAACATCGTTAATTTAATATGCATTCTTGCCACAAAAATATAAAAAAATTTAATTCTTGATTTTGAAAAGTTCCAAACACAGTCACATTACATAACGTCACTTCGTTTCTTCCAATGTCGAAGAGTTGCTTCAGAGAAGCTACTATGTTAGTGGACAGCGAAACTGAAAAACTGAAAAAGGGAAGACCTGAAAACCGGGCACCTATCATTCCAAACGAGAACTGAGAGTTAATCCACACGATCCGTGGAAAATCTGACTTTCAACAAGTAGAACGCCTGATTTTCTCTTAATTAAGGTTATCCACCAGTCAAATACCCTTCACGGATACGGAACATCCGCCGAATGGACCCTTAATCGAACCAAACTGACTATCAGTTGCTTTGGATAGGTTGCGAAATATTATGGGAAAGCATGGTGTTCACTACAAATTAACAGCATCATTCACAATTGACATAAAATTCCACCATGTATTTGTCATTCATGACACCCTTAAGTGATACGTTAATCCCGATGCTAACTGTGCATCACCCAAACAACTGTTCGTAAGGAACCAACAACCACATGATCCGGGAGGATCTTACGTTAAGTCGTTCTAAAGGAACAAAACTGCGAAATGCAGGAAACACTTACTAATCATGCATTTAGAAGAAATGCCAAACACTGAAGTTAATCAAAAAGTGAAAAGTCACTTGAAAATATTATTATTGAACCGATTTTCAGGTTAGAAATGGGTTTGTTATACTTAATAAAATTACCAGTCCACGCTAAAATTTACTACAATTTTAAGGAATTCTTTCCCTTGACAACAATGCTACCAGTACAGATCTCTCTATTTACTGTCTGTCCCAACACACTACTGGTAAAGTGAATACTTACTTACCTACTATGAATAAGAATGAAAATACGACAAGGTGAAAATAAAATAAAATACTGGCTGACGAATCGAAACCGCATTCGCAACTCAAGTCTCATTCTAAAACACTGAGTGTCAATGTGCACACCATCAAACGAAAACGGACGTTAAAACGAGAAACAATGAAGTTCGTAAAAATAAATTAACATCTCAAAGTCATACAGCTTAACACGCACGAAGAAACACAGTGAAAATATTTAATCTAGATCGGGTCGATGTCCCGCACTTGGACAGCCCTCATTTGTCAACAGCAGTCCCGTTATCTCAATGAGAGCTTCGCATAGACCCTCTACAATAAATCATATCGCACTGTAATGGCTACCTTCATCCAGGCCACTTCACAAAAGAAACAAAAGGAAAAAAATCTAAACTGAGACTTGAGTGTGTACAGCTACCATCCCAGACCTATCGTCGGGCTCACTTGAAATCTGTACACCCTAAACCTAATCAGTATATACATGATGCCTTCCAAATCCTATCGTCGGGCGTGACCTAGGACGTCTCATCATCAATGACTCCAAGAATAAACACGTGACGTCCTAAATCTCTCGTTGGGCGTCAAAGTGGGTCGCACCACGTCTCCCTTAACATATCAGGCGAACCGCAATTTCCAACAAACCTCCAACAGTAACACTGAATCTGGTCAGACAAAAATACGCACGACGGAACTACGTCTCTATTATCGAAGGAATGCAAGTTGAAATACAGTAAGTGCCTACCTCTCGGAAAATACAATAAGTGTCTACATCATTATAATATGTGAATTCAAAAATAAATAGACGTGACAAACGATTCTCCACCTCGAACACACTCTCAGCCTGTACACTGCAGTGTCAGGGCAGCCAATGAAAAATTCCCAACACACGTTTCCCTTTTAGTGGATACCTTCAAAATAATAATCATCACCATCACATTCGAAATTCTCAGATCGCCTATCATCAATTCCAACCATCTTATCCATGACCTCTCCAATGAACAAATTAAATATAACCCAACCGTGTGTCCAAAGTGCTCTTTAATCCTGGAGGCCGTACCTTATCTTAACAAAAATCACTGGATGTTTACTACCCAGACCTTTACATTTTACTAGAGTCGTTTTCACTTGGAATCGTTCTATCAATTTACAATGCTTCACATCATAGTCGTCTCAAGTTCGGATTGATTGCGGAAAACAATACAGCCTGTTTCGCACAGCCTGTTCCTAAATACTTCCTCTACAAAAATGTCTCAACATTCTTTCTCATCGCTTTATTTCAGCGGTAACACTTCTCTCTCATCTCCACGTACATATAAATCCATCGCTTTCAATCCCTTTTCCTTCGAGACCCTTTTTCATACATCGATCCCCTGGTGAAAACGACAACCATTATTAAGCACATCTCTGACTTTACTATAATTACGACTTTCGAACCTCAAAAATCCAAGAGCACACATCGACCTTTCGCAATTCAAGTATACACGATGTCTCAAAATTTTCTTCCCATTAACGACTGTGACTCTAACAAATTTTCTTGACATTATCTAAATATGCCTACGATCCTTGTAAAAATAACTGGTTAAATGTAATTTAACAGAGAGGAATTTCCTTATCCCGCGGTAAACATTATTATTATTATTATTATTATTATTATTATTATTATTATTATTATTATTATTATTATTATTATTATTATTATTATTAACCAGCATTTCTGAATGCAACTGACACCTGAGATTACAATATTCGCCACGACAAATTTACACTTATAACGTTCACAAATCCGTACTTTGAATGCATATCTCATCTCAACACCAAATTTAAGCGTCGCATTTTACCGTTCTTGACATGAACTTTACACACTGAAATTTCCACACGCTGACCAAAATTTACAACGCCTTTCGCCTGATAATTACGAATCTCACCCGACAATCATCTGGAAATTTTGTTTAGGACAGACAGTAACTAAATAACTAACTACAACATAATATAAAATAGACAGACCTGCACAATGGTGACATTCTCAGCATTCTGATTGCATCATCCCAGCAACCTCGTACTTAGCCCCTCATTTTCACAGATAACATTTTCATAATTAAAAACTCACTCATCCAAACACTACCCTTCACACACACACGAGATTAAAATTACCATAAATAATGCATTTTCTTTGTAACTTGCACCACGAACTTCCCTCGTTCTGCAGTCGGCTATAACTGTCTGATGCGTCTCCCAGAGTGGTTTCTCTCCCCGTTGTTTCAACAAGAACAGGTGTTCGGCCGATAAGGGAGTCGAACTATTTTGAATCGCTTCCCCCAGACCTTCTTCACTTACAAGAGTACAGGAAATGATAAAAATAAAATCTGCTGTGTAATTTTCAACCAGCCTACACCTTCCCAGTTCGTCTGCAAACGTTCACAGTTTCTCCAATCACTTTTCTTCTTACTAAATATATGGACTTTAGCCACGAACATGTATTGAAATATTGTCGGTCAATCTGGCGCGAAATTCTAATGACGACGGGCACGAGCTCCCGCGGCCTCAAGTTCCAGATCGACACTGAAAAATCTACGGTGGGGGGTTTCTTTTATAATTTCCGGAAGGACGCTATCCCCTCTATGAGGCTCGGTTGTGAAATCTGCCAAATTTGCTTCTAATAGACCAATTTTGATAAGACTTGTCCCAGAACTCCGGACAGACTTGCACTTATGTTCGATGTTAATTTTATAATTTTTCTGCACTCACAACAGGAGAAATAAATTGTTTCTGCCCGTGCGTTTCGCGCGTTTTTCTTCTGCCCACGACCTTGGCACGTGTAACTAGCTCGCTGTTCTCACGCTAACACACACTTGGGCTTAACTGCATCTAAATTGTCCCTGGTGTCACTACCTTCACAGAGGGTGTATGAATAATTTTGCTTATTTATTTCTTCCTTTACTATCTTGTCAAAATCCCTCGTTGTGCAGAATTCATTAATTTAGAAAATTGTCGGGCACTCGAGTTCCACCGAGGTGTCCCGGCAATCCACGAGCTCGCCTTGCGGGAACCTTCCCACGCAACATCGGGCTATTGGGAGCGCAAAATGGCTGCCCTCAAACATACAGTAGTTTCTGAATACCAAATAAATATTTGGGAAAAATAAAAATTTTTCTCACCGTAGAATTATGGGTTCATAATCCACCTACAACAACGAAATGTTTACCCAGAAAGGGGAAATATTTAAACAGATATATTCCTTCAAAATTCTAAAGTGTACATGGGAATTTTGATACAGATGAACCATGATTCTACGTAAACTTTCCCAGCCGATCTCACTCTTGACGTAGGGCTCTGTTACTTTCACGTATTTCCCTGTTTTCTTCTTCCAACAATAGGATCGCGTTACAGATGTCATCAACAAAGTCTTCTCTTAAGAATGAACATTGTAAACATTCAGCGTCTTTCTCTTCTTTACTCCCGCTGCTTGCCTGTCCTTGGAGTGGTGCCTCGACCTGTCTTCCTCTCGACGCGACGATCATATTTACTGGTTGTACCTCTTCTTCTTCTTCTTCTTCTTCTTCTTCGGTGACCATTTCCCCAGCTGGTAAGGCTGCGTCATCAGGTAGTGGAACTCTTTCTTCTGCTCTATGATCAATCTTTAAAATTCTTATTGGATTGCGGTCGTCATTGAATTGGGAGTTGCTCGAAGTCTGTTTCCTGTTGTTATTGAAGTTACGTGTGTCATTTGGTAGTCTCTGCCGCCTGCCTCTCTCTCTCTATCTCTACACCTGCTATCTGCATTTCACTGAAAGGGCTCTCCGGCATATCTTTCCTTTATCAAAGAAACAATGTTGACGGGCTGTAACGTCTACCCACAATAATGGCGCTTTCTCGACGTATCCATCAGCTGTCCTCCATCTACGTTCTTCAGATATCTTGGCCTCCAGGACATCTTCCATCAGACCCTCAAAGAATTCCTTTACAGTTAGGTGCGGGTCTTCCTTCAATTGGTAAAACTGGTCCTGATATCTCCCAGTCATATTAAAGACGTTCGCGATCCTTAAGTTTTGAGATTTTCTCGCCTCAACGTACAAATTATGGCCTGTAGCCTTTGCGTCATTTCCAACTTTCAATTGAATACCAAGGTCTAGATTATAATCCTCCATAGCTTGACTCAGATTTCCAACCATCTTAGATTGCCTGTCCGCTGTACTGATCTCATCACTAACTTCACTCCCCTTAAGTTTGACCTTCTCGTCCGTCTGCTCCTGGGCTAAGGTATTCACTCTCGAATCCTGTTCACAATTACTATCGACATCTTCGGACTCTTTGGTGTGGACGGTTATGACCTGTTCCTCGTCACCTAAATCCTTTTCTACTTCCACTGCTCCCTCTTTGAATTCTGGACAACCAGTCTCAGTCTCTGGAATTTGATTCTCAACTTTCACGTGTCTATCGGTCATTTCTTCTGAGCCTACCTTTGACCCATTATTATTTCTCTTGCAAACATTTCGTAACTCACCCACACTACTCTTTAAATCGTTAAAATCATCCTTCAGGCTAACCTTCAACTCGTCTATCCCACTCTTTAAATCGTCATGACTTTCTTTCAAACTAGCTCGAAAAGCATCCATACTACTCTTTAACTCCTCAAACTTACTTAACCGATTCTCATTATGAACCTTCATGTCCTCTCTCAACTTATCATTCCAGCTATCCAACTTACTATGTAAACTCTCCATTTTACTTATCCGACTCTCATCACGAACTTTCATGTCCTCTCTCAAATTCTCACTCTGGACTTTCGTGTCCTCTCTCAACTTCTTAATAATCTCACCCCGATTCTTTATGATCTCCCGCATACTCTCGTAATGCTCCTTCATGTCCTCCCTCATCTGCTTTAGCATCTCCATCACCGCCTGATCCTCCATCTCACAATACCACAAAGAATACAATATTGAGTACGCTGGCTGTTGATGCAACCAGAATACTCCAAACTACTAGGGAAAGAATTCACTATCTACTGCGTTTTCACATACAAACGCTGTTATAATTTGATACCGAAACTGACAACATTCCAACAGTTGTCTCATAAAATCTTGTTTACATGGCTGGTATCACAAACTTGTTTAATAAAAAGAAAATTCTAAAGTTAATAAGTTACTCTGGATAAATATCCCAAATAGTTTCGCTTCCGTAAATTAAGTAAATAACGAACATGTTAACGCATAAACTTTGAATGTAATTCAGCGTTACCACTTCCAAAATTTATATTGGCAACATGACATAAGCTTCAATACAGCTTTAAATACTGGTTTCCTAAAAATGCATTGTGACTGTTATTATTATTATTATTTACCAAGTAGTTACGCTCCTCATTAAACGTGTTAATATCTAGCACTCTCATTGGGCATAATTCGTTTAACTGTGGCTCAGCCATAATTTTCACCCGCTTGTATTATTTATAATGTGGCTTAAGCCTCAACATTATTTTATATTTTTCTAACATTTATTTTCAATATATAATTTCATTATCGTTATCGTGGCATCGTATCGTTATCGTGACTTTGGGTTCCTCATCGTTATCGTGACATTAAGGCCCCAAAGTTGATGGCGCCACTTCTACTGAGGCCCAACGTGTACTATTATTCTACAATTGGTCATCATTTTACTGATGTCAACCAACATGACTCGTAGTTCTTCCTTTAATGCACTCAAGCCCTCTCTGTTAAGTGACTTAAGCCATCACGTTGGTGTTATTTCTTACTGTCCTCCAACGTGGAATATTATCGTCCTCCTCATCGTGACTTAAGCCCCACAGTTGGCGCGACACTTCTACTGAACCCTTGAACTTACCATTCCATCGTTGGTCGGCCACGGCTGCTATAGTAGAACAATTTAGAACTCTTAAATCTTGGGTCGTTGCGGGAATAAATTCGGTCACGATCTTAACCAAACGATGGGGTTCAGAAGAAAGCCTAACTACTTGAAATGAGGAGCAAAAATGTGCTTACTAACTTTTATTAAACTGAAAGAGCACGATAACATCGTTAATTTAATATGCATTCTTGCCACAAAAATATAAAAAAATTTAATTCTTGATTTTGAAAAGTTCCAAACACAGTCACATTACATAACGTCACTTCGTTTCTTCCAATGTCGAAGAGTTGCTTCAGAGAAGCTACTATGTTAGTGGACAGCGAAACTGAAAAACTGAAAAAGGGAAGACCTGAAAACCGGGCACCTATCATTCCAAACGAGAACTGAGAGTTAATCCACACGATCCGTGGAAAATCTGACTTTCAACAAGTAGAACGCCTGATTTTCTCTTAATTAAGGTTATCCACCAGTCAAATACCCTTCACGGATACGGAACATCCGCCGAATGGACCCTTAATCGAACCAAACTGACTATCAGTTGCTTTGGATAGGTTGCGAAATATTATGGGAAAGCATGGTGTTCACTACAAATTAACAGCATCATTCACAATTGACATAAAATTCCACCATGTATTTGTCATTCATGACACCCTTAAGTGATACGTTAATCCCGATGCTAACTGTGCATCACCCAAACAACTGTTCGTAAGGAACCAACAACCACATGATCCGGGAGGATCTTACGTTAAGTCGTTCTAAAGGAACAAAACTGCGAAATGCAGGAAACACTTACTAATCATGCATTTAGAAGAAATGCCAAACACTGAAGTTAATCAAAAAGTGAAAAGTCACTTGAAAATATTATTATTGAACCGATTTTCAGGTTAGAAATGGGTTTGTTATACTTAATAAAATTACCAGTCCACGCTAAAATTTACTACAATTTTAAGGAATTCTTTCCCTTGACAACAATGCTACCAGTACAGATCTCTCTATTTACTGTCTGTCCCAACACACTACTGGTAAAGTGAATACTTACTTACCTACTATGAATAAGAATGAAAATACGACAAGGTGAAAATAAAATAAAATACTGGCTGACGAATCGAAACCGCATTCGCAACTCAAGTCTCATTCTAAAACACTGAGTGTCAATGTGCACACCATCAAACGAAAACGGACGTTAAAACGAGAAACAATGAAGTTCGTAAAAATAAATTAACATCTCAAAGTCATACAGCTTAACACGCACGAAGAAACACAGTGAAAATATTTAATCTAGATCGGGTCGATGTCCCGCACTTGGACAGCCCTCATTTATCAACAGCAGTCCCGTTATCTCAATGAGAGCTTCGCATAGACCCTCTACAATAAATCATATCGCACTGTAATGGCTACCTTCATCCAGGCCACTTCACAAAAGAAACAAAAGGAAAAAAATCTAAACTGAGACTTGAGTGTGTACAGCTACCATCCCAGACCTATCGTCGGGCTCACTTGAAATCTGTACACCCTAAACCTAATCAGTATATACATGATGCCTTCCAAATCCTATCGTCGGGCGTGACCTAGGACGTCTCATCATCAATGACTCCAAGAATAAACACGTGACGTCCTAAATCTCTCGTTGGGCGTCAAAGTGGGTCGCACCACGTCTCCCTTAACATATCAGGCGAACCGCAATTTCCAACAAACCTCCAACAGTAACACTGAATCTGGTCAGACAAAAATACGCACGACGGAACTACGTCTCTATTATCGAAGGAATGCAAGTTGAAATACAGTAAGTGCCTACCTCTCGGAAAATACAATAAGTGTCTACATCATTATAATATGTGAATTCAAAAATAAATAGACGTGACAAACGATTCTCCACCTCGAACACACTCTCAGCCTGTACACTGCAGTGTCAGGGCAGCCAATGAAAAATTCCCAACACACGTTTCCCTTTTAGTGGATACCTTCAAAATAATAATCATCACCATCACATTCGAAATTCTCAGATCGCCTATCATCAATTCCAACCATCTTATCCATGACCTCTCCAATGAACAAATTAAATATAACCCAACCGTGTGTCCAAAGTGCTCTTTAATCCTGGAGGCCGTACCTTATCTTAACAAAAATCACTGGATGTTTACTACCCAGACCTTTACATTTTACTAGAGTCGTTTTCACTTGGAATCGTTCTATCAATTTACAATGCTTCACATCATAGTCGTCTCAAGTTCGGATTGATTGCGGAAAACAATACAGCCTGTTTCGCACAGCCTGTTCCTAAATACTTCCTCTACAAAAATGTCTCAACATTCTTTCTCATCGCTTTATTTCAGCGGTAACACTTCTCTCTCATCTCCACGTACATATAAATCCATCGCTTTCAATCCCTTTTCCTTCGAGACCCTTTTTCATACATCGATCCCCTGGTGAAAACGACAACCATTATTAAGCACATCTCTGACTTTACTATAATTACGACTTTCGAACCTCAAAAATCCAAGAGCACACATCGACCTTTCGCAATTCAAGTATACACGATGTCTCAAAATTTTCTTCCCATTAACGACTGTGACTCTAACAAATTTTCTTGACATTATCTAAATATGCCTACGATCCTTGTAAAAATAACTGGTTAAATGTAATTTAACAGAGAGGAATTTCCTTATCCCGCGGTAAACATTATTATTATTATTATTATTATTATTATTATTATTATTATTATTATTATTATTATTATTATTATTATTATTATTATTAACCAGCATTTCTGAATGCAACTGACACCTGAGATTACAATATTCGCCACGACAAATTTACACTTATAACGTTCACAAATCCGTACTTTGAATGCATATCTCATCTCAACACCAAATTTAAGCGTCGCATTTTACCGTTCTTGACATGAACTTTACACACTGAAATTTCCACACGCTGACCAAAATTTACAACGCCTTTCGCCTGATAATTACGAATCTCACCCGACAATCATCTGGAAATTTTGTTTAGGACAGACAGTAACTAAATAACTAACTACAACATAATATAAAATAGACAGACCTGCACAATGGTGACATTCTCAGCATTCTGATTGCATCATCCCAGCAACCTCGTACTTAGCCCCTCATTTTCACAGATAACATTTTCATAATTAAAAACTCACTCATCCAAACACTACCCTTCACACACACACGAGATTAAAATTACCATAAATAATGCATTTTCTTTGTAACTTGCACCACGAACTTCCCTCGTTCTGCAGTCGGCTATAACTGTCTGATGCGTCTCCCAGAGTGGTTTCTCTCCCCGTTGTTTCAACAAGAACAGGTGTTCGGCCGATAAGGGAGTCGAACTATTTTGAATCGCTTCCCCCAGACCTTCTTCACTTACAAGAGTACAGGAAATGATAAAAATAAAATCTGCTGTGTAATTTTCAACCAGCCTACACCTTCCCAGTTCGTCTGCAAACGTTCACAGTTTCTCCAATCACTTTTCTTCTTACTAAATATATGGACTTTAGCCACGAACATGTATTGAAATATTGTCGGTCAATCTGGCGCGAAATTCTAATGACGACGGGCACGAGCTCCCGCGGCCTCAAGTTCCAGATCGACACTGAAAAATCTACGGTGGGGGGGTTTCTTTTATAATTTCCGGAAGGACGCTATCCCCTCTATGAGGCTCGGTTGTGAAATCTGCCAAATTTGCTTCTAATAGACCAATTTTGATAAGACTTGTCCCAGAACTCCGGACAGACTTGCACTTATGTTCGATGTTAATTTTATAATTTTTCTGCACTCACAACAGGAGAAATAAATTGTTTCTGCCCGTGCGTTTCGCGCGTTTTTCTTCTGCCCACGACCTTGGCACGTGTAACTAGCTCGCTGTTCTCACGCTAACACACACTTGGGCTTAACTGCATCTAAATTGTCCCTGGTGTCACTACCTTCACAGAGGGTGTATGAATAATTTTGCTTATTTATTTCTTCCTTTACTATCTTGTCAAAATCCCTCGTTGTGCAGAATTCATTAATTTAGAAAATTGTCGGGCACTCGAGTTCCACCGAGGTGTCCCGGCAATCCACGAGCTCGCCTTGCGGGAACCTTCCCACGCAACGTCGGGCTATTGGGAGCGCAAAATGGCTGCCCTCAAACATACAGTAGTTTCTGAATACCAAATAAATATTTGGGAAAAATAAAAATTTTTCTCACCGTAGAATTATGGGTTCAATATTTCCTACTCACAGCAAGTCACACTCTTTCTTTCGAAGCACAAAACAACATTTAATATTGAAGGATGTTCACTCAAAAATAAATAATCAAATTATTACAAACCTGTGCAGACTTACCTTTCAAATGAACGGCTCCCCCGTTCCAAGATTTGGGATACGAACTCTGCGGATGTCTACAGGGTGGAAACACGTACAGTAAGTTCATTCGGTACACCATGTCTTATGTAGTCGGTATGTTAAAGGACTTTGGTGACAGATTTTGTGCTTGCGCCATGAAATTAATTAATGCTCAGAAATAGGTCGAATGAAAATCATATTTCCTCTCCAATCTGATAATGCAACACGGAACTTCAAGATGAATATGCAGGCAGCCGAAAAGGCCTTAAATTAAAATATCTGAACGCATTTAATATGGCCATATTGTCATAAATTATTATTATTATTATTATTATTATTATTATTATTATTATTATTATTATTATTATTATTATTATTATTATTATTATTATTAGAACAAGGAAAACAAGCAGTGATCTAGAGTCGGATAATGCCGGTCCCCGGTGCTAAAATTCACTCGCGTTGAGCTCCAAATAATTTCTGATACAAGAAGTGATTAACCAACCAGGCGGCTGTGTTGTTTGGTTCGCGTAGCTGTGAGCTTGCATTCAAGAGATGGTGGGTTCGAATACCACCGTCAGAAGCCCTGAATAAGGTGGTTTCCCATTTTCACACTAGGAAATTGCTGGGGCTGTACCTTACAAGGTCACGGTCGCTTCCTTTTCACTATTAGCCTTCCTTATCCCATCGTGCCATAAGACCTAGCTGTGTCGCTCCGACGTAAAGCAAAAAAGAAAAAAAACATTCGATGTGTTAGTGGCGAAGTTAAAACATCCGGTTAAAAAGAAAAGGAAATTGTTAAGTCCACGAGTACAAGCACGACTGAAAGGAAACCAAACATTGCCACAGAAATTTCTTGACTAGTTAAAAGACAGATTCTATCAATATTTCGAAATTAAAGCGTGGACATATATTCTTTTAGAACCATCACAAATTACCCTAAACGGTACTTACCACTTTCTGTATATGATAGACCTACACAACTTTCCTGGAAAATTGTGTACTGGTCAAATGTATATTGGAGAATAATAAAAGAAATATTTTTGTACTAAAGGCTGTGGCAATGAAAGAAGTCAAATAAATTTGAAAATTGCTTTATTTTAAATATTTTAGCGTATTTTTTTTACTACCGGGAGTGTCCGAAAACCTATTCGACTCTCTAGTTCTGTAGCTGCCTTTTCCAATACACCCTATGTGATCGAAATTCATGTACCGTTGTGTGAGGGTATTGTCTGTGACCAAGCGAGTTAGCCGTGAAGTTACGGCACGCAGCTGTGAGGGTGCATTCGGGAGATAGTGGGTTCTGCCAGCTCTGGAGATGATTTGGTTTCCCATTTTCACACCAGGAAACAGCTGTGGTTGTACCTTAATTAAGGCCACAGTAGCTTTCTTCCCACTCCTAACCCTTCCCTATCCCATCGTCGCTATAATAACTACCTGTGTTGGTGTGATGTAAAGCAACTTGTAAAAAAAAAAAAGAATCTGTGATTTTACATGCAGTTGTACAGGTTAGGAATGGGAATGAAATGGTTTTGCGCTTGAGAAAGGCAGCATCTCGACATATAACTAGAAGTGAAACGGCAAATCACGGATAACTATTTACAGGACGGCCGACGGAATATTCGAACTTATCTCTCTCCTGAGTACAGAGCTAGCAACCATAACTGTCATAACAGGAAGTTTTTTACTGATTCTTCCGTAGAAGGGTTCACACAGCTTTCGTCTTAGGTAGTGTACCGGGTGCTTCACATACCTATTGTAAGTAGAACGGGTGGTCAATCTCGACCTCTGTAGGACCTTCGATTGTGATGCAAAAAACGGCTGCACGCAACATATTTTTGAAGAAGCTGCCGAATGTTGCAAGGGCTGCAGATTAACAGAGAACTGAATTGGACGGCCACGCTATACAAATGAAGTTATTGATATTCTGTTTATGTTTGATGAGCAACTGCGCTATTTACACAGCATTGTCCTGGAAGACGACATTCCGATCGTAGTATATCAAACAAAATAGAGAATAGGGTAGCATCCTGCTTCAAGAATTTACCCAGCTAAGAACATTTTAAGCAAGTCTCGGTCCTACGGGAGTAACGGAGTCCCACTCCTATTTGAGAGGCGAGGGACTCCTTGAAAAAAGGCGAACGAAGTGGAATTCGATACGGAGCTACCAATATTAATGGGGCTTATTGAATAACGAAAGTAGAACTGGCTGAGTCAGCAAAGAGGATGCATCTGGATGTGCTAGTAGTAAGTGATATTCGGGTAATGGGAGATAACGAGGAAGAGGTAGGAGATTATAAAGTGTACTTGACGGGTGTTAGAAAGGGAAGGGCAGAGTCTGGGGTAGGACTCTTTATCAGGAATACCATTGCACGAAACATAGTTTCTGTTAGGTACGTAAATGAGCGAATGATGTGGGTAGATTTGTCGGTTGGAGGAATTAGGAGGAGAATTGTCTCAGTGTATTCGCCATGTGAGGGAGCAGATGAGGATAAAGTTGACAAGTTTTATGAAGCATTGAGTGACGTCGTGGTCAGGGTCAACATCAAGGAAAGAATAGTGCTAATGGGCGATTTCAATGCGAGAGTTGGAAATAGAACTGAAGGATACGAAAGGGTGATTGGTAAATGTGGGGAAAATGTGGAAGCTAATGGGAATGGGAAGCGTTTGCTGGACTTCTGTGCTAGTATGGTTTTAGCAGTTACGAATAAATTCTTCAAGGATAAGGCTATTCACCGCTACACATGGGAGGCTAGGGGTACCAGATCCATAATAGACTATATCTTAACCAATTTCGAATTAAGGAAATCTTTTAGGAATGTACGAGTTTTCTGGGGATTTTTCGATGATACAGACCACTATCTGATTTGTAGTGAGCTACATATCTCTAAGCCTAGGGTAGAGAAAGTAAAATCTGTCTGCAAACGAATAAGGGTAGAAAATCTCCAGGACGAGGAAATTAGACAGAAGTACGTGGATATGATTAGTGAGAAGTTTCGAACAGTAGACCGTACTTAGATTCAGTATATAGAAAGAGAATGGGTGGCATACAGGGATGCTGTAGTAGAAACAGCAACGGAATGCCTAGGAACAACTGTGTGTAGAGATGGAATGATGGAGTGAGAGCAGATTGTAAACGTAAAACGAAGGCTTATCAGAAATGGCTCCAAACAAGGGCCGAGGCAGACAGGGATTTTGTACGTAGATGAAACAGAGCGAAACAAATGTTGAATCCAAAAAGAATTCCTGGGAAGATTTTGATAATAACCTGAAAAGGCTAGGTCAAGCAGCAGGGAACCCTTTCCTGACAGTAATAAAGAATCTTAGGAAGGGAGGGAAAAGAAAATGAACAGTGTGTTGAGTAATTCAGGTGAATTCATAATAGATCCCAGGGAATCACTGGAAAGGTGGAGGGAATATTTTGAACACCTTCTCAACGTAAAAGGAAATCTTGCTGGTGGTGTTGCGAACAGCCAGGCTCATGGGGAGGAGGAACATGATGTTGGTGAAATTACGCTTGAGGAAGTGGAAAGGATGGTAAATAAACTCCATTGTCAAATGCAGCAGGAATAGATAAAATTAGACCTGAAATGGTGAAGTATAGTGGGAAGGCAGGGAAGAAATGGCTTCATAGAGTAGTAAGATTAGCATGGAGTGTTGGCAAGGTACCTTCAGATTGGACAAAAGCAGTAATTGCACCTATCTATAAGCAAGGGAACAGGAAGGATTGCAACAACTATCGAGGTATCTCGTTGATTAGTATACCAGGCAAAGTATTCACTGGCATCTTGGAAGTGGGGTGCGATCAGTAGTTGAGAGGAATTTGGATGAAAACCAGTGTGGATTCCGACCACAGAGGGGCTGTCAGGATCAGATTTTCAGTATGCGCCAGGTAATTGAAAAATGTTACGAGAGGAATAGGGAGTTGTGTTTATGTTCGTAGATCTAGAGAAAGCATATGACAGGGTACAGAGGGAAAAAATGTTCGCCATACTAGGGGACTACGGAATTAAAGGTAGACTATTAAAATCAATCAAAGGCATTTATGTTGACAATTGGGCTTCAGTGAGAATTGATGGTAGAATGAGTTCTTGGTTCAGAGTACTTACAGGTGTTGGACAAGGCTGTAATCTTTCACCTTTGCTGTTCGTAGTTTACATGGATCATCTGCTGAAAGGCATAAAATGGCAGGGAGGGATTCAGTTAGGTGGAAATGTAGTAAGCAGTCTGGCCTATGCTGACGACTTGGTCTTATTGGCAGACTGTGCCGAAAGCCTGCAGTCTAATATCTTGGAACTTGAAAATAGGTGCAATGAGTATGGTAAGCAAATTGGCATTTCAAAGACTAAATTGATGTCAGTAGGTAAGAAATCCAAGAGAATTGAATGCCAGATTGGTGATACAATGCTAGAACAGGTCGATAATTTCAAGTATTTAGGTTGTGTGTTCTCCCAGGGTGGTAATATACTAGGTGAGATTGAATCAAGGTGTAGTAAAGCTAATGCAGTGAGTTCGCAGTTGCGATCAACAGTATTCTATAAGAAGGAAGTCAGCTCCCAGACGAAACTATCTTTACATCGGTCTGTTTTCAGACCAACTTTGCTTTACGGGAGCGAAAACTGGATGGACTCAGGGTATCTTATTCATAAGTTGGAAGTAACAGACATGAAAGTGGCCAGAATGTTTGCTGGTACAAGCAGGTGGGAACAATGGCAGGAGGGTACACGGAATGAGGAGATAGAGGCTAATTTAGGAATGAACTCGATGGATGAAGCTGTACGCATAAACCGGCTTCGGTGGTGGGGTCATGTCAGACTAATGGAGGAGGATAGGTTACCTAGGAGAATAATGGACTCTGTTATGGAGCGTAAAAGAAGTAGAGGGAGACCAAGACGACGATGGTCAGACTCGGTTTCTAACGATTTAAATATAAGAGGTATAGAACTAAATGAGGCCACAGCACTAGTTGCAAATAGAGGACTGTGGCGACGTTTAGTAAATTCACAGAGGCTTGCAGACTGAATGCTGAAAGGCATAACAGTCTTTAATGATAATGTATGTATAGAGAACAGATTATACCAGCATGTAGCAACTTGGCCATTGAGGACGCACCAAAGGGTTCCGAAGGAAGTTAGTATGGTGAGGGAAGTTGTTGTTACGGAACCTCATACAAATACTAGAGCTATAGTATACACACTGAAATACATCACGTTTTAGTGCATAGAACTATTAAATACAATTCTTAAAATGGCACACAACTTAGGGCCTGCAACTGATTGATCATCCCCTTAGTGAGGCTTTCTGCAAGTAGATCGCTGAAGCAGTAACACGCCTGAACAATAATCACGTTTTACTTAAAGGGTGTAAATTTCCCACGCCCTATATAACCTAACTTCGGTGATCAGATAATAATAATAATAATAATAATAATAATAATAATAATAATAATAATAATAACAATGGCGTGTGGCCTTCGAAGATGCCCGGTGCAGGTTTAATGATTTAACTCCCGCAGGCAACCTGCGCGTCGTGATGAGGATGAAATTATGATGAAGACGACACGTACACGCAGACTCAATGCCAGGGATATTAACCAATTACGGTTAAAATTCCTGACCCTGCCGGGAATCGAACCCAGGAACCCTGTGACCAAAGGCCAGCACTCTAACCATTTAGCCATCGAGCCGGATAGGTGATCAGAGGAGAACCGGTGTATTCAACATATGGCTGTTATGGCAGCTATGGTGCGGAAATTTGGTAACTATAGCTTGAATACGTAATATCCCTCCGACTCCTTCGCTGAGTTGTCAGAGTAGCAGCTTTCGGTTAAGTGGGTAGTGGGTTCGATTCAAGGCCGGGCACGTGATTTTGGCCGCGTCTGGATGGAGAACCTGGTTAACGTTGAAGAATAAGGAACTTATTCTACGGCAACATGAATTACTAAAAGCAAATACTATCGGGAAAACAGTCTGGAAGTAAACGTTGTCTTAATAAAGAAAATAATTACGACGTAATTGCTCGGCGAGAAATATATTAAACTGAACAAGTTTCATCGCACGTAAGGTCCAACGTTATCCGAGTAGTTTAACTACTTCAAACCAATGTTGAATATCGAGCGTTGAAGCTCATGAGAAATAGGACGTTGATGACCCAATAGGTTTCAACGGTGATATTTGCCGTAGAGCAAAAGTATGACGTGAATCTGGGAGCTTTTGCCTCCAAGGGCACATATCCACGGTGCTAGGAGAATAAAAGAAGGAGCTTTTTCTTACAATTGTCTTTGCGTCACACCGACACAGATAAGTCTTATGGCGATGATGGGATAGGAAATGCCTAAGAATGGGGAGGAAGCGGCTGTGGCTTTAATTAACGTACAGCCCCAGCGTTTGCCTGTTGAGGAAATGAGAAACCACGGGAAACCATCTTCAGAGCTGCCGACAGTGGGGTTCGAACCCACTATCTCCCGGATGCAAGCTCACAGCTGTGCACTCCTGACCGCACAGCCAACTCGCCCGGTAAAAGAAGGAGCTATACTGATTCTCATCCTGATACATGGTGACTGATGTGCAATCGAGAAAAGCACAAGCGGGCGCCTATTTCCAACGAGACTGCCAGCGTTAATAACGAAGTGTCACTACATACCGGATGCCGCTATTATCCACGCAGGTGTGTCATACACGCTGTTTGGGTCCATGAAATCAGGAGAAAATTGGAACCAAAATGCATCAATATGTCAAATACTAACATAAGGACATTGCGTACTATCAATACTAATTCATCGAAGTCACACTGTACTAAAGGCAGTTCACACCAGTGTCATCCTCAAAAAGGGTAATCCATAAGAATGAATTTCAACGCTAACAGAAAGTGAGGCACGTCCACGAACGTTAATTAAGCACTCAATGGAAGCAAGGTAGACAAGAACTATGGGTATGTAACAGAGTGGAACAGCGCAGAGAACGACCAGAGCTGTGGCTCGTAAGAGCCTACGTGAGGACAAAGAAGAAGGGAATGAGGTCCATTATAAGAGAAGAGATACGGTTATCACACTATAGGAACAGATGTTGATGACTTATGTGGATTCCTCTGTGGATAAGTGGTAGATTGACGGCCTCCGGGTACCAATATCACGGTTTTAGACCCATCAGCAGAAGGATTCAGATTTTACTCGTAAAATTGTTTACTCGACACTCCTTTCGTAAAATATTCGCATGTAAAATCTCTGGTGATGCATTCCGTGTTCAACTGAAAGAATGAGTTAATGCTGTTCCTGTGTGCTAATGGTTTGATTCCCGACCTGTCCTGGGATTTTAATTCTGAACTGAGGACTGGAATTATGCTCGCTCTTCCCTATGAGACTAAGTGAGGGGCTGTCTGATACGAGAGTAAGAAAATCCTGTCAAGGAAACCACGCTGACCACAAGACACTTCGTTACAGTACCTCCCAGTTATCAAAGATATAAAATGATCTACTAGGTCTGCGATGTTGATATGGAAGAATATTTAAGAAAGTTCACTTCTTCTTTCTCCGAACTCCTTGTGATGTTGGGCTTCGAAGTCCTTCAGCCAACTTGCATATACTTTCCTATCCTGAGTGAGGCAACACATATCTGGTAATCTTCCCTCGTCTAGCCTCCAGCCTTTCTACATATTCCTACCACTCCAGATACAAGCGTCCTCTTCCTCGTCTTCCCACCATCGCTGCCTTTGTTTCCTTTTCATCTCTCTTAATTATGCATGCTCATACCAGTACTCATACCACATCATACCATACTCATACTCATACTCATACCATACCATACTCAGTTACGTATTCCTGTTGGAACTCGTTCCTGATACAATGCCGCCTATTTCAGCCAGCAGCTCTCCTCAAGTACCTCATTCCACTTCCCCGTAACACAATGCTCGATCAACTAAAAGATTGGTAATCAGGATAAAAGATGAAGCAGAAGGATTTCGGCCGGTGTCCTCTTACATTCCTCCAAGAAGGTAGGACTCTTATTGCCATATAAAAGTATTGGTTGAAAGATTATTCAAATTCTCCTCTGTATCTCTTCCTCTACATCACTCTTTTCAGTTATTGTCCTACGATGCTGACTATACACTTGGCTTGCCTCCTGGGCACGATTTCACTTCTGCTTCAGGTTTCCCATGCAAAGTGTCTGTTGTTCCAACGTACTCATATTTGTTACCCTGTTCAAAACTCTTGTCACCCCACTACATATCCATCTGTTCTTGCAGCTCCTGTATTGACACCGCCAATATCTTACACTTCTCTACATTTAGCCTCATCCCATTACCTCGGATGGGGTTTGCCTGCTCAATTACTGCTGTTTACATATGCTCCTGATTTCGTACAATAAGGACGATGTCATCATCGGATAAAAACAACTGAATGAATGACAGAAAGCGAGATATGGGTGACGTGAAGTTAAATTAGCTTTTGTCACTGGCCGTCTGAGTAGCAGTCGTCTTGGCAAGAAAAAACTCTGAATGGGCTTTATGTAGCGTGGATTTTTTTATTATTATCTGGAAATATATTGCCATTGTGTAATAAATACTTCCAGTTACATGCTACAGGACAGGGAGGTGCTACCGTCTATTAACCAAAAGAACAGGAGAGAGCCAAGCTCTTTATGATACGAAGTCCGCCTCCAACCGTCTCGAGTCTATGCACCTGTTCTCCGCGTGTCTGCACACGCCACCTCCTGTTAGGAGAAGTTGACACAGTTGACCAACGTCATATTCATAATGATAGAGGAACACTCACAGCTCCGTCCTACAACGACAACTCAAGCTTCAACCTTTTTCGGAAATGGTAACCTTACCTCCCCTGTGAATCAGAGGTAGAGTGGCGACCTCCACATCCCAAAACCGCGGGTTACTATCCAGCTGAACTGTCTGTTCCTTAAGAGAGGAAAATGTCCACTTGATATTTCATGTCTTGCGATGTCGGCTGTAAGAGATCTCTGGCAACACGTTTGGTGTTTATCTCACAAAATTAATTAAAATTCACCCATATATCGCCAACAGAGAAACACTGATGGAGTGGAGCGGTATATCGAAATTAACTGGGAGACAGCCTAAATGGTGTCAAAGCAAAATGTCTGCACACAGTAGCTGAGGCAATATTATTATTATTATTATTATTATTATTATTATTATTATTATTATTATTATTATTATTGGTTTTATATGCCACTGACTCCGTGTCTAAATTTTGCCCCGCACGAGTTCTTTAACGTGCCAGTAAATCTGCCAAGCCCTGCAGGTTTCTAAAACCACCACCTTCTGCAAGTCATTGTAGATGTTTTTGTTAAGGTTCAGCTGTGAAGTGCATCATACCTCTATTAATTGCTCTCAACACTATTGGAACGACGTCTCTACCTTCATTTGCCAGACGCAGGTCCTTGTCCACCGTTTCCATGATTCTCTTCTGGGCGTTCTAAGGAGCTGGAATTGTAATGTCAATCTGCTGTGACCTTTGATGTCTATGTCAGTAATATTCAAAATAGCCGGACTGAGTGGCTCAGGCGGTTGAGGCGCTGGCCTTCTGACCCTAACTTGGCAGGTTCGATCCTGGCTCAGTCCGGTGGTATTTGAAGGTGCTCAAATACGTCAGCCTCGTGTCGGTAGATTTACTGGCACGTAAAAGAACTCCTGCGGGACTAAATTCCGGCACCTCGGCGTCTCCGAAAACCGTACGAGAGTAGTTAGTGGGACGTAAAGCAAATAACATTATTATTATTATTATTATTATTATTATTATTATTATTATTATTATTATTATTATTATTATTATTATTATTAATATTCAAAATAGTTGCTATTCGTTGGTTTTTCAGTCCACATATTCCTATTTCAGTACGCTTTAAATTTATTTAAATGTCAATAAATGTGTTTACAAATGATTAAAAAATATCATGTCGAATGAAATTCTTATTTAAGTGATGTTAAGGCAACCGCAAAACTGTGCTCAAGACCTTTACAAATAAATTAATATTTGGAAATAAATAATCTGCTCAAATTTGAAATATTTCCACCTTAATTCGAAGTAAATTAGACACAATCCAGGGGAGTCACTGTTGCTTTCTCATAATTTTACTATTATTTGTTTTAACTTTCGAACTGGACGCTTCTGATTATTACAGATCGGTTATGGATGTTGTCTATAAGAGGGTTTATGATCGGTGAAGAGTCCTTTGATCGAATATGTCCGCTGATGAATGACTTCTGCAACGTTGTCGTGTCGCTAGGTGAATTCAGCAGGGACAAGGGCAGAGCAGCCACTTTCGATCTTCCTACATATAGTATTTTGTCTCCCCACGTTTACCTTCTGCAGATATTATTATTATTATTATTATTATTATTATTATTATTATTATTATTATTATTATTATTATTATTATTATTATTATTATTATTATTATTATTATTATCACTTTTCGGTAACGTTAAGCTCTAAAAGAGTCAGGCCGAGGGAAGAAGTGTCAGTATCGTTCATTAAGATATGGTTCGGCTCTACGGCCAAATATTTCGCGTGCTGGCCTTTTGGTCACCGAGATCTCGGGTTCGATTCCCCGCTGGGTTGAGGATTTTAACATTCATTGGTCAATTCCAATGGTGCGGGCCTGTGTGTGTGTGTGTGTGTGTGTGTGTGTGTGTGTGTGTGTGTGTGTGTGTGTGTGTGTCGTCTTCATCATTAGAATTTATCATAGGGTCTCATCCTCATAGACGGCGTCAACACGGAAGATCTGCACAGGCCTGTTCGGAGCCACAAGCCACTAAATACTGTTTGTTAAGATGTGGTCACAGCATTTGTCTGGTATGAAAATTAGGAAACTACAATAAATCATGTTCGGGGCAGCCGATGGTGGAATTTGAATCCACCTTCTCCTGAATACAAGCTTGTAGCCACACAGAGCATATCGTTAGCCTGATCGTTCGGCAATTAACATATTTATATGTGTGTTCTTGCATATTTGTTAAGGACGTTGGAATAGGGGCTCCGAAAGGCTGGTAAAAAAATAGTGAGAAATCATTTATACTCCTTATAGACTCTCTTAGCTATATATTTGTTCTACAAGGAGTTCCTCATGGGTTTCAAAATATAGACTCTTACGATTTATACTGAGTAATAGGAAAAATATTGTATACTAATCCATTTTTTTTTGCTAGGGGCTTTACGTCGCGCCGACACAGATAGGTCTTATGACGACGATGGAATAGGAAAGGCCTAGGAGTTGGAAGGAAGCGGCCGTGGCCTTAATTAAGGTACAGCCCCAGCATTTGCCTGGTGTGAAAATGGGAAACCACGGAAAACCATTTTCAGGGCTGCCGATAGTGAGATTCGAACCTACTATCTCCCGGATGCAAGCTCACGGCCGCGCGCCTCTACACGCACAGCCAACTCGCCCGGTATACTAATCCTTTATAGACAATATATTTTTTACTACTCTTGTAACTGACATCAACACATTTCATGTAAGCTTTGTCTGTTTGGCAGCCTCGAAATGGGGGAAGCAGAAATATATGCATTTGAAGTAGTATTTCCGGATTTTCCCAAACATATGCTTTGATGAATGACTTTGACACCGTCTCCAATATCTGAACATTGTAGAAAATTAATACTTACTTACTTACTTCCTCTTCATGGATTAGGCTAATAGCCTGTTCCGACCTCAGATTTCATTCCATCTCTGCATAAGACGACCAATATCTCTTCTTCCCGTAGGATGGCATTCCAGGGCAAGTTTTGGGATTCTGTCGTTATCCATCCTCAGAATGTGTTTTTTCCAATTTCTCCTGGTTTGGAATATTCTTTCAATCACTAAGAATATATTTAATTGTTGTCTTATCTCTGGTAACTCTTCCAGTCTCCCACTTAAAAACTTACCTCACTCATAAATCTCAGATGAATAGAAAATTAATATTCTGCTAAGTTATATTTATAAAATCTCATGCATCAGAGAAAATTCATTTCCGTACAGCCCATAATGGCCCATGGAGGAGTGTAAGGTAAAGGCTTCTGCTACCCATAACTTGTAAGTGGAATAAAATGGTTCTATGCCCGACAGTTTTTTTTAACACTACCCCTCCCCAGGAATTCACTTGCTACTCACTTTCGGTGTAGGCTAAATTAGCCTCGGGGCCGTGTGCTTCTCCAAAAGTGGAAATCTCGTTTCTTAATTTTTCAACTTCCTGTTGGAGAATCGAACCCACATTTCTTCAGGTGAACCGACCACGCCTCTATTTTCTCAGATCGGAATCCCGCTTGGACCAACGAAAGATTACAATTAACAGTAGTTCCTCTCTCATATCTGGATACTTTGGAAAATTAATATTTTCAATTCTATGATGTTGATATTATTTTGCTATTATTTTCTATTCATTTTTCTGATTTTAAGAAAAGAAGTAAGTTATATAAGTGGCTGTACCCATTCGCTATGAAGTAATATATTACGGGTATATGAGCTTTGAAAACTAGAACCTACTGCAGTTATTTTCGACTGTTAGTTAGGCCAATCAAGCTGGTAAATCGCTCTAATTCGTTTCGTTGTCATTGAGAGGTACCAGGCTACATTGACGTAGACGATGGACCATTTAAATAAAATTCTTGAAGACGACATTAGGAGATGCGTGGTAGGTGGGTGGGGAGAACCTGGTGCCAAAACAAAAGAATAAAAAACCAGAACCCATTCTCAAAGCAGATTGATATTTCTAGCACCTGCACCGAGGATTTATATGACCCTCGGAAATGTTAAGGATTCCTTTTATCTCCGCTTTGTCAAATCGTGACATCCCGGACATCATAAATCCTGGCTCCGCATATTCGGGCTCTTTGAAACAGAAATAACACGAGCACAAACGCACGACAACCATCAGTTTCTTAACATCGTCCTTTGGCGCAATCATTTTCATTCCATGAACGAACCTTTCATTAAGCGATAGATGTGTTAATCTATACCAATTCACTTCACTACATGTGTACACAAGACTGAGAAGTGAACATTTAATTTGTCGCGTCCTGCTGAGACTGATTCAAATGAGCGACTTAATTTAGTTTTATTAGGATCTTTCTCAGAGGTTGCCCAGCTGAGGCAGTAAAGGCATGCTTAGTTCGCCCGTAAGGATGTTGGTCCGATTCCCTGTCAGGAATTCGGAAAATGTAATCAACAATATTTCATTCCTGGAATTGGACATGGCCTAGAGGCTCACTCACCGTACACCAAAAATTGAGTAGGGCTACTAGATTAATTCCTGAGGCGAAAGGTAGCCGGGCATACAGTTAATCACTCTATCACACTTAGTTCCGAAATTACGAATAGTGGAAGCTTTTATCTTAACCTACTTAAAGGGCCTTCATGCCCTGTACGAAGATACAGTAGCTTTGTTTTCCTTTCCTTTGCTTTTTTTAAATGTATGTTCTTTCGTTTTACGTCGCGCCGACACAGATAGGTTCTATGGCGACGATGGGATAGGAAAGGCCTAGGCGTGGGAAAGAAGCGGCTCTGGCCTTAATTAAGGTAAGCCCCGTATTTGCCTGGAGTGAAAATGAGAAACCACGGACAAACATCTTCAGGACTGCCGAGAATAGGGTTCGTATCCACTATCTGCCGGATGCCAGCTCACAGCTGCCCGCTCTAATCGCACGACCTACTCGCCCGGTTTGTGTGTGTGGATACTCCTCATTTACGCTATGCAGACATTCGCTTAGTTTATTATTTCCAGTATCATTGTAGGCCCTACTGCTCACCATTTCTGATCATATAATAGAAACATATCACCATATACAAAATACACTTAACAGATAATTTTGTCTCGCTGATGTCATAAGGCGCCTTGCGCCTCGAACTTCTAATGCCAAATGGTTCAGTACCTTTCCAACTGCAGCAGCAAGCAAACAGCTTATCTGACGGGAATAAATATGTTGCAAATGTGTCTGTGTACAAACAAACTAACTAATACAACAAACATAAATAAGAAATACACATAGTGACTGTATAACTAAAATATTTGCAGATTACAAGCCAAATCGGTGATTTGACAATCGAAATATCAATTCCCACTCTACATGTGCTTACTGTTAGAAGTCTGTCTCTGAGCCAGACAAGATGATGCCACAGCAGTTGCCCTACGACCCTTATGGACAAAATTATAGGGATAAAAATATGCAATTCCGTAATCTCTTTCTTACCAACTTCTGAATGTAAATTCCGACACATGATGTGTGTATCATTGAACAGAGATTTTTTACTAAATATAATGGTACTACTGTGCTACTACTGTGCCAGAGATATATTTTGTTAGAAATAGTGTGGGTTATTTTAAAAGAGTAAAGATTAAACTGAGATCCTTTTTCCAAAAATGTAACTAAGTTATTGAAGTAAATATTTTGTATCTCATTATGATATTCCTTCTCAAAAAAAGAAAACGAAAGTAAAAACAGGAAATCAGAATATCAGTCATTTGTGAGATAGCACCATCTAGCAGTTTGCCACTCAACACCCGATATATTTTTCCAATTTATCCAGGATACCTGTATTCTCAGGACTATCCTGCACCTATATCTCCATCTTTGGTCACAGTTGATCCCATGTACTTGAAAGTGTCGGCAAACTTCAGCCTTCCTCCATTCACCTAAATCTCTCCATTGTCGTCGTCAAACAATTGCAGATCCCATACACTCAGTTTTCTGTCTACAGAAGGTTAGTCCTCAGACTTCAAGAGCCATTCTCCAGTTTTATAGCTTCCACGGAACACAATTAAAATAATTTTAGTGGTAGGGGCAATAGATTTTATCTGAAATTTCTTGTTAATAATTATGGAATGCACCAATTTTGAAGAAAGTTTACGGTTTGAAATTCCTGTCTAATTTCGCCCTTTCCTATGAGAACTAATGTCGTCTGAATATTATTAATATTTACGACACCACGCTTCCTTTCATGGAACTCTAAACTATTTCTCCCACTGCACCACTAAGCTCCCTTGATGTATGGTGGCATTGCTTGTACGTGTGCATGTCCTTCGCGACATACCTTTATCTTTATATATTGATAAAATCGTTTTCCTCTCTGTATGTCTGTATGTCCCTCTTTCATTCATTCTTTCTTTCTTTCATTCTTTCTCACCAGGTGCCTTTTTCCCGCAGAATAACCTACATCAACTGCAAAAGCATTCCGACGCCTTTCTCCCCGAGATATCTTCAAGCTTTTACCGGTATGTCATCCGTGCCTTTCCATTTTTCATCTACAAAGCCCGAGAATTTTTTTTCCTTGTATATAATTTGCTGTTTCTTGATCCGGTATTCCACTTCAAAGGACTTGGCAAGGATTTTTATAATTTAACAGGTTTCCGTCGTAAGTCTCCCATACGTCTTTGACTTTTTATGATCATTTAACACGTTATACCGTTCATCCTTGATCTGCTTTATATGCATAAAATCCTTTGACTTCCTATACTGTGCCTTTGCTATCCCAGGCAATTTGGTTTCTCTTTTTGTCTTTGCCAGCTCTTTGTACACCTTCTCCAATCCCTCAGCCTTTGCTGAATTCAGTGCTCTTTTAGACACGTTATTATTCTGTCGGTATCTTTCCGTACCTTTCTCTGTTCCATAATCATTGTTGTTCTTCTTTGTTATATTCTTCGACTTGATTGCTTCCCGCAGCACCAAATCTCTTTTTTTATATGGAGCACCATTCCGTGATGTTCTTCCCAGAATGTCACCTCCAGATTGCTTTATCGCACCTCCAGTCCCTTTTCAATACTGCAGAACTCCATCTACAACCTGTCCAGCAACTTCCCTTCGAACTCCTCCTTGAGATGCGGATCATTCAACTTCCACCACCTTTCCTTACCACAGACCAATTCATTATTATGTTCTAATACCACTAGAATGCACAGTCCACACTCAAATAATACACATAGGAATATAACGTTTGAAACACTCCGGTTACCTATTAAAAATTGGATCAGAGTTACCGAAAATTCAGTCACTAATTTGTGCAAAAAATAGCTTAATAAATATGTCGTATTTTGATTTCTTACACATATATTAATTTTCTGAATTTTGAAAGACATGTACTGCAGATATCTAGGTCAAAATTTGAATAATGTGTAAATTATCCCTTTCATATTACATAAACAGATTATAAACAACTATGTACTTTAGGTAGTTGAAACAATATTTTCATTCCATTTGCAAACTTGGAAGGGTGACCTTAGCACCACAACTGAGTCCAGTTTTGCTTCAACTTTAGCATAAACAGTGCTGACTATTGTTTCGAAGGAATTTGCAATCGTCTTCTCGTAACTCTAATTAAAGGAAATCAGAATGCATTTGCCATTTCTTTGTACGTATCTTAATCACAAACTGCACACCATTAGCGTTTTTTTCTGATTAAAATAATGAAAATGTTCAAATCTAACACCTTGGAGCTTGAAACAAAATGTGCTAATACACCATGAAATTCAAATTTTGAAGACTAAAGAGTTGTCAGTTTGAACGAAACATACGAGGTTTCAATATCAGGTGTAAAATATGAAACTAGAGCAGGTGTGTCATTTTAAGTATTAATAATGTGTATTCTTCTAGGATGTTAGTAGTTGCGAACAAAGGAGTGTGAGTTCCTGGATGAGATTATCATAAAATTGTACTGTTTTGGTACAGGCGTCGCCGTCAAAAGTGAGAGTTAGAAGGACTCTAGATATCCTATTCATTATCTAGAAGAATCAGATAAGAAGTTAGCTATAATAATTGTTGGTACAATCTGGTGGAAATAGTGACAGGAATGGCGCAAGCGACTATGTGATAAATGTAAGAACTAGATGAAGGAAGTTTTGCAGATGAACCAACTTCCGTTGTGAGTTCATGTGAGATGAATGGTAGGGGATTGACTCGGCCTTAAAAGCGAGACTCTGTTTTCAATTGTTTGGTGTTTAGAGAATAGGAATTAAATGGGGGCACAGGACTATTTCATATTAGAGGATTTTAAAGGAAATTAATTCACATACAAGGGTTTGCAGAATTAACAGCGAAGGCGGTCGATAATGAAGATCTCTCTCTCTCTCTCTCTCTCTCTCTCTGTGTGTGTGTGTGTGTGTGTGTGTGTGTGTGTGTGTGAATAGTTGAATAAATGTGTTCAAAGGATGATAGGTGATCTACATAAGCAGTAAACCCGATTAAAGTTCACGAGGTAGGTTCAAAATATTATGTAGGCCTACGGTCAACACTCTTAATTCGTTATGTTCGAATAATCGTAAATTAGATGTTTGCGATTAGCTAGGATTATCCGTGACTCGCCACTGACCACATCCATTGCGCCGTAATGTGTATAATATGAAGTACTCTATATTCTACGTTAGAGAATGGAATTTATAACTTCTCTAAGTTCATGAGCTTTTTGCCACTTGAATCAGGATATACGTATATAATTAAAAGGAAAAGATGTCTGTCATAATTATTCGACGTAATACTGCGAACGTTAGTCTCATATGTAATAACTAACTTTATCAGAGAATGTTCGGAATCAAGCCACGAGGCTATTAATGACAATTACGCCTCCACAATGTATGAATGGCGAATTTAATGGCTCATACAATTTAATGACTCCTAATGATATGCATTTGAAGTACTTACTTGACGAGCGTGCAGTATACATTCACGGCGTTGCGCACAGGTGAATCGCTTACCCCTACTAGCTTTGTAGTTGACTGTAAATTAATCTTCACTTTCATATCAACAGTACAAAAACATGACTTTGGTGTAAATATCTCGCCAGGAAATGACAACAACAACGTGGACGATTTGTTAAGCAAAATAATGTCCGTATATACCACTTCGTGATTTCTTTAGTCACATCATTTGAAACTTGATTTATTTATTTTAACTTGAAGTATTTCAACATTTATACACTTTTCTTTTAGCACTGTGAACCGTTACGTAAAAATAATTAAATCACATCTACAAGAGATGCCCAACGTCAGAATCGTTAAGGTTAAATAGTCTCATTGTCGATTTTGCATATAAACTGAATAAGGCTGGTAAAAGAATTAAACGGTTTTTCGAGAGATAACATAAATCAAGTTTGATCCTATGAGCTAGGAGTGTATTAGTACTTTTCGGTGATATATACAACATTAATCTCATAAAAAACGCAAATAAGGCTTAATTTCTGTTATTTCATTCGGTAATTGCAGTTTTTACGCATTTTCTTAATAATAATTGACTTGCATTCTTTCCATAACAAATAACTTACCGCTTCACAAATAATTTGCAGCAGAAGAGAGAGAAATTTGATGTCTTAATATAATATATGCTGTTATACGTGATTTGTAAAGCTTATCTTGTCATCTTCTCACAAGAAATCCTTCCTTGTCGTGCTGCTGATTCAAGTGCGTGTATTTATTTCAAGGAATGGTTGAGGGTACAAAAATTACAAGAAGTAGGCCCTAAATCCGTTAGCATGAGTTTGTCTAGAAACCAGAAAAATCTTTCAAAGTTATGGAATAATACATTCAGCTAATTTCGTAGACCATAAACATACTGCACAAGCCAAGAATTTGTTAGATGGCCTCAAAGTGTACCTTCAATATCAGCAACAATCTCAATGCAAATGGTTATCTTATATTTCTTTAGGCATATACTAGTGGTTTTATCCCAATCAGGGATAAAGGAATGAAGTCATGAGAACATGATCCATAATTTCCAGAAGAAGAAAATGTCATGAACATTTGCGAGGAACGTTTCTCACGGCCACCCTTAATAAAGAATCTGAAGCCCAGTGTGAGATTTTAAACTGAAAAGCAAAATATTATTTGCAAACTAATGGCTATGATATTGGTGTAACTCTTAGTTATCGTCACCTCATAACCTTCAGGTATTGGGGATGAGCAGCGGTCGCTTGGTAGGCTAAGGCCCATCAGGGCTTTAGGGCCATGATTTTATTTACCTAAGAACCTATCCATTAACTTCATAAACAATGTAGAATAAATAATTATTTTGAAAAAATGTCCTATTAAACAAATCATTTAATCACTTTCTCTTTCACGTAGTGTATAACGAAATGTATGATGTATATTATAAACTTTTAACAATTTCATAAACGGAAAAATACCATAGTTTATTTAAATTGCTGGAAAATAGTAATTCCTGGCTTGTTCCTCAAATTATAATTTCAAATGTAGCCATGTATTACGTCCTCACCGATTCTGAACCATAAGTGTAGCAGATTCCATTAGGAATTACTTTCGTACTTCAATGTGGAAGTCCACTGCATGTTACGTTTCATATTACATTTCCAATTCTGTAACAGGTCATCCAGTTTTTGTTTCTAAAAAGCGAATTCTTCACTCAGAGTCACCTCTAACAGTCTGCGATTATTAAGTGCTGAGATTCAATGACAGTTATTGAGAGCAAGTAGCCTCAGTTCTTAGAAAATTCTAGGTTTAAAAACCCAATACGAAAAGAAAAACTGTGAGGTGCCTTAATAATTAGCTTAGAGAGCAGTTTGTAAATGGTTCACTTCCCTCGCAAATAATTAGATCTCGGCCGGACTGGTTTTGCTCGTGTAAGTGAGGTTGTTATCGCGCTCTGTAATTGGGCCTGAGTAATGCTGTAAGCCACACGACTCGGCAGCTGCTACCATACAGCATAGCCTCTTCAGACTCAATGTATACATACAAGGACAAATACACTTTAATCCCCCATTTATCAACGCAATTCGAACATTCCATCAATTTTATTTAAGGTTATTCTTTTAAAGCTTGATTTTATGTCCCTACTGACTATTAACATTCTGTAACCGTATTGTGGCCTTATATTTGCTCTAATAATGGAGCAGAGCCAACGTCTCTTACAATTCCTGGTAGAAGCTACATCTTGTTGGTAAAGGAAGGAAATGCTGCATCTTATTATATTTATGTTACGGCGGGACGAGCTTTTATTAGTTAAAAAAATATAAAATCCCTCATTCAACGTTTGAGTTATTTTAAGATGAAAATACGTAAGCAGCCGATTAGCGATTGTTCCCATGGATGTAGGATCTGTTGTTTAAAAAGCTGGGCAACTTACCTTATAAGTATAACTAGGGCTCGGAAGTTGAAGATCTATCAATTGCCTAAAAACGACTGTAAAAAGACTTTAAAATATCCAAAAAGGACCTAAAAACTAGCAAATAGGACTTAAAAATGCGTACCGACATCATTCATAATTTTAGTTTTAATCACAAATTTAATGCAGGAATATAACATTTTAAAATGCAAACTTCTGGTGGTATGCAACATAAAGTACAAACGTATACGAGTGAAATACTTCTTCTTTCAGGAATTATACATTTTAGATTACCGATAACATAATTTAAGAAAAGGAATTCCGCATTTGTAAAAAAAAAAAAGATCTGCAGAATTTAGAATATTTTTTCCACCTAGAATGAATTCGCCGAACCTGGAACGTACATCCTGGAGAAATAAATTGAAATTAATATATTTGGAGTCATATTTGTCTTAACCACACTAGGGTTACAGAAATTGGAATTCGGAAACTGTACTTCAGTTGGCTTTGCATTATATCTCAAATTCATTTTCCAGGTTCTTAGGTGTGAAGGATCGTCGTTTTCAGACAGCTTGTTGCAACACATCGAGAAACTTCTGTCCCCATCAACGGACGCTAAGGGTCCATGCTTGAAGCAAGTGAGATATTCCTCTTCAAAAGCACTCACATAAACATTTTCTCCTTTCAACATTTCACTTATCTTGCACATGATTTTTCAAGCATTACTTTCATTTTTTATTTTATTTCATGTTCATTTCGTCCTTTCTTACTGGAACAAAAATGTTAAAGATATGATGGGTAAACTAATGATTCGAATTGAGAATGGGCAGTACAAACGTGGTCGAATTGCAAAGAGATAGGACGCTAGGGTCGAAAAACTAAAAAAGTACATATAAAACCCACCATTTTCTGGACTACAATGAACCAGAATGAACATGTAACTCCGAACTTGGAGTGAATTTCGCTGAGCTGGCTATGTTTGCAACTACATAGAGCTATTGATTAAAATGATCACCCATTCTATATCAATTCGGAATATGGGTGCAATATTAATATAATGCCATCATAATTAACAGAATCAACTATCAACTTGACCCTTGCTAACATTCCATAGAGGAGCTAACCACAATGAGACCAGGAAATGGTTCGAGGAACTCAATATAGAGTTCATCAATAAAATGAAGGATTACTGTGCCAACAGAAAAGGTCAAGTTATCAAGAAGAAAGCAGTAGCTAACCTACCATTAAGAACACCAGAAGCGGCAAGTCGAAAACAACAACAAAAACAACAAAGCTAAAGCACAAGTACCGTCGTCCCCAAACTAAATAATAATAATAATAATAATAATAATAATAATAATAATAATAATAATAATAATAATAATAATAATAATAATAATAACAATAATGGATTATTATTATATTATATTATATTATAATATAATTATTATTATAATAATTATATTATTATTATTATTATTATTATTATTATTATTATTATTATTATTATTATTATTATTATTATTATTATTATTATTTTTGCTAGGGGATTTACGTCGCACCGACACAGATAGGTCTTACGGCGACGATGTGATAGGAAAGGCCTAGGAGTTGGAAGGAAGCGGCCGTGGCCTTAATTAAGGTACAGCCCCAGCATTTGCCTGGTGTGAAAATGGGAAACCACGGAAAACCATCTTCAGGGCTGCCGACAGTGGGATTCGAACCTACTATCTCCCGGATGCAAGCTCACAGCCGCGCGGCTCTACGCGCACGGCCAACTCGCCCGGTATTATTATTATTATTATTATTATTATTATTATTATTATTATTATTATTATTATTATTATTATTATTATTATTATTATTATTATTATCATCATCTTATCATTGGCTAAGCCTTTTCAAGCTCTTCTTAGGCGGCACTGGGTTCATACATGATTTCGACGACTGAATCGTTGGCCAATTAACGGTAACGTACAGGTACATTCACTAGCGTTTCTAATAACGATCAAACTGCCACTGATTTTTATTGACAGCTATCGATGGGTTGCGGTTATTTTTCAGAAAGGAAGTCACGAACACGCCACCACGTTTAGTGAACAGACGAATAAATAAACAGCATGAGGACTCTTTAAAAATCAGTCTATATGTACTTTCCAATCTGTGGTAGTGGTAGTACAAATATCTTCATTATAGACCGTTATGACTTTTTGAATGAACTAAGCACCTCTACAATCCTCATTTTGCAAATATTGTGAGTTTCTGTTATCTTTCGACCGAGCTCATTATTCTATACTCCAGCATTTGCCTCACATGACGCCCGCCATCGAAGCCTATTATGGCATTTTTCAATTACTCGACGCATACTGAAAATCTGGACCTCATAGCCCCTCCATGGTCTGAAACCACACTGGTTTCCACCCAACTTCCTCTCCACCGTTGATTGCACCCTCCTTTTCTAAAGGTCTACGAACACTTTGCCTGGTATACCAATCAATGAAATACCTCCACAGTTTTTTCTGTTCTCTTGATTATATATAGGTGCAATCACTTCTTTCATCCATAACTCTATGAAGATAGTTCATTTCTGCTTTGCCACTGCTGGTCTTATTTCGTCTAATGTATTTCTGCTGCTTTATGACATTGTAGTTTATTTACCATTCTTTCCATTAACTCAAGGATAATTAATTTCATTGCTCCATGAATTCCATTGTTCGAGATTTCAATAGAATTATTTCCTGTTACGTTGAGAAGATTTTTAAAAATATTTCTGTCATTTGGCCAGTGGCTGGGATCTACAATGAGTTAACGCAATTTATTTAATACTAATTTTGCCTTTTCCTCCCATTCTTTCTTAATTACTGTCCAGAGAGATTTCCCTGCCGTTTAAACACGCATTTCCAGTTTATTACCGAAATATCCCCACAATTTCTTCTTAGACTCTGCAATGATTTGTTTTGCCCTGTTTCCTTCATGTGCGTTCAATTCTACAGTGTGTCCCAAAAAATACCGAGAACACTTAGTATGTTGTGTGGGCAGGCAAACTGATCCGTTTTCAAGAAAGAACCCATATCCAGAAACGCACCGCTTGGACGCTGTAGCGCATCGAAGTATGAGATGGGTGTGCGTTCCGCATGTTATCGAACAGTGTACCTCCTACGTCATTGCAGAGTTTACATCGGTGGTCCTGGGTCTCATGCACATGACCCAATACGTGCGGTTGTCTTTGGAGAATTTAAATCGCTCCGTGGACTCGAGCAATGAGGTCCTCTGCTGACGTTACAGGAGCGTCATATAACCATACTATTCATACTACCTACGTGGAACTGTCCGGCTTCTCTTAGTCGTCTCTCGATGGTCGCGAACGTGGAGTGATGTTGGGTACGTCTGTTTGGAAAACATTTCGCATACAATCTGCAGCAGCTCTACCAATGCAATCCACTTTTGCCGTTTGCAAGCACCGTGTCGGTCATTTACGCAGCTGTTAACAACGTTATGGCACTGGCAGTCTACAGTACACAAGTAACGCAGTAGGATGCGCATCAAGGACTATGCGGAGGAGTGTAGCGCATGCGCAGGAATGTTCTTAGGCTGAGCTCGTCAATCCGCAGTACACAGATGGCTAAAGGGTTGCATACCTTCCGTAATGAGACACCAAATCGGAACAAATTGTCACGTCCGTTCTCAGACTTCGACGCTCTCCAGCGCCCAAACCGTGCATTTCCGGGCAGGGGGTCCTTACTGAAATCCGATCAGTCCCATACATCCCATACATCCCACATACTAGGCCTTGTCGGTGTTTTTGGGACACCCTATATATTTATACGATTTCTTTTTTTGAAGCTTCCTTTTTATTCCTACTATACATGTATTAATCCACCCAGCTATTAGATTTCTTAAGTATTTGCACACAGTTCTTCCAAGGTATTCCCTTGCTTTTTCTACTTCTGAATCCCTGTATGTCACCCAATCGAATTCTATATCCTCAACCTGCTGACTGACAATTCATTGTACATTTTAATTAATCATATCCATGTACTTCTGTCTAATTCCCTCAGTACGGAGATTTTCTACATCTGCACACTGTCTTAACTTTCTCTACCCTACGCATAATGATACTGTTATGTACGCACAGTTAGATGGGATCAAATTAACACTGAGACGGGGCAAATTAAATATAAATGGCACAGTAGTAGTTAAAAAAATACACAATAACGTACCGGGTGGCAGATAATTACTAACACAATAACAGTAAGGATCACCGGGTGAGTTGGTCGTGCGGTTAGGGGCGTGCAGCTGTGAGCTTGCATCCGGGAGATAGTGGGTTCGAACCCCAGTGTCGGTAGCCCTTAAGATGGTTTTGCATGGTTTCCCATTTTCACACAAGGCAAATGCAGGGGCTGTACCTTAATTAAGGCCACGGCCGCTTTCTTCCCATTCCTAGGCCTTTCCTATCCCATCGTCGCCATAAGACCTATCTGTGTCGGTGCGACGTAATACAAATAGCAAAAAAACAGTAAGGATCACAGTGCACAGAGATCAGGCAAGATAAAAATTAACACACACTGTGCGAATACAGTGACACAAAGAAAAATCAAACAATAAATTGCAACACAGAGTCACTACACCCGAAGCAGTAAACTAAAAAGGAACAGAAATAAATTAGTACAAGCAAAGAAGCACAGCAACTTACCTCAAAGGGGTAAATGTGTGGAGAGCGGGCTTATAGTGGGTCATTGCAATCAAGACCCCTTTAAAAAAAAAGAATGAATAGAGTAAATTTTAGAGATTAGTTCAGAACCGTTATCATGAAAAGTTAAAACCTAGTTTTTTGAAATAGTAGAATTTAATAACAAGAGTATATGAGTATTAAGTCTTCAAGGGAATCGATAACTAAATCAATAAATAATTGGATGATTTAGAAATAATAGTCCAAGGAAAAAAGAAGGAACTGGTAGTTTAACAATTAAATTATTTGACAAGGTTAAATGGAGGAAAACGAAACCAAAACCTTAGTACGGTTTAAACACAAGAACGGGGTATTTTAAGATACCAGAGAGTGGAAATCAAAATCAAATGCCCTCAAATATAATAATTCATATGAAAACCCACCGTATAAGGGAATCAAATAGGGATAATTCCAAAATCAATTAAGGTAGAGAACTTAAAATCAATAGAATAAAAGTCAGAGGGCAACAGGAAGTAGGAGAAATGTGGAGCAAGGTAGACCAAGGTCATGTCAAGGAGAAGTCACTACTTAATTCAAAACTTTTTTAATTAAATTGCAGGAGAATAACAAATGGATGACACCACAAATCATACAATAAAGTGGTGAAGTAAATGTGAGATCTGTAAATATCATCATTAGGTCGTCTAGGGCAAACTCAAGTCAAGCAGAAGTAACTGCTTAATTCAATAAATTACTAATTAGTCAGGAGAATAAGAAACGGATGACACAACAAATCCAATAAAGTGGCGAAATAAATGTGAGATTAGTAAATATCACCATTAAGGCTCCTTTCACACGGTCCACTTGCTTTCCACGCCACGCCACGTCACTCCACTCCACTTCTCAGACACTTGCCGTCCACTTCCGTCAACTTACCGGCAACTTCTCGTCCCCACCTCATATTTGCGTCTCGGTTTGAATCTGGTCCATGGACGCGCATATTATCCTTGGGATTTTTATTCTTCCGAAAAGAAGGTTGAGGTGAAAGAACAGTACTAAGGTTCATTGGGTCCATCCATTGAATTCATATCGCCTAGAACGAGGAACTCACATCGTTCTTCTAGATGAACATACCAATGATCTAAAAATGTTCCTTAATTACTTTCGTATGAGTGGGAATTTGTTTGAATTGTTGTCAATCCTTGAAGCAAGTTTACAGCGTCAGGACACCAACATGAGAAAATGTATTCCGCCGATATTTTGAAACAAAAACTTCAAACTTGTGACGCACACAATGTTGACCGTTTGAACGACTGATTTAGTGAGCTACCAGTATGGCCTTGCTACCAACACCTACCTTCTGCAAATAAGACTGGTAATTCTCACGAATAAGATCGGTTTTCTTTTTTTTTTTTTTTTTTTTTTTTTTTTTTACAAGTTGCTGTACGTCGCACCGACACAGATAGGTCTTATGGCGACGATGGGACAGGAAAGGGCTAGGAGTGAGAAGGAAGCGGCCGTGGCCTTAATTAAGGTACAGCCCCAGCATTTGCCTGGTTTAAAAATGGAAAACCACGGAAAACCACCTTCAGGGCTGCCGACAGTTGGGTTCGAACCCACTATCTCCCGAATACTGGATAATAGCGGCACATAAGCGACTGCGGCTATCGTGTTCGGTCCGAATAAGAAAATGTTATTATGTAATTTAATTGGAAGCAGTTCTTTTGAAATGAAGACTGCTAAAAGGCCTTGATTAATTATTTTTCAATGACCCATGTTATTGTAATATCGAAAATTGTTAACATATAACACATATAGCCTATTACTGTAGATATCAACTTCTCTCTCTTTGGAGTTGTCCAGTTCGGCAGAAAGTGGAATCACTTCATGGGAAACTTTATTCCACATTTGAAGCCTTTTATTTTATTTGAATAGTCTGTCGTTCGTTAATCCCACTGACAAGGCCGATTTTGTATTTCTATTATTAACTTTTCAGTATCTATAAATGGAACCGACATTTTGAAACGAAATCTTCGAACTTGTAGCTAATTTATATGTTGACTGTCTGAACGAGCTAATCTGATTCAGTGATGAGTGAGCTTCCGGTCGCCCAGTGTGGAAGACACTTCTGGCCGGTCGACAGCAGCCTGCTGTTGACGAGAGTGGACGGAGGTTGCGCCACACGAAGTGTCTCGTGTGAACGCTACCGGCCTTTTACCACACCTCTGGTGGAGTGGAGTTGAGTGGCGTGGCAAGCAGTGGATCGTGTGAAAGGGCCCTAAGTCTTCTGGAGCAAACTCAATTCAATCAGAAGTACGGTAACTGCTTAATTCAATAAATTACTCATTAAATTGCAGGATAATAAGAAACGGACGACAGCACAAATCATCCAATGAAGTGGTGAAATGAATGTGAGATCAATACATATCAACACCAAATCCACCAGACCAAACTCAAGTCAAATCAATCCGCAACGTTCACCCAATCTCAGTCCAATGAGACTCAAGTCTCTAATCCCAAAAAACAAAATTTCCAGCATGAATGTCACCAAGACGACGAGCAAAATAAAAATCAGACAGTAAAAACATGTGACAAATCACCGTAATAATGATGGTGATTTCATTTTTCTCAATACATAATTAACAACAATCGGTGATTAACAAGTTACCTCACCAAGATGAAAGGTTAGCTTAGCGAAGAGATGGGTATAATAAGTGAAACCCCTACGGTATTTAAAATCAAGGTGAAATAATACAGTCTAAGAAAGGCCGAAAATTTACCATTAAACATAACATTATGGGAGTAGTATCTGACATAAGAATAAGAAACATCGTAATAAATGATACAGATTTACCAATGGAAAAGTACAAGTTTGAATGCCTCCTAAACGGAAGGACGTAAAGGAAATTACTGACCAAGGAAAATAATTAAATCCACAAACCAGAAGAAGAATGGGTTTTAGTAGAGGGTCAGTAATGAAATTAAGAAACAGAAGCAGTTTACAATATAATATAAACTAACTGGAATGCCAGAAATTCATTGGATGTTGGAGGAGAATGCAGATCAAACGATAAAACAATAAAATTCATATACCGAGCAGGAAAATACCAGGAAAAATAAATAAATCTTTATAAAATTCTCACCCCAAAAGGGGGACAAAACCATCGAAATGTACTGAAAATACCCACAGTATAATAATAATAATAATAATAATAATAATAATAATAAGATAATAATAATAATAATAATAATAATAATAATAATAATAATAATAATAATAATAATAATAATAATGATAATAAAATACCAGAGGACATAATAGAGAGGGCCATCTTTAGGAAGAAAGTTGCGGAGTTGAGAGATGATCCAGAAAAAGAACCAGCTAAACCACGGAACATCTTGGCGGAAGAACGCCTGAAAAGGAGAGTGAGGTCGAAAAACCTTTGGTTTCAATGTAAACAAAAAGGCGTAAGTCTAATAAAGAGACGCAGGTAACTTGTGTAACCGTAGTTCACAGTTGGCTGTATAATAAATAAATAAATAAATAAATAAATAATAATTTGGTCAATACCTTTGGCATTTACTGTGCCATTGCGTATTCAAACGACTTCACAATCAAACTAGGTAAATATTACGATTCCTAGAGAATGTTTCCTTCATTGTAGACTGCAGTTTTGATACACTGTAAACGCACTCGAATTAGAGATTATACTAATAGGTGCTTATGAAAGATGAATATCCTTACCGATTATGAGAGATGTACTAGGTTAACAGCGAGGGACGGGTTGATTAACTGTCAGCTTGCATTCGAGAAATTTTGGATTCGAAGATATTACCCCTTTATCAACGGTATGACCTTTAGCTTATCATTCCAAACTCCTCTTTATCCCATTGTCACCGAAAATCTGTATATGATTGTGTGATTAATTCACCCGTAAAAATTCGAGATATCAAGTTTAGAACTACAGATAGCGAGAAGTAGTTACCCTCGGTACATCCTGATATAAGACTTATGGTTAACAGCTCAATGTTATGGTCTATACAGATGTAATCTTTATCCTACGAACCAAGTGGTGGCAAATTGATTCCTTTTTCATGATAGATCTTCTTTTCCTTCTGCTTCCTCATATTGCATTACACTATTTTACAAATGTGGATATAATGTACAATAATATACAAAATTATCTAAGTATGAAAAGAACAACACATGGAAAAGTACTCAGTTAAGGGGTTAATGTTATGGACTTTATATAAATGATGTCGAAGAATTGAGGCGGAGTATTTGACTATTGAGATGACTGTCTCATCTTGCAGATTTCTTGCCGGTTTATATTTTTTCGCGATATCACGAAAGATTTCGGAATAGTTCTCCTCGAGCCGAAGAAGAGTCCAGTCTCACAGTAATATTCCGAAGGATAGAAGACTTAAGGAAGAAAGGTATGGTTTGTTGATAAATAATATTTTTCTCATTGTCCACGTCAGTCGAATGAGAGACGGAGATTTATATTATTATTATTATTCCGTGAATGTTGTACATCACAGAGGTGTAAGAAGGTGCCGGGGTGAATGACCACAGCATAAGTTAAAACACTAAATTTTGAAATGTTATTTCTTTCCTCTTTTTCCTGAAAGTGGATAGGTAGAAAATCTGAATAAACAACAACAACATAATAATTAGCTCGTCAGCTCCAAAACAATGACATAAAGTTCACAAATCAGGTAAAACCTAGAGACAGTTATCAACATGATAATATACGGAGGATGAACATTATAGCTCTGAAACAGGCACACTTTATAAGGGCATGTTTGCTCCACTAACCTTCATAGCCTAGGAGTCTGAGCTCCAAAATTAATACAGTCAGGCCCCTCAGAGGCATAAATTTCTAACAGCGCACAAGGTTATACCTGACAATCTCCGTATAAGGTATTTACAGTCACTTCTGTTCAAACGTTTTTCACTTTCTTTTCTAGAAACATAAACTGGGACAATGAATGTCCATAATAAATGGCCATAATGTAAAATGGACAGAAACAAAATGCAAGGAGACGAAAAACCTGCAATCCTTCTTAAAAAAATCTCTTAAAACCCTAAGTGGGCGTATGACCCAAAAGGCAAAGGCTAAAGCTATTCTACACCGGGGTGACTAAATAAATTAAATACCAAAAGAGTGTTAAGAATTTTAGAGGATACGAAACTTCAGTCACCCCACGCCAAGTTGAATGGGAATCATCAGAGGGAAATCACTCTTGGTACCCGTACATTACATATTTTTCGGTAAGGAATAAAACAGAGTCCTTAGACTGACCGAAAATTTGACTTCTAAACCACAAGGTATAGATAGACATTTGCATTTGAAAAAAAAAGAGCTTTGAAACCTTCCCCTCAAGCTATCTGCCGGAACTGTCACATGTTAAGAAAATTCTGCCATTTCCTTGAGTTCCTGGGCCTTCCGAACGCCGACCTCCGGCCTCTGCTCCCTTTACTACACGCCGCACACAATAAACCGGAACGTTGTAGATGACAATACGGTCTTAAAGAGCCCAGCTTTTATAGCATCTCGAGGGAAGTTTCCAGAACTCTTTACAGATAGGCTGGATGCCTGTACACACTCCCAATTTCAATCGGTTAGAGAAAATATTCACCAAATTTCTGATTGGTGAATAGATAAAGGAGACTGAGGGTGTCAGAAGTGTTGACAACCTTGACTCAAGAACAAAACAATCTTCAAAAACTTCGGTTATCCAACTGTAAAAATTAAAGATGAATTGCCCTTAATCCCGCCGGAGGGGGCACTTAGGCCGATGGTAGAGACATCTAACAGTTGAAAATCTAAGTATCTTGCATAACATTAGTTCATGTTCAATTAAATAGATGTCCTTATAGAAGGCGCGCAGTTTAACTGTACGGTACAATTATTATTATTATTATTATTATTATTATTATTATTATTATTATTATTATTATTATTATTATTTACGCCATGGCGCAAAAGCCTCGAAGGGCCATGGCCTACCAAGCGACCGCTGCTCAGCCATAAGGCCTGCAGATTATGAAGTGTCGTGTGGTCAGCACGATGACGAATCCTCTCGGTCGTTATTGTTGGCTTTCTAGATCGGATTATTATTATTATTATTATTATTATTATTATTATTATTATTATTATTATTATTATTATTATTATTATTATTATTATTATTATTATTATTATTATTATCTGATGCCTGTCTTCGCAAAGAAGTTTGGCGACCATTGTCAGAGTTGCCGTTTCGTGAATGTCTAACCACTGTTGGAGGTTCTGCGGCCAGGAAAACCTTCGCAGTAGTGATGGGACATTCGATTCATTTTACTGAATCAATTCATGTGATTCGGTTCACGTTACTGAATCGATACAGTGATCCGATTCACGGCACATTAGTCACCGCTCCTACTGCATTTGTGTAGTATGTACTGGTAAGACAGCAGCAACAGCATTCAGTGCTCGCAGCTGCCATCTGGTCTTCGTACTATGAACTCCTTTCTTAGAAAAAATGCTAGTCACTCTAATACATCAAAGGTTTCCGGCGACGCAAGATGGGAAAGGTCTAGGATTAGGAAGGTAGCATCCATGGCCTTAATTAAGGTACAGTCCCAGCATTTCCTGGTGTGAAAATGGGGAAACTACGGAAACCCATCTTAACGGCTGCCGACGATGGGATTCGAACCCACCATCCCCCAAATGCAAGCGCATAGCTACGCGATTCTAACCGCACGTCCAACTCGCTCAGTCATTTTTCAAAATATGTATTTTTCTGTCAGCTGAGGACTTTTTAAATCGTCATATTTTGTATAGGCTACCCGAGATGTACAGTAGCCCGCTGGTTTTCTGATTCAACATACTGTTCGTTAAGTTATTACGTCAGTCGGCTCACTTACTGTCCACAAATGATTGAAGTCTTGTGCGACGATGTGACATATGAACTGAGCCGTTCTTCCTAATATAACACAGGTATTTGAGTGATCGTGAGCATGACTCATAGTCATACGGCAGGCTAGAGTCAAGTTTAATTAATTGTCAAATTTCAACTAAGTTATAATACTAAGATTCATTAAACTAATAAATAGTATAACCTAATAGCCTACCTACTTACTAGCTACTTCAGAATTATGTTTTGACTACATTTTTAACACTGCAAATAAATCCATCTATTATTTAAACCTCCCTGTAAGAAGAGGATAGTGAATGCAAGTGGGTATTATTTTCAAATGAGCTGAGCTCGAGAGTTCATTATAGTATACGATTCTTTCGGTGTACCATGGCTCACTGTATGTCTCGCTGCAGCGGAAGGTCGGCTCTCCACCAGTGCCCAGTGTGCCGATAAGGAACCGTGTGTATCTTGTGTCTCACTGATCCGTGACTGCGTACGATTCTTTCGGTGTGCCATGGCTCACTGTATATCTCGCTGCAGCGGAAGCTCGGCTCGCCGCCAGTGTCCAGTGTGCCGATAAGGAGCCGTGTGTATCTTGTGTCTCACTGATCCGTGACTGCGTACGATTCTTTCGGTGTGCCATGGCTCACTGTATATCTCGCTGCAGCGGAAGCTCGGCTCGCCGCCAGTGTCCAGTGTGCCGATAAGGAGCCGTGTGTATCTTGTGTCTCACTGAGCCGTGCTCGTTCACGATTCTTTCGATGTGCCATGATTCACTGTCTCGCTGCAGCGGAAGCTCGGGTCCCCGTCAACGTCCAGTGAGTGCGCCACTCAGGACTGTCCGCTGGGAGTAAGCTGAATCGTGTGCCGTGAGCTCCCCGTTCCTGTGAATCGATTCACTCGGACACTTGAATGAATCGATGCACTGCTCCGAATCATGCAGTCAGTAGCCAACGCTAGTTCGTAGTCCAGCTCCACGTTTCCCCTCATCTTCTCTTCTGTGTTGAGTTGTACGCAGGCTGTATCTGCCATTTCTGCAGACGTGGCTGAAACAGGCTGCTTGCCTGAGCTTTACAAGTGTTAAGAGTTCACATGGCGAAGTACCTCCTCGTTGGTGACGTGGTATTCCCATGGGTTCTTAAACACTCTGCGAAACATCCACACTTTAAAGTGGTATTCCCATGGGCTCTAAAACACTCTGCGAAACATCCACACTTTAAAGTGGTATTCCCATGGGCTCTAAAACACTCTGCGAAACATCCATACCTTAAAGGCCTTCTGAAGGTTCATTGATGCATTTAATGTCCATTCCTCAACATTGTAAAATCGTACCGGTAACGCATAACACTCCACGACACGCAAACTAGTTTCGAACCGGAAGCTACAGCTACACTCAAGTTGTTCTAATTTCACAAACACTCTTCTTGCAGTGCCGATTCTCGTTTTCATTTTTATAACCGGATACCATTCTTGTGTTAGCCAGAATCCACAGTACCTGGAATTTAACACCTCATCAATGATGTTTCTATCGTTGGAGATAAAATAATTGGTGATTTTCTGTTTGCTGATTGCCATGAAAGTTGTCTTCTGAATGTTGATTTTAAGGCCAAACTCCTTGATTACTTCATTGATGCTGTTCGACAGGAAATTTTATTAAATATAACGGTGTCATCTACATAGCGGATAGAATTTATTATCAAGGACAATTCGAAAAATTGATTCAAATTGTAAGTTGGGAAGGATTGGAGAGAATACAATCATCCTACGAATTAAACCGGAACAATTTCTGGACTGACTCGGCTGTAGCTTGGAGTCGTTCATCATATACTGTAGTACACAGAGAATTATACAATTAGAAATTCGGCTGTAACTTTTGTGCCGTTGAGTATTCTTCCTTTCTTACCACATTCATAGACATTCCCCTCCTCTATCTCTGCAGCGCAGGAGCGTTCAAACAGACTACTTCCTTCTGTCGCTGGGAGGATCGTGGAGGAAACATAGTCACTTTACATTAAAGTGTTCATGAATGGGAGCACCATTAGGTGGTAGCCCGAGGGCAAGGTTCGTTAAGGAGTGGGTGGAGTAGACGTCCATATTTCATCTTCCTCTTTGTTTCTGTCATTGGGGTACCACAAATTACCTCCATTCCCCGCTCGATTTATGAAAGAACTGTTAATTAACAATCGAACTGGTAGCGAACAGTCCTCAGGCAATCGTACAGGAGCAGTTCTCACCGTATTTGGGTGGTCGACATGTTCTGTATTTCTTACTTTCGTTTAATCTTCAGTTTTGTTGTGGACAGCCTAGGTCTTGCTGAAGCCGTGCTGGGGTCTCTTACAGCAAATACAGACCTAGGTACGAAGGAAATGTGGACCGCTGAGATTGCTGCACTTGGGACTCAAAACTTCTGCTCATGTGTGAAAACAACGGCATCGTACCTGAGTTAGGTATTTATTCGTTTGAGATACCTCGTAACATATTTATTGTCTGACTGTCTACAGTACTTGTCTTCGATAGCCGGGGTGAATGGCTCAGATGGTTGAGACGATGGCCTTCTGGCCCCAACTTGGCAGATTTGATCCTGGCTCAGTCCGGTGGTATATGAATACGCCAGCCTCGTGTTGGTAGATTTACTGGCATGTAAAAGAACTCTGACATCTCGGCGTGTCCGAAACCCGTCAAAGTAGTTAATGGGACGTAAAGCAAATAACATTATTATTATTATTATTATTATTATTATTATTATTATTATTATTATTATTATTATTATTATTATTATTATTATTATTATTATTATTATCCTCGATAGCTTGGTCACATAGGTGGTTCAAGTAAATTGGGAAAAAGCAATCTGATTCGCGGCTGGAGTAAAAGTGTTAATATTGAAGTCTGTCAATAAAACGGCAGGCTTGTTAGTAAAGTAAACTATTAACATAATGTTAAAGCAGTCTGGTTGATGTAAAATACGTTTTGGGTGCTACTGAGTAGCTTCCTGTTGCGATCTTCCAGTACTGGAATGACCTGGCCAGAGACAACGGTGAAGACTGTTCTGCTGTGTTCCGTTCAGTATCTAAACTCTTCAAACCTATCAATACTTACACAGCACGGAAATAGTAAATGTTTGCATTATTTCGCATCGTAGGATTAATGCATGCTGTATAAGTTAGAAAATGTTATTTTCGATAACTTTTGTTATGTAGCTTTTATCGATTAGACCAGTGTTAATGGAGGTATTTGAGAAATACTTAGTATAATAATGTTCTTGGTTTCATGTAGTTACATTTACAGTTTTCGGAGACACCTAGGTGGCAGGATTTGGCTCTGCAGGACTTCTTTTAAGTATTGGTAAATCTACAGACACAAGGCTGGCGTATTTCAGCACCTCCAGATACCACCGGCCTGAACCGGGATCAATCCCGCCAGTTTGAGTTCAAAAGGTCAGCGCTCTATCATCCGAGCTACTCATCACGAGAACCGAGCGGGTTGGCCGTTTTGTTAGGGGCGCGCAGCTGTGAGCTTACGTTCGGGAGAGAGTGGGTTCGAAACCCACTGGCGGCAGCCCTGAAGATGGTTTTCTGTGGGTTCCCATTTTTACACCAGGCAAATGCTGGGGCTGTACTTTCATTAAGGCCACGGCCGCTTCCTTCCCACTACTAGTCCCTTCCTATCCTATCCTATCCTATCCTATCCTATCCTATCCTATCCTATCCTATCCTATCCTATCCTATCGTCGTCAAAAGACCTATCTGCGTCGGTGCGACGTAAAGCCAATTGTAAAAAAAAATCATCACGAGAGAAATAATTGTTTAGACCGCTCCCCAAACTACTATTTCAACCAGTGTGGATAAAATTATGTATTATCTGGATTTCAGTGCTTTCTTTCCTGATCTAAAATCTCGATTTTTAACTCAATTCTGTTCAGCCGTTTTCTCGTGATGCAACTACGTACATACAGATATGAAGGAATTTAAAAATTGCATTTCCATCGTATTCTAGACATTACGTAGATTACATTCATTACTTCTTCACTGGATTTATTTATTTATTTATTTATTTATTTATTTATTTATTTATTTATTTATTTATTTATTTATTTATTTATTTATTTATTTATTTATTTATTTATTTATTTTGTTTCTGATTATGAAGGTACTGCTGAAAATAGGCCAATAGGCCACATCAGGGGAGTAGTTACTGTAACTAGCTGGCGATCCTTAAAAAAACTTTGGGAACCTACCATTAGATTTCTGTGAAAATGCACCTGCCGATGAGCCTTGTTTTAGAAATCTCTACTTTCAAAGTCCAGTGGATTGTTTATATGAAATTCTCTGAGAATGTTGAAGAAATCCTAATCATGAATACATTTGTATTAAAATTAGAGATTTCAACATTTGAATCTACCCACAAAAGGTAGATTATGATAGAGATCTATTCAAAGAGAGAAAAGGACTGAATATTGAATATATTTTGAAATATACTATCTAATATCGAAGTTCTCAGAACAGTATAGTACTATAATCTAGGGAAGGCTCGCACATCCTAGATTACCTGTTGCTCATTTCGGGGCCGCGCGCGTGGCGTAGCGAGGAAACATAGCGTGAATAATACGTTGAATGTTTATGCTCATATCCCCTGTAGGATTGTAAGAGTGTTTTAGTATGAAGTATTGTTAACGAGGACGACGAGCGTAATGGTATGGCCACTGGCATTTAATTTCACGTCTTTATTTATCGAGATAAGTAAAATGGCAGATCTCGATGGTAAATCATTATGATTTTATATGACTTAAACCATGAAGTATGAAAACAAATGTAGCGAAGGTGAATTCCAACATAGATAAAATCATTAAAATTAAATACAGTGAATGAAGCCTTAACCAAACCCGCCAATATTGCCTCCATACATGTTGGTAGTTAGACAGTGTGCAACAAATTAAGCCTCTGTATTCGGCGTGGCGAGTGTCGCTGCCGCGGCAATGAATACCATGAATTTCGTAGCATAAATTAAGTTATGCGAATGATTAATCGGGCCTTGTCCTACGAAGTGACCACTATTGAACTCGAAGGCCTGCAGGTTACGAGGTGACGAGTGGTCAACACGACGAATCCTCTCGGCTGTCGTTCTTGCCGTTCTAGACTACCTCCGTCGAGTAGCTCCTTCATTGTAATCGCGTAGGCTGAGTGGACCTCGAGCCACCCCTGACACACAGGTTAAGAGGCAGGTACAATCCAGATTGCAAACAAGTGCGTACCTGAAGGGGATTATCTGGGTTTGACACACATTAGAGTCCAGATTGCGAACAAGTGGGTACCTGAAGGAGATGATTTGGGTTTGACACAAATTAATGAGTCGAGATTCCGACCAGGCATAAAGTAGAGGCGCTTAAGCGAGAATATAATGAGCAAGAATATATCTTTCTAGATATGTCACACTGCTTATCTAGGTGGATTGTGGCAACAGTATGCATCACTAGAGGAACATACACAGTCTTCTGAAGTTCTTTAGATAGCCGCTTTAATTATTACTCGAAATACCAAGTTGCCCAACCCGCTTGACTAGAAATGTTGACCTGTATATGAACAAAATTCTAATTTGACGGGCTGCAGAAAAATTAACCCTCAGTTGGTACACCAAGTTTTGGTACACATAATTGGAATACTGGGTAATAACTTACACAAAAGAAAGTTAAAAGCATGTACAAAAAACTCCACTTGTTTCCAAATAAATTGACTATTTCACCTCTTATGTACTATTTTGAATAATAATAATAATAATAATAATAATAATAATAATAATAATAATAATAATAATAATAATAATAATAATAATAATTGTACCGGGCGGTACACCTCCACGTCGCTAATTCAAACTTTGCGCCAGTTGAAACTCCCCTACTGGAGGAAGTCTGAACTTTATCTAAGGTGTTAATTTTCAAGTTTCTCAGATGATGTCACTACTTGGAAATTTTGAAGTTTCTGAACTGGGTCGTTTTCGATGTATTTTTGTTTTGCCTGTAGTAAGAAGTGTGAACTTTCTCTTCTAGAGGACACTACTGAAGAACTACAATAGTGCACCCTAGTGCGAAGATAAAGAACTGTTTTTTGGAGAAAAATTGAATTCATAAGTTTGTTCTTTGTTAAATTTCTTGCAGTCATGGTTTAAGTTGGCAATATTAACCCTTTCTTTCCCCTTGTTTTGAATTTAGCCAATCCCGAATTTCTTTAGTTAATTTATGACCAATCAGGTGTATCTTCCCCAAAGGGGATATGTTGCTTAACCCTAGCCAATAAAATGATTGTGGGCGGGTGTACTCATTCCTGAAACGCCTCGAACTTTCCGCGAGAGTATATAAACTGCTGATTTTCGGGTCTCCGCGCCACTCCAGTAACATCTTTTGGTGTGTAAAGTACATAGCAGGGGGCGGGAAGCGCCTCTTTCTTCGGGCAGCAGTTCAACAACAAGGTAATGGCCGTTTAATAACTTCTTTTCTTGCTAGCTCAGCAGTTTAACTCTCGGGGCAGGTCCGATGCTTTTCCACCATGTAACCTTTCCCTAAAATGTAAAGACTCTTAGTATCTATTCTCTCTTAAGCTGCATATTGGGATAGAGAGTGCTTAACCCTCTCGAGCTCCCACTCATATTGCATTGAGGTGAACTTATTTTTTTCTCAACCGTTTCTTCCTTAACGTAATGTAAATTGTTTCATTCTAAAGTCACCTCTTTAGTATGGGATTAGCCCTTGCATTAGCGGCCTAGAGCCAGATTAGGTTTTAAATAAAATGTGTTACGAGTGCAAGAACGCCTCCTCTCAAGTTGGTATTTTAGAGGCCACGTAATTAACCTTTCCTTACTTAATAGGCCTCAGTAGGTTGGGTATTTTACCCCTGTTTTCGTGTCCGTGGAGGACAACTTGAAAGTGGAATTTGGTGTGGCCTTGGATAGGCTTAAGGTTTGAGAGCGAGTGGCTCTTTCTTGAAAATTGAGTGTTGTATGCCTCGAGGAGGCTTTTCTGTGTAATTTAGAGCAAGTGCTCCTGGGCATGAATGGGGTTTTCTGCCCCTCTGTTAAAACTTGTTTTGGGGTAAAGTTGGGCTAGTTGCCCAAGAATTGCGAGTTCGGGGCTCGAAGCCCAAATCCTGTAAATACTGTAATTGTACTTTTGTTGCCTTGCTACTCTGTACCTGCCATGCTTGTTATTTCTTGATTTTGAAAAGAAAATATAACCTTGTTAAATTTTATCTTAACTTTAATTTCGTATTTTGAGGCCCGTTCACCCCCGCACCTTCTTTCACAACTGCTGTTCCACAGATACCTCGGAACAAGTGGTAGCAGAGCGTGGTTGAATGGGTCTCAATTTAGCCCCTTTTGATGGCTAAACATTGCTTTGATTACTACTCTAACTATTTTCTCAGTTGTTGGAATTTTTTGATTTTTCCTTTTTCAAAATTTTTCTGTCATCATGCCCGGCCCTCGCGATGTTCTCCATCTTAACTATTTGCCCAAGGAGGAGTTGATCTATGAGTTAACTATTAGAAATGTGCAATCTGGAGGCACGGTTGCGGTAGACACAAATAAGCTTAGAGAGTCCCTTGATTTGCCCATTTCCATCCCCACTTTGGGAGAGAAAGAAATTGACGACTCTCTTTCCACGATCACTGACAATACTACTGAGCTAGCATCTGTAGTTAGTTTTTTGAAGAAAATGATCCTTCTCCTAATCAAATTAAGCGTGTGCAAGCCAGGCTATTTCGTTTTTCAAATAGAGTTAACGATCTGTTGTCTCTGAAGTTGAATGACGTTCAGAGGAAGGAAGCTAGTATGGTTCTTGAAAATCTTTCTGAATTGTCCAGTAAGGTTACCCAATTGTTAAATGGGGAAGTTCCTCCCAAAACTGATCAACCCGTCACGGTGAATGTAGGTAGCGAGGAAGAGCCTCCTAAGGGAGACGTCAATAGGAAAACCGTTGCAGCTCAAACAACCTCTGCCCCATTGGACAACGAGTCTGAACGCCGAACCTCGTTGAATAATGTACGTTCTGAATTGACATCTTTGCCACTTAAACCTTTACCTACTATGTCACCTGGCTTCAGCAGCTTGCCTCATCCATTAGCAATGTTGCTCAGAGGTATCTCTAAATTTTCTGTTAACACTACCAGTGAAGTTATTTCATTCTTAAGGTTTTTAGCTGAGTTCCAGGATCATGCCCTTTTTTTTCTCTTTCTCCATGTCAGATTTTGCAAATCATCTATCTCTATGCAATTGGTATTCTCTCAGACAAAATAGTAAGAGCCATCGCCGAGCAATCATCTATTGAGGACTTCCACGCCCACTTGCTAGCTAACTTCATCCCGGCTAGGGCAAGGTCCTCCCTTATTCAGAAGTACTATTATCGTGTACAGCGGTTAGATGAAAACTTGGCAGATTTCATCCAAGATATTAAGTTCTATACTAGGGTGTTTGCTCTTCACTTCCCTGAGAATCAGATTGTACAAGCTATTGTGGAAGGTATCTCACCATCCTATAGGTCATATTTGTGTTTCGCGGCGTGCCCGCAAACTTTCTCTGAACTTGAAGCATTGGCTGTCTCAGCGGAAGGAGTTAGATACGCCGATTCCTTGCGTGTCGCGAAAGAACCTCCTCCTTCTTTTGGTAATCCTCGGCCTCCACCTCGCCGACCTGTCACACCTCATAAATGCTATGCTTGCGGGTCGCCTGACCATCTTCGCAATAAGTGTCCATTGATCAAATCTAGTAGGGCAAATAATGGAGCTGGTTCATCACCAGGCTGTTTTAAATGTGGGGCTTTCTCACATATCGCCAAGAATTACCCAAATTCGAATAGCACCCACTCCTGCTCAACGTCTGGTGCAAATTCCACCAATGCCAATAATAAAAAGTGACTAGTGGCTTCGGCTGAGTCGACTAATCCATCTTCCCGAGGCTCAGCCCCTGGTAAACAGGTCGAAAATTCAGGGAAAGTTCAGTCTTCTAATTTATCTTTTGAATGCCCCAAGGAATGTCGTAGGTTTGCGGCGGATATCCCCGCACCGGTGCCTTTTCTCAAAATTCAGTTAAATAATGAGCCTATAACAGCTCTATTAGATTCAGGCAGTGTTTGTTCTATTATTTCGGCTGAATGGTATGCAAAATTGAAATCTGTTTGTAAGCTTCCTGACTATTGTTTGTCTGCGATCCAATATGTTTCGGCTAATTCATCTCCATTAGAAATTCTAGGTTCTTTACAGGTCAAAATTCGTATTTTTAAATTTACATGGAAAATCAAATTGTTTGTGGCTAAGCACTTGTCTTGTCCCATCATATTGGGAGCTGGCTTCATTTATCATTCTGGTCTTGTGCTCGATCTTCAGAGTAAGTCGTGCACATTCACATTTGCTTCCAATTGTAAAATCCCCTTGTTAAAATTGAAACCGTACAGTGTCCTGTACAGCTCATGGGATTGATATGTGCCTTTCTACTCCATTAAAATTACTCCTAAAGGTCGCGTCATTGGTAGCAGTATGGGCGAAGGGGATCGAGCGGCGTCCGGCCAGAACGGAACCCGCGATAGAGCGCCTGTAAAATAAAGGGGAGACAGAGCAAGAGCCAAGCCCCCACGGAAATACCCTCTCAACTTGCAGAGAGAGATAGAAGAGGACGCGATGCTGGAGTAGTCAGATACGCCCCGAGGTGTGGCTTAGCTTCCCAGAGTTCCAAACTAACATAAGGAACTTCCGGTTTTTTATGCACGTGTCACGGGTGCCAACGTCGGATTTTGGCGCGTAAAAATGGGATGATATTTTTGATCCAGACATAGGAAAATTATGTGAGACACACCATTGAATAGAGCGGAATTTTCTGCGTTTCCCAGACTAAAAATATGTAATAACTTATTCAGGGGAAGAAAGGAGGTCACCAGCTGTCCAGATGTAATATATCGCTAACACATGTGAATACAACGGCGTCACCCAAGCTAAGAGTCGCGCTCAAAAGATGACTCCACCCTCCAAAGGACGCTATGAATTAATCAAAGGCGGGAAGCAAATTACATAAAAACTGCCGATCGTAGGTCCAGCACGCCTTGCTCAAATGAAAGAGGAGACAGAGGGCTGCAAGATGCACTATTTAAATTTCTTCAATTCTTGGTATGAAAGGAGCTCTTGTTCTTAATGAACCGTGAACGTTGACGCCCCCAGGCTTCCGGCAGGCAAGATGATATAGGCCGGGCTGGCCATCACAGAGACAGTTGTTCTTTGCGGGTCGTTGAGACGGACACTGTGTCCCGCGGTGCTCCAGTTTACAGTCCGAAACCCTTGACCGCTTACTGAAAGTGCTATTGTATCCATCGCCTTTGTGAAGTGTAACGGGAGGCCAAACGAGCCTAGGTGAATTGTCTCTGTGCTGCGTGTAAAACTAGTTAATCCGCGAGCATAATTTACAAACAAGTAGCAGAATACGGCTGAGACAGTGCCGGCTTTAATGAGTCAGTGAAATTCATAATTTGGTATCACCCAAAGTGTTACTTTGAATCAGGGGGCTCGAGTCTCGTATGCCACCCGATACTTGCTGTGAACGCGCCCGCCGCGATTTGAAAGACCGTCTTATTCGTGGTGTAAACTCTGGAAATAGAGGCCGTGTGACGAGTGTAAAGTGTCACCCATTTGGATTACTGTAAGATTTCAGCTGTGAACGAGTTCCCCAGGATGTCGGACTTGTATGGACCAGGGATGAAGGACTGCACGCCCGCCACCTACCGAGTGGTCATGGAGTACTAAGAACTTCACCATGGGTCTCCCGTGGAAGGAGAAACAACGGCCACCAAACAGATGAGTGATGTCCAAATCTAATTTCTAAGCATGTCACATAACGGGGGGATAGGATTAGCTTTTTTTTGTAAATATCAAAATGTTGTAAGATAATGCATGTCCTATATGGAAATTTTATTGATCTTTAGATAGTTGAAGTAAATTCAAGGGGGCTAAATTCCCGGACGACTCATTTTTTTTGTTTCTTAATGATTAGCTTATCGTGAGGGTTATATTTTTAGTAATAGGTAGAATGTCCTAGCATAAATGGGAACCAGGTTAGGTGAATATTTGAGTTTCCCTTAGGGGTGGTTGGAACAATAGTGCTGGCGAGCAGGGAAAACCATGTCAAAATGTTGGTAGCTACTGTCCCACGTGGCTGTCGTATAGACCGGGGAAACTCATGGGTCAGTCAGACAATGCATGCCTAGCTTACACATATAATCAGTGCATGTACAGCAAGAAAGAAGAAATCCCGACCGAGAGAGGTATATGTTGTGGTATTTAAAGTAGGTGTGAGGAACCATGTGCAAGTCTCCCGTGATTTTTGATTAATTGGCCAGAATGGTTTGGAGTGTTTTTTTTTATCTATAGCCGGGGAGGCAGGAGTCTCTAATCGTTGGTCAGAAGATTTAAATATAGGTATATTTCCTGTGGTAGGAGCGAGGAGTGTGAAAAGGTGGACTGAAGGGGTCATGAGAGCCCTGTGCCCAAGGGAAGAAGATACGCGATATGAGACGTAGTGAGAGGACCGAATGCCCGAGGAATTTACGATGAGATGAGTTAGAAGTGATCGTGCCCACAGTCGACGTCGTGACGTTAATAATGAGAAGGGAGAGAATAAAAGAGTATTTCATGGGAATTCCACGATAACATGAATAAGCAAATGAAGTGGGCCATGGATATATGTCCCCGAGATGAAAAGGGTGGACGTGTGAGGGAGAGAAGAATCTGGCGTGGCCAATGAATGAGAAATGGCCGTGCGAAGTGAATGGCCACCCTTCCTTTTTTTGTGAGTGTCTGGCTCTCGCCCTCGTGACAGAGGGATCCCTTTGTACCATTTGTGTTAAGACTTGGAGCTCTGGGTCAACCTCGTGCTCCTCTGTTTGGTTTCAATGGCTTAGCTAAGAATACTTGTATAATGACAATATCACGGTGATTTTTAAAGGTATTTAATAAATGAGTAGGGATCTCCCCCAGATATCCGGTGATATGAGACTATAGCTATTCTAGGGGTCTACAGAAACCCACAGTACCTCTCGGTCGGGAGTCGGCCAGTTCGACTCCGGATTATGATGGCGCCCTTGAGCGAGCTGCTCCAGGCGTGCGCCTTGGGCCGGAGACATTGATAACCATGCTGTTTCTTTCTAGGAATGGCTCTCCTTTGTGCATATATTTTTGAGTTCAAACAGAACCTATGTGCACGTTGTGTGGTTTTGGTGACAGATGAGGAGTCCGGGGTTTAGCTAAATTGTATGTGTGTTTGTGTGTGTATCACGCCAATGTTTCTTTTAATATGTAAATTATGTAGCGTAGGCCCCGGTTATGTTCGTGCTAAGAACAACAAGTAATTTGTGAATAGGGACATCAGATCATCTCACGGTGTGATCGACAGAATAATATAAAAATTTCATGAACGGTCTGAACTAATGAGGAAAGATGAACGATAGCAAATCGCAAAAACCTCAATCATACCGTTATGCAGACGACGCCCATGGGCGATTCATATTTTTAAAGTGATTATTATTTTCTTTTCCTCCTATATGTGGAGAATTCATTGTATAGAGCTGTGTCAATTTCTTTGATATGTCATAGTTGAATAAATTCGTATTCGTAACCCCTATTTTATGATTCTTGTCATTTGTAGCAGTGCTAAGCAGTATCCACTAGGCATTTGAACCCAGAGATCCTACTTTCATATTATAGACATAAGGCTCCATCTTAAGAATTTGTTTCTTTCTTTCGAACGTACCACTCCCCCAAGTGCTCAGGCTGCCGGGCCGGTACAGAAAGTAGGAAGGGGAGCGGTTCGAAGCTCGTTAGGCAATTCGACCCGCTCTTCAATCCAATCTCATCCGTGGGTGTTTACCCCGTTACGTGGAGGCATTCTTATGCGTGGGTCATCCATTCGAAGCCCGGAAGGGTGTATACTTGGCGCCCTTTGTGGTAGGCCATTGTTTATAGTTTACGCTGGAGCATTTTTAGTAAGAGATAGGCCGCCCACAGGGAGGATAGCGTGCTATGATGGAGTCAAATTGCCAGGTTCGTGCCACAATCTGGTTACATTTGGTATCGAACGGGTTGGCAATTATTTGAAATGGAGTACCCGCCACGTAACCGAACGGATGGAGACGTTAAGCACATGTCCGAAGTGCTAAGATTCATAATTATAGATTGGATACTGCATTGGTTGTTCAGATTGTGTAATACTCAGCAGGACTCTCATGGTCATCGTACGGGTGTGCGTAAGTCACAACTCGTGATGATAACTAACACAAGATCAGCCATGAAAGGGAGCGACGTGAATAATAAATAGGATAGGAAAATGACAAGAACAGGAAAATCATGTGTCCAGTTTAAGTGGAAATCCGCATGAGTGTCGCTCATAAATTCAAAATGGATACCCGGGACAGACTATGAAGTTGTCAGTTCGTTGGGAGACAATGTTATGGTTCTCTCAGTGTGAGGTTAAAACGGCCGGCAAAACTCTTCAAATTTCGCCAGTTACGGGTATCAGCCAAAGATTGTGCGCTGAGGTAACGGAATTTGGCAGATATAAATATTTTTTCGAGAGGGCTTTAGACGCCGCGGATAGAGCAGGGTACCTCAACCCAGGCTCTAATTTTTGCGCAGTGACGGATGCGATGTTGCCAGTTTGAGACGGGTAATTGTCTGCTAACGTCATCTTATGAATCTCAAGGTGATAACATCCATTTGTGACTGGGGTGTGCCATGTTTCCGGCATACGTAAAATCGAGCCCACGGTAGGCCGCGCGCGAGACTGGAAAACTTATTCCAGGTTTTAAGGGGCTAACGTAGAATCATTATTATTATTGTTATTATTATTGTCGAGTGATATGATGACATTTCCTATACAATGAATTGTGACGTTAATATGGTAGGGGGCGTGACACAAGCCGTTTGTAGGCCCAGTTTGGATTGATTTGTTGGAATTTCGAGTAAAGTTAGGTCACGCTGAAATTTGTATTAAATATTTGAATGTATCTATGCTTTCTGTAGATCACCGGTGGTCATTTTCTGCCCACGGGAGATCCGCTTTCTCCAAAATTGAATTTAATATGGACGTGCAGGTCATTAGGGAAATGATGTACCAATTATTGGCAGAACACAAGGAAGGTTTAAAGGAACAGTTAGATGTAATGACGGAACGTGCAAATCAGCAGGCAGCGGATGTTAAAGCGCAGTTTGACAGGCAGGCAGAGCTTTGCCAGGCTCAGGCGGCCACGAATAAGGCTTCGTTAGACGAGCTCGCAGAGGATATGAGATTAGGTCGTGAACGTAGCGACGAGAACGCCGCGAGGCTGGAGGCAAAGATGACTGAGGCGTTAGAGGGGAAGTTAGAAGACGTCATCCAGCAATTAAAGCAAGTGGAGATTAGGGTTACGAATAGGATCGACGTGACGGACACTAGGGTAAGCGCGTGCGAGGAAGAGATGGAGAAGGTGAGCGCCCGCGTAGAGGATGTTGCAAGAGACATGCAGGAGGCCAAGGCGGAAGTCCGAGAACTAAGGACACAGACGACGGAGGCCCTCGACAAGGTGGCGAAGGAAGTCAATGACCGTCTGACCCAAATGCAGGATATTGCGACCGCCAAGCTCAAGGAAGTCCAGACTCAGGCCCATGGAGAAGTCATGGAGCTTCGGAAGGAGGTGACCGAAGAGATGGAAGCGGAACAAGAAGAAGTCCGAGGGAAAATCCAAGGCCTGAACCGACAGGTGGAAGAGTGGGGCAACAAGACCCACAAGGCTGCCGTCCAAGTAGAAGTCCACACGGAGCTTATTAAGGAGATCCGGGAGGAGGTCGAGTTGTTAAAGTTCCAAGAGGCGAGAGGTGAGATCGTGATGCGATCGATCCTCAAGAAGCAGGATAGCGTTGACAGAGTGAGTCCGCCCAGTAGTATTGGTCACGAGGCCAACGTTGACGTTTCGCAGGGAAATGAAAATGCACAATTGCATAATGCACCTCGGGGAGAATCGACCCCGCAAGAGAGTGGAGCAATTCCGGTATATAATCTCCTCCGGATGACGAATGACGAGCCGAAGAAATTCGGGTCAAACACTCATCTTACCCCGAAAGGTTTCCTTGCTGAGGTAGACAAATACTTCGTTGATCATCGAGTTCCGGCGGACCGAAAACTCAGAGTAGTCGAACGGTACCTAACGGATCAGCCTTTGGTCTGGTACCGGGCGTTCAAATATTGTTTCGATGGGTATGAGGAGTTCCGGCGGCGCTTCCTCGAGAAGTATTGGGGGATCGAGACGCAACAGAATTTGAGGCTGGAATTGTATTCGCGAAGGTATTCTGGTGCAGGGCAGACCCGTTTCTGCGAGTACTTCGTGGGCCAGTTGTTGAAGTTTAAAGAATTGGATAGTCCTCCCACAGAGCTAGAGTTGATTTCCGCCATCGGTAAACAGCTCCCACCGGAAGAGCAGAAGGTGCTCATAGCGGCGAATGTTCGAAATGCGGTCGATGCTGAACAAATATTGAGGCAGCTCGATCAAACGAGTGGGATGCAGGCGCGACATCGCCATAGCGAGGCGGTCCATGTTGTCGACCTAGCTCAAGATGAAAGCCCACCTAAAAGGAAGAACCAGGGGACTAGTACGAATGAAGTTCGGGAGATGTATCCCTCGAGAATCAGGAGTGATTGGGGTCCCCAGGCATGGAATGGACCGAAACGGGAATACCAGGATGGCTGGAATACCCGCGAACCAGGACCCCGTGAGAGGATGAATCAGGGGCCAAGGATTCGGTATCGCCAGTATGGACAGCGGAGGAGGCCGTACCAGAACCGGGGACCGAGCGGACAACGATCGACAGGGCAACGACCAGGAAGGAGGGAAGAGTACATACGAGATCGCAGGAATGAATCACGACAGTATGTGGAACAACTGCGAAACACGCCGCCCGGTATTGACAAGTGGCAGAGACCCATACAGGGTATGGCCGCCGCGGGAATGTGCGAAGGGGCAGAAAGCCTGCAACTGCAAGCCCACAAGAAGGAAGGACGTGGAAGAGAATTGAACCCCCAGGCTCCTTAGTATGCCAGTAGCTCCGGAGCGCAAAAAAAATTCGCATAACCAGTGAGGAGATAGCCTGCGGTTCGGGGAGCAGCCATTCTTTCGATTCGCAGCGGACGTCAGTTACCATAGCTGCGTGGGTGATCCAACCCGAGGATTTGATCGAAGACGCACACCGACAGAATAAGAGGATTATCAGGGAATTACCAGTGGTGTACATCAGAGCTAATGGATTGCGCGTGCGTTCTCTTGTAGACACGGGAGCCAGCGTAAGCGTCGTATCTAGAACGCTCATACGGGAAATCCAATCGAAGGAGCAGATCCCATTATTACCGGTCTCTAACATGAAGGTACGAGGAATCATCCCAGATCGCACCACAGTGTGCAAGGCTCAAGTTTATTTAGATTTGCAGATCGGAGAGGCCATTACTTCACACCCATTTATCATCCTCGAGAAGACGGAATACAACATTATATTAGGCGCCGACTTATGGAGGGACTAGAAGGCAGTTATCGACATGCACCGCAATGAGATCAGGCTAGAGATCAACATGCATTCCGAAGGGGTGAAACTAAACGAAATTGGAGACTGCGTAGTTGATGAGAGGATTTGGACTACTCAAGTGACCTACGACGAGGAAGTCCGTCCTGATCAGATTCTGGATGGGAAACATCAGGAAGAAGAGATAATAATCGGACTAGAAAAAATGGTTGCAAACTTGGAACAGGAAGAGGAAGAACCGACATTTGAGGAGGCAGTGCTATCAAAAATTAATAAAGCAATGATAGGTGAAGAGGGAAGAGCTAGACTGAAAGAAATCTTGGAACGCCACCGCGATGCATTTGGGTCACAACCGGGAAAATTTTCGAATTTCAAATACAATTTCGTCGTCACAAGTTGGGAACCTTTTCGACGGAATCCGTACCCGATTCCCGAGAAACATTATGCCAAGTTACGACCTATCATCAAGGATATGGAAGAAAACCAGTTAATTTCCAAATCTCCGACGCCATTTTTAAACCCTTTAGTCATCGTGGAGAAGACGAACGGTTCGCTGAGGGTGTGCCTAGACGCACGTGCTATTAACGAGCGCTTGGTACCAGAGTACGATAGTGCACCAAACATTAAGGATATTTTGAAGAAGTTTAGTCACAAAAATTATTTTTCTGGGGTCGACTTGAGATCGTCCTACCACCACATTGATTTGTCAGGGGAATCCAAGGTACTGACGGGATTCATGTTTGACGGACAGACGTACGTCTACAACGTTTGCCGTTCGGCATCAAGAACGCAGGATCGGCCTTGATAAGGGCACTTGATAGGAATTTGAGCGAGCAGGTGAAGAACTTTACGGTGCGTTATGTAGACGACATTTTGATTGCGAGCGAGACTCTGGAGGAGCATTTGGAGCACTTGAACCTGTTGTTAGCAGAATTGAATAAAAACAACTTCAAAATTAATTTGGATAAGTCGAACTTTTGCCAGAAAAGCATTTTGTTCCTGGGACACGTCATAGATTCGGAGGGTGTCACTCCGAACCCCATTAAGATTCAAGCTATTCAAAATTTCCCCAAACCAACACGAGTCAAACACATCAGGCAGTTGGGAATCTGCGGGTTTTTCGCCGATCATTGCCCCAGTTACACTGAGGCGGTAGCTCCTCTTCAGGACCTCCTGAAGAAGAATAATAGATGGAAATGGGATTCGACCTGTGACGAAGCTTTCCAAAGGACAAAAGAATTACTTGCCAACAGCATCAAGCTTGGGTACCCCGACTTTTCGAGCAAATTCGTAGTCCAAACCGATGCATCCATGATACGTGTAGGGGCGGTATTGTACCAGGAGACGCCAGATCAGGAAAAACGCAGAAACTACATCGCGTTCATGAGTCGTAGACTTCGGGCTCATGAATGCCAATATACCGTCACGGAATTAGAGATGTTGGCAATTGTTACAGCCCTCAGTCACTGGAGGAAGTATATATACGGATTCCCGGTCGTGCTGCAGACAGGCCATAAAGCTTTGACCTTCGCTTTAAAGTCGACGATGGCATCCGAGAGAGTAAACCGCTGGACGTTATTCATCCAACAATTCGACTTAGAGATCGAACATTGTGCAGGAAAGGACAACGTGATTGCTGACGCATTAAGCCGAAACCCCGAACCGGAAGCCCAAGTTATTCATCGCCTCGAGTTGAGCGGGGGTGACAGTGAGACGTTGGATAGGCTGCAACGCATCGGAGAAGAGCAAGAGAATTGGCCCGCGACCAGACGATTGATCGATTTCTTCAGGAAGAGGATACCAGCAGGAACGCCTGAATACCAGGAGATTGAGAGACAGGCATCCAAATACAACTATTTCAACGGAATCCTTCACCAGTTCATAGATGAAGACCATACGAAGTACCGTATTGTTGTTCCGCCCGTGCTGCAAGTGGAACTGATTTGGCTCGCACATCATTCCATCGGTCATGCGGGAATCGATAAAGTTACCTCGACACTACAGGAGACCTTTGTTTGGCCGAGGATGAGGCGGATGATTAGGACCGTGTTGACAACATGTGATACCTGTCAACGAATCAAACCAAATACTTATCTCCTGCGGCAACCCCCTAAACCGCTGTTACCAGAGAAGCCACGAGAGCTATTTGCGATATACTTTTACGGCCCTTACCCAAGGCAATTAGAGGGTTACAATTCATTTTGGTCTGCGTAGATGTTTTCTCGAAGTATGTGATGCTGTGCCCAGTACAGAAGGCAAACTCCAGGTCGGTACTGACACAGATCCGAAATAAGATCATTCCATCTATGGGGAAGCCAGACAAGATATTGAGTGACCATGGGTCTCAGTTCACGTCCGCCATGTTCAAACGCGAGATCGAGCGACTCCAAATCCAGCATATCTTCAGCTCTATTAGGCATCCCGAGTCCAACCCATCAGAAAGGATCATGCGCGAAATAGCAAAATTTTGCAGAGTTTATTGCGCCAGACAGCATTGGCGATGGGTTGATGTTCTTCCAATCATCATGGAGTGCATCAACGGGACGATTCATGAATCTACGGGGCAGATCCCGATAGCGGCACATTTTGATCAGAAACCAGAGAGACCGTGGCACCGCGTGCTACAGTGCCCAGAAGATCCCAGGCCTTCGGCTGAGCTTCGTGTGAGGATAGCTTTGGACCATCTCAAAGCCCAGGCAGAGAAGAGGCTCAGACGTCATCGAAACCGGAGATTTCATCGGCCACTACGAGTGGGAGAACTAGTTTTAGTCAAACGACCAGCCATGACCGACCCTCCGAGGAAGTACTACCACAAGTTTGCAGAACTTTACATCGGGCCGTATAGGATAATCCAGAACCTAGAGAATAATGCCTACAAAGTACAGTCAATGGATGGGAGAACAGAGGCCACCTACAATGCTGCAAATCTCAAACTGTACCACGCCCCAGGACAACACCCTGAAGAAGGTCCGGAGGAAGAAGAACCAGGAGAAGCCGAGGATGACGAGGACAACCCGGATCCAATGGAAGAAATGGAAGCCGATGAAGAAGATGATGCCGTGAATCACATTGTTTTGGAAGAAGGGAGCGAGTCCGAGGCATCAGCCTGTGAAGATTGTCCGGAATGCTTTGAGAGGACCGGTCTTAGGAACGCTTCAATTAATCTATGCTACCAGATACAACTGGAGAACACAGAGTTGACCGAGAAGGTCAATCAATTACGTGAACATCATCAGTGACTACTTTCCGAGACAGTTGAAAGGGAAAGAAAAATCCCGAGTTCGTGATTTTTCTTTGATGAAGCAGGAGGAGAATGAAACCGTACAGTGTCCTGTACAGCTCATGGGAATGATATGTGCCTTTCTACTTCATTAAAATTACTCCTAAAGGTCGCGTCATTGGTAGCAGTATGGGCGAAGGGGATCGAGCGGCGTCCGGCCAGAACGGAACCCGCGATAGAGCGCCTGTAAAATAAAGGGGAGACAGAGCAAGAGCCAAGCCCCCACGGAAATACCCTCTCAACTTGTAGAGAGAGATAGAAGAGGACGCGATGCTGGAGTAGTCAGATACGCCCCGAGGTGTGGCTTAGCTTCCCAGAGTTCCAAACTAACATAAGGAACTTCCGGTTTTTTATGCACGTGTCACGGGTGCCAACGTCGGATTTTGGCGCGTAAAAATGGGATGATATTTTTGATCCAGACATAGGAAAATTATGTGAGACACACCATTGAATAGAGCGGAATTTTCTGCGTTTCCCAGACTAAAAATATGTAATAACTTATTCAGGGGAAGAAAGGAGGTCACCAGCAGTCCAGATGTAATATATTGCTAACACATGTGAATACAACGGCGTCACCCAAGCTAAGAGTCGCGCTCAAAAGATGACTCCACCCTCCAAAGGACGCTATGAATTAATCAAAGGCGGGAAGCAAATTACATAAAAACTGCCGATCGTAGGTCCAGCACGCCTTGCTCAAATGAAAGAGGAGACAGAGGGCTGCAAGATGCACTATTTAAATTTCTTCAATTCTTGGTATGAAAGGAGCTCTTGTTCTTAATGAACCGTGAACGTTGACGCCCCCAGGCTTCCGGCAGGCAAGGTGATATAGGCCGGGCTGGCCATCACAGAGACAGTTGTTCTTTGCGGGTCGTTGAGACGGACACTGTGTCCCGCGGTGCTCCAGTTTACAGTCCGAAACCCTTGACCGCTTACTGAAAGTGCTATTGTATCCATCGCCTTTGTGAAGTGTAACGGGAGGCCAAACGAGCCTAGGTGAATTGTCTCTGTGCTGCGTGTAAAACTAGTTAATCCGCCAGCATAATTTACAAACAAGTAGCAGAATACGGCTGAGACAGTGCCGGCTTTAATGAGTCAGTGAAATTCATAATTTGGTATCACCCAAAGTGTTACTTTGAATTAGGGGGCTCGAGTCTCGTGGGCCACCCGATTCTTGCTGTGAACGCGCCCGCCGCGATTTGAAAGACCGTCTTATTCGTGGTGTAAACTCTGGAAATAGAGGCCGTGTGACGAGTGTAAAGTGTCACCCATTTGGATTACTGTAAGATTTCAGCTGTGAACGAGTTCCCCAGGATGTCGGACTTGTATGGACCAGGGATGAAGGACTGCACGCCCGCCACCTACCGAGTGGTCATGGAGTACTAAGAACTTCACCATGGGTCTCCCGTGGAAGGAGAAACAACGGCCACCAAACAGATGAGTGATGTCCAAATCTAATTTCTAAGCATGTCACATAACCGGGGGATAGGATTAGCTTTTTTTGTAAATATCAAAATGTTGTAAGATAATGCATGTCCTATATGGAAATTTTATTGATCTTTAGATAGTTGAAGTAAATTCAAGGGGGCTAAATTCCCGGACGACTCATTTTTTTTGTTTCTTAATGATTAGCTTATCGTGAGGGTTATATTTTTAGTAATAGGTAGAATGTCCTAGCATATATGGGAACCAGGTTAGGAGAATATTTGAGTTTCCCTTAGGGGTGGTTGGAACAATAGTGCTGGCGAGCAGGGAAAACCATGTCAAAATGTTGGTAGCTACTGTCCCACGTGGCTGTCGTATAGACCGGGGAAACTCATGGGTCAGTCAGACAATGCATGCCTAGCTTACACATATAATCAGTGCATGTACAGCAAGAAAGAAGAAATCCCGACCGAGAGAGGTATATGTTGTGGTATTTAAAGTAGGTGTGAGGAACCATGTGCAAGTCTCCCGTGATTTTTGATTAATTGGCCAGAATGGTTTGGAGTTTTTTTTTATCTATAGCCGGGGTAAGGCCCAGAGGCAGGAGTCTCTAATCGTTGGTCAGAAGATTTAAATATAGGTATATTTCCTGTGGTAGGAGCGAGGAGTGTGAAAAGGTGGACTGAAGGGGTCATGAGAGCCCTGTGCCCAAGGGAAGAAGATACGCGATATGAGACGTAGTGAGAGGGCCGAATGCCCGAGGAATTTACGATGAGATGAGTTAGAAGTGATCGTGCCCACAGTCGACGTCGTGACGTTAATAATGAGAAGGGAGAGAATAAAAGAGTATTTCATAGGAATTCCACGATAACATGAATAAGCAAATGAAGTGGGCCATGGATATATGTCCCCGAGATGAAAAGGGTGGACGTGTGAGGGAGAGAAGAATCTGGCGTGGCCAATGAATGAGAAATGGCCGTGCGAAGTGAATGGCCGCCCTTCCTTTTTTTGTGAGTGTCTGGCTCTCGCCCTCGTGACAGAGGGATCCCTTTGTACCATTTGTGTTAAGACTTGGAGCTCTGGGTCAACCTCGTGCTCCTCTGTTTGGTTTCAATGGCTTAGCTAAGAATACTTGTATAATGACAATATCACGGTGATTTTTAAAGGTATTTAATAAATGAGTAGTGATCTCCCCCAGATATCTGGTGATATGAGACTATAGCTATTCTAGGGGTCTACAGAAACCCACAGTACCTCTCGGTCGGGAGTCGGCCAGTTCGACTCCGGATTATGATGGCGCCCTTGAGCGAGCTGCTCCAGGCGTGCGCCTTGGGCCGGAGACATTGATAACCCTGCTGTTTCTTTCTAGGAATGGCTCTCCTTTGTGCATATATTTTTGAGTTCAAACAGAACCTATGTGCACGTTGTGTGGTCTTGGTGACAGATGAGGAGTCCGGGGTTTAGCTAAATTGTATGTGTGTTTGTGTGTGTATCACGCCAATGTTTCTTTTAATATGTAAATTATGTAGCGTAGGCCCCGGTTATGTTCGTGCTAAGAACAACAAGTAATTTGTGAATAGGGACATCAGATCATCTCACGGTGTGATCGACAGAATAATATAAAAATTTCATGAACGGTCTGAACTAATGAGGAAAGATGAACGATAGCAAATCGCAAAAACCTCAATCATACCGTTATGCAGACGACGCCCATGGGCGATTCATATTTTTAAAGTGATCATTATTTTCTTTTCCTCCCATATGTGGAGAATTCATTGTATAGAGCTGTGTCAAATTCTTTGATATGTCATAGTTGAATAAATTCGTATTCGTAACCCCTATTTTATGATTCTTGTCATTTGTAGCAGTGCTAAGCAGTATCCACTAGGCATTTGAACCCAGAGATCCTACTTTCATATTATAGACATAAGGCTCCATCTTAAGTATTTGTTTCTTTCTTTCGAACGTACCACTCCCCCAAGTGCTCAGGCTGCCGGGCCGGCACAGAAAGTAGGAAGGGGAGCGGTTCGAAGCTCGTTAGGCAATTCGACCCGCTCTTCAATCCAATCTCATCCGTGGTTGTTTACCCCGTTACGTGGAGGCATTCTTATGCGTGGGTCATCCATTCGAAGCCCGGAAGGCTGTAAAATGTAATTCTGCATCATGTTCATCTATTTCGCCTACCCAGGATGAGATGTTGTTAGACCTTAGACATCTACCTGAGGAGCAGGCTGATAGTATTCGTAAGTTGTGTCAGTCCTTTCCAGAGGTGTTCTCTGATACTCTTGGTGTTACTGACCTTATTGAATACAAAATTGAGGTCAGGGATTCGATTCCGGTCCGTTTTCCACCATATAGGCTGTCTCCACCTAAAATGAAGGCTCTGAAAGAAATTATTGATCAAATGTTGAAGGATGGTATTATTAGGCCCTCTAAGTCGGCGTATTCTTCGCCTATTTTTCTAGTCCCGAAACCCCAAGGGGGCTTCAGGCCTGTCATTGATTATAGGGCTCCCAATCTGAAGGTGGTGTTACAATCTGTGCCCCTTCCCGACCTTCATTCTTGTTTTTCATGGTTCCGTAAGGCCAAGTTCTTCACCATCTTGGATTTGAATCAGGCCTTGGCGAAGAGTCTAAACATCTTACAGCGTTCGCCAAGGATTGGATTTTGTATGAATACAACCGCGTGCCTTTCGGGCTCCCCACGGGAGCAGCTGTACTCACTAGACTGCTAGTAGGGTCTTCTCCGACATCAAATTTGAGTACTTGTATCACTACCTCGATGATGTCGTCGTATTTTCGGAGACCTTTGAAGAACATCTAGATCATCTGCGAAAAATTCTCAATCGCCTTCGTAAGGCTGGGTTAACTGTGAAGTTTTCCAAGGTTGCCTTTGCTAAGCCCTCCATGTCATTCCTAGGGCATATTGTGTCACCTGACGGTGTGGCAGTCGATCATTCTAGAACACAGGCCATCCGTGATTTTAAACCTCCCAAGGACATCAAAGGTATCGCCAGGTTCATTGGTATGGTGAATTTCTTCAGGAAGTTTATTCCTAACTTCGCTAGTAGAGCGGCGCCCTTGAACCTTCTTCGTAGGAAAGGCATCAAATTTGAGTGGGGACCTTCTCAACAAGCCGCTTTTGAAGATCTTAAATTAGCTCTCTTTAATGCCCCTGTCCTTGCTATGCCCGATTTCTCGAAGAAATTCATCGTCCAAACTGACGCGTCGTCGTCGGCGGTAGCTGCAGTCCTTCTTCAAGAGACTGAACTAGGGAGGCGACCCATCGCCTATGCATCTAGGACTTTGTCGGCTCAAGAAGCCAAGTATTCCATCTATGAGCTCGAAGGTTTGGCAGTCTTATTTGCCTTAGAAAAGTTCCGTCTCTATCTGGAACATGTCAAATTCGACCTGGAGACAGATAATCAAGCCTTAAGCTGGGTCTTATGTAGGCCGCGTCGTACTGGTCGTATAGCCCATTGGGCCATCCGAATTTCTGCCTTCCAATTCGATGTCAGGCATATCAGAGGTACCGAAAATGTCGTTGCAGACGGACTTAGCCGTATGTTTTCCAGCGACGTCGACACCCATGAACCGGTCGATAGTTCATCTCCTCCCGAGTCCATGCTATCTGATGTTAAAGCCATCTTAACAGGTGCTCCCATGCTCTTTAGGGATATCGAGAAATACCAACGGGAAGATCCGACGCTGGCTCCGATAATGGAAACCCTTTCTTCTGGGGAACATGTCGTCCCTTATGTACTGAGGAATGGTGTTCTATGTTGCCCTTCGAGGCATGATAAGATGATGAAAGTTGTCGTTCCAGCTGTTCTTGTACCTATGATCTTTAAGTAATATCATGAGACCCCATTAGGGGGGCATCTAGGCATCTTTAAAACTCGTGAGAAGATTCGTGAAATGTTCATCTGGAAGGGTATGGACGGTGAAATCCGTGAACTAGTAAAGGCTTGTAAATCCTGCTTGCTTACTAAACCCACCATGTCCACCAAGGTAGGTCTGTTGTCTTCTCACCAAGCGTCGCACCCTATGGAACGCCTGTATATTGATTATGTAGGACCCTTCCCCCAGTCAAAGGGAAATGCCAACAAGTTCATCTTTGTATGTGTAGATGGTTTTACAAGATTTTCCTGGTTATTTCCGACTAAGCTGGCTACCGCTCAGTCCACCATTACTTGTCTAAATTCTATCTTTGCTTCTTTTGGTCCGTGTCAATACATTGTGTCTGATAATGCTAAGGCTTTCACATCTGATTTATTTCGTAAATTCTGCTTCGACCTGTCCATCTCTCATGTGACAACTTCTGCTTATTACCCTCAACCATCTCTGGCTGAACGGGTTAATCGTAATCTCAGGTCCGCGCTTATTGCCTATCATCATGAAGATCATTCTAGGTGGGACACGTCCCTGCATTGGTTAGCTTTTGCTTTGAATTCGGCGGTTCATGAATCTCATAAGTTTACTCCAGCTTCTTTGATGTTCAAGTTTGTTCCCAACACGCCGCTCTCTAACCTCTGGTCTCTGAGTGACATTCTACCTGAGACAATAGACCCAGATAACATTAAAGATCTTTGGAAGAAGGCTAAAGCCAATCTTAAAGTGTCTCATGAAAAGGTTAGGGAAAGATATGATCGTGGACGGAGACCCACCCATTTGAAGGTAGGTGACCAGGTGATGGTCAAGAATTTTGTTCCCGCGGGCAAGCTTGCCCCCAGATTTCATGGGCCGTGTATCATTCTAGATTTCCTTACGCCGGTTACGTTGTTATTAAGTAATCCAGCCACCGAGAGGATATTTAGTGTTCACCTGTCACAGGTGAAACCGGTGTAATTTCTGTGTTAACTTGCTTCATATAATTTTGAAAGAAATATGAAGGTTATATTTTGTTTGAGGGGTTTCACTCGTAAGGCCTTCTGCCCTTGGAATCTATATCTTTTGTGTGTAATTATTTTTTGTTAACTTCCCCCGATCAGTTGAACTGCCATCCTGTCCTTACCACGGCCATTACCACGCTCCCGTCTCCTGCTAACATAACACCCAGTGGCTTATACATGACATGAATATCTTCACGCCGCTGGCCCCTCAACCTCTCCACAAAGCCTGTGCACCTCAAAACAAAATGATGATGGTCCAACAAAATTCTGCCGCCGAGCTTTAATGTTTCAGTGCCCCCGCAGCAGCGCGGCGCCGTACCGCTCCTGAGGCAGGGTACGGGCCCGCCCTTCCCCAGTGAGGCCAACCTGTGTACGGCGAGCCGGAGTCCTCCTCCCGGCCAAGGCTGATGTGCGGCGCACAACCTGTAACTGGCCCACGACCTGCATGTTCGCCGCGGGCGCGGCGTGCTACAACTCCACTACTCCTCTCATAGTGTAGGCGAGCGGTATCGCAGGGTACTTGAGGGGCCCGAGCGGCCTCCTCTGAACTCAAGCAGCGGCGGCTAAATTTTTTTCGGATTTTACTGCAATATCTGGTGGACTTAGAAAATTTTTCCTCTACTTTAAAAAACTAAAAGTTTCCTTCTGAATTCAACTTCTACAAACATAAAGACATTACTTCAACAGTTACTACAAGAATTTTGAAACTGGATCCAATCATTTTAAGAAAAGTTGTTGGTAAATACTTCTGCAATTAACTTCCATATCAACATCATAGCTTGGACCTATGTTGAAATAAAAGTTAATGTTCTTCTGTGTTACCCCTTGGAGGGACGTTTGGGGGGGGGGAGGTCTGTACCGGGCGGTACACCTCCACGTCGCTAATTCAAACTTTGCGCCAGTTGAAACTCCCCTACTGGAGGAAGTCTGAACTTTATCTAAGGTGTCAATTTTCAAGTTTCTCAGAAGATGTCACTACTTGGAAATTTTGAAGTTTCTGAACTGGGTCGTTTTCGATGTATTTTTGTTTTGCCTGTAGTAAGAAGTGTGAACTTTCTCTTCTAGAGGACACTACTGAAGAACTACAATGGTGCACCCTAGTGCGAAGTGAAAGAACTGTTTTTTGGAGAAAATTTGAATTCATAAGTTTGTTCTTTGTTAAATTTCTTACAGTCATGGTTTAAGTTCGCAATATTAACCCTTTCTTTCCCCTTGTTTTGAATTTAGCCGATCCCGAATTTTTTTAGTTAATTTATGACCAATCAAGTGTATCTTCCCCAAAGGGGATATGTTGCTTAACCCTAGCCAATAAAATGATTGTGGGCGGGTGTACTCATTCCTGAAACGCCTCGAACATTCCGCGAGAGTATATAAACTGCTGATTTTCGGGTCTCCGCGCCACTCCAGTAACATCTTTTGGTGTGTAAAGTACATAGCAGGGGGCGGGAAGCGCCTCTTTCTTCGGGCAGCAGTTCAACAACAAGGTAATGGCCGTTTAATAACTTCTTTTCTTGCTAGCTCAGCAGTTTAACTCTCGGGGCAGGTCCGATGCTTTTCCACCATGTAACCTTTCCCTAAAATGTAAAGACTCTTAGTATCTATTCTCTCTTAAGCTGCATATTGGGATAGAAAGTGCTTAACCCTCTCGAGCTCCCACTCATATTGCATTGAGGTGAACTTATTTTTTTCTCAACTGTTTCTTCCTTAACGTAATGTAAATTGTTTCATTCTAAAGTCACCTCTTTAGTATGGGATTAGCCCTTGCATTAGCGGCCTAGAGCCAGATTAGGTTTTAAATAAAATGTGTTACGAGTGCAAGAACGCCTCCTCTCAAGTTGGTATTTTAGAGGCCACGTAATTAACCTTTCCTTACTTAATAGGCCTCAGTAGGTTGGGTATTTTACCCCTGTTTTCGTGTCCGTGGAGGACAACTTGAAAGTGGAATTTGGTGTGGCCTTGGATAGGCTTAAGGTTTGAGAGCGAGTGGCTCTTTCTTGAAAATTGAGTGTTGTATGCCTCGAGGAGGCTTTTCTGTGTAATTTAGAGCAAGTGCTCCTGGGCATGAATGGGGTTTTCTGCCCCTCTGTTAAAACTTGTTTTGGGGTAAAGTTGGGCTAGTTGCCCAAGAATTGCGAGTTCGGGGCTCGAAGCCCAAATCCTGTAAATACTGTAATTGTACTTTTGTTGCCTTGCTACTCTGTACCTGCCATGCTTGTTATTTCTTGATTTTGAAAAGAAAATATAACCTTGTTAAATTTTATCTTAACTTTAATTTCGTATTTTGAGGCCCGTTCACCCCCGCACCTTCTTTCACCTCTGCTGTTCCACAGATACCTCGGAACAATAATAAAAATAATAATAATAATAATAATAATAATAATAATAATAATAATAATAATAATAATAATAATAATAATAATAATAATTATAATAATAATAATAATAATAATAATAATAATAATAATAATAATAATAATAATTCTAAAGGCTAATGCCTTGTCGATGCAACCACTCACTTCTTTCATTGACATAATAATAATACCAGGCGAGATGTGAGCTTGCATCCGGCAGATAGTGGGTTCGAATCCCACTGTCGGCAGCCCTGAAGATGGTCTTCCGTGGCTCCCCATTTTCAAATCAGGTAAATGCTGGGGCTGTACCTTAATTAAGGCCAAGGCCGCATCCTTCCAACTCCTAGGCCTTTCCTATTCCATCGTCGCCATAAGACCTATCTGTGTCGGTGCGACGTAAAGCCACTAGCAAAAAAGAAATAATAATAATAATAATAATAATAATAATAATAATAATAATAATAATAATAATAATAATAATAATAATAATAATGATAACCTATTAATAATACAACTCTCACTAATCCACCATAAACAGCTACCCCTCTAGTTATGTTATACAAAAAAAAAATATAATCTTCTGAATGGTAAGATTACCTCAAACTAAATTATTAAACATTTTCAATAAAAGAAATATTTTTTAAAAATATGGTTAGGTTATCTAAAACATCCCAGTGTACCAGTTAATGTTAATACTACTAGAACAAACATTACATATGAGACTATTTTGAAAATTGTATCTGTTTTATGTATCTCACGTCAACACTAACCTCTTGTTCACAATCTGGACAGGGTATATTTAGTTGTTCGGCATCTGAACGGTTTTCGCCCTTGTTCGCAATCTGGACTGTTCGCAATCAGGACACAACCCATCGAGGGACCTAAATAGGAACAAGGCAGTTGGAAATGATGACCTACCTTCAGAATTACTGACTGCCTTAGGAGAAACCAGCATGGCGAGGTTATTCTATTTAGTGTGTAAGATGTATGAGACAGTAGAAATGCCACCCGACCTCAGATAGAAATACCTATTCCAAGAAAACAGGTGCCGAACATGTGTGAAAACTACCGCAGAATTAGCAGAGTAGCTCACGCCTTAAAAATATTAATACGTATTATTTAAAAAAGAATGAAAAGCCAAGTTAAACCTGAATCGGGAGAAGAACAATTTGGCTCCAGAAAAATTGTAGGAACACATGAAACAATCCCTACTTTACGCCTTATCTTAGAGGACCGAATTAAAAAGGGCAAGCCCACGTACAAGGCATTCGTAGATCTAGAACATTCATTCGACAATGTTGATTGGTGGTGGTGGTGGTGGTGATTATTGTTTTAAGAGGAAGTAAAACTAGGCAACCATCCTCCATATAACACTAATCTGAGGGGAAAAATTGAAGAGATCCGGCACTTCGAAAAATGAAGATATCGGGCAAAGGAAGACAAGGGCTACGAACGACGTGAACGAACCTAATACCGTCGGGGTCGGAAAAGAACAAGAGTTGACCAAGAGAGGTCAGATAGAATAGATGAAAGTGAGGAGCCGGGCACAAGTAAGTGGAAGCAATGCTAGAACTCAGCTAAGGGCCCCGTGGTAGCCAACCCACGTTCCAAAGTTCAGAGCGCCTGAGGCCCTTTTAGTCGCCTCTTACAACAGGCAAGGGATACCGTGGGTATTATTCTACCGCCCCCACCCACAGGGGGAAAAATGTCGATTGGACCAAGCTATTTGAGATTCTGAAGGTAATCGAGATCATATACCGAGAAAGAATAATCTAATAATTCTGCCGTGATAAGAATCAAGGGCATTGTAAAAGAAGCATCAGTCCATAAAGAAGTGAGGTAAGGCTGCAGTTTATCCCCCCTCCTTTTCAATTTTTATATAGAATAGGCGGTAAAGGAAATCGTAATCCAAGGAGAGAAAATAAAATATCGAGAGATTTTCCAATCATGTTGTTACTTTATACGAGATTGCAGGAGCTGTGGAGAAATTGCTGAATGGTATGGTGTCCTTGGGAAGGAGTACGCGATGAAAATAAGTAAGTCCAAAACAAAAGTAATGGAGTTTACTCGAACGAAGTCAGGTGTTGCAGGAACTATTAGATCAGGGAATGAAGTCTTAGGAAGCAGATGCATATTGTTACTAGGAAAGTAATAATAATTGACACTAGCAGAAGCGAGGAAGGCCTTTTCTCACTTCGAATATTGATATTGGCGTTAGAAATGTGTTTTCGAAGACTTTCGTGTGGAGCGTGGCATTGTATGGATGTGAAACATGAACGATAACTAGCTCATAAAGGAAGAGCATAGAAGCTTTTGAAATGTATTACAGAAAAGTGCTGAAGATGAGATGGGAAGATCGAAACATGAATGAAGACATACTGAATCGAATTGGTGAGAGGAGATCGATCTGGCTAAATTTGACGAGAAGAAAAGATAGAATAATAGGATACATCTTAAGACACTTGTTCAGTTGGTTCTTGAGGAAGTGTATGCAGTAAGAGCTGTAAGAGTAGGCCAAGGTATGACAAGCAGGTTAGAGTAGATGCAGGATGTAGTAGTTACGTAGAAATGAAAAGGTTAGCACAGGACAGGGTGGCATGGAGAGCTGCATCAACCCAGCCTATGGACCGATTATTATTATTATTATTATTATTATTATTATTATTATTATTATTATTATTATTATTATTATTATTATTATTATTATTATTATTATCAAAATTAATTTAAAACTTGAACTGAAGGTTATATTTTTTCAGAAAACAACAACTTAACAATTTTCACTTGGTGAACATAAAAACATATCAGGTACAAAAGCAATCTTGAAACAAGACTAGGAAAGTCCAAGATTAGTAATTTTTTCAGATTCTGGGCTTCAAGCCCCTAGTTTTACAGTTTTACGAATGGAAGTGGTACAGTTTAGTTAGGGGCAGAAGTCCCCTAATTCAAGAGCACTTGCTCCTAAAATCACGATATCTAGCCTCCCAGAGGAACACTTTACAGTTACAAAATTTTGAAAAGAGCTAACAGGCTCTCAGTTTTCCAGGCCTACTCAAGGCAACATCAACTTACAATCACTGGCCTCTGAAGGCACAACTTACAATTTGAAAATGATTTAATACAGGGGTATTTAATACCCAACTTACGGGGCCTTCATGGAAAAAGAACAGGTTAAATAACTGGCACAAACACAAAAGGAATGGAGGCGTACAGAGCACTCCAAAATAATGAAAACTTAAAAACCTACAGGGCTCTAGGCCGATGAAGCAGGGGCTATATACAAACAACTTAGGTGACTCGCATAGAAATTACTTTAACACATTACAGAAGGAAAAACAGTTACAAAACGTAGTCACCTCAAACCAAGATGAAGGGGAGCTCGAGAGGGTAACTCACACTCTATCCCCAACTTACAATTAAAGATTTTATGAAGTTAAAAAAGAAGTTACATTTTAGAAAAGTAGGTTTCATAGTAAAGATTCGGACCTTTCCCCTCGGATAAAGCTGCGGTGGTAGCTACAACAAGAAAGATGTAATTTATGTGGCCATTACCTTATAGATGTTCTAGCAGCCGACGAAAGAGGCCGCCCGCCTCCTGCCTAAACACACACACTCAGAAAGACGACGATGCTACTAGTTTTACGTCGCACCAACACAGATTCAGTAATGCTACGAGGGAAATGGGGTGAAAGTGAATAAGTAATTAAATACATAAAAAATAGCACAATCAATCAATCAATCAATCAATCAATCAATAAATCAATCAATCAATCAATCACGTTTAGGTGTTAAGGTGTATACAGTATGTATTACCATTCGTTCTTTCTGCACTCTTACGATCCATTTTTCAAAAGGCAATGACTACGGTGGTTGAAAAGTAATGCTTGTTTCCGAGTCTTGTAGCTATAATTTTGATATAACATTACATATTTTCAGAGTTTAAGGGAGCACAACCTGGCGAATGTGAAATTTGGGGAGCGAAAATAGCGTATTTGCGAGTTTTCGACTTCATTTTCGGTGATAAGTGAAAATGTGTATGCAGAGTAATGCAACGATACTTCAAACAATATTCTAATACTAGCTGTAGTAGCCGTCGTTAGAAACCCCATTTATCGGAGATCAGTGGTAGCAGAAGAGGCAAAGCATATCGCAATAATGGTCAATGTAATGTAAATAAATTTCATGAGCTTCAGTCAATCAATACTGATCTGCATTTTGAGCACTCGCCCAGGTGGCAGATTCCCTATCTGTTGTTTTCCTAGACTTTCTTTAATGATTTCAATGACATCGGAAATTTATTGAACATCTCCCTTGGTAAGTTATTCTAATCCCCAACTCACCTTGCTATAAATGAATATTTGCCCCATTTGTCCTCTTGAATTCCAACATTACATTCATTTTGAGATCTTTCCTACTTTTAAAGACGCCACTCAAACTTACTCGTACCGAGCGAGTTGGCCATGCTGTTAGGAGCGCGCAGCTGTGAGCTCGCATCCGGGAGATAGTGGGTTGGAACCCCACTGTCGGCAGCCCTGAAGATGGTTTTCCGTGGTTTCCCATTCTCACACCAGGCAAATGCTGGGGCTGTACCTTAATTAAGGCCACGGCCGCTTCCTTCCCATTCCTAGGCCTTTCCTATCCCATCGTCGCCAGAAGACCTATCTGTGTCGGTGCGACGTAAAGCAACTAGCAAACTTACTCGTCTACTAATGTCATTCCACGCCATTTCGCTGCCGACAGTTCGGAACATACCACTTAGTCGAGCAGCTGGTCTTCTTATTCCCAGTTATTCCCAGCCCAAACTTTGCAACAATTTTGTAACGACACTCTTTTGTCGGATATCACCCAGAACAAGTCGAGCTGCTTTTGTTTGAATTTTTTCCAGTTCTTGAATGAAGTAATCCTGGTGAGGGTCCCATACACTGGAACCATACTCTAGTTGGGTTCTTACCAGAGACTTATATGCCCTCTCCTTTACATCCTTACTACAACACCTAAACACCCTCATAACCACATGCAGGGATCTGTACCCTTTATTTACAATCCCATTTATGTGATTACCCCAATGAAGATCTTTCCTTACATTAACACCTAGATACTTACAATGATCCCCAAAAGGAACTTTCACCCCATCAATGCAGTAATTAAAACTGAGAGGACTTTTCCTATTTGAGAAACTCACAACCTGACTTTTAGTCCAGATTATCATCATACCATTGCCTGCCGTCCATCGCACAATATTATCGATGTCAATTTGCAGTTGCTCACAATCTTGTAACTTATTTATTACTCTACACGGAATAACATCATCCGCAAAAAGCCTTTCCTCTGATTCCACTCCTTTATTCATATCATTTATATATATAAGAAAACATAAAGGTCCAATAATACTGCTTTGTGGAACGCCCCTCTTAATTGTTACAGGGTCAGATAAAGCTTCACCTACTCTAACTCTCTGAGATCTATTTTTCTCAGTCACTCTTTTTTCTAGTCCAGTTGCACTCATTTTTGCCAGTAGTGCCCCATGATCCACCCTATCAAATGCTTTAGACAGGTCAATCGCGATACAGTCCATTTGACCTCCTGAATCCAAGGTATTTGCTATACGTTGCTGGAATCCTACTAGTTGAGTTTCAGTGGAATAACCTTTCCTAAAACCGAAATGTCTTCTATCGAACCAGTGATCAATTTTGCAAACATGTCTAATATAATCAGAAAGAATGCCTTCCCAAAGCTTACATGCAACTCATGTCAATCTTACTGGCCTGTAATTTTCAGCTTTATGTCTATCACCCTCTTCTTTATACACCGGGGCTACTATAGCAATTCTCCATTCATTTGGTATAGCTCCTTCAATCAAACAATAATCATATCAGTACTTCAGATATGGTACTATATCCCAACCCATTGTCTTCAGTATATCCCCAAAAGTCTTGTCAATTCCAGCCGCTTTTCTAGTTTTCAACTTTTGTATCTTATTGTAAATGTCATTGTTATCATATGTACATTTTAATCCTTTCGCACTCAGCGCGCCGATCTATCGGCGCGAGAGGTTATGGCGAAAACACTCACGGCGCCGATATATCGGCTCTGTCCTATTTAGGCATTTTCGTCATTTCCGTGGCTGTTAAATCGTAACAGTTGATCGTGACGGTACCTTAAAACGTTGAATTTGCGTTTTACTCTACAGATATATCCACCTGCCCTACAAAATATTTTTATTTTCGACAAATGAAATCTGTTGACCGTGAATGTTTATGTTGTGGTTATTTGAAGTTGTTAATTGCGTGGATCTGTTTTGGTTGGCTTATGAATACAACAATTTGATCTTGATATGAGTTTAGTTAAGAGTATATTTCGTTTCTTTGGTATATCGTGTGTTCGCTGTACTTCGCAAATTATAATTTTACTCCATTTCATAACTCCGTTGTTGCACGTGCTTGCGTCATCTTTTTCTCGTAATGGCTAGGCCATATTCAAGGCCGAATGAGGCCGATATCCTTGAATTTTCAGATGATTTAGACAGTAATAATGACCTTATTTTGCCGAAAGTGATTCGCATTATGTGGAAAATGACACAGTCACAGCTGCTCACCATGCATCGGACGGCGAGGACCTGACATCGATGACCGTTACATGTACAGTGAATAACTATGTGCCATGCTTCATGAATGAATTGCAGCACACACATCATACTGATATCAAATTAATCAGAAATAAATGTTCTTTCTTTCACGTCTAAGAGTAAAGAAGGAATACGCAATAATGTCTGATTTTTCAGCCATTGAAAATCAAAAATTATTTTTTTAAATTTATTTTCAAAATTTAATAATTTTTTCTGGCTTTACCAATAACAATACGTTTTAGGTATGTTCATTTCTGAAATGCTCATAGTTTCCTGTATTAGTGTGATTTATTTTATTTTCATGTGTGTTAAACTCTTTACGTGTTGATTTTTTGTAAGTCGGTTTGGAAAATGACAGATATTAGTCTGAGTGTCTTCGAGCAAACTCCTGTATATAGGCTGAGTGCCAAAGGGTTAATACTTCTTTAGCATTAATCACCTCCTCTATCTGGACATTATCCTTGTAACCAACAATCTTTACATACTGCCGAATGAATACTTCTGCATTTTGAAGAGCCTCACATACACACTCTCCTTGTTCATTAATTATTCCTGGAATGTCCTTCTTTGAACCTGTTTTTGCCTTAAAGTACCTATACATACCCTTCCATTTTTCGCTAAAATTTGTATGACTGCCAATTACGCTTGCCATCGTATTATCCTTAGCTGCCTTCTTTGCTAGATTCAATTTCCTAGTAACTTCCTTCAATTTCTCCTTACTTCCACAGCCATTTCTCAGTCTATTTCTTTCCAGTCTCCATCTCCTTCTTAATTTCTCAATTATAATAAGGTTGTATTTTTCCATTCCTTACCACCTTTAAAAGTAATTACCTGTTTTCACATTCCTCAACAATTTCTTTAAACCCATCCCAGAGTCTGTTTACATTTTTATTTACCGTTTTCCATCGACCATAGTTACGTATTAACTCCCTCATGCCTGCTTTATCAGCCATATGGTATTGCCTGATAGTCCTACTTTTAATACCTTCCTTTCTATCACATTTATTTTAACTACGACAAAACAGCTTCGTGATCACTAATACCATCTAATACTTCCGTTTCTCTATCGGGCTTATCTGGTTTTATCAGCACCACGTCCATGATATTTTCCCTCTAGTTGGTTCTGTCACTTTCCGAATCAGCTATCCTTCCCATATTAGCTTATTTGCCATTTGTTGGTCATGTTTCCTGTCGTTCGCATTTCCTTCCCAATTGACGTTTGGTAAATTCAGATCTTCCGCTACAATCACATTCCTCTCCATTTCGTTTCCCACATAGCTGATTATCTTATCAAATAATTCTGAATCCGTGTCAGCGCTACCCTTTCCCGATCCATACACTCCAAAGACATCAAGTTGCCTATTATCTTTAGAAATGAGCCTTTCACCTAGAATTTCATGCTTCTCATGTTTAACTTTTTAGTAGCTTACAAATTCTCCTTTCACCAGAATGAATACCCCCCTCCCATCATTCCTATCCTATCTCTACAGTACAAACTCCAGTTCAGTGAGAAAATTTCTGCATCCATTATATCATTTCTCAGCCATGATTTAATTCCTATTACAATATCTCGTAAATATATATCTATTAAATTAATTCTCTTCCTTTCTTTACAATACTTCTACTCACTAACAGTTTTATTTATCCCTACTTGACTTCCAGATCTCTTTACCCTTATCACCGCTCCCTAGAAAACCCCGTTTCCTTGAATTTACCTCCCTATTACCCTTCCAAACAAATTTCCCAACTTATACGTACCACTGCGGTTTAAGTGAAGGCCAGCTGAGCGCAGATCCCCATTTCCTACCCACCCATTAGGATCTAGAAATTCCACTCCCAGTTTCCCGCATACCCACTCCATAGTCTCATTTAAATCCCCAATCACCCTCCAGTCAGTATCCCTCCTACACAGTATTCCACTGATAACAATCTTCGCTTCCTTAAACTTCACCCGTGCTTCATTACTAGATCCCACACATCCCCAACTATGTTGGTACTACACCGGGAAATGATTGTGTGGTTTGAGCTTGGGAAGGATCTCAGGTAGTGTTCGGTGTTTTTTGGAGCAGGTACAGAGACGGATAGTATCGCAGGGCGAATAATAGGTGGTAATTCTTTTTTTGTAAAATTTATTAACAATATCCACAGATATATCAAACCTGCAATCTGAATTGAAAAGCTCATATTTGTAGTTAATATTTGCCAAAAATGTGAAATAAAAGATTTATGTTGTGATCTCCTTGACGTCTGTCTGCTTTAGAATATCAAAATAATAATTATTCTTCTATAGAACATGAACAACCTACAGTCTTTCTCATTTAAATGTAAACACAAAATATCACTTTGCACCTGGGATCAGTTCATTATTTATGGTGCTGACCTACAGTCTCTCAAATTTTTAAACCACAAAAATGAACACACACTTGTCATGGAAAGTTTGATAAATTAAATAAAATCTTTGGTCTCTTGCTGAATGTCTCTCAGTCGTTTGAATAAAAAAAATGAAATTATTAAAGCACTTGAAAATCCTAAAGTCCATCTAGGTAATGTGAATTAAATTAATTAATAACTTGAAAATGTATTTATAGCAAAATATGAACTTCTTTTAAATGGCGATAAAATTAAGAATTGATATCCACACGAAGCACTTGTAAGAGCTCTGTACTGAATTAAGCGCTTTGTAAAAGTCAGTCAGTTATAATTACTCACTCAGAATACGAGAAGATCTGCTTACAAGTGTTGGAGTTGGTGACTTGGTGCCTGGAACATTCCGCGGAGTGCGGACGAAGGCTTGAACTCAGCACCGGCGATCTTCGGTGAAGTTAACACGTCAATCTCCCACGTCGACGTCCCTCGATGGGTACCATAAATGAAGAAACCATGTAAATCCCTCGTTGGAAGCGACGTTTGATGTTGGAGGATCTCGTAGCAATTTTTTCAAGATTTCCGTTCTTCTCGGAGGCAATATCGGAACACGGAAAGTTCAATTGGCAGTATTGAATTCACAAATATCATGGATATTAATACTACACACCGTCGTAATGCACAGTTCTATTCTTACACTGATTTTATGATGTTGAATTAACATTCACAGTCCATGCTGCAGAAAACTCAGTTCTTATTACACAGTTCATGGGTTTGAGAATTAACACAGTTCATAATAGTCACTAATTATGTCTGAAATACGATTGTAAAGTAGTGAACACAGTCCATAAGCACTTAAAAATGTGATTTGTAACAGTCTCTATCACAGTCTCTGAACAAATATTATTAACAGATTAAGGCGATTTTATGGTTTCATTCGCACCACACTAGTCTGTACTATTTAATATTATTGTACAAAGTCCTTAATGTTCACTGGGTTTCTCACAGTGGTGATCGAAACATGGAGAAAGTGCACAAGGAAAATAAGTCTTGCCCTGTTATGGGACAAATGTCGAGTAAATATAGTTACACACAGCTCACTGACATATTATCGTAAGAGAAATATGTCTTAGTCTGATTGAAGTGGTCTTAAATTATTATTTCAGTTTACCACACGCAATGATTTTAGGATATTGTCACAGTTCAGAATTACATGGCATTAGTACAGTTCACGGTGTCGTATAAAAATATTGGACATTTCACTTCTCACTTCCAATTATAGCTTCACCTTTTTAATAGATTCACAAGTATTATAATACTATATTTCACCTTGAGAAACGTCTAGAATGTTATCGTCATCGCGGCGCGGCGGAAACTTTACGTACGGTACGACGTTCTTGGATTATTTCAATAGCGTTCGAGTACGGCCACGATTATGTCGTCGTGAATCGCGACGGTGCATTCTTTCTGCACACACTGTGCACACACACTCTGTACACGGGACTGGTTATGGTCTTGGCCCAGTGGTCTATTTGTACAGGTCTGGCGAGCAGCGCTCGAAATCAGGTGATGAAGGGGCGAGTATTCCTCCCAAACTTTAAATTATCATATTTCGGAAACCACTGGACGGATTGACTTCGAATTTGCAGGATTTTACTTCCAGAACATTAGCTACAATTCAGCGTTATTCTCGTGTTAATCGGTTCAGGCATTAAAAAGTTCATAAAAATAGCCGAGAAACTTCTGTAGGGGAAGTAAGCTGCAGGCGGCGGTGACGTCACTTGACCTTGCTTGACTTGCGTTCTCCCTCGTCGAGTGCAGTAGGTACGAGAACATTCTCTCACACAGCTGTGCATGCATCGGAACTGAATTGTATGCTAGAAAATAAAATGTATAATTTATATGTGCCAGGGCCTATGCCTTCCTGGTACAGTACTTATACCAGCTTGCTTTACATTGTTGGTACCAACGTGAAACCCTACCACATTCTCTTTCTCCTCCTCCTCCTTCTCTTCTACTTTTCTGAGCATCTGTCTAATTCCTGGATAACACTCTACCCTGGTTCCCTTTCCTCCACACACTTTCCCCACGTGTCTAACGATCGAATACTCCATGACCAGAGCTTCAACGCTACCCACCTCCTTTGATCCCCCGCCCTCCTGATCAGCCCTATCTTTCTGATAGCTGCAGAAGCTACTTACTCCTCCCTTTTCTCCCTCCCATGACCCTGTTCCACCCGTCTTTTCCTATCCTCTACATCTTCCTTTCCTACATTTTCCCTTCTTCATCATCACTGGGCCTGCCCTTCTGAAGATGTTTTCTCCATTCTTCCCAGTTAATTGCAGAGCTCCTCCATTCTTGATTCCAATTATCTTTGCATCCTCTCTCGCCCCTTCTTCCCACCTTAACTTTGGTCTGCCAACTTTCCTGATTCCTTCTGGCACTGCATTAAGTATCTTCTTTATGATTCTGTCATTAGCACGCATCACATGTCCTGCCTACTCCAACTTTCTGATCTTTATATAGTTAACAATGTATGGTTCGTTATATAAATTATACAATTCATGATTATATCTTCTTCTTCTTCAGACACCATTTTCTTCAATTGGCCCAAACATTTGCCTAAAAATCCTTCTTTCAAATATACCGAGCTGCCTTTCATCAGATTTAGGGAGTGTGCAGGTCTCAGCACCATATGTAAATTTTATACATCTTGACTTTAGTTTTCCTGAACAGCAGGTTAGACTTCAGATGTTTTCTGAGGCCATGATAGCACTTGTTAGCAAACAGTATACGATTTTGAAATTCAGAACTAACATTGTTCTTGGAATTAACTTCTGATCCAAGGTAGGTAAAGCTACGCACAACATCAAACTTATACGAGCCAATTTCTATGAATGTAGACCCACTAGAGTAGTCTTTCTTGGTTGCAGGCATATACTTAGTTTACCCTTCATTAATATGTAAATTAATCTTTCTTGCTGCTTTTTGAGGCTTGTGAAAGCTCCCATCAAAGCTCTTAGTGTTCTTGCGATTAAATCAATATCATCTGCATATGCCAAAATTTGTACTGATTTATATTATATGCTTCCCCTTATGTTGATACTGGCATCTCTAACAACTTTCTCCAAAGCTATATTGAACAAAAGGCAAGATAATGAATATCTATGCCTAGCTCCGTTCTTGGTCGTTACAGCAGTTGATAACATATTCCGGATATTAATTTGATTCCGAGTATTTTCCATGGTAGCTTTCACAAGGGTGATCAATTTCTTAGGGATCTCAAACTGTTCCATTGGTACATAGTGTACCCGCCCCCTACCCTAAAAGGTTCCGGCGAGAAATCTACAGGGCGTTAATAGGTAAACGAATAGGCGCATATCTTAAATTATCTTAGCGGCATACAGGGTAGGAGAGAACGGGGCATACCTAACTATAATGAGAACACATTCCTATACAGTTTAAAATAATTCAATCGGTTTATTAAATCCTGATGATTATGGAAATGGAACATATATACCCAAATGAAGTACATAATTGATTTTACATCTGTTGTGGATTATTTATTGACTTTTAGTCTTGTGTGATAGGTCCGAGTACTATCTATCGCGATGCGAGATGCCATGACGTAACGTGAACGGAAACATTTATCATAAACACGGAAGCTATCCCATATTATTGGGCAAATGAAATCTACACTCATGCAACAAGTCTGCGTGATGCCAAATCCAAAAACACACGAATTATTCCCCAACGGAATACCATAAGATAAAGTATGCAGGCATGTATCAAACACCCGGGTTTTAACCCCGAACCCTCACTTGAATGCACAATTCGCCGTGCCGATGTGATGAAGCTACCGCCGGCGCTAATTACATTCACTACATGTTACACAAAGCATCATAAATTGTCACACATTACGTACAAGAATCACGTGAGACACACATCCTTCATCCCACCATTGTGGAATACCATTGCCCACGCCCAGGACTGATCTGATGACCCCAATGACAAGCATGTGGCGCTGAAAACCCTAGCTAATTTATACTCAAATAAATAATAATATAACAATTATTAGTACCAGTTACCGTGTCGCTTATTAACAAATACATTATTCTGCGTGTTGAATATTTCCAACTACTAGCCATATTCAGTCAGGCCTTGCTTCTCAGCCCAAAGTTCCCTTCCTTTGAAGCGAACACACACAAAATGTACATCTGACACAAGGTCGAGCAACACCCCCTACTGAGGGCGGTCATTAGCCTCGCCCTTCACGGGCATAACAAACAATCCCTTTAAAGGTACCTCGTTCCGTGATACACACTCGATAATACTGAGATCATACCCTATATGTGTGTAATTATAACATCTCACATCGTGAGTTCAAAATTCAAACCGCATTGACTTCAATTAAAAGAACCTCAATTCAACACGTATCCTGCTCATGGCCGGACCCATGACTACAAATGTCACACCTTTCTCACATCACGACACCGGTTTATAATACTATATTCGTATAATTATTATAATCATTATTGTTATTCTTCTTCTTCTTATTATTATTATTGTTTCAGCTGTCCACTTACTTCCTTACGTGATTTACCTTACACATGCACGCAATAATGATGCTATACACCTGGTAATCAGATCGAAATTAGGTCATACCTGGTAATTAAATCATATCAAATCATAACACGGTAACTTCCTCATAATTAAAACGTAATTAAATAGTCACACGATAATTAACTCATAATTAAACCGTAATTAAATTTTCACACGGTATTCAACTCATAATTAAATAGTCACACGGTAATTAACTCACAATTAAACCATAATTAACTCATAATTAACTCGTAATTAAATTATAATTAAACTGATCAAAACGACCCAAATAAAATATTGTATTTGAACCACATTTCTTGTTTTGTGGCCAATGCTACGTCTTGTAACAGTCCCGGTAGTACTTCCTGAAGAAATGTGCAGTAGATTTTGCCATTTAACCGCAATGGTACAAGAAAGGGCCCAGTGAGAAAGTTGTCGTTTATACATCGACTTTGAATCGTTGTTGGTAAGACCGGGTAAATGTTACATGAGGATTGGTGCAACTCCAAACATTAAGACTGTGAGAAATGAACATTCCTTCTCAAGTAAATAATGTATCATCAGTAAATATCACTAAGGACGGGAATTCTGGCTGTCTTTGGCACTGATGTAGATATCACACGGAAAATAGAACTCGTTTCGGGTAATCTGCGTGGCAAAGGGCTTGCATCCGTAACAAATATATATATTGCTGATTGCTTTACGTCACACCTACAAAGATAGGTCTTATGGTGACGATGGGACAGGAAAGGCCTGGGAATGGGATGGAAGTGTCCATGGCCTTAATTAAGGTACAGCCCCAGCATTTGCCTGGTGTGAAAATGGGAAACCACGGAAAACCATCTTCAGGGTTGCCGACAGTGGGGTTCGAACCCACTATCTCCCGGATGCGAGCTCACAGCTGCGCGCTCCTAACCGCACAGCCAACTCGCCCGGTAGGTAACAAGTAAATTTGACACAAGTGTTCAAGGAGAATATTCCATACATTCATATGGTTTGTTCCCAATACTTGTTCTGCCAATTGTACAGTTCTCCCTGTTCTTGGTGCCCTCATAAAGGACCACGTTTCACGTAAACGTTGATACACAGAAGCAGACGTCGTATGATGGTTCAAACGGCGATTATCGTTACTGATACAGTCTCTGCACTGATATTCCACTGAAACTCGCTGATCCCTTTTTTACGAACTATGTCAGTCTGCTTTACCCATATATTCCTTTCCATAATGGCAATCACTGACCTAGACAACCAACTGATCAACGCAGCACCAACCAGGGTTGCTAACTCCTAGATAATCATTATCACCAGATATGGAATGAAAAACACCAGAAATCAGATCTGGATTTGAAAACTCTATAAATTCTCCAGATTTTGTAAGATAGGACATTAAAATTACCTTCTTTCTATTGTGCTGTTCTGCCTCTGAAGTCTAATGGTGTCCTGTTGTGAAGATGGGTCTAGCCTATATTATAGCCATATGATCAATTGAATACAAGTCACACTAAAACACTAACATAATAATAATAATATTAACATGTTCACTGGGTTTTATGAATTACCGTAATCCTAACATACGTCTATTTATTTGGTTGATCTGTAGAAGTTGAGGGTACTTGACCTGGATAGTTGTAGGACTCGAAATGTGCCTATTTTCTGCAGTACTTCTTTCAGTAGATCATACGTATAACAGCATTCCCTGCCCTATTCAATCCAAATTGTACACACATGACCGAATGGAGAATTCGAATTGACATTCTACTTCTCAGTTTATTTGTAGTTATATTGACTTGTCTGAACACTCGTTCTACCTCCGCATTAGAATGAGGAACTACGAGAGTCGATACAGGTAAACTTGCAAGTTCGCGGAAAGGGTTTTCTCCAGTTGAATCCCTATACAAATCAGCTTCTGCACAAAATTTCACAATGTCCTTAACTTCAGTCCACTGGATATGATCCAGATTTCTCCACTGATTTTCTACTGCCGCAATAACATTGTTGTTAGCATAAAAGAGTTGTGCTATATCAATAATTTTCAATTTAAAGGGCCTTAAACAATTTTCACGTGAAAAGGGAGACATTTTTTCAAGGATCCCTATATTTTCAGGTAATCTTTGCCTCAGTTGTTGGATAAGTTCAACAATGAATTGCACGCATCTATCGCGTAGTTGTTTCTGTTGGTCTTCAGTAAGGGAGGACGATGACACTTTGGTTTCGAAATCATAACCTAGGTAGGGCTTTGGGTCCAGATGATTATTAATTTCTGTTTTCAAGACATCTTTGACAGTGGGTAGTAGAACCTTGGTGCATAATGATTTAATGAGAAGGATTAAGTCACCTAATCATTTTGTAGGATCTCGGTTTCGACTTTCGAACTTCAGTTTGCACTCCGCTAAAAATTGGCTTCAGAAAAGAGAAGTACTAGTAATTCTGAGGGTCGCTATACATTGAATATAAAATATCGGCTGTATAACAGCGATCTTTAAGACGAGCGATTTCAAAGTGAGTTTTTAACTCGGTCCACGGTTGCATTATTCTTGTCACTGCACTTTCGATGGACAGCCACCGATTTGGCTTAGCTGGACTAATTTCAAGGAAGAGTCGCCTTCATTTATTGTCTCGTGTAGTTCTTTGTTTATTACCTGCCGTAGAGATGATTGTGAAAACCAATTGTAACTTTCCCTTACGAGGAAATCTAAGTTCCTCGGCAAACACCCTGATGCATGTGAAACTGCCAATTGTAGAGAGTGACAAACGCATCTGATTAATTGTAAGTTTTGCACTTCAGCCTTTAACTTTACAAAAACGCCATGATTTATTCCTACCATAACAGACGCATTGTCTGTTTCTATTGCTTGCAATTTAGTCAAATACGAACCTTTATTACACAGACATTTCTTCAAAGCCTCAATAATAGCATCATCTGTACATTCTGACAATTCTACTAACTGTAGAAATGTCACGACAATCTCTCTTTTACGTTTTGAATAGTATCTTATAACAATATCTAGTAACTTGGTAACTGAAATATCATTCGTTTCATCCAACAAAAAAGTATAAACGTTTTCACGTAAATCATCTATCAAGTCTTTTTCAAAATGAGGAGCTAACACGTTTTGTATGATAGCAGCGCATTTTGTATGATGCAACTTCAAATTATGAATCCCTTTACTATCGGGAACATTTATTTTACACAAATCCCTAAGATGGTCAACCACTTGAACCGAACAGTGCCGTTCTCGCTTCCACTAAATTTGTCTCAAGATTAATGGTTTAAAATTTAAAGTTTTCCGCTTATTAGAACTAAAGGATTCGGCTGCCTTGATGTGTTTAGCAGTGTTCCTATGTTTTTCTATATCTTCTATTCTGGTCGAGTATTACAGTGTTTGCAAAAGCCTTTTGTGGCATTTCCTTCTTTTAGTAACCACTTATTGTACCAATCATCCTTAAGCCATTCGTCTCTAAATCGCTGTTTATAGTGAGGCTTCCCCATTGTTCACAACTACACTAACACTGTAATTAACACAATTAACATAAATTAAGAAGTAGACACTACCACATAGTCACAACTCAAAAGTCCAGCGCACTACAGTATCTAATCAACACAGCAACATTGGCACTGGCAGTTGGCTCCTCGCATGATTCATCCTACTACGTCGTGGTCGTACCGAATGCAGAAGGGAGTTCCCCATCCCCATCCCAATGGAAAGAGGCGGAGTCCAATCCCTGCGAGTCGCTTACGTGAATATGTTAACATCATATTTTATATGATATACAGTATATAATATGATAATATTTCACAAAGTACCGAGCTCGATATCTGCAGTCGCTTAAGTGCGGCCAATATCCAGTAGCCGTGAGATAGTGGGTTCGAACCCCACTGTCGGCAGCCCTGAAGGTGGTTTTCCTTTGTTTCCCATTTTCAAACCAGGCAAATACTGGGGCTGTACCTTAATTATTGCCACGGCCGCTCCTTTCCCACTCCTAGCCCCTTTTTGTCCCATCGTTGTCATAAGACTACGTGTGTCGGTGCGACATAAAGCCAATTGCAAAAACAAATACTAAGTTACACGTCTTATGACCCTAGTTATTTTCTAAAAAGACATTTTATTATAAAATCACCAAATATGTCACCAGATTTTAAAAAACACCATATTTTCTACATGTCGCAAAATTCAATTTTTTTTCACCATACGACTTCCTGAAATCATCAGATCTGGTTACAAAATCACCAGATTGGCAATCCTGGAACCAACAACCCAACTAAAATGGTAAATAAATCACGCGTTACAACTGAAATCTACTTGCGCTACCTCGCGGTAAAACATTGTACTATACGGGCGGCCAAATAGCGCTCAACATTTGAATTCTTCCTAGAGTCGCAAACGCATAATGAGTTCAATCACACTTTTGACAGGGATGATTCTTAACTGGGAATTAAAACCAGAGAAGAGAAAGAGAGAACTGTATCTTCCACCAAAAAGAAAGGTATTGGAAAATGTTTTATTTTTGAAACATCTGTAAGTTTGATGGTCTAATTTTTATACATCCTGTATATTGAATTTCTGTATGTTTGTTTTAATATTATTAAGATTTACACTCAGTTCAGGGCCCCACATTCAAACAGTGGTCGACACCATCCACGAAATAATAATAATAATAATAATAATAATAATAATAATAATAATAATAATAATAATAATAATAATAAAACCTCCTCTACAGGAGGAACTCTGAACTTAAAACTGGACCAACTTGTAAATTTTCTCAGAAGATGTCACTACCGTAAATTTTTTATGGTGAAGTTTCCTGAACTGTGTGAAATTCTACTTGTTTTTGTTTTCCATTCATCAAGAAGTTTGGATATTCTCTCATAGAGGTCACTACAAAAACTATGATCATGCACCCTGGTGCGAAGTGAAAGAACCTTTCAGAAGTAATTTTGTTTTCATAAGTTTTTCCTTTACTAAATTTCGTTCATTCATTTTTGGATTGGCAATATTTATCGTTTCTTTCCGCCTGTTTTGAATTTAACAAATCAAGAATTTCAGTAATTAATTTCCTACCAATCCCCAGGCTTCTTCTTCGATTTGGTGTGTAACTTTAAGCTACCCAATAAAATTGAGTGGGTGTGGCTGTTTTATTCATGAAAGGTCTCGAACTTTCCCTGAGAGTTTATAAACTGCTGATTTTCACGTCTCTTGGCCATTTTGATCAACGTCTATCTAAGTGTGTGGATGTGAAGCAGGAGGCGGGTGGCGCCTCTTTCATCAGGCAGCAGGTCTTCAGCAAGGTAATGGCCGTTTAACATCTTTATTTCTTGCTAGCTCAGCAGTTTAACGCGCGGGAAAGGTCCGAAACCTTTACAATGTAACCTATCTTTCCAACATGTAATTTTCTGCCGTTTGATGTAAAAACTCCATAAAATCTGTAAGTGTAATTCGGGGATAGAGAGTGATTTAAACTCTCGAGCTCCCCTTCATTTTGGTTTGAGGTGACTACGTTTTGGTAACTGGTTCTCTTCCTTAATGTTTTAAATTTCTTTCTTATACGGGTCACCTCCATAGTTTTGGAATAGCCTCTGTGTCATCGGCCTAGTGCCTTTTTAGGTTTTAAGAATGCATGTGTAGGAGCGCAAATACACGCCTCCATTCCTTTTGGTATTTCGGGCCATTTACTTAACCTGTTCTTTTTCTGCTAAGGCCCAGTAGGTTGGGTACAAAATACCCCCGTTTCATTTTGTAAAAGATGCCTTAATGGCAAGTAATTGTAAAGTCTACTATAGCCTTGAAGAGGCTTGAAAAACTGAGAGCGTGTCAGCTCTTTGCTTGTGTTGTAAACGTGCCTCTGGGAGGCCTGATATTGTAATTGGGAGCAAGTGCTCCATGTATCAGGGGTTTTCTGCCCTTTTGAACAATTGTTGCTTAGTTAAAGTTGAACTAGGAGCTCAAAAGTTGTAAAGGTAGGTGCTTGTAGCCCAAGTGTGCCTAGGATTTGAAATCTTGGATTTTTCTAAGCCTTTTTTAAAAATTGATATATCGTTGTCTCACCACCTAGTGAAAACTTGTTAAATTTTGTTATTCTTGCTTGTTAAAACTCAGAAAATAATATAACCTTTGTTAAAGTTTTAATTTAACTTTGATTTGGTAGTTAGACCCATTCACCCCGGCACCTTCTTTCACCTCTACTGATCCACCAAACCACGGTAATAATAATAATAATAATAATAATAATAATAATAATAATAATAATAATAATAATAATAATAATAATATATTATTATTATTATCAATATATATTTATTATATATATTATATATATTTATTTATTATATATAATATATTATATACGTAATATATTATTATTCGTGTGGCTATTTCTAGCTGGGTGCAGACCATGTAAGGCAGACCCTCCGATGAGTGTGGGATCACCTGCCATATGTAGGTCTCTGCGTGTTATTGTGGTGGTGGATAGTGTTGTGTGTGGTGTGTGAGTTGCAGGGATGTTGGGGACAGCACAGGCACCCAGTCCCCGAGCCAAGGGACTTAGCCATTTAAGGTTAAAATCTCCGACCCGGTCGGGAATCGAACCCGGGGCCCTTGTGACCTTGTGGCCAGAACGCTAACCGTTTAGCCATGGACCCGGACACCATCCACGAAATAATCGATATCTTTGAAAAATCAGTTGATATATCTATTGGTTCGCTCATAAGGCGTTGTGTAGCCATCTGGTAGGTATTTAAGTACCTATTTCACGTATGCTGAAAGAGGTTTCTTAAAGTATGTTTTTATGCTGATATATATTGAGTGCGGTAAGTAACTTCAATGTTGAAAAGATCCGCTTTCCACATTATTCCGGATGTGGTATAAAATAAATCATATTTGTACTACACTCAGGTTTATTAATTCCAGATTATCTACAAGATAATCATTATCTATAGATCTTTTCGCTTCTATGTAGAGTAATTGGCTTGAAAGCTAAATAATGAACCGATACTTTTGACTTTAATTTAACATAATTCTTGCAAAAAACAGTAGATCGTAAGTGAGAACACGCCCTAGTTAGTCTTCTTACACTTCACTTCGACAGGATGGCGTTGATAACATCGACTGATAACATTCATACTCAGGTGAACTCTGCAATGGGATTCTGTTTTCTCATTAATGCTATGATAAATACCTGCCATGTATGGCGAGTTTCATTACGATCCTACAGTCTGTCCTTGCCCATATGAATTAAACCTGGCCTTGTTTCAGGATAACATTATCGCCAAACAGACGAGGCTGATGGAGATCTTAACCAACTCTATTTACATAAAAATACACGATAACACAGCGAGTTAACGTATTGATTTAAATGAAGATTGTTGGCCGGAGCACGAGTTTGAATATTAAGTTGCTCGCACTAATTCGCGATGCGCTCCATCAGATAAGCCGGACAGCAGGTGCAGGAGGTTCTACAGTTACTTCAGCAAGATTCCCTGTTTATGAAGGGTATCCTAGATTGGTTCAGCATTGATGACTATCCAGATTGTCCAGCTGCCTCCGTTCATCAGTGATGATTCAATGTTCGCGTGTTCGATCCCGGCTAAAGGCCACTCAAAAATTTCAGTACCCTGTGTCGTGGTTGGCATGTTAAAGGAACATTCATTGTCACCGGCCAAAATGAAATTAACTCACCCATAGAAACCTCCAGTAGAAATCCGCTCCCGTTATTACACAGCAGAGCAATCGGAATATCGAAATTGGCAGGCAGGCTGCCAAGATGCCACTATACAAGGTATGGAATTCTGCATCTAACCTACATTATTATTATTATTATTATTATTATTATTATTATTATTATTATTATTATTATTATTATTATTATGTGCGTATGGACCCAATGGATCACACAAAGCTCTAACGATTCTGTTTTCTGAGTTGCCAAACAGCTCTCATCCTTTCTCCGTGGATCCTTTTTCGTTCTTCTGTCCACTTTGCTCCAGTCTTCTTTTTCACTTCGTTCTCTGGTTGCACTTTCCAACCATTAATTTTTTTCCTGTAGGTTTCTGTCCGCGGTGTCAGTTGAGTTCATATGGGCTTTATTCAGGTCCTTCTTCACTTCCAGTCCCATGGAATATTTTTTAGATGTTCTATGTAGGTGAGAATCTTGTGTGTCAGTCTACTTGCCGGCAGTCTGCGAACGTGCCCATAAAATTTCAGATGTCTTTTGCGGATGTCTGCTGCAATGTTGGAAAGCTCTTCTGTCACTTTGCGTGACCTCAGTCTATATCCATCTTCTTTTTTTCGGGGGCTGAGAATTTTCCTCAGGATTCTTCTTTCTTCTTTTAAAATGTTTTCTAGGTCACCTTTCCCATTTAGTGTAAGGGTCTCACTGGCATATAAGACTTCGGGCTTGATTACTGTATTATAGTGTCTGATCTATGCATGGCGGGACAAGCTCTTTTTATTGTATATGTTGTGAACCCTACCGTAGGCTTTCCGAAATTTTTCTAGGAGAATTTTCTGGGCAGCCTTCTCGCCTCCCGCTGGTTCAAGTATTTCTCCGCTTTTCACATTATTGCGGACGTACTATAAAATAAATCACATTTGTACTAGACTAATGTTTATTAACTCATTATTATTATTATTATTATTATTATTATTATTATTATTATTATTATTATTATTATTCATCTTTAAGGCTACTAACGACCGCGAGATCTCAACTGTTTGCCTTCTTGCGGGCCCACCAGGTTTTCATTCTTGCGGAGTGTGCTGTCTTATATTCATTAGAATTTTTTTTTTTTTTTTTTTTTTGCTATTTATTTTACGTCGCGCCGACACAGTTAGGTCTTTGGCGACGATGGGAGAGGTAAGGCGTACGAAGTGGAAGGAAGCGGCCGTGGCCTTAATTAAAGTGCAGCCCCAGCATTTGCCTGGTGTGAAAATGGGAAACCACGGAAAACCATCTTCAGGGCTGCCGACAATGGGGCTCGAACCCACTATCTCCCGATTACTGGATACTGGCCGCACTTAAGCGACTGCAGCTATCGAGCTCGGTATTCATAAGAATGGACAAGCTTCAGTCGAGTTGATACTTATTCTTGGTGAACCTGTCTAAGTTCGTGCTTGAGTGGTGCTCGGAGTTTAACGTCTGTTTCTGAGAATCCATATTTAAAAATATCCTTACCGATCTCCACCAACCAAGGAGGAATCGTTTCGAGACTTCTGAAGTGGGATAACAAACGTTTACAGATTCTTTCAGTTGGCAAATCAGAAGTGGTCAGCGTAAAAAGTTCTTTTCCGGATTACGCTTAATATCTTTTCGGTGTGGTTGTATATTTATGAGTTGCTTCGAAGTCTGTAAACACCACCTTTCAGAGTTGGACCAAGAATTTCTTTTGATAATCCTCCTTTCCTTTATTTCCAGTTTTTCAAGCAGTCTATATGTTCGAAGTGTTAAACATTGTGCTGCATATAATGTTTCAGGTCTGATTACAGTTTGCCAGTATCCAATAATCTTGAGATAGTGGGTTCGAGCCCCACTGTAGGCAGCCCTGAAGATGGTTTTCCGTGGTTTCCCATTTTCACACCAGGCAAATGCTGGGGTTGTATCTTAAATAAGGCCACGGCCGCTTCCTTCCACTTCCTAGGCCTTTCCTATCCCGTCGTCGCCATAAGATCTATCTGTGTCGGTGCGACGTAAAACAAATTGCAAAAAGAATCACAGTTTGAAAATGTCGAATATTCGCAATTCGAGAGATTGACATATTATTATTATTATTATTATTATTATTATTATTATTATTATTATTATTATTATTATTATTATTATTATTATTATTATTCATCTAGGGTGGCTGGTATGTGTAATTCTCTCACAAATGGCCGTTTGAGTAGTGCGGTCACTTAGACGCTGTAGTATTCCTGTGCTTCAAGTTGTTCGTTCAATTCGCCGTACAATTGAAGAACAAAAGAGTAGGATGTCGTACAGGCTGGATGGTGCCGTACATGTTGCAAACATTTGAAATATCTACATTGCAGTATTATTTATCAAGGCGATTGATATCATCCGAGTTAATTAGTCTTTCCAGGCAACAAAATGTTTATGTCACACTGACACAGGTCTTATGGCGACAATAGGATAGGATAGGACTCAAATCGGGAAGGAAGTGACCATAGACTTAATTAAGGTACACACCAGCTGGCCTTTGGTCACAGGGGTCCCGGGTTCGATTCCCGGCAGAGTCTGGAATTTTAACCATCATTGGTTAATTTCGCTGGCACGGGGGCTGGGTGTATGTCTCGTCTTCATCATCATTTCACCCTCATCACGAAGCGTAGGTCTCTTACGGGCGTCAAATCGAAAAACCTGCATTTGGCGGGCCGAACTTGTCCTAGGACACTCCCGGCACTAAAAGCCATAATCCATTTAATGTTTTTCACTAAGGTACAGCATTTACCAGGTATGAAATGAGAAATGACGAAAAACCATCCTGAAAGCTGCCGATATTGGGTCACGTAAATGTGAGATTCCTTACGGGTGATTCTGCAGTGGCTTCGAGCCCCACCGACGGCAGCCCTGAAGATGGTTTCGCGTAGTTTCTCATTTTCATACCAGAAAACTGTTGTGGCTGTGGTATACCTTAATTAATACCACGTTCGCTTCCTTCCCAGTCCTATCCCCTTCTGACCATAAGATCTGTGTGCTTCATGTGACGTAAAACAAACAGCAACCGAAATTTCGCGTGGCGATTACAGCTGGTCACAGCCCATGTAAGATAGACCATCCCATTTCTCTGGGTGAAGGGAGTTAACGATGGTACACTAAAATCCTGTATAATTAAAGTTGTTCATAATATAATTTTTGACCTTTAATGACCAATGTGGTCTTACCTTATAAGGAATAAAGATCTAGATATACGTGATTAACCCGTTTTTTATAACTGTTATGTTCTTCAGTCTACCGGAAATAATTTTGAATAAATATTTATAAATACATTTCTGAAAAATGAAACATGTTGTAACAGATTTATAACTGAAAAGAAACAACTTGATTAAAATAAAATTATATTTTAATCAATTTTAATATCAATTAGTTAATTTAATTAAGTTGTGTCTTTTTCAGGTATAATTCTGTTACCATATGTTTTCCTTTTTAGACAGTTTATATTTTTATTTTCAAAATTACTTTCGGCAGGCTGAAGAATCTAAGTTATAAATTAACTGAGTCGAAACTGAGAAGAGAAGGCTTCAAATATGACAAACTATCGCATTTCTTCCAAATTTCTCTGAAAATATTAGTTCCATCTAAAAGAGCGTACAGTGCGAAATTTATGTAACATGTACTTTCATTCTTATTTTTAATACTTTGTTTTTGCTAGTTGATTTACGTCATACCGACATAGACAGGTCTTATGGCGACGATGGGACAAGAAAAGGCTAGGAGTTGGAAAGAAGCGGCCGTGGCCTTAATTAAGGTACAACCTCAGAATTTGTCTGGTGTGAAAATGGGAAACCACGGAAAACCATCTTCAGGGTTGCCGACAGTAGGATTCGAACCCACTATCTCCTTGATGCAAGCTCACAGCTGCGCGCCCCTAACCGCACGGCCAATTCTTTTACCATACGCGCTATAATAATGTAAATCCAAATGTACATGTTCATCTACATGAAAATACAGTATTACTGTATTCAGTCGTCACTCTAACGAGCGATGGCGATAGCTGCCACTACGATTATTTCCATAAACATCCAGTCCATTCTAGTTGTTTTACGTCGTACTAACACAGACAGGTCTTACGGTGACGATGAGACAGGATTTCCTGTTTTCATACCAAGCAAATACTGAGGCTGCATGGTGATTAAAAAATGCTGAATAAAATAGTAACAATCAATCGAAAAACGAGGAGAAAAGAAACGGAAGGTTGGGCTTCAAATGACCTAATGTCGCTGAGATAAATGAAAGCAAAGCGTGATGGTGTACAATGATCTAAGTGTGGATAGCGCATCAGCAATTAGATTACAGTGAAAAACTATTGTTGTTAGTTGAAGTGTACTTTTTCCTCCCATACTGCAACTCATCTCCACTAGCTGGCATTACTGCTGCAGTTATAAAAAACCAACCCATCAACGACGGGTACGCAAAAGTTAGTTTTGTAGTAACAATCATTGTTGAAGCCACGCGTGCCAGCCATTCCTCGGGTGAGGCATTTATAGAATAATCATAATCCATGACTGGATACTTTCCATTTCAGTCTTGAAAACATCCATTTACATGTAGGTAAGAGTGCACGGCGTCACAAAGGAAATGCGTAAATAACATTCTTCCGAACTCTAGAACGAATTCTGTCTTCCAAAAAGGAAAAGAGAGTAAATGCCTGTCATAATTTACTTGATATTAATTACTACCATTAAATAAACTCGATAAACATATGAAGACCGTTTTTAATGCTTCGGACGGTGGTTTCTTGCTTTGATCTCGTACCGTTGCATGTTATTTGCACATTCTTCTTACAAAGGAGAGTGTTGTGGTTGACTCTGCCTCCGTTAATTTGAACAGATTTGAAAAATATCTTCTCATTATGATTTCAATTATTCCTCCTTTATTAACATGGATTTTAATAGTGCTCTCTTACACGCAGTGCTACTGTTCAGCGATTCTCCCCCATTTGTCTACAATCACGCAGCTACTTCATGGTAAAGTTGGATGTCGGGGATTGCAACATCTTCCACAATTGTCATAGTCGTCATTATTATTCCTGTTGGCTATGGTAATAATAATGATAATAATAATATCGATATAGTGAGATAGAGAGGATCCAAAATTTTGAGGGTGAATTTTAACCCAGGTGAAACGTCGAGCTGTATTCTAAACTTGAAATGCTCTCATATCATATGAGTAATTTTATTATTATCTCTCTCGAACGCCTAACATCAAACAGAATATCACGCAAGATTTTCTGCCTTCTCATCACTTGGAAATGAACTACTCGATGGACAGATGCAGAGAAGAAGGATCTTTATCGGTACATCCGAGGCACTGGTTCAAGAAGTTCAGGACTAAGGTACATAAGGATCTCCCGGAAACTTTTGGAAAAAGACCTGGCACAAAGTATTCTGAAGTGCGAAGAATATCATTCTCCACCAGATCAAAGAATTCTAGAAATCCAGAAATGCTGAGAAGTGTTAAACGTGGTCCTAAGTTACAGAAAAGATGTGAAAATTAATAATAATAATAATAATAATAATAATAATAATAATAATAATAATAATAATAATAATAATAATTTTAGGTCCCACTGAATATTTTTATAGTTTTGTGATAAGCTGAATTTCGGAATGTTCTCTAGCTGTAGTTCTTTACGTACCGTTAAATCTACCGACATGAGGCTGGTGTACTTGAGCACCTTCAAATACTACTGGACTGAGTAGGGTTCGAACCCCCCCGGACTCAGAAGGCCAATACTTTACCGTCTAAGCCGCTCAGCTCGGCATCTATACTCCATAGAAAAGGCGTGATCGTTACCGGCCCCATATGTTATTACATAAATGTTCTCACAAGTAATAGAGAAGGCAATTCATTCTTCTTGCCATCATAAACAGAGCACACAATGTTTCTTTAATCTTTCTACATGAATGTCTCACTTTTTTTAATAGTTCCTAGATATTTACCCAGTCATAGTCCTCAAGTTCGTCCGAGTCAGTACGGAGTTTAGACCCAACTTCCTCCCTGTTCTTCTGAGATTATACAATATCATGTATTCGAGTTTATACATCCAGCTTATTATAGCCTATAATTGAGAACTATACATTTCTCCGCATATCATGCAACGATCTCTAAACCATTTACATCTATTTCTAATCAATACAGTCAAAACATGAATACACACTATAAACAGAAGTAGCCCTATCACACCGTTATGTACATCTGAGGTTTATAGTGACTTCGTTAAAATATTTATTTCTCATTTTTACCTTTTGCGTCCTTCTTGAATAGCAATCCCATTAAATCACTCCATTATCTGCTTTTGTTTCCGATGGTTTTTAAAAAAATCATGTTGTTCAACACTGAGTCCTTAAGTGTTTTTTTTAATTTTAATTATTCAATAGTTATCTGAACGAAGGCAGTCTGTCATCCCTTTAAACATTTTTGAACTGGGTATGTAAGAAGAGTGCGCCTTAAAGACCAGCTGCGTACTAGGTGACTTGATGAGAAAGACCAAGGTGTTTACAGAATATTTTATAGTTCTTTCATAAATCATAGGTTGTAAATAACATTTCTTTGTGATTTACTTTCGTCCAAAATATTACATTTCCGTTTCACAGGGAAAGGAATGCAAGGAGTTTCAAAGTAACTACACTGACTGACAGAGCAAATGCAACACCAAGAAGGAGTGGTCAGAACTTTATGCCAATTGCAGGGTAGACTGACGTCACTGAGGTATGCTCATGATGTGAAATGCTCCGCAGTGCTGCGCACGTAGCGAACGATAAATGGGACACGGCGTTGGCGAATGGCCCACTTCGTACCGTGATTTCTCAGCCGACAGTCATTGTAGAACGTGTTGTCGTGTGCCACAGGACACGTGTATAGCTAAGAATGCCAGGCCGCCGTCAACGGAGGCATTTCCAGCAGACAGACGACTTTACGAGGGGTATGGTGATCGGGCTGAGAAGGGCAGGTTGGTCGCATCCGATACCTATAGGGATGTGTCCACGGTGCAGCGCCTGTGGCGAAGATGGTTGGCGCAGGGACATGTGGCACGTGCGAGGGGTCCAGGCGCAGCCCGAGTGACGTCAGCACGCGAGGATCGGCGCATCCGCCGCCAAGCGGTGGCAGCCCCGCACGCCACGTCAACCGCCATTCTTCAGCATGTGCAAGACACCCTGGCTGTTCCAATATCGACCAGAACAATTTCCCGTCGATTGGTTGAAGGAGGCCTGCACTCCCGGCGTCCGCTCAGAAGACTACCATTGACTCCACAGCATAGACGTGCACGCCTGGCATGGTGCCGGGCTAGAGCGACTTGGATGAGGGAATGGCGGAACGTCGTGTTCTCCGATGAGTCACGCTTCTGTTCTGTCAGTGATAGTCACCGCAGACGAGTGTGGCGTCGGCGTGGAGAAAGGTCAAATCCGGCAGTAACTGTGGAGCGCCCTACCGCTAGACAACGCGGCATCATGGTTTGGGGCGCTATTGCGTATTATTCCACGTCACCTCTAGTGCGTATTCAAGGCACGTTAAATGCCCACCGCTACGTGCAGCATGTGCTGCGGCCGGTGGCACTCCCGTACCTTCAGGGGCTGCCCAATGCTCTGTTTCAGCAGGATAATGCCCGCCCACACACTGCTCGCATCTCCCAACAGGCTCTACGAGGTGTACAGATGCTTCCGTGGCCAGCGTACTCTCCGGATCTCTCACCAATCGAACACGTGTGGGATCTCATTGGACGCCGTTTGCAAACTCTGCCCCAGCCTCGTACGGACGACCAACTGTGGCAAATGGTTGACAGAGAATGGAGAACCATCCCTCAGGACACCATCCGCACTCTTATTGACTCTGTACCTCGACGTGTTTCTGCGTGCATCGCCGCTCGCGGTGGTCCTACATCCTACTGAGTCGATGCCATGCGCATTGTGTAACCCGCATATCGGTTTGAAATAAACATCAATTATTCGTCCGTGCCGTCTCTGTTTTTTCCCCAACTTTCATCCCTTTCGAACCACTCCTTCTTGGTGTTGCATTTGCTCTGTCAGTCAGTGTAAATCAAGAATTGTTAAGGTTTATTCCATCGACAATTCTGTATATTGTCAGTGGGTGTTTTCTGCGAGAACGGGCATTGACGATATACTGTCAGTTGGTCATATAAGCGTTACAGTCGGTTACTATTGCTTTCTTCCAATGAGTAGGCATTTATTTACTAGGTGAGCATCTTAGATTAAAATGATTTTACCCATGTTATACGCTCGGTTGACTATTCCTTGCCGAAACGTTGACAAGTGGATCTTGTCATCAAGAAATATTTTCTTCCAGAGTAAAGGCAAGTTGGTGTGAGGTGTCAGCTAATCAGGATTAATGCTTGAACATTCTCTTTGTTTTCGATTGGTTTGTAATAATTACGGACCCTTTCTTCTCTTGATCTGTTTCTTAACGCTACTGAAGAGGGGGCGAGTGCTTATTAGCGGGACACAAGGGTCTACCTGTGCGACAGCCTCCACAACATTCCGCGGCTGACAGACTTATCGCCCGCTCAGACACTTAATTAAGTCGCATTCCAGCCTTGAATAAAGACCGGCATGAGAAGTGTACTGCACGAGGGGCTTTGTTGTCAAAATGGAAGTGAGAAATTGCGAAAGAATCCATTTATTTACCTAAACATAATTCCACAAAAATATTAAGGACCCTGCATTATTTATTCTTTCTTGAAACATCATTCTTGAACAGTTTGTGGCAAGTGTTTGGCTTTGGTACATTAGTGTTCAACATGGAGTTACTCAGTTTCTCCCGGGTCGAATGGCGAGGTGTTTCTGCTATTAATAAACACTCCCACTTTGTAATATTTTTGGAATAGACCTACAATATTGCCTGACCGTCTAAAGAAACCAATAATCTACATTACCCGATAACACACCACATTTATTTTGCATGGGAATGCATATTCACTGAAGGCATCTGTATGGCGCTAGGGAACGTTAAGAAAGTTGTTGGTGGGGATAGTGTACAAAGCAACGAACATCTGCTTATTCACAGAAGGTGAGACTACCAGCATGATGTATGCATAAAAACTTCGGAATATTGATTTTCGTACACGTTCAGAGAGTCTCGGAATTTCATGAGCAGTTCCAGTGACGACAGCAATTCTTAGACGAGACTTTCCTTTCTGATTTAATCGATGTCTCATTCACGAGCAGCCTGATATGTCCCTGGAGGAAAAAATCGAGTCATGTGAAATCAGATGATCTTGGTAGCTAGGCGATGGATTTACTTCGACCTATCTGTCGGTCCCCACGTTTGACACTTAGATGATCCCTCACTGCAGAGTGATTCGAGTTGACGAGGAAGAGGACCATTATCGCACTCTCTCTATATTTTATGTCTCAGTCTAATAATGACTGACTTAACGAATAACTTCGTACACGTCTCCTCACACAACCGCTGACCTCAGTGGACATACCTCCCTATAGAATATATTCTCATCAGTCTCCGTGATCAATTTGTAGACATGTAGGGTAGTAGCGTGATGTTTTCGGCACAGTCCGGACTCCAGCTGTCCCAAGGCGTTCGTTACCGACTGGTGCTTGCTCAGTAAACTTTCCTCTAATATCAAATTAACACGCCCTAGGTCTCTAAATATGTGTTCTATCAATTTGTCACATCTTGTAGTGAAATTTTGCAAGGTTTTTCTCCTTTCACCAACTTGTTGACTGAATATCGCTTCATTTGTGATTAGATCTACAAACTCAACCTTAATATTCTTCTGTAATAACCCAAGAATGTATAAGGCAAGAAGTACAAAAAATTATATATTCTGAGCAGTAGTTAGAAAGGAGAAGTAATTTTTTAACTATAAAAAACATGTACTTTAATGCAGTTAGAAGTGAGAAGTAATGCTGTAAATAATGAAAACTTCTACTTTATATGCAGTTAGAATACAAGAACTTTTGGTAGCATTCTAGTGATCTGATGAAATGGAGCTTTCAGGCATAGGCTATAGACAGCTACATTGCCAGAGAGTAACATGGGTTGTATTTTATTTTTTTTTAAATTCGAGAGGGGGCGACGGGGGGGGGGGGGGTATAAAAATAATAGGCTAATACAGAAGAAATCGAATTTGTTGTACAAGGACGAGACAAAGCTCATTTTGAGCCCCTTGACGCAAAGAACAAAACTCGGTAAGCCGTATGGGCCCGAAAACCATGTTTTAAGGCCCTAAAATCAACCGTTACGGAGATATTGGCACCACACTACCTCCGCTCTAGGAATTGGATAAAGAAATGAACTGCCGTAACCATGGCAACGTCAGCTCCAGGATTCTACAGCAGTGAAATTATCTACAATATATCACAAAAACCTAACATGATACAGACATGAAAACTGGTATCTAGAATCTCCTTTAAAAATAAAAGAACACGAATTTTTGTTTTCAGAAAATCCACTTAAGTGTTGATTGTGGGGGGGGGGGAGGGCGGAGTTGAAACGAAGTGAGGAAAGATTTGAATTATTTATATGAAGATACATATATCTCAGAAACTGAAGATGTTACAGACGTTAAAATTGGTACTTGGAATCTCCTTTTAAAATAAAAGAATGTAAAAGCGGGTGAATTTTTAAAATGAGTATCTTCTTCTTCTACTACTACCGCTTTTCCCACACCTGTGCGGTCGCGGATATGAACTGTGACGTACATGGGGATTTGACCCTATTTTACGGCTGAACGCCCTTCCTGTAGCCAACCCTATGACTAGGGATGTAATTACTATTTCGTGTTCCTATTGTGGTTTGTAAAGTGGTGTGTTGAGTGAATATAAGAGGAGAGTGTTGGGACCAACACAAACAACCTGTCCCCGAGTGAGAAGAATTAATCACACGCAATTTAATTCCCCGACTCAGCCCGAAATCGAACCCGGAACCCTGTGAACCGAAGGCCTCAACACTGACTACTCAGCCAAGCAGTGGCGTAGTTTTTAAAATGAGTATATCTATACTAATATTATAAAGAGGAAAAATTTGTTTGTTTGTAACGAATAGACTCAAAAACTACTGAACAGATTTTAAAAATTCCTTCACCTATAGAAAGCTATTTTACGAGGTGGGGGCACGGGGGAGGGAGATATAAAAATAATAGGCTTATATAGGCAAAATATCGAATTTGTCGTATAAGGACGAGACAAAGCTCAATTTAATTCTCTTGACGCAAAGAACAAAACTCGGTAAGCCCTACGGGCCCGAAAACCATGTTTTAAGGCCCTAAAACAACCGTTACGGAGATATTGGCACCACTCTACCCCTGCTCTAGAAATCGGATAAAGTAATGAACTGCCGTAACCATGGCAACGTCAGCTCCAGGATTCTACAGCAGCGAAATTATCTACAATATGTTACAAATCCTAACATGTTACAAACATGAAAATTGATAATTTGAATCCCCTTTATAAATAAAAGAACACAAAATTTCGTTTTCAGAAAATCCAATTAAGGGGGGGGGGGTGAATAAGAGTGAGGAAAGAGTTGAGTTATTATTTCCTAGGAATCGGATAAAGAAACAAACGGCCGTAACCATGGCAACGTCAGCTCCAGGACTCTACAGCAGCTAGATTATGCATGTACGTTTCGGCATAGCTGCCAACCAAAATTTATACACTTATGACTTACTAATTGGTAAAAATAAACTGTTGTGTAAGACGCTCATAGCACTCTTTTGGCGGCCGGATGGGGGGGGGGGGGTTGGAAAAGGAGTGAAGTATAAAAATAATTGCCCCGGAGATCTCCGTAGTACAGCGACCAGCGGTTGCCGACGGCCCTCCGTTTTTACGTACTGGCTTAGGTTTCAGCATTTTGCGGAGTCTGTTACCCATAGCTTAAACTATTTTCTATCAAATCATGGAGTAGTAGGATCACTGATGTTATTAGATCCTATATTTTGGTCCACTTTTACGATCGTTGTAACCATGAAAACAACCTATATACTGTACACAATTGACTTGAAGACATTTCTCAACATTTATATTCAGATTCATTATATGATGTGCGACATGAGTGACAAGCCCTGAGATTTATAATTCTCGATAATTATAGTAGTTTCTTTTATGCATGGCGTATTTCCTTGATCATTTGTAATAGTTACGAAATGTCGGATCAAACAAATAGATTTAATAATATTTATATTTGTGGTACTATCATAATAATGTTATTTGCTTTACGTCCCACTAACTACTTTTACGGTTTTCGGAGACGCCGAGGTGCCGGAATTTAGTCCCGCAGGAGTTCCTTTACGTGCCAGTAAATCTACCGACAAGAGGCTGTCATATTTGAGCACCTTCAAATACCACCGGACTGAGTCAGGATCGAACCTGCCAAGTTGGGGTCAGAAGGCCAGCGCTTCAACCGTCTGAGCCACTCAGACCGGCTGTGGTACTATCTAGCGGAAGTATACTTGCACTAAACCTGCAGCTTTGTGAAGGGAGCAGGTATATCTAGATGGGAATGATGGAAAAACATTGTAGCAAAATATCTTAGAGGTCGACGCTAATTAGGAACTAATATTTAGAGGCCCTTATGAATAAAAGAAGATGATACACTATAATTCCAAACATGACAAATAATTTCTACGTACAAGTAAATACACCAGTGATATAAATATCTAATGAAGTCAGCCATACCGATAGTGTGAGTAACTAAAGCCATTTTCTGATAACCCGTACGAAGAACGGGTACTTCTGCTAGTCTACAATATATCTCAAAAACTTAACATGTTACAGACGTGAAAATTGGTATTTGCAATCTCGTTTAAAAATAAAGGAACACATATTTTTGTTTTCGGAAACCAACTTAAGCTAGAGACCGAAAATAAGTGAAGAAGGGGTTGAATTCTCTTTATGAGGATACTTATATCTCAAAATCTCCTTTAGAAATAAAGAAACTCTTTTTTTTTTCGACTTAATAGAGGACTGTTTCTCACATGTAGAGTTGCATGTCGCATGTTCCAGATTAAGCTCTGCCAGTAACCTGGTCATTTAGCCCCAAAAGGCAGTGCCACAAACGTGGTTTACAAAGAGGTTCTGGGGTAAATGAAATGCAAATTTTCGGTGAGTTTTTATATTTTAGGGATTTTCAGATAATGTCTTAGTGCAGTACCGAGGAAAAATTAATTGTTATCAACGTACGAAATCGTCGCGAGCGAAGCCGTGGGTAACAGCTGGTAATAATAATAATAATAATAATAATAATAATAATAATAATAATAATAATAATAATAATAATAATAATAATAATAATAATAATCATCATCATCATCATCATCATCATCATCATCATAATCATCATCATCATCTGTTTACCCTCCAGGTTCGGCTTTTCCCTCGGAATCAGCGAGGGATCCCACCTCTACCGCCTCAAAGGCAGTGTCCTGGAGCTTCAGACTCTTGGTCGTGGGATACAACCGAGGAGAATGACCAGTACCTCGCCCAGGCGGCCTCACCTGCTATGCTGAACAGGGGCCTTTGTGGAGGGATGGGAAGATTGGAAGGGATAGACAAGGAAGAGGGAAGGAAGCGGCCGTGGCCTTAAGTTAGGTACCATCCCGGCATTCGCCTGGAGGAGAAGTGGGAAACCACGGAAAACCACTTCCAGGATGGCTGAGGTGGGAATCGAACCCACCTCTACTCAGTTACCTCCCGAGGCTGAGTGGACCCCGTTCCAGCCCTCGTACCACTTTTCAAATTTCGTGGCAGAGCCGGGAATCGAACCCGGGCCTCCGGGGGTGGCAGCTAATCACGCTAACCACTACACCACAGAGGCGGACAATAATAATAATAATAATAATAATAATAATAATAATAATAATAATAATAATAATAATAATAATAATAATAATAATAACGTGCGAAGATTCTCCATTGCTGACTGTGTTTACTGACAGGTTACCATACGGTAATGAATATAAAAGCTGTCCATTTGCTTGAAATGTTTCTCTTGAAATCTCCTCGTACGCTACCATTTTATTCATTTTATTGTCGTACTCTGCGGAGTCCACTGAGTATAGGCAGAGATTGCCTCATACTTAGCAATTAATACACACACAACATTCCTCTCTCATGAAGACGAAGCCTGGAAAAATCCAGTTTTGTTGGTTTGATCCCCGTCCCGGCAATCCCAGCATGCGTAGCGGCATAGCGCGCACCGTAAATACTCGAATTCCATTGGTCAATTCTCTCAAAGACATGGCAATTCTTTGATCCATTAGAACATGCTCTAATTCACTTTTCAAGCCTTTTGAAAAATTTTCAAGGCTTGTCAAGTATTGCAAGCGAGTTGACAAGTAAACTTGCGAAGTACTGAAAATTTTCGTAAAGTCTTGTGAAGTCGTGAATTTGACAAAACTTTGATCGTGTAGAACAGGCTTAAGACAGGGTACAGGAAGCTCCATGAGAATCAAGTAAACAAAATTTCTCCATAAATTTCACTAACAATGGGGTTCAATCCTTTCCAGCCCAAATTATTCCGAGTGATGGGAAAACGTATTATCTTATGAAAAATTACTAAAGTTTGTGTCTTGAACACGGTATCACAAATATTCAATATTTCCAGACTTCCTTGCCTTTAAATATTATTGATGTCATGTTTCTGCCTATTTGGTCAAAGTATCTGAGGTACTTCTGGCTGACACTGGTTGATAGTCTTGATGTTAAGCTGTCGCTATATTAATTCATTGGTGTGATGCACTGTCCAAGGTATTCACAGTAAACCGTCTACAGCACCACATTTCCTTGGCATTAAGACGCTGGCGGTGGGCCTTCTGAACCGTCTATGTTTCATAACCATAGGTAGCAATATGGTAGATGAGTGTTTGGAGAGGTCTGGCTTTTGTATTAATTCAGGGTCTATTGTATTGGTAATGACTGAATGGTCTCAGATATTCAAAGCGGCTGACAACGTGATATCCAGCCACTTCCACAAGGTTTGGGTTGTTGTTCTTGTGCAGTCCACGATCTTGAATTCGGTTTTCGAGTCACTTTGTATCCAAGCTCTATGTTCCACTCTGGATGTTTAATCCCACCATAATAGTTTTCAATTATGCCATACGTTCTGGCAATTATAAGAGTGTCATTCGCATAGCGAAGGATGTTGATTTTCTTTCCAGCAGCTGATATTCTCCATCCCACTCTTCAAATACTTCCCTCATGACATATTCGCTATAAATGTTGAACACAGTAGAAGATAGTATACATCCTTCCCACACTCCTGCAACAGTCACAGAAGTATCTGATGGCCAATGGTTTCATTGACTCATACAGCTGTATCTAGCCTGTTTTTAATGTTGCAGAGGAAATTTGTTTACCTCTTGTTAATAAGCATGCAGTCCGTTTGGTTCCTGTATTTACAGTAGAGTAGGTCCATGTGTATATAATAAATAGTTGTTGTAATTAGCAAATTGGATGGGACTATGGTCTCCAACATTGCACGTCTATAGACCGCAGTGTCCTACTGTTTCTCGCAATCTTCTCATTAAAATAGCGCATTACGATGACAGTGCCTTTTACCTTCAATGCTGATGCGGAGACCTTCAGGGTTATAAAGAAGTCTTTATGTTTTAGGCCATCTGAATCAATAGTGGCAAGGTAGACCTGAACCAGATGAAACTTATACGGCTTGGTATTGACTGTGGGAGTCAACATTCTTTCATTAATGGATTTGGAGGGTACAGCGTAATAGAAGCATCTGATGCGACGCTATTACAGCATGTCACATCAGCGTCAGGGATTTAAATTGTTTGGTCCTCCGTCTCAAAGTCGCTGCACCCCTCCCAATGGGCTTCTAAAGTTATACAGATATTATGTCTCTTCAACTCTAGCTTGACGATGTAACTTATAGCAAGCCTCTGAAATTCGACTTTGCAATGGCCTGTCTCTTTACGGTGTTGGTCTCTTCTTGTTCGGTCAGTAGCGTATTTTCCATCCAGGGCCTGATCCTTCACCGCTACATCTTCGGTAGCACATTTCACACCAGGCAGCCTGCACCCAAACTGGAGCTGATTGCTAGTCGGGTCGCTCCGCAGTTTAGTATCATTTCTATGACTTCTCTGACTCGTGAAAAAAATAATCAAGTGGTTTCCCCCTGCCATTGGGTTTTTACAGATTCATTCTCCTTCAGTAACTTGTCCTGGGGCAAGAAAGTAGCCAACTGTCTCTTCCACCCTTCTCGCCACACCGAAGGTTTCCTTCTCCACCGAGTTGGCTGTTGAGAAAATCACCCGTCATCCTGGACATGGATATTCTGATACTCGTTTGAGGTTAGAACCTAAAGTCGACGTGAAGAACAGTCTGACATGAAAGCAGATGATCTAGTAGTGAAAATCAATAAATACTCCATATGAAGTCACCATATGAACTTTTACCTTCACAGCTTGTAAACTACTTCTCTCGGCAGTAGCCATCTTGGCAAAACAAAGGGTTTTCTCTTTGTACGATTGTGTTAGACTACTATTGTGGCTGTTGTTGTTTCATACGATTGAGTTAGTTAGCTTTTAATTCTCTACATCTTCCTATTCATGCTGACATATCTGACGCTTGTCTAACCAGACTTCGTTCTACACGGCTCCCTATGAAGACAGCTGCGAGAATAATCAATGAAAATTTCAATATGGTGCGACACTTTTCCTAAGATTGAAAGACTTTCGCTCCTCGGGAGTTTCAATGGATACCATTGATTGTCACTTCTAAAGTTCTTGGATTTGACCTACCACGCGGGATATGGTAGAAACTGAGCCAGACTACGACCAAATCTCGAGTGGAACAATTTACTTTCTCCGAACTGCGACTGTGGAGCCGATTGACAAACCACAGTGAAGCACATCTTTCAATAATTTCCCATAAGAGCATATAGAGGAGACGTCAAGGAGTTTGCCTCTGTGACTTCTGCACCACTAGACTAAATTCTAGATAGTGATCAACAAAATGTAAATGTTTACCGCATGATTAAGAATAATAATAATAATAATAATAATAATAATAATAATAATAATAATAATAATAATAATAATAATAATAATAATAATAATAATAATAATAATAATAATTCTCTGTTTTACATTGTACGTTTGTATTTTATTTCTCGTTTGTTTAGTTGGTTTGTTCCTCTTCATAACGATTGTCTTTTTATCGTTCAGTTTTTGGTTGGTTGGTTGGTTGGTTGGTTGGTTGGTTGGTTGGTTGGTTGGTTGGTTGGTTGGTTGGTTGGTTGGTTGGTTGGTTGGTTGGTTGGTTGGTTGGTTGGTTGGTTGGTTGGTTGGTTGGTTGGTTGGTTGGTTGGTTGGTTGGTTGGTCGGTTGGTCGGTTGGTCGGTCGGTCGGTCGGTCGGTCGGTCGGTCGGTCGGTCGGTCGGTCGGTCGGTCGGTCGGTCGGTCGGTCGGTCGGTCGGTCGGTCGGTCGGTCGGTCGGTCGGTCGGTGGGTTGGTTGGCTGGTGAATAATGTGTGCATTATTTTCTCACGCAGTCCCTGTGGTTACTTTTCATTAGAAATGTCCAGAAAGAATGTTATTGCTGCATCTTGTAAGATGTTATGCACATTGAGGCAAACAGTATCGTGTATTTAGAATGTTTTTATGTTGTGTGTGCGTGCGCGTACGCCCGAAGTCCGACTGATAAACTACGTTGACGTAGTATCTGATTTTGTAATATATAATTTCTTACATACGAAGTTAGGGTGGAAGCTTCGTGCCTTCACGGTAATTAGTTGGCTCTACGAAGCTTTCGAGATGATCGAGAACTGAATTAAAACAGCCATAAGTTAGCGCAAGAGTAGGGAAAAGGACATCAACAATCAGACAGGGGTTTACCTCTGCTAACAGCAGTGGCCGGTTCGTGAGTAGTCAACGAAAAGGAACACATCCCTTTGGCGTTGAAGTTAAAGAAGGAGTGTAAGATGAAGGAACAATAGCTGAATTGATAACACGATGATTAACATAGCCTGAGGATTCTGGTTGCTAATTAAGTTCCTTAGCGGTTACTGAATAAACCTTATCGCGCAAAGTGACAGTGAGGGCTGTTATCTCAGACATTGTTCGTAGTGGTTCTACAGGGAAGTCCACACATGTTCAACTTGTTGAACCCTCGATAACAAATCAATGAAACTGCCGTGAATTAAAACGAGAGTAAGAAATATGAGGATAATAGTGAAATGCTAGCTTGCGTACTCCGCGATATTTATTAAATAATCCCTTTACCTAAATAGTGAATAAATTATATTTCCTCCAAGAAGAAGCTTCCTTGTACTAAACAAAGCAGGCAGAACAAAACAAAGATCTGTACTGAAGAGTATGAAAACAAGATATAATCAGCGTAGCATAAAATTTCCTCTGTGAATCAGAAGTTAAGATTCGGTTTCATGATCTCAAGATTGTCTATTCAAACCCAGTAGCGGCAGTCCAAATTTTATCATGAGGAGAAAATCAATTCTACATTTCTTAGAGCAGCATTCGATGATTGCCCATAAAATAATTTAAAACTCAGCAACAGTTCGTCCAGAAGACTTCTAGTCCCTCTGCCATCTGGTGGAGTTAAATGGAACTTCGAAACTAACACACAGGCAGTATAAAGGTTTCAAATCAAAATGTTTGTATATGGTAGCTGAGTCGATAGTAATAATAAGAAGAAGAAGTAAAAGAAGAAGAATATATCGTAAACTCGACAATACGACTGAATTACAGGTTAGATATTATAAAAATCATCTATCTTCGAGAGGCTGGCTAGCCGAGTTGGTAATAGGCACGATCGAATCAGCGGAAGGACGTGGGTTCGATTCCCCGTCAGAAAGCTGAAACATTTCAGAAACGAAATGTCCAATTATGAAGGTGTAGATGGCTTTCAAGTTCACAGATTCTTCTTCTTATTCTTCCTCTTCTTAAGTTGATTCTGATTCTCGGCGTTATTCCCAGTTTATTGGTGTCGGTTCGCCTGAAGTTCACTTAGACTACACCAAATAAGAGTACCAGGTTAATTTATGAAGCAAAGGGGACCGGGTATAGAGCTAACCATGATATCCCATTTAGCGTTGTGGTTACGGGTAGTGGAAGCCTCTACTTCAACTCCTTCAAGGCCCTGGCTATGTTTATTTTTCTACCTTAAGGTGTTAATAGTTAGATTTAGTATTAAATGATTCAAAGGGGAGAGGTGTAGACGTAAACGAGGTCGTAGTCGAAGATGCAGGGAAATGGGGTGTTTTCTTCATTCATGGAGGCTTGCAAATTGTACATTGGAAGGCATAACAGTTCATGATTAAGATGTATGTTGGACGGTATTTTACTTCACACCTTCACATAACACCCGTCTTCTCTTCACTATTGTTCAGTCACTCTCTCACACTTCATTAGACTACAGTATCAAACACAACGAACTATCACTTTACACTGCTATTGCTTCTATTAATAATCCTAATTCTCGATGTATTAGCTACCGTTGAATCCCTTCTTAAGTGTAATAAGAACGAGATGAAGAGTTACTGTCTTCATCATTCTTTAACTTCAAGCGCGTCACCACTGTACGGCGCCAGTGTAGTCTACAACGCGTAATCATATTCCACTGCCAACTGTTTTTGTATTTAACGAAACACGATACTGTACTGTACATTTCAAGCTTTAATACCCAATTTATGAGCTTTGTGATTTAAAAAAGGCATAATCAACTTTTACCATCACGCCTGATTTTTACTTAAAGCCTTCGAGAAAGGAATACACTAGAAAATGAGAACTGAGAACAGTTGCTGGTTCATAACTGTTTGAATAGAACAGAACAAATTCTGCTTCAAAATACGCTTTAACTTCCTAGGAACGGCATATTGTAAGAACAGGTTCTGTTTTAATAATATTCGTGTCCAGGTTAATCAAAAGTCGAGCGTGGCACTGATTAATCAGCTGAATTTCGTGTCGCAACAATACTGTGTGACCTACTGTACAAATGTTATAAAAGTCCGGAGAACAAACTCGTTGTTGAGGTTGTGAGGTAGCAACATTGTGAAGAGGTCACTTCATTACCTTTACACTCTGGTGTGGTGTTTTTCTGTCTACTGGCTACCCCTGTCAGTCGAACTCCTTGCCCATAAGAAAGTGGTTGTACCTCTTTATTTAGTCTATCAATCACTACTGATCTGCATTTAGGGCAGTCGCCCAGGTGGCAGATTCCTTATCTGTTGTTTTCCTAGCCTTTTCTTAAATGATTGCAAAGAAATTGGAAATTTATTGAACATCTCCCTTGGTAAGTTATTCCAATCCCTACCTCCCCTTCCTATGTTCCCCTTTTCCCTTCGACACGCACCGCCTCGAGAAAACTCACTACATGCTGTCATTGAACTTCACGTAGGTCCACTAGGTAGCTGTGTTATAATTTTTACAACACTACTTTTAATGGAGTTTGTTCACTTTAAAATCAAAATATGTGTCAAGTATTACGTACATAACTGAATTAAAATAAAACACTCACCATTAGTACTGTAGAGGTCCGCTATATTTTAAAGATTCAGAGCAGGCTTGTAGATTTCTTATCTTGAAAATCTCTCCGAATTTCTTTTACCTTGAAGAACTGACACTTCAAATAACAAAATCCTTTTGACTTGACAGGCTTAAAAGACTCCTAACGCCGGATATTGTATTGTATCCCGATCTGCAACCCGGAACGAAACAGAACGGCATAATTATTATTTTACAAACACTTATAACACCCTCAATGCTTGATATCACGCACAAGGGCCATTAATGATCTGTATTCGTTTCTGGACACGGATAGAAACACAGTTCAACGTACTTCACGCTTTCATCTCGTGTATTAACTTATGATCGGGAGATGCAGCTCCTCTGGTGGCCTAGCGTCAAGTCTCTATGCTCTGACAAAGTGACTAGCAGGTTTGTAGCAGAAAATAATTCATCATCAGGATGTTGGCCACCAGAGTAACAATGGCCTGGATTCAATCACCTATCCGCAGCTTTTATATGTGGGGAAGGCATATGACGCTGTTGATGGTGATTCGCCCGTCGGTTGGCGACGTTGAATCTTGAGCAGACTCCTTGGTGTTATTCGACAGGATTAGGCCTACACCGGGTTTCACCCTCTCCCAATCTCATCACCACCATCATCTCGCATCCATACACGCTGGTCGCCCACTGGTGTTAAAGATAAAGACCTGCGCCAAGCAAGCAGAACATGTCCTGGGATACTCCCGGCACTATAAACCGTACGCTAAATAAATAAAATAAACCAGAGGTGCAAATATGCGTTTCCCGATCGACAACTCTACTCGCAGCGCTCACTGGCGGCTGACCCACTAACCACCACGATTAAGGGAGGGAATGGTAACATCACTTCTTTGTACTCGTTATTTTATAATATTACTTTGACGTAGCTATTGCTCCTGATCTTTATACTAGACCGCTTAACGCTTCCACAGTATTAAGGCTGATGACACACGGAGCGGTTTTTGCCGAGTCGGCAGCCGCGTCGGCCGCCGCCTGTGATTGATACACAGAGCGGTTTTTGCCGACTGTGACGAAACCACTGCCTGCTCGAACTGCATCTAAAATGACTGCTTATAAGCAGTCATCGGGTGTGTATCGAGCAGGCAGTGGACAAAACACATTAGTGAGCGTGACGTTAGGTGAGGAAGCTAGCTAAAATTACCGAAAAATAAAGGATTGTTCTTATTCTTATTCCAAAAGTCTACTTACTCTATATGTCATTTTACGTGTATATTATTGAATTTCAAAGATACTTCATGATATCTAATACAAGAAAACTTACCAATGATGCAATCGCCGCGTAAATTCAGCCACGCCCGACTAGAGCGAAGCATCAAGTCGGCCGTGATTCAGCTGAATATATTAAATCTATGGCGCTAGAGCGCGCACAAAGTCTTCAAAACGCTCGCTGCACCGCCAGCTACACGACAGGCCGAGTCGGCAAATCTGCCGCCTGTCGGCGAGCACCGCTCTGTCTGTTTCATCCCATCTGATACAATAGAAACATGCGCCGACTCGGCTGCCGACTCGGCGAAAACCGCTCCGTGTGTCATCAGCCTTACTGTCGCTGAGGAACATCGGCCGTGTTTCGGTCAGGGCTGCCTCACAGCTGATTAACGTCCCATAGCCTACCCTATTTGCCAAACTCTATTAGCTGGGTGTATTCCTGAATGTTGTGCTGTCTTGCTGTCGTCAGTGCAAGAAGCAGATACCATCGAGATCACATGGGAAGTACTTCTGCACGACTCGTTCAAACATAGGGTAGGGTGGGATTTGTAGAATCATGGGGCTAATGAGATCAAACTTCAGCGATTTGTCTTCCGCACACAAGGCTTCACACATACCGGCAGCCATTTCCAGTGAGAGATTATAGAGTAAGGTTCCAAGTGTTTCCCCACTGCTATTATATAAAATGAAATATTTCTGTGATTTTGAGAAGATTTTGAAAAACGCAAAGTAAGCGTCACTTTCCATGACTTTTACAGCGTTTGATGTTTAAATCTCATAAAATAATGTCACCTCCACCCTCACCTTACGAGGCCAAATGATTCAGAGAGCTATGACGACTGATTCTTGTCAGGATAAACACCGAACTAACGCCCACCACTGTAGTGCAAGTTTATATGCGTAGTAGTAGCGTAGCTACTGATAGGGCCCCCCAAGTCGGATGAGTCAAAGGTGATGATCCAGACTAAATTGGATACCCTGGTCCTCCTGGCTGGAGTTTGGGTGACAGGATAACCCCACAACACCGTAAAACGCATGTTGTTCAGAAACCTAATCACAGAGAGTACCGTACTGCCTTAAACCTACGACGACCTGTGCTCGTTAAGCGGCAAAGATTTTGGTATTGGGGAACATGAAATGTAAGAAGTACTTTACATGCTGCAGCCAGGAGAAAATTGGAGGAGGAACTGTTCAAGTACTCGTAGATAATAGAGGTAGGAGAACTACAGGGAGGAAACAGAGCTGGTAGAACTGCAACAATATACAATATAGAGTAGAAGATAAAAAGAAGTAGACCAGTTATAGCATGATGGAATGTGAGACAGTAAATTTCATAATATGCCGTTTAAGACAGAGAGGGAAATTTCTTAACGAAGCAATAAGCGTCTTATACCCTACAACGAACCTGACATTGTAGCCTCTGTCAAAATGGGAATAATAAGATGGTTAGGTCATGTTCAACGGATGGAAGTAGAAAGATACCCAAAGAAGGCTCTAGCAGGACATTCTGGTGGTGGAAGAATTAGTGGTCGACCCTGTGTGAGAGAACTGGATGAGGTGGAGACGGACTTGAGAGCTACTGGAGTGAAGAGATGGCGTAGATGTGCAGAAAAAACAACCAAACCCCATGGCGCAACAGTTCCGAAAACCATGGCCTACCAAACGACCGCTGCTCAGCCCGAAGGCCTGTAGATGACAAGGTGTCGTGTGGTCGACATGACGTATCCTCTAGACCGTGGCCGTAAATCTCACCTTCAGATGGCTCCTCAATTGTATTCACATAGGCACCATGCCCCATATCGACATAAAAATCCCTGACCTGGCCAGAGCCTTCGATTTAAGAGGCAGGCACGCTACCCTACACCCTACATCTATTGCAAATCTGTGATCAATGAAGCCAAGGGTCTCAGAGGACAGTAGCACTATGGATGAAGTAAGTTAGTAAATAAACAATTAAGTAAAAGACTTAGGTCTAATTGAGAAAGCGTACGTATTTTTATTATCGTCCGTCTCTCGTGCTATATTTGACATTTCTTCCCTTGCCGTGGCGGGGAGGCTTGCGTGTCCAAATGAAGCAGATAGCCGAGCCGCAGGGGCAACCATATCGGATAGATACCTGTCGAGAGACCAGACTAAGGAATGGTTCATCAAAACGGGTGTAGCAGCCTTTCGGAAGTTACAAGGGCGGCAGTCTAGGTGATTGACTGACATGGCATTGTAACAATGCTCAGCATGGCTTAACTGTGTTGATACTCCTACACGGCTGAAAGCAATGGGAAACTACAGCCATACCGGTAACTAACTCCCGAGGACATGCAAATCTCTCTGTATACATGATGCGCTGATGATAGCTTAATTGCGGGTAAAATATACATCAGGTAGAATAGTCCCCCATTCGGATCTCCGGGTGGGGACTACACGAGAGGGGCGATTATCAGGAAGATGGATACTGACATTTTGCGCGTCGGACCGTGGAATGTTAGAAGTTTGAATAGTTGTGGTTAGAAAGTCTGAAAAGGGAGATGAACAGACTACAGTTAGATGTTGGTATAAGTGAAGTACGTTGGCAGGAAGAGCAGGATTTTTGGTCAGGCGACTACAGAATTGTCAACACAAAATCAAACAGGGGAAATGCAGGATTTGGTTAAACAATGAATAAGCAAACAGGACAGCGGGTAAGCTACTACAACCAGCATAGTGAAATAATTATTCTTGTCACGATAGACACCAAACCAATGCCCATCACAATAGTGCAAGTCTATATGCCTACTAGTTCAGCGGATGACGAAGAAATATGTTAAGAGATAGAAGATTGAATGAAATATGTAGAAGGTGACGAGAATCTAACAGTGATGGGAGACTGTAATGCAGTGGTAGGCGAAGGAGGAGAAGGTAATACAGTAGGAGAATTCGGATTGGGAAAAATAAGTGAAAGAGGCAGTCGGCTGGTTGAGTTCTGCACTTATCATAATTTAGTCCTTGGTTCAAAGACGAAAAACGACGGCGGTATACGTGGATGATACCTAGAGACACTGGAAGGTATCAAATAGACTTCATTATGATTAGGTAGAGATTCAAAAACCAGGTGTTCGATTGCAAAAATTTCCCAGGAGCAGACGTGGACTCTGACCACAACTTGTTAGTCATGAAATGCCATCTGAAGCTGAAGAAATTGAAGAAAGGAAAGAATGCAAAAAGATGGGATCTAGACAAGTTGAAAGAAAAGAGTGTGAGGGATTGTTTCAAGGAACATGTTGCACAAGGACTAAATAAAAAGACTGAAGGCGACAATATAGGAAGAATGGACAATCATGAAAAGTGAGGTCAGTAGATTATCTGAATAAATGTTAGGAAGGAGAGCTAGGTCAACTAAGAATCAGTGAATAACTCAGGAGATACTAGACCTGATTGACGAACGACGAAAATACAAGAATGCAAGAAATAAAGAAGACAGAAAAGAATGCAGGCGATTAAAGAATGAAGTGGATAGAATGTGCAAGGTAACTAAGGAAGAATGGTTGAAGGAGAAATGCAAGGATGTCGAAATTGTATGGTGCTAGGAAAGATAGATGCTGTTTACAGCGAAGGCAGGTGATGCAGGAAATATTAGATTACGAAATGAAGTCTTAAAGGAAGTAATCGGATATTGTTATTTGTGTAGTAAAATAACTAACCATTGTAGAAGTAAGGAGGGCATAAAATTCAGACTAGCACAAGCAAGGAAGAGCTTTCTTAAGAAAATAAATTTGCTCACCTCAAACATTGATATAGGGATTAGAAAGATGTTTCTGAAGACTTTCATTTGGAGCATGGCATTGCATGGAAGTGAAGCATGGACGATAACTAGGTCAGAAGGAAAGAGAATACAAGCTTTTGAAATGTGGTCTTACAGAATAATGCTGATGATGAGATGGATAGGTCGAATCACGAATGAAGAGATACTGAATCGAATTGATGAGAGGAGATCGATTTGGCTATATTTAACGAGAAGAATGAGGTGGGATCTAGACATGTTGAAAGAAAAGAACGTGATGGATTGTTTCGAGGAACAAGTTGCATAAGGACTAAAGAAAAAGGCTGAAGAAGACAATATAGGGAGACAGTCATGAAAAGTGAGGTCAGTAGAGCTGCTGAATAAATGTTAGGAAGGAAGGAAAGATCCACTAAGAATCAGTGAATAACTCAGGAGATACTGGGCAGAAAAGAATACAGGCAATTAAAGAATGAAGTAAGAGCAAGATAGCTAAGGAAGAATGGCTGAAGAAGAAGTGCAAGCATGTTGAAGGTTGTATGGTTCTAGGAAAGGTAGATGCTGCATACAGCAAATATCTTAAGACACAGGACATGTTCAGTTGGTTTTTGAGGAAGTGTAGGCGGTAAGAACGGTAAGGGTAGACCAAGGTATGAATATGACAATCAGATTAGAGCAGATGCACTATACAATAGTTACGTAGAAATGAAAAGGTTAGCACAGGATACGGTGGCATGGAGAGCATCATCAAACCAATCTGTGAACTGATGACTCAAACAAAAAGCACATTTGACTTTTACCAATATTACTGAGAAGAGGCTACTTGAATCACTTCTAGTATTTGCTTGTCCTCTCTCATAATAATAATAATAAGAAGAAGAAACACCGCGTAAACTGCCTCCAGGTCGGAGGCAACATTTATACAATTCTGTTGGGTGACCTATTGCTGAGATTTACATTATGTGTGTCTGATGAACGCAAAATTTGTCCCCAAAAGTATGTTGCATGCCGACGTCGTACAAAATGGAGTCCAAAATGGATTTTTCACCTCCCTGTAAAAACTTGACAACCTCTGGCGGGTATAAACTCAAGTTCTTGGGATTTATAGGCCGACAATCCCCATCGATCTACTGTCGGATAAATTGTACAACCAATTTGCAAATATAGTGCTTTCATTTCCTTGTATGTGTTATACTACACGAATTTCTAGAGATATTGTTGGTCCTGCCGTCCCGATCTTAGCCTGTTGAGGCTTGTGCGTGTACTAAGCAGCATGTCCCTTACTGTTTACTCGCCAGTGGTGTAGGTCCAGACAGTGCAGCCTTTATTTCGGTAGCAGGGGTTTACACTTAGTCACACCAACATTACGAGCAGTTCGCAGGTTCTACTGCAACCACAGGTATCTAGACAATTTTAGGCAAGACAAAAAAAAAGCAATGTTGAATGAATTCTAAAAATGCTTTCCTAGATTAGCGCGACCAACTTGCGTAAATGTTTTAGAGAGAACATAAATGTAAAAGCACACAGGGAACGTCAATCAGACGTACGTCATTCGCTCTGTCTCTGTATCTTTAAAAGTCATCGTCAAATCTGAAATCACCAGTATTCATGGGAGTTAAATAATCTGGTACTTAGTTAAATCTCCTCTGTTCAATTTATAATCACTCACAGGTGTTAAATTCTGGTTAATTCTGTTTTGCTGACACTATTCTTTATTTTTTTCTTATATTGCATATTTTTCAATAATGCTATATTTGCTATTAATATTTTGTAAAACTGTGCGTCTCAAATCATGAGAAAAAATTACAATAAACAATAACCTCTTCCTAATGTGTGGTTTTCAAGATTATCGGAGATGGGTATTGTCCTACGTTATCTGTTTGAATTTGACATTTCTTTTGCGTTTTTATAATGTTAAACTAAAAATATAACGGAATACCGAAATTTTAATTCCGTTTCTCCCAGACTTTTGAGCGGCTTTGAGGTTTTTAGCGCTCTTGAAGCTTCCCTGTTAGAAGTTAATTACTTAGGAAAGATAATTTGCGAAGGAATATTTAGCACATGGTTCCAGCGAGCAATCCGGTATAAGAATGTTAGGATTCTCAAGCAATCGACAGCTTTTATTGACTCAGTGTTACTGTTTTCATGGTCCCGCTCCTTGACTAAATGGTCAGCGCAGTTCTCTTCGGTTCAGAGGGCCCCGAGTTCGATTCCCGGCCGGGTCGGAGAGTTTGACCTCAAATGGTTAATTCCCTTGTCACGGGGACTGGATGATTGTGCTGTCACCAACATCCCTGCAACACACACACCACACATAACAATATCACCCAACACAATAACAGGCAGTTACCTACACATGGCAGATGCCGCACACCCTCACCGGAGGGTCTGCCTTACAGGGGCTGCACCCGGCTAAAAATAGCCACAAAAAATTCATGTTATGATTTTCGAATTACCCCACCTACGTGCAGTTGTTTTATATAAATTCATCAGAACAGAGCATTCAAACATCATCAATGATTCATTTGACTACTGATCGCACAATCATCAAAACGTAACTGTATTATTCTGATGAAGCCGACAGCCGACATTTTGGGAGACTGGAGCCCAAAGTGTTTAAATGCAAAAATATTTCCTTGATAATGACTTTCTTATGTATAATTATGTATTTTACTTTTTTTGTACTTATACTATCATTGCTTGCTCAATTTTGTACGTATTTGATAATCAGAATAAATACAAGTCGAGCTTTGCGTTCTCTTTTGATACATTCTGGAGCTCTCGTTACATTACCATTTTTTTATTTAATAAAGGTGTGAAAGCCAGTGAAGAACTTCATTTGACACGTTATTCAGGTCTTCTGAGTTGACTAGAACGCACGGTGAGACCATTAATATTCCATGTGGTCCACCGTCTGCTTCTCTTGTGTGGTGTAAAGCTGACTTAGGCCTGCTATGATCGTCTGACGAGATGTAGCATGGATGCGGGGTGAGCGGTGTGAGGGGTAAGCATGGCTGCCGCGCATGAGCCTATCTCAAGTCTCAAGGCCTGACAATAAACATTGGTTTCGTCCGCGATGTCTCTTGCGAAATGAGGTGGTGTCGTGAAGTTTCAAAATTATAGTGTAATTTGTGCTTTAGGTACATGTGTACCACAATTAAAAAGTACTGCATAAGGAACATGCAGTAGCTCGCATTATCTGTCACGACTAATGTTCGTAACTAAGAGAGTAGTATCTGTTACTCTTGATGTACAGTACCTACGAGCTGCCGCGACTTCTTGTCAAACGCAGATAGTGGTTTCGTCACGCTCGGCAAACCACAAACGATCAGCATGCAGTTTATAGCTTTCATATCAATAAACTAACGTCAGTGCTATGCTGTTTACATTCGTTAAACATGGCTTACACCAAAGTGATGGACAAACAGCTGAATCAAGCAATGCTCTTCATAAGAGAATTTATTTATTTATTTATTTATTTATTTATTTATTTATTTATTTATTTATTTATTTATTTATTTATTTATTTATTTATTTATTTATTTATTTATTTATTTATTTATTTATTGTATTCGCACCCACAAGCACCCATTGACTACCTGCCCTGAGTAATATACTTCCATCATTCTTAAGGACACTCCAGTCGCTGTAGAACGTATAAACGAAAGTAGAAAACAGTCCTCACCTCTCTAATCATACAGACACCTCAGTGACCTCTGTCAAAGACTAAGATCAATGCAAATTTCTCGGCGGAATGCACTTAACCTAAAGGAAGGCTCTTTCAACATAACAGATACTTCAACAGTGGCAACAGCAATTCCTGCCACGCCACCATCACATCATGGAAAACCCTGGGTGGGAGGCCGGCAGAATTCCTTCTACCCAGACGCCAGTGAAGGACGTTAACCAGAGTGAGGAAGTTCATGGCAGATGTGGTACGACTGTTCGCAAATGGGGGATGGAAGAACTTACCTCATGTGACTGTGAAGAAGATAAGCAGACGGCAGAACATACTGCCTATGAATGATCTCTCCGAACGTTCAGATAGAGAACAGCGTGATTCATGAAGCTCTTCATTGGCTTTCGCACCTTGATTTATAACTGTGATTGCGAACATGATAAAGGTGTATCTTGTATATCTGTGTATATAATTCAAATATACAGTTGATGGTGCCAGTGAAAATCCACAGCCTGTTTCTAGTTTTAAGCGGGTCAGGAATGGGATAAATGAAGCCCCCATGAAGCGGCGAGGATAGGAACAGAGCCGGCTGCCGACGCCTGTCGCACTCCCCCGGGGCAAATGATTAGAATGACAAATGAAATGATATTGGAGAGTTTTGCTGGAATGGAAAATGGCAGGGAAAATCGGAGTACCCTTAGAGAAACCTGTCCCAGCTCCGCTTTCTCCAGCAAAAATCTCGCATGGAGTGGCCGGGATTTGAACTACGGAACCCAGCGGTGAGAGGCCGGTGCGCTGCTGCCTGGAGTTACAGAGGCTTGTCAGTTGATCATACGCAAAATAAATAAAATTCTATGCTCACGAAATCATGATACCTAGTCAGGGAGTAATCTATACGACAAACTATCAATACGTCGGCAATTGCCTTCATTTCAATAAATGTATCCCATTCCCATGCTCGCATAACCATGGTGCCTGATCTAGAGGTAGGCTATTACGCGATTTTTCGCAAGTAATTTCTTCTTCTTCTGCTTAATCTGTTTACCCTCCAGGGTTGGTTTTTCCCTCGGACTCAGCGAGGGATCCCACCTCTACCGCCTCGAGGGCAGTGTCCTGGAGCGTGAGACATTCTGTAGGAGGATGAAACTGGGGAGAATGACCAGTACCTCGCCCAGACGGCCTCATCTGCTATGCTGAACAGGAACCTTGTGGGGGGATGGGAAGATTGAAAGGGATAGACAAGGAAGAGGGAAGGAAGCGGCCGTGGCCTTAAGTTAGGTACCATCCCAGCATTTGCCTGGAGGAGAAGTGGGAAACCACGGAATACCACTACCAGGATGGTTGAGGTAGGAATCGAACCCACCTCTACTCATTTGACCTCCCGAGGCTGAGTGGACCCCGTTCCAGCCCTGGTACCACTTTTCAAATTTCGTGGCAGAGACGGGAATCGAACCCGGGCCTCCGGGGATGGCAGCTAATCACACTAACCACTACACCACATAGGTGGACGCTAGTAATTTCGATATGTAATATGTTTAGTCAATGTTTTGAAGCACAATATAGTCGTATGAAAAATACCTACCTATGAGAATATTTGTGCAAAATTTCTTGAAATTCCGCCCAGGGGTTTAGATGCAAAGTCGCTTCTGATGGCAGAAAGACGGACGCCATTTCATTCTTATATAGGCCTATAGAAGAGTCTTCAAGAAAGAGTAGAAAACGAATACAAATACGTCCAAAACAAAAGTAATGGAGTGCAGTCGAGCGAAGTCAGGTGATGCACGGAAATATTCGATTAGGGAATTAAATCTTAAAGGAAGTAGATGAATATTGTTACTTGGGTATTCAAATAACTAACGATGGAAGACGTAAATAGGGCGTAAAATGCAGACTAGCACAAGCAAGGAAGAGTTTTCTTAAGAAAAGAAATCTGCTCACTTCGAACATTAATGTAGGAGCATGGCGTTTTATGATGGACAATAACCAGCTCAGCTTTTGAAATGTGGTATTACAGAAGAATACTCAAGGTGAGATGGGTAAATGGAGTCACGAATCAAGAGATACTGAATCGAATTGGTGAGAGGAGATCGATATGGCTAAATTTGACCAGAAGAAGAGGTAGAATGGCATCGTGATGGTGACCAGTATTAATTTTTGTACAGTCACAACTTGTGTCAAAGCTTTACAGGTTGAGGTAGTCAGCCCGATAACTGGTCACATGCAGTGCTCGTTTCTTGACCGGAACGAAGCCGCTAGATAGAATTCATACCTGAAGCTGCTGATTCTAATGTCGAAGCTTCTAAAATTGAACAGTAATAATAACAAGACTGTGCGGTGGACTGACAGGAAGTCTGCGATATAGACGACCGCTTGCCCACTTTTTTGTTTCAATACTGTTGACAGGTGAAACAAGTTTGTGACGGATATCTCTACGTGTTTTGTTATATTTAGAGGGAATAAGTGTCAAAAGGTTGCTTTCAGATTTAAAGAGTGGTTAATGAACCACTACCATCCTTCTGTACGTAGGTGATTCATGGGCAGCACTTAGACCTTATCACGGTCTGTAATGAGAAGTCTACATGGTCATATGTGCGAGATCTCATGCTTACATTTCCTGTAACGAACAAGATAAGTCGCTGACGCTTATTTATTGTGTCCAAGAGGAACCCCTTAGGCGTTATAAATACTAAGTGGGTTGGTTCTTGAATAACTGCAGTGAATATTATGCTTCCATAATCTACTGCGGCGGGGGGGGGGGGGGGTGTGTATATTATTTCCCTTAAAGTGGTTCACTCAATGGCACGTTGATATCTATGCGGCATAGTTGCAGTTCGAAGCTCGGGATACCTGAAATGAAATATCAACAGTCTCGCAAATCTACAAGCTTGTTTTATATCATTTTCCTGCAGTAACACCCCAGATGGTGTGGTTTTATCTGTAGTGGGAAAGGTGCACACAATTCCAGCTTATTTTCCATCACACCAACCAACCAACCAACCAACCAACCAACCAACCAACCAACCAACCAACCAACCAACCAACCAACCAACCAACCAACCAACCAACCAACCAACCAACCAACCAACCAACCAACCAACCAACCAACCAACCAACCAACCAACCAACCAACCAACCAAGCTATCCTTTCTTTATAGGAACGTGATCAAGATTATTATTGTCATAAAATGTCAGATCAGCCCTTTAAATAAACGGTGGAATGTTGACGAACGACAGACGTTGATGTTGTGTACAGTATGTGTATATCGTGTTGGGAAATTCGTTGATAAAAGCTTTTCTAATGTAACCTTCCATGATCACATTGCTTTTCTCTTGAAGTATAGACTTGTATTCGTTAAACATGCATAGATTTTAACTGTTTCAATATTTCCCAACTCACCGACTACTGTATTAAAGATTTTCATTTTTTGAAATTTAGAACTGCATTACATTAAAAATTCGCCTTCCTAGCCCTAATAGTACTTACTCTATCAACGTGTTTAAATTCTCACTTTTATGGAAACACAGTATATTCGTGATTATCTTCGAGTTGTAAGTTCAGTCCTGTTTTTAGTTCTAACGTAAGTGAAGTTAAACCAGAGTAACTGGTTCGAAAAGTAGGCAATATCTGTGACACCAAAGTGAGATCTTCTTACCTTCTCTGTCTCGAAATAAAGAAACTGTCACATTCCGGGAAAATGCAGGGAAGAGTTGTCTGATTTGTACCAGTTTTTACGACTGACTCAGGATTATTTCGAAATAAGAAAACCTTACCTCCATTAAATTTAGAGAAATCTAGTTACCCAAGAGGGCCAAAAATTACGTTACCACCCTTTGTTTCATAATAACCTTAACAAACTTAACAATGAGGGAAAGAGTTGCATGTATTTGTTCGAACTAGAACGTTTGTCTGTGATAGCGGTCAACACGAGTTGGTATTCTGTTGCTGCAGTGTGGGTGTATGAGAGACTCAATACCAGTATGACGATGGCGGACGTTATGAATGGCATCCAATAAAGGTTTGGAGTTTCGCAGTCACCGAAAATGATATTATTACCGTTGCGAAACGTGTGCATTTGGAAAAGGGGATGTGAACGATTTACAGTGAAGCGGAAGACTCGTAATGACAACGGAAATATATGTTAACTTGCAGACATCTCTGGAGCAATCGACCGCTAAATCAACACATAAACACTCATATGACTTGGCACACCCGGAAAACAATGCGAAGTCACGAAACATTTCAGCCTAAAACCGTTTCGTCCACTGAGCGATGCTAATATTCACGTACGAAGCGATGCTCCTCCTGCCGTTTTCAGAAGATCCTGTTTGGAACGTGATTGCAATAACATCATGTTCACAAGTGAGTGAAATGAAAGTTCAAGAAATCACAACGTCGTGTTTTGGGCTAAGGAAAATCCCCTACTTCTAACAGGAAATGGAGAAGAATCTACCACATGCCTGGGCCAGCATGACTGCGAACTGCATATTTGGACCTTTTTTAATGATTCTGTTAACGGGCAGTCACACGAACAGATGCTCCAACAATGGGTCTATCCGCAGCTCACAGAACCTAACAGCAGGTACCATAATCCTTCAATAGCATGGAGCCCGAACGCCTTTTTCCATCAGTGTTAGAGAATGCCTTAATACATTGTTCCAGCCAGGTACATTGGGCGTAGATTGGTCCGTCTGACCTGACCATCAAGGTGCACCGACTAGTCTACTCAACACAATGCTAAAGGAAGAATTTTGTTAAAGAAGAGAGTAATACAGTATCACTGCCGAACATCGGACGAACTGCAGGCTGCTGTGAGAGAAGCATATGGATCTATCAGGAAAGATTTATATCTACAAAATATTTCATCGAACACATTTACAGTATATTGTAATGGTTATTGCGTCCGACTGCTTCGGGCCCGCCTCGTCACCGTATTCATCCCAACCCTTTACTTCAGCCGCGCCAATCACGTGCAGCACTTAAGTGCTAGGACAGCCTCTCTCGCCTCCGCCCGCAGTCCCGCAGCAGAGGACTACGGAAATGACTGGAAGATTAATCTGGAGTGTTCCATCTCGCGAGGTGCCTGGATCCATCGAACATCCGGACGATTCTAGAAGGGCCAGCGCAGTTATATAAGAGATGAACGACCTGCCTGCAGTCAGTGAGGGTTGGATAGTGAGTGAGTGAGAGCGAGATTGAGTTCGCTGGTGTGAGTTAGCGAAGAGCGCAGTCAGTGATAACCTTTGCTGTGATGTCAGCCTGATGGAGTGTCTGCCTGTTGGAGCCGAGGACTCGTTCCTGTTTCCCTGATATCGTGTGTGTGTACGTCCCTTGCGGCCGGCTGCTGGAGAAGAACCTTGGGTGTTCTGGAGTAGCACGAAGGGAACACTGGGTGCCGACGTGTGAAGACTGCGGAGTTCGAGTGAACAGCGGATACTATCCCGAGCTGCGAGACTGACGTGTAGGCTGTGGACCGTGACAGCGCAAACGAATGTGATTGAGTGGTTGTGTGAATGTAGTGTAAATAATCGATGACCTTGTGTGTGTGTGTGTGTGTGTGTGTGTGTGTGTCATTGTAGACGGAACATGAGAAACTAGGAGAGAGAGCGCGAACCGTGTAAGTGTGTAACCGTGTACTTGTGTAAGTTGTAATCTCGGCTATCGTCTGAGTGTGTGTAAATCTGTAATTGTAGTGCTAAGTTAATAAATCTTAGAAATAGGACGCTACTAGGTTCTGTACTCATTTATTTACTTATTTACCCCGCCAACACGCTACAACATGTACCCGAAAATCTACTGACTCACTGACTGATCACTACATCTCCGAAATCCCAGCATTTAGGAAGTTCAAATTTCGTACGATGGTTGCCTTATACGTTAGGTGCTCAATAAGAAAGGATTTCAAAAATTCCACTGCTAAGGGGACGCAATGGGAATTAAACCTTAAAACCAAAGTACTCACTCCTCAGAAACTGTTAACTGTACGAAGTTGATATATCACGTACTTGTGCTAAATATATAATAATAAAAGGAAGTGTCTGTCTGTCTGTCTGTCTGTCTGTCTGTCTGTCTGTCTGTCTGTTTGTCTGTCTGTCTGTCTGTCTGTCTGTCTGTCTGTCTGTCTGTCTGTCTGTCTGTCTGTCTGTCTGTCTGTCTGTCTGTCTGTCTGTCTGTCTGTCTGTGCGCGCAATAACCCAGCCAAATCTGCCGCATGGAGAGATCTGAATTTTTTGAAGATAGGTAGATAAAAGGGGTCCGAATGCACCTTGAAGCCGAATTTTTCATTTTCACTTTCGTTGGTAAGATATGAACGAATAACCGTCCGAAAATGTATGTCGGGATATGACAGTCCAACGTGCTGTCACCAAGATTAAATGCACAGATTTACTGTCGCTAGGCAACGTAGATAAGGTAGGTAATACAAGTCACCGAGCCATTTTAATTCCATGGTGCAGGAAACCATTTTCGGTCCCAGACACGAAGAGCCACCTTCAGTCCATAATATCTGAATGTCTGTATCTGTGTGTCGATGCCCATCCAAATCTACAGCACGCAGAGGTCTGAAATTTTTAACATTTTTCGATTAATATTCATACAGGTAAAAGACCTGTTTTCATTAATTTTAATCATTTTATCAGTACCACTGTGACAATATCGTCTCGTAAAGATCTTCGGAAACAATTCAAAGAATTTCGGAATAACACCTCGAGTCCTATAACTTCGAGATGTTTTAGGTGATACTTTTCCTTGAATTATCCAATTGTTGGCTCGTATATTTTCTTCATTCAATATTTCCTTCTTCTGGCTGATTTCTTCCCGTTTCAAATCTAATTGTCCGGTCTACAATGAATTAATTTCTGCTGATATTTCGACATGCCAATATGTCTATTCGTCTAGTGGAGCCGTTTGTTGCAATACAGGATACTTCCTCCTTAACTTCCCATGATTTTCTGTCAATGCTGCTGCTATTACTTTCCTTCCTTGATGGTGTCGAGCGTTTCTGAGCAATAAACCACGGTCACGTTGCTCTTGAACATACAGCAAGGGTTTTATTCTCCGGGCATCCATATCTGCACCGGGAACCATCCAAGGACCGATCGGGAACTACAGCGGTATTGAACATATTTTGACACAGATTCCAAAGATCATCAGTTCTATAAATGACCACGAAATTAATTTCCACGCATTCAAAGCCGCATAGAAGAACTCGTATCCAATGAGAAAGCACCAGAAGACTTATAGGATAATATTCTGAAGTCTCCAATTAATACAAAATAGGAAACTGGTTTCCTAAATTTTACCAGTAGGTACCTAAATTGAACCACAAACACTGATTGTTGAACAGTACCAAACTATCACTTACTACGAGCTGTATGTCGATCAAGCAACAACTATGCTTGCTTTTCATTTTTAAGGCGGATACAGGAAATGAAGTTCTGCAGCCATATCGCAATGTTTCGAATTTATGCATACTTTTACGACTACTATCACTACGCTGCTGCATGGAATAAAACAGAGTGCATTACTCATCCTCCACCTCTTAAAAATTTTCATTGGTGGAATGTATTGAGCGGAGGCACCGACACAGCATACTCTTCTTGTGTGCACTCCTTGTTATCCTTTAGAGCAAGTATTATTTTGTGTTATTCTCTGTACCGCAGATAATTCAGATTCTTGAACTTTAGATATTCTGGAGGGATTTTAGTTGTATTAATTGCATGGGCTTTCCTGAAGTTCGAAGAATTCGTACCTCATTCCGTATTGAATCCGAACGATGGAAGTTCCTTCAGGGTGCCTACTTCACAAATTTGGATGTCTTCGTCTGAATATAGAGTACCATTTTTGTTTGCCATACCATGGTCGTGATTTCAATAATGTGGCAACTGGTTTCTCATGGTTTATTATTCTATCAGTAGAGAAATGTTGCGTGGCGGGGGCGGTTACCTTAATTAAGAGGACAGGCACTCCTTCCCAGTCCTACTTCTTTCCGATCCCATCACCATCTAAAACATATTTGAATGCGACGTTAAAACACTAGTAACAAAAATATTGTTGATGCATACAGAAGGCCCAAGATACGATCTTTTACAGTGAGACGCATTATTTTTCAACGAATCTCAAGCAGTCTATGCTGGAATACTTTTACACCTCACTCTTAGGTTCTCGCTAATCTCTTCATGTCAGCAGAGAATTCCGTCTGAACCGATGGCTACAAGCCGGCCAATTGAATTGTTAGAAATTTTAGATAATGGTTTGTGCTTTTTATTGGCTTCATATGTATTTCGATATCTATATTCCGATATCATATATTTTAACATGCTTCCAGTTAATTTTCAACCATGCGGTGAACGTACATAGTTATGAAACGCCGGTAATTTCACGATAGAGGTAGCCTAAAGAGATTAAATATTTCTAACATTTGCAATCTATGAAATTAAATTATGGTTTCCTTCTAGGAACATTCTTTTTTATATAAAAGCCAAAGGCAGGCATTTGTTTATATAAGTGGAGGCACATGCTTCCCCTAGTGCACCGTCAATCCATTGTCCTACGTAAGAGGCTTACAGTGGTGTCTCAGCAACGCCAGCGTCTTGGAAAGGTGTAGCAATTAGAGATGGATTGTGACATGGTTTTCTACTCACCACTCCTAACTGCTCTGCTCCGGGAAAGTTACTGTGACAAGAACCTGTGCTTTTGTCACGGTTGTGATTGTACTTAACGTTGTTCCGTGTCCGCAAACACCTAGTGGTATACATATATTACAATCCACTAATGTGGGTGAAACTAAGAGAAGACCGTAAAACTTTAAATAAATCTGTAAAATATAGTTTGTTCACAGATTAGATTTTAAAAACTTGAACATATTTATTAATATGCTCTACATATGAATAGGTTATAGGCTACATCGGAACACAAATGTTTGAATTTTGTGCAGAATGATTTGATGTTCCGATTATATAATTATATTAGCTCATAGTAATCACCACCCACTCCAAAATTAGTCGACTAGTTTATAGTCACATTTTCATACATGCATAGGCTATAAAATTACTTCAAGCATAAATTATGTCATTTTGTGTCTATGTGTCACTAAGCTTAGCAATATTATTGTCAGCATTACTGGACCTTTATATTTTCTTATATATATATCAATAATATGTGTAAAGAAGTGGAATCAGAGATAAGGCTTTTTGCAGATGATGTTATTCTGTACAGAGTAATAAATAAGTTACAAGATTGTGAGCAACTGCAAAATGACCTCGATAATGTTGTGAGATGAACAGTAGGCAATGGTATGATGATAAACGTGGTTAAAAGTCAGGTTGTGAGTTTCAAAAATAGGAAAAGTCCTCTCAGTTTTAATTACTGCGTTGATGGGGGTGAAAGTTCCCTTTGGGGATCATTGTAAATACCTAGGTATTAATATAAGGAAAGATCTTCATTGGGGTAATGACATAAATATGATTGTAAATAAAGGGTACAGGTCCCTGCACATGGTTATGAGGGTATTTAGGGGTTGTAGTAAGGATGTAAAGGAGAGAGCATATAAGTCTCTGGTAAGACCCCAACTAGAGTATGGTTCCAGTGTGTGGAACCCTCACCAAGATTACTTGATTCAGGAACTGGACAAAATCCAAAGAAAAGCAGCTCGATTTGTCCTGGGCGATTTCCGACAAAAGAGTAGCGTTACAAAAATGTTGCAAAGTTTGGGCTGGGAATATATGGGAGAAAGGAGACGAGCTGCTTGACTAAGTGGTACGTTCCGAGCTGTGAGTGGAGATATTGGATACATGATTACACTAAATAGTACAGAACTATACCTGCCTCTGTGGATCCGTGGTAGAATCCCAAGATAGCGGGTTCAAACCCGGCAGAGGTAGTCGGACTTTTGAAGGGCGGAAAAAAGTTTTTTCGACACTCCATGTCGTACGATGTCGGCATGTAAAAGATCTCTGGTGATACATTTGGTATTTACTCGACAAAATTAATTAAATCTCAGCCATAGACGCCCAGAAGAGATCCGGTTTACTCTGTCTGCCATCTAGCGGACCTAGAGTAAAACGGAACGTCGAAATTGACGAGCAGACAGCCAGATGGCGTCAAATCGAAATGTCTGCACATGGTAGCTGAGGCCATACGATTATTATTATTATTATTAGTGGAGAGATGGCGTGGGAGGACATCAGTCGACGAATAAGTTTAAGTAGTATCTTTAAAAGTAGGAAAGATCACAATATGAAGATAAAGTTGGAATTCAAGAGGACAAATTGGGGCAAATATTCGTTTATAGGAAAGGGAGTTAGGGATCGGAATAACTTACCAAAGGAGATGTTCAATAAATTTCCATTTTCTTTGCAGTCATTTAAGAAAAGGCTAGGAAAACAACAGATAGGGAATCTGCCACCTGAGCGACTGCCCTAAATGCAGATAATTAGTGATTGATTAATAAGCTTCGGATCGGCATTACAAGAAATTAACTTCAGATTCAGATTTATATTCGAAAATAGCATCTGTCGAACTTTACCTGCACTGAGCCGGTTACGACGTTCAGTTAAAACATTCCAGCTTTTGAAAACATCCGCTCGCATGGGACCGAAGTTCCTAGAGCACAACGTTTGTGATTGTAAGATCTTTGGATAAATTCATTTGCACTGTTGGATGTTCCCTAACAATATGCTTCTTTAAATTACACACCGACGTTTTATAAGGAACTAACTACAATTTCCTATTGGAGTGAAAATATCCCAAACTGGGCTTAATTTTCTTCTCTCGTCAGACATATTGCACTAATACACGATTGTCATGTGGACTGTGGATCTACGATTGTAAATCACAGCAATCACGGTATTGAAATATTTGGAGATGTATACGCATGCGCCAACAGCAGTTCCACATTGTCTGGCCCCCACACAGACCGGAAGTGGAAAAGCGCCGACGAATGTGTGGTGACTGCAGCGGTGGTCCAGTCTCGGAGTGCGCACGCGTAGCACAAGTCACAGGGTCGTTCGTCGGAGTGGTGATTTCGTGAGTTCTGTCACAGGTGTGCATAGTTCCAACCAAATCACAGGTCGTGAAATAACGCAATTAGAAAATCATCAACACTTTTATCACATTGGACGAAAAGGTCATTAAAAGTGTGTCAAAATTTAAGTACCTAGAATGCGGTTTAACACAAGAATGGAATCTGGATGTAAAAACCCAAAACAGAATTATTGTTGCAAGCGGTGTGTTTCTGAAATTATAACTTCTTCCTTGCAACCGTGACCACCAATTCCAAACCCGTTGGAGAGTTGTGGCGTGATCTTTGTTACCGGTGCTGCTTTACTGCACCGAAGGTTGGAGAGAAAAGGCTTCGTCAATGCAAGCCTTTAAAATGTGGATGTATCGCAAAATGTTCATGATCCAACGAACGAATGGACCACGTTACCAACGATGAAGTACTCCGTCAAGCCGGGAAATCATGTGAATACTTACCCTTCACAAAATTTAGTAAATCAGTTTATTTCGGTCACAAATTCCTAAATATCGAGCAAGTTGGCCGTTCGGTTAGGGTCGCGTGGCTGCGTCCTTGCTGCATTCGGAGGATGGTGAGTTCGAATCCCACAGTTGGCAGCCCTGAACATGATTTTTCGAAATTTCCCATTTTCACACCAGGCAAATGCTGGTGATGTACCTTAATTAAGGTCACGGATGCTAGCCCTTTCCCATCCCTGCGTCGCCGAAAATCCTTCAACGTTTAAACCAGTCGGGAAAAATCCACATATAATAAATACAGCCTAATACATTTCACCACAGAAGGGAAGATGGAAGGAAACGAGGGCGTACGTAGTGAAGATTATCCTTGACGTAGAACCTCCGATAATAATGGTTCAAAACAGACAAACTGCTGCTCTGATACTGGAAGCACAAAATAGAAAATAACTCCACGACGGTCGCCAACCTTCAGTAAACAGACTTCATCAGAAATTCTAACGAAAACGTTTTTCATAAGACAGTTAAAAGAGTACCGTTCGGAAACTTTGAAGGACATAAAAATGATGAAACTCCGCCATATTCATACCGAATGAAAGGTTCACAATATCTCTGCAACATCTGAGAACACATCAGGAAGATTACTTTCGGGTCCATGACAAATTCAGGAAGTTTCGTAAATATCTGAATGTGAAAGAAAGAAAATTCAGTGAATTAAACATTTTGTTTTATTTTCAGCGATAAATAATTACATTAATGGAGTGCCTTCAATCCCTTGCCGCGCGACAGCCTTCAGCAACACTGAAGAACTTAAAATGATGCGAAATCGGAGGGTCATTTAATCCGATTTTCCAATTTTTTGAAATTAGTCTTTGTATTTAGAAAATAACCGGTAACATGTCAGTACAATAAGCATTGATCTCAAAGAGAAATTTGGAAACGGAATCACAGTTCAAAGGAAGGTAAATTAAAACACTAGGATTTGTTGGTACTATTGTCATAAGAATTGAATGGTATGGATACAACCATTAGAGAACGAGAATTAGACGAAAATAAATAAATAAATAAATAAATAAATAAATAAATAAATAAATAAATAAATAAATAAATAAATAAATAAATAAATAAATAAATAAGTAAATAAATAAATAAATCCAGTGAAGAAGTAATGAATGCAATTTATTGAAGGCAGGATATAAAGCAATATTAGATTAAGAAATGCAATCTTAAAAGAAAAAAGGCATATGTTTACTTGTGTAGTTGAACAACACAATGTAAGAATAATGAACCGCGTATGACCTCCAGAGAGACCTGCTACAGATCTGTGAGGACGAAACACTACCTAGGATGATATTTAATCTTGAAGACAGCATACATATCCAGTCTCCGGGCAGATAAATTAACCAATGAAAGATAAATTCTTCGACCCTGCCGAGAATCAATCCAAGGACCCCCTTGAATCGAAGGTCAGCGTTATTTAAGGAATTGGTCAGAAGGATATAAATGGCAGACTAGTCCAAGTAAGGAATGCCTTTCTTCGGAAAAGGTATCTACTCACTTCAAACAAAGATATTCCTATTGGAAGCAGTTTTGATGATCATTTGGTGAATAGCGACGCAGTATGAAACTGAGATCAAGTCGATGACTGATACAAGAAATAAGAGAATACAAGACTTTAAAAGTGTTTTTTCAGGATCATGCTGAAGTTGGGATGATTAGATCGAATCACAATTGAGCAGATACTGAATCGAATTGTGAGAATGATTTGACGACATTAGAACAGAAGAATAGGTAGGTCGATAGGTCTTTTCTTGAGATATCAAGGGTTTTTCTGTTAGTTCTCAAGAGAAGTTCATGGAGTTAGAATGATAGGGGTAGGCTAAAATTAGAGAAACAGTAGTTACGTAGAAATGAAATAGAATAATGTGGATGGCGAACTACATAAAACCTGAACTGATGATCGAAAATAGAAAGAAAGTATTAATCCATAGGACATTCCATTGAAAAACTATTTCAGAAATATAAGTATCAGAATAAATCTAAGTTATATAATAATAATAATAATAATAATAATAATAATAATAATAATAATAATAATAATAATAATAATAATAATAATAATAATTGTACCGGGCGGTATACCTCCACAATGCAAATTCTAATATTGCGCCAGTTTAAACTCCTCTACAGGAGAACGCCTGAACTTCAACAAACTATATTAATCCAATGGTTTCTCGAAAGATGTCACCACAGTAAATTTGGTAATTTTGCAGTGTCTGAACGGTGTCTATTTCGACTTGTGTTTGTTTCCGCCGGATCAAGAAATTTGGACGTTCTCTAACAGATGTCTCTACAAAAACTATAATAACGCACTCTGGTGTAAAGGAATGAACTGTCCTGAAGAAATTTAACATTCATAAGTTTTGTTTTTGCTAAATTTTGTTCTGTGGTTTGAGAGTTGGCAATGTTAATCCTTTCTTTCCGCCAGTTTCGAAATTAGCCAATCCCGAATTTCTTAAATTAATTTTCGGCCAATCGGGGCTTTTTCCCCAACCTGCTCTGTAACTGTGTTCTGTAACCAATAAACTGCTGTGGGTGTATCTTATCATTCATGAAAGGTCTCGAATGTTCCACGAGGGTATATAAACTGCTGATTTTCTTGTCTCGGTGCCACATCAGTAACATCTCTCCTAGTGTGATTATGTAGCGGGGGGCGGGAAGCGCCTCTTTCTTCGGGCAGCAGTTCATCCATAAGGTAATGGCCATTTAATAACTTCATTTCTCGCTAGCTCAGCAGTTTAACCCTCGGGGCAGGTTCGAAAACTTTTTAATGTAACCTATCTTTAAAATGTAATAGACACTTGGTAAAACTTCGTTTCTTTAACTATAAATTGGGATAGAGAGTGCTAAACCCTCTCGAGCTTCCACTCCTATTGTTTTGAGGTGACTTTGTTTTCACAACCGTTTCTTCCTTTCTTAATGTAATAAAGTCTTCTTATACAAGTCACCTCTTTAGTATGGGATTAGCCCTTGTGTATGCGGCCTAGTGCCAAGTAGGTTTTAAAAGTGTATTAGGAGTGCAAGTTACGCCTCCAGTCAAGTTGGTATTTTGGGCCATGTAATTAACCTGCTTCTTTACTGAATAGGCCCAGTAGGTTGGGTATTTATTACCCCTGTTCTTGGTATGCCTTGAGGGCAGTTTGAAGTTATAGTTTGTTGTGGCCTTTGATGGGCTGGAACCTTGAGAGCGGGTTTGCTCTTTCTTAAATTTGGTTTCTGTGTGCCTCGAGGAGGCTTAATATGGTAATCAAGAGCCAGTGCTCCTTGGCATGATTGGGGGTTTTCAGCTCCTTTGTTTGAACTTGGTATATAGGTAAAGTTGGGCTTATAGCTCAAGGTTCGTGAGTGTCGGGCTCGAAGCCCAAATTTTGTAATGAACTAAAATTGTACTTTCTTAATTTGTTGATCTGCTACTTGGTACCTGTTATATTCTGTTATTTATTTACCTTGAAAAGAAAATGTAACCTTTGTTAAAGTTTTAAATTAACTTTAATTTCGTTAAGTTGAGACCTATTCCACCCAGCACCTCCTTTCTCCTCTGCTGTTCCACAGATACCCCGGATAATAATAATAATAATAATAATAATAATAATAATAATAATAATAATAACAATAATACAGTAATCTCTTCCCATTTGCCTCTGCTGCAAGAAGCAGTTATGAAAACTTCAGGTTGTCTTCCATTAAGAATATCACATTATTGGCAAATTTAGAAAACTATTGAGAAACTTCTCTTGTTGCTAAAAATATTACGAAATAAGGACTTGGCGAATTTTTGAACTGAAAGGGAGCCATGCAATATTTCAGATCGCATGCTGTAACGGATTAATTGTAGAAAACGTAGGCCTATTATAAGTTTGATTTAATTTCAGTATTAATTCTGAGAAGGCAATTTTCTACGACGAATTTCATTCTGAATTTCATGTTGTAGACTGCATAAGTGGTCTTTGAGAAGACTATCGACATCTCACGGGTAGTCCTGCCTCCAGTGGGGTTAGTAATTGACAAGCATTTTGGTCCAAACAGAGTCTTGTGTGAACAGGCGGTCTAGAACTCGAGTGCATTCGTCTCAGAATTATTTGGTTTACATCCCACTAACATCTTTTATGGGTTTTAAAGACACTGAGGTACCAGATATTTATCCCTAAGTAGTTATTTTACGTGCCAGTGAAGCCATCAGATCTAGCTGGCGTATTTGAGATCTTTCAAAGGTCGACTACTTCGGCTTAAATCCAGCTCGCTTTCGTGAGTTGGACAGTACACCTCACATTCATTCAGACAACAATTCACCTCTATGGATGAATATCTGGAATGTTTCACCTGCTCATATTGTCTTACCCACCCCTGTTGGTGCTAGACCGACTCTTGCCTTGTATAGCCCGGCTGTGTGCAGACAAGCTTGTCGCTCACAAAAAGTAACCCAGAGCTAGCAAGAACTAATCCAACTGGTAATTTCACAATGGAGTTGATACCGCAATCAAAACAGTTACATGGCTGACATAACGCACACCACAAGATGCTATCACACGTACAAGAATGGCAACCAACCAGGCAGAGAGACTAGTCATCAGGATGAATACACTATCACAACGAGGGTCTCCTTGTATATGTCGGCGAATATTGATGGCTATGAATACACGCTGGAGAAAATGAAGAGGATAGTAAATTACTTTAAAGTAAAATGCTGTAAATTACAGATGAATGAAATAAAGTGAGATAGGACGGATGAACTGATTTCATAAATTATTATGATTAATATGGAATGTGTGTAAAGTACTTTTTGTTCGGCGAATATATGAATTTCATTTATCGAAGTGTAGGAATAGAAAGAATTGCAATTACTGTTGAGGTATTAGTTTTATCAGAATATTAGGCAAAGTATCCAGAGATAATTTAGAAAATAGGATGCGATCATTGACGAAGAGGAAATTGGATGAAACCCAGAGCAATTTCAGACCGCAGAGAGGCTTTCAGACCTAGACTTTAAGTAATTTTAAAATGCTACAAATGCATAAGCAATTATGCTTAGATTTCAGAGATCTACGGAAGGCATATTATAGAATTCACGGAGCGGAGAGCAATGATGACGTACTCTCATTGAAATGAAAAGGAAAAATAAACTACACTCTTATAGGGTAACGAGAATAGAGGAAATTATACCTGGAATCTTGAATTTAATTAGAAGGCTGGGATAAAATAGACAGAGTAACAGGCAGTTACGCTAATATTTCATAATTGCAGAGTAGGCATATGACAGATTACCAACGGAAAAGATGTTAGCCGTACTGCGGAAACATGATGAGTATGATGATGATGATGATGATGATGATGATGATAATAATGAAATGAAAGGCGTATGACTGTTTAGTGCCGGGAGTGTCCGAGGACATGTTCGGCTCGCCAGGTGCAGCTCTTTTGATTTGACTCCCGTAGGTGACCTGCGCGTCGTGATGAAGATGAAATAATGATGATGAAGACGACACATACAGCCAGCCCCTTGCCAGCGGAATTAAACCATGATGGTTAAAATTCCCGACCCTGCCCGAAATTGAACCTGGGACCCCTGTGACCAAAGACCAGCATTGTTCCGGACATAATAATAATAATAATAATAATAATAATAATAATAATAATAATAATAATAATAATAATAATAATAATAATAATAATAATAATAATAATAATAATTTTACGTTCCGCTAACTAATTTTACGGTTTTCGAATACGCGAAGTGCAGGAATTTTGTCCCGCGGGAATTATTTTACGTGAAGGTATATCTACAACATGAGGCTGGCAAGCACCTTCAAATCCCGCAGGACTGATCGGGAATGGAACCCACCAACCTGAAGGATCATGGAATCAGAAAGGTAGGTCAGTACACGCAATCAAAGGCCACAGCCGAGAACGAATGGTAGATGGAGATCTTAGTTCAAAATAATTTCGGATGTTAGGCAAGTGTATATTTATTAACCCCTTATTGTTTGTTCCTCGTATACACTGGAGAATTTACTAAAAGGTAGAAAATGACTGGGAAGGATTGTGGTGGGTGGAGATGCATTATGCAGCTTGGCCTTTGCCTTCGAGTTTGTCTTAATGGCAGACTGTGCTGAAATCCTGGAGCCTGGGGAAGGAAGACAGCACATATGATAATTGAAATTAGCATTTCCGAGGCTAAAGTGATGTAAATTGGGTTAGAACATAGGAGGACTGAATGCCAGGTAAGAAAAACGAAACTGTACCAGATGGATAATTTCAAGTACTTCATTATCTGTATTCTCCCGCGATAATAGTATTGTAGCATCCAATCAAGGTGTAGCAAACGTAATGCAGCGAGCTCCCGGTTGCCGTTCAACGGTAGTCTGTTATGTAAGATTTAAATGAGTTCTCGGACAAAATTATCTTAACATTATTCTACTTTGAAACTGACCTTGCTGTACGGAAGTGACATCTTGATGGACTCAGGATGTATAAATCAAGAGATGTGATGACGTGTTCCATTTTCCTCCCACAAATTTAGGGATTTTTACACATATATTTCCTTTCTTACACGTAAGTAGTCTTAACCAAGTACACTAATACCAGTTGTTGTTGTTGTTGTACATAATCGTGTCTGCCTTTTCTTCGAATGCTACTTGCGTTAATGGATCATTTAACTTTTCTAGATTCCATTTCTTGCTTCTTGGTTTCCTTAAATTCTTCAGGCTCATAAGACAATTTGCTAATACAGGGATATGGTCGCTGTCGATGTCTAAGCCAGGGTAGCTATGGCATGACGTTACCTGGTTTCTGTAGCTTCTCTTAACTAGAATGTAGCCAATTTGATATCTGTTATTATCTCCGAAATCCTTCCATGTGTAACGCCTTCTATTAGGCATGTCAAATACAGTGTTCATTATGATCATGTCCTGTCCTTCACAGAAGCCCATCATACGTTCTCTTCTATCATTTCCTCGTCCTAGACCGATTCTGCCAGCGAAGTTTCTTGTAATATTGCTTCCAACCACAGCATTGAAGTCTCCCATTACGATTATGTTACCTTTGTCATTGTTTATTTTAATTATATCTTTTATTTTATTATACATTTCCTCAACTTCATCGTCGTCTTGCTCAGTAGTAGGGAAGTTTACCTGTATTATTACTATATCTGTTGGTTTGGCAGCTATTTTTACCATCATTATTCTATCATCAACATGACATGTGTTTAGCACGTTGTTTGCCCACTTCTTTCCTAATATTACAGCTACTCCATATTGTCCGCCATGGTAGTTCCGCTGTACACAATTCTGAATGGGTCACTGTGGAAATCACTTTTGCCAGGCCATCTAGTTTCACGTAATCCCAGGATGTCTATTCTGTTTTCATCCATAATTAGTTTGAGTTCTTCTAGACTTCCTGTTCTTAGCATTGTTCTTGTATTCCATGTCCCTATGTTCATCCCTTCTCCAATCTTCTGAGGTTTTCGCTTGCTGACGACCTGGGACACCTCAGTTACTCCCCTGCCGGATCTTAGTGTCCGAGTACCATGATCTGTAGTATATAAGTTACAATTCGTACTATCCATGCTTGCTGTACTAGGAAAAATAATGTGGTGGTTTCCCGTTGCCTTCCATATCGCAGTTTTACTGCCATTCAAGTCCTCCTGAGCATGTCAGTAAATTTTCGGCGACAGCACAGAAGACACCTTTTAGTCCTGAACTGTGGTGATACTTATAGCGCTGCATCCACTACCAGGAAGACAGAATCCTCCGCCATTCCAGCTGTTGGGACATGTCTTCATCCACCGTAACATCTCATCCGGTGTAGGCGAAATAGATGAACATGCCACAGAATTACATTTTAACGAAGGAATTTTACAATTACCAGCAAATTTGAAAGTGCACGACTTGCTCTGAATGTCGAGCACAAGACCGGTGTGAGACATGAAGTCCGCTCCTAATATGATGGGGCAAGACAAATGCTTAGCCACAAACAATTTTACTTTCCAAGTGAACTTCGAAATGCAAATTTTGGCATATAGGGAACCTAAAATTTCTAATGGAGAGGAGTTTGCCGAAACGCATTGAACCGAAGACGAACAATAATCAGAAAATTTACAGGCAGACTTTAATTTAGAGTACCATTCAGCCGAAATAATTGAACAAACACTGCCTGAGTCTAATAGAGAGGTGTCGGGTTCGTTATTTAATTCAATTTTGAGAAATGGTACAGGTGCGGGGGAATCCGCCGCAATCCTAAAACATTCTTTAGGGCATTCAAATTTGGGGTTGGAAGACTTTCTACCATGTTCCGAGCCTGAGATTTCGGACGGTTTACTTGGGGCTGAGCCTTGAAAAGAGGAGTTTTCAGACTCAGCCGATGCCACTAGTCACTTTTAAATATTTGCATTGGTGGAAGTTGCACCAGAAGTTGAGCAGGAAGGGGTGCTATTGGTATTAGGACAATTCTTAGCAATATGGGAAAAAGCGCCGCATTTAAAACAGCCTCGAGATCACCCTGCTCCTTTCCTTGCCCCGTTGGATTTGATCAAAGGGCACTTGTTCCGGAGATGATCTGCAGACCCACAAGCATAACATTTGGGGGTTGCGATGGTTCGGCGAGGTGGAGGCCGAAGATTAGTTGACGAAGGAGGGGGCTCCCTCGCGACACGTAGTGTGTCAGCATATCTAACTCCCTCGGCTGAGACAGCCATAGCTTCTAATTCGTCAAAAGTTTACGGACCCGACGCTAAACACAAGTATGATATATAGGATGGTGAAATTCCTTCCACAATGGCGTGAACAATTTGATCTTCTGGGGAATGAAGAGCAAATACCCTAGTGGAAAATTTAATATCTTGGATGAAGTCGGCCAGATTTTCATCCAGTCGCTGTACTCTATAATAATACTTTTGAATTAGAGATGACCTAGCTCGAGCCGGAATGAAATTAGCTAACAGGTGAGCATGGAAGTCTTCTATGGATGATTGATCAGCTATGGCTCTTACTATTTTTTCTGAAAGGACACCGATGGCATAGGGATAAATAATCTTGGAGGAATGGATGTACTGTGTCTGTCCGGGGCTTCAGTGCACAATAATAATAATAGTAATTCGTGAGTGCATCGGCCGAATGGAAAATACGTGATGAGACCTTCGACGAACGGCCCTAGAATCGAATTCTCATCATCCCTACTTCAGAATAACCACGGCTATAATTTTAGAGCATACAGGTCTGTGGTGCGTTCGGACTAATGGGCATTAAATAAATTATTTATAAGTAGGGATCTCAATATATAAGAGGAATACAACGTCACTACTAAATCAGAAGAATGATGTTTTAAGGTTTTATGAATATCAAATTTATTATCAACTGAGAAAGAACATCTACAACTAAAAGAAAATGTGCCGTAAATCGTCTGAATTACAAAAATAAAAGAAAGGCGGGATTTACATTAATGACATTATTATTTAATTGTCTTGTGGAATTAGTATTCCACACCAATAATCCCGATATTTAGAGTCCTTTCACTTGTTACAACCTCTATTATTCACAACATTGTTAGGCATTTATTAATTAATTAATCAATTAATTATACATAATAATCGGCACTATAATGATCATCCTTTTGGATATCATTCCAGCTTTCTATTCATGAACTGGAGTTTTGAAATATTATAATTTCTTGTGATCATATCATTACGCGATCAAGGATTAAGACAGTATGTTAATTATGACAAGCACATTCGAAAATATCTGAAAGTCATATTTAGCCCTAATAACTAACTTCATTATTATTTACAAAGGTGTAACTAATCGCATAGGCATATTTCGCCGGGATTTAAAAAAATAATACCATTTAATCAATTAACATAAAATAATACTGGGCGTATGGATGACGCGTGGACAATAACACGACATTTTACATGTAATAATACACTCAACTACTACCAAACATATAATATGACCCTTTATCATATATACAAGATTATATGGAGGGAATGGTCCTTCCATTACCGAAAATAATAGCAATGATACACGTTGCCCTAGATGGGGATCGAACTCATGGTCTTCTCACTGCAGGATGCATGTTTAGAATTTCTAGATCGGATGGAATGAACAAAATAAAATTGGGAGGAAGTCCATTGTTCCTAATATATTAATTCAATTGCGGTGACAATTAACTACTCTGTGCGTAAATGTCCGTCGGATATTGTTAGAAAGTGAATGGTCACTCAACGCTTCACAGTCAAGGCTTGTAACTAACGTGCCCACAGCTTCATTCAGCCCTTGTGTCCAGCTGGTACTTTCTCTAGCGTAACGGTACGTTCGTCCGCCCCTCCTAGTCAGGGGGAAGATATTTCTCTTCAATAAGCTGCCTTGATAGAAAATTCGAGCCAACACGGTTCCTTCAAGCTCGACGCTAACATATTAATTCTCACGTGGTTCTATTCAACCTAATCCCATTATAACTAGCGTGGTACGATTCTTCACGCTTTGCATAGATTATCTCTGGCACATATTTATATCGCCTTGACCATCAATCGACAAATATTCACCGACCATCACTTCCGGCTCAATACCACAAACACTCGCATATATTTACGTAAGGGATATTAATTCATGACATTCAAAAAAATTTACATATTAAATTCACGATCTAGAAATTATACTCGCATCTAAAAACATTTTAACTCCTCAAAAGCTCTGTCTTTTCATGACATCCTCCATTACCAAAAATAATAGCAATGATACACGTTGCCCTAGATGGGGATCGAACTCATGGTCTTCTCACTGCAGGATGCATGTTTTGAATTTCTAGATCGGATGGAATGAACAAAATAAAATTGGGAGGAAGTCTATTGTTCCTAATATATTAATTCAATTGCGTATTCTTTGAAGAGGTAGAACATCTCATTTTATCATAAGATTTGGGATTACCCAGATGGATACCACTTCCATCCATCATAACACTTCTTGAAGACAAAAATAAATCATTACAGGAATCTTATAACATGCATTACTTTCCAAGGGGTTTAAATTAACTGCTGGTCATCATGCCAGTAACAAACTTCCTACTACACAAGCTAAAAGTTTTAATCCCTTCGAACAGCCTGCGATCATCATTCACATTTTTAATCTACTTGACATGCTAATTCTTCCTATGTACAGGAGGGAAATGACTTTCAAACATAGTAAATTTTAAAATGCACTTATCTAGGGTGATCATTCTTGTCGGGCGAAGCACACTCATAACAGCTTAAGCCATCATCTTGCTGCCTTTGATGTCGTGAGGTCCTTGATTCGTTTCCGGGGTGAGATCCATCATCTTGTAGACTTCACCGCGCATAATAATCCTGGAGGTATCCAACACAATGAGATGCTGGGTAGGTAAGTGACTCGTGTATTCTCTTCCCAGATCGGCGATCACTCGTTCCAATATGCAAAGGGGAAAACACTATGGTTATAATTGGGTCAACTTGTAATACGCACAACACTCAGGCATGGTTAAATTTATCCCGATATTGCTGAACTATCACGTATTCACTTGCACTGTAATCCAACGTTAAGGGTCACTAATTTGCTTATTTCACATCCCCTCACAATGTAAGACAACTCACATCCACGTATGTACTTTCAGCAGACGCTGCCCAGTTATAATGATTATTATTATTATTATTATTATTATTATTATTATTATTATTATTATTATTATTATTATTATTATTATTATTATTATGCGTGAATCGCAATTTCCTGAACAAATTCACTTTTTCAACGTTCTAATTGTAATTTCAATTGTGCTCCCACAACACTTCACTGTATTTGACCAGTAGTGAATTAATCTAGCCACACACGAATCCATCGAACATATATAACAGTAGCTTGAATGCTACGCAGCTCATAACAGGTGAGTTATTCCTCGTTCACTATCCTCGGTGATTACACCATGATACAAAATGTTATAAATACACGAAATTTACACAATAAGTGCACGTCAATAATCACTGCGCTTAAATAATGATTTATGCAGTACTTCTGCTAGTTAAATCTCACAACTGCAGTACTTCATCACTTAATGAAAGTATTGCACAATCTCACAGGTCGTGCAAAATATCAACACGTCTGGACAGCACGGAGACACAGTAGATAATGGGTAAGTGGTCTCCTGTCCGATTTCTTTTGTAAGACAGAGGAAAAAATCAAGAGTGGGAGTTAACTACGCCTTCAAGTCGGGGGTCGCTCCGTAAAAAAGCCGTTTGTCGGCGTTGATCTGCATATCAAAAGATAGCTCTGACCTTCCATATTTTACTGATCGAATCTTATTCTCTTAGGATCGGCGGTTTAATTATAATCGCCAAAGCGTCATTTTCCACTTGTGCAATGATTGACTTGCGTCTTGCCAAATTCCAGGATAGGCTTACCCCGCCAGACCTGTGACGACGTTCTGTAATTCTCTGCACCGATTCAGATCACGTAATCAATGATAAGTTGAATAACTGGAAGATGTTTCGTTGTCATCTTTAACTAAATAATTCCCTGATCATGACAAGCTCTTATTCATGAATATTAGATGCGTAAGTCAATAATCACATGATTCTTATTATTATTATTAATATTGAAAATTCTGAAGCAAATGAAGGTTTTGGTTGGTATCACTAAAATCACCAACAAATATTTAGGGAATTACTTCTCCCTAAGTTAACCCGACTTATTAAGTATGGCTCGCGGGCTGTCACATGACCTTCTACTCCTTCCAACTCACTCGCACAGGAGAGAGAAACATCCTAATTGCTGGCTAGCGTATGACTCGCCCTTGTCATTACGCGCACAGAACCTCTTATCCTCTGAAATAGCAGCGCATCGTTGGTATTCCGCGCAGCGCTGTGGTCTGCTAGCTTTGCGGCTAAACGTCGTAGAATGACGCGGAAAACGGCATATTATTGATATGGGATGTCACGATATGGTATCTATAGTACCGTGAACGGTCACAGTACGACGACCGGACTCAGTTTCTAATGGGGCCGATGTTTGTTGGGCTCCTACGGATTTTCTACTTTTTCCCCCTTGGAAGAATCCTCCTCATTAGCAATGTTTGCAACCGTGGCTTGATCGCTCTTGGGAGGAACATCCCCAGTTAACAACTGACTAACTTTGTTGGACATTTTAGAAAGGTATTCTACGAGATTACTAGCCTCCTTACCCTGAAGTTCATTCAACTTAAGAGACAATAGATCGCTCACCCTATTATAAAAATGGTACAGTCTAGCCTGTACTCTCTTAAGTTGATTTGGGGATGGATCACCTACTTCAAAAAAACTAACTACGGATTCTAGCTCAGTAGTATTGTCAGTGATAGTGGAGAGAGCCTCATCAATATCTTTCTCTCCCAATGTTGGAATGCAAATTGGTAACTCTAATGACTCCTTCAGTTTGTTTGTGTCTACCGCAACCGTGCCTCCAGATTGAACATTTCTAATGGTTCATTCATAAATTAATTCCTCCTTGCGCAAATAGCCGGGATGGAGGACTTCGCGAGGGCCGGACATGATGACAACAACATGACAAATTTAGAAAAAAGAATAGAAAGGAAAATTCCAGAAACTGAGAAAATTGTTAGAGTTCAAATTACATTCAATGTTTAGCCGACAAAAGGGGCTTAAATGAGACCCATTCAACCACGCTCTGGTACCACTTGTTACGGGGTTACCCGTGGAACAGCAGAGGCGAAAGAAGGTGCGGCCTGGAATGGGTCTAACTACAAAGCTGAGATATTGATTAAAATTAAAATTGAATTAAAGGTTATATTTTCAAAATTAGCAAAACTTAACAATTTTGACATAGAATTTGAACATTCAACAAAAAGCAACAACTTAACAAATCAGGTAGAAGACCAGGAAAGCCAAGATTTAGAGATACTTTAACGATCTGGGCTTCAAGCCCCACTTTTTACTATTCCTGAGCTCTCAGCTCACAACCACATATTACCAAAGGGCAGAAATCCCCTTATTGCATGGAGCACTTGCTCCCACCTGGCAATGTCAAGCCTCCCAGAGGCACATATCCAAATACAAGAAAGAGCTGACCCGCTCTCAATTTTCCAAGCCTATCAAAGGCCACAACGGACTTTACCATTAACTGCCCTCAAGGCACATTTACAATGAAACAGGGGTATCTTTTACCCAACCTAATGGGCCTTAGTAGAAAAAAATAATAGGTTAAGTTAATGGCCCACAACACCAAGTAGAATGGAGGCGTGAACTTGGACTCCTACATGAAAACCTAAGAGGCACTAGGCCGATGAAGCAGGGGCTGTTCCCAAACTATGGAAGTGACTCGTATACAGAATAAATGTAACACATTAAGGAAGATTAGAAGAACGGTTACGAAAACGTAGCCACCTCAAGTTCAAAAATGAAGGGGTGCTCGAGAGGGTAAAGCACACTCTATCCCCGATTTACAGTTAAAGTTAAGTGAAGTTTTAAATTTTTTTACATATTTAAGAGATAGGTTACATAATAAAAAGGTTTCGGACCTTCCCCGAGGGTTAAACTGCTGAGCTAGCAAGAAATAAAGATGTTAAACGGCCATTACCTTTTTGAAGAGCTGCTGCCCGAAGGAAGAGGCGCTACCCGCCCCCTGCTACACGTCCATACACTAAGCTAAATGTTGATGATCTGGCCGAGAGACAGGAAAATCAGCAGTTTTTATACTCTCGGGGAAGATTCGAGACCTCTCGTGAATAGACCAGGTGTTAAGGTGTTAAGGCATGATCAGCAACAGTTGATTTATCAGGTCATGATGTCTTGTTCCAAGAAGTGGATGTTCTTGCCCGTATAAAGTAATATCGCCCAACAATTATCAGGGAGGCGGTTGAAATACGTTAACACCCAGATAATTTCAACCGCGATACAGGCTACAACCTCAGTGAATCATGGCTACCTATTATCAGAAGCATTAGAGAGTAATGCTTTGCTGTTGCCATTCATTGTCTCTAGCATGGGGCTAAAATGGCGTCCCTTTTACATCTTAGGGCACCATTTTAAGTTCCTTGTTGCTTTCTCCTAGCAACCTGTAATGATTCGTTTCATTTCTCTGTTGTCTCCTGATGACGAAAGGCAAGGTTCCTTTTGAAACGCGTAGAGTGTGTTTATAATTAATTACACGGTATAAGCCGAAAACATACTTCATGAATAGCTCCACGGGCCATGAAAGTCTAAATGATAATACTTTGTTTTCTGCTGGTTTGGTGATATTAGAGCATCCGAGGTTTATGGAGTCCCTACATCCTCCTTTATGATTCCTTTTACCCTCGTACCCCTTCTTCGCGTTTTTTCTCATTTCCATTCTCATCTTCTTGTGTAACCCTTTGCGGTCCAGTGCCATGCCCTACATGATAGTTACTTTTAAGCCGTGCACTCCACTCACATGACATGAGTTTAAAGTGGTATGTTTTGTTTTGTAGGCCTAATGGTTCCTGCTCGATTATACTATTTCCATCTATTAGCTTGAAGTGTAAATTAATGTTTTCTCAGCCACTTTACAGATGGCATAGCTTGACTGTATTTGCTGAAAATGTACTTCAGTAGATCAGTTTTCACTCATTGTGCCGGATGAAAAAATAAATTACGTCCTCTAAGCCAGCGATGTGCAGATGCTGGAAAACTGGCAGCGAGCTGCTACGTGGGCAGTGGGCACATGCAATGGTACAGTGGTGTGACGTCACATTCAGCTGTACTCTCGTGTATTGTATGGCTATATTTATGGACATTCAAGGGTTGACAAAATGTTTAATTTATCATAAAACCTTGTGCCATTTTAATAAATTCAATATAAAACGACATTATATAGTTTATTGTAGTAACGATAACGATCGATATAAAGATGAAGATCATCTAGCACTAATAAAGCGACTAAAGGAGGCAATGATCAACCAAGTGGAAGGTATTATATTCACATATTTTAGAGTTTGTGTTTAATTTATGCCTAATCATATTAGGCTATTGAATATAGTTCAAAACTGAATACGCGCTAACTACGACGGTATAATTCTGTTACGTATTATAAGCACATTGCTAGGTAGTTCGTAAATATGATTATAAAAATTTGGCACTAGACCCTTTAGAATGTTAGTTCTATAATAGTGGAGATGCATACCCAGTGCGAAATAATCACTGTGTATAAACTTGGTTATTCTGTATACCGCGAGTGTTATTGTAAGGGAGTGTTACTATCTTGAATTGTTATACGCGTGTGTATTATTAGTACACTGAAACATGATTGCAATGAAAGTTTCTAAGTTCCAGTGTTTCAACGATGGAACGGAAATCAGTATTTTGAAGATGGATTTTATTGATGTTACCATGAGTAGTTAAATCGATTCGTGACGGTCATCAACATGAAGGATCTCAAATCAACACCCAATCCACGAGGACGAATCCAGTACAATGATACAGCAAGTCCATCGTTACTTTCTTATTTTTCGTTTTGTGTAGTTCAGTTCCTTTTTTTTAAGAATGTAGACTATTATATGTTTTATTTACGTCAGCATAGGCAGAACAAGTAGATGTTAATATGAATTTGACAGAGATATAATGATCTTCAAAAGTGAGTTTATTTATCAGTTGTTCTATTCATAGTTCCATCTATATGAATTTATTTGAATAAAATGGGGATAGTAAGTCTTCTAAAAATAAACATTTTGACCTTTATTGTTAATATCTTACTATGTCTATCCGTTCGCTACACTGTGATAACAATTATTATTATTATTATTATTATTATTATTATTATTATTATTATTATTATTATTATTTGTCGTAATGTTTAATATTAGTAGCATTTTCATCAATGCAATGCAGTAGTGTACAAATTAAAGAAAGCGCTCAAAGCCCTAATTTCGTCAACAATAAAGATGATGTTTAATTTAATCTAGTTGTGTTAGAAGTGGGTGAGTTATTAGATATATTTCCCTTTTTATGTTACACGATCTATGCTTTTAGCAAAATGTTTTTATCATTTATAAAAATTTTGATTACAGGCATTGCTAGTTCACTGCTAATGATGGGTATTAGGATGACTGCTTGACCATACTGATGTGGGGTACAGGCATTGCTAGTTCACTGCTAATGATGGGTATTAGGATGACTGCTTGACCATACTGATGTGGGGGAAACCACACCATATCATATAAGATGTCACATTTTATAAGAAAGATTGTTCTACTTCACAAATCCAACTGGCATCGTCGTGAAAACTTGCTTGGAGACTGGAGATTCCATATAACTGAGTAATTGAAATTGGTTAATTTGGAGGAAAGCCCAAAATATATTACCTACAACTTCGCAGAGAGCCAGAGCTGTTTGGTCCGCACAGTACTGCCTTCCTACAGCGGTCGGCGAACCACTGATGATGCTTGATGACGGAGAGATTCAAGAATTTCGGCTCTTATCATTACCACCAATACGAAATTTGACAGTGATGTGAAGTGCTGCATCAATGACGGGTGGGTGAAATAGCGATCGCTGACGGATCTCCTAAACGTTAGACGGATGGCGATAAAGGTTAAAGAGAAGTTCTACAAGATTGTTGTCAGAACTGTCCTCATGTATGGCTGTGAATGCCGGGAAAATCAGAAAGACAACTGTCAAGTGCATGTCACAGAGACGTGAATGCTGTGGTTGTCTGCGGACGTTACTCTGACCGACCGAGTGCGCTATGAGTTCGTGTGAGGATTCTTCGGTATCACTGGAGGAGAGAGAACTCCGCTATTACGGACACGTTAAACAGCGTTATGAATATCATCCTACAGAGAAAGTTCCTGCCATCGAAGAGCCAAGAAAGGCCGAGGACGCCCAAGAGCAACGTGGTAGCGAACGACTGAAATCGCCTAGAAACAGAAAGACATTCCAGTGGCTCAGATACAGAAGCGGAGAGAATACATTCTCCATAACAGAAGAGCCAACCCTGAGAGATACTTATTAATGCCCTCAGTGCGGGCACTACACGACGAGGTGAAAAACGATGACGAAGAAGAAGGACCATCCCAAGCCAAATGTGACGTGAACAGTGCACTGTGTCTTTCAGAATGGGCAAGAACAAATTTGACCAGTCTCAGTCTGATCTTTGACTTTAATGATATGACAGAAGTATGAGTGACTTACGCAGTCATTCTCTATGATGAATGGCGTCAATGTATGCGTGAAGTGATTTAGAAAGTGAAGAAGGCAACGTGAAACTATCTCGTTTTCCACTTCCCTAAGACTACTCTTCGGTGACACCTAGGCATTTTATGACAGCTGATAGTGGAATTCCCGGGGATTATTCCTGCTAGCATTTGCAGTAGTCTGCTCTTCCCTGTGAATTAACTAAACTTCACAATTCACTATTGGGAACTGCCTTGTCGGCCTTGTTTTGTAGAGACAACACTTAACTTTAAAACATTAAGCACTTGGTCCAATATCGTTGCCTTGGCCTCACTCTGCTTCTCTTACTATCCATAACCTTACCCACTATTAGATAATCTACCGTCCGTCACGGTTCCCAGAAACCAAAACCAGTTCGCACTTACTGCTTTATTCATCTACCTCATTCCTATCATAGTCTTGAATATAAAGTATTCGAAATGTTCCATCTTTGCCACTTTTATTTTGTCTATCTGTACTTCAATACTCTTAACTTCCTTCTCACACATCATCACTTTAGTCTCAGGAATGCCAATTTTCATGCCATAATCGGTGCGCCTCTTTTCAGACTTCAAGATAGTATCGTAGATTGTAAGCTCTCAGCACTGGGAGCCATTAAGGCCAAGTCGTCGGCATAAACCAAGCTTCTTACTACATTTCCACACAGCTAAATTTCTTCCAGTCTTTTTAATTTATTCATAGAACGATCCATGTGAATTATAAACATTGAATGTGATAATATTACAACCTTGTCTAACCCTTACAACTATCTTCACTATTCTTGTAGATATCTACTCTATATTGTATTCGAATACATTCCTGATAAACAAATTGATATTCTTATTACTTAAGATATTATCCACGGAAAAGGGACAGTGAATATATTATTTAGATACTGACAACGCGATGCAATATTTGTTTTAATCTTGGCTTAAATACAGGTAATTTCACCTCTTCTCACTCTGGCATTTCTAATGACTACATGAAATGGGAGAGTTCTTGATGATGTGAATATATCTTGGGACAAACAAGAGAAGACACTCATCATATTCAGAACAATGTAGCTTTTGTAAATAATTAAATAATACCTACAATCGTAAACATCATCTCCTGCCAACAATTCTACCTGCAGGCTCATTAGTAACCCAAGTAACTGCATATCGGGATGTCCATTGTTTAATGAATCTTAGAACAAAATTGATATTTTTATATTTCATGTGTCAAAATAATAAAGTGCTTAATTCAGTGATGACGGGTCTGATAGTCATTTAAATATTATTCAGTTCATTAACAAGAATCTGGCCGAGCTTCAACAACAGTGCCAAATAGCATTCTTCTCTGGTACCGCGTCTGCCCAATGAGTGATGCACACGAGAGTGTGAAACTTGACATAATGGTCAAGTTAAAATATCCCAGGAACACAAACAATGCCTTCAGGTTTTAAAAATATGGCAGACACCAAATTATATTCATAGCTCAATGAATGACACCGAGCGTCCTGGCAAAATTTCAAAGTGGTCCTCCCCACCTTCTATTTCTACCGTAATCGTTAATTATTATTTATTGACTGAATAATTTTCACACCATTTGAATTTATATAGATATGTTTCCAGTGAACATCCAGGTCACAATGAAAAATATAAAGTTAGTTCCAAATTAATGAAATGCACGATACTTGTCATAAAACTCCTGACATGAAGATATCAAGTTAGTTCTAAGATAATGAAATGTACGGTTCTTGTCATACATCCCCCGACATGTTTCCAGTGAACATCCAGGTCGCGATGAAGATATCAAGTTAGCTCCCAGATAATGGAATGTACGATGATTGTCATACATCCCCCGACGTGTTTCCAGTGAACATCCGATTCGCAATTTAAAGATCAAGTTAGCGCCAAGATAATGGAACGTACGATGTTTGTCATAAAACTCCCGTCATGTTTCCAGTGATCATCCAAGTCACGATTAAGAGAACAAGTTATCTCCGAGATAATGAAATATACGATGGATGCCATACATCTTCCGCCATGTTTCCAGTGAACATCCAGGTCGCGATGATGATATCAAGTTAGCTCCAAGATACTGAAGTGTACGATGCTTGCCATACATCTTCCGACATGTTTCCAGTGAACATTCAGGTCGCGATGAAGATATCAAGTTAGCTCCAAGATACTGAAGTGTACGATGCTTGCCATACATCTTCCGACATGTTTCCAATGAATATTCAGGTCGCGATTAAGAGAACAAGTTATCTCCAAGACAATGAAATGTACGATGATTGTCATACATCTCCCGACATGTTTCCATTGAACATCCAGGTCGCGATGAAGATATCAAGTTAGCTCCAAGACACTGAATTGTACGATGCCTGTCATATTTCTTCCGACATGTTTCCAATGAATATTCAGGTCACGATTAAGAGAACAAGTTATCTCCAAGACAATGAAATGTACGATGATTGTCATACATCTTCCGACATGTTTCCAGTGAACATCCAGGTCGCGATGATGATATCAAGTTAGCTCCAAGATACTGAAGTGTACGATGCTTGCCATACATCTTCCGACATGTTTCCAGTGAACATCCAGGTCGCGATGAAGATATCAAGTTAGCTCCAAGATACTGAAGTGTACGATGCTTGCCATACATCTTCCGCCATGTTTCCAGTGAACATTCAGGTCGCGATGAAGATATCAAGTTAGCTCCAAGATACTGAAGTGTACGATGCTTGCCATACATCTTCCGACATGTTTCCAATGAATATTCAGGTCGCGATTAAGAGAACAAGTTATCTCCAAAACAATGAAATGTACGATGATTGTCATACATCTCCCGACATGTTTCCAGTGAACATCCAGGTCGCGATGAAAATATCAAGTTAGCTCCCAGATAATGAAATGTACGATTCTTGTCACACATTTATGGATTTATTTTAATTTCAGATATATTAGCAATGTGTACGCATTTCAAAACTTGCTTACAAAACATGCAATCATATTATTTATTATTTCTAGTTAAGTGTATCATTTTACAGCATATTGTAATGTTATTTTTATGGCTTATCTTATTAAATTAACCCATTTCTCCTAGGTCTGCACTGCTCGTCCGTCACACTAGTTCTAAAATATTTGAATATAGGTACGTACCTGTTAGCAAAAAAGGACTGGCGTTAATATGTTAAGTTATTTAAATACGTTGATGTCATATAAATACTTACATTTGAGGAAAATGCTTCCATGCTATACATAAACGTTTTCCTTATTATTTTCTTTTTCAATTCGCGACAGTGAGATAATACACCTGATAGCCGCCTCTATCAGGGAATCAATGTGATCGGCATCCTAATCAGTTCGTCTGATTCAAAATTAAAATGTTCAGCTATCAGGTATGATTTTATTGAAAAAGGAAAATCCAATACGTGGTACTTCAAGTCAAGGAGTACAAATATTGTCTAACAATCGTCAATGACTGTTTCAGCACAGAGCCCGCTATGGTTTGTAAAATGATGATGATGTCCGGGAATCTTTTTTATTCTTATGATGTGCAGCATATCCTTAGGAATTGTCTGTCTAGCGCCAATCATATGCCCAATGAATTTCCTTTCTTTTAAATTCCATACTTATTTCCGAGATTTTCAGTGCATGGTTCATATGTGGTCTTCTTCTAGCAAACTAATGGAGGTTGGTCTAATAATAATAATAATAATAATAATAATAATAATAATAATAATAATAATAATAATAATAATAATAATAATAATAATAATAATAATAATAATAATAATAAATTCCTAGTGACCGAAAGCCTATATTTAGGCCCCTTACAGCAACAATTATCATAATAATCAATTGTAATAAATATTAAGAGAACAACCTCAACAATAATATAAGATAGGTAGCTTTCGGTAAATCAGCTCTAAGAGGCTCGAAGAAGAAGCTAGCAAACTCCCCACTCTAAAGAGTACACACGTAAATACACGCTATACATCCAACCTCATATTACTGTTATAGAACAAGTTTGGTACTTTCACGTACAGCGTGTTATTACTCAAAGACCTAAAGTAAAGAACTAGGTAGGCAACGTCAATTAAATCCTAATTTGGAATATCCGTTCGAGCGCACAGGACCTATTTTCATTTCACATAAATGACCCAGAAGAAAATTTACTCAAAGAGGATAGAATAAATTTAGAAAATAGCCGAATATAGCAAAGAGCTTTCAAAATCATAGGAAATCCCATAAATATATAGAAACTGATAAACATCTTACTGGGTCACGGTTGCCCAATTTAACAGAGGCTAACCCTATATTAGGCTGCGAACGGTGGGAAGAAAAGCTTAATTCTAAAACTGAACATAAAGGATAAACTTTAACAAAGGAAGCTGCAGCGAATGAAAGATGAAGAGGATTCCGAGGAAAATACACTCGAATATCCTTGTGATACTAAAGAAATACAAGAAGGTCTAAAACCAAAGTTAGCCCCGTATGACGATGTAAATAAAGGTGCGAATTCGATATTTATCTTGGTAACTGCACGGGAGCAAAAAATATTACGTAAATGTTTCAACAACAGAAGCTCAAGCTTAAAATTAAATGTTATTAACAGTATCTCCTTCAACCACAGGGGAAAATCTGAGATATCTCCTTAAATAATCATTTTTAATATATCTTACCTACTTAGCCCACCAACCAAGGCGCAGTCCTCCTGTCTATCATAACAGTTACACGTCGAAGGTTACAAGTCGAGTCCCTGACACTGATTGACTAGGCCTGCGACACTATAAATCAGGCTGCCGAGGTCTCATGATCAAGCGCAGTAAGTTCCACCCTTACGATACCAACATAGGATTTGAAATTTATCACGCAGTCAGTTCAAGTGAGGTACAGTAGGTTGTGTGAGAGCAAGGTGCAAGAGATGTCGCCCTAATTCATGGAAGAAATTAATTTGCATGTTGCAATTATCACTACTTTAACTATTTTTTGTAGTTAAACCCAACTCAAGTTCCAGACTCTCTAGACACTGTAATTTCTGGAGCTCTCGTTATATTACTACAGATAGCATGTATACGTACCTTCATAAAAGATTTGACACGGATACAACATCTGGCAGGAACTCTACCAAGATCAAGGTGTACAAGCTTCGTAGTTGATTTCGAAGTAGTACGGACGGTCGAACGGTACGCAAATATTCTTTTTCGGCTAAGGGGCCTACACAACTTTATCACTTGCCTTTGCCGAGCCCAAACACATATCCTGGTTCCACACCGTTGCCCAATATGGAAAACATCTGAAGAGAACGCTTTAATGAGTGCGTTAAACGAGATCATATCGTCGCTGCCGGCACAAAACCTCCTATGTGAAATAGTTTAGCTTAGAACTTTGGCCGGTTAGGTTCTGTCATCCAAGGTGCAATATCGTGTGAATTCTCGCTCTTCATAATGTATGTGCTGCGGGTCAGTATATCTCCAAAAATATTATCACATAGGAGGTTTCGTCCCGGCAACGACGATATTCCACTTGACTGACGCAAATTGATCATCAAGTTACTGTACGAAGGGAAAGGTGACTCAAGCGGACCGGGCTCCTACAGAGGATACATATCTGTATCGGAGCGACGTAAAACAAATTGTAAAGAAAAAAGCCTAGAAGGCCCGCCTCTAGACAAATAGCACTAGAATCAGAGCCCCTTAAACTGCTAACGAGACTGCTGACTCAAAGGCTGAGTACCATAATGGACCCGCTTCTAACAGAAGAACAATTTGGATTCGGACATGTCGAACCACTTTGATAGTCGTTGGAAACCTACTCACAGAGATTCAAGAGAAGATTAAGGACCATGAGATGTTTGCCATCTTCATCGATCTCAGTAGAGCGTTTGACACAGCGCTTATGGAAAAACTGGAGAACCTAGTAGGGCAATCAGAGCTGACAAGACTGATTAAAAATATTCTAGTGGAAAATCAAATACATGTGTGGGATGGTCTATCAAATGGATAAGTCAAACGGTCTGTGAGCCACAAGGTGACCCACTCAGTCCAGTATTGTTTAATGTCTACACGAGCGAAGTAGCCACCAGAGTCAAGGAAGGTGCACCGAACACAAGCATCTACATTTATGCAGATGATATGGCTCTCGCCTCAGAAAACGATGAAGATCTACAGAAAGCGATGGACATCGTTACAGAGTGGATAGAAGAGAATGACTTGGTGATAAATGAAAGAAAGACAGAATTTTGTAGCTTATGGAAAAGGAGGTAGACTACAGAGAAGAGAAGCTGTTATAACATCCAAAGGACAAATGTTGACTCCAAGGAATCACTTTAAGAACCTGGGCATCACAATCCAAGTAACTGCATCAGCCTGCTGCTATAAAAAGCATAAGCGACATCAGACATATATCGAGAATGTCGGCAACCACGCAAATGAAATTATTTGAAGCGAAAGTGATTCCCGAATTACTTATGGACTTGAATTAATACCAGTATGGGTACACCTACCGAAGAAGCAATTAAGAGAAGTTGAAAACCTAAAAGCGAGTTACTTGAAAAAGAAATGTGCTAGGAGTCTCAAAATACATGCCGTCTCGCTACACTTACAATATGTACTGGTGAGGGAAACATTTCTAGTGGAGGACCTGAGGCTACAATTGCTATTGCCAGCTACAGCTGCATACACGGAGCTCCTACAAGAGTTACAAACGAAAAGGAAAAACATAGACGAAGAATTGTACACCACCACGGCTATGCAAACCAAAGACTGGATGGTAGCAGAATACGAGCTGAGGCATTTAGTGACACGTTCGGCAACGCATGGTTTCCACCACCGAATTTGCAGTCTGAAGTCGTTCCACGAGGCAACGGGCGAGTGTGCTAGCGGTTTGTGCGGAAAAAAGTAATAAAAATATTACTGCATGAAATGCATCCACAGAACAGCATCTCTGACACAATTCTGTTTAGAATAAGTTGTAATATACTCCTATGCCCATTGGGCGTAACTTCCTTATTATTATTATTATTATTATTATTATTATTATTATTATTATTATTATTATTATTATTATTACATCTGGAACGAAGGAAATACTTCAAGAATCGGCCACTCCGACTCCAGCGCTACAGGGAAATACCTCAAGAATCGGCCACTCCGACTCCAGCGCTACAGGGAAATACCTCAAGAATCGGCCACTACGACTCCAGCGCTGCAGGGAAATACTTCAAGAATCGGCCACTCCGACTCCAGGGCTGCAGGAAAATACCTCAGGAATCGGCCACTCCGACTCCAGCGCTACAGGCAAATACTTCAAGAATCGGCCATTACGACTCTAGCGCCTACAGTATATTACTGCCCTTTTCTGGTAAGTGATACCGTAGCCTACTAATCGTCGTCCGACGAGAACCCCAACACCGCTTTCTGGCACGGCACCTCAGAGGTTTTCATCTGGGTTAGCGGATGTAGAGTGGATCTCGGCCTACAAGTGACCATGGCTGGTCCGTGTTCCGACAGCTCTGCATTCGGACCGGACAACCGAGCAGAGAAGGGGTGACCACGGCTCTACCGTGGCTCTACGCCTCTGCATTCGGGAGACGGAGACGGGCTGGTCCCCCACCGTCACCTATCCTGAGAATGGTTTTCCGTGGTTTTCCATTCTCCTGCACTCAGGCGAGTTCTGGAATATTTCCTAGTATAGATCACGGCCGCCAACCCCCTCACCTTCACCGATACAAATCTCCTGGCCTGAGAGCCATGTGATTTGAATAACAATACAAAAAGAAAAATACAGTATAAAAGAAAAAATGAACGAATATGATTAGCCAATAGACCAAATCTCTCCTATCTCCTTATTTCTACACATCAATTACCCTAATCCTAAATCCCTCACTTCAGCTTTAACACGCCTAAATCTCCTGGCCAGAGAGAAGGCGTTACCTTCTAGGTGGCCCGCCTTGCCCTTCAGGGGAGGAATGAAAACTTGCTTAATAATAATAGAATGAAAACGTCGGCGAATGCTGAGTGGCTACGGTTGATCCGTGGTCCGACAGCTCTGCACTCCAACCGGTCAACCAAGCAGAGGTGGGGTGACCATGGGTTTACCGTGGCTCTACGCCTCTGCATTCTTGGGGACAGACAAAGGCTGGTCCCCACCGTCGTCTGTCCTGAGAATGGTTTTCAATTCTCCAGCATAAGGCGAATGGCGGGACAGTTCACAATATAGGCCATAGCCGGCAACCCTCTCACCTTCGCCACACACCTCATTCTCCGATAAAAACCTCCTGGCCTGAGAGACGGCGCCACCGTCTAGGAGGCCCGCCTTCCCCTTCAGGGGAGGAATGAAAACATTTAGTAGTAGCAGAATGAGAACATTCTAGTAGTATAGTAGTAGTAGTAGTTGTTGAATTCAAAGTTCAGTCGGAATTTTGCTACAACCAATCTGCTTATTTCGATGTATCAATTAAATGTAGTTGTAATTTAAGTTCGTTTAAAGGAATAGATTTTTTTTTTTTGCTTTACGTCGCACCGACACAGTTAGGTCTTATGGGGACGAGAATAGAAAATTAATATAAATATTCTTACATGCATTTTTCATTGAATGGCAAATAGACTCACGTGTCTCTAGAATAAGCCGGTCCCGTGGTGTAGGGATAGCGTGTCTGCATCTTAGACGGAGGACCCGGGTTCGATTCCTGGCCAGGTCAGGGATTTTTACCTGGGCCTGAGGGCTGGCTCGAGGTCCAGTCTGCCTACGTGATTAGAATTGAGGAGCTATCTGACGATGAGAGAGCGGCCCTGGCTTAGAAAGCTAAGAATAACGGCCGAGAGGATTCGTCATACTGACCACATGACACCTCGTAATCTGCAGGCCTTCGTGCTGAGCAGCGGTCGCTTGGTAGTCCAAGGCCCTTCATGGACTGTAGTGCCATGGGGTTTGGTTTGGTTTGATTTGGTTTGGTCTCTAGAACAATGCTAGAAAGCGAATGCATTTGTTCATTAAAGCAATGCCTTGTAGGTTTCAAAAACTTCCTCCCGTTTCTAGAAGCGAGCAGTGTAACCATTAGGCGATCTAGATCACTTAAGGAATTTCTCAGATGAGTATTTTGTTGATAGATGATTTTCTTATGTCTTGCAATCCTTAGATTTGTTTCTTTCTGTGCTTGTTTCTCTATCAGTAGAACATTTATATGCCTATTGAATCAATAGCAGCTAAACAAGTACAGAACTGTCCTTCGTGTATTTTTGCTGAACAATGATAAAAAGATTATTACTCCTCGTCTTGCCTAATACGGCTCATTTTGGTGCCGCCATCGGTTCTTGCGGTTTCCTTATAACCGCATAATCTTTGGCGGTGCCATCTGGGGATCCAACCAGCCTCTGGGCTGATGACCTAACAAACAGACAGACAGACAGGCATATAGGGGTGCAAAAATTGCTTCCGACTCCTTGGCTGAATAGTCAGCGTCAAGGTACAGGGAACCTCGAGTTCGATTCCCGACCGGGTCTGTCATTCGAATTGTGCCTGGTTCCCAAAACTCTTCAAAACACGGTAAACCAGTGGCCACCCCTCCTCTGCTCGGTTGACCGGTCGGAGTGCAGAGCTGTCGGACTATGCAGCAGCCGTGGCCACTCAACATCCGCCGACGTTTTCATTCCATTATTATTAACCTCGAGTTCGATTCCCGACCGGGTGTGTCATTCGAATCGTGTCTGGTTCCCAAAACACTCCTCTTGGTACACAGACAACACAGTACACTTCGCGCAACAATGAACACACCTCTCCGTATAGGTTCGGCGTCATGAAGGGCATCCAGCTGTAAAATAGGGTCAAGTCGACATATTCGACAGAGTTTGGGCCCGCGACGTCACCAAGGTGTGGGAAAAGTGGCGAAAGAAGAATGGTGCAATAACTGCATGTTATAACATGCTATAAGACAATCACAACTTTCTACTCCACTTGTCGTTACAGTGGATTCATTGGTATGCCCTTAACATGGAGAGCATACATGGTTCGGTTTCAGTCCAAGCGTAGTCTTTAAAGATAACGGACAGGTTAGTAGTTTAGGATAAGTACAGAAAACTTTCTCAAAGTTATAAAGGTGAAGGAGGATGATTTGTGCATAACATCACCAATTCACTAACATTGACAAGTTTACGCAACATAAACAAAGTAAACAATGTTCTTGTAGAAGGAAATATTATTTATTTATTTATTTATTTATTTATTTATTTATTTATTTATTTATTTATTTATTTATTTATTTATTTATTTATTCCTGACTTACATTTGTGGCGAAGTTAGGGCTCACGGCCCTCTCTTACACTTAACCACTATAAACAAAATTTTAAAATGTAAACATAAAAGGACATAGAAATTCTAAAAAGAAATAATACTACGGACAGATAATTCTAAGACTAAGTTAGGCCTACATATCAGTACAGTAATTAATGTGACAATAATAATAATAATAATAATAATAATAATAATAATAATAATAATAATAAATGAATAAAACCCATTCACACAACATACACACAACGACTCACACAACTCAGTTTTATGTTCCCAGGAAAAACTTTCTGCAGGCAGATTTGAATTTATGTGTTTCTTTGTTTACTAGTGTGCTATTTTTAAAGATGTGCCGGCCCCGTGGTGTAGGGGTAGCGTGCCTGCCTCTTACCCGGAGGTCCCGAGTTCGATTCCCGATCAGGTCAGGAATTTTTACCTGGACCTCAGGGCTAGTTCGACGTCCACTCAGCCTACGTGATTAGAATTGAGGAGCTATCTGACGGTGAGATAGCGGCCCCGGTCTAGAAAGCCAAGAATAACGGCCGAGAGGATTATTCGTGCTGACCACATGACACCTCGTAATCTGCAGGCCTTCAGGCTGAGCAGCATTCACTTGGTAGGCCAAGGCCCTTCAAGGGCTGTAGTGCCATGGGGTTTTTATTTTTTATTTTTATAGATACTAGTGTTTCGACGGACAGAAAACCCACGTTCAATTCCTGGGTAGATTAGGGATTTTTATCTGTATCCGAGGACTGGTTTGACGTCCCCTCAGCCTATGAGAGTACAATTGAGGATCTGTCTGATTATGGAATGGGGCTCAGTCTAGAAAACCGAGTATAACGGCGGAAAGGATTCTTTACGCTGACAACGCGTCATCTCATTTTCTTGATAGACCAAGTCGTGCCAAGCTTTAGTAGCATACAAATGCCTGCTTCCCTACTTTCGTTAAAGGAGGAAGAACTGGTTAAATTGCCAACATATTGCGCCGTTCCCGGCTCCCCGAGGGGACGCATAAGATCCAGGCTAGCATAAATACGATCCTTCCGACTAACATAATTCTATCACTTGGGCTGTGAGTTCCGTATAAGAGAAAGGCATACCATACGGAGCCAAAGAAAGCTTAAATTACACATAGAAATGACTTTCATTCGTTGCTTATTATATTTCTTACGCTATCAAGTTGTTGCAGCATTAATCCACTTAAATCTAAGTCTCTACGCTACGGAACACATTGAAAGAACTGATTAAATTTTACATATCTTGTTTATTATATAATTGTTTCAATCCAAAGGTCGAATGTTAATCTATCCTCCCTAAAAGAAAAATCTGATAGAGGAAACTACATTTCATCTGACCATTTCGTTCTTTCTAGTGAACATGGCCTTAATTTCTTAGGTCTACCTATCTCTTTTACTCGAATACATAATTAATCATTCTCTTTCCTTTTCTAGCTTCCCATGTCACCCTTTCACTCAATACTTCCACACTTCTGGCGTAAGAAGAAATCAAAGAAATGTCAGTATCGGGTAAAATATATGCAAGCGACGTTTATCCAAAATCTGCCGGTAATTGACCCGTCCGGCACCCACTATGCATTATAAAGGAAATGTTGCTCGATTTAGTCATCCATTAAACTAAATCTACTGAAATCCATTGCACTAAGTGTTTAAATCTTGATTGCCCAAAAATCAAGGACAAAATGTAATATACGGCAAATTATTGAAGTCCGTATAACCAATTTTTCAACTGAATATTATTATCATCCAGCCCGTAATTAACAACTTAAAAATCATGAGTCCAAAATGTCAAATTCACCATCTTAGACCTTCAAAGAAATGATCAAATCGAAATAAAGTGTAAAATTAATAGATTGAAACGACTAAATTAAATATGCTTGATAATTAAAACTTGTGAAATAGCTTAGAACATATTTGAGTAGTTAAAATTTGTATAAGTAATTAAAACATATTGAGTAACTAAAACTTATCTGGGTAATTGAAACTTAGCTGGGTGCACCCTAGTAAAGAAAAATATTTACAACATGAGTTCCTACAAGCTAGAGTGTAGACTGAGGGTGGTTTCAGGATATACAGTACGCATTCTTGGCCTAAAACTATATCTCATGAATTGGAATTTAAAAATTTCTAATGCCAATGAAGTTTTGAGTTAATTATTAGCTCTCCCTCGGAGCTCCTATTAATCTGCTGACATATAGTCATTCCTATCTCTCGCAACATATCAATAGATACCTATAAATATCAACCTGGGAGGATAGTTCCCTAATATCTTTACAAGTAACTGGTTTGGTTATAATTCCGAATATTCATATTCCTTATTGGCTCTTCTTCTTCTGCGTGAATATTGATAAGTCCTCTTTCAAACTAATGTAATTTTCATAAGTGGTTCAATAAGCACCAGTAAGATCCACATACCATTCTAAGATCTGAATCTTCTCATCATTTAAGTTGAACATACGTGCGACATTATATATATTCTAACGACTACTCTACTAGTTTCATCTGAAATATACTAGCCAATGTGGTCTGCATTGTATGAAGACTTGACCTTCAAATATAATTCCTACATTTTCAGTCAGTCATCAGTGATAGGATGTTGCCTAAGAAGTTACTACGTTTCCTTTCGCCTGAGAATAGATCAAAATTAGAAGACATCTGTGACACAGTGCATGTGTTTAATTCATCCTCCTAACTGAGATTTCGTTGACACTATCAAGTGTGCACGCTAACCAACAGGTGTCACTCCGATCTTACTTGAACTTTTTATGCTTGCTCATAAGAGAAATATTACATGAAATTACTGAATATTCATTTCCCTTTTAGTAAAACTCAACATGGAAACCATTAAGTCCACTACCACGTCACCGTGCTCACATTCGCGAAGAATCAATAACTATCACCATTCTAAATTATCAATCTCATAGCAACTTCTCTTAAAATCATCATTATTATACCTTCAAACATATACTCCGTCTCCTTTACTAAATACATGTCCACTTCCTTAAATCGTGGCCCTTATTATTTAAATCACGGTTCCTGGACATATTTCACGATATTATGACCTTCATTCCATCATAACCTTTAATTATTGTAAACACATTTGTTTATTCAGCAAGCATATCCTACTACTGGTTCCTAACTTGACATTCATTGGTCATAACCTATGTACACACGTACCTAAATCTCTCTTTGATATAGCATAGAATTCATTGTCACCTTAACGAACTCAGTATTTCACACTACATGGATCACATCTCGAACGTAGGCTTTCATCACTGATTGACTACCTATCTATGGATTTGACATTCATATATGAAGATTACCTATCCACCTTTGCTCTAATTCAATACAGCACTTTCGTCGCTTCATTATTTCGCACGGAACCAATTAACAAATCATATTACACTTACATATGAATATATAAACATTACTACACTAATTTAAAAGTAAGACCTATCTGTATTCAGCAGCTCCAGACGTCGGCTTATGTCCAGCTGACAGGATATACGAATACACCTCCATTTATTTCCCTAGGTGAATGGGAAATATTGACATAATTCTCCTCTGGGCTTAGTCATCTCTCGGCAGGCAACGTCATCCGACGGCACCCATTTGGGCAGTCTGGCCTTTCATCTTCTTAGATCATCTTGCTCATCTCTGGACTAGTTGGAATAAAATAGCAAACAAGATCGATTAGCATTTCCATCATGAACAGCTGTGATAATCTGTCTAATGCAAAGATTGTTTCTTTTGAAAGAGCTGATCTACGTGTCTAATATTCTTCTTGGGGTAGTATATTTCTATGCTTTAGAATAAACAGGTTTTCTTTCTTCTAACTATCCCGAAGTTATTACAGCATTCCCACTTCTGTAACTCTTATAACTTTGGTGATATCGTGTAATACGTCAGCAGAGACTGCCGTGACGTAAGCTGGTCGTAGTTTATTCTCAACTCTCCACGTATCTTGAAGTTCGCGGAACGATATTACTAATCTTCTGCTTAATTTGCGATGTGGCTTCTAAAAGGTCTGCTCTTTATCTCCGCTGAGCTGATCTTTCGTCGATACCCTCTTTAAACTTTAACGTAATTGCTTTCGTCTTCCACTCGGATTTTTAAGTAGCAATTCAATCTCGTTTTCTAATATTTTTTTTTAATTGTTAGTAACAATCTTCACATTCGTTCTTTTTCACTGCCTTCTGGATCTAAATTCCTTTCTCTAGCGCCTGAGGTGAATACTTTTACTTTCGTTTGCGGTGTGGTCAGACATTTTGCCGTTAATTATTCTAAGATACCTGGGCTCCATCTTTGTCCTTCTTACGGACGGAACTTCTTATAACAGTGAAATGGCACAATATTATTAATGATACAAATAGAGCCTCCGTGGCTCAGGCGGCAGCACGCCGGCATCTCACCGCTGGGTTCCGTGGTTCAAATCCCGGTCACTCTATGTGAAATTTGTGCTGGACAAAGTGGAGGTGGGATAGGTTTTTCTCCGGGTACTCCGCTTTTCCCTGGCATCTTTCTTTCCAGCAACACTCTCCAATATAATTTCATTTCATCTGTCAGTCATTAATCATTGTCCCAGAGGAGTGCGACAGTCTTTGGCAGCCGGCACAATTTCTATCCTCGCCACAAGATGAGGGCTTTATAATTCAATTCCTGACCTGGTCGAATGACTGGAAACAGGCTGAGGATTTCTATTTCATTAATGATAAAAATACATCGCAGATTTTCATTTTATGCAGATTGTACTGGATAGAGTACCTCTCAAAATTATTGACAGAGATGTATAATGTGGGAGTGGGACACTCAGTTGGCATGCGGCATCCGCGAACTCATACAACAGCAATGAACTTCACAAACCAAACATCGAACTCCTGGCACGATAAGCACGCGGACACATATAGAACGCGACGAGTGACTCACTTACGTTCGTGTCTTTCTTAATTTACATTCTGTTTCTTCATCTGCGTTGTCTTGGACCCCTCCTTCACTTACAAAACAGAGGCGCTTTTAGAGGTGAGTGACGCAGGCCATGCTCTCAGCTTCCTTGTGTGCCTATGTAATCTCTGGGCTCTAGGAGGGTACGGAGTGCCCCAGCTGAACTGGAATCTCCTGATTTGACTCTCCTATAGTATGATTTACTGTAATATTTAACGAAAGCACATTTTTCATGGAAACGTCACGATAAGAATACGTTCTTCATAACAATAAAACGACAAGAACACATAAGTGAAATGTTTTTATTTTAAATATTTTTATCCGACTTTGCTCACTCCTCTTTAGAGCACTTTCACTTATCCCGAATACCAACAACCAAGGGATTATTCTTGGATGCTATTTTCTTTTACACATCGAGTTGAGCCTCTATGGACTGCGTGGTAACAACCAACTTCATTTTAGTGTCTAGGTCTTGTTCTTGGTCCGGCTTTGACTTCCTGGCAGTATCTTCTGAGCCCAGCAACGAGTGCCTGTTTATGCTCTTCAGACAAAGGTCCTTTCCGTCTTCTGGAAGTTGATGTCAGTTTGAAATCTTGATAGTTGTTCACCAATCTTCTGAATGCGTTCCTGTCATGAATTTCTTGGTCTGAAATACCAATCTGCTCCAGATCTTTTTTGCATTCCTGGAACCATGTCGGCCTTTATTAATTTATTATTGTTTTATTAATCCACTAGCAAATGTACCCGTGCTTCGCTACGGTATTCTATAGTGTATACGGATATCTAAGTAAATTACTGTACATGCAGTGAGTAAGATCTTTTTTTAATTCCATGTCTCACAGCGTTATCCGAGAAACAGCATAGGGAGATCCACATACGTTGCCTCTAATGTAAAGAGCGAGTTGCGGAGTTGTGACGATAACGGCGGGTCCACTAACCTACTGCCATTCGCAATCGATTTGGGAATATTCACTATAATGACGGGCCCCATTGCCTGCTGCGCGGTCACAATATATTTGGGGAGTTTTCGTTGCAATCACAGGCCTCATTTCCTACTTCCAGACAGATAACAATCGAGGAATTGTTATTATAATGGCAGGCACCTTCCCTACAGCCAGTCAAAATTGAGTTGTGCTGTTATCAATATAATGACAGGCCCTTTTTCCTAAAGCCAGTCAGCTTACTGCCAGTCACACCGAGTTGGTAATGAAATGTCGTATAGCTTTTAGTGCCGGGATATCCCAGGACGGGTTCGGCTCGCCAGGTGCAGGTCTTTCTATTTGACGCCCGTAGGTGACCTGTGCGTCGTGATGAGGATGAAATGATGATGAAGACAACACATACACCCAGCCCCCGTGCCGTAGGAATTAACCAATTAAGGTTAAAATCCCCGACGCGGCCGGGAATCGAACCCGAGATCCTCTGAACCGAAGGCCAGTACGCTGACCGTTCAGCCAACGAGTCGGACACCGAGTTGGTGAGTTTCCATTATGATAGCAGGCCTCTATGCCTAACGTCAGGCATATTTTATTTAGATGGGCAAATTTGTTTATAATGGCGAGCATCCCAGCCTAATACCAAACACAATCGGTTATGTTCCCTGGCCTTCTGACAGTCAAATCGAGAAGGAAAATATTCATTATAATGGTAAACAGCAGTTGGAGATAGACCTCATTCATACTGCCAGTTTAAGTCGATGTGGGGAGTACTGATTACAATAGCAAATGCCCTCCTGCTGAGAGTCATTATCGATTTGTAAAGTATTAATTACGAAGGCACGCAAACTCCTTCTGGATGGCTACAAAACGATTTCAATGAATAAATAGAGATCGACATACGAAAGTAAGTGCATTTTTACCTTCATTTGAAGATTAACTGCTCTAAAAGGGACACTATATCGACAAAAGGATTGTAGGCCTACGATAAGACGCCATATATAACGGTCTAAATGGCTGGTCATATGATATGTTGTCGTATATCATCTATTTATGGGTAAGATTGAGTTAGAATGTTGAATACGGTGAAATTTTGGTAAAGTTTTCTCACATTGAATTACACTTCGGACACATATGTGACAACTACAAACATAGAATTTGGTACACATATAGCTACTGCGTGGGCCAAGGTTCACGTACCGGTAGAAGTTGATGATGCTCTCTTTCGGATAAGTAAATCAAACTACCAATTATACGTGTAAAAATGCAAAAAAATACGTACAATCCAGAAATACAGTCAAATTTAACGTATAAGGGATAGAGATACGACAAAAAGTCATAGGATCAAACTTGCAGATCACTCCTAATTGAACGGAGAATGTGCCATCCGTTTTGTGATACAACTTACCGTTTAGCCACCAATTACCTCAAAAGGAAGGTCTGCACCGTCTTTAAAATTGCCACCATATTTCGATATTTTGGGGGGGTCGGGTAAAAAATAAACATTTTTAACATCTCGTAATTTTTCCGTCGATTACAGGCTAAAAGCTATAATTTTGCTCCATTTCAATTTTCTAGCTCGTCTTGCAGATTTTGCCGCCAACTTGATATGGGGGAGGGGATTAAAAATTAGGACTTTCAGGAGACTTTTAAGCCCGTGAAACCTATAGGTTTTCGTTTAGGATAAATATATCCGACTGCGTTCTTATGCTGAGCCCCAAATTTAAGACTCCCAGCGAGGCCCCTCAGGGTATTTTGAAAATTTTCTATTTTTCTTGGGTTCCTGAAGTCACCAGCTTCTGTGGTACCAAGTTTTAAGTTTCTAGGATGCATAGAAGTGCCTCATTAATTCACGTCTATTTTAATTTTATACCTTAACTTATATATACAGTACAGTATACTACGTATATAGATAGTTACAATCCGACCTCCATTTTTTAATATGGGTTATATTTAACCCCGTTCCCTATGGGTTCTAGGGGCGTCCTGCCCCCACAGTATATTTTCCAGATAGTAGGTAATATTTGTACGCCTCCCACCCCAAATCGGGCCGAACTTGTACTTTAAAAATATCCTGAGTGACACTATTCATCTCAGCAACCCCGAAAAGTATGGATTCGACACTATTTTCGATTATTTTCATATATCACTAACAAATCACTCCGCCCCCCTCACACACACACGAAAGGGGGCTGAATTTGGACTTTAAAAAAATCTGGAATGCCACTATTCACCTCAGCGACCGCGAAATCTATAGATTCGTCGCTATTTTCGATTATTTTTATATATCACTCCCCCTCGGATCCCCCACTCCAAAGGGGGCTGAAGTTGGACTTTAAAAATTTTCGGAGTGTTACTATTCATCTCAGTGACCCCGAAATCAATGGATTAGACGCTATTATCGATTTTTTATATAACACTGCCCCCTCGCCCCCCTTCAAGAAAGGGGGCTGACTTGGACTTTTAAAAAATCCGGCGTGTCACTATTCATGTCAGCGAACCCGAAAACTATGTATTCGGCACTACTTTCTATTAATTTTATATATTACCCCCCTTGACACCCCACCCCTAAAGGTGCTAGGGATGGCTTACCCCCACAGTGCTCGTCTCCAGATGGTAAGTTATGAGTGTACCAAATTTCTTTGATTTTTTTCCAGTGGTTTAGGAGGAGATGTGTCATTTACATACAAACATACAAACATACAAACATTCATTTTTATATATAGATAGATTTTAAAAAGAAGAGTTTTGTCTGTACATTGCTCAGAACATTAAAAAGAACGGTTTTTATGTATCGGCCGTGTCCACGATAACAAGGAAATACACTTTTTATTTTTCCGTCTTCTCTGTATGTATATACGCTCATCGAGAGAAAATCGGTATGTAATAAGGCACTCCAGTCTAGGCTATAAATAATTGTATTCGCGCTGAGTGAAATGGTAGAGGAGGGCCTAAAATTCAATTCTCAAAAATCTCTGTTATGAATGGCCCTATCTATAAACTCTACATAGCTAAAGTTATACAGAATTAAATTTCCACTCATTTATTTCTTATACATTTTTACCGTACCGGCTTTGATAATAGAGATAGTCATGAATTTCAATTTTTGTTACTAAGTCCATATCAATGCCAAGCCACGAGAAAATGTGTGAACAGAATTTAATGAAAATCGGTGTGTAAAATTGGGGAATAAAGCACTAGGGTGCAGGCTATAAATAACTGTATTCACCCTGGATGAAATGGTAGTTCAGGGAAAGGTACCGAACATTTAATTTTTGAATATCTACTGTGTGTTATGATGCAGTTTAATAAAGTAGTATTCACATCGTGTACAGGACTTGATCAAAAAGTCTGTATACAATGTAGAATTCCACAGAGAAGCACGGGTACACCAGTATACACCAATGTGTTTAAAGTTATTACTACCATCACTATTTTATTCTAACAAACGATTCGAATTTGCCATAATAGTGTTTAAAGTGTAAAAATAAATGTAACATATAGTACATAAATAGGCTTATTTCGTGCACTCTGAAATTATACTGAACAGTTTTTTATGGTAACTCTGACCAAGACGGAGATCAAACACACCGTATACGGCTGTTGGAAACGCTGTTCCTGTGTCGCTTTTGATCTACTAGTTCGTCGCAGAAACGCATTCTCCATAAATTACTTTGATTTTTCAGTTGGTTAACATACACGAATTTTCAAATTAATAGCTTGCCAAAATTAATAAAACACATGTTACTGTAAATGGCAGTTTTCATTGCATTTTAAGAGCAACTTTCACTGTGTATCGGCAGCTAAAATTTTTCCTGTGATCTTCTACTATTAAGTACTCCAAGTGAGAGAAGAATTTCAGAGTTTTGACACGACGAGACAGATCCTCCACATATGGGACTGCCTAAGTGGACATATCACCTACAGGTTTCACATTGCAATGGCACTCAGCATGGTATATGAATTCCCTGTATTTTTCCATTCTTCGGTAATGTCTAGAACTGGTCATGAAATGAAGATACTGGAAAAGTGCACTCGAGTTCAGTTATAGAAAAACAGTAAAAAAAATTAAAATACTTGTGAAATTGCATTGCAATAGAGATACGATTAAGGAAAAGATGCTATTTGCAAGACCAAAAAAAACCATTACAGTAATATAACTTGCTTGAGTGAATGTCTGTGAGGTAGAAATTAAAAGGCATGATGCACATGTTTGCAATTGCTGGTGAGAAAGTTAAATATAAAAAAACATTGAAACTGTATTTCTATGAAATAGGAGTTACTGATTTAAGCGGAACAATTACTGATTCAACTGGAAGTTAAAGCGTGAATGTGGGGCTTGGAGATGTGGGTATTGATTTAACACGAATGTATGAGCGTGGAATTAAGAATATAAATTAAAACGCACTGAATTAATGAACTTCTAAATTAATTAATGGGACTGAATTACCTAAAACTAGATATGAGAAATCTGCGTTTGGTCAAAAGCATGGAATCTGAACCGCTTCGAACGACACCACTTGGAGTGTTACGTGTCGCATAACACGCTGTTTTCGCTACTTCGAGAAGCACCTTCTCTTTTACTTATACGAAGTGCTTGTCATTGTCCGTTTAAAAATCCTTCGTAATTGGACCTTATGTAACGAGGTATTATAAAGCTATTACTTAAAATCTTCCCAAATATATAGGCGGAGAATTATGTCTGCGAACTACCGAACAGTTTATACATTGCTAATTGAAGGCCATTAAATTCGTCTTGTTGTTGCTGATTGTCACTTTAACTACCTAGGACGTTGTGAATGTGATACTGATAACTTACAGGTCTGTTGTGTGGGAAATAAAGTCTGTATTGTTATTTATTTAACAATATGGCTCAAATTAAGCTTCCCGTTAGTCCGGTCCCGTGGTGTAGGGGGCAACGCGTCCACTTGTCTACAGCCGACCCAGGGTTCAATTCCCGGTCGGGTGAGGGGTTTTTAATTATAAATGTTTAATATCCCTGGCCTGGGGACTGGGTGTTTGTGTCGTCCTTAACGTTCCTTTCCTCACATTCAACACTTTACACTTCCTCAATTTCCAAATACACGCAGGTTCCTAACATATGGTGCAAGTAGGGGTAAAAGATCTTTCTAGGTCGACGCCCCGAACAAATAGCATTTTTTTTAAAAAAAAAAGCTTCCCATTAAGAAATAGAATAACAAATGTTGATTTCAGTCCATAAAATATGGTTTCAAATATAACTAATCTGTTGTACCGTAAAGGTAAAGTCTAAGAATAGCAACAGAGGGCTTTATAATGGTGAACACGATTTTGTCCTGTAGGCTACTTTCCAAATTGTATCTTTCATCCAAACAGAAAAAAAAAGTGAAACAGTACTTTGGACTCGAAAAAGAGACCCTATTTAGGCAAATGGAACCTAAAAATTAATACAGGGAAAACAAAAACCATGACAAGATGTAAAGACAAGAAAACACCTGTAACACACTTAAAAATTGGCCCTGATAAAATAGAACAAGTGAAACAGTTTTGCTACCTAGGAACCCTGATCACGAGTGATAATCGGAGCATATCAGAAGTCACGAAGTGGATAGCCATGGCAAAGAGAGCATTCCAAGATAAAAGGCATCTGCTGGCCAACAAACATATAGATATTCAAAGTCGGAAGGCCTTTGCAAAACCTTTGTATGGAGCGTGCTTCTGTATGGTTGCGAAAGCTGGACATTAGGAAACTAGAGGCAGTTGAAATGTGGATCTGGAGAAGAATGCAGAGGATAAGTTGGACGGAAATGAAGAGCAATACCGAAGTCCTCAGAGAGATAAGAGAAAAATGAAGTCTGATAACCGAAATTGAAAAACGAAAAATAAAATTTATTGGTCACATTCTGCGGCATGAGGAGTTCCTTTGTAATATCATTGAAGGAAAAATTGCTGGAAAAAGAGGAAGAGGACGACCCAGAGTGTCTGACTTCAAGAACCTGCTTCTGAAGATGAAGTGCAAGACCTACGCTGAGTTGAAAAGACTGGCTCAAGATAGACAACTGTGGCTGCAGCGACAAGGCTTAGCCTTTAGAATATGATGATGATGATTTCAAGTCCCGTTGGTGAAAAAGAATCACGAACAGAATTTTGGCCGGCAGAGTAGGAGAGGTAGTGGTATTAAATTCCTAATCACTAGATTAAGTGCCAAAATTTTTGGATTCAATTCCAAATGTCTTCGCAGTGTTCATATAGAGAAAGGGTGATTAAACTTTCGACTGGGGACGTGCTATTTGACAGGACTAGGGTGTGACTCCTGTATTTCAAGTACCATTCTGATATACCTCCGGAGGTAATGGCGAGAAAAGTACCCAACACCAGTTCTAGGACGATGAAGAGAATGCATTCCATTTCTCAGTTGTCTTTCCGAAGCCCAGTATCAGGATCGACGCATCCAAGGCAGAATCGAGAATCGAACGCGGTAGAGAAACTACCAGACAAGAGCAGCAATGCCGTGCACCATAGGCTGAATATCAACTATAGCATATATCTTCACTTACTTACAATATTTAAAAAAATCCGAGAAGAATCCCTAATTGAGAACTATACAACGCTCTTTCTGAGTTATACATGTTCATCAGGTGGGCTACCATTACTCTGAAGTTCGGGTCTTATGAAATCCGTGTTACACAATGATCTACCACATACACTCGTATTCCTCATTTGCTGCCCGGCTCCATAACTTAATGGTTAGCGTGCTGGCCTTTGGTCACAGGGCTTCCAGGTTCGATTCCCGATAGGGTCTGGAATTTTAACGATCATTAGTTAATTCCGCTGACTCGGGGACTGGGAGTGTGTGTCATCTTCCTCATCATTTCATTCCCATAACGACGAGCAGGTCGCCTACGGCCGTCAAATCAAAAGACCTGCACCTAGAGAGCCGAACATCTCCTCGAACACTCCCGGCAATAAAAGCCGTACGCCATTTCATTTCCTCATTTGCTTATAGATGTAGGCAACAGGTTATTAATATTATCTGAAAAATGTATTTCGACGGTGTATTTAAATGCGATGATCGAGTCTGTTTAAATAGGAATCATTTTGATTTAGAACTCATTCCAACGATAGAATCATGTAAATATTCATGAATGGTGGTATTTAAAGTTCAAAACCCGCTGAGCTGCAAAGAATTAATGTACAATTTTATTTTTAAAGTACAGGAAATTACTAGGGTACTTAAAAAATTTGAACATTCTTTCATGAATGGTAATGACACGTTTTGTTTAGAATAGATTTTGTTGTTGCTGTGGTACAAATGAATTTTAAATTACTTATTGCTGTACCTTTAATAACATAAGTAATACAAGCATCGCTAAGCAGTTTCTACTCGCGTCTGAAGAAAACAACAGAGAAAATAGTAACTGTAATAGTAGATTACATGCAACAAGAGATGACATTGGTAGCGGTTTCTCCTGACCAGAGCAAACTTTCGCGACATTCTTGCTTCTATTAACCTTTTACAAATTCATCCAAACAGTTTTATGTATTTTAATATAATCATGGTTTCGCTATTATAAATAAACTAGTTATTAATTACTTATTAATTTAGTTTCTTATCCTTTAATATAAATTACTCTTTTACAGTGTACATGTTATTTTAAATACTTTTAGCAGCTAAATCAGTTATTTATACCTCGTTTATGTGGATGTATACATAATCTTTCAAAAATACGTCTATATTTCAGTTCAGCGTTAGCAGAATAAACGAAGTCGGTTAATATACCATCTTAATTACCAAGAGAAGGCTACCTTCCCAAGATTAAACATATCGTTAATCAAATAAGCTATTGTATTTTAAGATATCTATTTTGTTAATTATAAAATCAGTTTTGTAGATGATAACCCTTGCAACTTGGATCACTAAAACGGCTTGATTAAGTTGTATTATGTTTTTATTTTCACTTAGAAATCTACAAAATCTGCCCATTCCTAAACCACAATATTTCAACCTCGCCCTCCGGCGGGGACAGGAGTTGCCATATCTGAAGTTTTTTTTTACGCTTTAGTGCACATACCTGCTACGCATACAGAAAGTGGACTCTTTCCTTTTAACTCAATAATTCCACATGCTGCAGTTTGTAATTTGTATAATTCAGTGGAGAAAATATCATTGCAGAAGAAATAACTGAAACTAAACAGCTTGGGCAAATTGATAGACAACTATCTGAAACATGAAGAAGGCAATTCTTGAGTGCACAGCACGCATAGATAATAATATGGTTGGAAATTGGCCATCCTAATTCTAAAGGCATCCTAGCATGGTTCTTTATCTCTCTCACTCCATGTTCTAGTTTACGGTAACTTTGAATCCAAGTTCAATGACTTTCTCCTCCAGGGCGCGTCATCGATCGAGATTTCGCTTAGATTATTTCTCTCCTACTCAACACCGTCCTTTTATGTACATTTCTGGTTGCCTTTATTATACTACTACGCTACTACCAAGAGTCTAGGCCATTTTAATGACCGAAATATCCGTGACAATGAAAGAACTGTTTGATCACAACCCTTGAGTGTCTGAGCTGGGCTGAGAGAAGTCTTACATATTTATGTATAACAGTTTGTTGCCCTTTCAGAGATTTATCGCTTCATAGTAATAATCTTAAGTGAAGATATCTGGATTACAGAAATATTCCTGGTGGGTGGAAATGACCCTTGATACAACCCTTGGCTAGGATGTCAATAACTACAGAGGGATATCACTGTTATCAGTTGCCTACAAAATTGTCGCTAAAGCACTACTCACAAGACTTGAGAAGCGAACAGGACACTTAATAGGTAAATATCAGGCAGGTCTCGGAAAAGAAAGATCATGTATAGAGCAAATGTTTAATCTCAAAATCATGTTACAAATACGTAAAACCGGACAAACTGTGATAGTTCTTGTAGATTTCAAAAAGGCATATGATTCCTTAAATAGATAACAAATTTTTGCTGTGGTAGAAGAGTTTAGACTGGATTCGAAACAAGAAGTTTTATCTTACGAACACTGACTAAACCCCCTCAAAAGTTCTTAGGTGAAATTTCTGTCCCTTTTGATGTTAAGACAGGGGTCAGGCTAGGAGATGGCTTGTCTCCATTAATGTGCAATCTTGTGCTAGAGAAACTAGTCCGAACCTGTGAAAAGGAAAAAAAGGGATTAAAATCTCATCAAAGGTTTGGCCTTCGCAGATCTTCTGGTAATTATACCGAACAATAGACAAGAAACAATTAAGTCTCTGGGAAAATTTCGTGCAATTGCATCTAAAACTGGACTCCAAATCTCATACGAGAAAAACCCGATACATGGAAGTATCTCCTCGATAAAACCTATGGTAACTCTGTTTGGCGAAATCCCTGAGGTAAATAATTTCAAATTCTTAGAGGAAATCGTCCAACCATCCAGATTAAATCATACCAGGCGAGTTGTCCATGCAGTTAGGAGCGCGCAGCTGTGAACTTGCATCCGGGAGGTAGTGGGTTCGAGCCCCACTGTCGGCAGCCCTGAAGATGGTTTTCAGTGGTTTCCCATTTTCACACCAGGCAAATGCTGGGGCTGTACTTTAATTAAGGCCACGGCCGCTTCCTTTCCATTCCTAGGCCCTTCCTATCCCATCGTCGCCATAAGACCGATCTGTGTCGGTGCGACGTAAAACAAATAGCAAAATAATAATAATAATAATAATAATAATAATAATAATAATAATAATAATAATAATAATAATAATAATAATAATAATAGTAATAATAATAATAATAATAATAATAATAATAATAGAAATTAAATGGTGAAGCAGAGAGAAAATTTATAACTTACCAAAAGCCTATAGAGTCGCATGCAAGAGATACGAAACCTTTATCACTGGAGACAGGTCACTAATTATAACTTTAGAAAAACAAGAAAGGAAAATCCTTAGGACAATATTTGACCCAGTGTGTATAGAAGGAGAGTATATGAAGGGGAGGTCTCCTGAATTACACCAGATATCTAAGAAAATATCAGACACTATCAGAAAAAGACGAATGAAATGTTATGGCCATATTCAAGGAATGATCAATGCATACTAAAAATGTATTTAATTATGCCCCTCACTAAAATTGAAGATTAATTGGATAATCGAAATTGAAAAAGGCCTTCAAGAAATCAGGTGAACAGACCTAGCTTTAGAACGTAGGTGAACAAACATAATTTTGCTTAAAACCCAAAGATGAGAACCAGCACTGCACGGAGGGAAGAACGAAAGAAACAAAACAGCGAGAGGATGAAGAGATTCTGGAAGGAGGAAAAAGCAAATTCATCTGCTAAATAAGTCCAATCACTTTCCTCAGTTGGATACAACGTTGTGAAAGAAATGTTGGTTGCTTAATAATAATACGTTTATTGCAGCCAATGGCCATAGAGAAACTTATATACTGGTATAAGTAGATGATTACAAATTGCAATTTCATTTAGATCATTCTCAGTCTGCACAGTATTAACTATCATCGGAGCAAAATTTCTTAAGCGACATACGCTGGTTCTCACAAAATTGCACGTGGTATCGATCGCATAGCTTGCCACACAAGGTACAACTACAGTCTTCCCATGTTTCATGGAATCGATCCGTGCAACAAACTTTGAAGTGAAAGCCATGGATCGCGAACCTTGTCACGAGGTGCCACAGCTCGTAGTTCGCTTCCTTCCAGTCATTTGTCATCATTGCGTCTGGGCTGTAGAAGTAAATCCAGATGTCTTTCTTTTTCCTCTGGTGTTCGGAAACTATTTTTTCGTAAGCTGGCGTGGATGGCAGTCCAAGTTGTAGGCGGATCTTCCAAAAGCATCCTTTCGCTGCAAAACTCGTAGATCAGTCTGGATGGGGAAAATTTGGAGAAGCCGAGGATTTACTTCATATACGTGGCCTTAACATTTTCGATGTCCTTCAAGATCGCTTTCGTAAGGCATTCCCAGATTAACTGTAACCCATACGCAGCTACGGGTATGGCCTTAAATTTAAATACCGTAGTTCAATCGCTGTTCGGAGTGAAATCTTCCTGATATGTCTGATATCATTTATTGCAATCAGAAATGCGGCCACTCTATCTTTGACATGTGCAGAAAATGTTCTTCCCTGTGCCTGAAGAGTTATGCCCACATATTTGAATCTGTTCACATTGCTTAATGGTTGCTGGCCCAAGTATATTACATCCTCTGCTGCTTGCCGTACTCCTTTCTTGAAGGTCATTTTCACCGCCTTCAGCCTGTTCAGTTGGAGATCGTTGTCATTCGTTGCCTGCACCACGTCGTATGTAGCAATGTGGGGCCAAGACTCCCATCGTCTGGTCGATGGGGTTAGAGGTACTAAGTGCGTCGTCCACTTCAATATAGTTCCTCGAAAGTATATTTTTTCACCATGTTCTCCTACGAGTTGCACGAGTTTCATCATTAGCTTCGTTCTGTTGATAGTATCGAATGCCTTGGTATAATCAACGTACATAACGTGTAGTATCCCTGTTGGATATCAATTGTTATATGTTTTAAGTGACATTGGTATAATGAGTTTCTTCCCCGAAGGACTTCTTCCAGAGGAATTACAGTAAACATTACCCGAGAAATAACACGAAGGCCGAAACTGAAACTCCAGCACACGATGAGGCCATATTTTCATGAGCAGCCATTTTAAATGGCTGCTTGGTCACGTCTAAATCATACCTGCGATTTCGAAAGTTTTTCGATTAAGTAAATATTCTAAGTACTCTAGTTACAACCAATCGAGAATTTATAGGGAAGTAAACGCAAAAGAAGTGAATATGTACGTTGTGGTATTAAGAAGAGATTAGATGAAGAACCAAATCTCTGTAAACTTAATTTTAAGTCAGAAATTAATACTAATGCAAAATTATCTTTGCTGTGTAAATTACTCGAAAGTAACTTCATTGTACAATTCATAATGATTCCTACGGGACAGTTTTAATCTTATTGCCCTCAACTTCTGCATGCAGACGGGAATGTTTTTTCCAATTTCATTTTTATTTGCGGGAAGAAGGCATAAAATGTAAACGTAATGGTTGTAATTAATACTACCATGCGATACGAAAATTCCTGCTTTTAAGTTAACTGGATCATTGTGACAATTGTCATGTTCTGTCGTTGCTTCATTCCCAATGTTATTTTGAAAACTACAGTGAAATTCTTGCAAGAGGAAAGTATCCTTCTCCTATGATGATACCTTACATCACTTTACTTTCTGGTATAGTATAGAAAATATCCATATTCAAGGCTGTGTTAACGAGGGGTCACGTTGCTTGATTATTTTATTCTAAATTTACGAAAAGTATCATTTTCTTTGACAATAAGGCTCCCTTCTCAGACAGAATATGACAATTATTCCTTTTATTTCCATGATGATATTTGACGTAATTCAATAAAATTATCAACAATTTTATGTGTTAACTGTGAGAAATAGCCAAGGGACATAATTTCACTAGTTTATAAATAAATAAATAAATAAATAATGTTTTAAGAGTTATTCTGCCCTAAGGCAGGACCGAACCTCCGCAGAGGTGTTCCTGAGCCGGAGTTTACGTGCGGTAGGGTGCCCAGTTCCTTTCCGCTCCTCCATTCCCTTACCCCCCACCAACAGCGCGTGGCAACCCATCCAACTCCTGACCACGCCCAATGTTGCTTAACTTCGGAGATCTCACGGGATCCGGTGTTTCAACACGGCTACGGCCGTTGGCAAATAAATAAATAAATAAATAAATATCCATTCATAATATTTTATAATATTCCAAATGTGTAGTATCTCCATTTTAATTATAGTCGGTAACTTCCCGAAATATTTAGTGTTGTAGTATGAAAACAGATGGATCATTTATTATTCTATACTACGTATAAACAAAGATGTTAACAATATTAAGATTTAGCAAAAATCAGAAGTAATTTCATTATTATTATTATTATTATTATTATTATTATTATTATTATTATTATTATTATTTAATTATTATTATTATTATTTAAATAATTCACACACAACTTAAGTATTTCCACTGCTTAACACTACGGCTTCCAGTACTAAAGGTTGAACTTACTACTAGCTTAATATTATTACACCGTCATATACAAACTCACACGTGCCTTACGTATTTCAAAATGTACACTATTACTTACAGTAGATTGAGCGGTCCAATGACTAACAATTATCTTAACATTGTAAATACAACACGTTCATATACAATTTCACACATACGTTAAATAATTCAGGTGCCTTAATACTACAATTTACAGTGGATTGAGCGTGTGCCATATCCTGGCCATCTCTATCTTTATCAGGTTCGCTTTCCGGGCGAACTGCTTGCCCTCTGTTACTTACGTGTACTCATTAACATGGTTATGATGGCCGATTTGGACTTCTATCGTACACGTAACCTTAGCCCAAGGAGATGACAGATGTCGCCTTTGTCGTCCTGTGATTTCACGACATTTGTTCTCGATCTTATCTATCTAGCTTCTCCATGGTTGTTCTTCTAAGCGTTTACCTTGGTGAAGGGTTATGGCGAGTGACACAATGTTCCTCAAAGCTTGTTATTACAAACGCTATTTCAATCGTTTTAAGATGTGAATGCTATTACAGTAGTCTCGGAGGTTTCTAACGTGTTTTACTGAATATTTATGAATAGTCGGGTTAAGGTAATGTAACTTCTATATTTTTGTGTTTGTTTTTATCACCACGTGGCATTGTTGTTGTCCACTAATTCTTTGCTCTCCGTAGGTATTTATTTATTTATTTATTTATTTATTTATTTATTTATTTATTTATTTATTTATTTATTTATTTATTTATTTATTTATTTATTTATTTATTTATTTATTTATTTATTTATTATTTTGTGGCCCGTATTTGTTATTTCTGTTGTTGCCCATGTAACGTTATGTATATGAGCTATGCTTTTTATGTCACAACTCGGTACGTTGATATGTGTCTTACTATCATTGAGTGTCTGTATTGCGTGAATGTGCTCTGTTGACCCTTGGATCTGTGTCTCGTTGACTTCATTCTACGGTTCATGTTTTTGAGGTCTCTCTGTTATTAAGCATGTACCAAATTGCTCTCCGATGTTCCCGCTATGTTGTTGTGTATCGGAAGGGCCATGTGCATGGAAGGTTTGTGCTATTTTGGCATTTGAGTTGTATATGAAATACGAATTGATGATGCGATTTGGGCCTCGGATCTTGTGTGGGTTTGGCTTCGCATATCCGTGTGAGACGTACTTTGTACTTCTACATTTTGTGGTACTTTTGACCATTGTTATCTGTTATACGTTCCCTGTTTCTTGGACAACTTTTAACTTATTGCGTGAGTGTTCGACTGTGAGATATGTAGGACGACTATCATATTGCCTTAATGTGTCGTTTGTTCTTATCTTTGCATTATTTTGGGCACTTTCACTTTTTATTTGGTTTGTGTATGTTCCCTTGGCAATGCCTTGTTTATCTCTGATCCCGGACGCCATACTTGCACGCGCCTTCCTTTCTTTGATCTTTGGTTCGACCATATTTTATTCTTTCTTTTTTGAGTTCGTTGAAAACCATTATTGTGTGTGGCATCTCATTTAATAGCCGTGTGTCGTGATCTGTGAATACTCATTTGTTCATATGGATATAAAATTATTTATTTCTTTGGGCCGAGGTCTGTGTCATGGTATTACTTCCTGAATAATTGTATTTAATGAATGGTTGAACCTGTTGGTCGGATCGTATTATTGGGTAGCCATGATGCTATGATGATAGTAATTAGGTTATTAGGCCTATGAATTGTTTCCGCCAGGACCAGTTTCCTTTCTTAATTTACTTCTCCCTGATTTTCGTGTGGCCATTTATTATTTGCATCTAAAGTTTATTTTTATTAAGTCCTTGTTTCCTACTCGGCGTTATTATTGTAAGAGTAGGAGGGGTAGGCTTTTAAATTTTACCCTTTTGATTTAACAGGTTCGAGTTCAGTTCATGACTTGTCTCTGGCCATTTTCGACCCTGTCCTCGAGAACATAATAGGTATTTATTTCCCCGTTACCCTGGTTGATTTCAGCTTCCACTGATTTTCATTTCTTTGCTTTTATTTTTCGTTATCTTTCTCTCTGTGTATGTATTGTCTTTTCCAGTTATTTATTCCTCGGTGCTCATCGTGCCCTACCCTGCCGTGAGCATGCGAGAAGAATAACATGGGGCTGGTCTAACACAAACACATACCGTATTCATCATCGTGAGATAGGAGGGGTTGCAAAAGCTTGCAATAAAATATGACACCATCGCATAGAAATGTACACACAATTTACAGAATGCCGGAGTCTTTCCTTGAAGCATCTTACATTTTTGGGAATCAGCTCTATGACAGCTAATCATCAATTTCCCGATTTCCAAACGAATGTTTACCGTAGTTATCTGCAATATACCTTTTACTTTATGCGGATGATCTGTCCTGCTTATGTAACAGCGCTTCTCTAGTCGACTGTTCATCTCTCCCCAAGCTGGCTTATTCGTGTAGGCATTATAAATGGCACATAACCGTATTCGTTTTCTTTCAGTCAACAGGGTCTCCCACCGAAGTTTTTCTATCATACTTGTCACACTGCTTCGACTAATTCAACAAGTCATTCACTTAACTTTTCTAACATTCATAACTATATTTCAAAACAAAATAAAAATTGTTGTACCTAGAATATTTTTAAAACGGACAGAATTTTTAAAGGAATACCATAATTTTGGAAATATTTTATCTATTTGGGAAAAGTTTTCATTCAATCTTTTTAGAGTCATATAAATTCACTACTAGAATTACGTTTAAATCGGGCTAAACTTATATAAAATATAATATCTCCATTAACGTACAGGAACACAACTATACGGAGTTGATACATTTGAATCCTCTGAAATACGATTGATCTCAGCCGAAATTGAACACTCTGTTTCGGAGACAGCACAACGAACAGCCGACTGAGGTTGGCAACTTCATAATATTCTCAATATATTTTAAGTACATTCAAGAATTATATCATAAAGTCACTGTTGTTGTTGATAGTGATGTAATCATACCACTTTATGCAATATACCACATATTTACATCACTACGATCTTCTATATTACAGCTAAAATGAAGTCAATTTACACCAGACCTTGGCAACAGTGATTCCTTCATGACTAGTAGTTTACTAGTAAATACTTGCTAGTGGCCTCTCGCAGCAACAGCAGAGAACAAAGACCAAAACTGAAACTACTGATAAAGGAAACGTGAGAGAAGTAACGGAAAATAGTGAACCCGGGAAGGCCAAGGACACGTGAGAGAAGTAACGGAAAATAGTGAACCCGGGAAGGCCAAGGACACGTAAGAGAAGTAACGGAAAATAGTGAACCCGGAAAGGCCAAGGACACGTAAGAGAAGTAACGGAAAATAGTGAACCCGGGAAGGCCAAGGACACGTGAGAGAAGTAACGGAAAATAGTGAACCCGGGAAGGCCAAGGACACGTGAGAGAAGTAACGGAAAATAGTGAACCCGGGAAGGCCAAGGACACGTGAGTGAAGTAACGCAAAATAGTGAACCCGGGAAGGCCAAGGACACGTGAGTGAAGTAACGGAAAATAGTGAACCCGGGAAGGCCAAGGACACGTGTGAGAAGTAACGGAAAATAGTGAACCCGGGAAGGCCAAGGACACGTGAGTGAAGTAACGGAAAATAGTGAACCCGGGAAGGCCAAGGACACGTAAGAGAAGTAACGGAAAATAGTGAACCCAGGAAGGCCAAGGACACGTAAGAGAAGTAACGGAAAATAGTGAACCCGGGAAGGCCAAGGACACGTAAGAGAAGTAACGGAAAATAGTGAACCCAGGAAGGCCAATTGTTTACACTTCTTTTGTGGCTATTAGGCCTACACATGGAAGTTTTGAACATTGTCAATTGCTATATCATTATCTTCACGTGCATACTTGAAACAAAGATGTTCTAATCACTTTAATGAAGATCACTGTAAACGATTGCATTTCACATTTTAGTCATTCTTGTAGACTTTTTTTTGTGTGTGTGAAATACCCTTCAGTTTCGGGGAACTGACCCTGATATGGTGTAGTTTAACTTCCACGTCCCTTGCAGATTTAAACGTCACTGATTATGACATATAACTGACTATGGTTCAAGATGCACCTAGATAAGTAAATACCTATTTTGTCAAAACTTTGACCTTGTAATTTGTTAATGGTCATTGCGAAAGCAAGACGTAACGGAAACTGCTTCCTTTTCAGATTGTAAGGTAAGTTATTCTCAGTAGACACCAAATCAATCCAAGGTAGATAAATTACCGGACTCTTGAAAACACTTGTAATGACTTCTAATTTTATAATATTGTCACACATTTCTCAGCTCACCAGACAAAAAATTAGTCACCCCTGGAGAAATCGTTACTAGTATCATTTAATACCTTGTAACTCCGCCTCTGGGCTTGATGCCAACCCAGTTTTGATTAGGAAGTGAGTCCACAAGGTTGTGCAGGGAATTGTTCATAAAACCAATCACATAATGCGTCCAGCCCGATGAACTTTGCTGTTGTCATCTTGAAAAATCGGGGTATCAATGGCATACTCACGCAGATGCTGACTGAAATGCAACACCTGATCATCTAGAATGTTTAAATAAACATGCTGGTTCATGTTAGTGGTGACCTCGGTGAGTGCGCCCAATCCACGATACGAAGAAAGCCTCCGAAACACCACAGATCCACCTCCGGCTTGAACCTGACCTTGCACACATCCGGGATGCGATGCTTCATTCGTTGGTGCACTCGACAACGAGCGCCATTGGAATACAGGCAAAAATGTGATTCGTCAGACCACATTATATTCTGCCAGTCACCTACTGTCCACGTTCGATAATTTCTAGCCCATTGAAGACGTTCACCGCCTCTGTGGTGTAGTGTTTAGTGTGATTAGCTGCCACCCCCGGAGGTCCGGGTTCGATTCCCGGCTCTGCCACGAAATTTGAAAAGTGGTACGAGGGCTGGAACTGGGTTCACTCAGCCTCGGGAGGTCAACTGAGTAGAGGTGGGTTCGATTCCCACCTCAGCCATCCTGGAAGTGGTTTTCGGTGGTTTCCCACTTCTCCTCCAGGCGAATGCCGGGATGGTACCTAACTTAAGGCCACGGCCGCTTCCTTCCCTCTCCCTTGCCTATCCCTTCCAATCTTCCCATCCCTCCACAAGGCCCCTGTTCAGCATAGCAGGTGAGGCCGCCTGGGCGAGATACTGGTCATTCTCCCCAGTTGTATCCCTGACCAAGAGTCTGAAGCTCCAGGACACTGCCCTTGAGGCGGTAGAGGTGGGATCCCTCGCTGAGTCCGAGGGAAAAGCCGAACCTGGAGGGTAAACATATGATGATGATGATGATGATGATGATGATGATGATGATGATGATGATGAAGACGTTCAGCTTTATGTGCCTGTGTGAGTAATGGCCTCTTGCGAGGTGACCGACTCCAGTTGTTCATTGCATGCAGTTCCCATCCCAATGTACTGTCGGTAACACGTTGGGATAAACCTTCATTCACTGACTGCAGCAATTCCTGTGGGGTTTGAAAGCGATTTTGATTCACAAGCAGTGAAATGCATCTCCAGTCCTTCTCAGTCAGGATATTATCCCGACTGCAATTCTGACATCGTGTTTCGTGGCTACTTGTACCACACCACTACTTGTAGACATGTTGAACCGTACGTTGCGAAACACCAACAAATCCAGCAACTGTTCGCACCGTATGCCCATGGCACGGCCAAATACGATTGCCCCTTTTTTTCCACTCTGTCACATCCCTACATGTATCCATGTTGGCGTACACGATCAGCTTGAAGCATCAATGTCTCACGATGGCTACAGCCTTATGCTCATGTAGAGATAGTGCGCGTGCGGTTGAGCACGGGACTTGTTCGCTGCGCCATCTGTACAAGCTTAGTGCGCACTGGGCTGGCTAATATTTGTCCCGTGAGCGTATAACCATCGTACGAACTCCGTATACTAAATCAAAAGCCAAATGCATATTTTTTATAAACATTACAATTCCACCAACTTTAAAATTAAATACACGCGGAGGCATTCCAGATCGCATAGTCGAGTGTAAGTATTCTTTCTTTTTTTTTGCTAGTTGCTTTACGTCGCACCGACACAGATAGGTCTTATGGCGACGATGGGACAGGAAGGACTAGGAGTGGGAAGGAAGCGGCCGTGGCCTTAATTAAGGTACAGCCCCAGCATTTGCCTGGTGTGAAAATGGGAAACCACGGAAAACCATTTTCAGAGCTGCCGACAGTGGGGTTCGAACCTACTATCTCCCGAATACTGGATACTGGCCGCACTTAAGCGACTGCAGCTATCGAGCTCGGTTGTAAGTATTCTATGGATATGCCGCTTGCGAAATTCGTGTCAGCATCATCATTTGTCAACAATATATGTACACAGTTGAATTCCTTTATACTTTCAGGGATTAGCTGGAGAACGTCTTCATTTGTGTTGTTTCAGTCATTAAAGACAATTATTATTGCTCTGTTATAGAAAGCTAAGGAATGAAAGTCTATGCAATTGCCGAAAATGTGACTTATCAATGAATCATTATATACGAAGCCGTTCGGAACTACTATTATATCATTTCCTATGTCACTTTTAATGTCACTGTTTCCTATAGGTCTTTTCTACTGTCAGGGGAAGCGGCGAGCATGGAGCCGACCAATCCAGCACGGCGTGAGAGGCCGTTAAGGGAAAGAGACAGAGGCCACTATTACAACGTTGCCAGGAGCGCCCGCGCGCGTGTTGAAGTTGTGTTGAAATCCATGTAACTTTGAAATACAGAGCTTCGTGTGAAATAGTTCGAGTATGGCCTGTTGATGAGTTTTATTCTTTTTTATTATTTTTATTTTTAATATTTTGTTATATCTTCGATGTAGTACGATACAGTTAATAATGCATATAAAAAGTGCATTGACAACAGACCGAAAAAAATTTCGTTCAAAAGTACAGAGTTACACAACACATTTGTTCAGTGTCGAGTATTCACCCTTTACGTAATACCGTAACTAAGGAGAGTTCTTTATAGAATTCGTCGATTGCCTTTGTTATACAGTTCCTTTTGATTCGTTTGCGCGGTGACTGAAATGAGATGGAACCAGATGACTGGGTAGGTAATGTCTTTACCTTCCTTTACTATACGCTGAAAGGTTCACGTACTAACTTGACAAGCTTCCGACATTCTCTGCTGCACTTTATGAAAGAGCCATTATTTTCTGCTTCCTTTTGAAAATATTCATGAACATTGCTGATCATTTCTGTACCCTGGCTCCTTATCTCCTTCCTCTTCGCCATTGTAAGATATATAGTGCAGTTATTACATACAACATAGAGCAATGCAAATAGAAACAAACTAACGTCACATCACATGCCACGAACACGCTAATCGAAGAATGCAGTAAAGGACGCGGCAAGAATTATTCATAAAACAAGAATTACCCTAAAACAAACTCGTCAAGTAAGCTCCTTGTAATACCCATACGCACACTTCAAGGCTACTCGGCAACACAGCAGTTCGGAGAGCTAAGTGAGCGCGGCAAACTCCCCGGGAGACTGAGTAGTTCTCAGCGCCACCGACAGGCGATCTTTCACCTGATTGGGCAGTGAGATACTGCCCGCACCCCACTTCCCCTGACTGCATGTTTGCCGCCCGCCATCAGAGCAGAAAATACCTATAGTTGCAGTAGCCATGCTGTGAATTCCTTTGCGGAAGGGTTTTCACGCATATTTGTTTTCGAGTCCAATACCTTTCTGCCCATATTTCAGAATTCTGGATATATGCCTCAAATATCTGAGCTCTTCTACTTTTGTCTACCACATGAAGAACTTGGCGAAAATCTCTCACAAATACGACAGGAATCATCGAAAATTCGAAACTTTATTACAATTACTATTTGTTAATAATCATCATCATCATCATCTGTTTACCCTCCAGGTTCGGTTTTTCCCTCGGACTTAGCCAGGGATCCCACCTCTACCGCCTCAAGGGCAGTGTCCTGGAGCTTCAGACTCTTGGTCGGGGATACAACTGGGGAGTATGACCAGTACCTCGCCCAGGCGGCCTCACCTGCTATGCTGAACAGGGGCCTTGTGGAGGGATGGGAAGATTGGAAGGGATAGGCAAGGAAGAGGGAAGGAAGCGGCCGTGGCCTTATGTTAGGTACCATCCCGGCATTCGCCTGGAGGAGAAGTGGGAAACCACGGAACACCACTTCCAGGATGGCTGCGGTGGGAATCGAACCCACCTCTACTCAGTTGACCTCCCGAGGCTGAGTGGACCCCGTTCCAGCCCTCGTACCACTTTTCAAATTTCGTGGTAGAGCCGGGAATCGAACCCGGGCCTCCTGGGGTGGCAGCTAATCACGCTAACCACTACTCCACAGAGGCGGACTACTATTTGTTAATAATAACGGTACATTTTCGCAAAGTGTCTGCCCTGAGCTGTTCCATTTAATCATCTGTTGTATCCCTTCAAACTTTCATGAATTAGGTGGAGAACATCTTCATGTAATATATGCTATTAAAGTCATCTTTAAAGGGCTCATTATTTAATGCACAAAACTAAAAATTGCGTTACTGGGACAGGCAAATTGAAATTTTGTGAATCTCTTACCATCTGGTAATAACAAAGCTGAAATGCTTGTCCATGCAACAGCCATTGCAATCTCACCTCAGCTTCTAACCATGTCTACCACATGTGAATGTTTATCAGCAGCCTCTTGGAATTTCTATAAAAATATGTTCTGGTCGTCAGTTATGGAAATTGCATTTAATATTTCATCGACAACAACTGTTTGCTCTACGTTCAGTTTAGTGTAGGTTTCCGCACATCTCTGAGTATTATGGGCAGGTAGTATTTCTGTATTTGGCCTTGAAAGTATAGTATCTGTTAGCAGTGGCAAACTAAGTATTTTACACGGTAACCCTTTGAAATTTGAAATTATTTTATTAAATACAATTTGTTCTTAGCAAAGAAATATTTATCGAAGGATCGCTTACAACTTGTACTTGAATGTGACGAATGTGTTAATGTGTGTCTTTGCCTTGATAGGTTAAATGACTCTAGTGTCCAATTCATTGATCAATGCTATAACACCGTCGGGATCGGAAAAGAGCAAGAGATGACTAAGAGAGGTAGGATAGTATAGTTGAAAGTGAGGAGGCTGACACAAGTAAATGGAAACAAAACTCAGTTAAGGGCCCTGTGGTCACCAGACCACGCCCTCACACAGAGGGGGATTTCATTTAAGGTCAGAGAGTAGTGCACAGTCTTAATGGATAGTGGCAAACAGTGTATTTCTGCCATCATTCTTAGCAACACACACATTAGAGCCAGTCTTTAATAATAATCACTGTCGCAGTCGATTCGGTGTGAATAGCAATCAACCACTTGATTTATATAATGGTAGAACGTAGATATGTCTTAAAACGACGAAGTAGAAGCAACTGAAGCTAATTTCTGCTTCTTAGTTTGAATGCGGTAAAGCTAATAGTAATCTAAGACGGGTATCCACAATTCAAAATGTCTCAACAGAAATCAATATAAAATATCTGAAATATTTATCGAAGGGTCACTTACAACTTGTTCTTGAATGTGACGAATTTGTTGATGTGTGTCTTATCTTTGCCTTGATAGGTTGAATGACTCTATTGTCCAATACATTGATCAATTGAAATGACTTCTAAAGTCCAGGAGATACTTTTTTCACGACGGCGACGAATGCTTTTAAAATGAAATATTAAAACTAATGAAAACTACAGTATTTATATGTGCATTGCATAGAAGAAATCTTACTTTCACGCCAAGAAGTGACTTGTGAAGAGGACATCAGTTTGCGCTCGTCATCGCTGAGCGGCGCGAATGTCTCTGTACTCCTGCTCGTCCAGATATCAGCGAACGAGGTTTCAGTGAGCCATGCCGATTGGCGTGTTGCGCTCTGCAGATACTGGGGTGACGTGTGAGGGCGGGATACGGGTATTTGGCACGGTGCGCCGCGCCTTGCGTCGTGAGATGGATGGTCGAGGGCTAGAGGGCGCACATAAACCAACCCACCAGAGAATTAGATTGGACAGCACGTATTTATACACAGCTTTCTACGAATTAAAATAGATCCTCTCCTTCACCATCAAGTCCCGTGACGCCACTCCATTTCAGTCACGTGTTGTTGTTTGACCCTACCTAGTAATACGTCCACAAGTTCAATTTCAGTGTAATGGAAATGTAAATATTCTAATTTTTATATTAGTAGAATGAGAAATAGAAATAGAAAAAGCTATTCTAAATATGTTGTATCTAGTGTATACTAGCAGGTTCGCCACCGTGGTGTAGTGGTCAGTGTGATTAGCTGACTCCCCGGAGGCCCGGGTTCGATTCCCGGCTCTGCCACAAATTTTTAAATGTGGTTCAAAGGCCGGAACCGGGTCCACTCAGCCTCTGGACGTCAATTGAGTACAGGGGGTTCGATTACCACCTCAGCCATCCTCAAAGTGGTTTACCGTGGTTTTCCACTTATCGTCCAGGCAAATGCCAGGATGGTACCAAACTTAAGGCCACAGCCGCTTCTTTCCCCTTCCTTGTTTATCCCTTCCGACCTTCCCATCCCCCCACAAGCTCCCTATTCAGCATAGCCGGTGAGGCCGCTTGGGCGAAGTACTGGTCCCCATCCCCAGTTATATCCCCCCAACCTAAAGTCTCACACTTTAGGACACTGCTTTTGAGGCGGTAGAGGTGGGATCCCTCACTGATTCTGAGGGAAAATCCAACCATGGAGGGTAAACGGATTAAGAAAGAAAGAAAGAAAGAAAGAAAGAAAGAAAGAAAGAAAGAAAAATATACAAGCAGTGTGCCAATCAAGGTAGTAATAATGCTTACAACTCCCATATATACCGGGCATTCCAGCGGCGGCGTACAGTAAATCCCCAGTTGTATCCTTCCAACCCAAAGTCTCACTCTCCAGGACACTGCTTTTGAGGCGGTAAAGTTAGGATCCCTCACTGATTCTGAGGGAAAATCCAACCCTGGAGGGTAAACGGATTGAGAAAGAAAGAAAGAAAGAAAGAAAGAAAGGAAGAAAGAAAGAAAGAAAGAAAGATATACAAGCAGTGTGCCAATCAGGATAATAATAATAATGCTTACTGCTCCATTGATATATCAGGTATTCCAGCAGCGGCGTACAGTAAACCTCAGCACGATCATACAAAACAACTCTCAGGTTAGGCTACATAAACTCCAGCACAGTGGATAAGGAAACACCAGCGGAACGAGTTCCCTACCGATTCCTCTGACCATCTTAACATTTTCTTTCTCACTTTATCAGAAATAAGACTGGCTATGTTTAATGTGAAATTAATAACTGGTTCGATAGAAGGCAATTCGGTTTTAGGAAAGGTTATTCCACTGAAGCTCAACTTGTAGGATTCCAGCAAGATATAGCAGATATCTTGGATTCTGGAGGTCAAATGGACTGTATCGCGATTGACCTGTCTAAAGCATTTGATAGGGTGGATCATGGGAGACTACAGGCAAAATTGAGTGCAATTGGACTAGACAAAATAGTGACTGAATGAGTTGCTATATTTCTAGAAAATAGATCTCAGAGAGTTAGAGTACGTGAAGCTTTGTCTGACCCTGTAATAGTTGAGAGGGGAGTTCCTCAGGGCAGTGTTATCGGACCTTTATGTTTTCTTATATATAAATGATATGAGTAAAGGAGTGGAATCGGAGGTAAGGCTTTTTGCGGATGATGTTATTCTCTATAGAGTGATAAATAAGTTACAAGATTGTGAGCAACTGCAACGTGACCTCGAAAATGTTGTGAGATGGACGGCAGGCAATGGTATGTTGATAAATGGGGCTAAAAGTCAGGTTGTGAGTTTCACAAATAGGAAAAGTCCTCTCAGTTTTAATTACTGCGTTGATGGGGTGAAAGTTCCTTTTGGGGATCATTGTAAGTATCTAGGTGTTAATATAAGGAAAGATCTTCACTGGGGTAATCACATAAATGGGATTGTAAATAAAGGGTACCGATCTCTACACATGGTTATGAGGGTGTTTAGGGATTGTAGTAAGGATGTAAAGGAGAGTGCATATAAGTCTCTCTTGTTTTTTTTTTTTTTGCTAGGGGCTTTACGTCGCACCGACACAGATAGGTCTTATGGCGACGATGGGATAGGAGAGGCCTAGGATTTGGAAGGAAGCGGCCGTGGCCTTAATTAAGGTACAGCCCCAGCATTTGCCTGGTGTGAAAATGGGAAACCACGGAAAACCATCTTCAGGGCTGCCGATAGTGGGATTCGAACCTACTATCCCCCGGATGCCATATAAGTCTCTGGTAAGACCCCAACTAGAGTATGGTTCCAGTGTATGGCACCCTCACCAGGATTACCTGGTTCAAGAACTGGAAAAAATCCAAAGAAAAGCAGCTCGATTTGTTCTGGGTGATTTCCGACAAAAGAGTAGCGTTACAAAAATGTTGCAATGTTTGGGTTGGGAAGAATTGAGAGAAAAAGAAGAAGAGCTGCTCGACTAAGAGGTATGTTCCGAGCTGTCAGCGGAGAGATGGCGTGGAATGACATTAGTAGACGAATAGGTTTGAATGGCGTTTATAAAAGTAGGAAAGATCACGATATGAAGATAAAGTTGGAATTCAAGAGGACAAACTGGGGCAAATATTCATTTATAGGAAGGGGAGTTAGGGATTGGAATAACTTACCAAGGGAGATGTTCAATAAATTTCCAATTTCTTTGAAATCATTTCGGAAAAGGCTAGGAAAGCAACAGATAGGGAATCTGCCACCTGGCGACTGCCCTAAATGCAGATCAGTATTGATTGATTAACAGTAGAGAAGAATAAACAAAACAAATACACTAATGCATAGGCGTGGAAAAAAAAAATATTTGGCCAGTTATGTAAAATATTTGGTCCAATATCGTCATCATCATCATCGTCTGTTTACCCTCCAGGGTCGGCTTTTCCCTCGGACACTGCGAGGGATCCCACCTCTACCGCCTCAAGGGCAGTGTCCCGGGGCTTCAGACTCTTGGTCGGGGATACAACTGGGGAGAATGGCCAGTACCTCGCCCAGGCGGCCTCACCTGCTATGCTGAACAGGGGCCTTGTGGAGGGTTGGGAAGATTGGAAGGGATAGGCAAGGAAGAGGGAAGGAAGCGGCCGTGGCCTTATGTTAGGTACCATCCCGGCATTCGCCTGGAGGAGAAGTGGGAAACCACGGAAAACCACTTCCAGGATGGCTGAGGTGGGAATCGAACCCACCTCTACTCAGTTGACCTCCCGAGGCTGAGTGGACCCCGTTCCAGCCCTCATACCACTTTTTAAATTTCGTGGCAGAGCCGGGAATCGAACCCGGGCCTCCGGGGGTGGCAGCTAATCACGCTAACCACTACACCACAGAGGCGGTTTGGTCCGATATACCAAATAAAATTCTGCTTAAAACCGTAGCATACTTTTTTAAAGGCTCTTTCGACGAACTTAAATCTAATTTATGTTGAAATAGTAGGTGACTGGACAGTGCAGTATTTTGAAATATAGAGTTTATATTTTTCACGATTGGAACTTCTTGCTAGTTTCTTCGGATCTTTATGTACAAAGGGCACTAAAAATGTTTTGCAATGTGAGTGAATGCTTTAGACTTTTTCAAAATAATTTCCACCACACTCAATACGCTTCTCCATACGTCGAAACCAGTCACTGAACCAACTCTGCCACTTTTCTTCGGTTACATTTTCACACTTTTCATCCCATGCTGCCAGAAGCTCCTCGTCGGATGAAAAACGCCGCCCTTTCAGGTTCATCTTCACTTCTGGGAAGAGTGCGAAGTCGCATTGGGCAAGACCAGGACTGTATGGAGGGTGATCACGCACAGTCAACCCTGATCTGGCAAGAAAATCCATTGTTACATTAGCACAATGTACTGGAGCATTGTCGGGATGCAAGAGTCAAGTGTTGAGCCGTGAGATTGGACGGAACTGCTTGAGAGCCTGGATGACCTGAGGCAGACAAGTCTCACTGTACAACTTCGCAGTAACTGTCCTTTGTGTTTCTAGCACAAACCAAGTCAGGATGCCCCATTTATTGATGAATATTGCAATCATCCTTTTCTTCACTGACCGTGACTTTCGCACAGTCACAGGAGTACCCTCATCTTCAAACAGCCACACCTTGTTCTGGGATTTTGTTCGGACATTGTAGTAATAAAGCCAAGTTTCGTCACCTGTAAGGATTTTTTGACGTTACGCGAAGTCCCATTTTCAAACTGTTTTAGCATTTTTGGACCATTTCATTTGATGTGCCCTTTGTTCCCCTGAAAGTGAATGGGGCACCCAAAGGGAACAAACCTTTCTAACATGGAGATGGTCGTGTAGAACTGAATGAATATCTGGTGCAGGGATATGGGGGGTCTCTTATACCTGTCGATATGTCAACCGCCTCTCTTGCTGCAACATTTTCCTCACACGTTCAATCTCTTCCTCAGTCACTAATTCAGACGGTCGCCCAGAATGAGGATCGTCTTCAACCCCAAAAGTTCCCCTCTGGAACTCTTTGTACCAGCGGAAAATTGTTGTCCGATGTGGACAGTCTTTCTACAGCACAGGAGTCATTTCCTCCAGGCACTGGTCAGCAGTTAATCCACGAGCAAAATTGAAGCGGACAATTGCGCGATATTCACCTTTAGGCCACACTGACATCTTAACCTGCTCTCAGTCCCACTGCTTGGTAACAACTGGTGTGAAGGTCGCGTCTTGCTGCCTTCTAGACCGGTTTTCACCCCTCTTTTCATCCCTCGCCATAACAGGGGCGTCCAGCCAACCGTTATGCGTATTGCAAAACTTTCCTAGTGCCCTTTGTAGGTTTATAATTGAAACTGCAATGCTAACCATATAACAGGACATATGCCGAACCTGGCTTACGGGGCTGCCTATGTTCTATGCATAATATGGTTTATCATTCTTGTTACTTACATCAGACACTGAATTTGGAGCGTTATGAGTCAGTTGCGAGATTGGGTGTCCTCCACTCGTCAGTACCATCTCGGAGAAATACAGGATTCTCGGAGATGTAACTGTTGCAAATGTAGTCATAGAATTCAGTTAATTCTTTACAATCGTGTCTGAAAGCACACAAGACGGCAGTATCTAAGAGAAGTTGTATAATACACTGACTGAGCAAATGTCATGGTATAGCGGAGCACTGATGCGCAGGTGAATTGTGTGCGCACCACATGCCCCCTGTGCCAGCGACAGTTGTATAGGAGATCTTGTGATCAGTGGCTATGCATGTGGCAGGTGTAACATGGAACGTCGTCGTGAGCTGACACCGTTCGAACGGGGTATGGTGGTCGGTGCCCGACAGATGGGAAGTGCGATTTCGGAAGTGGTGTGGGAATTCGGCTTCACACGATCAACCGTGTCCAGAGTGTATCGTGAATGGTTGAGTGCGGGTGTCACCTTCCACAGCAGACGAACGACCGGCCGTCCAGTCACTCTCGATGACCATGACCGGCGACATCTGAGACGGATTGTCAGTAGTGATAGACGGGCAACCGTGCAACAAATCACGGATCAATTCAACACAGGCCGTGCTAGACACGTCTCCCAGTGGACAATCCGTAGGAACATAGGTTCTATGGGGTATGGGAGCCGGCGCCGCACACGGGTGCCACTGTTAACCCAACGTCATCCGGCACAACGACGCGCATTTGTCGCCAGTCACCAGGGATGGACACTGGAACAATGGCTTAACTTGATATGGTCTGACGAATCACGATTTCAACTGCATCATGCCGATGGGAGGCATCGTGTATGGCGCAGACCACATGAAGCGATGGATCACGCCTGCCTCGAAGGTGTGGTCCAGGGCGCTGGTGTCTCTGTTATGGTCTGGGGTGCATTTTCCTGGTATTGAATGGCCCCCTAGTTGTTCTGGAAGAGACTTTGAATGGTTACGCGGTATTTTGAGCTGCTCGGAGACCATCTCCACCCATTTTTGGCCTTCCAGCGCCCAGACGGTTCTGCGGTGTTTCAAAATGATAACGCGCCGCCACACCGCTCCCACGTCGCCCGGGAATGGTTCCAGGAACATGCAGCGGAGGTCCAACGACTGCCATGGCCACCCAGAAGCCCCGATATGAACCCTATTGAGCATATCTGGAATTTCCTTGAACGCAGGCTCCGTGCCATAGATCCTGCACCCCGCAACAGACCAGCATTGGCGGCCGCTCTGCAAACGATTTGGTGTCAGCTGCGTCCAGAGGACTACCAGGGACTTGTCGACCTACTTCCACGGCGTCTCACTGCAGTTCGCAGGCCAGAGGAGGCTCCACACGCTATTAGGTGACTATCCCATGACATTTGCTAATTCAGTGTAAAATATAACACATGCGTTCAAAGCAGAGATAATAACAATTCATGGGAGAGTTTACGTCTCTGCTATATTTTGACCCTCAAACTCGAGGACCAGTCTTGACTTGTTTGCGACTCTGTGATAAGAAAGGAAACTATTGTGATGGAATTTACCATTATCACCCCTACCAACCGCTTAGCTATACTAGTCACACGGTTTCCTTTTCTCGTTCAGTCGACAATAGCACTGTATTTCACACAGACCGCCGTCGATGAATAAATTACCAACAAGACAAATGTCAATCAAAGTTTTCCAAACAAATTCCTCATAAAAGTACACTCATATGAATAGAAAAGAGAACACCTTGAAAGACTAGAGATAGGGAGTTCATATTCACATGACATGTTCATTAGAATGTTCTGCAGAAATCGTTGGCGTTTCAGTCACCTAGGTTCGGCATATGTCCTGTTGCCTGGTTGGCATTGGGTCCTCCATGGGCACTGATAACGTGTTCCATGCGTGATGGCATCTACGCGTATAAAACGCGAATAGCATTCTGTGGTACAGCAATCCATGCTGCATTCACCTAGTCCCACAGTTCATCCTTGGTGGTTAGCACTGGGTCACAGCGCCGCACCCGTCGTTTCTCCATAACCCACACATTTTCGATTGGCAATAAGTCTGGTGATCGGACGGGTCAGGGCAGCAGTATGACAACTTAGAAACAAGAAGGCAGGTGTTGTGGAGCAATACGTGGTCGCTCATTGCCCTACTGATATATGGGGGTGTCATGCAGAAAGGGTATTGCTACGGGTCGCAGGATGTCATTCACGTAAGTCAAACTGGTCACGGTGCCCTGACCTTGAGTTGGCATTGTATGTCTTGTGCAAATGCAGTCAATGTGATGCCTCTCTCCCTGTCTGCGGTGAACTAAAATGGGCCATCATTTTCAAAGAAACAAAACTTGGATTCGTCCAAAAACACGATCTTCTGCCATTTCTGTCCCCAGTGACGTCGTTCCATACACTATTGCAGTCTAGCATGTTTGTGCACATTAGTCAAAAGTAGGCAGAGAAGTGGACGCCGCGCCGGTAACCAGACCGTAATAAACGGCGACGGACTGTCACTCCTGATAGGGTACGATGTGTTACACTGTTCCACTATTGCGCCAGAGCCGAGGAGGACGGAGATCTGTCCTACAATGCCATTCGGATGAGGTGTCGATCTTCTCGGGGGTGGTCTGTGTGGTGTGATCAGACCCATCTCGTTCAATTCTACGGCCGTCTGTGAACCATTCTCTACAAACCCGTTGCACTGCCGACACACTTCCTCCCACACGAGCAGCAATTTCCCGGATGGATGTATCACGTGCTCTTATGCCAATAATGCGCCCTCTTTCAAACTTACTAATTTGACGGTACGGTTCCCGCATGCGTCTGCGAGGCATTCTGCACATCTTCTCAAGTCACACTGATCCATTACCTTCACTTTATAGCGACAACGAGAGGCACAGGCACATTCTACCAGTAGGTGGTGGTGCGCCGATATATCAATGTTGACCTTGGACCTGAGGTCCGAATGATTCAAATGCTGATCATTTCTTCAGAACATGCTAGTACAAATGTCCTGTGAATGTGAACTTCCTATCTCTAGTTTTTCATGGTGTTCTGGTTTTTATGAACATAAGTGTAGTATTAATCATGGAAAAGTAATGTAACTCTTTAACGTGTACGTGTTATGAATCAGGAATCAGGCAGTATTTTGTTACAACATTGGGTGAGATACAATTATCCTACCTATCTCATGTTGAAGGATATGCTCGTGTAGCCTATTCGTCACATTTCGAACACGTAGTATTTATTGTTTGGAAGTCAGTTGAAGAAGGAATTAAATGTGCACCACTTAGTTCACAGAGAACAAGTAGAGGGGACAACTGTTTACCTTGTATGGATATAAGATTTACTTATAAAAGGGATGGGAAATATGAACGGGAGTAACCTGACAAAGTAAGTTGTAGAAACGCGAGATTCAGCTAAGGGTCACATGGTTGTCAACCCACGCTCCCGTGTTGAAAACCCTTGAAGGTTATAGGCACGGTATACTATGGATGTATTCCGCCCACAGGGTGTTTAGACGGGAAAGGGGACAGATCACATCTATAACTTGCTTCCATTGCCTCAATTCACACATGGAAATAAGTACAGTAGAATCTCTCTTAACCGAACTTCACTTAACCGGAACCCGGCTTAACCGAAATTCTCTGGCAAAATTGTATTTTAGGATTTTGTTTTTATCCTCTCGTTCTTAGACGTTGATATTAGTAATTCTCTTTCTATATGTGTTGAAAGCTACTAGACAAATCTTATTTTTATATTATGACTTATGACAGAATGCGCGTGTAGCATAAAACAAAACAGATCCTTTACCCTCTAGTTCGTTCCATGATACATTTTTGTTGAACAAGCAGGAATTATTATTATTATTATTATTATTATTATTATTATTATTATTATTATTATTATTATTATTATTACTATCATTATCACTGTATTATTCGTCATGAAGATTATGCAAACGACTCCGACCTTGACAATAGCAGTTGGGAGAATCGACTTATGAATTATGAATTATGACTTATGAATTTAATGTACTGGAGCTAAGATTGATTTCGAATGTTTTAAAATACAATACCACACGCTGTAATTACAGTACTGTAATAAAATTACTGTATACAGTATTCAGTTCAGTAGTAACAAAATATGTTTCATTATTTCAGATCGCTTTGCGCTTTGTTGAACAAAGCAATGAATCTACACCAGCTGATGTATTGTTGATGAAACGGTGGCGCAACATAGCTGCACGATAGGGCTGCACCAAGAAAATTCAAAAGAAAATCACTGATTTTATACAATCAGTGACACTATGTAAACATTTTAATGTTAATATACAGTATGCACCTTTGCTTAACAGAGTTTATGCATTTTTATTTTGACATTTAACTTCCGAAAATATTTACCATGTGTCATCCGGAAAAACGCGCCAACCGAAGTGGCTCCACCCCCTTCGATTCGGATAAACTGGTTCTACTCTATTTCTAGGATAGACGCACGCTCCTGTCCTGCCGAGAAACTGAAATCATGGTCGCACACATCGTGGAGTTTTGAACCTCGATGCTGGAAGCGGCAATTCTAAAACTGAATTCTCTCTAGACATTTTCGCGACTACTCTAGAGTGATACTTAGATAATCACGTACCTTTGTCCTCATCAAGGGTAAATACAGCCACATACAGGCCCAAACTCTTTCGTACGTTAAGAGTTTCTGTATACGCTGATACACACGTTTATGATTCAAAAAAGATGTTTTTGTCAAACGATGCATGCAGAGTATGCTGCTGAGCTCCGTTTGGCATTTATTTCGATGTTTCGGACGGGAAGTAATTTATAACCTTAATTTTTCTTTGCGATAATTCTTCTATTTCTTGTATCTTGTATATTAATCTTAATTGGTTAATTATTAATAATTTTATTCCTCAATTATTCTTAATTATATATGCGTAATCTATTAAAATATTAGGTTTAATAGTTTAATGTGCTTCACACACGTTTGTTATAGTTTGTAGCTCAGATGGTAGAGTGCGGGCGTTCAGAACTCAAGATGGTGGGCTCAGTGCGATGGTGTACAAACACAACAGATCGTGCCGATAGACTAAATCATACGTTCGGGTAAAATTCTGGCACCTCGGTGTCTCCAAAAACCATAAAACTAGTTGAGTGGAACAAAGTCATCGTCGAATAGACCATGAATTCTCTTGGAGGGGTGGAAGGTAAAGACTTCCACTATCCGTGACCTCAGCACTTGTTGGGGTAGAGTGGTTAGCTCTACACCCAGACGCCTTTATTCCCCATAAATTAACATGGTACTTATTTTTGGTGTATGCTGAGTGAACCTCAGAGCCATGTACACCTCTGGAAATGGATATCAAATCCCGTTTCCTAAATTTCTCGACTTCCTGACGGGGAATCGAACAAACGTCTTTCCGGATGAACCAAGCAAGCCTTTACCGCCCTCTCAGTGTAAAGTAATATTTTGCATTAATTCAGCTCTTAGTACGTCAAATATATTTATCATTAACATACACACCGAGCTCGATAGCTTAAGTGCGGCCAGTATCCAGTATTCGAGAGATAGTGGGTTCGAACCCTACTGTCGGCAGCCCTGAAGATGGTTTTCCGTGGTTTCCCATTTTCACGCCAGGCAAATGCTGGGGCTGTACCTTAATTAAGGCCACGTCCGCTTCCTTCGCACTACTAGCCCTTTCCTGTCCCATCGTCGCCATAAGACCTACTCTGTCGGTGCGACATAAAGCCAATAGCAAAAAAAGAAAGAATTAACATACAATGTCCGGCTCCATAGCTAAATGGTTAGCGTGTTGGCCTTTGGACACACGAGTCCCGGGTTCGATATCCGGCAGGGTCAGGAATTTTAACTATCATTGGTTAATTTCGCTGGCACGGGGACTGGGTGAAGGTATTGTCTTCATCATCATTTCATCCTCATCACGACGCGCAAGTCGCCTACGGGTGCCAAATCTGAAGACCTGCACCTGGCGAGCCGAACATATCCTCGGACACTCCCGGCACTAAAAGCCATACGGCATTTCATTAACATACAATAAATGGAGCAAGGAGGCTTCTTGTTTTGAGTGGCAGCTTATATTATGGTAATAGCCACGGAATCTCCACCTTTCGTGAGGCATACGAACCACATGGAAAAATATTTTCACTTCAACAATCCTAAGTGAACTGACTGGGATTTGAACCACAAGAAGCCAGTCAGGATGCCACTAAGCTGCCACGCGCCAAAAATATACTATAAATAATCGTGCCTTGGTTAGCTATCATCACCGCTCCGGTATTCAGCAGCACGAACTTCCTGCACCCGTGATCTTGTCAGGGAAGGTGAAGATAACGTTTCACTTTTGTGCGATCCAGGCTGCCATAAATCTCACCGGCAGATTGCCTTGGATGCTGGAAAACCAGTTTCGCGACTAATTTACCTATTCATATCAATTAACCTCGCAAGTGATGTTAGTTAATTAGAGCTTTTTAATTACCTTGGTGCCATTCATAAGACCTTGTAGTCGTCATCTCCTATGAATGTCACTGCACGAAGAACAGAGAGCGTGTCTGAAAAGGAATAAGTTGAAAATCGCGGTTACTCTTGGAGTTCAAACCCAGGTATAATAAGGATTCCGGAACTTATGCGGGCTCCCATATCTTCAGTCCACCTAACATTAGTTTGCCCCTCTTTTCTAGCCAGTAAGAAAGAGTCAACATTCAGAGAGGAATCAGTTGCGCAATTTGTTAGATATTTGTATCCAGCGCTTGAGGTTATGGGAACGAATTCTTGCACGATCAATAAACATGGTGGCTCTGATTCCCAACTCTTGCACTATCAATATCCATACATAGCCTAGGCGTCTCTGTACGGCGTCCTAGGGAAATGAGGAGTGAGGTAGTCTTCTATTCCTCTGATGAGGCTGACGTCAGGGAGGGCATCCGGTCATTAAAAACCCGCCATGACAGATTCATCTCACCTTATACCCGATCCTGTGGAGAAACGGGGAAGGGTTGGACAAACAAACAATGCTGGCCATTGATAGACTTGCCAATAAAGTCCATAAAAATCTTAAATTTTCATTTTTCACATATTTACCTTATTAGCTATGATAATGCAGATATTCAATAATTTAAGGCTTTATTTGGTAAATATGTGTGGGACATAAAAGATACTTGAAAAATGATAAAGGAGATCTTCTAATTGTCGTTATGCGCAGGATTTGTGACCCGTTGCGCAGAAAGGGACTAAAAGTCGTTTTCCTTTTGTCTGTGAGATATTTTGTGGTTCTAAAATTGGCATAAGATACTGAGCATAAAAAAGGGCCATGCTTCAATGTACAATAATTCATAATATACAATAATGTAATTGACTGTTGCTATTAAGACAATACTGTATTTTGAGAAAAACACAATTACAGCTTTCACCAATTTTCTTACACCGAGCTCGATAGCTGCAGTCGCTTAAGTGCGGCCAGTATCCATTATTCGGGAGATAGTAGGTTCGAACCCCTCTGCCGGCAGTCCCTGAAGTTAGTTTTCCGTGGTTTCCCATTTTCACACCAGGCCAATGCTGTGGCTGTATTTTAATTATGGCCACGGCAGTTTCCTTTCAGTTCCTAGGCCTTTCCTATCCCATCGTCGCCGTGAGACCTATCTGTGTCGGTGCGACGTACAGCCAATTTAAAAAATGAATGGAATCCTACTGATACTTTGAACGATTGCTTCAGATATTCCTTAAATTTCTGTCACCATCATTATCACACATCGGTCATTCCAGTTGAGTCGGTCAGAGTAATGAGATTTATTCGCTAAAATTCTGTAATTTCGCAGATATTAAAGACGCGGAGATCTCGCTTTAAAGCACCCTTAAATGCCATCGATCTCAGACAGAATCAAACCCACTGTCAGAAGACCAACAGCTACCAGACTAATTGACTGAGATCGTCCTCTGCAAAGACACTCGTAATTAAGACCTTCTGGAATACGGCATCATAGTAACGCGTGTCTAATTTGAATTGTAACTTGATATATCAATAAATGGATCAAATGAAAGATTCTCCTCGCGTTAAAGGGAAAGAGTACATTTCGAAGTTGTAAATTATCTAGGATTGGTTGTCGCGTCTAGCATAACCGAGGTTGATTATACCGTAAACAAAATATGAAGGGTTTCATGAGTAGACTTTAATTAGAAGCGACTGATGCAGTATTTATAGGCCAAACAAACGCGAGTGTGGGCTGTGTGTTAATAATATCGCGAGTACAAATAGAATGGCGTGGCACAGGTGTTATTGATAGCAGTTGGAACGAGCCACTACCACCCCTGGCCAGCATCCTAATATCCTTCAAGGTGTGTGCAAATTACCCTACCAGGTGCACCCCCTTAAGGACGAGTCGGTATTTAGTGATGATAAATAGGTATCCCTCCATTACACTCTAACATTCTGAAGCACACATGCATTAATGTATAGTAAAGAGCACATCACATTCTGGTTATGATATAGGCCTATTCCTCATTGCAGTGATAAGATATTTGGATGGCCTTACACTAAAGAAAGGCAACTGACGTAAACATGATCTCGAGAAAAATTTAGAAAACCATCTGCGCATTCCTACAACGCATTTCCTTGCAGTATGAATTAATTGCATAAAACCTCCGTGACTCAGGCGGCAGCGCGCTGACCGTGATTCAAATCCTGGTCACTCCATGTGAGATTTGTGCTGGACAAAGCGGAGGCGGGACAGGCTTCTCTCAGGCTACTCCAGTTTTAACTGTCATCTTTCATTCCACTGTCCATTAGCATTTAATTTCATCTGCCAGTCCTTAATCATTGTCCTAGAAGAGTACGACAGGCTTCGGCAGCCGGCACAATTCCTATCCTCGACGCTAGATAGGAGATTCATCCCATTCCTGACGCGATCGTATGACTGGACACAGGCTGTGTATTTTAACGAAACCATTGCAGGGTTATAGTTGTAGACGAAGGATTTGCATACCTTTGGCAGAGGAAAAGACTCGTGGAGCACTTCGCTAATAACAGTAACAGAAAATAATGTTTGATTTTAAGTATTTTATGATTAATGTATTAATGATACTGAACTTCAGCATGTCACACTTATACCTTATTATTTTTTAACACGTTAACATAAATAAATTTTATTTATTTAGCGTATGACTTTAAAAATAAAACACACACAATCACAAATTAAATATACAGTACACTATGTAGGTTACAATTTCACCGTCAAGCTCTGCAAATAGTCTATACACGAAGGATTTGGGTCAAGAAAGTCTTTCGGGCTACCCTGATAAGCACTCAGGGGGCACTGTTCCACTATATGACGAACTGTTTGCTTAGGGGCACAGCAGCTACATTCCGGGGAGGGAAGTTTGCCCCATTTATAGAGGAAGTCTGCGTACTTTCCATGACCTGTCCTGATACGATTGAGGGTTGTCCAGGTTTTGCGAGGTAGGTCAAATCCTTTTGGTATACTTGTTATACAGGGGAAGTTCTGATACTCAGCTGGAGGCATAGAAGTCCATTCTTGAAACCAATCCTGCTGCAGGCTGAATTTGTCAACCAGAGGCTGGTTGGATCCTCATATAGCACCACCAAATATTATGCGGTTATAAAGAAACCCCAAAAACCAATGGCAGCACCAAAACGAGGCGTACTAGGAAAGATGAGGAGTGAGGTAGTTTGCCATTGCTTTCCTCACTGGGTCAGAAAGTAATATTGCAGCACGACTGACCCTATTAGCAGCACCTTTCATAACACTCGGATGCACTAGTCATGCTCTGAATGTCATACTCAGCACTACCCATAACCCAGCAACTTCCCTATTGTCACAGCCACGGATGTTGACTGGAAATTCGGTGGAAGCTGCACTTTACTCTGGCCTGTGCCAAGAGATGGATGCAAAAGTACTGTATCCATCAAGAAATGACAGCAGGCAGCCTCTGATAGATAAGATGCATTAAAATGTTAACATTTGCCGTTCTTATGACATACCTGTGTTGATACTGTACTTCTATCAATGCAAAGAAAAATACAAGTGATTATTGATAAATCAATCAATCACCACTGATCTAGTTTCGCCCAGCTGCCACATTACGTATAATTTTCTCACCTGGTCCTGTGCCGGCCCCGCATTGTAGGTGTAGCGTGCTTCGGGTTCGATTCCCGGCCAGATCAGGGATTTTTACCGGGATCTCAGGGTTGGTTCCAGCTACTCAGCCTACGCGATTACAATTGAGGAGCTATGTGACGATGAGATGGCAGCCGCGGTCCAGAAAGCCAAGAATAACTGCCGACAGGATTCGCCGTGTTGACCACACATCACCTTGTAATCTGCAGGCCTTCATTCTGAGCAGCGGTCGCTTGGTAGGCCAAGATACATCGGGCCTGTTACGCCATGGGGTAGTTTATGCTCACCTTGTCCTTGTCCCTTGGTAAATTATTCCAATCCCTAATTCCTCTTCCTATAAACGAATATTTGCCCCACTTTTCCTATTGAATTCCAACTTTATCTTCATATTACATTTTTTCTACATATAGAAACACCATTCAAGCTCATTGGTCTACAAATGTTATTCCAAGTCACCTCTCTATTGACAACTCGGAACATCACTAAAGTTTGTTGTAATAGGGTATATGTCACTGAACAATGTAACCTATACCTACTTCCGTCGCTGAAATGAGGTTAATCTGCTTTCGTCTGTGATCATCATCTGTCTGGAATTCACTTAATTCCCATATTCAGTCCCTCATACAAGTAAAAGTGATGGTGCGCTGTTGGGACGAATTTTAGTAGACTTTTGAGATTCTGCAGATTTTTCGACTGATACCGTGCCCCGTAGGAAGTAAGGTAAGCATAATAAAAAGATTAAGCCATTTTAATTCATTACATAGTACACTTTGTAGTGTGAAGAATGGTACTACCAAACTTATGCTACAACTAAACATGTCTTCCACGGAAGTTGGCGTACAAATACCGCATAAGAAAGAGCGTCTTTAAGCTCTGGTTCGGTGTCATTAACTCCGAGGCGGTAAAGGCGTGCTCGGTTCGCCCGGATGGACGTGGGTTCGAATCCCCGTCAGGAAGTCGTATAATTTAAGAAACGAGATTTCAACATCCGGTGGTGCATATGGCCCTGAGGTTCACTCAGCCTACACCAAAAATAAGTACCAGGTTAATTCCTGGGGGCAAAGGCGGCCGGGCGTAGAGCTAACCACTCCACCCCATCACGTGCCGCGGTTAACAATGGTGGAAGCCTTTACCTTCCACCCCTCCAAGGGCCTTCATGGCCTGTACGGAGGTGTCTTTGTCTTTATTTTTTTTTTTGACAGGACAGCTCTATCTCAAGACCATTGAGTGGAGTACGAACACGGTCGGTGATGATATCTAGCGATACAGCCTGGCAAGCGGGGAACTGCATTCTTCTTTGCTACAGTTGAGAGAAATGCATTTCCACTCTTTATAAACCTCCAAACGAGCATTATACTAGTCGTGCTTTTCTCTATGACTTAAAAATCGAAAATTCGTTTGAGGATCCACACAGCTTCCGGGAGGAATACTTAACAACTGCTCTCTCTCCTTCTTTCTGGTCTTTTCCCAGCTATCTGGGACCAGCACTTTGTATGGACTTAGTCTAGTTTTACGGCAACCATATTTGGAGGGATGTATTCAGTATTGCGCTTTTCTGCGGTGATTTGGCGTGTGATCTGTTGTGTGTAGATGAAGATATGTATTAATGGGAACACAAACACCTAGACTCCGAGCTACAGAAATTAACAGATGCAATTATAATCCCCAGCTCAGTCGAGAATCGTTCCCGGGCCGCTCTGAACCGAAGGTCAGTTCGCTGACCATTCATGGTAGTGAATATTGTTTTAAGAGGGTAACCATCCTCCGTTAACACTGATACACTGAAATAACTTTCTTACAGTAAAAAGAATTTGAAATACATTAGATTCTAACTCCTGCCTTCCAACTTGAGAGTTACCGCGATAACCATTGCGTCACTGGCCCACAATCTCCAAACTGTGAAATTTATGATGCTTAACACTGCGAAGTGCGTTAAGAGTCCAATATTTGCTAATAGTATTCTTTTCGCGTCCCACTAACACCTCAGAGTTTGATTGACTTCGTATAGGAGGTAACCTCAACACAGATGTGAGGTCATGATTTTTAATATTTGAGGTCCTTATCAGTTCCCATGTGACTTGCTAGGTGACTTGTTCAGCGCATAACTTTTTACTTGGAATATGTACTGCTGTTTATGATCAGTCATAAACAACACGCCAATGCGCCAAGAATCATACAAGTGGCAAAAATGCTTTTCTGAGAGTTTGCCATATCATGCCGTGTACTATCGATTTTCTCACTGAAAACCGGAAACTGTCCGGTATATATACAGTAAAGTCATGTAAAGTTATCCACATCACTGTCTAAAACCGTTAAAAACTCAGAAGACTTCTTAAGCACCAGCACTTGTTTTCACAGCGGGCGCCTGCTTCCTGTACAGGGTAAAGCGAAATTCGCGCACTCGGGCGTCGCAGCGCGACTCCTCATATGCCAGCAATAAAGAAATGTCTCTCACAAAAGTTCGTCCTGCGAGTATATTCGGGAGAAAAAGAAGGTTGAAGAGTGGCAATCTGGCAACACTGTAACCACATGTAGGGTAACTACCTCTGTCAGCACGTGTGAGTCATGCTGTACAGTTGGTGCAGTGGATAGAGTTCTGGGGTAGTATGCAGGAGGTCGAAGGGGTCGGTCGTGGGTTGAGGCGTATGTTTTTTCTTTCGTAAATGTAGTCTAGGTGGTATGGTATCTGGCATCTTAATCGTCAACAGCGATTGCAGCGCGTCCTCTAGAATCTATTTGCACTTACATACTACGATCCTAGAAATGGACGAACATTTGTTTTCATTGGTCAGCTTTGAAAGACAACCTTTCCACGTCGTGGGCGTGAATTTGTTCGCACCTCTTTATCTACTACATGCGTTACAATGTGTTCAGCTTTACTAAATTTTGTAAATGTAGGATACATGTGACCTAAGAAACGTTGTCTTACTGTATTACCGTATGTAGTGTCCAATGGAAATTAGCAAATAAAAAACTGCGCCTCAACCCAGGATCGAACGCTTGAGCTCCTGCATGCTAACCCAAAACTCTATCCACTGCACCAACCGCGCAGCACGACTAGTATGTGCTGACAGAGGTAGTTACCCTACATGTGGTTACAGTGTTGCCATATTGCCACTCTTCAACGTTCTTTTTCTGTCGGATATACTCGCAGGACGAACTTTTGTGAGAGACATTCTTTTTTATTGCTGGCATGCAAGGAGTCGCACTGCGACGCCCGAGTGCGCGAATTTCGCTTCACCCTGTGTAACCATTAATGTGCTGCTACTCAGTTGAGAGAAAAAATGGCGGTAGGCTGTCACTATAGTAACGAACACAGGGTTTTGAGGGTTTCGTAGACTTACTTATTAGAAATAAAAGAGAAATATTCATCATCATCATCATCATCATCATCTGTTTACCCTCCAGGGTCGGTTTTTCCCTCGGACGTAGCGAGGGATCCCACCTCTACCGCCTCAAGGGCAGTGTCCTGGAGCTTCAGACTCTTGGTCGGGGATACAACTGGGGAGTATGGCCAGTACCTCGCCCAGGCGGCCTCATCTGTTATGCTGAACAGGGGCCTTGTGGAGGGATGGGAAGTTTGGAAGGGATAGGCAAGGAAGAGGGAAGGAAGCGGCCGTGGCCTTAAGTTAGGTACTGCAACCTTTCCACCCCACGCCATTTGCCGCATAGAACCAAATGACTGCATGATAATCCCTAAAAAATCGGGATACCGCCATATAGCACCATACGCCAAAGCGCCTGATGGAAAGGGACCTTTTTAGTCTAGAGTCAAATGCCACCTCATCAGGAAGGAACAAAAAAAATTCAGAATGATGGGTGAGCAAATGCTTTCCGACCGTGCAAGGGTCTACTGCACCCTTCCGTTCCAAAGAATCAAACCACCGACCTCCCAAGGCCATGGTGCGTTCGCGGCAGAAGATCAAAGAACATATCACATAACTAGCTTAAAGGCATATATGAACGGAAGGAAACCTGGGATACAATGTTATTCGGCAAAATGACAGGCAGACAAAAGTTTAAATACCTATTTATTGAGCCTTGATAAATCAAAATAATTAAAGGTTGATCCTGAATATTTATAGTTTATTAATATTGAATATGCAATGTCCAATGGACTAAATACAAATTGTAAAGTGTCAAAAATTTTATTTCTCCTTTACCTCTTTCTTCTTCCCGACATGATGATAAATATTACATCATAATTTGTATAACATACTTTTCAAATAAAAAAATCAGAAATATCCTTATAAATGCGACGGTTATCATTAATAACTTTCTTCACTATCAGAAGAAGCAATTATTTATACAACAAAATAAATTGAAGATAACTTGAAGTGGTCACCTAGCTAAATTAATTATATTACAAAATAAACAAAGAATAAAATGAATGCTAGTCGATATAATCCTCATCGAAATAAAATGTCTGATGTCGGGTCCAGAAATCGAACCCACATCCCAATGAATCCAATGACAAAAATTACGAAAATAAAACTCGATTTTTTATCCACATAAAGTGTGAAACACGACTAAAAGAATGTATAAAAAGGAAAATATATACACAATATGAAAATAATCAATAACAATATACACATGCAATTGGCTGTATATAAAAAAATGTGACAACAAAAATCCATGGTTGCCTCAGAACTCGAACCAATGATATCCAAGATAGCATCGACAAACGGGACTAAAAAAACTGCCTTTCTTAATTAATCATATGGTCTACAAATAAATGATAATACTGGCGTTCCAGTTAGTTAAATATTATTATACGATCATACATGAAAAAGTCAAAGAACCCTTTAAACAATAATCGGTGTCGCACGGCCTTCATTCTAAGCGGAATAGCTCGAACAATACAGCATACGGTAATCCTTTAAAAGGGACAAACCTTCTTCACTCTCCCCTCATCGTAAATCTCTGGACGTCAAAGCCCGGCTAATAATGGCTCGGTGTGGCAGAAATATCCTTTCAACATCTCAAGGTGAAAGCAAATCGTTTCCCTTGGAACACATATTTGTTAAATAATCTTATTTCATTATATATTCTCATATCATATTTCCAAAGCTCCACTGGCTTATAAATTCACTGTCCTGCCACAATTATATAATACAATATCAATCCACTGTTCATTGTCTCATATTCACTACCATCAACTCAGAATGACCAGCTTCGATTCCATCCGATTACAGAATACAGCCTAGGTTTTTCCTACATTTTAAAATCAAATCAATAAAATCAAATATGGATTTTAAACATATCCATAAGGATATTCTCATATTCAGAAAGGAAAATTATTCGACATTAAAGAAAAACGCTAATCTCAATAGGAAGGCGTCTGTTCGATGTCTAGGCATGTCACAAGTTACGCATATAATTAATACAGCCATCTACAAATATATCATCATGCGAATTACATGAAAATAAGAGTGCCTTGCTATCCTAATGTTAACAGTCGATAATCCATTTTTACAAGCATAATCACCATGCATTATCATAATAAGCTTGGATATCACGTAAATAAATTATACAAAATTACGGCTCGGCTCAGTGCCAAAAACAAATCCACTATCTATTACATTTACCTAATCTAAACACTCTGACTAACTAATATTTTATCATCACGTCAAATACATGCATTACGTTAATTATATATATATATATATTTAAGCCCATGGAGTAGACTATTAATTCCATGAAATGAACATAAATGAATATGAAGACCACTCACAAGTTCTCTTTCTAATTAAAAAAAATACATGCAATTTACATGTCTAACCTAATTTACGTGATCTGCATAATGAATAACCGCGCATTTATTAAAAAATTATTTCATTTTAGTACTTATCATCATGTCGTAACAATCCAAGGTTCGGATCCCGGGTAAGACCCTTATTCTTTCCTTTTAAGCTTCCATGGTGTTGACGTTGGTCACGGGTTCACGTCCGTTGCTACTCCCGCTGAGCACGTTCATATTCCAATGGTTATCTTCTACACTTATAACAGTTTTTATGAGATTAAGACTTGTTGCGTCACTTTAACACAAAAAATACAATTAATAGCACTATAATGAAATTAATACTTGTTGCATCACTTAAAAAGTTACAATTATACCGTTCTTGCGATCACATAACTTCAACCTGTTTTTAAATACTATTATTTGTAAACAATTACAATAATCTCGAAGATATAAACTGTACATTTACAGTCTGAAACACTAAATAGATCAGAACACCATCAAACCGTGGTTCTGCTTTGGATCCTTCGCGTGAAATCGATCGGTTGTCATCATCGCGGTTCCGTTTATAAACTTTTCCCCTTCCATGCAAGAGACAATGGATAGTCCCCACTACTTTTTTTAATTAATAGTTCCACGTGTCGTATGACATCGGTAATACACTCAAACGTGTGACTCAGATTCTTAAGTAGTCTGGTTATGTGCGGACCCTGAAATGTTCGGCCATTTATTCAAAATTAATTATCAAAATAATGCCCCAACAATGTCTTCCATGAAGGTGCTGCGTACAAGGGACGCTTAGCTTGTTATATAATGCAACGATTGCATATTCTTCCACACGTTAATATATTATAAAGAATTAGAATTTTGGCAGATGTCTATAATTAAATCATATCACATCCCGAGGTTTCCCATATTAAATATTATGCATGTCTCGAAATCTCATCATAATAATGCGATTCGCGAGCTGGCAACATCGTGTTCGGCCATTTTTTCAACGGGTGACGGTATCATTATCGATTTTTCTGGCTTGAGATTTTCTTCCCTCTCTCTCTATCTGTGTATCCTTTTAGTTAAGACGGAGTGGTGTTTAGCAGGTTACAAAGGTTGTGTAAGCATGTGCAACCTAATGCAACTTTTTGTAACAAGTACGAGGGAGCTTTACAAAGGTTTTTCACTGCCAAATAATGAATAAATAAATATGTACATGACCGATAAGGTCACAGTACCATCCCGGCATTCGCCTGGAGGACAAGTGGGAAACCACGGAAAACCACTTCCAGGATGGTTGAGGTGGGAATCGAACCCATCTCTACTCAGTTGACCTACCGAGGTGGAGTGGACCCCGTTCTAGCCCTCGTACCACTTTTCAAATTTCGTGGCAGAGCCGGGAATCGAACCCGGGCCTCCGGGGGTGACAGCTAATCACGCTAACCACTACACCACAGAGGCGGACCATATGAGAAGTACGAGACATAATTTAAGATTACTTATTGTAAATTGCCTTCGCTGCTTCAGTTTCTCATAGTAACGCCTGTTACGCCCTTTTCGTTTCATTTCTCTTATTCCGTCATCATTCACTTTTCTCATTTCAACTCTTTCTTTTACACGTTTATGGCAAATACTAATCATGTCTTTCTTTTGAATTATTACATTTGTTTTTCTAAACAGCTGATCACGATGTATTCACGACAGCTTAACCTCCAACTGAGCACGCGAGCCTGAGCCTCGCGTAGCGACTGCTGCCGCTCTTGGAGCGTGGATTTGTTTGGGATTCCCGACCTCATTGGGTCCTTAATCTCAATTTGACGTGTGGCTCTTAAGAGCGTTGACTGGTGGGTTTGTTTGGTACTTCATCATCATCATCATCATCATCATCATCATCATCATCTCCTTACCCTCCAGGTTCGGTTTTTCCCTCGGACTCTGCGAGGGATCCCACCTCTACCGCCTCAAGGGCAGTGTCCTGGAGCTTCAGACTCTTGGTCGGGGGATACAACTGGGGAGTATGACCAGTACCTCGCCCAGGCGGCCTCATCTGCTATGCTGAACAGGGGCCTTGTGGAGGGACGGGAAGATTGGAAGGGATAGGCAAGGAAGAGGGAAGGAAGCGGCCGTGGCCTTAAATTAGGTACCATCCCGGCATTCGCCTGGAGGAGAATTGGGAAACCACGGAAAACCACTTCCAGGATGGCTGAGGTGGGAATCGAACCCACCTCTACTCAGTTGACGTCCCGAGGCTGAGTGGACCCCGTTTCAGCCCTCATACCACTTTTCAAATTTCGTGGCAGAGCCGGGAATCGAACCCGGGCCTCCGGGGTTGGCAGCTAATCACGCTAACCACTACACCACAGAGGCGGACTGTTTGGTACTTAATTTCCAGTATTTCAGGGAAATAGTGGAGTGGCGAAGGTGGAGGTATTGAAATGTGGTGGTGGCAGTTTTTTGCCATTGTTTGCGGCTTAGGAATAGGAGGCTTATTTGCACTTTGGAAGGTGCTGCAATCAGTTGGGCTCATTGAGAGGTTTAGAAGGGATTTATTTAGGGGTGCGTTCATGGTTGTTGGGGCATGCAGTGTTTCTGGGTGGTAAAAGGTCTTGGGTTGGGATACTTGCGTTACGTAGTGTTGGTTAGTAGACAGAGGTGATTTTTAAGTTCTATGGTGTTTTTTTTTTTTTTTTTTTTTTTTAGGAATGGGCAGCCTGGATATGAAGCGGCATGTTTGTCTTTGCAGTTAGCACACTTGGCCTGGTCTCGAGGGACGCGAGTCAACAGAGCGCCATCTTATAAGAGAGTATGCGTGTGACGTCACATATTTACTCCAAGTTTTTCCTACTTTGAAATGCTATTCCGTGAAAACTGCGTTTCAGTTTTCTTCCTTCCTTCCTTTTTCTTTGCTATCTGTCAATTGAGATAGTAAACATAATCGTAGGTTAAATAACGCTTAATGAAAAGAAAGGTTGCTCGATGTATCGACACCAACAAGATGGTGTAGTGGTATTTAATAAGCATTATCAAAGAAAACCTGTGTATTTTAAGACTTGTTTGCGTTATTTACTCATTTAAAATTGTAAACACGAATACATCTTCAGGTGAAAATGATGTGGCACTTGCAGCAGAGTCCTGGTATGCGTTGTTTGGTCTGTAGCACGGACGATCACAACGGGATTAATCTCTGGCCATTACCGCCTCCTGAAGTTCCACCCTCACTCATTTCTTAATGCCAGTTTGATAAAAACTAGAAACGAATCCTTGTATTTCAGCCGTCAGCCAAATGAGGAGTAATTCACTCCCACACAGAAGACAATACAGATGACGGTTGTCACGACTAACAAATACAGCAGTGGTACAAACCGGGAGGAATGCAGTAATGAGCAAGGGCGTCAGAGCGGCACCTGATATTGTGCCTTTGATTAATTCCGACACAGATTCCCCAAATTCTGCAGCAGACCGGTTGAGTGGGAGGCGATTATTCTGGGCTACGCTGCTACGCTGGTTGCCGCAGGCAGCATAAACAAGCTGGACAATAAACACCATCAATTGCTTTGTGCTAATGGAGTCCACTCAGCCCCATGTAGAGAGCTGTTCTATAAAACACCACGTCTATTTCTGTGGCAGCCTTTATCGGTGTGTAACTAACCTCAACAGAGTTTCATTTTTTAAAAGGTCTAACAGTGATACTGTACCAAACAGACAGCAACGTGGTACCGACTGTTTCATTGTAGGCGCTGTCATTTCGGCTGTTCATCTACAGTATCTCTACGTGTTCCTTTAGTACGAATCTAATGTCTCTTCTAACTTGTAGATTCGTTGCCTCACTTTTTATGTGATTCTTTTGTAACGCTAAATGCCAGTTCCGTCAGGAAAAGCCGTCGCTTGATTACTTTCTCTGTGTTTGTTTGGTACCGTACACGAGTGTTCAGTGCACCGGCATTCAGAAGGAATAAAAGTAATAAGTCATTCTGTCATAATCATCATCATCATCTGTTTACCCTCCAGGGTAGGCTTTTCCCTCGGACACAGCGAGGGATCCCACCTCTACCGCCTCAAGGGCAGTGTCCCGGAGCTTCAGACTTTTGGTCGGGGATACAACTGGGGAGAATGACCAGTACCTCGCCCAGGCGGCCTCACCTGCTATGCTGAACAGGGGCATTGTGGAGGGATGGGAAGATTGGAAGGGATAGGCAAGGAAGAGGGAAGGAGGCGACCGTGGCCTTATGTTAGGTACCATCCCGGCATTCGCCTGGAGGAGAAGTGGGAAACCACGGAAAACCACTTCCAGGATGGCTTAGGTGGGAATCGAACCCCCCCTCTACTCAGTTGACCTCCCGAGGCTGAGTGGACCCCGTTCCAGCCCTCATACCACTTTTCAAATTTCTTGGCAGAGCCGGGAATCGAACCCGGGCATCCGGGGGTGGCAGCTAATCACGCTAACCAGTACACCACAGAGGCGGAATAAGTCATTCTGTATATTTTTAAAAAACTTTTTATTAACCTATCCAAAATTACAAAATTACAAATTGCAAATCAATCAATTAAAAAAGAAAAAGCAAAATGGCAGTTTAAATGTTTGAGCTCAAAACTATAAGCACACCTGTATAACTGTATAAGAGTGTTGAGACTACTATAAAACACAATTTGCAATTTATAACTTAAAGGTAGGCAAGGGTTATACTGCCCTAAGGCAGGTCCGAACCTCCGCAGAGATGTTCCTGAGCCGGAGTTTACGTGCGGTATGGTGGCCACTTCCTTTCCGCTCCTCCAGTCCCTTACCCCCCACCCACAGCGCGTGGCAACCCATCCAACTATTGACCACGCCCAATGTTGCTTAACTTCGGAGATCTCACGGGATCCGGTGTTTCAACACGGCTACGGCCGTTGGCATAACTTAAAGAAATAAATACAAAAATTAGAATAATAATCTTTTAGAAAAAAAGTGTAAAGCCATCTCAGTATTGTCAATTAGCATTACATCACCATGTAAAAAAATATTATTTAAACATGAAGTAAATGTTTCGCAAATTTCTCTATATTGCTGTTTTTTGCCATTTCCCAGCGAGCATTCTTGATTGAGGTTATAAAGTCCAGTAACGTCCATCCACTCCTATGGCATGACGTTAAATTCCAATGCACTGCCACCACTATCAACCAAGTTAGAGCATTCACTTTTGATTTTTCCGCCAGTTGAAATTCTCCAATCGTTAAATGCTCATTCTATAACGGAGACAGATCTCCTTTGTAGTTTCCGCACTGTATTAGCAATCCATGTGCAGACAGGTCGCTCTTCTTGACAGCATGCTACTTGGTGCACTGTGGTATCGAGCTCGCCGCAGTGGTTAAGAGTAGTAGGTAGGGATCCCGCGCAGGTCTCTCCACCACGCTTGGCCGTCGCTGACGTCACCGAGAACCCTCAGCGCCTTGTCTTCTGTATGAGGAAATACACAGCTGTGGGCTATTCTGTTTCTTCATCTTCTTCTTCTTCTTCTTGCTATATGCTTTACGTCGCACCGACACAGATAGTCTTATGGCGACCATGGGGCAGGAAATGCCTAGGAATGGGAAGGAAACGGCCGTGGCCTTAATTAAGAGAGTCCCAGCATTTGCCTGGTGTGAAAATGGGGAAATCACGGAAAAATCACATTCAGGGCTGCCGACAGTGGGGTTCGAACCTACTACCTCCCAGATGTGAGCTCACAGCTGCGCACCCCTAACCGCACGGCCAACTCGCCCGGTCTATTCTGTTTCAGCCACAAGTTAGAGATAAGAGAACTTCATTGTTATTTTAACATCACCTCAGAAAAGGCATTCCACTTAACTGTTACCGTAGAGTAATAGTAGATCAAGTACAGTGTGAATCAAGCAGCGTTTCTGAAGCATTTCGATCTGTAGGAAAGGTTGTAACAATGCTAAGACTGTGATCGCAGTGGAATGGCCATTCCATATGTTCATGTTCTCAACACCTATGATATCAATAACAAGGGGATCTAATTGTTACAGACTCGAACATTAAAGCTTGATGACTGTAAGAAGTATGTCCGTTGTTACAAGCAATATTAGGAAACTTTATACACCGTCAACAACACAAACAGCAACTGTTAGGTAACTATAGGCCCCTATACACTGTCAACAACACACTGTAAACGTTCTCCTCCAAGGGCCAGGGAGTGACAAATTCCACGTTAACATTAGAAAGGCTATATAAATTAACGAGCCTGTATATTAACATTCTTAGCGGTGGTTTCTTATACAATAATATAAACTGCCTTTCATAAAGAATAACGAGGATGTTATACACAAAGAATAATGCTGATATTTTTAAAAATGTATTATCAAACACACTTATCTATAGCATCAGTGGAATTTCTTTGCTTTTCTTCTTTCAATATCGGTATTGTATTAACTCGGTCTCTTGATTGTCTTACTTTTGTTTAAAGCCTTCATTCGAATAAAAGAACGGCTTCTCAAGAAGCAACTTGCAAGCTCAAAATTTCGAGGAATTTCTTCTTCAGGATATCCGTAAGATATGTAGTGGTGTTAGAACCCTCATTCAGTTCTTTCCCGTGGTAAAATTTGAACTATTTTACCATCTGCACCACCGTGGTGTACCATCTCTCTGTAGGCTGCATCAAACTGTCTCTAGACGTCTTTGAAATCTAATTTCCACCCCTTGAAGGTTGACCTGTTTTCTCTCCGTAATCACTTTCTATATCGAGTTTCTTCTTATTTGCCCTAAAAGCTATATAGCCAGTGAAGTCTTCAAGCAGCTCATCACGATCCTTGATTTCGCGTCTGTCCTAGAGCTGTTTCACTAACTCTTCAAGGGCTTTAACGAACCCCTGCTCATCCTCCGGTAAAGAATACGATGTTGTGGGCCTCAACGCTGACCTTAGACTGGCACAAGACATCCAACTTTTGATCGACTTCATCAGTAGCATGCAGCATATCTGGACGTAAGTTTCATAATCCTCCGGAGAACATTTGGAATTTCTTATCCCCTCGGAAACATTGATGCTGAGAAGCAATGATTTCACCCTTTGCGTCACAGCTGTCGGAAGAGGATGGTCAAAAATTCTTCCGAACCCTTGAAGCTAAGAAAGATAGCTTCCAATAATGTCTTGATCACTTCCTATTGCAACCATTTGTTTAGGTCAGTGGCTTAAGGGAATACATGAAAGTGTATGTTTTGTTCCTTCGCGTACCTGCTATGATTTGTGCAGCCTGCAATGGCATGACAAACCATGCTGAAAATTGTACACTATTACTGCTTGTTACGTTTTATCACATAAAATAAATACACACGTGTCATATACACCACAGATATGTTACTATCCTGTATTATTAGCACCTAGCTTCTGCGTGCACAGCGATTCTTATTCTAACTACCCCTACCTCATTCAGGACAGCTTCAATGCGAGGGTCCTGCGCGACGTCACAGCACTGTTTTGCTACTGCGCATCTCTCCCGTGATCCCTACCTTGTACACACTTATTATCTACAGCCAAGTTATGACGAAAGCGCTTTGTTGCTGTTAGGACGATGTCGTTAATTACTGAGGAGACTGGTGATCTCCACAATGTTGTTACTTGTTTGTTGTTAGCATTTGACCGCAACATTTTCCATTTCCTTCGAGCGAATTTCTGTTCAATCGGTATTGTCTCTGTAATCCTTCCAGCAGGTAAGTAGATATATAATAGATGAGTGTAAATAATAGCATACAATTTTACGGCGTTAGCCTGTTTACTTCACCACATAAGCAGAAATAAATATTTTGTTGGTCTGTATAAATCAAGACGAAAGGATTTGAATTGTGAGCTGAGGTTAGTTAGAACTCATGATTGAAACACATCACTTAACTATTCAGAAACTATTTGTACTGTAGAGCAGCGGAACATCTAACCTCTAGAGGAAGGCAATACATCTACGACCCGCTAACACACCACTCTTCGGTTCCTCACAAACGAATTCACAATCATCGCGTTAAAAATGGAACCAATAGAGGTCACTTTACCAAACCAGACCAAACTCCATGGCCAAACATGCTACAACCGCTCGATCTGAAGGCCAACAGTTTGCGAGCTAGTTGGCATGTCGAAACTCCTCTCAGCCGTTATTCTTGTTTTTCTTGACTAGGACCGCTAACGCACCATCAGATAGCTCCTGAATTTCAATCACGTAGGCTGAGTAGACCTCGAAACAGTCCTCAGATCCAGGTAAAAATCACTTGCCAGGCCGGGAATCGAAACCGGGGTCTCATGCGGGAGGCAGACATTTTACCCCTACACCACGGGGCAGACAGAGTTCACTTTACAGCACCTAAACTTTCTTTTTAGAGGCTAGGTGGAAATGACGATTAAGATGTTTATTACGGCGACAGTCAAACAATTATTGTTGAGACCAGGCGAGTTGGCCGTGCGGTTAAGGGCGCGCGGCTGTAAGCTTGCATCTGGGAGATAGTGGGTTGGAACCCCACTGTCGGCAGCCCTGAAGATGGTTTTCCGTGATTTCCCATTTTCACACCAGGCAAATGCTGGGGCTGTACCTTAATTAAGGACACGGCCATTTCCTTCCCTCTCCTAGGTCTTTCCTTACTTGTAAAAACGAAAGACAATACAGGAATTATTTTGATTCTGAAAGTGCATATTGCTTCAGAAATTGCATATCACAATCAAGAAATCATGTTGTCTACAGGTGTCTAACCGTTTTTGACAGAAACTAGCTTCAGAAGTTAAAGATGAGAATGGAGTAAATTCTTAAATTATCGAATAATAATAATAATAATAATAATAATCGTATGGCCTCAGCTACCGTTTGCAGACATTTCGATTTGACGCCATCTGGCTGTCTGCTCGTCAATTTCGACGTTCCGGTTTACTCTGTCTGCCATCTAGCGGACCTAGAGTAAACCGGATCTCTCTTGGGCGTCTATGGCTGAGATTTAATTAATTTTGTCGGGTAAATACCAAATGTATCACCAGAGTTCTTTTACATGCCGACATCGTACGACATGGAGTGTCGAATGGACTTTTTTCCGCCCTTCAAAAATCCGACTACCTCTGCCGGGTTTGAACCCGCTATCTTGCGATCCGGAGGCCGACACTCTACCACGGATCCACAGAGGCAGCTTAAATTATCGAAGACATACTGTAATAGCAGGAGGTGAGACAGTAGCTAGAAGCCCTCGACATTCTGCCAACTGCAAATTAATTTTCTCCAGTAGGAAATGTCTGTCATTTTCCGCTTGTTTTGACACTGCATTCATTAAAAGTGTTGTCTTTTCATTATGTGAGGGGCGGAAGTGTCAAGCTATTTGAGGTATATGGAGGATTAAATATAGCATCCATCATGAGGCAAGGAGAGTTCTGTTTCTCGTGAGCAGACCTTCAGCAACACCGCACATTGATTATTTATGTTTTATTCGAATGTACAATTCACTTCAACGTTCAAAAGGGGAATTGAAGTGAGAATTCTTGAACTGTGTTCTGCCCTAGGCTACATAGGCAGTTCCGGTCATGAAATTCAGCCAATACGGCTAAAGATGTCGTAACGCTGACCTCGTGTAATTCCAATATATGCAGGTAATCTGGCTTAATAGCAGGCCAAAGTCCTTAGCGTACTATGTTTTGTTTTGTTTTGTTTTGTTTTGTTTTGTTTTGTTTTGTTTTGTTTTGTTTTGTTTTGTTTTGTTTTGTTTTGTTTTGTTTTGTTTTGTTTTGTTTTGTTTTGTTTTGTTTTGTTTTGTTTTGTTTTGTTTTGTTTTGTTTTGTTTTGTTTTGTTTTGTTTTGTTTTGTTTTGTTTTGTTTTGTTTTGTTTTGTTTTGTTTTGTTTTGTTTTGTTTTGTTTTGTTTTGTTTTGTTTTGTTTTGTTTTGTTTTGTTTTGTTTTGTTTTGTTTTGTTTTGTTTTGTTTTGTTTTGTTTTGTTTTGTTTTGTTTTGTTTTGTTTTGTTTTGTTTTGTTTTGTTTTGTTTTGTTTTGTTTTGTTTTGTTTTGTTTTGTTTTGTTTTGTTTTGTTTTGTTTTGTTTTGTTTTGTTTTGTTTTGTTTTGTTTTGTTTTGTTTTGTTTTGTTTTGTTTTGTTTTGTTTTGTTTTGTTTTGTTTTGTTTTGTTTTGTTTTGTTTTAAAGATTAAAGATGAACGGCGCAAAACTAAACAGACTATGGAACTAATTCAAATAGAGAGTTATGGAAGTGCATTGTTAATTCACGGAGACTTGCAGACTGAGCGCTGAAAGGCATAAGAGCCTGTAATGAAGATTCATTTCTTGGGCAGTATTTTCCTTCATTCAGAAAATCATCCACATTACTCTATTATTTCCAGATGGTTTTCTTTCTTGATTTTGTTGTTCAATAAATAAACTTTTCCCCAATTTATGTTTTACTTTGTTAGTAGTTCCGGAAGTAACATATACCCATATTTCATAACGCAATACTATCTCAATTCTGCTTATAAACTTACAAAATATGGTAAAATTTTGTAAAATTTTGTTCTCCCTGGTTAGTCCATATTGAGCTATTTGAAGACGTCTTAAGGGGGGAAGTACATGTTTGCATTTACTGAAACTACGCCCTACAGGGGCACTTGAAGGCAATTCCAATAACTTGATTGGAATGTCTTTGAAAGTACTGGAGATGTAAGGAAGTAGTTCTGTCAGAACTGGTGAAGATACTGGTTCTGTTGTAGTGAATTGAAAGAGTTATCATCATCATAATTTATTTTTTTCACATTTCTGCTTGATGCGATGTATATCAAGTACTAGAATGTAACTATTACTATTGTATAGTGCTATTCGAGGATGATTGTAACCTCCAACCTCCAATGGTATTCCAAAAGTATCCCGCATAACGTCTGTCTCCCTCTCTACCCAACAAACAACCACGAGTTTACAGGAATGATGACGAAAATGGCATTGTTTACTTCCCTGCTGGCAATCAGCCATAGATGTTGCCATGGTAACCGGTAGTTTCGTTGTCGGTCTGTCGGTCACTCAATGCAGAGCATGAAAGCCGCTGAAAATAATAATTTTCGCCGTCATTTGAAGAGTGAGAGAAATTATATAAATAGCAAACGTTGTTTAAGATGAAGGGACGTTACCCATATAGTCCACGGATTTTACAGAAAACCAATAGTATAACAGAAAATGGAAGAAAACTGTTCTGCTTTTCAGTGATTTTAAAATCATGTACATATCTAAACATTTCTCTTGACGATTATACTGTAAATATGAAGTTTGGTCAAGATATATCCAGCCATTTAGCCGTGATGGTGGAACAAACAGACAAACATACTCGAAATATGAAAACCACTGATACCGTCTTAAGTTGACCTAAATCGGATACATACCTGAAATTGTCAAAACAAACGAAATTACAGACAACGAACCCCCTACAACTTTATTTATAAAGAAGATACAGTTAAAGTTTGTCCAGAATGTCTGGAAGTTCGTTCAGTATCTCAATAATAAATATATGGAAGAGGTCCGAATGTCGAAGAGTGAGGGTATCGGGAGAACAAACGGAAAGGCCGCGAAGGGCGTGGAAATGAAATACTCTCTAGGCCTCTAAAACGTAATACCTCAGGGGTTGACCACGGGAAATCAGATAGGAAATATGAAAGCGAGGAGTCTGGCAAAGTTAAATACAGGAAAGGGGCCCGCTTCTCACCAACCTATAGGGTCGCCATGTTTTTGAAATGCCAATAAGGGACAGATCATGTCGACTCGAAGTAACGGAATTTGCACAAGAAAACACTGAGATATAATTCACTATGCTACAATGACATTGTTGGCACAAACTTTATTACAGTATTTTGCTGTTTCATTTTCTACATAACAAGTTCAAAACCCCTATTTTTCTTCCCTTTTAGTTTTTTAAATGATGCTTCATCAATTCGTGAAATTTATGAAAAGTATGATTAAAATTAGCCGGCACCGTGGTGTACGGGTACCGTGCCTGCCTCTTACCCAGAGGCCCCGGGTTCGATTCCCGGCCAGATCAGGGATTTTTACCTGGACCTTAGGGCTGGTTCGAGGTCCACTCAGCCTACGTGATTAGAATTGAGCAGCTATCTGACGGTGAGATGGCGGCCCCGGTCTAGAAAGCCAAGAATAACGGCCGAGAGGTTTCGTCGTGCTGACCACACGACACCTTGTAACCTGCAGGCCTTCGGGCTGAGCAGCGGTCGCTTGGTAGGCCAAGACCCTTCAAGGGCTGTAGTGCCATGGGGTTTGGTTTGGTTTGGTTTTTATGATCAAAATTAAGTGAGAATTGAATCTCTGACATGATCAGGGTTGCTGAACGTCTATTATTTTCATCATTACAATTGTTTTAAGAACGTAAATATATCTTTCAACCAATATATTTAGAACATAATACCAACATTTGTATATTTGGAACAGCATCTAAATTAACTTTCGAGAAAAATTCACCCATTGTGAGTTCACATTACAACTCTGATCACTATCCGTATCAGTACAGGTCTATCTAGCTCCAGCATCACGTAATTCTTCACAAAAAATATCCAAATTTAAAGTTGGACAAATTACAGTAAATTCCCAAGAGTTAATTATTTCTTCAAAACCGGAAAATGTAACATCTTCAAATGTAAAGCCTCTAGTTTATTAAAAATACTAACATCAAATCATCAACATTTCCAGGTAATTTATTGCAGCTGTGTAAAAGCTCACTTCATTCACTCCGAAGGTTTGGAGGGAGTTGATCTATTAATGAATTAACTTCCCCGTCAAAAAAAATATATATATATATATATAATTTTTTCACAAATTAACTTGGACGTCTATTTGACACTGTATCATAAGTTTCAACAATGGTAAGTTAAATTTTTTAAGTTCAAGTATTGCTTCATTAAAAGCTATTGTAAATAGCTAATGTAACCATGGCAGAAATGGGTTGCTTAAATATGAGGGGGGGGGGCGGAGGCCGCCCCGTATGCTGTTAAAAGGGGATACTACTTCACACCTTAAAATACGGGAAATCCCGTATAATACGGGACACATAACAACCCTACTCTGTAAGTCAGAGAGCCTGTGGAGGTCGCCCCATTCACTTGTTTCTTACGAGAGGCAGTGGATTGCGTATCTACCACAGGGGAGAAAGAAGGACATATAATGTAGTCAGAAAAGGACGTCATAGCCCGGAATCGAACCTATCAGCTTCAGCTTCATGGTTTGTGTCACAATGAAAGGTGAAAGCAAGGCCGCGCTTGTTGTGAAGTAAAGAAGCTCACCACAAGTGGTTGTGAGTGACATTTACTGCCACATACTCAGCCGCTAGTCGTAATGTCTGGAATTAACTAGGAGATGCTCTTTGTATCTCGCCGACATTGTTTGACATCTGCTCCAAATTTATCTCCACTGCCGCACATGCACGCTAAAATCCCACGTTTACTAACTGCTCGATGAAATTCACTTCTGAGATTTGTACGAATGCGCTTCATGTAAACATTCGGATACTATAACTTTTTACGTCAGCCCAGTTGACAGGTCGTGAATAATGCTGACAGGTATTAATATTTTGTTTACAATGAGTTCAAAGCTCCCCACCCGGGCCCTCCCTATTGATATGGCACTAAATTCGTCTCTATAAACTTAAGGATGAGAAAGGTCGGGACACTCCTTGGCTCAATAGTCAGCGTACCTTCTTCTTATTATTCTTCCGCCGCTTTTCCAAATCTGTGGGATACGAACTGTGTCGAAAAAGTGGATTTGGCCCTGTTTTGCGGCCGGATGCCATTCCTGACGCCAACCCTGTAGGCCTATGGGGAGACGATTTCACTATTGCGTGTTTCCGTAGTTGCTGGTAGTGCAGTACGTTGTCTGAATATGAAAAGGAAAGTGTTGGGGCAAACACAAAAACCCAGTCCCCGAGTCAGAAGTATTAATCAAACCCGATCCCCGACCCGGTCGCGAATTGAACCCGAGACCCCCTGAACCGACGGCCTCAATGCTGACCATTCAGCCAATAAGTCGGACAGTGGTCAGCGTACCTGACTCTTTATAAAAGTAGAACCTTGTTTATTTTCCACTTCCAAAGGCCATTTATTCGTTGTTCACTCCTTACTGAGATGAACATTGTACGCCCAGTGGTCTATGGAGTAGGGAACCTGTGTTCCATACAGACTCCCCAGGTTCTATTCCCGGTCAATTCATGCTTACTACCTGGATCTGAGGGCTGGGTTTGAAGTCCACTCAGCTATGTGATTGCAATTAAGGAGCTATATGACGGTGAGATGGAGTCCCCGGTCTAAAAGCTAAAGCTAATGGCGACCTCTCGTCACCTCGTAATAAACTTGGTTTGCAAAGTATTAGTGCCATAGGTGAGTTAGGGAAGAGAAACACCACGAAATATGAAAAAAAGTCTTCTTTTGAATGAACGCTCAATAAAATATTACATTATTTATGAATGATCGCTATAACATCAGTTACTATAATCCTCATGCACAACTTCTCCTTCACCAGGAAAATGCTGGAGCTGTATTTAATTAAGGCCACGGCCGCTTCCTTCCCACTCCTAGCTCTTCCCTGTCCCATCGTCGCCATAAGACCTATGTGTGTCGGTGCGACGTAAAGCAACTAGAAAAAAAAACTTCTCCTTTCCCCATCTCTCTTTCACCGGGCGAGTTGGCCGTGCGCGTAGAGGCGCGCGGCTGTGAGCTTGCATCCGGGAGATAGTAGGTTCGAATCCCACTATCGGCAGCCCTGAAGATGGTTTTCCGTGGTTTCCCATTTTCACACCAGGCAAATGCTGGGGCTGTACCTTAATTAAGGCCACGGCCGCTTCCTTCCAACTCCTAGGCCTTTCCCATCCCATCGTCGCCATAAGACCTATCTGAGTCGGTGCGACGTAAAGCCCCTAGCAAAAAAAAAACAACAAAAAAAAATCTCTCTTTCCACAAAAACATGAAAATTATATATTATTTTTAAGTATTCGTAATTATTTTCAGAGAGAAATAAGTTATACAGTGACGATGTTTATCTATATAAATAAAATCGTAACGACCGTGTGTCTGTACATTGACTATTTTGGCAAAATTTCCCTACAGTTATCCGTTTCAGGTGCAATAATGACCATCTGCATATGTTTTTAGCTTTGGTGTCTGCTTGTCGGTTTGTTTGTTTGTCTGAGTTCTCATAACTTGAAAACTACTGCATATATTTCTACCAAACTTGATATTTAGAATCCACCTGTCCTTGCGTAGGTTTTAGGGCCAATAATATTTCTGAATACTTAAATTACTGGGCGAGTTGGGCGTTCGATTAGAGGCTAGTGGCTGTGAGCTTGCATCCAGGAGAAAGTGGGTTCGAATCCACCTGTCGGCAGCCCTGAAGGTGGTTTTCAGTGGTTGCCCATTTTCACATCCGGCAAATGCTGGTACTGTACCTTAATTAAGGCCACGGCCGCTTCCTTCCAACTACTAGGCCTTTCCTATCCCGTCGTCGCCATAAGACCTATCTGTGTCGGTGCGACGTAAAACCACTAGCAAAACAATACCTAAATTTATTGGGGGTTTATTCAAAACCCAAAAAAGGATTTTTCACTCTCGAAAAATATGCACATCCAAAATTAATGAAAATTTACAATCCTTAATGGAAATCAATTTCCAAAACTTTTTCTCATGTGCATCATTTCGATAGGAGGATTAATATTAGTGTCCACTCCGTTGCCCTGACCTGGCTTTTATGTGAATCTCATCCCCTCTCTGAGTTCACGAGAGGTCACCTTAGAGTAAGCATTTCCAATTCCCCCATTTGACTATATGCAGACCTGCCAGTGGCTTAAACTTGGGGTCGACTGATGTGATTACATGATTCTAGCCTCTATGTCAAATCTCAACTCAATTCGATCGCTGGTAATTAATATAATTGTGAATTTAGCTCCTGTATTCTTGGCGGGTAAATACTCGCCATTTGTGGCGTACCTGCCTTCAACCAATCAGCGAATAGCGTCATTGATTTCTAAGAATCATGACAGTCAATCTTCATTAATTAATAACTTTTAATATTTGGTCATGTTTCTAAATTTCTCCTGATCTCGAATCTATAATCAGTTCTTCTTTAGAAATTTAATCGGTGAAGTTACATTTTATAGCGCCTCCTATAATATCAGGTTGGCTTGACTGCTTCTCCGCAGCGAATTTTACTATTGGTCCATAGCTAAGCGGGAGTGTAAAATTTCATATTTTTTCTTTAATTGCCAACTGCTCGCTCCACACTCGTCTGCTACCCTGGCCTTTCCCTGGCATCATTTCCAGGAATCTTGCGCTCAGTAATTTCCTCTTTCCAAATATCACTTTACCCTCAGGCTGGTGACTTTCCATTGACTCGGAAATAACCATTACTTTCTCTCTCCAACTTGGCAATAATTTCTGAGAATACTAATTTTGCTGGCCATTGTTTCATAATCTCTAGCAGAGACAAGTGTCTGTGGTAGGTTTTGCAATATCTTCCGAACTGACCAGTACTTACAATATATAATGTAAAATTTTATTGCTTAGCGACTATGAAATATATTCCTTACTAAATAATTACAATTGAATGACACAGCTGACACCCCCACCAGGATACAATAGGTCCCCGTACCCTATATCGGGCGTTACACTAGATGCCATCGTGTGCAGTGGCCCATTACGAAGATTCGCTGATTGTAGTCCCTTACCCGTATACTTTCGCTTTACAGTATTTCAGGAGTATAGAGAGAAAGTATGGAGTCCGTGCTGAGTGAAAGGTGGCGAACATCGCTAATGTCAAAATTGAGACTGTAAATCGGGAGGAGAATGTTCGCTTGAGGCACTGTCCTTAGATGATCAATGAACCCATGAAATATTACTCATACGTAAAATAGCATGTTCACATGTATACGTAATAAGAGTTTTGTCTGTACATAGCTCAGAATTTAATAAGAATGGTATTTCTGTATCGGTCGTGTCCACAATATGAACGAAATGCATTTTAAATTTCCTGTCATGCCTGCCTGCGTGCATCCCGAGAACATGGCTGAACACATTTTAACAAAAATCGCTACGTTAAGTCGGGGAATGAAGCAATACACTTATGGATACAACATTTCATTCTCAAATATCTGTGTTATTAGTGTCCCATCGATAAATGCTATATAACAAAAGTTATAGATAATGCAATATTCGATCATTCATTTCTTATATAGTTTTACCGTACCGACTGTGATAACAGAAATATTCATTAATTTAGGCGTTTGCTACTTAGTCCACCCCACGCTAAGCCACGAAAAAATGGATACAGAGAATTTATAATCGGTATTCAAAGTCGGCGAATAATGCCCTACAGTGTCGAACAAAAGTAAAGGATGGGCTATGAAGGAAATGAGAGCGAAATACATCCCAGACTTCAGAAACCTAACATCGTCAGGATAGTAAGGGTACAAGAGTTGACCAAAGTAGGACGGATAGGAGTGATGAAAGTGAGGAGCCAGGCAGAAATAAGAGGAAGAAATTTCAGGCTCAGATAGAGGCTCAGTGTTCGCCAACCCACTCTCCTAGTACCCTCTTGGAGCAAGCAGCGGATACCGTGTATATATTCTACACGCCCTACCCACGGGGATAAGGAGGAATGACTGACCACACACCTCATGTCCTATGTGAATAGCTGGATCAAGGAATTATTTATAAAGGACACAGGTCTCTTGCTGCCCACATCAATGAATCTGTGGCGCTAATCTTAATTGAAATGCGTCCTGCGTTCATCACGCCCACAAACTCCCCGCAGAAATCGTCCGCCCATAATTATAAGGCATTAAATAGGCTCATTTGTTGTGAATGGGGACCGACAGATCGTTACATATTGAACAGCTACCCCTCACATTATTATATGTGATCGCAGACATACCGCGAGATGTCATTATGTTGTTATGTTATCCATCATTCACATTACCACTCTGATCACTGTCAGCCTGCATTATAGTCCTTATGTTCTACAAAAAAACGTTATTGATGCGCAAAATTAGCGGCTGGGGTAATTAGGGTTAGGAATTTTGGGAACAATTTTCATAGAAGAAAATGTGCTAAAATAAGAAAAAAGAGACTAAAATGGTTACTGCTGTTTTATGTAATTAAATACAACTCACTTAAAACTGTACAGCTCAGTAGGTTACATAAATGATTCATCAGAGCAAGGTAAAGACATGAATCTCTTGTATCTCAAAACATTAAGCACCTCTAAGTTTTTAACAGTTAGTTTGTTTCAATTTGCATATAACATGTCTTTGTAGATGCTAAAATTGATTTCCACTATAGAAACCAGCGGGGAAAAATTCGTATTCACAGAGAATGACAACATTGTGCTCGTGGCAAATTTCACAACATTCGGGTTTTTTCCTTCTGAAGACTAGCCTCAAGCCTTTCTTTGACAAAACTGTCTAACTGTTCCCTAACGGATGTGAAGATATTCCATTTTTTTCCTTTTCCAGGTTTTGTTGTACTAAACTTTTAGTGGCTACCGTCAGGTACCTGTAGCCATGGACACAAAATAGTTCCGTCTGAAAAGCACGTATCTTATCTGGTAAGACAGTTGTAATCGAGCTAGCGAAGCGAGAGGTTGTATTGTGCAGTGAGTGCTGAGTGAGAAGTATGAATATTGCTTTAGAGCAATATCGCGCGGCCATAGGTCGATGGCACGGGCGAGTGAAGTGTGTGTGTACGCCAAGTGATAAGGTGCATTTACGAAAATCTGGGCTTGAGGGAACTATGATGTTAGCAGCAGTGGTGGCAATTCTTCTGATAATAGGAGGCATAGAAATGAACCCTGAACCAACGGGTTCATTGAGCTGGGAGGACATAGATAAGATTAGGGAAATAGTCAGAGATGCTTGCCAGTTTGAGCAAACGAGGGAGTTAATTCGCGAGCTGAGAAATGACATGTCAGAAATGAAAGACTGTATAAAAGAAGAGAGAAGAATTATGACAGAAAAGGTGGTGGAAAACTCTAGGGAAATAGAATTATTGAAGTCGAATATGAAGGAGATTGAAGGGGAAACTGATAAATTAAAGTGGCAACTGAAAATGACTATCCAGGACGCAAAGAGGAAAAATATTTTCATATACGGCATTCCAGAGAAGGAAAAGGAGGATTCGAATGATCTAACGAATAAAGTGTTGCATATTATAAATAACCATATCAAGATAAATTGTAAAGAAGAAGATATTGATGATATATATAGGCTGGGGAGAGTCAAAGGGAAAAGACATATTAAGGTTAAGTTGATTTCTGCTTTGAAGGCGAACAAAATTATCCTCAATGGGAAGAACTTGAAAGGAGAAAGGATTTGGGTAAGAAGAGATATGGATAAAGAGACAATCATGGAACAGAGAGTCTTGCGATTTCACCTAGTAAAAGCTAGGAACTATGGACTAAAAGCATACATAAGAGGCAAACGTCTTATAGTAGGTGACAGTAACTGGTCGCGTATCTGGTCAATTGCACAGCTACGAGAAATGGATAGACAGTTGAGTTCATCACACCAGAAAGTGCAACGGCCTGTAGAGGAAGGAATGTGTCAGTCAGCTGCCTGCACAGTGGCTGATAACGTACAATCTGATGACAACAGCGATCTGCATACTCTACAGAGGAACAGAAGACGGCAGAGGGACGAACACCTAGTGGAGGAGGATGGACAAACAGCTGACTGTCGAGTCGACACGAATCCAGGAAGTAGCGGCACACCTGATGACAGAACCAAGACTCTGGCTGGGAAAGATCTTCCAGCGGAGTTAAATAACAGTGGGAGGAACGACGAGGCGAGCCGGATGTCAACAGCGGCGCCGCGTGGAGGAGCTGAGGATACTTCCAGGCGTAGGTCAGTGAGTCTAAAAGACTTTTTTCAGAAGAAGGGGATGGGTTCAGGTAGTAGATTAAAACTCACAGAAGAACTGTCTGAGAAGGACGTTATTTGCTCTCCGGAGGGAAGTATAATGGAAGTGGAAAGATCTAGAATAACTAGAAGTAAGTCAGGAAGTTTAGAACATAGAAGTAAAAAATAACTAGAGTTAAAGGTATCATGTGTTAACATTGAAGGAGTATGGAGCAAAATTGGTAACGAAGACTTTAAAGAGCTACTGGAAGAAATGGACATCCTTGGGCTTGTAGAAACTTGGGCTGATTACAAGAAAGACGTAAAGATAGAAGGGTGTATCGTATGGAGTCAATATGGATCGAGGAGATCCAATAGAGGAAGGATATCGGGCGGAATTTCAGTGGTTATCAAAAACAACTAAAAAAAGATAGAATACAGCGGTTAGAATCTGAGTTTAAGGAATTAATCTGGATAAGAATATTAGATAGGGTTAATTGGAGGAATTAAATATGTATAGCTTTTATATATAATCCACCTTTGAGCTCTCCATTTGCGCAGAATGATTTTTGTGAGAATTTAGCGACAGAAATTAGACGAATGAGAAGTACGTATGATCAGGCAAGCATTATTATTATGAGCGATCTTAACGCGAGGATAGGGGACAAGAAACCAGTTTATAGTCAACTTGAGGACGGGGTATTACTAGTTAATAGAAATAGCCAGGATAAAGAATGTAACAGAAATGGAGAAAAACTACTAGAGTTATACACGGTAGAGGAGCTTTATATATTGAATGGGTGGTGGTTTGGAGATGAGAGTGGAAAACTAACCTATATAGTAGAAAATGGGGGCAGTACAATTGACCTAGTTGTATGCTGTAGGGATAGTTTGCAAATTATCAAAGAGATAAGCATTAAGAATTGGGCAGAGGCAAATCATATGCCAGTATCTATAAAATTAATTATTCAAGAGATAGGAGCGCAAGAGATCGTTTACGATAGCGTACAGGAGAGGAAAATAGCTAGGTATCGTTGGAGAGAAGAATTAGGAAATGAATTCAGAGAGTACTTCAATGGAGAAAATTTTGAGATTTGGAAAATAGGTATTGTAAAATTGATAGAAGAGAATAGAGTGGAGGAAGCCCTAACCAGGATAGAAAATTTAATAGGAATGGCAGGAAAAGGTATGAGGCAAAATCTAAGTAAAACGCAGATAAGAGGTGGATGGTATAATACAGAATGTGTAAAGAAAAAGTCACAAGTTATGAAGGCACTTAGGATATACAGGGTGGATGGTGGTCAAGTAGCTATAAACGAATTTTGTAAAAAAAAAAAAAAGGAAAGAATACAGAGAATTGTTAAGACGAAGTTGGAATGGCAACAAAAGTTGGCTGCAGATATAAATAAAAAGTGCAAGGACAATGACAGTAGGAAAGTATGGGATAAAATAAATCAAATAACCAAGAAGAAGTCGGGCTCTGGGGGGACCAATATAAGTTATAGTACATGGGTCCAGTATTTCGAGAAATTATTGAATAAAGAAGACACATGGAGAGCTCAGCATGAGGGGATTACTGTTTCGAGGGGTTTGCGTGTCACTCTTCCTGAATTAGATGAGGCTATTTCGACTCATGAAATAAGGAAACTGTTACAACGAGCCAAAAAGGGAAAATCAGGAGCTATTTCAGGTATCACATATGAATTTTGGAAAGAGGTGGGAGAACGAAGCGGCATGTTGGAAATTTTGACAAAGATATTCAATAAAATATTCGAGAAAGGGATATTATTTCCAAAAGCTTGGAAAGAGTGGATTATATGCCCTATATACAAAAATAAAGGGGATAGATTAAATCCAGGAAACTATAGGGGAATTACCTTATTAGATACATTGGGGAAAGTATATACGGGTATACTAGCAAATAGACTAAGGAACTGGGCAGAGAGACATTCAATCCTCTCGAAATTTCAAAGTGGCTTCAGAAGAGGGAGAACAACACCAGATAATGTTTTTATTGTGAGAACTCTTATTGACAAATATGCAAAGAAAAAACGTGGAAAGCTCTATATTACATCAATAGATTTAGAAAAAGCATTCGATACTGTGAACAGGGGGGCAGTCGTTACTAGATTGAGACAAGTAGGAGTGTCATGTAAAATGATAAGGGCTATAGAAAAGATATATGCTGAAGTAAAGTGTACTGTGAGAGTCAAAGTAGGAGTAGTAGTAGGAGATATTATTTCTAAAATGGGTTTGAAACAGGGATGTAAATTGTCACCGATTTTATTTTTATTGTTCATTAACGATACACTAGAATTTGAAGTTGAGGAAAGATTAGCACTGACGTGTTTAGAAAATCAGGATATTCCTGGTCTTGTCTTTGCTGACGACATACTCCTGTTCACACTAACGCCAGTTGCAATGCAAAAAAGTATTGATGGTATCGAGAAGTACTGTAAAGAGTGGAATATGAAAATTAACGTACAGAAAACTAGAGTAATGGTGTGCAAAAAGGGAACAAATTAGCAAAAAAGGAAAAATGGTATCTTGAAGGAGTAAATCTGGAAGTAGTTAATAAGTTAGAATATTTAGGAATTATCATATCAGGAAATGGAAATTGGTCTGAACACGTCAAGAGAGCAAAACTGATTAGTACAGCAGCCCTAGTTAGTATAAGAATAATAGATAACAGGATGCCTAATATTGATTTTAGGGTACAAAGAAATGTATACAACGCTGTGATTAAATCTAAAATGATATACGGTTCAGAAGTATGAGGCACAGAAAAGGAAATAGTAATGCTCGATTCAGTCACTAGTAGATTTATTAAAATAATTACAGGCTTACCAATATGTACAGCGAATAGTGGAGCAAGATTAATGTGTACTGACATTAATATAAAAGTGGATATAATTAAGAGATTAATAAAATATTGGTTTAGGTTAAAAAGGGGAGGAGGGGGAGAAATTTTAGATATAGCTTACCGACACCAAATGAGGTATGAGGATGGGTACTGGGCGGGCAACTTAAAGAAAATACTAGAAGGGATTGGGATGGGGAACTATTAGGACAACGATTTAGAAGAAAGAAAAGTCTGTGGGAGAGTGGCACAGATATAGAAATACAAAGGCTAAGAGCTGAGGGTAATAATAGGATAACTCTGGAGGAATTCATGAATATGTACCCAGGTATGAAAATAATACATGATAAATTAACCAAAAGAAAATACAGGGGAATGATATGGTGGTTGATGGGAGTTTATAAAAATAAGGCATTTACAGAAGTCGCAAATACATGTTTATTGTGTGAAAAGGAGTTAGGAAATGCACATTTCTTGAGACAGTGTGAAAGTACAAGAGAATTACGGGTTAAATACTTGAAACCGGAAGAGATAAATAAAATGGAAAGAGAATCTAAGTACTATACTCTTGTCAAATTAATAAACAGGGAATGGAGAAGGCCAGGGAAACTATCAAAATTATTCACAATTATAAAAAGCTTGTGGGAGAAAAAATGAAATTAGTGCATGAGGGAAGGGGCACATGCTGCTGAAAAAAAAATGATGAAACAGCGTAATCAGCACGAGTACACATGGTTAAAAGGATATTATGGGACACTTAAGCTACACATACAGGAATGCATGCTAGTATTTCAGGATGAACCAAGTCTCGGCTCTCCTACTTCGGAAGACCGAAGTTCGACCAGTTACCCGTACACTGAATAAGAAGTTTAAAATTGATTATAGTCAGTAGAAGAAAACATACGGAGAGTAGTTATCTCTGAATTATCATCTCTGTATGGGTTAATAATAACGAAGTTTTGTAATCATGTATGTACATAAAACAACTTTGATTCACAGATATGGAACATTATAGAGTTTAACTCACTAATAACTAAGGGCGACAATAATTATAAGTTTAGTATTATTTTCGTTTTTCATATCTGTTCAGTTTTGTTCCCTTGTTCCTTAGGTATTGTTGTTTGTCTGCCTGTTTTATTTTCTTTGGTTTTATTAGTTAGTTTGTTTTGGCTACCTTCTAATGAGATTGTTGGTTGTTTGTCTGCCCGTTTTACTTTATTTTATTTTGGTTTATTTTAGTTTGGTTGTTAGTTTATTTGTTTTTGGCTGATGACGTACAGTAGAGTTGGAAGAGGCGGGGATAGGCCTGAGCTATCTCAAGCTAAAGTGTTGATTCGGTACGTCTGCACAAGCAAAATTGAGTAAAGTAGTGAATAGTGTTAGGTTAGAGGAAGTAAGTTGTCAATGAGACAGTGAAAGATGAGCCGAGTTATGGAATCCGTCTCGGCAGTGAAATATAGGTGTGACAGCCTACATGTAGAGCTAGGTAATCCGCACACATGTGGGTTGTTACAGGAAAGAGTGGTGAGGAAATAACATTGACAGCTTAAAGGGTCTATGAGGTATCGATTTCCGAGCCTCATGAGACATGTCTGGTCGTGACATCCCAGGGAAGGGTGGTAGCAGTTCCTCACCAGGGGTGATGTCGCGGCCAGACAGATTTAGGATAGATTTAGTATATATTCATGTAGTAAAGTAGTTAGTTTAGTTAGGTGGTGTGTTGCATGTGGAGCTGGCGATCCGCCCATGTGCATGATGCTACAAAGTAGATTTAGAAATAGTTAAGTAGTATATTCATGTAGTAAAGTAGTTAGTTTAGTTAGGTGGTGTGCTGCATGTGGAGCTGGCGATCCGCCCATGTGCAGGATGCTACAAAGTAGATTTAGAAGTAGTTAAGTAGTATATTCATGTAGTAAAGTAGTTAGTTTAGTTAGGTGGTGTGCTGCATGTGGAGCTGGCGATCCGCCCATGTGCAGGATGCTACAAAGTAGATTTAGAAGTAGTTAAGTAGTAAGTAGTTAGTGTCTAGCTATAAATAGTCTGTGAGTGTTTATTTTATTGGAACATTGTAACTGGGCGAAAGCCTGTTATGTTCAGTTCAATAAAAATTAATTCATTCATTATCTGGTAAGAGAAGTTGCTGCATCCTGGAAATTGCATTTGCGTCAGTTGGATCCAGCACAAACTCGTTAATTTTTTAAAATTCTAACACAAGGAAACAGCACACTGACTCCACGTTCCCCAGCGAGAAATGACCGGAAATTGTGGAAGAGGCAGGCCTGTAGTTTCTCTGTATTGAACAGTACGACTCGGAGCTTTCAGCAGAATTTCTTCACGCCGGAGATGAACTGCTCCGCAATTTATTCATTCCTCATTCACAAACTATGTGAATGGCATGGGTCAGGCAGATTACATAATTTAACTTGGGAAACAAAGGCTTCAATTGCTTAACTGACAAAAACATGTACGGAGCCTTGTCCCTGAAGAAATGTTTTGAATTGGGAACCACCAGGCTACAACATTTTTTGATAAAATTCCACGAATGACTGCATTACTGTAATGGCGCAGACTTTCTGCAACTCACAAGCAAGTAACATCGGCTTAACTTACTCACCTTCCCGACGTAAATACAAAACGCTCAAAATATATTGATCCATTAAGTCTATGGTTTTGTTCAGTCTGATTCCTCATATTCAACACTTCGTATTTAATTCTATGTATGGTTTTTCAAGGCTCAAGATAGTTGTTTTAAATACCCTCATTGGACAATGATATCCGTATATATTTTTCAATAAATCCTTCCAAGCTCGAACAGTTCAATTCATTGAGTGGAATTCTCGCCTGTGTTAAAACTGCACACAAATCAATGTTTAAGTACTTTAAATTTGGAAATTCGTAGAACACTGCTTCTATGTTGCCAATGATGCTTTCACGGCCCGTACTTATAGACGTGATATAGGCTTTTGTGCTTATGCCGTGTCAAGGAAATAAGGTGAAATCCTTTACGTTTCGCAGAGAAATTTGCTCTGAGTCTTCAGAAGGAAATCTTGGATGTTCACGAGAAAGCCTTCTCAAGGAATGAGGTTTGAATTCAATGAGGTTTGAAATGAATTAGGGTAATGCAGTCATTCGTGGTATTTTAACAAAAACATATTGTGGCCTGGTGGTACCTAGTTCGAAACATTTCTTCACGGACAAGGCTCCGTACATGCTTTTGTCACTTAACCAATTGAATGCGAAGCCTTTCCGGTGAACAGTCGATATTTCCTTCTTATGACGCAGCGCAAAGTTCTCTGCGAAACGTAAATAATTTCACCTTCTTTCCTTGACACAGCATAAGCCCAAATGCCTATATAATGTCTATGGCTACTTCTATGTATTTAGTCAGACACTGTCGGGACTTGTTTGAAGGGTGTTGTTCTTTTGCTGCTTAAAGCTGGAAATGTGCTACTGGATATGGTCCCGCTGGTGGTTTTCATCCAACCTGATTTTCGAATCTTAAATAGTGCATCAAATAACACTTCTATCAGTTTCGATTAATTCCTGCCTAAATTCGCGTGACAGCACAAAATATCAAGATTTGGGACAAATTAGGTAAGGCTAATACTTGACCGAACTTAGCAATGTAAATTAGCGAGGAAATATACCTTTAATAGCAGTTAACTGTTCGTAGTTATTCCCTGTTATTACCACAGTTATATTTAAATTTCAAGCTGACTAAAAAACTCGACTGTCATTAGACCACCGTTGACTTCGTGAATTCTATAAATACACTCATTGTAGGAGAACATGATATACCATTGCTGCCATTATGCTGCATTTATTTTTTCAGGCCCACATTCACTCAAAGCAAGCAGGTTTATTACTGTCATGTCTATTGCAATCTGAGGAGAACTTAAAAAGTATAAAGGTCACAAAAAGAGGAAAATAGGTCTGAAAAATTATCTGCATTCTCAATTTGTTTTCTTTCAGGCAGCTCTAATTTTCCCCTACAAAGGAAATGTGCGCCCCTAATGATCCTAACCCTAGTCGATGGATAGTCACATGCGGAGTCCAACTGTGGAACAGTGGCATCAATGTCGGCCTACACAGCAAAGAAAAGCTAATTTACGGACAGTCTATGAAGATCTCCTGAGGAGTGGAAGGAAGCGATTTTCACAATGAGTAATTTTAGCTTTGAGTGGAATAGAGTGGTTGTTCCCTCGTCCAGTCATCTTTGCTCCTAGGAATTAATACAGTGCTAACATTAAGTTTAGTATAAGTCTCTTGAAAATTGGAGATATTCGTTCTACAATTCTCGGCTTCTTGACGAGGAAGGAAATATATGTCTTTAAGGCCTAAGCTAGGTAAACCAACTATACCATCGTAGCACGAGCATAATAAACCAGTCAAAAAGTAACCGAAATCCGCTGGCTCCACCTACTCCTATAGGCAACTTCTTTGCCTTGCGTGAATTGTGTACAGCATATAGTCCCAGGTGTAAGGGGAACGTAGTTATGTTCGAAGTATTCTTCGATATCCATTTTTAATTGTCACAAAGGAGAAGGATATTGCCGTTAGCGCCTAATTTCTGACAAGGACAAAACGGAATTCTCTATCAGGACAACGCCTCGGTACACTTGTCACTCCATGTGAGCGAAATCCTCGTGGAACATAGCATACTTCCTCATCCTCCGTGTTTTCCGATCTTGCTGTAGCAGTTTACTAGATGTTTCTGAAAGCCAAAACCCTGTTCAGTGTGCAGAGGTTCAGGTCCGACGAAGACGAGAAGACAAATGACACGCGCGCTCTACGAGAAGTGACCTACGATGAACTACATGTCTGTTTCGAAAAGTGGTACAGGGACTCGTCGAAGTGTTCCACTACCAAAGAGACTTACCTTAAAAGTGGTGTTCTCTAAATGGTCTCATGCTTCTACGCATGTTCGGTTACTTATGAATCTACTGAAATAATGTTATGGCGAAATAGTCCAGCTGCTACAACTTCATAACCCTATCTAGTACTATATTTCCTTAGGTTTCTCTGTGACTGGCTTCACATTAGTCTTGGAAGTGCGAAACTGATAAATCGAAAAGCAAAACCTTGAAAAGTAGAGCACTGTATGCTATCTGTTCACAGTATCTCGCTAGCGTCAGTGGACTTAGTCTTCAGAAATGACCGTCAATATTATCACCAGTTCATGAAGTGTAGCCCTCAAAAATCAACGGATTGGGAATTAGATATTAACTTACGCTGCCTTTCAAAATAAAAGAGATTCCATTAATAAGTCGTGTTTATAGGTGTCTTTCCTGACAATTACGACATTTCGTTCTCAGTAACATATTAATAATAATAATAATAATTGTACCGGGCGGTACACCTCTACTCCGGTCATTTAAAAGTTGCGCCAGTTGAAATTCCTCTTCTGGTGGAAATCTGAACATTATCTACTCTATTGATTTTCTCGTTTCTCAGAAGATGTCACCACTTGGAAATTTTTGAGTTTGTGAACTGTGTCATTTTTGATGTGTCTTTGTTTCGCTTGAAGTAAGAAGTGTGAACTTTCTCTTCTAGAGGACACTACTGAAGAATTACGATAGTGCAACCTAGTGCGAAATCAAAGAACTATTTTGTTGGAGAAATTTTTATTTCAAGAGTTTGTTCTTTGTTAAATTTCTTTCTGTCATGGTTTAAGTTGGCTGTATACCCCTCTTTTTCCCCTTATTTTGGATCTAGCCAATCCCGAATTTCTTTAATTAATTTTCCACCAATAATGTGTTTCTTCTTCCTCTATGTAGGGGTTTCTTTTCCCTAGCCAATAAAAACTGTGAGGGAGGGTGTTTTATTTCCCCTAACGCCTAGAATCTTCCGCGAGAGGATATAAACTGCTGATTTTAGGGTCTCCAGGCCACTTCTGTTCCATCTTTCAGTGTATTAAGTACATAGCAGGAGGCGGGAAGCGCCTCTTTCTTCTTCAGCCGTTCAACACCAGGTAATGGCCTATTAATAACTTCTTTTCTTGCTAGGTCGGCAGTTTAACACTCGCGGCGGGTTCGAAGCATTTCCATCATGTAACCTTTTCCTAAAATGTAATTACTCTCTTCATCTTTTTCTTGTAAAGCTACATATTGGGATAGAGAGTGCTAACCCTCTCGAGCTCCCACTCACATTTGTTTTGAGGTGAACGTATTTTCTCAAACTATTCTTCGTTTATGTAATGTAAAGTGTTCTTCTCTAAGTCACCTCTGTAGTATGGGATTAGCTCTTGCGTTAGCGGCCCAGAGCCAGATTAGGTTTTAAAAACAAAGTGTATTAGGAGTGCAAGATCGCCTCCTCTCAAATTGTTATTTTAGAGGTCATGTAATCAACCTTCTTTTCATGTAATAGACCTCAGTAGGTTGGGTATTTTACCCCTGTGAATACGTCCTTAGAGGACAGCTTGAAGGTAGAGTTTGGTGTGGCCTTGTGATAGGCTTACAATTTTGAGAGCGGATCGCTCTTTGAAATTTGTTTCTGTATGCCTCGTGCAGGCTTTATGTGTAATGTTTGGAGCCAGTGCTCCTGGGCATGAATGGGGTTTTCTGCCCCTTGGCTAAAATTTTTTTTGGAGTAAGGCGGGGCTGATTGCCCGAGAGTTATGAAGTAAGGGCACTGAGCCCGAATCCAGTAATATTGTACCTACATTTTTGCTACTCTGTACCTGTTATGATTGTTATCTCTTGTTTTTGAAAAGAAAATATAACCTAGTTAAATTTTAAATTAATTTTACATTGCACGTTAATTTCGTAGCTTGAAACCCATTCACACCCGCACCTTCTTTCACCTCTACCTACCACGGATATCTCCGTAACAAGTGGTAGCAGAGCGTGGTTGAATGGGTCTCAATTTAGCCCCTTTTGACGGCTAAACATTGCTTTGATTCGAACTCTAATAATTTTCTCAGTTGCTGGAATTTTTTGAGTTTTTCAAAATTGTTCTGTCATCATGCCCGGCCCTCGCGATGTTCTCCTCCTTAACTATTTGCGCAAAGAGGAGTTGATATACGAGTTAACTATCAGAAATGTGCAATCTGGAGGCACGGTTGCAATCGACACCAACAAGCTTAGAGAGTCCCTTGATTTGCCCATTTCCATCCCCAATTTGGGAGAGAAAGAAATTGATGACTCTCTTTCCACGATCGTCGAGAATATTACCGGGCTAGCATCTGTAGTCAGCTTTTTTGATGAAAACGATCCGTCTCCTAATCAAATTAAGCGTGTGCAAGGCAGGCTGTATCACTTTGCAAATAGAGTTAATGATCTGTTGTCTCTAAAGGTGAATGACGTTCAGAGGAAGGACGCTAATACGCTCCTTGAAACTATTTCTGAATTGTCTAATAAGGTCACTCAATTGCTAACCGGCGAAGTTCCTCCCAAAACTGATCAACCCGCCACGGTGAATGTAGGTAACGAGGAAGAGCCTCCTCAGGGAGAAGTCAATAGGATAACCGTTGCTGCTCAAACTATCTCTGCCCCATCGAACAACGAATCTGAACGCCGTGCGTCATTGGGTAACATCCGCTCTGAATTAACTTCTTTGCCATTGAAACCTTTAACGACTATGTCACCTGGGTTCAGTAGCTTGCCTCATCCATTGGCAATGTTGCTTAGAGGTATCTCTAAGTTTTCCGTCAACACCACCAGTGATGTAATTTCATTTTTAAGATTTCTAGTGGAATTTCAGGATCATGCTCTTGTTTGTTCTCTTTCGCCATGTCAAATTTTGCAAATTATCTATCCGTATGCTATTGGTATTCTCTCTGATAAAATCGTAAGAGCCATTGCCGAGCAATCATCTATTGAGGATTTCCATGCCCATTTGCTAGCTAACTTCATCCCGGCTAGGGCCAGGTCCTCCCTGATTCAGAAGTACTATTACCGTGTACAGCGCTTGGATGAAAACTTGGCCGATTTCATTCAAGATATCAAATTCTACACTAGGGTGTTTGCTCTGCACTTTCCTGAAGATCAGATTGTGCAGGCTATTGTAGAAGGTATTTCGCCATCCTACAGGTCATATTTGTGTTTCGCGGCGTGTCCGCAAACCTTCTCTGAACTTGAAGCATTGGCCGTCTCAGCGGAAGGAGTTAGTTACGCCGATTCTTTGCGTGTCGCGAAAGAACCCCCGCCTTCCTTTAGTAACACTCGGCCTCCACCTCGCCGACCAGTCAATCCCCGTAAATGTTATGCTTGCGGGTCGCCTGACCATCTGCGGAATAAGTGTCCTCTGATCAAGTCAAGTGGGACAAGGAATGGAGCAGGGTCATCACAAGGCTGTTTTAAGTGTGGGGCCTTCTCACATATCGCCAAGAATTGCCCAAACTCAAATAGCACCCCCTCCTGCTCAACTTCTGGTGCAAATTCCAGCTATGCCAATAATAAAAAGTGACTAGTGGCGTCGGCTGAGCCGACTAATCCATCTTCCCGAGACTTAGCCCCTAGTAAACAGGTTGTAAATGCAGAGAACGACCAGCCTTCAAATTCATCTTTTGAATGCCCTAAAGAGTGTCTTAGGATTGCGGCGGATACCCCCGCACCTGTTCCTTTTCTTAAGATTGAGTTAAATAACGAGCCTATAACAGCTCTCTTAGATTCAGGCAGTGTTTGTTCCATTATTTCGGCTGATTGGTATTCTAAATTGAAATCTGTTTGTAAACTCCCTGACTATGACTCATCTCCTGTTAAATATGTTTCGGCTAATTCATCTCCATTAGAAATTCTAGGTTCCTTACATGTCAAAATTCGGGTTTTTAAATTTACATGGAAGATCAAATTGTTTGTGGCCAAGCGTTTGTCTTGCCCCATCATATTGGGAGCGGACTTCATTTCTCACACTGGTCTTGTGCTCGATCTCCAGAGCAGGTCGTGCACATTCAAATTTGCGTCCAATTGTAGAATTCCCTTGTTAAAGTGTAATTCTGTATCATGTTCATCTATTTCGCCTACCCAGGATGAGATGTTGTTAGACCTTAGACATCTACCTGAGGAGCAGGCTGATAGTATTCGGAAACTGTGTCAGTCGTTTCCCGAGGTGTTCTCTGATACTCTTGGTGTTACTGACCTTATTGAATACAAAATTGAGGTCACGGATTCGATTCCTGTCCGTTTTCCACCGTATAGGCTATCTCCACCTAAAATGAAGGCTCTGAAAGAAATCATCGATCAGATGTTGAAGGATGGTATTATTAGGCCCTCTAAGTCAGCGTATTCTTCGCCCATTTTTCTAGTCCCGAAACCCCAAGGAGGCTTCAGGCCTGTCATTGATTACAGGGCTCTCAATCGGAAGGTGGTGTTGCAATCCGTGCCCCTTCCCGACCTTCATTCTTGTTTTTCATGGTTTCGTAAGGCCAAGTTCTTCACGATCTTGGATTTGAATCAGGCCTACAACCAAATTCCCCTTGCCGAAGAGTCTAAACATTTTACAGCGTTTGCCACGGACTGGAATTTATATGAATACAACCGCGTGCCTTTCGGGCTCCCCACGGGGGCAGCTGTGCTCACTAGGCTACTAGATAGGGTCTTTTCCGACATCAAATTTGAGTACTTATATCACTACTTGGATGATGTCGTCGTATTTTCCGAAACCTTTGAAGAACATCTATATCATTTGCGAGAAGTTCTCAATCGCCTTCGTAAGGCTGGGTTAACTGTTAAGTTGTCCAAGGTTGCCTTTGCAAAGCCCTCTATGTCATTCCTAGGGCATATTGTGTCACCTGATGGGGTAGCAGTCGATCATTCTAGAACACAGGCCATCCGTGATTTTAAACCTCCCAAGGACATTAAAGGTATCGCCAGGTTCATTGGCATGGTGAATTTCTTCAGGAAGTTCATTCCTAATTTTGCTAATAGAGCGGCGCCCTTAAACCTTCTCCGTAGGAAAGGCATCAAATTCGAGTGGGGACCGTCTCAACAAGCCGCTTTTGAAGACCTTAAATTAGCTCTCTGTAATGCCCCTGTACTTGCTATGCCTGATTTCTCGAAGAAATTCATCGTCGAAACCGACGCGTCGTCGTCGGCGGTAGCTGCAGTCCTTCTTCAAGAGACTGAACTAGGGAGGCGCCCCATCGCCTATGCATCTAGGACTCTCTCGGCTCAAGAAGCAAAGTACTCCATATATGAGCTTGAAGGTTTGGCAGTTTTATTTGCCTTAGAAAAGTTCCGTCTCTATCTGGAACATGTCAAATTCGACTTGGAGACAGATAATCAAGCCTTAAGCTGGGTCTTAGGTAGGCCGCGTCGTACTGGTCGTATAGCCCGTTGGGCCATCCGTATTTCTGCCTTCCAATTCGATGTACGACATATCAGAGGTACTGAAAATGTTGTTGCTGATGGACTCAGCCGTATGTTTTCTAACGACGTCGAGACCCATGAACCTGTCGACAGTTCATCACCTTCCGAGTCCATACTATCTGAGGTTAATGCCATCCTAACAGATGCTCCCATGCTCTTTAGGGATATCGAGAAATACCAACGTGAAGATCCGACGCTGGGTCCGATAATGGAAACCCTTTCTTCTGGGGAACATGTCGTCCCTTATGTTCTGAGGAATGGTGTTTTATGTTGCCCATCGAGGCATGATAAGATGATGAAGGTTGTCGTGCCAGCGGTTCTTGTGCCTATGATCTTCAAGTATTATCATGAGACCCCATTAGGAGGGCATCTTGGAATCTTTAAAACCCGTGAAAAAATTCGTGAAATGTTCATTTGGAAAGGTATGGACGGTGAAATCCGTGAACTTGTAAAAGCTTGTAAATCTTGTTTGCTTAGTAAACCCACCATGTCCACCAAGGTAGGCCTTTTGTCTTCGCATCAAGCGTCGCGCCCCATGGAACGCCTGTATATCGATTATGTTGGACCCTTCCCCCAGTCAAAGGGTAATGCTAACAAGTTCATCTTTGTGTGCGTAGATGGCTTTACTAGATTTTCTTGGTTATTTCCGACTAAGCTGGCTACCGCTCAGTCCACCATTACTTGCCTAAATTCTATTTTTGCTTCTTTTGGTCCGTGCCAATACATTGTATCTGATAATGCTAAAGCTTTTACATCAAATCTGTTTCGTAAATTCTGTTTTGACTTGTCCATCTCTCATGTAACTACCTCTGCTTATTACCCTCAACCATCTCTGGCTGAACGGGTTAACCGTAATCTCAGGTCCGCACTTATTGCCTATCATCATGAAGATCATTCTAGGTGGGACACGTCCCTGCATTGGTTAGCTTTTGCTTTGAATTCGGCGGTTCATGAATCACACAAATTTACTCCAGCTTCTTTGATGTTTAAGTTCGTTCCCAACACGCCGCTCTCTAACCTCTGGTCTCTGAATGACATTCTGCCCGAGACAATAGATCCGGACAACATTAAAGATCTTTGGAAGAAGGCTAAAGCCAATCTTAAAGTATCTCATGAAAAGGTTAGGGAAAGGTATGATCGTGGACGGAGACCCACCACTTTGAAGGTAGGTGACCAGGTTATGGTCAAAAATTTTGTTCCCGCGGGCAAGCTTGCCCCCAGATTTCATGGGCCTTGTATCATTCTCGATTTTCTTACGCCGGTTACCTTATTGCTAAGTAACCCAGCCACCGAGAGGATATTTAGAGTTCACCTGTCCCAGGTGAAACCGGTGTAATTTCTGTGTTAACTTGCTTCATACTATTTTGAAAGGATATGAAGGTTATATATATTTTTTTTTTAGTTTCACTTTTAAGGCATTCTGCCCCTTCTGTAATATTTTGGTTTTAGATGTAAGCCTTGTGTAAAACCTGCCCCGACCCGTTAAACTGCCATCCTGTTCTTGCCACGGCCATTACCACGCTCCCGTCTCCTGCTCCACCTTACACTGTGGCTTCATAATAGTAAATGCCATGGATATCGACACGCCGCTGGCCCCTCAACCTCTCCACAAGCCTGTACCCTCAAAGAAGATGATTGTCCAACACAATTCTGCCGCCTAGCTTTAATGTTTCAGCGCCCCCGCAGCCGCGCAGCGCCGTGCAGCGACTGGGGAGGGGGATGGGCCCCCTCCTCTCCAGCGAGGACGACATGTGCACGGCGAGCCGGAGCTCTCCTCCCGGCCAAGGCTGATGTGCGGCGCACGACCTGCTACATGCCCGCAGCCTGTATCTGTTCACCGCGGGCGCGGCGTACTTCAACACCTCTGCTCCCCTCATAGTGCGGGCGAGCGGTATCTCAGGGTACTTGAGGGGTCCGAGCGGCCTCCGTTGGACGCAAACTGCAACGGCCGGTCTGGCCATCCGACTCAATCTACATCAACTACATGGACAGTCACCATAAGCAATAACTACACTTGGGAATTCAACAACAATATTTGGTGGACATTGCAAAATTTTTCTTCACCTTTAAGTATTAAAAGTTTATCTTCAGAAATTCAAATTCTACAAACATAAAGACTTTCATTCACGTGCAACAACAACATTTTGAAACTGAATTAAGAAATCTTGTAAATGCTACTGCAAACTATCTTCACATTCACATTAAAACTTGGACCTTACTTTCAATCAAAAGTTATGCTCTTCTGTGTTACCCCTTGGAGGAACTTTTGGGGGGGGAGGTCTGTACCGGGCGGTACACCTCTACTCCGGTCATTTAAAAGTTGCGCCAGTTGAAATTCCTCTTCTGGTGGAAATCTGAACTTTATCTACTCTATTGATTTTCTCGTTTCTCAGAAGATGTCACCACTTGGAAATTTTTGAGTTTGTGAACTGTGTCATTTTTGATGTGTCTTTGTTTCGCTTGAAGTAAGAAGTGTGAACTTTCTCTTCTAGAGGACACTACTGAAGAATTACGATAGTGCAACCTAGTGCGAAATCAAAGAACTATTTTGTTGGAGAAATTTTTATTTCAAGAGTTTGTTCTTTGTTAAATTTCTTTCTGTCATGGTTTAAGTTGGCTGTATACCCCTCTTTTTCCCCTTATTTTGGATCTAGCCAATCCCGAATTTCTTTAATTAATTTTCCACCAATAATGTGTTTCTTCTTCCTCTATGTAGGGGTTTCTTTTCCCTAGCCAATAAAAACTGTGAGGGAGGGTGTTTTATTTCCCCTAACGCCTAGAATCTTCCGCGAGAGGATATAAACTGCTGATTTTAGGGTCTCCAGGCCACTTCTGTTCCATCTTTCAGTGTATTAAGTACATAGCAGGAGGCGGGAAGCGCCTCTTTCTTCTTCAGCCGTTCAACACCAGGTAATGGCCTATTAATAACTTCTTTTCTTGCTAGGTCGGCAGTTTAACACTCGCGGCGGGTTCGAAGCATTTCCATCATGTAACCTTTTCCTAAAATGTAATTACTCTCTTCATCTTTTTCTTGTAAAGCTACATATTGGGATAGAGAGTGCTAACCCTCTCGAGCTCCCACTCACATTTGTTTTGAGGTGAACGTATTTTCTCAAACTATTCTTCGTTTATGTAATGTAAAGTGTTCTTCTCTAAGTCACCTCTGTAGTATGGGATTAGCCCTTGCGTTAGCGGCCCAGAGCCAGATTAGGTTTTAAAAACAAAGTGTATTAGGAGTGCAAGATCGCCTCCTCTCAAATTGTTATTTTAGAGGTCATGTAATCAACCTTCTTTTCATGTAATAGACCTCAGTAGGTTGGGTATTTTACCCCTGTGAATACGTCCTTAGAGGACAGCTTGAAGGTAGAGTTTGGTGTGGCCTTGTGATAGGCTTACAATTTTGAGAGCGGATCGCTCTTTGAAATTTGTTTCTGTATGCCTCGTGCAGGCTTTATGTGTAATGTTTGGAGCCAGTGCTCCTGGGCATGAATGGGGTTTTCTGCCCCTTGGCTAAAATTTTTTTTGGAGTAAGGCGGGGCTGATTGCCCGAGAGTTATGAAGTAAGGGCACTGAGCCCGAATCCAGTAATATTGTACCTACATTTTTGCTACTCTGTACCTGTTATGATTGTTATCTCTTGTTTTTGAAAAGAAAATATAACCTAGTTAAATTTTAAATTAATTTTACATTGCACGTTAATTTCGTAGCTTGAAACCCATTCACACCCGCACCTTCTTTCACCTCTACCTACCACGGATATCTCCGTAACAATAATAATAATAATAATAATAATAATAATAATAATAATAATAATAATAATAATAATAATTTTGTCCCACTGAATACGTCTAATGACTTCTGAGACACTGAGGTGCCGGAATTTTGTCCCTCAAGAGTTCCTTTACGGGCTGGCAAATTTACCGACACGAGCGTGGTACATTTGATCACCTTGAAAACCCGTACTGAGCCGAGAGCGAACTGGCAACTTGATATCTCCAGCTCGTCGTAATAGGTGACTAAACAGGGGACCTCGGGAGCTGTCAGTTGGGAGTATCGTTTAGTGACCACGGAACCCCTAGCCGAGTTTGGCATGGCTTCTACTTACTTGTGACAGCCTCCTAGATTTCATCCTTGCTATCCGACCTCACTTAGTTAACTGTTATTCCCTTATGACCCCAAGAATATTGGGTCCTTCATTTTTTCCCACCTTTCGTGGTCCTCTTCCTTCTTCTGCTAGCACTTTCTTCGAAGGGTCCAACTCTTCCATATCTTCAACTGATGATAATTTTTAATAATAATATCATTGGCTTTACGCCCCCTAACTACTTTTATGTTTTCTGGAGACACCGAGGTGCTGGAAGTTAGTCTCTCGTGAGTTCTTTTACGTGCCAGTAAATCTACCCACACGAGCCTGACGTAAAACCAAAAGACTATTGGCTTTAAGTCGCACTGACACAGATAGGTCTTTTGGCTACGATGGGATAGGAAAGGCCTAGGAGTTGGAAGGAAACGGCCGTGGTTTTAATTAAGGTACAGCCCCAACATTTGTCTGGTGTGAAAATGGAAAACCACTGTAAACCATCTTCAGGGCTGCCGACAGTGGGATTCGAACCCACTCTCTCCTGGATGCAAGACACAGCGCGCGCCCCTAACCGCATGGCTAACCCGCCCGGTAAACCACCGGACTGAGTCAGGACCGAACCTGCCAGTTGGGGTCAGAAGGCGAGCGCCTTAAGTGTCTGAGCCACTCAGCCCGGCTGATAAATTTTAAGAGTGGAATGGTCCAGCTTTACTTCCTCTTAAAGCAGTAGCTACCACTACCATCTTAGGCCATTCTTGACAATCCTTCAACGTAACTCCTTTGTGCCGCCCTTTTTTTTCATTTCATTTAGTGTCGGCTCTTATAGTTTGAATTCATCAATTCCTCCTTTTCTAGGTTATTATTGTATTTTTGGGAAGTTTTACTTGACCTCTGAGTTGAGTTATGATTTCCATTGTTTTCCCAATCATATGGTCTTCTGGGCTTCTCATGACATGGCTGTACCATCTGAATCTGCTCTCGGGAAGATTGTCAACAATAGACCTGCCTATAGAGTGACTCCATCGGCCTAGTACGTAAATTATCCACAATATATTGTTGCTTCACAGACTTTACCCTTTGTTCTTTACAGCAATTCTCCTGTCTTATTGTACTCTAGACAGGTGAAGATAAGAGAGTATTGACTGAATCTGGAGTACAGCCACTTCCACAGAAGCTAAAATATAATTTTATTGCGGCTTTATCCCGGTGTTAGGAGAAAGTATGATCCTCAGAACATTTTGTGCTTTGTTGGTAAAGGGTCAGTAACATTCGGTACTTACCCTGTTTACTGCATCTGGGAGACAGGCTTCTTTAAGGTGGAAACTTCTACAGTATAATATGCATTTCTTTGATGTCGTGGTACTATTTGCAGTGCTATTGACAACGAAATCACGGACTATTGGCGAAATTGGCATATCGCGTTGTTGAATTACCCGGGTTGCTACAGATTTAGTCAAAGCATTACAATTTTCAACTAGGTGAATTAATTGAAAAAGTAAATTATAACATTATTTTGAAATACTAAATGAATATATCATAATTAGTAATAGTTGTTCCAGTGTTTTAATATAATTTTGAAATTTTTTCCTAAAGCATGCCATGCCGCAAATAATGCCTTAATATTGCGGATTTATCATAGTCCGACTCCTTCGCTGAATGGTCAGCGTTGAAGCCTTCTGTTCAGAGGGTATCGAGTTCGATTCCTGGCCGGTTCGGGGAATTTAATCGCGTCTCATTAATTCTTCTTGTTCGGGGACTATCCACCACTACAGAAACACGTAATAGTAATTACATCCCTCCGCATAGGGCTGGCGTCAGGAAGGGCATCTGGCCGTAAAACAGGATCAAATCCACATGTGCGACACTGTTCGCATCCGTGACCCCACAGGTGTGGGAAAAGCGGTACAAGAAGAATTGGGGATTTATCATAGTCTCCCCTATAATGTGATCTCACAACTCGGACGAAGAACGTAAGAATAGTTCAACAAACCGTGGAAGGTTCAACCCTAAAGAGAAAGACAGTTTTATAGACTGAAGTTGATCCTCGTCCTTGTTAAGGCCATTCATGTTCTCGGCCTGGAGTTGTGAATGAGGCGGGTGGCTCAGCACGTGCGAGTTGTTTCAATTATTGGGGCAGTGACGTGTTGACAGACCTGTAATTACCGTCTCGCTTGTCATTTTGTGTCCAGAATAAGCAGTAAATAATAAATATAAAAACCATACAGGCTCTGGAATGAAAAAAGCGCCCTCCCGAATATTTTGACATGGCTCCACGGGATGTGTAGAACAATGATGGGAGTGGCTGTCTTTCATTCATCAAGGTGGGATGCTTATGGAAGGGACATTCTTGGAAGCGGAGTCGAAGGGGGGCCCGCCCGAGCACTGGCGTCCTGTCCCCCACCCAGCCGCGCGTTATGTGGGCCGCAGCAATACACGTACACCCATATTCCTGGGTTCGACATCACTCCGCTTTCTATCATGAATTAGATTCTTACTGAGCAAGTGGCTGTGCGGTTTGGGTCACGTAGCTATCAGCTTGCAGTCAGGAGATGGTGGGTTCGAACCCGACTGTCGACAGCCCTGAAGATGGGTTCCCGTGGTTTCCCATTTACACAACTGTACCTTAATTAAAGCTACGGTTGCTTCCTTCACACTCCTACCCCTTTCCTGTCCCATTGTCACCATAACACCTATCTGTGTCGATACGACGTAAAGCAGGTTGGTAAAAATTAAAAAAAGAAATATATATTCTTCATATCCTCGACAGCCAGTCAGTTTGAAACGTCTCTTTCACTATAAATCAACCAAAAGAGGGTAAATTACAAACGTGATTAACAGGTTAGCGTAGCAGCTCACTATCCCATCCGATCCGATTATTCAATGTCACTATAACGACTAAAATTTTTGTATGAGGAGCTCATGGTGATAGCTGGTAAAAATGGTTCGAATCCCACTTTCGCTTATGCTACGTCCGTAAATTATTTTAATGAAATGAAATGTCGTAGGGCTTTTAGTGCCGGGATATCCCAGGACGGGTTCGGCTCGCCAGGTGCAGGTCTTTCTATTTGACGGCCGTAGGCGACCTGCGCGTCGTGATGAGGATGAAATGATGATGAAGACAACACATACACCCAGCCCCCGTGCCATTGGAATTAATCAATTAAGGTTAAAATCCTCGACCCGGCCGGGAATCGAACCCGGGACCCTCTGAACCGAAGGCCAGTACGCTGGCCGTTCAGCCAACGAGTCGGACATTATTTGGATAATAACAATCTATAGCTTCAGATACCGTCTGCAGACGTTTTGATTTGACACCTTTTTGACGCTCCGTTTTACTCCACCAGATAACAGGCATGCAAATTTCTCTCCTGCCTCAAAGCCAGCTACTTGTCTCAGAAGTGGTGGACTATTATTTGCCCAGTCAACGACCATACAACAGAACTATACAAATATCCTAATTTGATGTAATCCACAAAGCTCTGTCCTTCAAGCTGCCCGTTCCTTCTGTGCTCAATTCCGCATCAGGCCCCCTTACCATTCTGTACACTTTCACTGCACGTGAATCAGTAGCCTACGAGGGTGTACTCGTACAAGCCGTTCTCTTCGGGCTGAAATACGAGCCACTGAGATTGTACGTGTATGTGCTTTACTGTAAAGCACAAACCTTAAGATCTTGATTACTATGGGCATGAATGCTACTCGCCGGCCCCGTGGTGTAGGGGTAGCGTGCCTGCCGGAGGCCCCGGGTTCGATTCCTGGCCAGGTCAGGGATCTTTTTCTCAACCTGAGGGCCAATTCGAGCTCCACTCAAGCTACGTGATTAGAATTGAGGAGCTATCTGACGGTGAGATGGCGGCCCCGGTCTCGAAAGCCCAGAATAACGGCCGAGACGATGCGTCGTGCTGACCATACGACCCCTCATAACCTGCAAGCCTTCGGGCTGAGCAGCGGTCGCTGGGCAGGCCAAGGCCCTTTCAAGGGCGTTAAGAGCCGTGGAGTTTGGTTTTTTTATTGGTATGAATGCTACTCGGTGGTAATCGTGAATATGATGTGGTCCAGCAGTCTTGAAAATTATGTTCTCAAATATAAATTATGCTCGTTCGAATGAAACAACGGTTCAGAATGGTAATAACGGTGAACAAAGTACCTGTGATTATTATTCTAGGAGCAAAAGAAAAAGACAAGAATTACGTTCATGTTATTCCATCAGGATACCGAACAGTCTAAAGAAGGTGTGAGATTTGTCCTGAGTAAATCCCTTGTAGTTTCTACATCCCACTCTGATATACTGTTCCATTTCTCCAATTTCTGACATAAAACTCTTCTCTTATTAGACTTTATCTTTACAGCTAACTATGTGGATTATGGTAAATTCTAATTACGCCTGATCAAGCTTTCAAATTACTGCACTGACCCCAAAAATGAACCCTGAGGTGCTATAGCTCTGACGAGCCTTGACTCTGACCTAGCCGGGATTCAAAGCCACTGCTTCCGGATAAGAAGCAAGCCAACTACCCCAGACACAGGGTTGGCTAAATACTGCTCTAAAACATCACACTATTGGTTCATCAATATATATATATATGTTAATTTTTTAAACCATCTTTGCAAATCTAACGGTGTTCAGTACACGGCGTTCTTCTTCTCCTTCTTCTTATTCTTCCTCTTCTTCTTCTTCTTGGCGTTACTTCCCGTTAGGGAGTGAAGTCGGCCATTATGCTTTTCGTCCTCCACCTGATGCGGTATGCTGCGCCGGCGGGTCGGTCTCCTTCCACTCGTATCCTACCAGAAGGAGTCATCCACTGTTTCCTGGATCGTCCCTGAACGTCGCCCGACTGGACTGAGCGCGAGTTTCTTCTCCTTGTTCGAATACGGGTCACTTCTAATCATGTGGTCAAACTATCGAATCCTACCTTCTTTCAAGTATTGCGGCTTTTGGAAGGGCGTTGCGGATATCTGCGTTCTTAACATGCTCTGGCCGCGTTACTTCTAGTGACCATCGTAGCATCCTCATTTACACTGTGTGCAGCACCCGCTCATGGCACTCCGTAACTGGCCAACAAACGGTTCTACCCCTAGAGAAATGATCGTGCAGTAGACCTTCGATTTCAGGTGTAACGGGATTTTGCGACCGCAGAGGACACCCGTGACTTGACGCCGCTTACACCAGGCAGCACGGACACGAGTGTTGCCATCAGTTGTAATGTGGAAGCCTACTTCAAATTGGACAATTTCGGGAGAGGGATACCATGGGTTCTGCTCATGCCAGCTGTCCGAGTGTCACAATCCAAGTACTCGGTCATCTCCAAGTTAAGCACAGTACATGAAATAACGAACAGTACCCGAAATGTTTAAGTATCATTAACATTTTAATCTACATTCATGTCCTTAAACATTTTCGTGTTCGTTCTTGTTTGCTCTTTCTGGCATTGTGTGTATGCTATTATGTGTAGCTCTTCACACGCTATAAATGATTTCATTTGTCACATTTTCTGTTCCTTTCCATTACTTATATTGATCCGTTGAAATATATTTTTCCTTTTGTGGTAGTCTTGTGTTTTCGCCTTTCGCCAAGACCAGCTCCAAAACTAAGACCGTAACATAGAAAAAGAATGGTGGCCGTAGTAGAGCGACTGCTGCTATTGGATAGCACTAAATTATTACGTACATATTATACAAGAAATTTAACATGATAAATATTACATCATAGGCCTACGGAAAACCAATGTTGCGTATTTAAAAGAGCTTCGCCAACAACTACCCATCACATACACGCTACTAGAATCATCACATAATCTGCTAGAAGAAACGGACAGCCCCACAGTGAAAGGGAACAGTAGGATCAAAATCATTCCTCTTGATGCCTCTTAAAAATGTATTCCTTAAATATTCATTTTGGGAAAATTTAAAAATATGCACTTTGTTCAGACTATCGTAATTAAGGACACCGTACACTAGAACAATTATTATCCATGTAAATAATAATAATAATTGTAACCCGTAGTGGGTGACATGGTACCTGAGCTGCAAGAAAACGTTTAAGTTTTTATTCTGGATGAATAGAACTATTGGATAGCGATCTCAAGTGTGTGTTTCTATACATCAAGAAATTATAATTTTATTTTGTTTTCTGGGTGAAAATGTTTTGTGTATCTCGAGAAATTGTTTTTTTTTTCTAGGTAAAGACTATCTGAAAATTATTTTGAAATAAAATTGTTTAGAAACAAACTGTTTGGACATATGAAGAAAAAAATGTGTTATTATGTTTTGTGTATCCCAAGAATGTTATGTTCTTTTTTTTCTCCTAGGACAAAAGATTATTGGATAAGACTGTTAAAGAACTTTTTTTAAAAACGCCTCAAGATATTTTATTTGATTGTTTCAATTATTCCAGTGGTAACTAGAGAACTTGAAGATTGTATAATTTGGTCTTGCTGATTTTATGTTTTAAAAATGTTATGTTTAAAAATGAACTCCCTATACCGACACGTGTAAGAAATTGATGGTTCAATTGTTGCGTCAGCAATTTCTTCATGGCTTGTCGTTTGCTTGATGCCCATATAAGGTTAGGGTTTTTGTAATTGGTTGTAATTAGAAGTGTTGTAATTGGTTTAACATGGAGGTGTTTTCCGATTGGCGGTTTGATATCGAACGATTTCCGGTATGATGTGAGGTTCGCGTGTGCTACCGTTTTCTTGTCGTCTTTCGTTTTCGACCTTCGAAGGGGTCGGACGCGCGGTGCGCGCGGTCCGGGCCTACGGGGCCAACCTGCCCTAAGGTAAGCACGTTTAATTTTTTTTTTCTTTCTAAATTTAACTTTCGTGTGTTTCGGCCTTTCTTCTTAAATTTCGTGAAATGTAAATGTTCTTATCCTGCCAGGAAATCACCTCGAATCTTAGTTGGGGCTATTTCATTTATGCCTCTGTGTTACACGAGGCCACCTTTTGTTTGGAGGTTTTCCTGTTTTAAAATGTCTTTTATCCTTAATGTTGCAATGTGTTAATTTTCCGTCAGGTTGCCTCCAGTAGCTCTGTATAAAGAAATTACGAGAAAAGTTTGTAGTCGTCCTATGTTGGACCATCCAGAAGATTGTTTGTTATATCCTATCTGGTTTATTGTTCAAGATTCGAGTTGCAGTTGTATTTCTGTTTCCTTTTCACGAACTGTTTTCTATACGTTTCTGTTCTTTTCTTTGTTTTTCTAATTATATTTTATACGAAGGGTATGGGCGAGTACGTTCTTCTCCTTACAACATCCTACGATCTTACAGCCTCATAGGGTCCAAGTCCGCTTTCCACACTATTCCTGTCTGTAGTTGTCATTTAGACCTTTAAGTTTTAAGTATCCTATCCGCATCTTTTATTTCATTTGCGATTTTATTTTATGTATGTACCCTACCTTATCCTTGCTTCCTTTGTGTTTTCATAACTTGCGTGATACCGTTAATACCGTATTGCTGGTATCGGAATGATGGTGATGATTATCTTTTATTATTATTATTACTTCGACGTTCACATTTTATGTATCTTTCGGCCGCGAATATCAAATCCAGGCTACATTAATCAATCCAGGCTACAATAATAATAATAATAGTAATAATAATAATAATAATAATAATAATAATAATAATAATAATAATAATAATAATAATAATAATCTGTTTTAAATAATATTTCCATTAACTAAACAACGCCACGTGCTGTTCTGCGTTCTCGACAATACGACCACACGACCACACGTCTGCCCATTGATGTAACGTCACCACCTTCATAGCAGTGAGCTACCATCTAGGTGGCATTGAGCGCAGGCACGATACGTCACGTCGTCTTATTTCGTGGGCTCCATTTCGTTCGAATTTTACCTCTCTGGACTGGAAGATTAGCTCACTGCATACCTGAAAGGGGCAACATCCCAATAGAACAGACAAGTATTGATGTGATAGTGGTAAAGGATAGATAGACCTTATAACAACATAAAGACTAATAATAAAATAATTAATATATAACTAACTAGCTAAGTTTACTTTTTTAAAGCGCTCATTGTTTCAATTATTGATAAGAAAATGCCTTGTTGGTGTCAGAAAAGCAAGCGTTACTTTTATATACATAGATTCTGACGAAGTGCTACTTGATATTTTATACACAATTGTTGATGAAAATAACGTTATTCTATTTGTATGAGATTATCAAAGTAATGGTTAAGATAATCCTAAAGTAGTGTCTTCTACATTAGAAATAGAAAATATTATGTAAACCAGTTAGAGTTTCATGTTGGAAAGAACCAATACACACCAGCATATTGATGTCATTGTTGAACAGATGGACAAATTTAATTTTAATTTTTTTAAAGAAATTCAAAACTCTCAAAATCACGAATTCAGTTATGTGTTACACCATCTGAAGGACATAGGTTTGGCATAAAATTACTGATATTTTCATCTTTTTTGCTTTTCTTATCTTCCCATGCATATACATTCTTCATAAGTTATGGATTTATTTATTCTAACTCACCCAAACATCATAGCAAAATGTTGTGGACCAGCGAATTTTTTAATGTAATTTCATGATTCTGCGGAATTGAAATTGCAATTCTTAGTCTTACGTGCTTGAAAATTTAAATTTATAAAGTTACTGCATCTGGGACTCGAAATGTGCCCAAAATAAAAGATCGTTTTCTCTTGAAAATAAGTTGAAAATCTGTTCGTTTCATGAAGTAGAACCCACAATATACCAAAATATGTGAAAAGCACTATCGCAAAATTAAGTGATTTTTCAGTACTTCATTTAGCAATAATTCTTGAGATTATTAATTATAGATAGGCCTACACAACTTTTTAAACTGTCATTGATAGCTATTTGTAACAAGTACCTTATGTATTATTATTAAAATCTGAGAGGGCAATGTTGCCAGCCTGGTTGATTTCGAATGAAATAACCCAAGATGGTATTTTTTAGGTTTTTTTTTTTTTGGTTTCTACAATTGGCTTTACGTCGCACTGACACTTATAGATCTTATGGTGACGATGGGAAAGGAAAGGACTAGGATTTGGAAGGAAGCAGCCGTGGCCTTAATTAAGGTACAGCCGCAGCATTTGTATGGTGTGAAAATAGGAAATCATAGAAAACTATCTTCATGGCTGCCGACAGTAGAGTTCGAACCCACTATCTCCCGAATACACGCTCACGGCTGCGCGACCCTAACCGCAAGGCCAACTTGCTCAGTAACATGGTACGTATATTCTCAAATATTTCTAAGATCAAAATGTATTAAATAGTGAAGTCTAGTTCAAGTTAAAAATATAATATCCAATGCGAGCACAGCTACTGTCCTGAGGAAAAACTAATTTAAAAAATATTTTTGTGTAAAACTTATATTGTAATAGATCCTGATTGTTTCCAGGATTAAGACTAAATTTCTGACGATGATAGTTAAACTTGATTTACTTTCATATACAGTATTATCATTATTAAATGTTATTTACCTTGAAGAAAAATATCGATGATGGAAGCCTATTCAGGAACGAAACTGTATTTGGCTATCAGCCTTTTCAGATGTCAGGTTCGCCATAAGCAGTGACGACATGGTTGAGCTAGAAGGCTTAGTCATCTAGGCTGTGTTACTACGTAAGCCAAGCTTGAATTCTGTCGTAGACCACGGGATAGTCATGCATACAACTTAATTGGACGCCAGCTTCATGGAGGGGTGTGTCTTTCCATCTCGCGAGTAACCTTCCGCATTGAGGCGAAAAGCTGGCAATTTCACGATTGCCTGTAAATTATTATTGATAAAATATTTTATTACGAAAATCATAAGAAACTATAAAACGAGACGAGGTACAAAAATTTGACGCTGATTTTTTGTTTTGTTGTCAGGAAGTGTACATACAGGTCAGGATAACGTCCTTCCCGACCAAGTAACACAGGCACACCATAAGCAGAAAGATTACACACAATAGGCCTATCCCAAAATAGCATTATGTTCATTCGCCAACTTCTGTCGCCAGCAGAGTGCGGGAGCGAAATCATTGGGGGGGGGGGGGGAAGAGGGGTTCCCCACCCCACCGCCGATTTTATTTCAAATGTTCCTCCCCACCAAAATTAGCCGGGGGGAGGGGGAATTCTTTTATTATTAAATAATGAGGAAAATATAGAATACATATATTAGTGAATTCTTTTTACTGTGCATATTTTCATATAAATATCAGCAATAATGCACATAATATAGATATAACATAATGACTTCCATACCTTGAGCAATAAAGCAACATAGCGGTGGAAACTTCGCACCTGCAGCATATAGTTCATGTTTCACTCTGGGAAGTCCATCTGAAACACCTGGGCAAAAATATAAGTTTCTTGAAGCCCTCATCCTTTGTCATCGCTCCAAAGTAGCTAGAGCTTACACCACTCCCGTACTTCTTGGAGAGGATGTGTTTCCGATAGATAGCCAATATGACAATATTCACTTAAGGAGTGTACGAAATGACAAATTTCTGGGGCGGGAAGGGTAATTTACTTACGGGGTAATTATATATCTCCTCCTCCGCCATGTACTGCCTGAAATAACCACTAGTAGTTACGCCCTATGATCCTTCTTTCCCCACCATTTCTTTCTGATTTCACACCTTGGTCATCAGTGTTATTGTTACTTGCTCAGCACCACCCAGGGGACACGTATCGGGTAATTGTAATTCTTATGGACGTGAGCATTAAATACTCCTGTGTGCTAGCACATGAGCAAATGGATGCAATGAGATGTATCAGTGGCACTTGTTACCTGTGCTCAGCCACATTCCACCACCACTCCTAAAGAGGAAGCAAGTCTTGCTGAAAGAAGCTAAGTAGACCTGGACAACACCCCCACATTCTCTTCACCAGGAATTTCGTCACCCTCCATATAGTGGTTTCGACATCGGAGACCACCCTATATTACTGTTTGCAAACTGATGGTGGATCGCTTTGACATCAACCTCTCCTGGAAGGATGAACAGTCAAAGACTTCTGAAACACCCGCAAATGCCTTCCATCTGACGAAGAAGCTGAAGGTTAGTGTGCCCCCGCCTTGCATGATAACTGTAATGCCTTCCGAACAGATTGAGAACGGTGCACGCCTGAGGAATCAGCGTGCGACTCTGGTGAGGAAAAACATACCACTGAGCTACCCTCTAGATTTCTGTCATGAAAGTCCTAATGATATTTGCTTTACAACTCCTGATGTAGTTAAATATTACGTAATACAGTGCCTAAAAAAGTTTAAAACCACCAGCAAAAATCTGTTAATGAACTCCTGGCCCTACACTTATTGTACGATATTTTGTGGCTTATTCGTGTTGATATATACCTTATCAAAACCAACCTTTAAAATATCGAGTGGAGTTTAACACTTAATAATTTGTCAAACATTTTGGGAACATACAAACGTACACCACTTTTGGGTGTAAAATCCATCCTGTTTACTAAACTGTAGAGTGTATATGGCTACTTTATTTTTTCTAAATACCTATCCAATATACTGTATATTTGCATAAAAGCGTTTTTACAGGGGATGTTCTCTTTTAAATTTCGTATTTAAATAATAAAAATCGACTCCATACTTAGAAATGCTTGAAAAATCTTTGAAGTGACTACAGTCGCGAAACGTGCACTCCTCACATAGTACCGGTTTCACTCAATAGATGGGGGTCGATGAGAATTATTGCTAACTGGCGTCTTATCTTTGAGGTTACAGTCACCGCCCAAACCGGGTACTGAGTGTCGTGAAATATTTTCATCTTTGTGCTTTTAAGAAAATGTACACACTATTGGATAGGTATTTACAAAAATAAAGTAGCCACAATACCTGCTGTATTTTTAGTGGACAGGATGGCTTTACACCCCTAAAAGCAGGGTACTTTTATAGGTTCTCAAAACGTTTCAAAAATTATCACTCATAAACTTCGTTCTATAATTCATTAGTTGTATATCAACACGAATAAGACAAAAATATATGCAAACTAATTCTTACCATAAATGTAGGATCAGGATTCCATTAACTGAATTTCCCTGGTCCTTAAACTAAAATAACTTGAGGTTTAGAAAGAAAAAAATGTTATTTACCCAAATTAAACAAAGACGTGTTGCTCATATTACATGAAATATTTATGGTTTTCTGAAAGAAATTCTTCAGATAAATCTTCACATTAATCTCCTTAACTTGCTATTAATGAGGAAGTTTAAAAGTCGTAAAGATGTGGGATCATAAAGCATGCGTCCGGTAGCGCCTTCCGATCGCAGTGACATCACTGGTAATTAAAAATTAATTGAGCTCTAATATAAAGCAAACAGGTTTTGTGGAGGCTCGTTATTTGGGCCGTCCTTGTTAGGTTACTGGCTCTCAAATTTTCATTTACTCCGATCTAATTTGCTGATAGATGACTCTAGCCTATTACACAGTATACTAAAACTAATTGTGTTACAAGATTTGCATGCAGGACGATCAATTTCACAAAGATAATTCAAATTTGATTTATATCATATTACATTATTGTCTTCCAAGGCAATGAGCCCCGTTTGAGAAATCTGGGAAGAAACGTAATGCCTCGAAGTAATTAAGATGTGTTGGAAGACATTTTATTTTTTCGTTTATAGATTCAGAACGTGGAGGTCGCCTACTCCGTGTGTGAGAACTCATAGAATAATTGTGGTCAATGTACTGGTACGTCCAAAGAAGAAACATGGCTAGTCCAAACATTTCGTTTTTCAATTCAACATCATCCTGATAGTCAATTAGTGGGTATTTAAATTAATTAAATACGGAGAATATCTGATAAAACCGTAGGTACAAGGATCTTAAAAGCCATATAGTGTAGAGGAAGATTCTAAGCCCATTCCTTTGATTAAATGTTTTTGCAAATGACATGAAAATCTACAGGAAGTAATGAAGATAATGATGAGAGGAGAAAACACAGATGTTAAGATTAATGTCATTATTAATTAAAAATAAGGAAATAGAAGTGATTGAGTATTGCACTTTCCTTAGTTCTAAAAATAATTGCGAACGCGAGCGAACTCCTTAATTCAAGTTGGCGCTGTCACTTGATACGAACGCAATCATAAGGTCGAAAAATATCTGGAAAAGCAAGGACGTTAGTGGGATACCAAATGAAGACCGAGAGTCATCGCTTTCCATATTGCCACAAATGACTGTCAAACATGGACCATGAAGACATCTAACAGGAGAACAGCTGATAAGTTGTGAGTGTCACTGTTTGGATAAGGAAAAAACATTCATAAAGGGTACTTTATATTAGAAAAGGACACAAACGCCAATAATAAGGATGACGCCAAAGAGAGTTGTTGATGGGTCACGTGACTTCGGCGATGACTGTGAAAAGCCTTACTGTCCTTGGTTCGCGTCGTACGTTTCTCAATTAATGATTGTATATTAAATCTAATTTGGATAAAATTTGGTTGTTTAGGCAACGATAATGATAGTTGTTCGTGTATATGGAACATTACAGTATTCACTACACGTTAAGTATCTCTTAAACCGGGATTCCAGTTGCTGTGGACAGGAAAGGTAGCTCAGTGTTCTCCCGGTTCCGTGATGGTTGGTCCAGCTTAGTAAAATTTTCTGGAATATCCTAAATTCACTACATGAAGCACCATATAATTGCAGCGTGCCAGGTCATGAGGAGTCCTAGTTGCATATTTATTTCTGTCCAGAAACGGCACGTGGAGAACAGGTGGAAATATTCTCATTCTCACGCAACAGAAATCACACGTGTAGAAAGTAATTTGGCGTGGAACTATTTTTGCTGAAATTCCGTTTTAAGAAAAATTGGCGACGAAACTGCAGTGGTAAAAGTTAGGAAGTCGTAAATGAAACCATTTGGTTATTAGTAGTAAATAGTTTAGGCCGCAAAGTAGCCCATGAAGGAAAATTGTCAAAAATATGCGCTTGTTTGTTTAAACTCTATTATATCGACCAAATTTAAAGACTCAATTTTGTTAAGGAAACCCCTAATGCTTATTATCAGCACCGCTGCTAAACTAAACAATTATGTGTCAGCTCAGAATCAGCTATAATTTGAGGTGAAAACTGTGTCAGTAAATTATTGGCGGTAAATGCAAATGGCATGGGAGTGGGAGAAATATTTATAAAACCATGCCGCGCCATTTGGAATTGTCCATTTTGTCCAGTGAATTTGAGGCGGCTCAACGCATTTCAGAAAAACATTGCACACTTGTTGGGAAGACTAAGTCCCAAAGGGAAGGTAGACTTTGCCGAAGGTGGCTATAACATGATATCCAAGTGGAGACAGGTTAGAAGGTAAATCGATGATATTCCAAAATGTGGTATCATCATTTAGATTTAGGTTCAGGCAACAAACGGTTATTATAATACCACAATCCCGCAGTTGAATTAGAAAATATCATTTTTGTATCGTAAAGTATTGCGTGTGCGGTTCGATGATTTGACAAACGTGTTCGGTTCACGCAAGGAAGAAACGTGTGAAAGGCATTTCTATTTTTATGTCATTATTTTCGGATGAATGATATAAAATAAAAACATTTTTTTACCCAGGATAGGAATCCTGATGAAAGGAAGAGTATGTTTTGCAAGTCCACTTTCTGTCGAAATAGCTAGATAACAGATTTAGAGAGGCTGGTGGACCCGTAACGATGCAAGGCCACGTACGACTTCCAGATATGTAAGCTACCCTTTATAAAGTGCATTTGTTTATTTCATTATGTCACCATTTTATTTGTGTATTTGTGACACACTTTGGCCACCCTTTTTATTTCGTGGAAATGTCAGAGGAATACGACGAAATGCCATTTTATGTTTCTTGGATAATCGGTATAGATCCGCGAAACTAGCGTGAGAAATATTGTACATAAGTAGATTTGATGGTTTAAAACGAATGTATTGTGTAGAGCGGAGTGTCATTTCCGTACGTTTATTTCCTATACTTGTTTGCCCAAGTTAAGGTATTAATTTATCACGAGGTTCTGTTCGTTGTAAAGATGCAATTCCTGTAAGTGTAATCCGTGGTTTACCATTTAGAGAGATTGTGTAGTAATGATGGAATGCCACCTGTTGAGGAGAGCGCGCCGTCATGTGTCGGAGCTGTAGAATTTGTCGAGGGATGTACAAGGCGAAACTGGTGTGTGATTTGTGACAGGGAAGTGTTATTCCAAAGGTCTGTTTAAATCTGTGTAGAATTGATGAGAGGAAAACATCGATAACATTTTGTAAGTCAAGTTGTGAGTTTCGGTTTTGAAATATTTTATTGTCAGACTCAGATATCCGAGAAGAGATGGTTAATTTGTCACAGATTGCTTTATGCAACAAAATAGTGGATCGCGTAAGAGAAATATTCTGTATTATTGTCGTGTAGAGAATTTGAGGTTGCAAGTGGTTCAAGTCTTGCAGAGTTAGGAGCAAATATGGCTCAGGTGATTGAAATCCTGTAGTGTTGAAGAGATATGTGTGCCGGGATTTTTCATTGTAGGGAACCCGAGGATTTATTATGTGTAATTTATTGATATGGGAACAGGATCATTCCATTGTGAGGATCACACGTGAAACCATAGGACCGTGGTGGATAGGAACATTTCAATTGACGTTTTAAAGTAAATTTTTTCGCATATTCTATGTTGGTTAAGTATTGTCTTTCACGCGAGTTGTTAACGAGGCGAGAATTCATGTTCGATACAGTTAGAGATAACGTGTTTTTTACAGTAATAACGAGAGGAGTCGTCTTTCCAGGTAGAAAACTGCCTGTTTTCGGCTAGCGAGCCCGCTCATTTGTCACAAAGAAATTGTAACTGATATTTTGTCATTTATAATAAATGTTTGGAAATAGATTTCATTATTATATATTTACTGAACGAATCAACGACTTCCCGCAATTACGGGTTGCCACAATGTAAAGCATATCAGGATAGATAATATTTTTATCACATAGAAATATAGCGATGATACGGATTTTTTAGGTTATGGAGTTCCGAACAGGTGCGATTTCAGGATGTGTACAGATCCACGTTTGGTGGTGGTAACTATTCTTTCGATGCTGTTCATAGGCAGGTCGAACTTCTTCCAGAATTCTACGAACAAGGCGGGTATTGCGCCACGAACACCAATCATTAGGGCGATAATCTCTACTTCATTCAGCTGATATTTATTTTTGTAGAACGGAATGGTGGGCGCGTAAATGTTCTGCTTTTCAGGATGAACTTCAGTAGACTGGTCACCATGGTGCTCGAATCGGGTGGTCGGATCGATAATGAAGCCTTTCTTGTCGTTATCTTTAAAGGCAAGTATGTCAATTCGTCTTGTACTCCCTGTCGTAGACAAACTGTGGACTTCTTCATATACACGGACGTTTTTGCTACGGAGTTCTTCTGCAATCAGTGATCTTATCTTGTGGTGACGTGAGTTTCTCAGTACTTCGCCGTAGGGGCAAGAACCCAGAACGTGAGCCAGTGTTTCTTTCTCTCTGACGCATCTGCGACAGAGGTTTCCGTCCTGAGTTCTGCCCAGGATAGTTCGTACTGCAGAAACATTTGATGCCATCTTGATTGCCTCTCGCCATTCGCTACAAGAAAGTCCCTGGCGATGCCTAATCCAATTATTGGCCGGAGTGTATTCTTTATACAACTCTACACCGATCCCCTTCTGAGGCAAAGAGCACCAACTTGCCATTTCACGACTTCTTAGTTCTTGGCGGATTTTTCTTGGATTTGGAAGATCACTGCATGTATTGGAGAATCGGTTAATATCTGTGATGTTGAGGGCCTGTAGACAATGCGTCGTTTCGGATGTCAGATCACGCATCTTTAAAACGTAGCTATTCCTGACTCGGCGAAGAGCGTTGCATGCGCTTATTTGTTGCAGATGTACTTCCCAGCTTGCTTTGAAAAGTCCGAGGCTTTTGAATCTTAAATCAGAATACAGAGCACTATCGGGTGTATCCGTGGGTAATTGCAAAATTTCCTTTAGGGAGCTCTTTACCATTTTGTCGGCGGTTTTCAGGAAGCTAAGCGGTACTTGTCTAATTTCAGCGGTCTGAAAAGCATACACGAGAGTAGGGCTGACTGCTTTGTTCAAAACAATGAACTTTTGATCAGCCTTTAACAAAGGTGAGGCTGTAAGCACATCTAACTTCTTGTGCAAGGTTTTTAAAGAAGTGCTCGCATTAAAGGTTAGTGTTTCGTTAAACGTGACGCCAAGATATCGAATTTCTTCTCTTTCTCTAATAGAAATGATCCTAAAATTGTCGTGCATATCGAGCAATCCGTCCACGAGTTTCGTAGAGTTTAGTAGAGAATTTTAGATTCGTTATAAGTGCGACTGAAATTATACTATATTGTGTTATGTTTGAAAATAACCATTTTCAGGGGTGTCAAAATTTGATAATTTATAGTGATGTTGATTCGTGTTGATAGGGATTGTCTAAGGTCTTGCGATTACTTTATATGAATGTCACGATAGCTTGTCAAACCATAGAGTTCGTGATGGATAATGTGTTGTTGTTGTTGTTGTTGTTGTTGTTGTTGTTGTTGGTTTCCAAGGCACAAGCGGAGGTTCATGTGGTTATGAGGTTATGCCTATGGAGCACATGGAAGTGCAGTAGTCCATTCACTCTAGAGTTTGGATGAGGTGCATAACGACACTTGAGTCTCATCAGCTGAAAATATAGGAAGGAGGTACCGGAATTAGTCCAAGGGATAACCGCAGACGTTATGAGAGATTGACAAGGGTTGTTGCATTTTGCGTTGTGTGTAAATTTATGCAGATTATAGGATTTACGGTTAGGATTATCCAAGCTAATTTCTTAATAATTATTAATAGTGTTATAATGTAAACGTGTTGAGTGACATCATGAAATAAATAAATAAATGGCCCCGATAGTTATGACAACGTATTTCATATTCCAGCTGGAAAACAAGAAAACTATGAGCATAAACAATATACAAATATTTATGTTGAAGGTATGTTTCTGGTAAACATATCAAAGTGATAACGTAAATTTAATTGAAACAGTTAGGGAGTTTAAAGAAACCACTTCGTCTGGGGTAGATAAATTTGTTGTTAATTACGATTGTGAGATTACTTCATTTATTAATTTATTAAATTCAGTGAAACCGTATTTTGAGAATTAGCTTAAAACAACTGACTAACTTTAAAAAGTGTTCTGGAAATAGTTTTATTTGCTGGGAAATTTCATCATAATAACGTAACGATTAAGGGGACATGTTCGATAGCAAGGGACTTACTGCCACAAGTGTTGTGAGCGTTTGTTGTTGTTGTTATTACTATTATTGATTTTGATTTGTTGAGTACCAGATGTGCTGATGATTTACTAACGTGGAAATTTTGGTCATAAACTACTTTAACTTAATTGTGTTGAGCCTTCAACCTAGAAATTTGGATAGTCATAGGGGTCATAAATCTCACCGACTTAGATTAGGGCCAATTGCCATTATAGCATAATTTTCTCACAGTCATCATCCACAATAATTTTTCTGTACATCACAAAGTTGCATGTCGGTCCATGACATACTCGTATGTCACATCGATTCAATTAAGGGTCCATGCGGTACAACCACTGTGTGGCACATACCGATTTTACAGCCTTAATTATACCAAGAGTCCAGAGCTTGTGTTACGGGGGCTGGATCATCACGAATCATTATGGGGGTACATGCAGTCTCACATGGAAGCCGATCTTAGGGATTTCCAGGCTTTCTTTATTTAATTCTTAAATTAATACGGTGGTTTCTAGTAAGGATGCCCCTTAGACAATTGAGTTAAGGTCTCCAAAGCCAACGTCTCTCATCACCGTCGTTACTATTCGTGTTTTTCTAAACGGACAGGATTGAGTTCGTTGATCAGCTGTTGTGAAATGACACAAAATTATTTTATGTCGTTTCGAATGGTCAATAAACCTATACTTTTAAATCGAGTATTCTCATTGTAGAAATTATTTTTAAATTACTTAAATCCGCCTCTTACTTAAGCGAGTGACGAATAACATATAGACGACCCAAGAGAAAGATCTCATGCCGATCTGCTAATAGGTGTGGAAGGTAGGTATCCTCCGAAGGACCTTAAAGTGTTCAATACGAATATTCAAGTCAATTTGTTCAACTGTTTCTTGTGCAACCTGTTGCAACGACGTCACAGACCAGAGACAAACAGACATGAAACCTCTTCGCTTTTATTTATTTATTTATTTATTTATTTATTTATTTATTTATTTATTTATTTATTTATTTATTTATTTATTTATTTACGTTTATCCTCTCAAGTGGTTTCTTTCCTGGAGCAAATAGGCTGCCCCTAGTGAATAATAACACAGAATGTTTACCTATACCAATATAGAATGTTCTTGGAAGACTCAGAAATGAAGTAAAAGAAAGTGTAATGAGTTTCAAGCGATTGATTCGAAGTCTCTTTCTCAAAAAAGGGTGTTCAGTACCTTTGCTGATTTGATCCTGATTCAGTCCCCAAAGCTCACCCCAATATTTCTCTGAAAGTTGGAAGAAGAATTAAATGGAAAATTAAATTTGCAGGAGAAATGGGTTTACTGTCAGGAAGTTCAAACTCTTTAAGAAAAATGGCTCAGTGATGAATTATAAATTCCTAGAACATGATATGAAAATCACTTTCAAGGTGATGAAATTCTGATAATAAGCAAGTACCTTCCTGCACCGCATATTTCCATAAATAAACAAACCAAAAATTAAATAATTGAAGTACTGCTACGTGAGGCAAATATTAGCGAAAAATCTTTGGCGCGGAACTGTTAGCAGAAATCGCGTAGCTACGGCTAAACGGGTATTGAGCAAAAACCAGTCTCTGATGTGTCACAATACCCGGTCCCTCAGCTAAGAATTAGCTCTTAAATAACTACGTGTGGCGTGTTACAATGTATTATGACTAGGCCTGGATTCTGAACAAAGGTAGCATAGAGGAATTAGAAGCCTTTGATGTGTGATGTTGGCGCCATTTGTAAGAAATAAGCTGTATACAGACAATGAGCAATACAGATGTGCTAGACCAAGATAACGAGGTACGATGGCTGATTAACCAGTTCCAGCGGAGATCGTGGTGGCTGGGGCACAGACTGGGATATGGTGGACTGATGATCGATGTACTAGAGGGTAAAATATCTGGAAGGTGGCCCCCCTGGAAGGCTACAAAACACAATTATGGGGACGTTCCTTGCAGGTACTGTACCCCATCGGGCATCGACAGAGTACATAAAATCCTGCTTCATAAATATGTCACGGATGGATATCTTATGGATGAAAAACTTCGGATTATTAAATCCGGGCATCAAAGTCCCATCCTCCCTATTTTCATTCAGAGCAACGGCTACGCTCGAGAGCATATGGGTCATGGTTATGTCCGGTGGAAATAAAGTGGGTATGTAACATAAATATCTTGAAAATAGGGCACTATAGTAAGAGGGATACATTAATATAAGAAATTATAAGAATTTTACCTAATTCAAAACACAATTCTAGTCACTGAGAGATCATTAGGGAAAACTTCTATACACACGTGAGATGCCAAATAATTGCCTGCGCGGCAATTTTTAAGACACACTACACTTAAATTATCGTATGGTTATGCCATTTCACGTCTTTACGAGTTCATTATGCCTTCTTGAATTGCATTCTGACATTCCCAAACTGAAATCACTCATCACTGCATATATTACAAACTCAGTCATATATTAGGGATTTTCCCCTTTCACATTCATAATTATATCATTTGGATATTCACTGTATGGTGAATGAACTCATAAATTACATGAAGACGGTAGCATTTCTAATGTTTTCTTTTCTTAAGTCGCAGGTTTGAGAGTATCGGACGCATACATTCCTTATTACATCAACAAATTTCCTAGTCATGAAAATCCAATCGTCGCCTATCATTAATACTGTAGTTCCTATTAATATCACACTACATATTATCACGCTACCGAAAATACGTGTCTCTCCGGAGTAACGAACTTATTACTAATATTTTCAAAGCAGATATTACAAAGCTGGTAAGCCTGTAACGCCAAAATGAATCATCATACAAACACACAAAGCACAAACAATAAAATGCATAATATGTAAACAAGATAATAAATACACTCCACTGCTTCCAAAATCTGTGATCACACAGAGTCTTCTGGGATCGATCCAAGGACTCCATACAAGTCGGGTGTCGAACCACGCCTTCTTGAGTTCGACGTGCTATCTGAAATTCCCTAACTATGACTTTATTTTTAATACCCTAATGGGAGGAGTTCATCTACTACCGGCTTATTAAACACAAAGCCTTACGATAGTAAAGACCAATTCTACGCTAGCGAATATTTAAATGCTGTGTTTTGAAATGGGCGAGACTATCTCTACAGGTCAGAAGCACCACATGCTTCGGGACAAAGCCCTAGTCTGGAGCCTCACATCCTTTTCTTCACCCCTCTACAGTGAGGCCATAAATCACTCGCCTAAGGAAAAAACCCCTGGCTAAAAACAGATGAGTGGATATACACAATTTCATCCAGAATAAACGATTAATTATTAATTCGTTTATCACATATTTTCCGAGCATACTACCCTCCATGGGCATTATTGACATATCATTCACTTTCTTCCAATACCTCAGTGAATTACACTACTGGCTTACATTATTATAACTATTTCTCATGTTCTGCATATCTTCACATATATTATATATCACCTCCAATTTCAGACATATGTACTTAATATCCACACTATTCAAATACATTCTAGAATATATTAAAATGACCTTTACCGACAGGGATTTCAGTGTAATATTTCACACACACGCGTATTTCTCTAGATCCTTGGTTCGCACCTTGGGTCATCGTTTACCTTCTTCACTTATCAGCATCCTTAAACTAAGGGAGGACGTCTATAACCATGCAATATTTTAATTTATGAAGCGCCTGGACAATTAATAATCGGAACTTAAGAAGAAAACAACAGCTGATTTAAAATGGAAATACATAGAAGTCAGCTGAATTATTTATCCGCCCATCTACGATTGCTTCACTAAACACACATAACAACTTATAGGGCAGTACTCGGGGATAACTTTGGTGATTAACTAGTAATCACCCAGAAGACAAAAAAATAAAGCTAATAAAATTGTACCCCTTTGAGTATCGTATATCTCGTTATTTACTCACTATACATGTAATCAAAATGCATGCAGCTGAATTTATCTACAAAGTAAAATTATCATATTAATGCGACCTTTGACGGATTTCCATGCTAAGGTATCATTGGAATGTACTTATCATTTCGGTGTGTAACCTGCTGTCATATGGCGACACCCATATCGATTTAGTTATTCATGACCGCCATCTCGCTCGCAGAAGGTCCTGGATTCATCTAGCTCCGCATTGACTCCATGATGTACTGGAAATTGCTTCCTCCAAGCCGTTGAAATCCCACGCGGTCCTTCCACTCAGGAATACTGCTGGCACACAGGTACGTTCTGGTAGTTGTAGGTACTGGGTTCAAGGGGCACTCACATACATTGAACACAGATGAGAGACAAGTTATTTGAAGTACTGTTTATCTGACTTCAAGATAAATGCGATAATGGTACTGACCACTCATAGGCTCGAGATGGACTACCATAAGTAGCGATTAATATCCCTGAAGATCGTCACTCGCGCCCCGTTCATTATATATAGCGACAGTTGATCATTTGTCTATCCCTAATATGAGCGTCACCCTTCAATTACTCATTCCTGGCTAATATGACTTTATTAATTCAGTAGCGTCCATAGCATCTGATAATGTCACAGGAGCTAACTATAGCACACTGATCTTTAGCTTTCCTACTTACTGTCTTGCTGCACACTGACGATTACACATATCACATTAATATATTGTATTCACTCTATAACAGGAGTAGAACTAATCACCGTAATTGATGTATCACACAATGACTGTAGAAAGAAACACTTAGTCTGCACTATAACGTGAACTACACGAAGAATGATATAGAATAAGGTGATGTGTGCAGGACGAAGCGCCTTATACTGTATATTCGACCAGTGGATTTCGCTAGGGAGAGGAAATGCCCCATCCCCACTTTGGCATATTAGCTAGACTAATAGTCATCTCCCAGAGTCCAATAGATACTCAATTTTTAGCTCTCTACACCATCTATCTACTGAACTAGGTATTTTCATTCACATCAGATCGCAGGATTCGTGGTAATTACGAATGCGTCCTTTGTATTTTTGGCGCGCTGGGTGTGGATAATGGGGACTCCCCACTCTGCGATAAAAAAAACCCAAAGGCAATCTAGTCTTCGTCACTGCGACGCTGTCTCAAGAGGCGTTATTAAGAATATCTCGAGAAATAAATCATTTAATACTGCAAATTATGCCAAATTTTTCGGAGTCCGCTGATCCCTTTTATGCAGATTTTTTGGGCTTGTGACGAATTATTATTATTATTATTATTATTATTATTATTATTATTATTATTATTATTATTATTATTATTATTATTATTATTATTATTATTATTATTATTATTTCATTTCAGTCAATTACATACTATATAATTTCAACTTTTTCATCTTCTTCTGTATTCTTTAACAACTGCCTAGGATTCCCGAATATGTCATTAGCGTTCTTTTATCTCCTCAGTCCACCCTTTTAGATCAACATTTTCAGTTTTTCCTGGAAAATCCATTGTGGTTGAAGTTTCTCCTTACGGGGTTCCACATCCGAATGCTTTCATGAGTGATCCCCACTTCTTGCTTGTCCCTCTTCACCTCAATGGAGTTGGTCCCCTGCTTTTCTTATCACGAAAAACAGGTGAAGATCCTGTTAATCAACCATTCTGTGCACCTTCGAGTCAAGTGACCATAATAGGCAATCTTCAAATTCAGAATTGCGTCAGTGATTATTATTATTATTATTATTATTATTATTATTATTATTATTATTATTATTATTATTATTATATTTTAACACCCATCCAGTACACTTTATAATCTCCTATCTCTTCCTCGTTATCTCCCCTTACCCGAATATCATTTACTCCTAGCACATCCAGACTCATCCTCTTTGCTGACTTAGCCAGTTTTATTATCTTTCATCCGTAAACCCCATTAACACTTATAACTCCCCATCGAATTCCATTATAATCATTATAAAATATCAAAGCTATCTTATTAACAGTGCTGATGCTAGTACTTATTATTATAATTAATCTTGATACTAATTAATAAATTCCATTCCGTTCACCAAGTTGTTTCCAATTAGGCCCTCGCCTATCCAATGGGAGTGGGGCTCCGTTACTCCCGTAAGTCTAAGGCTTGCTTAAAACGTTCTGAGAATGCTAGCAGGATGTTAGGATGCTACCCTTACTTACACATAGTCCAAGTGAGGATCTCTCCTCTGACGAGTTAGGGACCACCGCTGGAGTATAGTCCTAGCCGCCTGAGCATAAGGAGGATCATGTCTCAGAATATGTCCGAGATGCCCACTCCCATTCCACAGCAACTGGTATCCAATCTCTCAGGACCACTTACTAGGCCACTCATCCGTTGCCCATGGTTCATGAACTAGGACGTGACTGCAGTAACCCACAGCATGAACCATAAAAGTCTACTACAAACATTCTTAAATTTAGACTTATATCATCATCATTTTACGCCTAAATGTCGTAAGTTCTTAAAACGTATCAACAGAGGATGGTTACCTAGTGGCACTTTCTCTTGAAAAAACAATCACCACTACCACTTTTCAACGATAACACTATTTTGACAAAATAATGTTATTAATTGAGGTGTACATTGTCTCTTCAGCTTCCACTCATATCTTTTAAATGGCATTACTGCTGCAATGAAAATACTAAACCGTCAATGATGGTTAAAAAGGAGTAGTGATCTGTAAGGTTTGAATGCATGTTGAACAAAATAATGGTAGACAAAAAGAATGACAACACGAAAAGACAAAATCTCCACATATTCATACATTACTGTCTTCAAATAGATGGGCTCTCTCCTTATCAATCCGAGTTCTTCTACACCCCGTTTCTTCTCAGCTCCCAATTAGATACTTTCTACTTCTCAGTTCCAACAGGAGAGCAACTGCCCTAGATATTCAGTCTAAATATGTGAAATATAGGACGAGAAGAAATTCGGAAAAGGGAAGAAACAACAATATGAATACAGATGGTAAAATCCTAGGAACACAAGGACAGGCATAGAAAGAGTAAAGAAACCCAATGTGTCAATAAAAGTAATGGAAACGAAAAAGCAATTTAAAAAACAAGTCGTACATAGAATGATAGGAACATGCACACGAACAGAAAAAACGCATAATACATGGGAATAAACACAATGAAGAGCACATAAAGATGTGGAGATGTCCTTTACTGTTTTTCATATTTGTTCTTGTCTCCTTCCCACATCTTTTCATGTTCCTATTTCACCTAACTGGGACAGTCTGAAGTTGTGTTGCTCTAAGAAGGTAAAACAATGTGAGAAGGATATCTTTTCACATCATTTTTCTTCAACAGCATTGGAGCTCGTATGGTGGCAGAAGCATTAGTATCTTGGGTTTCAAAGTAGATAATAAAATTTGCTGACGACCAGACAATTCTTGCAGGAAGATTCATCACGTTCCAAGAAATGATGTCACGCATTGCTGAAATGGTGGGTAAATACGGTGTGATGATCATTATCTCAAAACCCAAGTGTATGGCAAGTGTACAATCACTTGTATAGCTTCAGTTAAAGATCCACAGCCAGAATATAGAACACGGGAGAACATTCAGTTACTTCGGACAGAAGTTCACTGATGGTGGCATATAGCCTACGCTACAAAGGTGTCACATTACGGAAGCCAAGGCTACATAAGCAGAAACACACACTACCTTGCACCAGTAAAAGAAATCTCCACCCACGAATTAGGGTGCTACACTCATTCGTATACTTCTAAAACGGGGACAATAAACGAGGCATAAATCGGCTATATGGAAGCATTTGAAATTTGGTGCATGTGTAGGATGATAAATATCTCGTAAAAGGATATCTCTATACTCCGCACGGCCTTACTTCTAAATTGAAGTTACGCAAAACAAATGACTATCGTCTTTCCTCTGTTGCCAGCGCTCTACTGCCACGAGAACAGCTGATGCAATACGACCTTAGTAAACAGGCCTTTTAAATTGTAATACAGTACTCAGAAAAACGAATGAATATGGATTGAAAAGAAATTCACAAGAACTACACTTTCTAACAATATCTGGCACTAAAGGAGAATGTATTATTAACAATAAAAGAGAATGAGGAAATAAGACATCACTAACGGCTAATGGCTGGGACAGAAAAGAGGTTATGGCCTACAAAGGGAGCACTCTACTGATCTCAGAGTCACTGGAACCCTCCAACAATATGACAAACACACTAAATATTGAAGGAAAATGCAAAGGATCGCGAACCGTACCGAATACCATTCACGCTGAGCGAGATGGGTTAACCACGTGGTGAATGTAAATATTAGAGTTGGCAACTAGGTTTCGAGATCGTGCTCTGCCGATATAAATCGATATGAACGGCAGCTTCAGCGCATAACCACCAGACAGAGCCAAAATCTGGTAAAACGTCAATTTAGAAGTAGAGCCGTACGGAGTATAATTCCAAGGCCCGTAAGATAATATGCCGGAAGATATTCAGTATACCTCATGTGCAAGCGGTGTTTCTTCGGGTAGGACATGTAATGCACCATTCAGAATGTATATAGATTGTAGCAAAAAGTTTCTTTTTTTAAGTTGTTTTACGTCGCACCGACACAGATAGGTCTTATGGCGACGATGGGACAGGAAAGGGCTAGGAGTGGGAAGGAAGCGGCCGTGGCTTTAATTAAGGTACAGCCTCAGCATTTGCCTGGTGTGAAAATGGGGCACCATCATCAGGGCTGCCGACAGTGGTGTTCGAAGCCACTATCCCCCGAACACTGGACACTGGCCGCACTTAAGCGACTGCAGCTATCGAGCTCGGTGAAAAATGTTTCATTGAAGAAAAGACACCATGTGGGTAAGCGTCATGCAGCTTCATCAAATAAACATACGAGCGTACGCTCTGCGGTGATGAAGACGACTGTGAAAGGCCACGCCGAAACTTGACGGCAATACCAGTCCTACCACCGATTACTGATCATGATAATGATGATGATCTTTCTAGTATGGCTTGCTAAGTCATTAATCACTCACTCCATCAAATATTTTCCTTCATTTAACATCTCTCTTGGTACAATATTTCCCTTATCCAAAAAGTCTCCGTTCCCTGAACTCAAATTCTATACCTCTCCTTATTAAATCGTCATTCGCGATATCAGCCAGAGGCTATTGTCACCTAAGTTGAAGTTGAAACACTGGTCACCTTAGTGTCGTGTTTAACTTAAGGGTATCGTGTTACATTCCAAGAACTGCCGTTAACAGCAGTCTTAAATTAATCTCAATTAAGAGACCACGCTAGGGACTTGACGTTTTTACTTCCTACACCAGTAATTTATGTTGTTAAATTTGCCCTGGCAGTTTTGATGCCAGCATTTTGATCGTAAAGTATTTTAACGCTAAATTGATTTATGGTATAAAACATTCCTAAAATTTAGAATTTTTGATTTTCGTACCGCAATCAAGTTGTTGGCTTCATTAACAAGTTCATTATTCAACCACCCATGCACAAAGTTCCCGTTATGCAGTATAGACCGGTTTAGTGAGACTGACAGAAAGAAGATACGTTTTATATCCAGCTGTTTAGAACTAGCCCTCTGCAGTCAAGTAATATATGAAGTTAACTCTCAATCAATACTTATCTTAAAAGCCCTTCGTTACTGACTTTTTAGACTAGCATAAAGCTTGGTAAAATGTTGCTGTTTGAGTTACTGTATCAGTCCATAGACTGGTTTGATGCAGATTCCTATGCCACTCTATCCTGTGCTGAGTTTTTAATGTCTACGTAACTACTACATATTTCTATCGTCGTTATATCTTCATTTTTGCATCTGTCTCATGCCACAGACCAGAATAAAATATACCTTCCAGCGAAGTCTCAGTCTTATTTATAGCTGTGACAATATGAAAGCTGGTGAAGAATGTGTGGTGCTAAGTAACGATTAGGGTTCGGAAGTTTATCACCTAAAGAAGTGAAAATAACCTGAAACTTAGCTTAATATGACCTAAAAAGGCAAACTATGACTTAAACATTTTAGTTATAGGTAGCAATTATTAGAGTACTACTAACATTGAGTGTGTGAAAAAGTAATGAGCGGTAATACAGCAGACACATTCAATCATGCAAACAGGCAGAGCTACAGTAAGTAATCAATCATTCAGATCCAACCAGCCTTCGAGCTGAAGACTTTACAGACAAACTACATACTATAGCCTATCTGCTCCAATCTGATTTTCCTATTCGTGCCCTGGAATTACCCCTACCTTCATCCCACCAATAATTCCTTCAAAAACTAATTGATCACCGAGCGAGTAGACGCGTAGCTTGGGTCATGTAACTATCAGTTTGTATTCGGGAGAATATTGGGTTCGAACCCTACTGTCGGCAGCCCTGAAGATTACTTTTCCCATTTTCATTCCAGGCAAATGCTGGGGCTGTACCTTAGTTAAGGCCACGGTCCCTCCCTTTCCACTACTAGCCCTTTCCTTTCCCACCCTCGCCATCAGACCTAGCTGTGTCAGTGCGACGTGAGTCAAAGTAAAAGAAAAATACTGATCAACTTAGGGTGTCTCAATTTTTTCCCTATCCGCTTATCTCTTCTTCTGGTCAAATTTCCCCAAATCGTTCCTCTCGCCGTGTCGTTCCCGAGCCTTTCCATTTGTGATACGATCCGTGATATGATCTGCGTTCTTCTGTAACACCACATTTCAAAATGTTCAATTCTCGTTCGTACTTCGCTAGATATTTTTCAACATATTGTTCAGTAACATTACCAACAGCAGTTTACCTAAGTTTATGCTAGACTACAAATTCAGTAACAAAGGATTGTTATACGAGAATGCCATGTCATGCTTTACACTGTGGATCGGTACACGATCACATTTTCACCAAGAAAAAAAAAGTGTTCCATCTGTCAGTGTAAAACTGAAAGTGCTCAACCGATTTGGTGCGTAATATTAATGGAAACGGAGCATGTCGGTCAACTTCGTTGTTTCTACCGGTACATGACAACATAGAGCTCCTGGAGCAGTTTTGTTCTTGCAACGGCTGTAATTCACCACTCGATTGCGGCAGGCCGCACAGTTGTGAACGAGGCAAGGGTAAGGGTGACAAGTGGTTCCCGTAGATGTGATAGATGATTTTATTTTAATCGGTATTCTGAAGGAGTACGATTTCTTCCAGAAGAAATAAATGTGGATAAAGCACAGACTGTATTTGGAAAATGATGAACAAAACATCTATGAAAAGATGCTAAAGAGAGAAAGGGAGACCAAGGGGTCTAGTGATGGGCAGAGTTCAGGAGACGTGTCGGAGAGGAATCGATATGAGTAACTGCAGATAGAACAACAGCGGGAAGATGATGAATGTGTGTAACAGAAGAGTAAGAGTAAGAGTAAGAGTAAGAGTAAGAGTAAGAGTAAGAGTAAGAGTAAGAGTAAGAGGAAAGGTAGGAAAGGGAAACATTGAGTAAAGGATAGGGAAGGGGAGATGAAACGGGGCCATGGGAGGGAGGAAAGGCAGAAGGAAGTAGGTTCTGCAGCCATCATAGAAGATAAAAGAGAGGAGGGTAGGGAACCTAATGATGTGGGTAGGGTTGAGGATCTAGTTAAGGGTTAATCAATTGTCAGGCACATGGGAAAAGTGGGTGGAGGCTAACGAACAAGAGTAGAGTGTTATCTAGAAATTATATTAAGGAAGATATTGAGGAAAGCAGAAAAGAAGGACGTGGGTCAGAAGAAGTTGCTAATTTTTCATGTTGGTACCAATAACGTAAGGCAAGCAGTAATAGGCACCAACATAGTTAGGGGTTAGTGGGATTTCCTTAATGCAGCACGGGAGGAATGTACGGAGGCGGAGTTTGTTATCAGAAGGATACAGTATATTGGGGATACTGACTGAAGAGTAATAAGGGATTTAAATGAGACGTATGGAGTGGATCTGCGTGGACACAGCGAGATATATTTTCAGATCTTAGTGGGTTGGTAGGAGATATGGATCTGCGCTCAATTGACCTTCACTTGAACCGAAGTGGCACGGTGTGTAAAAGGGAGTTTGTTTAAAAGGGTTAATAGGAGGTTACATTCAGAGAAAAGGGGTGGGCTAGAGACCAGCAATGTGAGTGCATGGAACTAGAAGTCAAGTAAGAATGACAAAAAGTTGTTGCTGTTAAACTGTAGAAGTATCATAAAGAAAGGAATAAAATAATATAATTGAACAGATATATACAGCAGATATTTTAATATGAAGTGAATAATGGCCAAAAAGTTATATTATGGATACGGATTTTTTCCGGAAACTAGAGTGTTTATCATGTAGGATAGATTAGGAGTGGTAGGGGCAGCATTCATACTGGTGAAAAAAGGTTTTCTAGCTATAAAAATGTTAGGATGAGAAACATGAAATTCTGTGTGTAAGACTCATCTCTAAATATAATAGGAAACTTGATGTTTTGGGGGTGTACAGACCTGGAAAGGTGACGGTGACAGTAGTGAGGAATTGTTATTTGATCAGCTTTGTAGATAAGGACACTGAAAGAAACGTGACTGTATCGCGTAATTTCAATTTATCACACATTAACATTGAAGGTAATGCAAATGACAGAAAGCATAGCCAATAAATGGTAAATAAGTTAATATGGGAAGGACAAACGAAGCTGAAAGCGATGGAAATAACTTCCAGGAAGATTACTCTAGACGTAGTGTTGTTAATATCAGATGAGCGCTATACAGAAACTAATGTGATAAGTGCTATAAATGATAATAAGTCTGTGTACATCGTAATGGCAAGAAAAGTTTTAGAAGTAGGAGTATAAGGCAGTAGGTATGAGTGAGATTTTAAAAAGGAATTATGATCGTTGTAAAATGGTACATAAAACTGTAAATAGTCTATGAGAGGTGTTTAAGTCATAAATGATGACGATTGTGATAGCAGGTATGTACCTTTAAAGGAGGTATGGAATGATAAATACTTTATATACAGACGTGTGCAAATTATTAGAATAATGCATGAATTTTGTGTTTCTTCCCTCGTTTAGTACAAAAACCTCTATACATATGAATATAAAAGTATGTTTCAACCTGTTTATGTATTCTTTGGTTCATGCAGTCCACTGATGTCCCTTTGGGATATCTGAGGGACACTTATTTCCTTCTCTGTAGAGGCTTCTAACACTGTTTATCGAATCAGCTGATGTTGTGGCAATTGTTGAATGTGGTTTCCATAGCTTTTTTCTAGTTGAGAGTTGAGTTCTTATGCCAGAATTGAAGCCTAGAAGTGTTTTATATTGTTTATATATGTCTGTATAATCCAAGTTTGGGATAAAGTTAGGTTTTGGATTTGTTTCCTAGTGAGTTTTTGAAGTGGTGAACTGAAGTTGTATCTTCTTGCAAAAGTGAGGTTTTGGTTAAGAAAACAGATCTTTCTCCCCATAAATTGGCATTGACTGAGTGTTAATTAAAGGAAGGTAGATATTCCCAACAAGATATTGCTAGGAAATTGAATCTTTCGCAAGTATCGGTTAGTAGAATCAGCTCTGCATTGAAATCAGGGGAAAACCGTGCAGACAAACGTAAGGGGAAATGTGGTCGAAAACCGATAATGAGCCCCCATATGGAACGAAAATTGATTCAAATGGCTAGGATGAATCTAAGAAGCACCAGTAAGGACTTGAGCAATCAAATAAAGAACTATGGAGTTGAAATATCTCCAATTGTCAGAAGCAGTCTTTGTGCTGCAGGACTTCCTGCAAGAAAGCCGAGAAATAAAGCCAAAATAACACCTACCATGGCTAAGAAACGGCTGGAATGGGCAAAAACGATGCATAATGAGCTTAAGGACAATTGGTAAAAGGTAAGCAACATGATATATCCCATAATTTACTGTTTGCTAAGAAGTAACTTCATCCTCATGGGTTAAGTGGATTTTTTCAAAAATTCAGTCAGAGGTGTACTGATTTACTTTCTTCTATTTTCAAAACATTCTGTTGAAAAAGCCATTCCAATAAGTGCTTAATATCTTGCAGGTAATCTTTTCTGATGAGTCCATATTTTCTGTGTCCGAGGAAAGCAGCCAATATGTGAGAAGGACCCCTGATGAGGCGTTTTCTTCAAACTGTACCACACAGAAAGTTAAACATCCAACTTCAGTGATGGTATGGAGTTGCATGTCAGTTCATGGATGTGGCAGATTATACATTGTTGAGGGCATGATTGAGCAGAATCAGTACAAGAAGGTGCTTCGAACCCGCCTGCTGCCTCAGATCAGGGATTAGTTTCCTGATGGAGATTGCATTTTTATGCATGATGGAGCACCATGCCATAAGACCAAGTCTGTTTAGAAATTCTTGGAAGGAAAACAGTATAATGACATTGCCTTGGCCTGGTAATAGCCCAGACTGCAACCCAATTGAAAATTTGTGGAGAACTGTGAAGTCAAGACTGAGGAAAAGAACAATAACCAGAATTGGCCTCATTGAAAACATCATTGATATATGGCATCGAGATGAAGAAATTCAGAAAATGTGCAAGGACCTTGTGTTAATAATGTCAAAGAGGATCCAAATGGTTATACAAAACAAGGGAATGCACTCAAATTACTAAAAAGGTCATTGTATACTGATAGATTATTATAATTATACTTTAAAAGTGAATTACTGTTAGTTTTATCATTTATTCTAATAATTTGCACACGTCTGTATTAAACAAAGAAATAAAGAGATTAAGAAGGAGTGTTGGGGAAGGTTCTGGAAAAGTAGAAATTAATTTCCACAGGAAATTCAGTTTACCGAAGAAGACAGCTAAGGATAAAATAATGATGAGCACAATTGGCAGTCATGTGAGTTTTAGTAAAAAGTGGAAGGGTATCTAGAGAAAAATTTGAGGCAGAAGTTCCAGGAAGTACTTCTCAGGAATCGTTAATGAGCAATGGGTATGTGTGAACATCCGAGTATTTACAGAAGATAGAAGTATTTGGTCAGCAGTAGGCCTATCTAAACATTATTGGATATAAGGATAATGTCCAGGTACAGGATGTGTCTAATACTAGCGAAAAACTGAAATTTATCTACGAGAACAAATATAATTATGAAGTGATACTGAACTTAAAAACTAGAAAAGCGGCTGGAATTGATATTTTAGGGTGTGTATATATATATTTACAAGTTGGTTTACGTCGCGCTGCCACAGATAGGTCTTACGGAGACGATGGGCTAGGAAAACGCTAGGAGTGGGAAGGAAGCAGGCGTGGCGTTAATTAAGGAACAGTCCCAGTATTTGGCTGGTGTGAAAATGTGAAACCAAGGAAAACCATCTTCAGGGCTGCCGACAGTGAGGTTCTAACCCTCTATCTCTCGAATACTGGACACTGGCTGCACTTGAGCGACTGCAGCTATCGAGCTCGGTGGGAACATACTAAAGACAATGTGTATGGTTATAGTACCATATCTGAAGTACTTATATGATTACTGTTTGCATGGAGGAACTATGCCAAATGAATAGAGAGTTGCTGCGTAACCCCAGTGTACAAACGAAATGATGATGAACTCAAAGCGGAAAATTATAGGCCGGTCTACTTGACATTTGTTGCGTTTAAGCTCTGGTAAAGCATTCTTTCTGATGATATTGGACTTGTTTGCGATATTACTAACTGGTTTGATTGAAGGCAGTTTGGGATTAGCAAAGGTTATTCCAGTGAGGCTCAACTTGTAGTATTCCAGCAAGATACTGTATAGAAGATACTTTACAGTAGATTCAGAAGATCAAAGGGACTGTATTGCTATTGGCCTATCCAAGACCTATGCCAGGATAGATCATGGGAGACTACTGCCGAAAATGAGGTTTATTGGACTAAACAAAAGACTAACTAAATGGGTTATAATATTAAAATAAAAAATACTAGCAATTGTACCCGTGCTTCGCTACGGTGTTATACGTATACATTGTATACGGAGTTCTACGTAAATTACTGCACATGCAGTAAGTAAGATTATATTAAAATGCACGTCTCTTAGCGCTATCGGAGAAACAAAACGGAGAAGACTACATACGTTGTTTCCGATGTAAGGTGCTCGTTGAGGAAATATAGATGATAATGAGAGGCCACATTTCCTACTGCCATTCACAATTGAGTTCGGGAATTTCTACAATAACGGCAGACTCACCTGCCAGCTGCCATCCGCAATAGAGACGGATAGTATTCATTATAATGACAGGCCCCCATTCTTAATATCAGTAGTAATCGAGTTGGAGATACTTGATTGAAACCGAGAAATTATGCGCTCTCTAAAGTTTAAAGAATCGAGATGCAACAATAAGGCATAGAACCAAAGTTGATCTCTGCAAATTAAGCAGTGGTGTGTAATATGCTTAGTGAAATGACATGCAGTTTAGAAAGCAGTTACCACGAAACGAAGGTCTGAACCGTCATTGAAATTGCCTCCATATTTAGATATTTTCCAGCGCCTTGAAAGTTATAGCCTACATTTAAACAGCCTGGAATAATCCCTCAAAGGAAAGAGTGTGCAGTGACCAAGCGAAATTATATTATATTATATTATATTATATTATATTATATTATATTATATTATATTATATTATATTATATTATATTATATTATATTATATTATATTATATTATATTATATTATATTATATTATATTATATTATATTATATTATATTATATTATATTATTATACATCACAGAGGGACGTGACGAATAAGGGACGTGTCGCATGTAGTCCACGAACTTTACAGAAGATCAATAGTATAAGAGAAAATGTAAGAAAACTGTTGTGGTTTCCCTATAGACCCCATTGATGGATGGACGGACGGACGGACGGACGGACGGACGGACGGACGGACGGATGGATGGATGGATGGATGGATGGATGGATGGATGGATGGATGGATGGATGGATGGATGGATGGACGGACGGATGGATGGATGGATGGACGGATGGATGGATACTCGTTCATTAAGGTTGTTTGATTTTTTTGGCGTCCTTCCTTCCGCATTACAATCTGTCTCCTGAAATGTCAAGAAGTAACACGTGTCAGAAATGTGATCGTCTCGAGAATCAGATCAAATGAGAACAAGATCCTACGATTTTGAAAAAGTTAAAGATGAACGTAGAACTCCGTAAGTGGAAAAGTGAATAATTTCCTCACGTTTTTCAACCAAAACGAAAGGGGAGTAAGGAAAATATTGTAGTGTACTTTTTGCGCATAAAAGTGCTGTCCCATTGTAACAATAGTTAGTCTCACTGCCAGTCTGGTATATAATAAAGTATGTTATATAGGAAAATTGTGCCAGTTATTGCATTTTTGTTGTATTTCCACCGCCAACTGCAAGTGACCTCACTACAAATGGATTTAACGCCAGCGATCTGAATCGACTAAAATACCTTGCATCATGTCAAAACATCCTGGGCTTGACTTATACTGTAGAATCTGATCTGCTGTCATCAGGAGATGGACCAGCTGTAGAATGTGTGGCGACTCGTTGCATAAATGGAGCAAAAGATCCTCTTCAAGCTGCGATTGTGGTGCAGAAAATTAGTCAGTCATTTAGGTCAATATTGCCCCTCAGATTCTTCTCTGGTGACCCACCTGAACGTGTCACGGCAATCACGACAGCGTCTGAGTATATTCACTATACAGCCACCATTAGCCTGTGACCCCTCTCTGTATGGAATTCTGGGTGTAATTATTTATGAATAACTTTAATTATCTCCAGTGTAGTTAAGTAAGATATGATTACTTCCTTGTTTCACTTCGTTAGCTGATTTAATAGAAATGTAGCCTTATTGGAAATACCTGAACTATTAGTTTATGTGCATAATTAAGGTACCACATTATTCCTCTCTTTTTGCTGGTTACCTTGCATTCTTTTCTAATCTGATTGGTGTGATATTATTTTAACCATGCACTAAATAAAATTTAAATCTGTGAAATGTCCTTTGTTGGGGAAAGAAACACGATCGATCCCGAGAGTGCACGGATAAACTGACAGGATTAAACAAAAAACTATAGTTCCCACATTAATGTGTATGCTGCTATTGTCTCTTGCTGTGGTACGTGGATTAGCCTTACGTTTTCTAAAACTAATTTTATTCAGTGTTGTTTCCTCTGTGTGTGAGTATTTTTCTCCCGTAAACTTTATAATTGGGAAGTATCTGCTTCCTGCGCCGGGTTCTTCTGTTTTAAGGTCTGTTCCATTGTTGTTCATTAATGGAACCTTGATCTAGATAAGGTCCTTCCAGTGAGTACGTCTCTTCTTGGAATGATACGGCCGGTATTGTGCTCAATTATTTCCTCTATGAACTAAGGTTTAGTGGTGTTAAGAGAGGATGTAGTTTGTACAGCTTTATGGAGAGTCTGAAAGCAAGTGCTGTCTCACATACTTGAGTGTTTATTTCAGTAAGCAAATATTTAATGAACGTTTGGTGATAGTGGACAGCCCTATACATACACAGCACGGTAACAGGTCTTATGTCAAATTTGCATTGCACTTATGTTTTAAGACCTCTAGAGGCTATAACGCGCTGGACAGAGAATGACGGTCAGACTAAAGTTTAACTCAGGAGTGACGTCTTAAAATGTTCCGATGTTTTAGGTTCTTCGACTGCATAATTGTTCTAATAGCGGACTTTAGATAAACTCTAATGATTAAATGTAGAAATTAGATGATTAGCTTGCAGCTAATTAGATTTTAAAACTTACGTAAGATTATGGGTAGCATCCAGTAAGTTGTAGGTAGATCTACAGAAAGAATTTGCTTTTTGGTCTTCTTTTTTCTTTTATAGTGGTGGGATCGTGGACTGGTGCGCAGCTGTGAGCTCACGGGAAATCAGTGTTTATTTTTTCCTACCATATTCTTCATGTAATTTATACACTCAACATTATATATTATTTACTCAAAACATTGAAAACGACATATTTCCCTCACCTCTTCCCTGTTACAATCCTTTAAATTTAGATTTAATGACATCCTCATTCCGTAAGATGCTACTAATGTAACTCACCAAGTTATTTAGATTTTTCACATATCCTTGTTTTGCCTATGTGTTATCCTATCCCTTTAACTAATATTTTGTCCGACTCGTTGGCTGAATGGTCAGCGTACTGGCCTTCGGTTCAGAGGGTCCCGGGTTCGATTCCCGGCCGGTTCGGGGATTTTAACCTTAATTGGTTAATTCCAGTGACCCGGGGGCTGGGTGTTTGTGATGTCCCCAACATTCCTGCACCTCACACACCACACATAACACTTTTTTTTTTTTGCTAGGGGCTTTACGTCGCACCGACACAGATAGGTCTTATGGTGACGATGGGATAGGAAAGGCCTAGGAGTTGGAAGGAAGCGGCCGTGGCCTTAATTAAGGTACAGCCCCAGCATTTGCCTGGTGTGAAAATGGGAAACCACGGAAAACCATCTTCAGGGCTGCCGATAGTGGGATTCGAACCTACTATCTCCCGGATGCAAGCTCACAGCCGCGCGCCTCTACGCGCACGGCCAACTCGCCCGGTACACATAACACTATCCTCCACCACAATAACACGCAGTTATCTACACATGGCAGATGCCGCCCACCCTCATCGGAGGGTCTGCCTTACAAGGGCTGCACTCGGCTAGAAATAGCCACACGAAATTTTTTAAAAAAACTAATATTTTGAAAGTTCATTCTTCGAAATAAATTTCTGTAGCCTCTCGTTTTCCCCTTTTTACATAGTCCAAGTTCTTACCTACAAAGTCAGGCCGCTAAATCGTTACAAATTCTGGGGAGGAGGAAGGGTTCTAATCTCCCCCCTCGTCACCCGCACCCCATGATGCAAAAGCCCTGAAGGGCCATGGCCTACCAATCGACCGCTGATCAGCCCGAAGACCTGCAGATTACGAGGTGACGTGTGGTCAGCACGACGAATCCTCTCGGTCGGGTTCTGATTTCTATATGTACCTATTTGGAAAATTACAGTTATTTAAATGATTGAGATCTAACTGCGGAACGATTTTTAACAAAAAGGCTATAATAAAATACGTTATATAAAACTAAGCTTACCTCAAAGAAAAATTCTGATCTGGCATTTGTCCTCGCTGTTTTCCTTAACTGATTAGCGTTTGTCTGTCAAGTTATGTCCAGAGACGACCTAATTATCGGATATATTAACAATCTGCAAGTTCAAAAGGTGCTCCATTAAGTTCAATTGTTACCAGAATCTGTAAAGTATTCACCAATAAGCGTTTTCTTTCGTCTGTTTTGATACTATGAGCAACACTGAAACCACGTTCACAAGCGGCAGTTGACATAGACACTCAATAAAGGCTTACAGAACAGCCAAATCATGTACTGTTTTTCCTTATACTTCCTCTATTGTAAAACAGTAGTGTCACTAACTAAACCTATAAACTCCAACTGCTTTGTATACATTAATATTACCGTACAAACCATAATTTTATTGTTTTCTGATTCAGAGATGAGGCACTGCATAATGCAGCGGAAGTCTGAAAACTGCGAATAAACAACCCTTCCCGCTCGAAATCCAAAGAAAATGAAACTGTTCAACTCGGTTACCATCAATATTTATTATTATTAATCATATATTTTTATTGTATAGTATTCCGTCATCAAATTTCACCATTAATATTATTTATCACCCACAATATGTCCTTTCAGCCATGTATTCTATTAGGATTAACCACATATACAGGATGAACTCCTCACACGCTAGCAATAAAAAAAGTATCTCACAAAAGTTCGTCCTGCGAGTATATCCGGCAGAAAATGGACGTTGAAGAGTGGCAATCTGGCAACACTGTAACCACATGTAGGGTAACTACTTCTGTCAGCACATATTAGTCGCGCTGTACAGTTGGTGCAGTGGATAGAGTTTTGGGTTAGCATGCAGGAGGTCGAGGGGTCATCCTGGGTCGAGGATTTCGTAAATGTAGTCCAGGTGGTATGATATCTGGGATCTTAATCGTCAACAGCGAATAAATTCACGTCCACGACGTGGAAAGGGCGCCTTTCAAAGCTGACCAATGAAAAGGATTGTTCGTCCATTTCTAAAATCGTAGTAAGTGCAAATGGTTTCTAGAGTACCCGCTGAAATCGCTGTTGACGATATGAAATGAAATGGCATATGGCTTCTAGTGCCGGGAGTGTCCGAAGACATGTTCGGCTAGCCAGGAGCAGGTCTTTCGAGTTGACTCCCGTAGGCGACCTGCGCGTCGTGATGAGGATGAAATGATGATGAAGACAACACATACACCCAGCCCCCATGCCATTGGAATTAACCAATTAACGTTAAAATCCAAGACCCGGCCGGGAATCGAACCCTGGACCCTCTGAACTGAAGGCCAGTACGCTGACCGTTCAGCCAACGAGTCGGACAAGCTGTTGACGATTAAGATGCCAGATACCATACCACCTGGACTACATTTACGGAATAAAAACATACGCTTCAACCCAGGATCGACCCCTCGACCTCCCGCATGCCAATCCAGAACTCTATCCACTGCACCAACAGTGCGCGAATTTCGGTTCACCCTGTATGTATTAGAATTAAGGATAAACATTTGTACATACGGCGAGTACAGTAGATGTCAACATGTAACAAATTCAGAAGCAGGCACAGTTGCGCAACGCAAGTATTAACATTTTTTTTTCTTTTTTCTCTTTTTTTTGTTTTGTTTACGTCGCACCGACACAGATAGGTCTTATGGTGACAATGGGATAGGAATTGGCTAGGGGTGGGAAGGAAGCGCCGTGGCCTTAAGTAAGGTACAGCCACAACATTTGCCTAGTGTGAAAATGGAAAACCACGGAAAACCATACTCAGGGCTGCCGACAGTGGGGTTCGAACCCACTATCTCCCGGATGCTTAAAGACCACATTTTACATGTCGCAGAGGAGATCAGCATAGCTGGGTATTCCAACAAGTTCACCAAAAATTGGTTTCAGCGCAAAGGTGTTAATACAAAGGTGTATAATGGAGCGGCCAGCCATTCCACCACACCTTAACCATATGGAAAATATGTGGGGCATCCTTTGCTGGACTGAATACGAAGGATGGAAGCGTACGATAATGTCAAAGAACTGAAATTCATGCTAATATATAAAAGGACACGGTAAGTTTGTTTGTTTGTATGTAACGGGTAATTCCAGAAGCTACTGGACCACTTTTTAAATTAATTTCACCATTTGAAAGAGAGTATAATTCCGGGTAACATGGACTATGCATCATCCAGGAATACCAAAGGACTCCCTGGAGAACAGTGATTTAAGGAAAAAATGGCAGGAATAATAAATTTGGAAGTTTGTGTGTTTGCCGATCTGTGTTTGATCACTTAGAAACTACTTCACTGATGGAGCTCAAATTTAGCGAACTTATAGCTGATACCTTTGGTTAACACATAGGCTACTCACTATCGCACCTTCTTTTAAGTAGGCTATTTATTGGAAGAAAATATAAAGCAAATCAGAGCTAAACGTACACTTGAGACCCTTAAAATTGAATACACTGTCTAAACTGTTAGTCCTATTCAAAAATTGACCACACCGAATGTACCTAAAAATCAATTTCGGTACATAAATATTCTTAGTATCTTAGTACAGAATAAAACGTTTTACTGTGTTTGGCGCATGCTTTATCCTCAATCTCCTTGTCTTGGTTTCTAGCACATGAAAAATGATCGTGCTCAAATTTGGCAAGTATACTACTGGAACCTTTGGTTAATATACAGGATGAAGCGTAATTCGCGCACTCGCGCAGTAGCAATCTGGCAACACTGTAACCACATGTAGGGTAACTATTATCCGCACACTTTATCTTGGTGCATTTGTGTACGGGGCTGAAGAGTAAGGAGGGAGCTGTCCAGGTATCGATAGTGCTGTCTGGTGCTGCCAACTGAATGAAAATGAAATCTGAATTGAATCGAGAATATGATCGATCGATATGAAATTTCTCAACCGTTATCATCTTAAGCCAACAACTAAGTCGCATACACACTATATAACATTATAAAACATTTCTCGATGCGAATCTTGTTCGTAGCATGAATTCTATACTTTGGATTTGTTGTGTAAACAACAACAGTACTAGTACGTAAAGTGTACGCCAGATGTCGCACAACGATGCTTAAGCGATTCATAGTTTGTGTTTCAAAGGTTGCCACTACGAATCTCGAAGATCGCCGAGGTTGACCGGTTCAGCACTAGGGTGTAAATGCACCAAGATAAAGTGTGCGGATAATACCTCTGTCAGCAGAAGCTAGTCGTACTGTACAGTTGGTGCAGTGGGTATAGCGTTTTTGGTTAGCATGGAGGAGGTCGATGGTTCGATCGTGGGTTGAGGCGCATTTTTTATTTGCTAATTTCCATCTGACATTACCTACTGTAATACAGTAAGACACCGTTTCTGAGGTCACATGTATCCTACATTTACAACATTTTGTAACGCTGAAACATCATCATCATCATCATCATCATCTGTTTACCCTCCAGGTTGGGTTTTTCTCTCGGACTTAGCGAGGGATCCCAAATCTACCGCCTCAAAGGCAGTGTCCTGGAGCTTCAGACTCTTGGTCGGGGGATACAACAGGGGAGTATGACCAGTACCTCTCCCAGGCGGCCTCACCTGCTATGCTGAACAGGGGCCTTGTGGAGGGATGGGAAGATTGGAAGGGATAGGCAAGGAAGAGGGAAGGAAGCGGCCGTGGCCTTAAGTTAGGTACCATCCCGGCATTCGCCTGGAGGAGAAGTGGGAAACCACGGAAAACCACTTCCAGGATGGCTGAGGTGGGAATCGAACCCACCTCTACTCAGTTGACCTCCCGAGGCTGAGTGGACCCCGTTCCAGCCCTCGTACCACTTTTCAAATTTCGTGGCAGAGCCGGGAATCGAACCCGGACCTCCGGGGGTGGCAGCTAATCACGCTAACCACTACACCACAGAGGCGGCTAACGCTGAAACAACGTAACGTAACGTAAGGCCCTAACGAAATGTAATGGACCTGAACTAGGCAAGAATAATAGTTGGTACTAATCTATGGGACCATTGGAGGAGGGTACAAAGAAAATACGTTTCACATCTAGTAGATGAAGTGGTGCGAATAAATTCACGCCCACGGCGTGGAAAGGGCGCCTTTCAAAGCTGACCAATGAAAACGATTGTTCGTCCATTTCTAGGATCGTAGTATGTAAGGGTAAATGGTTTCTAGAGGACCCACTGCAATCGCTGTTCACGATTAAGATGCCAGATACCATACCACCTGGACTACATTTACGAAATAAAAAACATACGCCTCAACCCAAGATCGACCACTCAACCTCCTGCATGTTAACCCAAAACTATATCCACTGCACCAACTGTACAGTACGACTAATTTCTGCTGACAGAGGTAGTTACCCTACATGTGGTTACAGTGTTGCCAGATTGCTACTCTTCAACGTCATTTATCTGCCGGATATACTCGCAAGACGAAATTTTGTAAGAGACATTTTTTTATTGCTGGCATGTGAGGAGTCGCGCTACGACGCTCGAGGCGCGAATTACGCTTCACCCTGTATATTGTATCTTAAGGGGGCCATGCAGGGAAACAAAATGCGAAGCACGTCATAGGAAAATATGTGCCCAGGCCTCCAAAAAGTAAATAACCTGCCAAAACGGTTATTCCTATTAAATAATGGAGTTAGCGAGTGTTCTTAAAAAGATACTTCCTAGAGAAAGGTATGTAAACATTTTCTTCGTAATTCTAACAGTATTTCAGAAAAAAATGCAGTTCTATGGTTTACTACTACACTATCTCTAAAACGGACCATGTAGCGAAAGAAACTGTGAAACAAGTCAGAAGAAAATATACGCCTGGGACCCTTAAAAGTGAACAGTCATTCTGAATAGTTAGTCGTATTAAACAGTGGAGCAGAGCAGGTGAACTTAAAATTCGATTTTCCAGAAAAAATGTAAATGAGAATTTTCTTCGTAACTCTAATAATTTCCGAGAAAATAACATTTCTATGTTTTGGCGCATACTTTTGGGAGTTGGAGTGTGGTAATAATAATAATAATAATAATAATAATAATAATAATAATAATAATAATGGCCTATGGCCTCCGGACAGGCCTGATGCAGGTCTTTTTCTAGTAGACGGCCTCTTAGGCGATGTGCATGTCTGTGAAGATGAGGGCCCTACCTAGGATAATGTTGAATACGCCACACACACACACACACACACACAGCCCCAAGCCACTGGAATTAACCAGTTAAGGTTAAAATCCCCGACCCGGCCGGAAATCGAACCCGGGACCCTCTGAACCGAAGGCCAGTACGCTGACCATTCAGCCAACGAGTCGGACTGGAGTGTGGTGTGCTTACTTGAAGTGTATAAAAAAAGCCAAAAAATGGCGGAAGCTGTACTGTTTCATTCGAGGACTGTTACACACATTCGTGTGTGATTCACGGTACACATCGCTCTCTAGCCTGTTCTTTACTTTTTGCAGTAACTAAGTTGCCTATGCAGACCACTTCAAATTGAATGCCATTGATTTGGCAAGGAACATGAATAGATTAAATAAATAATAACGAAACAAAAGCACAAACACACTCGGTCAGCTATCACGGCGTGGAGTTTCACTCCAAGATACTAGAACAGAAATCGTTTTAACTTTCGCTCAGTCAGAGCTTTCCCGATTCTTAACATTCTCCAAATTGTTATGACAAATTTTAGCGATATTCTTTGGAAACATACTGTTCTTTAGGGAACGCAGGCCAATTATCCGTTACATATTCCAATAATAAAACAAATAGTAATCACTTTTTCTTTTGAAATTCTGCTTCCATATGTCTTAAAAAGGCCGCTTTATCACGTTAATATTGCTATCACTGTGGTTTTCTATCAATTGGTAGATCCTTTAAGATTTCGGAAAACCACGCAGACAGTCTTTCTGAGGATGTAAAAATGCAAGTGCAGAGTGAGTGACTTCCATTATATTGAAAACTCCCCAACTCGGTTGTAACTGGCAGAAGGGAGGGTGTCCTGCTATCATAATGAAAACTTCCCACCTCGATTTTGACTATCAGCAGGCGAAGGGACTTGTCAATTACAATGAAAATTCCCAAACACGATCTTCAAGTGAGAAACGACGTTTGGCGTCGTGTTTCTGGGGTAACGCTAAGAGCTACGCAGTTCAATAAAATCTTACTCACAACGTGTGCACTACTTCACCTAGAATTCTGTATGCAAATTAGAATTCCGTAGCAAAGCACGGCCAGTCTTCTATAATTTCTGAATGGAGGAGGATCAAAATGTATCTGTTACAAATCCTTGTGTAACGTGTGACTGTGTGTTTCAGGTACGTGTGAAAAAATTCTAATTTAGAGGCCATTGTGATGAAGTAATCTTATCATTTGGCAAATAAAATTATTTTTTCATTTTCAGATATACAGTATACTAAATAATTATGTCCTCCAAAGATCACAAATTGTTACAAGTAAATTAACATAAATTTTATTTGTATTTTCTTTCATTGACACCACTGTCATTAAATGATCTTGTCAGTTTGTAACCCACATGATAATATAAATAATAACAATAATAATAAAAGACCCTAATAATAATAATAATAATAATAATAATAATAATAATAATAATAATAGACAACAATAATAATAATAATAATAATAATAATAATAATAATAATAATAACTGAGCAAGTACTACCGTCTGAGCTGCTCAAATAGTTTGAAACAAAACATATTGAAAGCTGCTTATTACGATGTTACACTCTGTCCTTAATGCAATAATAAATTATTATTATTATTATTATTATTATTATTATTATTATTATTATTATTATTATTATTATTATTATTATTATTATTATTATTATCTATTGTACCTGTCGTTGACGGTTTAGTTTCCCACAATAACAGCAGTACTGTCCTCTAGTGGAGGTGAATGACAGCAGACGTATTTGGGCATCTTCAAATACAACCGGACTGAGCCAGGATTGAACCCGCAAACTGAGCAAATATTACCGTCTGAGCTGCTCAAATATTTCGAAACAAAACATATTGTCCTTAAAAGCAACAAAGACCACGATAAAACTGCCCAGTATACAGACGAAGAAGAGTCATTGCCTTGCGAGGCACAGCAATGGCCCCACGCTGCGGGTGGTTTGGCTCCCAACACCCGCACCGGGCGGAGCACCTCGCACTTCGGAGAAGAACACTCCTTACTAAAGGTTATCACTCTCCATCAGCCTCGGTTTAGTAAGTGAAACACGTCAATGGTCCACAGTTCAGGGCGGGCGTGGATCGCGAATTGACATCAGGGTCGAGCAGTCAGACCCGAGCTAAATGCTGATGTCTCATACAATGTACAAGGTGCTGCCTGGTCTTCGGCTTATTTACATTCTTTCTGCCGTAGAACACGTCCACAGTTTCAAAACCATACTTGGGTCGGTGTGCATTACAAAAACATGAACGATTTAAAATCGCAATAATTTGTAGACATCTCGTGCGACGACAATGTTCAAGACCTCAGTGTAAAGAGAAAGGACCACTGTATCTACACATAAGAGTCTCACCTCGGTGTGACGTCATAGAGTGACGAAATCGCGCCAAATTTTTGAGGTACAAAAATCATCGCGTGGTTAAGAATATTAGTGTAGCTGTGGACACCGGTGTGGTAACATGTCATCTGAGGTGTGTTTGATTTGTGTCGTTGAGTTCTAAAAGTATAAAGTAATGGAATGAAACATCTTTCCTGCCGGGCTGAGTGGCTCAGACGGTTAAGACGCTGGTCTTCTGACCCCAACGTGGCAGGTTCGATCCTGGCTCAGTCCAGTCAGGTGCTCAAATACATCAGCCTCGTGCCGGTAGATTTACTGGCACGTAAAAAAAATCCCGCGGGACTAAATTCCGGCACCTCGGCGTCTCCGAAGACCGAAAAAGTAGTTAGTGGGACGTAAAGCAAATAACATTATTAAACATCTTTCCCAAGCTTTCGCACCGTATGGGCTATAAATCCCTTCAAAAATCATACAAATTCAAACGAATTATCAGAATTTCAAATGTCTAAAATCACCAATGCCGAGCGTCAAGATGTTTTATCGGAAGCGCCTCGAACTTACGCCGCCGAACGTCGTGAGGCGAGTTCCGTCTTACTGGGATACGTCCTATACTGTCCCAAATTAGGTTAGAATTGAGGAATAGCTTGTTAACCTTGAAGCATGCGGGAAAAATTCGGAGTATGGTGGAGAGTGACACCCTAGGCCTCAGATTCTCTAAAAATCTCTTAAAATGTTCAAAGCTCTTAAAACTGATCAACAATATCATAATAGTGATCGATAGTTGTTAGCTGAGATGTACTCTGAATTGGAATTAATGGCTTCACGTGCAACTTGGTGACAAGGGCGGTGTGGAAAAGAATGGTTGATTCCAGCAAGCTATGCCTGAGTAAGGTACTGGGACGTTCCACCATCGATGAAGAAGGACTGAACTCGAGACTTTTAACACAAGACGAGGATCATTGTGAAAATGCCGTATCTATGCATTTCATCGTAGGGACACGACATTATCTACAGGACTACAACTAGTAGAGGGCTCCCCGCGACAAACAGGTATCTGGACACTGTTGAAGTAAGAAATACCGCAACTACGAAATTTCCTTCCAGTACAACACGTGAAGAGGAAGAAGTAGAAGAAGGCAGTCGAGCTAAGAGTAGGAGATGCCCTCCGTCAAGAAGAAGTTTGGCTACGGCGTGTGTTGAAGACGTCACTGGTTGAAGTTCTTAAGAAACGAAGTGTTCGGACTTGTTCACACAGTGACACATCTCAGAGGGAAACTAAATTGCTCAACAGCTGGTCATTCCCTTGGCGGTTGACCAGGGTGGTGGTGGTGGGGGCGAGGAGGATGTCGGACTTACGTGTTCCCATTAGTAGCAACTATGGCAGAATTGTGTACTGCAATATTAGGTAGAGGAATATATTTCGGCTCATTTCTTTGAAACTTCCTAGGTTGAAATGCCATATCGTTTTACAAAGATAGTATAATAAAATGGTGTAAGTGAACTGTGTGTGCGTTCGTGTTTCATCTGCTACCACCCTTTTTCACCAGATGACATTAGAGCTTTAATCGTATGAAAATAACCTGTCGCCGACGGGGACAACAGTTTGTCAACAGTAACATTACACTACCTGACTGTTTTAGCTTATAGGTGAAGAAGTGTTTTCACTTTGATTCGGAAGCAATCTACTAATGTATATTTTCTGAAATTGCACAGATACGAAACCATTAACAACAGCTACAACAACTGGTCGGTCACAGTTCAAAGCTCGGTCTACCACAAGAGCTCTCGTACTGGTAGCTTGAGGAACACGAACCATTTACAGACGAAAGGGTCATTCTTGATTTAGGAATCCTGTCGTTATATTGCTCCCACTACCGTATCTCTACCTGAAATTCTTGCCATACCATTGCGCTCACTGGAGACATATATTACGAGACAGAAAGGAACATAAAATCCTCACGCTTCTCTTACTTTTAGGGCGATGGAATTCTGTAAGTGCAGGCCACATTTAACGCACATTGCACTGTCTTGTCCGGCCGCCGACTTCAGGAACGAAAAGTTGGTACTTTTATGAGCATACCACAGAAATACATCTGCAGAAATAAGGAAGTCGTTTTTCTTGCCAAAAGTGAGTGAGTGTATAAAGATTATGGAGAACACAGTACTATTAAAAAAAGGTAAAATTCTTTCAACTACGATCATCAAAGGTTTATTGTTCAATATGAAATGGAGAAATATCGCAGCGAGACATAAGAAGGAAGGATAGAGCCAATTGCATGCGTTCCTGCTTGCTACATTGCAAATTACTTTTGTGAACGTGTAATTCTTATATTCCACATTTAATCTCGCCTAACTGAGGGATCAAACGCTTACTTGGTTCACGAGGAAGAACATAGGTTCCGGAAATTTAATAATGTATAAGAAGTAACTTCTACATACGTAAAATAATAATAATATTACTAATAATAATAATAATAATAATAATAATAATAATAATAACCTTCGTTGATTTCAAAAAGGCATATGATTCCATAGATCGTGGAGTGCTCATGAACGTTCTGCAGGAGTTTGGAGTGGATGAGAAATCTCTGGCCATAATTCGGCAATCTCTTACAAACACTTTTTCTCAAGTCAAATTTATGGGCGAACTCTCAAATCCATTTGAGATAAAAACGGGTTTGAGGCAAGGAGACAGCCTTTCTCCACTACTCTTTAATTGCATTTTAGAAAAAGTTATTAGGGAATGGAGGCTGAGAATGACTGAAAATGGAATGAAGAATGGGGTAAAGATAGGTTGTGGAAAAAATGCGATGATGTTGGATTGCCTTGCCTTCGCAGACGATGTCGTTCTTATTACAGACAACCGTCAAACAGCCAAGAAACAAGTCGAAGAACTACAAAATGTTGCAGTCAAAACAGGGTTAAGAATCTCTTTCGAGAAAACAGCATTCATGGATTCTATAAAAAAAGGCGACACGGACAGACTTGTTACATTGTATGGGGATATCCAGCGTGTGCAAAAATTTAAATACCTGGGAGAAATACTCACCCCCAATGGAGATGAAAAGGAGGGATTAAAGGAGAGGGTGAAAAGGATGGAGCTGGCATTCAGACTATGTCATGACACCTATAAGTCCAAGTCTCTCTCAATTCAGGCCAAGTTAAAACATTACTGCACAGTGGTTAGAACAGAGTGCCTTTATGGAGCAGAAACCTTGACGAAGATGGCTGACCCAGTCCTTGAAAAAAGAGAAAGAAGATTCTTGCGAAAAATCTTAGGCCCTAGAAAGTCGACGAGTGACCCAAACACATTCCGGTTAAGATCGAATTTGGAGCTCTACAAGACAGTAGAAAGAATCACGACTGTGATGAGAAAAAGGAGACTGACGTTTTATGGACATATCAAAAGAATGAACCCTGAGAGATTGACCAACAGAATACTTCTTCTGCAGGAAAGGTGGAAAAAACAACCGGGATGGCTTACACACGTGCACAATGACTTGGCAGAAATAGGTATCAAGGAGGAGGATATAAAAGAAAGGACATCATTTAGGAAGAAGGTTGCGGGATTGAGGGATGCGTCTGAAGAGCAACATGCAAAGCCACGGAACATCTCGGTGGAAGAACGAGCAAGAAGAAGTCAAAGACTCAAGAATCTTTGGCGAGAGTGTAAAGAGAAGGGTATCAGTCTGCGTGACAGAAGGAAGATTGTGTAAACGTGGCCCACAGGTGGCCGTATCGATTAATAATAATAATAATAATAATAATAATAATAATAATAATAAGAATTGCATAGCCTCAGCTACTTATTTAGACCTTATGAAGTGTTAACGTCTAGCTGGACTATCTACCAATTGTGATGTTCTCATTGTGTTGTTGTCAAGCAGTGTAAGCTGAATTTTATTGGACGGTTCCTATTGCTAAATTAATTTAATTTTTCCGGAAGACATTGAATGCACCACCATCTTTAGCATGCCAACAACAATGACACGAAAGAGAAGATTTTTTTTTTTTTGTTATTTGCTTTACGTCGCACCGACACAGATATGTCTTATGGCGACGATGGGATAGGAAAGGCCTAGGAAGTGGAAGGAAGCGGCCGTGGCCTTAATTAAAGTACACCCCCGGCATTTGCCTGGTGTGAAAATGGGAAACCACGGAAAACCATCTTCAGGGCTGCCGACAGTGGGACTCGAACCCACTATCTCCCGATTACTGGATACTGGCCGCACTTAAGCGACTGCAGCTATCGAGCTCGGTAAGAGAAGATTTATGACTGAACTTCAAACATCAACTACCTCAGTCGGAATCGAGCCCACGAAGTTTGGATCATGATTCGGATATTCTGTCATTGATTAACCGAGGCAATTTACTTCCAGAGAGTGATTGATAGTGGTGGCGATGGTGGTGGTGGTTATTGTTGTAAGAGGAAGTACAACTGGGCGACCATCCTCTATTATCACTAATCAGAGTGAAACAATGGAAGAGATCCGGTACTTCGAAAATAAAAGTATCGGTCAAAGAAAGGCAAGGACCACGAACGGCGTCTCAAATTTTCTAATACCGTCCGGGTCGGAAAAGAACAAGAGTTGACCAACGGAGATGGGATATGAAAATTCCAGAGAGGCACGTGGCATCTCATAATCAGTTTCATGAAACAATATCAAACGTAACACACTTAATTCGACATCATTCTACTCAAACTCGTTGCTGATCGTGCCGACTTCAAGCAGTAGTGCCCACGCCTTAAAACGTTCGATCCAGATAGGCTTATATCGACCTAACTGTTCTGTACATCGACACCACACGTGGATTATGTGAGAGTGTCAGAGTTGGAATTTATGTGACTTGAATACGTTGCACCGACACAGATAGGTCTTATGGTGACGATGTGATATGAAAAGGCTACGAGTGGAAAAAATGCGACTGTGTATTCGATTAAGGTAGAACCCCAGTATTTTCATGGTGTAAAAATGGGAAACCACGAGATACATCTTCAGGGCTGAAGTCAGCGGAGATCGAACCGGAATGAAAACTGAAAACTACTTAATATCATTAGATGAGTATGGCACATTTACTGTAACATTCTCTAGAAATCTTAGAGTTTTTGGTCTTAACACTATGATAGAAACGCTCAACACATCCACACTGTACTGTATTTCAAGCAATTAGTGAACTGAGTATGATTTATGTAACGAGTGGCACAACCTATTTGTAATGCTGGCTTGAATAGTTTGCCTATATTTTACTTTAAAGGTGCAAAGTGCCAAAATGATTGAAGGAAATTTTTGAAAAAAATTATCTCTGACAAACAAATTAAAGGATCAAGTGACAAAAGCGATCAGCTTTTAACAACAATATTAGATAAGGCCCAATCAGCGGAGTACCATTTTTGCAGCTGTTATTGACACGACATGAGAGTAATCTTCTATGTTCTACCATTAATTATTATTATGTTTATTAATATTCTAGACTGGGGGATCCTGTGGTGACCTCCGGCGTCCATTCACCTGCATTTTTGGCAAATTATAAGTTATAATTTGTTTATTTATTTATTTATTTATTTATTTATTTATTTATTTATTTATTTATTTATTTATTTATTTATTTATTTATTTATTTTAAATTGTATTTCATTTTAAGTCGTCAAGTGATATATTCAGTTATGGTACAAGTATTGTTATATTATTTTTATAAATATGTATGAAGTTATAATTTGCGCCCATTAGTGGGGCATGTTTCATGTTAAGTTATAATTAACACCCAAGCGTAAGGCGAGTATTTTATATGTCAGTTACAGCGTACACCCAACGTGCGGCATGTTTTGTGTTCAGTTACAAGCATGAGAGGAGTAAATTTTTTGAAGTTACATGTCCCATCGTTTTTAACAATACCCTCCGGCCAGAATTCGGGACAGTTTACACTTGTCAGTTCGTCAAATGGTACACCAATTTTGAATGCTTGTAATAACCCTTAGAATTGAACCCTTCGCACTGATGATAAAGTAAGAAATATCGAGCTGAGAAATAAGCAAAAATACAATTTATGGAAAGTGTACAAGTCCTGCAAATATCTCATATGTGCTATGTTATTCACAGAGCAAATATAATATAATATTCTTTATGTTCTTCCCCAGCCAAATATGGAAGCATGGCTTTCAAATCGCCTGCTTTTCGAGTAATCGCAACTCACATATTACTGAAATGATGATAATATTAACACATATCAAATAACATATTATTATTATTATTATTATTATTATTATTATTATTATTATTATTATTATTATTATTATTATTATTATTATTATTATTATTATTATTATTAGAACTGTTTCGAGTCACATTAACTACTTTTACGACTTATGGATACCCGAGGTGCCAGATATTCTCGCAGATATTTACTTGCATGCTGGTGAATCTACGTATTTGATCACTTTCAAATAGAATCCAACTGAGCTGGGATCAAATCTGTCTGCTTGTGGTGTAAGCTGAAGGAAAGTTAGTAATAAAACACCCTGTCTCCCACCTATAGTAACTAACCATAAGCTGTTGATAGGGCTTATCCCTCGACTCGCCCGGGAACTGCACCACCCCGGAGACCAGTACGCTGACCACTCAGCTATAGAGCCAGACTACAATACAAGTAGGCCTACGCTGTCCAAAATGCAATTAAGGCACACATTTACTTCCTTCACATTTCCTGAAGTAAGCAAGCTCGTAGTTTTACATGACTGTGGATACTGTGATCATAACCACGGGACCTTGAATTTTATGTGATTGCTGAAGGTATATCGCGATTATAGCCCCAAAATCACCGATGTTAGATGACTGTTGATAACGTGATAATAACTCCGGAAGCTGAAGTTCAATGTGACTGTCAATATCGCGATCAGCCACAGGACCAGTTTATGTGACTGTTGATAACGTGATAATATCCTTGGAAGCGGAAGCTCAATGTGACTGTTAATATGGCGATCAGACACCGGACCTCCAGTTTATGTGACTGTTACCGGGCGAGTTGGCCGTGCGCGTAGAGGCGCGTGGCTGTGAGCTTGCATCCGGGAGATAGTAGGTTCGAATCCCACTATCGGCAGCCCTGAAGATGGTTTTCCGTGGTTTCCTATTTTCACACCAGGCAAATGCTGGGGCTGTACCTTAATTAAGGCCACGGCCGCTTCCTTCCAACTCCTAGGCCTTTCCTATCCCATCGTCGCCATAAGACCTATCTGTGTCGGTGCGACGTAAAGCCCCTAGCAAAAAAATGTGACTGTTGATAACGTGATAATAACTCCGGAATCTGAAGTTCAATGTGACTGTCAATATCGCGATCAGCCACAGGACCAGTTTATGTGACTGTTGATAACGTGATAATATCCTTGGAAGCGGAAGCTCAATGCGACTGTTAATATCGCGATCAGACACAAGACCTCCAGTTTTATGTGACTGTTGGTAACGTGATAATAACTCCGGAAGCTGAAGTTCAATGTGACTGTTAATATCGCGATCAGCCACAGGACCTCCAGTTTTATGTGACTGTTGTTAACGTGATAATAACTCCGGAAGCTGAAGATCAATGTGACTGTCAATATCACGATCAGCCACAGGACCTCCAGGTTATGTGACTGTTGGTAACGCGATAATAAGTCCGGAAGCTGAAGTTCAATGTGACTGTTAATATCGCGATCAGCCACAGGACTTCCAGTTTTATGTGACTGTTGATAACGTGATAATAACTCCGGAAGCTGAATTTCAATGTTGCTGTTAATATCGCGATCAGCCACAGGACTTCCAGTTTTATGTGACTGTTGATAACGTGATAATAACTCCGGAAGCTGAAGTTCAATGTGACTGTTAATATGGCGATCAGCCACAGGATTTCCAGTTTTATGTGACTGTTGATATTGTGATAAGTGCCACAAGATCTCTAGTTTTTGTTTTACTGTTTATATAGTGAACAATGCCACATGATCTCTAATTTACATGGAATCTGAGGCAGGTGAACAGGTTTTATCTTTTCAAGACTCCAGTGTCCATTGTTCGAGATTCGAATCGCATCCTCCTTGGTGAGAAGCCAGGTATCTTTCAGAGGGAGGTCCAATGTACAGAGAGGAAGTAGCAGACTGGATGAATGCCTAACTCGAGTGTGCTTTAGGGTAAGTGAGTAACCTACGAGTGTACCTTACCCAGCCACCCCACTTTTCTTTCTTACGGCTTGTTTCTCGCAGAACTTCAGTACAGCTATATATCAGGTGTTCATCATTACTTTCAGCAGTGTTCAGTCTCTTCCAGTGCAGCTATGGGATAGTGACCGCGAGGCCCGCGGCGGTGGTCTTCATGGCCACAAGTAGTCACTCATTAGCCCAAATCAGGTAACAATTATCACAAGATTGCCTCGTCTCAATAGCAGGCATCTCCCCTATTTGCATTTACAAGCTTCCCCGAGCTACCTTCAGCCACTTTAGCATCAATAACCCCCCAATACCCGGCCTGAGCTATACATAATGCATTTTATTGTCTTAGGTAAGGACAGACAAAAGGAAATCCATAAACAATAGCCTCTACATATTTAACCCATATTCTAACGGTACAGCCAATTCCACCATCGAGCTGCCAGCCACTTAAATACCTGCCACATCACAATACACTCCTACGTAGAGCTTGTTACACGACTCCCATATCAATTTAGAAATCATATTCTCCAATCAAAGGCCTACCCGAGCATTTTAGAGCATCAGCATGTGGGGTTTCAAATGCAAGGAAGAACTAGCAAGAACATTGCAACTAAAACGTTCAGTAAGAGAAAGGTTCGTCTTCGGCTATTGTCACACAGTTAACACAGTGGTTGAGCTTCCTGAATTCGAGTTGGTGAACCAAAAATGTCCAGGGTGGATGGAGAAGGTTGGGTCAGGACACGTTGACAAGTTTTTTCAACGCGAATATGTCGAACAAATTTCAAACAATGAAACTAGCTTCAATCAACTGTATCCAATTTTAGTTTCACAGTATTACTTTTGTTCCAGTTTTAATATGTAATTATTTATATACGGACCCAATTAATCAAAAAATAGAAAGGAGATTCCTTAGGAAAATCTTAGGTCTAAAGAAGTCACTGGATTAACAACCCATGTTCCAATTGAGACCGAATCGAGAGTTTTATGAAACTATTGAAAAGATAATAACTACTATGAGGAAAAGAAAACTATTATTTTTTGGGCATATTAAGAGGATGAATCCAAAGAGACTGGTACACAGGATACTTAGTCTACAAGAAAAATGGAAAGCACAACCTTTATGGCTTAAGGAGGTTCATAAGGACTCGGAAGAAGTTGGGATCCAGGAGGGAGATATACAGGAAAGAACAACCTTTCTGAAGAAAACTGTGAGAATGAGGGATGTATCGTAGAAACTCGTCAAGTCACGCAACATCTCGGTTGAAGAGCGACAAAGGAGAAGTCAAAGACGTACGAACAACTGGAAGGAGTGCAAATAAAAGGAACTAAGTTTGCGAGATAGAAGATCTGGTGGTTTGTATGAACGTGGTCCATAGGTGACCGCAACGAGTGAAATAAATAAAGAAATAAATTATTTATTACATTAAATGAAAGAAATGCAAAAGTGTGTATTGAACCCTTTAGGTCCATATTGAGGGATACCTACCTTCCTTACCTATCAGCAAAGCTCATGAGATCTGTCTCTTGGGTCGTTTCGGGTTCTTCGTCACTTGCTGAGGTAAAGGTAGGGTTCATTAATTCTAATCTATCTACTGGAATGAAAGGTCTATTTAAACGATTCCTATTTATTCAGGGAAATGAAGTAATTTACTATATCGACGATGTCATAGTCAATTGTGTCCACTGGACACCACAATCATTTTTACATAAATGTCAGAACACTGGTGTGAGACTTTAACGTAATTGCCTGATGGGCATTCTTACTAGAAACCATTGTCTCAATTATTAATCATTTAAGAAAGGAAAGTCTGGAAATCCTTAAATTCGGCTTCCATGTGAGACCACATGTACCATCATAGTGATTCGTTATGGTCCAGCCCTCGTAACACGAACTCTGGACTCTGAGTATAATTAAAGCCGTCCAATCGGTGTGTGCCACACAGTGGTTCTACGGCATGGACCCTTAATTGAATCGATGTGACCTGCGTCTATGTCATGGACCGACCTCTAATCTTCTAAGTTACTTTAAAGTCATAGTGGATGATGACCGCAAGGAAATGATGCTACAATGGCATATGGCCCTAATCTAAGTCACTGAGGTTGATGACCCCCTGACCATCCAAGTTTCTAGGCTGAAGGCTAAACACAATTAAGTTACATCGGTTGATGACCAAAGTTTCCACTTTACTATCCCCAGCACATTCACTGCTCAATCAATCAAAGTTCAATAATTACAACAATAACAATGCTCACAAACTTTGTGGCATAAAATCCATTTCCTTCGGATATGTCCCTTTTATCTTTACTTTATTTTTTTAATATTCCCCAGACAACAAATTAAAATTTCCAGAATGCATCTCCAAGTTATTCGCTTGATTAAAGTTATTTCAAAATGCGGTTTCACTGAATTCAATAATTTAATAAATTTAAATGATTTAACGAAATATTAACAAACAACAAATTTTATCTCCGCGGACTCTGGTTTCCTCACAAATTTCTACGCAGCTGTGATGTGAATTCAATATTGCGATGTTTGTCTGGCTGGAAAGAATTTGTTACATCATTCATGTCCAGCTATATATATCTCGTATCGTGATATCACACTTTAAAATCTAATCTAATCCTAACCGTTATTAACACTTGGATATCCTAATAATCTACGTACAAACCAAACAACTCGCCATATAATTACGATGTCATATCTCGTCATTACCATTATGAATTTTGCACACCCCTCACAGACAAATCGATCATCACGACCATCGCTCTATATTTTGGACAACCTTGAAATTGGGTTACTCTGTTCCTTATACTCAAAGTTCATGGTTTCCAATGTTCATTACGTCCCCAATTACAGTATTTCACAATACTTAGATCATTACCGGCTATGAATTTTCAACTAAATCCAGCATTTTAACATTTTCCTGGCCGAGAATTGCAGTACAATCTCAACTCCACTCCTATTCCCGTTATTATCCCCGCTGTCCGCTTAGGTCTCTCACCCCATGCTCGCTTGGCAGTTACATAAACCACCCGGTTCGTTCTACCTCACTGACTTCTCAAAATGCTCCCTTTAAACTCTGCCGACATGATTAAACAAATACGATATTCTAACCAACAAAATGCACAGATATGCTTCCAGATGCCCACACTAATTATACGCGTCGCCAATTATACCGCTATGGATTTCTATGAATTTCTTTCCATTCTCAACATTATAAAATATTCCTCAGACTATCATATCCCGGCTTCACTGACAGGACTCTAACCTGATTCGCACATCTCATTTCAACTCATATAAAACACTCCTCGGGCTTCAGTGTCCCGGCTTCAATGACAGGTCCAACCTGATTCACAAAACTAACCTCTGTTTCCCAGCTCCACAATTATCATCGACCAAGAACTGGAATAAAATCCCCACTAGAAATCCCAACATCTAATATCGCACAATGCATTAATCATGAATAACTTCGCATAAATGATATCGTATTTAATAACTTGATTTTTACGAGAAATGACTGAAACATTCTACTAGATCTTTTATTGTCAGTCAGACACAGTTTAAAATGGGCATTAAATAAAAACGTTTCTCTCCGTGACCAAATTCATCACCCTAGGCTCTCACCCGACAGCGCGCTTCCACTCGATTGAAAATGAGTAACCATGGATTATTATTATTAACGTCAAATTGCAGACAGAAGAATTTTACATCGAATGAACATCTTACTTCGACATCACAAATACAGGCAGTACACTCACACGGATGACGATCTACATTGGACGTGATATCACTTCAGAACCCTTATCAATAATTTTTTACAACATTATACGGCCCTCGCAAGACTTCAAAAATTTATCCAAGTGGAAAATAAAACAAATGACTCTTTCAGTCGTACTCTCACATTTACCAAAACTTAGTAGGGCGACCACTGCGTCGTATATCCCCATTCAAATACACTTTTAGAAATCACGATACGAGATATAAGAGGTAGTAAGATGGAAAGTCACATTACCTTATGTAGTCACCAGTATTCGTCTTAGGGCTCACCTGTGACCCTGGCATTTTATTTAGCCATCTTTACATTCATGGCTGTACATCTCATTATGTTTCTTCAGGTTTCCTGGAATAAAGCATAAAAAAAAGAAATACCCTTCACTTGTTTGCTGGGCGCACACGATGGACTATAATTATTTCGGCACACGAATTACTTAATCACATTAGAATATTTCAGTACTTTGACCGTCCTATCTGATACACTTATTTCTCTCACGAAAACTATCTCCCCATGGAGTCAAGACTTAGCCGCAATGGCTAAAATCTGCAGTTGAACCCAGTCTACTTTCGTTGGTTTGATTTAGCAGAGCAGCTCAACAATTTTTCGTCCGCTTTGTATCACAAATGCCGGAGAAGGAAGCTTCGTCATGGCGTCCCTTCATATTTATAGCAGTTACCCCCTCTCTTCGGATCTCTCCCTTTGCCGCCAAGAAAATTTCTATAAATTTTCTGACTTACCTAAACTGTAATTTCAAGAGTTTTGAAAGTGACTACATGCTTGCTACATTTCTGGCGGTAGTGTTCATGGACATTTAAAAATTTTACGGGTTCGATTTGTGAGATGATTGACCTCCTTTGATAGGCACTATATTTTTTTGACTTGGCGTGGTCACGCCGTGTACACGCGCTTTGAAATAGTTCATAAAAATTACTTGAGATTCTTCCGCCGTCGACACGTGTGGTTGACGTCACGTACCCCAGAGCGTGGGACCGAAGGTAATCACCCCCTCGTCACGTGTCAAATCCATGCTATCAAGAATCCAACTTTTAATTATTTTGTTACACTATGCATAATGTTCTTAGGGCACAAAGGTCATGGGTTCATATTTCCCCCAAGACACGAATTCCTTTCGCACAGTGACAAGGAATTTCCTTTAAATTACTCCAGATGGCGAAATTTCTAATTTTGACGTCTGATGAAACATGACCTTTGAACATAAATTCCTTTCTTCTCTCTTATGCAGTTGGTCATCTTCTGGTGTACGGATACTGGTTGATGCCTTCAGCTTCCTGGTAGTTCTTGGTAGCTTGGAGAGTTCGGGGTTGCGGGGTAGATCTCCAGTGAATGGTAGTTGACTTATTGGAAGTTAGGTGGTTTGTCCTTCCAACTTCTCGACGAACTTGCATTCACATCAAAATGCGAAGTTTCTGGGTTCAAATCCCTGTCCTGGTGGTAGGTCTTTCGGATAGCTCCGGTATGGGACATGTCTTGAGCTCCTACACAGTCAGTGTTGACTTCCCTTCGTTGGATGCTGTCCTTCCATTTGTCCTGTCCGGTACCTGACCTCAGCTCTCTCAAATACTGGTCCCCTTCTCTCCTTCTCTCTTCAGGCCCGTGCCAACGGTCAGAACGTCTGGAATTTTCGTAACCGTCCCCTCTTCTGTTGCCTTCATTCCCGCGTGGGTTCCTTCGTCTTAGGTCTGAGTTCCCCTGGTATCGACCCTGGTTTCTTCTCCATTGTTCTCGGCGTCTGTCCCACTCTTCGTGATGGTATCTGGGCTGTTCCCAGTTCTTCCTACCTTGGTATGGCCTGGTGTCGAACCGCCGCCCCTCATTCTCATATCTCGGTGCTCGTGAAACTTCCCTATCTGGCGCGCTCTCCTGGCTGTGACTTACGACATTCACCTGGGGCTCTGAATGCCTGACTATTCGCGGGGCTGATTGATGCGAATGGGTCTGGTCCAGCTGTCGCAATATCAATTCTGCCTGCATCGGGGTTTCGACCTTCGCAGCAATTAATATTCTCTGGATATCCGGTGGGAACTGTTTCTGGATAGCCTGAACCAGTTCTTGCTGACTTGGGGCTGATTCCAGTTCCTTGAACTTAACTAATTGTTCGGTAAAGTAAAGCGAAAATTTCGGCGGTCCTGCTGTGTTATACCGGCGACTATATAACTCTAGCCTTAGGTTCTGCTGAATCTCAGAATTCCAAAATTTGCCCAAAAATGCGGTCTGAAAGTCCTCGAACGTGTCAAAGCTATATCGGAAACCTTTGAACCACAGCGACGCAACTCCGTCTAGGTACCGTTCCACAGTCCTTAGTTGCCTCTCTTCAGGTATCCTATTATCGCGAATATACTCTCTAAGTTCTCTAAGAAAACCCTTTGGCGTCTGGGTACCACTGCCATCGAATTTCTTAGGCTGATCTTCCTTAAGACGAATCATGTTTATAACATTAGTGACGTTTTGCCCCTGAGAATGGGTAGAATTGTCAAAGTGTCCGTTCCCTGCAGGATGTATGGGACTACTAGCGTTGCTAGGGCAACTGAACGACATGTCTGAGGTGCGGCGAGATTTACTAACCACTTCCTCTATCTTGGCCTGGACTCCTACGATATTGTTCACTAACCCATCCAGTTCCAATTTCCGGGCACTAACTTCCCCCTTAAGAGCCTCATGAACGGTTGTCAACTCGTCGCTCAGTGTTATGACCTTATCTTGGGTATCTTTAAGTTGTTTCGATAGGTCTACCCTTGTATCGCCTAGATCCTTTCCTAGTTCCTCAATATCTGCTTGTACCTCCTCAATACTCCTAGCCGTTTCTTCCTGAGTTGTACCTAATTTTCTCATATCCTCTTTATTCATCTGGATTAATTTAGAGTCAATGGCCTCAATACGCTGGCCTACAGTTGCCTTGACGTCTTCGGCTACCTGGTCTACTTTGTCATTTACGACGGCTATCTCTTTACACAACATTTCCTTATGTTCATTCATTGCTGTGAAGACCTTTGACTTATCGTCTTCACGCATGATGTTGAACTTCTCTACCTCTGTCTTCAGATCGGCCTTAAGCTCAGCTTGATCTGACATCAACTGCTGATGTAGTTCCCTACTTTCGTTGACGTGCCTATCGAGGTCCCCTCTAATTTTGTCCTGATTTTCACTAAGAACACGATGTAGCTCGCGAGTTTCTATAAACTGCTGATTTATTTCATGTTTAAAGTCACCAATGTCCTTCCTAATATCAACGCTAGCTTCCTTACAACTATCCTGAGTGTCCTGCACTTTAATGTCAACATTTTGAACAACTTCCTTCATACCTTTTAATTCTACATCTGCACTATCTAATTTATTGTCCATGGTTCCTACGACTTCCTTCATACCTTTTAACTCATTGTTAATAGATTTTACACTCTCACTTAAGTCCTTCCTATCGGCATCCATTCTCTCCATAAAGTCCTTCTTATTATTTTCCATCCTCTCCATTAAGTCCTTGATCATTTGGGCTACCTGCCCTTGGGCCAATTCTCCCTCCTGCATAAACATACTGTATTTAACAGAACGATAGGTCATCGGTGAGCCCGAGACTTCAACGGCGTATAATAAGACTACAACGATAAACATCACAACATCCTCCTATCTAACACATCACACTGTTAATGCAACATTCTCTAAAAAAAAAATTATTTAATAAAACGTGAAATGCAATGTTCACTCGATCAAAGTGATCAGCCAAAACACTCAAACCAGTATTAAAAAATTTGGGAAATTACACTAACACACTTAAATTATACCTTTCATTCAGTAGATAAATTATTCTCATAGTGGTATCTCCTAGCCTTACTCATCGGGCGTTTATCTATTTCTTCGAGTTCACTATCAACTCTGGCGCACGATTTTATCATCCATAATGTGGCATAGCCTCAACATTATTTCTCTTTTCCTCTAGTACACGATTTTTCCAAATATCCTTATCGTTATCGTGACTTAGGTTCCCTCATCGTTATCGTGACTTATGCCCCATCGTTGGTGCGACATTTTAATGAACCCTTTAGGTCCATATTGAGGGATACCTACCTTCCTTACCTATCAGCAAAGCTCATGAGATCTGTCTCTTGGGTCGTTTCGGGTTCTTCGTCACTTGCTGAGGTAAAGGTAGGGTTCATTAATTCTAATCTATCTACTGGAATGAAAGGTCTATTTAAACGATTCCTATTTATTCAGGGAAATGAAGTAATTTACTATATCGACGATGTCATAGTCAATTGTGTCCACTGGACACCACAATCATTTTTACATAAATGTCAGAACACTGGTGTGAGACTTTAACGTAATTGCCTGATGGGCATTCTTACTAGAAACCATTGTCTCAATTATTAATCATTTAAGAAAGGAAAGTCTGGAAATCCTTAAATTCGGCTTCCATGTGAGACCACATGTACCATCATAGTGATTCGTTATGGTCCAGCCCTCGTAACACGAACTCTGGACTCTGAGTATAATTAAGGCCGTCCAATCGGTGTGTGCCACACAGTGGTTCTACGGCATGGACCCTTAATTGAATCGATGTGACCTGCGTCTATGTCATGGACCGACCTCTAATCTTCTAAGTTACTTTAAAGTCATAGTGGATGATGACCGCAAGGAAATGATGCTACAATGGCATATGGCCCTAATCTAAGTCACTGAGGTTGATGACCCCCTGACCATCCAAGTTTCTAGGCTGAAGGCTAAACACAATTAAGTTACATCGGTTGATGACCAAAGTTTCCACTTTACTATCCCCAGCACATTCACTGCTCAATCAATCAAAGTTCAATAATTACAACAATAACAATGCTCACAAACTTTGTGGCATAAAATCCATTTCCTTCGGATATGTCCCTTTTATCTTTACTTTATTTTTTTAATATTCCCCAGACAACAAATTAAAATTTCCAGAATGCATCTCCAAGTTATTCGCTTGATTAAAGTTATTTCAAAATGCGGTTTCACTGAATTCAATAATTTAATAAATTTAAATGATTTAACGAAATATTAACAAACAACAAATTTTATCTCCGCGGACTCTGGTTTCCTCACAAATTTCTACGCAGCTGTGATGTGAATTCAATATTGCGATGTTTGTCTGGCTGGAAAGAATTTGTTACATCATTCATGTCCAGCTATATATATCTCGTATCGTGATATCACACTTTAAAATCTAATCTAATCCTAACCGTTATTAACACTTGGATATCCTAATAATCTACGTACAAACCAAACAACTCGCCATATAATTACGATGTCATATCTCGTCATTACCATTATGAATTTTGCACACCCCTCACAGACAAATCGATCATCACGACCATCGCTCTATATTTTGGACAACCTTGAAATTGGGTTACTCTGTTCCTTATACTCAAAGTTCATGGTTTCCAATGTTCATTACGTCCCCAATTACAGTATTTCACAATACTTAGATCATTACCGGCTATGAATTTTCAACTAAATCCAGCATTTTAACATTTTCCTGGCCGAGAATTGCAGTACAATCTCAACTCCACTCCTATTCCCGTTATTATCCCCGCTGTCCGCTTAGGTCTCTCACCCCATGCTCGCTTGGCAGTTACATAAACCACCCGGTTCGTTCTACCTCACTGACTTCTCAAAATGCTCCCTTTAAACTCTGCCGACATGATTAAACAAATACGATATTCTAACCAACAAAATGCACAGATATGCTTCCAGATGCCCACACTAATTATACGCGTCGCCAATTATACCGCTATGGATTTCTATGAATTTCTTTCCATTCTCAACATTATAAAATATTCCTCAGACTATCATATCCCGGCTTCACTGACAGGACTCTAACCTGATTCGCACATCTCATTTCAACTCATATAAAACACTCCTCGGGCTTCAGTGTCCCGGCTTCAATGACAGGTCCAACCTGATTCACAAAACTAACCTCTGTTTCCCAGCTCCACAATTATCATCGACCAAGAACTGGAATAAAATCCCCACTAGAAATCCCAACATCTAATATCGCACAATGCATTAATCATGAATAACTTCGCATAAATGATATCGTATTTAATAACTTGATTTTTACGAGAAATGACTGAAACATTCTACTAGATCTTTTATTGTCAGTCAGACACAGTTTAAAATGGGCATTAAATAAAAACGTTTCTCTCCGTGACCAAATTCATCACCCTAGGCTCTCACCCGACAGCGCGCTTCCACTCGATTGAAAATGAGTAACCATGGATTATTATTATTAACGTCAAATTGCAGACAGAAGAATTTTACATCGAATGAACATCTTACTTCGACATCACAAATACAGGCAGTACACTCACACGGATGACGATCTACATTGGACGTGATATCACTTCAGAACCCTTATCAATAATTTTTTACAACATTATACGGCCCTCGCAAGACTTCAAAAATTTATCCAAGTGGAAAATAAAACAAATGACTCTTTCAGTCGTACTCTCACATTTACCAAAACTTAGTAGGGCGACCACTGCGTCGTATATCCCCATTCAAATACACTTTTAGAAATCACGATACGAGATATAAGAGGTAGTAAGATGGAAAGTCACATTACCTTATGTAGTCACCAGTATTCGTCTTAGGGCTCACCTGTGACCCTGGCATTTTATTTAGCCATCTTTACATTCATGGCTGTACATCTCATTATGTTTCTTCAGGTTTCCTGGAATAAAGCATAAAAAAAAAGAAATACCCTTCACTTGTTTGCTGGGCGCACACGATGGACTATAATTATTTCGGCACACGAATTACTTAATCACATTAGAATATTTCAGTACTTTGACCGTCCTATCTGATACACTTATTTCTCTCACGAAAACTATCTCCCCATGGAGTCAAGACTTAGCCGCAATGGCTAAAATCTGCAGTTGAACCCAGTCTACTTTCGTTGGTTTGATTTAGCAGAGCAGCTCAACAATTTTTCGTCCGCTTTGTATCACAAATGCCGGAGAAGGAAGCTTCGTCATGGCGTCCCTTCATATTTATAGCAGTTACCCCCTCTCTTCGGATCTCTCCCTTTGCCGCCAAGAAAATTTCTATAAATTTTCTGACTTACCTAAACTGTAATTTCAAGAGTTTTGAAAGTGACTACATGCTTGCTACATTTCTGGCGGTAGTGTTCATGGACATTTAAAAATTTTACGGGTTCGATTTGTGAGATGATTGACCTCCTTTGATAGGCACTATATTTTTTTGACTTGGCGTGGTCACGCCGTGTACACGCGCTTTGAAATAGTTCATAAAAATTACTTGAGATTCTTCCGCCGTCGACACGTGTGGTTGACGTCACGTACCCCAGAGCGTGGGACCGAAGGTAATCACCCCCTCGTCACGTGTCAAATCCATGCTATCAAGAATCCAACTTTTAATTATTTTGTTACACTATGCATAATGTTCTTAGGGCACAAAGGTCATGGGTTCAGTATGAACACTTTTCTGTTTTCTTTTCTTTTCTTCCTTATGTGTTTTGTAAATATGTACATATTATATATTGCTTAGTAATATTAGTAGTAGTAGTAGTAGTAAGTGCTGTTAATATTGTTATTATTTGAATGTATTATATCGTCTGTAAATGGAGAATTAATAACTCTTGATGATAAATAAACAAATCAAATCAATTTTACATTACAATGTTGCTCCTGAAATGTCCGACTCATTGGCTGAATGGTCAGCGTTGAAGCCTTCGGCTCATAGGGTCCCGAGTTCTATTCCCGGCGGGTCGGGGATTTTAATGACCTATGATTAATTCTTCTGGCGCGGGGACTGTGTGTTTGTGATTGTCCCAACACTATCCTCTTCATATTCAGACAATACACTACAGTACTAACCATGACAGAAACACGCAATAGTGATTACATTCCTCTATATAGGGTTGGTGTCAGGAAGGGCATCCGGCTGTAAAACAGAGCCACATCCACATGGGGAAAAGCGGTGGAAAAATAAGAATGTTGTTCCTGAAATAGTCTCATTGAGTGAACGACGGAGCTACACTCGATCGTTTGTTTGTGCCATGGCAGTACCCCCGGCGGCCCCACCAATCTGCTCAACACAGGACGATAGTACGAGATGCAACTCACTGATGTTGAGCTCGATATAATTCTTCAAGCACGTCTACATCGTTCACCATATTCTGCACAAAATTACTTTCATTTCACCTACACCGTTAACACGTGTGTTCGCTCCGCACGCTCAAAGTAGACTGGCAGCCCGGAACCAAACGTTCGAGAATTTCGTTAATTCCTGTCGTGACCTTGAATATTTTCAAGAATCGTTCTTATTGGAGGAGGCGTATCTCTTGCCTTACGAGTGTGCATGTACGTAACTCGACTGTACTGTGCGCGATTTGTAATGTATTCAAATCTTCCCTATTTTCGTCCCGCTCAACTTTCCAAACTGACATCCTGGTCAAAATCCAAGATGATCCCAGTGACCTCGGATTAACTGGGTGAGGCTAACGATCTCCTGTGTGAAGTTAAATATCAGTCGGTGTTAGTTCATGTCAGAGAAAGCCTGCAGTACCATGTTTCTTTGTTTGTTTGTTTGTTTTTTTTTGCTAGGGGCTTTACGTCGCACCGACACAGATAGGTCTTATGGCGACGATGGGATAGAAAAGGGCTAGGAGTTGGAAGGAAGCGGCCGTGGCCTTAATTAAGGTACAGCCCCAGCATTTGCCTGGTGTGAAAATGGGAAACCACCGAAAACCATCTTCAGGTCTGCCGATAGTGGGATTCGAACCTACTATCTCGCGGATGCAAGCTCACAGCTGCGCGCCTCTACGCGCACGGCCAACTCGCCCGGTGTACCATGTTTTAGAGTTGTCTATCAGATTTCAAACCATTGAGATTTAGGTAACGTCTTTAGGGTGTTTCCTTGATGTTGTTACAAACTTTCAGCGATTATGGAGGATGGCAAATAGATCATTTGAGATAAGGAACCATATTCCGGAAAAGTTGTTTATTTTCCGTCCGTCTTAAGAGTTAAAACGGCACCGTGGAAATTCGAACGGGTACGACAGAACTCTGTGCGATGATGCCATGCCTGCATTGCCACAGGGGAAATGCAATTTCGAACACATGTTGCAAATGGAGCAGCTTGTGAAACTTGTGCAAGTAAACGGACTTAAATGAGTAGAAGTTTGCTTAACTTTTGACTCGATCTTTTCCGGAATATAGTTCCTTATCTCGAATGATCTATTTGCCATCCTCCATAATCCCTGAAAGTTTGTAACATCATTACGGATAACCCTGTAGATTTAGGCTAGTGGTTTTAGCAATTTCGGGCTCAGTTTTTATAGTAAGGAATATTTTGTGTAGACATTTCAGCTAATCGTCGTCTTAATGACATTGTACATTGCAATCGGCGCACGAGAAGTTTGAAGCCCAAACATTCCCTCTTTCATTAAATCTTGGGAATACAAAACTTGGTCACTTTGACAATCTTTCGTTGTACGAAGTCATAAATTAAGAATAATTATAAGAGGAAGAAGAAGAAGGATGTCCTCAGCTTGCATGTTCATTTATTTTCATTTGACTCCATTTAGGCCGCATGTGTGAGTTTAGACGTTTAGTTTTAATTTAAATGGAGGAGCGGAAAGGAGCTGGCCACCCTACCGCACGTAAACTCCGGCTCAGGAACACCTCTGCGGAGGTTCGGACCTGCCTTCGGGCAGAACAACCCTTACCTTACCTTATCTTGCGGGACGCCCCGGACCTCTGTGAGGAAACATAAAAATACTTTTCAGGCTAATGACACGAAACTATATTTCAAGTTCTCAAGCTGAAGTATTTTTAGTCCACCATCTGTTTAGAAACTATCGACGGTGGTAGGAAATGTTAAATCGTATGAAATATAGCATATCAACCTTGTTGTTTCTATTCCCAAAACAGCCCTTCCCTCCCCCTAGAGTCTGAAGCGCCTGTGTGCCTTGTGGGAACAATAAATACGCACACTGGTAAGAATACTTCAGTTCAAAGAAACTGACGCTATCCGAAATTCAGAGAAGGAAACTCCAACGAAATATGTAAGTTTCGGTGTTCGTTGTATTCATCAGTTATATCTGAGTGTGAAAGGGAGTGTGGAAGCTTTTTTAAATTTAATAAGTTGTACTGCATGTAAACTGCGTTTGTTTAAAAAATCCTGAGACTTTCTTTCTTCCCTTCTGAGAGTTCCGACGCCTCTTATCCCAGAAAATAAGGCACTGGAGTAAACCTTCGGTTCTTTCAAAACTTAAGAATATTATTAGAGGAGGATTCTTGCACTTATTTGTAAGATCGGTCCTGTCACACTAATTTTTTGTTTTAGCCGTTTATTTAAGCGGAGAGGTACACGTTTAGCTATCTTAATTTGTGCTCCTCTTTGGTTGAATAGCCCTCACATTAACCTCAGATGCGCAGCTCAACACCACGATCGTCTCAGCCATATCTCCCCAGCAGATCTTCGACAGCGCGTGTCAACCCATCCAACTCCTGACCACGCCCAATGTTGCTTAACTTCGGAGATCTCACGGGATCCGGTGTTTCAACACGGCTAAGGCCGTTGGCTCCCGCAATATAAAAGCCCCGATCTTTTCTCCCCTGAACTTATATACTGTAGTGGAATAAAAATATCTGATTAACTTTACACACAATGCGGAAGAACATTCTTATTGTCTAGTGGTGCCGTTTATTTTCCAGCTATTAAACGTCCCATCGAGCTTAATAGCCCGTCTTTCGTGTTATCTTTATAGACAGAACTGCCAACAAATGCATCGCTCACTTAGAAGTAATAAACGATTTGACTCTGAAATGAATTGTAGGGCTTTTACCTGCGAGCTGACCCGTATGCTTTGTGAAGGGGAATATCGTTTTGAGTACTTTCAGAAAAAAATATTGAAAATGTCCTTGTGGTGGTGGTGATTATTGTTTTAAGAGAAAGTTCAAGGGCAACCTTCCTTTCTTTGTGTGTGTGTGTGTGTGTATATGATCCATTTAGTGCAGTAAATATTGGTGTTTTAGTATTTGTAGTTATCAATATTAGTGACATTTATTTAAATTTTACGTTGAGTAGTTCCGTTGTAGGGTACACAGGTTAGATTTACCTGTATCTGGGCTGGAGGAAATAGGAAATAATATTCCTTTTGTTTGGTTTGGATATCTATAGTGTTGTTGGTAGGATACTTATGAAGATTATTATACGCATTTGTACCTGCAGCACTTTACATTGTACATGTTCTAGACAGAATATTTCGCATATAAATTTTGTTGCACATATCATAAAAGAAATTATTTTATAAATATTTTATTACAAAGAGAGTTCAATGTATAATGCAACACTTTGTTTCTAAAATCAGGTTGGTTTTATTCAGGATTAAAATACACCATGTTATTGCCCAATAGTTTTGCTACAATACCCTATTCTTCAACATTATCTCCGTTCAATGCTACGACCTTACGCCACCGTAATGTGAGGGCCTGTATGCCTGCATGGTACCACTCGACTGGTCGATGTCGGAGCCAACGTCGTGCTGCATTGATAACTTCCCCCTTTATCATCGCAGTGCTTCCCGAGAAGTGCACACTTCATTGGACCAAACAGACGGAAGTCAGAAGGCGCGAGATCCGGGCTGTAGGGTGGATGAGGAAGAACAGTCTACTGAAGCTTTATGAGCTCCTGTCGGATGAGCAGACTTGTGTGAGGTCTTGCGTTGCGGTGGAGAAGAAGTAGTTCGTTTGCATTTTGCAATACACTTCAGAGTTGATCATTTCACCACGAAGAGGACATAGAACAGAATAACCCCTTCAGAGTCCCTTGAGAGTAAAGATGAAACACGCCTCGCCCAGTGACTCACCGTGCGTTTTTTTCCACTACCAGGTCTCTGTAGACTTTCTGCAAGCGCTTAAGAATATCTGTGGTGCTCTGATTTTTCCGCCAAAAGAAACTCAATAACTGCTCTCTGTTTGGTACGTACCTACGTTAAAGACGCCATTTTGAAGGCTAGTTATAGCGCTGCCACCTATCGGAAATTAATGAAACTCTACGAGACGAAGCGGGAATATTCAAAGATGCCCCAAACAAACTTCCATTTTTTTAACGGAAATTGGCCGAGAAATAAAACATGATGCATTATTTATTGAACACTCCTCGTAAATTAGGGTAAATGGATTAAAAAGGAAGGAAGGAAAATGAACTTTATTTCATCTTATGTCGAAATCGTAAGGGATAGGCAAGGAAGAGTGGAAAACCACGAAAAACCATTTCGAGGATGGCTGATGCGGGAATCGAACTCCTCTCTACTCAGTTGAACTTCCGAGGCTGAGTGGACCCCATTCCAGCCCTCGTACCAGTTTTCAAATTAAATTTCGTGGTAGAGCTGGGACTCGAACCCGGGCCTCCGAGAGGGGCAGCTAATCACACTAACCGGTCACAGAAGCGGATGAAGTTCATTTACAGAATATAATGGACTCCCTGTCAACCGGTCTTGTATTAAACAGCCCACCCAGTGAATAAGGTGGCTTCCGGTTTCTAACGTTCTAAGATAAAACACTAGGATATGTGACTAATCAGGTAAGAATCAGCTAAATAAATGAAAAAAATATATAACAGAAAACATCGCTGCATTCAAAGTTTTACAATCAGGGATTTATTACATAAAAATATACTAATTACAAATATAAGAGCTTTCAAATATGATTGGGGTAAAGATAATGTTGAGCTGATGACAACCAGTTCACTGCCTTCACGAAACAGCTCTGCTGTAACAAGCATGTTACAATTGTGTGAGTAATGGAATCAATAGAAAAATGGATATCTGCTGAAATACACATCTAACAGTAATTTCCATAAACTTTACTATGCCTCGTACCATCGAACCCCGGTGCAAACAAATATAAACACATAATGTACAGTGCCCTGACCCAGTCTCGAACCCTGGTCCCATGAAAAGCAAGGCGTTGAATATTCATATACAAACTATATAAAAGGAACACAACCAACATGTCCAAGGGGTCAATATCAAACGGGCCAGTGTTAAAATTAAAGTAGAACAAACAGAACAAAAATCTCTCCCTGCGTTCAAAACATCAAGGTCGTCTTCTCCCCCTTACACACTCGACAAGCTGCAGACAACCATATAACCAATTTTCAAGACTGTGACGTCAGGCACAATAAACCTCACCAGTCGTGCACTCGACAAGCGGCAGTCCACATTATTTATGAGCCCAGCTGACTGCGTGCTAAGAAACTTCGCCTTTCAAAGTACCTCACATAATCTGGCTGCTAAAAGCACACTTTTAAATACACACGGGCTATCCGCCCTCATCTCAATATCACCAGCAATATAACAAATCTTATTTCCGCCTCCCATGGGCTCAACCTTAATAATACAAAGGCACAAATCAGTAAGCTATAGTTACATGGCCATAATAAGGCATCTCAAATGCATCCAATACACTCTCAACTGTGCTGGGGCTCTCTCATATCAATTCATACAGTCAGCTACATGCATAATGCCCACATCTCTCAAACATTCGGACTCGCTCGCCCTGTCAGTAAAGCTAGGTGAATTACGGGGTAAATCCTGGTCTCAACTATACAGCCTACATGAATCTCCCATCCCCTCACAAGCCCCGTGTTCAGCATACCAGATGAGCCAGCCTGGACGAGGTACTGGTCCTCCTTGCTAGTTGTATCTCCCCGACCCAAAGTCTCACGCTCCAGGACACTGCCCTTGAGATGGTAGAGGTGGGATCACTCGCTGAGTCCGAGGGAAAACCCAACCCTGGAGGGTACAATAGAGGTAGCATTGTAAATTTAGTTAAAGACAATAAAAATACTTTTAGAGAATATAATGTATTTCGCAGACAAGATAGGTAGTTCGGTCCTTCATTGCTAGTGATTATTAGCTGCTCGCAATGGTACGCATAAGTTTGGGGGTTTGTTTAGAAGCCTACGTCTGCAGAGACAAATGCCTAAACGTGACACAACAAATAGTGCCTGCCTGTTTGACTAACCTACCATGACCAAGGGAGTTCGACCTGACCCATGAAGATAACACGTACGCTAATATAATACTATCGAAATGAAATATAAACACACCAACAAGGAATCTACAAACTATCATCTACCCTAATGTACGGGGTTCGAGCTTGAGGCCTAGCTCTTTGTTACCAAGAATTTTCCTACCATAAACTAACCTGTTGGCTGACGGCCCCCCTATTCCTATCTAAATTTAACTGACATGCTTGAAACAGAATTGGAAAGCTCTGACCTTATATGATTGATGACATGACGGAGCGGCCCTTCCTGTGGACCACTGAATTTACCACATCATGACAAACTGCGACGCTTGCAGCAGATACTGGTGAACAATTGGAGACATTTTATCTTGCGTGAGTCCTTCGTACAGCTCCTTAGATGGTTGGAAGATGTCCCCTTCGACGTCGCGCTGATCAGGTACGCCCAACGTTCCTGGATCGATTCCCGATGTCGTGCCGACTTCAGCTCCCGTTGTGGCTTCCTCGCAATGATGATGTAGAAGCTCGTTCGGGCTTGATGCAGGGGTAACTGAAAACAAATTAATTTATTACCGACTGTCCAGACTCGATGCCTGTTTCCACTACTATCGTGCCTCACACGTTACATCGACCAAGTCTTGTTCTGAATTTTAAACCTGGTACACTATAGTTTCTTCACCACTCTTAGTAACACTGTTATTTTATTCTTTCACTCGGACAACATGTCGTGGTATCAGAACTCCCCTGAGCCTACATTTATTCTAGCATTACGTCAGTTACAACTTACCTCACAGAAATATGAAGCTACTAGTTCATCAGTCTATTATAGGCAGTACCTCATCTCACCATAGCATATCAACACAGGTAATATCAAGAATTTAGCTGAATATGCAAGTTGATTACTTACTTCCTCGCGGATTCAGTAGTACTAGTTGTATGTGCAGCTCGAAGATAAAATGTTGTTCTCGGTACCGACTTGCAGCATGACGACTTCGTTCAAGCAGCCTTACGGTCAGAGAATGAGGCTGATGTGCCAGGCGGCCTTGCATTTATAATCAGGTTGGCGTAGCCACGCCGCTTGATCGCGTGCAGGATACGCGCGCCCGCGACTCGAAGTTTTCCCGCACAAAGCACGTCAAGTACCCTACTTAACGAATGCATTTATGATTGCAGCCCTAATGCATATCAAAATTAAGCATAAATTATGCAGGTTGCAATTCTTGTATCAGATCCAATGCATCTCTTTCGTAACCAAAGATATTAATTTAATTCCTTCTTCCCTCCGAAGGTGAGTTTTGCCGGGATCCTGGAAGCGTTCCCACTCTTCATTAAGAGGCTTGGCTTGGGACATAACTCCCTTTAATGAGGTTCTGGAGATTTTCATAATGACGCTCTAGCTCTCTTCACACGAGAACGCTTCTTCTGGAATCTTTTATGAAATAAACTATAAGACAATGACTTCATGGGTGGTCTCAGGTAATCCCAATATCTAATACTAAAATCTATACTATTGGTCCATGAACAGAATGGTTCAATATATATTGTAATAGATCAATCATGGCCGAGAAGTGATATTATGGATGCAGAAATGTTCTTACGGTACTGGAGTGTTTATTGTAGAGATAGGATTGGAGCCAAGCTTGAGGGGGGGGGGTATTCGTATTAGTGAAAGAAGAATTTGTAAGCTACGAAAATTTAAGGATGAGAAACATGAAATTTTAGGTATACGGCTCATCTCTGAAGAAATGGGGAGGTGCATTCAGGGAAACAGGATTGACTAGGGAGCGGTGGTGAGAGTACAGATTGCTGGAAAACAAGTAAGGATAACATAAGTTTGTGTTAAACTGTAGAAGTGCAGGAAAGAAAAAAATATATATCTTGTGCCCTACAGGACCTTATGGTTCCGGCCAGGCGAATGCCGGTCTCGAACCCAGAGTACAGTAGTGAAAGAACTCCCACAAACGTGAGCTTGTGCACATAGTCTTACCTGAACACATATCCACGCTCGGCCGCACAATCGCGCACTTCTCAGGGATGATAAGGGAGAACAAAGGGGCAATATTAAGATAACGTTGTCGATTAGGAACCTTTGAGTCTGTCTACCTGAACATTTTCCAACTTCGGAGATATTACTATGATTCGCTCCAACGCGAGCAGCGACATCCACTTGTCGTCTTCCTCCTTGCAGCATGTCACAATTCGAATGCGGTCAGTAGCAGAAACGGATACTATTGCCATGTTTATCTCAATTCTACACGACGTGTCTATACACTAGAGACCTTACAAAGTGATGTAGTTAAAGTGACTGACATGACTGTACAACTACCAAACCTGATCTCTTTTTAGTTTCACAATGTTTATTATTATTATTATTACTATTTCCTTTTCGTCGCACCGACACAGACAGGTCTTATAGGGACGATGGGATAAGAAAGGGCTAGGGATGGGAGGGAAGGGACCGTGACCTTAATTACGATACAGGCCCAGCATTTGTCTGGTTTGAAAATGGGAAACCACGGGAAATCATCTTCAGCTTTGCCGACAGCGTTGTTCGAACCCACTAACTCCCGAATGCAAGGTGATAGCTACGTAACACAAATCCCACAGCCTCTTGCTCAGTGTTTCACAATGTGTCTGAGACATTGCCCTTCAGCGCCTACTGCAAACATGTGATGTACCGTGACGTATACAGCGTGAAATGCAAAATGCTCTCTTTGAGCCCCGTATCACGTTTTACACACTTTACAAAATACTAGGATTGGCCCGTCGCTCGAAAACACATAACCACCGAATTCTTTAAGAAATATTCTTTCTTTCTTTCTTTCTTTCTTTCTTTCTTTCTTTCTTTCTTTCTTAATGCATTTACCCTCCAGGGATAGTTTTTCCCTCGGGCTCGGCGAGGGATCCCGCCTTTACCGCCTCAAGGGCAGCGTCCTGAAGCGTGAGACATTGGGTCGGGCATACAACTGGGAAGGAGCATCAGTGCCAGGAGAAGTGATAAACTACGGAAATCCACTTCGAGGTTGGCTGAGGAGGGAATCGAACCCTCCTCTACTCAGTTGAACTCCCGAGGCTGAGTGGATCCCGTTCCAGCCCTCGTACCACTTGTCGGGACCCTTCTGGTGAATTGTGATATTCTGGGTGCCGTTTGAGTCCAAGTTCGGCCTTAATGGAGGGCGGAATGTAAAGGGTTGAAAAAAGGCAAAAAAATGTCTGAAATGCTCGAGATTAGTGTTGAATCCACAGTTTTGGGGGTTCGCTAGACTGACCGGTGACAGTCTCAAGAGTTTGTAGAATCGTGTGCATCATATCTATAATGCGGCGCGTAGATACATACAGTTATCACTTATTTTTATTAATTATATGAAGGGATCAACTACTTCCCAGAAAATATAGGCTGCGGCAAGAGCAAAGCTCCACGCAAAACAAAATAATCTGAAACTAAAACTTTTAATTAAATATAGAACAAAACTCTAAAACTATAAAATAGTTCCTAATATATCAGTCAACATCGCAGTAAAGAAATCTACAAAAATGTACTTGGTACATAGGCCCTAACCAAGAGGTAATACAAATACTCAGAGTAGACATTCAAAAAGTACGCGCTACGTATGGAGCAAGACGCGTTATCTGACCTAGCCTATTTATAAGGAATGCTACGGAGCAGCGCGGGTTCTATAGTTGTTATTATTATTATTATTATTATTATTATTATTATTATTATTATTATTATTATTATTATTAATCGCCTGGACCGCCTCTGTGGTGTAGTGGTTAGTGTGATTAGCTGCCACCTCCAGAGGCCCGGGTTCGATTCCGGGCTCTGCCACGAAATTTGAAAAGTGGTACGAGGGCTGGAACGGGGTCCACTCAGCCTCGGGGGGTCAACTAAGTAGAGAGGAGTTCGATTCCCACATCAGCCATCCTCGAAATGGTTTTCCGTGGTTTTCCACTTTTCCTTCCCTGCTCCTTGCCTATCCCTTACGATCTTCCCATCTCCTCACAAGCCCCGTGTTCAGCCTGGATGAGGTCCTCCTTGCTGGTCCTCCCTCCTAAGCCATCCTTGAAGTGGTTTTCCGTGGTTTCCCACTTCTCCTCCAGGCAAATGCCGGGATGATACCTAACTTAAGGCCACCACCGCTTCCTTCCCTCTTCCTTGTCTATCCCTTCCAAACTTCCCGTCCCCCACAAGGCCCCTGTTCAGCATTGCAGGTGAGGCCGCCTGGGCGAGGTTCTGGTTATTCTCCCCAGTTGTATCCCCCGACCCAAAGTCTGAAACTCCAGGACACTGCCCTTGAGGCGGTACAGGTGGGATCCCTCGCTGAGTCAGCGCGAAAAACCGACCCTGGAGGGTAACAAGATTAAGAAGAAGAAGAAGAAGAAGAAGAAGAAGAAGAAGAAGAAGAATCGCCTGTGAAGTACACTTCTTGATTAATACACTCGAATGTTTTCACGGTACCTGGCTGGACAAGAGTGGACTTAACAGGCCGAAGGTCCTCGATGGACTAGGTGAGGCACTGAATGTATTTTGCAACATCTTAGACCTGTTGTTACGATATTTGTCTAAATTTTTGAAGCTTCATACAGCCAGCACTCAATGTGCAAGAACATGTCGCACCGTCCCGAATGAAATCTGTTCTACCCTGTGTGTCTAGTGCAAATTGCATCTGGAGTCGCCGATATTTTGACACGGAATGCAGCAATGAGAGGCGTCCGTTAGAGTCGCGATGTGCTGTAGTAGTAGTAACTGCCTTGGGTTAACTCGAGAACGAAAGGGTTCACTTCTCTGTCAGGAATTTGAGACATCTTCGGTTACAGGATGCAAGACATATTAATAACTCTATCCAGGTTTATGAATTGCAGAAACATTTACCTTCCAGTCTTCCAGTGACCAACATGGACTGGAACGGAGACTGGTTTCTTGAGAGACACATCATTAACACACACTGTAAAACAATACACTCACACAAAGCACATGACGACGAGAATCGTCGTCCCACTTCGTATAATAGCTTAAATAAAATATAAAAACTGAAAATGTGAATAACAAATAACGATCCCCTACTTCGTGCCTCTGACAGTACAGCAACTATGAGAATAAGGCCACAAGTACTGTGGATCCTGAAACTAACGTGGACCTTCCGTGGCGGATGTGTTTATGCATATGGTTCTGTCTTCCGGCCACTACTGTGATACTGCCCAAACTTCCTGCGTGTAGTGAGTGAGTGAAGGCCACTTCGCGACGTGGGGGAATCTCCAACAATATTGTCAGTCAAACAATGCTACTGTAGGTTAAAGTCACGTCTGTTCAGGCTTCAAGTACCAGTCTTATAACAATTGTATTGTTAACAGTAAATTACGCTCTTGACTTAAATACTTCAGTCACTGGCTGGAAATTTGAATACTGCAGAGATACCTGAATCATATCCCTAAGATGACTATAATAATAAGCACAAGACAAGAACTCAAAGTGGAGAGGAAGACCACAGAGCGATCGTGTGGCTGCGCGGTTTGGATCACATAGCTGTCAGCTTGCATTCGGAAGATACCGGGTTAGAACCTCACATTCGGCAGTCCTGAAGATGATTTCCGTGGTTTCCCATTTTCACACCAGGAAAATGCTGGGGTTGTACCTTAATTAAGGCCACGCCCGCTTCTTTCCAACTCCTAGCCCTTTCGTATCCCATCGTCGCTATACGACCTATCTGTGTCGGTGCGACGTAAAGCGAATTGTTAAAAAGGAAAGTCCACAAAACAGATGTTTGACCCTAAAGAACACATGTAAATTAAAATTCCTTGGGGAAATCTCAGCCTCTCGAACTATAGATCTATACGAGTTTAGCAGGGGGACGCCTTCCCCATTCTGTTTAAGTTCTAGATAAAGTCATTAAAGAATGGGAAAGGTATTTCAGAGATATAAACATCGGAAGCTCGGAATATAAAAAACTTGAATGAAATGTTTAGGTTTCACCGAGAACGAAGAGAAACTAGGCACGCTGTGGAGAGATTTCACTGGACAGCGTCAAAGATAGGCCTCCAGATATACGAAAACAATCAGGGCATGGAAATCCTATCTCACGACAGCAAGAAATCCCAACTGGAAATAGAATATGGGACGATCTCACAGCTGCTCTTGGTTAATTGAGGAGTGTCTATTCAAAAGATGCCATTTTCACTTCCAAAAAATAAATATTTCGTTCACATGTATAACGGCAGTTGAATATTATCGATTGCCTTAAGCAATCGAGACCAAAACGATGTAATTCATTCTAATGTGTACCAAACCCGCTCACAACTTTTTTAAGGTGGAAATAGCAGCTTTTGAGCCGACACTCCTCAATTAATACATCGGGGATATTGTTCGCCATCAGAATTGGACAGCTGAGCCACCAAACTGCGGAAGGCATACAAGCTAATGGGAATTATTATTATTTCGCGTAATGCGAAATTGAGACACAACAAAAAGTCGCTCTATCAGAAGCCTTATACACATCAGAAACTATGACCTTAGTAGGTCTTTCCAGAATCGCAGAAACTGAAAAGCAGGAAAGGAAAATTCTCAGGAAAACATTCAATCCGACGCGAGAAAATGGAATTTGGGTCAAGGGGAGAACTGTAGACCTCAACAGCCTAACAAACAAGTTCATTAATAGCCTATATAAGGTATACTTGAAATTCTACGGGCATATATACAGAATGGACAACAGACCAATACACACTGGCTAGACGAAGGAAAGGATAATGGTAATTTCACCTAAGCTCGTATGCCTTCTACAAGAAACAAACATTAGAGAAGAAATCATAAGAAATCGCGGAGTCTTTGGAACGTTTGTTATGGGCGATTTCCGACAAAAGGGTATGTTACGAAAATGTCGCAAACCTCGGGCTGGGAAGACTTGGGACTAAGAAAACGATCAGCATGACCAAGCGGAGTGTCCCGATCTGTCAATGGAGAGGTGTGAAGTGGAAATGCATTAGTAGAAGATTAAGTAATTGGTATTACGTCCCACGAACTACATTTATATGATGTCCCGCAGAGTACTTCACGTGCCAGGAAATCTACAGACATGAGACTGACGAATTCGAGCTCCTTCAAATACCACCGGATTGAGCCAGGATCGAACCTACCAAGTTGGGCAGCGCACTACCTTCCGCCCTACTCAGTCCGGCGAATAAGTTTGAGTCAAGTTTTTAAAATTAGGAAAGTCATAATATGGAAATGAAGCTGGAATTAAAGGCGACAAATTCGGGCATAGAGGCCTACTCCTTTATAGGACGAGAAATTAGAAATTTGGAATAACTTATCAATGAGATGTTTGACAAATTTCCAACTTTATGATTGATTGATTGATTGATTGATTGATTGATTGATTGATTGATTGATTGATTGATTGATTGATTGATTGATTGATTGATTGATTGATTGATTGATTGATTGATTGATTGATTGATTGATTGATTGATTGATTGATTGATTGATTGATTGATTGATTGATTGATTGATTGATTGATTGATTGATTGATTGATTGATTGATTGATTGATTGATTGATTGATTGATTGATTGATTGATTGATTGATTGATTGATTGATTGATTGATTGATTGATTGATTGATTGATTGATTGATTGATTGATTGATTGACATTAGTAACTACGCACACATTTACAGAGAAACTTAAAAATAAAGCCGGTAGGAAATGGTCAAGGAACGTAAGAGATAAAATTGTGATTTCATGAACAACTTTTGGGAGGATAACAAGGTGAAAACCATGAAGCTAACTGACATGTTCCAGCGCACTCGTTGAATGGCAAAGAAAACCGATAATAATAATAATAATAATAATAATAATAATAATAATAATAATAATAATAATAATAATCAGGAAAGCAAGGAAGAAAAAATCTTAAGGAAAATGTTTTGACCAGTCTGTACAGTGAGAATCTGGATGATAACGAAATGATATTGTATTAGACAGATCCAAGTTCAGAAAATCAGTCGACAGTCACCGCTTTACACACCACCCAACCACTACCACCAATAAAACCTAGTCAGAAGATCGCAAGAAAAGCCACAGAGAGATGATGAAGAGATTTACGGATAATAATAATAATAATAATAATAATAATAATAATAATAATAATAATAATAATAATAATAATAATTGTTACGGAGTTATCTGTGGAGGGCAGAGGTGAAAGAAGGTGCGGGCTGGAATGGGTTTAACTACAAGTCTTAAAGATGAATTTAAAATTTATATAAAGGTTATATTTTCAACAGATAACAACATTTAACAATTTTCACTAGGTGAAATAACAAAGGAAATCAGGTACAATGCAACTTTACAAAAGAAAGCACAAGTTAAGGGGTCTTTACAAATTCTGGGCTACGAGCCCAAATTCGTCAATCCTTGAGCTCTCAGCTCACAACCACAAAATACCAAAGGGCAGAACGCCCCTAATTACATGGAGCACTACCTCCCAGCAATCAAAATGTTCCGCCTCCCCGAGGCACCTTTCAAAATACCAGAAAGAGCAGACCCGCTCTCAATTTTACAAGCCTATCAAAGGCCACAATAAACTTTACTTCTAACTGCCCTCAAGGCACACTTACAAAGAAACAGGGGTACCTTGTACCCAACCTACAGGGCCTTCGCATGAAGGAAAAACCCCAGGTTAAGTTACTGGCCCAAAGTACAGTGAGGACTGGAGGCGTGAACTTGCACTCCTAAATACACATTTTAAAACCTAAGTGGCGCTCGGTCGATTACACAGGGGCTAATCCCAAGCTAGGGAGGTGACTCGTATGAGAAAACTTTAACACATTAAGGAAGAGAAGAAACGGTTATGAAAACGTAATCACCTCAACTTCAAAATGAAGGGGAGCTCGAGAGGGTAAGACACTCTCTATCCCCGCTTTACAGTTACAGAGATTTGTAGTTTTTACATAGACAGAAATGGGAATTACATTTTAAAGAGATGGGTTACATATTAAAGGTTTCGAACCTTCCCCGCGAGTTAAACTGCTGAGCTAGCAAGAAAAGATCTTAAATGGCCATTACCTTGTTGAAGATCTGTTGCCCGAAGAAAGAGGCGCTTCCCGCCCCCTGCTACATATCCACACGCTAAGTTAGATGTAATTGAAGTGTCAAAGAGCCGAGAAAATCAGCAGTTTTTAAACCCTCGTGGAAGCTTCGAAATCTTTCATGAATAACTAAGACACACCCACTCAACTTTTTTGGGTAGCTATAAGTTACACATAAACATCGAAGAAGAAAGACACTATTGGTCAAAAATTAATTAAAGAAATTCGGGATTGGCTGAGTTCAAAACTGGCGGAAGATTAGTATTGCCAACCCAAACAATGAAAGAACAAAATTTAGTAAAGACAAACTTTCGAATACAAAATTTCTTCAAAAAGTTCCTTCCCTTCGCACCAGGGTGCATGATCATAGGTTTTTTAGTAGAGACATCTGTCAGAGAAGGTCCGCATTTCTCGGTCAACCAAAAAAAAAATCGAAATACACACAGTGGCATCTTCTGAGGAACTGTTGAATTAATTCAGTTGTTAAAGTTCAGAGTTTCTACGGTAGAAGTAATTTAAGGCGGAACATTCAAATATGCGGCGTATAGGTGTACCAACCGGTACAATAATAATAATAATAATAATAATAATAATAATAATAATAATAATAATAATAATAATAATAATAATAACAATAATAATTGTACCGGGGAGTACACCCCAACGCCGCGCATTTAAATCTGGCGCCTAAAAGAACTCCTCTAGTGGAGAAACAGTGAAATTGAAACTAGTACAACTAATCAATTTACTCAGAAGATGTCACCACAGAAATTTGATGTAATTTTGTTATTGTGAAGTTTCCTGAACTGACTGCTTTTCTACTTGGTTCGTTTGTCATTCATCAAGAAGTTTGGACATTCTTCCATAGATGTCACTGCTAAAAACTATGATCATGCACCCTGGTGCGAAGTAAAAGAACTTTGATTTAAAGAAGTTTTGTATTCATATATATATATATTTTTTTTTTTACTAAATGATGTTCATTTATTTTTGGGTTGGCAATATTGATCTTTTCTTTCCGCCAGTTTTGAATCTTGCCAATCCCAAATTTCTGTAATTAATTTTCAACATATCACTGCCTTCTTCTTCGATTTTGTGTTTAACTTTTAAGTCAATCAATAAATTGAAAGGGTGTGGCTGGTTTATTCTTGAAAGGTCTCGAAGTTTCCCCGAGGGTTTATAAACTGCGGATTTTCTCGTCTCTTGGCCAATTGATCGTCATCTAACGTAGTGTGTGTGTCAAGCAGGAGGCGGGAGGAGCCTCTTTCATCAGGCAGCAGTACGCCGACCAGGTAATGGCCACTTAACATCTTTATTTCTTGCTAGCTCCGCAGTTTAACCTAAGGGAAAGGTCCGAAACTTTAACTATGTAAACAACTTCTCTAAAATGTAAGTTCTGCCGGCTAATGTAAAAACTTCATAAAATCTTTAACTGGAGAAGGCTGTATTCTTGCTTTTTATAGAAGTATCTTCTTTGGTTCCTTATCTGATTCAGGAGCATGACTTGAAGATCCAGTACTCCTCAGCCTCCCGATTTTCGTGGAATAGTGACCCTTTCCATGCATGAATGTGGATAATGTAATCTATAGGTGGTGAGCAAAGTTCTCGTTTTCTATGTATGCTGTCTATTTCTGTAGCAGACAATTTCAGAATTCCGAATGAATAAACAAGAGTTCGAATAAATAAGAGTTGCTTTAATTTTCTTCTTGGCATTTAGATAGCTACGCAAAATCTGATGCAATCTCGATGTATATTTGTCAGTGAGTTACTGTTTAATTTTCTTGTGCTCCAGAGTTGTATTCTGAGCAAATCCAAGGTACCTGTAGGTCTCTGTTTGTATCATTCCCTCGATTAAAGGTCCGGTATGGAGCTCATATGGTTGGGAGTTAACGTACGGACCACGTTTAGTTGTTAGAAGCTTACACGTCTTTACTCCCAACGTCATTCCCACATGAGGTAGTAGGAGTCTATTATTATTATTATTATTATTATTATTATTATTATTATTATTATTCACTTTGGTCACAGATGTCTCATCTGGTATTGCAGTATAGTTGTACGGGTAAATTATTAAGCACAATCATAATTTAGATAACTCTCTAAATTTTCACTGAACTTTCATTGAGGAACTTATGCATAATTCTGCAGGTACTGAGATTGTGGATGTCTCCGATCAGACAGATGGGTAGTTGAACCTACATCAGTGACTGTCTCAGGTTGTTGTGCACTAGTCCTGTTGCCCCACCCACAAGTGGTGTTCTCGTTACTTGGTCCATTGATGTTTCTTGAGTGATTTTTTTCTTTTTTTAAATACAAAAGGAACATATGACCACTGGTGGCTCGTTACCGGAAACGAGGATATTGGAATGTTAGGCATGCAATGTCTCTTGGATCGAGACAGAAGGATTGGGATGTGCCACATAGATTAATCAGCTACTCATTACCGTAATAGTCGAACCCCTCTTCTGCGGACACCGTCGGTTCCGTGGAAAAATGTCCGTTAGCAGAGGTGTCCGCTGAAACAAGGCTGTAAAAAAAATTTTTCTAGTTGTTTTACGTCGCACCGACACAGGTAGGTCTTATGGCGACGATGGAACAGGAAAGGGCCAGGAGTGGGAAGGAAGCGGCCGTGCCCTTAATTAAGGTACAGCCCCAGCATTTGCCTTGTGTGAAAATGGGAAACCACGGAAAACCATGTTCAGGGCTGCCGACAGTGGGGTTCGAACCTACTATCTCCCGAATACTGGATACTGGCCGCAATTAAGCGACTGCAGCTATCGAGCTCGGTGCTGTAAAAATTAATCGAACATGTTAATGACAAAGAACATCCACCTCAAATATACGCATACATATTTATTTTGATAAGAACAAATATTCGAAAGGAATTCCCGTATGTTTTCAGAATGGTTTTAAGATAAATCCCTGTGCAAATAAGTGTCTCGGAAAGTGTAAAGTGTCCGCTTAAATGAGGCTTATTCAACAGGTGTCTCATATAAAATAAAATCGTGTCCATTGGGAGATGTCCGTTGAATAAAGGTGTCCATTAGGGCAGTTTCGACTGTATCATGTATCTTACAGGAACATATAACCACACATTACAAAATAAATGAAATTAGTAAATCAACAACCTTCAGAAAAACCTGTACACTTTTGTTGCATTACTGTTCTATTACTGTACGTGTTGTACATATCTGTGTCTCAAGAGCAGCTGTTCAAAATGTCGACCGCCCTGATCACGACCCACTGCCGCACCGGCTCTAACATTTCGCGAGATTGTCGAACATCTTCAGCGGCAGCAACAATGCTAGCAAGCAGGTTCATTAAGACCACCACACACAGCAAGCTAAGCTAAGCTTCTCTGTGCTATGCCACCCAACGAAAAAAATCGCTCCAATGAAGTTACATGGAATGGCACACACAGACTGCTATACTAAGCTACGCTAACCTAATGACTATTGTTTCTCTTGACCGGCGAAGGATTGTGAAGAAATCATCGGATCATACAAACCACGCTCCCAATTGGGGGTCGAAGTAATGTGTAGAGCTTATTAAAGACCGAGCAGGCACTTCAAGAGAAGCAGTTTCGTCTATCATTCCATTTATCAGTTGGAATCGGAACAAGTAGTGAGGCAAATATAAAACTTCAAAATAAATGAAACTGTAAGAGAAGACTCTGTAGCACAGAGAGAGAGATTTTACCCAGCGAACTAGCAAGTATAGTCTGAAGATGTATCAGGAAAAGGACAGGTAGGGAAAGATGAATTCTATTAAAAAATCCCCAGGACGTTAACAAAATTAAAATGTTTGCGTCTTTTGGCCATTTACAATATTTGTCTCACTCTCCATTTTAGATTATAAATGGCACCTTCAGCTCCGCTACAAATATTTTGCCGCAAAGATATGTCATTCATATCAACATTGGTACACAATAGTGTCCAGTCGTCCTAGGTATTATGCACAGAAAGGATAAATAGCCATATTAATCTGTCGTATGCTGAAGAAAGAAGTGAACAGAAAACACGTTGTCAGTTAAATCCAACATATATTTCTATTGCTTACAAACTAAGCGTTATCAGTGTAGTCCAGAATCCAAAATATCTGTTTGTTCACTTCACCGTGCACGAAATGATGACATGAGGGCACACTTGCATTAACTTATTACTCTGGCATTTGTTCCTTAGGAAACCTCCTCAGGGCCACAATACGTGCGAGTAGTTTTAGACCGAACAAGCCTCCGTGGCTCAGACGGCAGCACATCGGCCTCTCACCGCTGGATACTCTGGTTCAAATCCCGGTCACTCCATGTGAGATTTGTGCCGGACAAAGCGGAGGCGGGACAGGTTTTTCTCCAGGTACTCCGGCTTTCCCTGTCATCGTTCATTACATAAACACTCTCCATTCTCATTTCGTAGCATCTATCAGTCATTAATAGGCTAAATCACTTTGGAGGTGGCGACCCCATCGTACTAATAGCCTATATCTGCTTCATTCGTTACATCCCTGACCCGGTCAATGACTGGAAAACAGGTTGTAGGTTTTCATTATCAGTTTTAGATCGAGGTGACAAATAAAAAGGGATATTCTAGGAAAAGAAACTGTGCACTCACCACCGGTTAGAAAGAGAAGAAAATACGTTCTAGTGGAAAGAAGAATCTTGGATACTGTGGATAATTATCAATATGTTAAAGCTGATAACATTATTCTTGCCTACCTACGGGGCATAGATGATACCATAACAGGTCATGTATAGGAAAAGGCAACCTTCAATCTAACAAACTGCATCTTGAAATAAAGTTTTGGAAACGCAATAAGTTACTTTCTAGATTATATAATCATAAATATATACTGTGACATCAATCACATGTGACAATAACAACACATATGACCAACTTAAAAGGTAGCAATAATAGGTACTACATGTGACCATATCGACTGGAGATGAAATGTACTCTGACGGATTCCCCTAAATCTAAAACCCGATTACTGGCTCTACGTTGCTGACAATGATATTCTCTGCTGCAAACTATACTGAAACTACCCTGAACATAAAAGGTAACGTTTTCTCGCTTGATATGACAATGAAACGTTAAATTAAAATAAGATACCGTTGTAATGTTAACATATACCGAGCTCGATGGCTGCAGTCGCTTGAGTGCGGCCAGTAGCCAGTATTCGGAAGATAAGAGGGCTGGAACCCCATTGTCGGCTGCCCTGAAGATGGTTTTCCGTGGTTTCCCATTTTCACACAGGCAAATGCTGGAGCTGTAGCTTAATTAAGGCCACGGCCGCTTCCTTCCCACTCCTAGCCTTTTCCTGTCCCATCGTCGCCCTACCTGTATCAGTACGACGTAAAGCAACTTGTAAAACAAGAGAAAAGAACATAAAACACAGTAAGTGACGAAGGGTCGAGAAGGCTATTTTCAATATTGGAGTGTTAACCTCCATAGCGGAACGGTTGGCGTTATTAGCTGCCATCCTTGGATGTCCGGGTTCGATTCCTGGTGCTGTCGAAAACGTAATATAGGCAGGAGGGCTGGAATATGGTTAAGAAGGTACATGCAGCTCACTTTCACTGCGAATGTGATTACAAAGAGCTGAATCGCCTCGGGAAGAGGACTTGATGTTACTTAATTTTTGTTAAACATTGTAGTCTGGTGTTCTTTCTTCCTGACTAACTTGGGTGAAATAAAGGAATTGTGAACTTCGAAAAGGTACTTAACTCCCCCTCGATCCCTGTTAAATCTTTGTCCTTATCTTAAACAATGACTACGTTCTTCCTACTCTATCACCATCCACTACACGTCATTTTATTTAGTGGGTCAGAGACCGGCGAACTAATAAGATTAAGGTGGAGAACGCAGTTAGTCCAGCCTGGTCGTATTCCCACGCAGCAGATCGCTGCAGGCACTGTCGGAAGGATGTGTCGTCCATGCTCCCCATTCTGGTTTGATTAATACTCAGAGGTCAAACAAGAAGACAAGCCTGCGGCAGTGCAGAACACCAGATAATTAACATAGCATTGACCGCTACGTAGTACGACAGGGAATATCTCCGTCCCGCTGTCACATAAAGTATAATACTCTCATTGTCATTAACATTCCCCGTTAATGAGAGTATGAGGAACACTATACGATCTCTCGTAAGAGGAGATGAGCAATTTCGTGTTCTTACAAGGGAACTGTTTGGTTTGGACCAGAACTTGCTAGGACGATCAATTAAGACATCATAAACTGAACGGCTATGTCTAGAGGCATGATTTCTTCGCATTAACGATAAACGCGACAAAAATATTTTGAAGAGATTTTCCAATATCTTAACGAATCATATGATTCTGGTTAAGAAATTACAGTGAATTAGCGACAAGGCCAGTTTAAAGCGAAATTTATTTTATTTTGCAATAAGTACGAAAATACAGCGAAATTCATAGACAATAACGAACTTGAAATTGCATTCCAATATCATGTGTGTGAAGGAAAACAGAAGAAAGAATAAGGATTTCTCATTTCGACATTATTTTCGTGTTAATACTGTCAAATTCCTTAAGATATGGTCATATACAGTAGGGTGAAAGGGTAATTTGTTATATAATCTTTATTAGGGCTATATTATAGTTCTAATCAAATTACGTAAGGAATAATGAATGATTATCAATATTGCTTCCCTTTATCTTTCACATAAATAATTAACAAATCTCACGAATTGAACTTTTATGAACAACTTTAGGAAAGGATTAAAGCGAAATTAAAGTGATGGGGTCAGCCCTATTTGGCGAAATTACGCAAAAAATTGTTTCCTTTTCGCGAAATCGAAAATAAGTTGATGCGAAAAACTCATGCCTCTAGCTATGTCATTCTGCCGTAAAATAATATACACGAACTTAAAAGTAGCTGATTTTGCTGCAGTTTTAAATGGAACGCGGTAAACCGAAGACAGCAATTGGAATGAAATTTAGTAGGATGATCGATTAAGACATCAGAACATCGGTACACATCTGCCTTTATTACAAATCCTGTCCCCAGCATGACAAAATGAGTGATTCTGAACTGGGATTCGGCGGTTTTCTCGTTCTTGCTAATAAAATATTATAGCTATTAATAGCATACACGTTTATATAACATATCGCGGGTTAAGAAACGATACCACGTATCTGACAATGCTCTTCCAAACCAAACCAAACCAAACCAAACCCCATGGCACTACAGCCCTTGAAGGGCCTTGGCTTACCAAGCGACCGCTGCTCAGCCCGAAGGCCTGCAGTTTACGAGGTGTCGTGTGGTCAGCACGACGAATCCTCTCGGCCGTTATTCTCGGCTTTCTAGACCGGGGCCGCTATCTCACCGTCAGATAGCTCCTCAATTATAATCACGTAGGCTGAGTGGACCTCGAACCAGCCCTCAGGTCCAGGTAAAAATCCCTGGCCTGGCCGGGAATCGAACTCGGGCCTCCGGGTAAGAGGCATGTACGCTACCCCTACACCACGGGGCCGGCTCAATGCTCTTATAAGCCCACTCTTATACGTAATACTGGTCACAGCTCCCAACCACATACAGTAAATAACTTATGGATATCCAGTCCATCAGAACAATTTTCATTGTGTTCATTTTCCTATGCGTAGGCCTAGCCTATGTCCGGATTCATGGCTAAATGCTTAGTATGCTGGCCTTTGATCACAAAGGTTCCGGGTTCGATTCCCGTCAGGGTCAGCAATTTTAACCATCATTGGTTAATTTTGCTGGCACGGTTCTGGGTGTAACTTACGTGTCGTCTTAATCATCATATCATCCTCATCGCGACGTGAAGGTCGCCTATGGGCGTCAAATGAGAAGACCTGCACCTGGCGAACCAAACATGTTTTCGAGCACTCGCGGCACTAAAAGCCATACGCCATTTCTTTTCCTAAGCGTAACTTATGTGCAAAGAAAAATGAACCTTACGATACCGTACTGTAGGAATAAATGCTTCTCGCATTACGTATTTACGTACTACTACAGAATATGTTATTTAACGTTAATTTTCCCTTACGCATAAGCACAGTAAAATAAAGACAACAAACATTGTTCTGATGGACCGCATACCGATATATGGCTGGGAGGTGTGACCAGTTTTAACGAAAATAATGGGTAGTGCACCCATCTCCGGTAAAGGGTGCAATAGGAAGAGCATTGTCAGATACGCGGTATTGCTTCTTAAACTGCGATATAGTCTACTATACACGACGAAAAAAAAAAAAATTAGATTGGACTAAGACAAGTATGGTACGGTGGTAGGGGGAGTGAGTTGTACTTATCAAAAATCACTATTATGAGACAGAAACAATTCAAGGATCACGAACATCAACCTTTTAAAATATAGGCCTACAGGGTGAAGCGTAATTCGCGCACTCGGGAGTCGCGCTGCGACACCTCACATGCCAGCAATAAAAAAATATCTCTTACAAAATTTCGTCTTGCGAGTATATCCGACAGAAAACGGACGTTAAAGAGTAGCAATCTGGCAACACTGTAACCATATGTAGGGTAACAACCGCTCTCAGCACAATCACGTCCTGCTGTACATTTGGTGCAGTGGGTATAGTTTTCGGTTGGCACGCAGGAGGTAGTTGTTTCAATCCAGGGTTGAGGTGCATTTTTTATTTGCTAATTTCCATCTGACATTACCTACTGTAATACAGTAAGACACCGTTTCTGAGGTCACATGTATCCTACATTTACAACATAATAATAATAATAATAATAATAATAATAATAATAATAATAATAATAATAATGCATTGAGATACGTACTAAAGAGCATGCGGTTACCAGACGCAATGTTGAAAGGCAGAATTATTGGGACCATGATGATAACACATACAAATTGTAACCGAGTTTGGACATTATTCGCAGAGCACGTTGCTAGGCCTACTGGTAACGTAAGGCCCTAACGAAATGTAATGGACCTGAACGAAGCAAGAATAATAGTTGGTACTAATCTATGGGGTCCGCCTCTGTGGTGTAGTGGTTAGTGTGATTAGCTGCCACCCCCGGAGGCCCGGGTTCGATTCCCGGCTCTGCCACGAAATTTGAAAAGTGGTATGAGGGCTGGAACGGGGTCCACTCAGCCTCGGGAGGTCAACTGAGTAGAGGTGGGTTCGATTCCCACCTCAGCCATCCTGGAAGTGGTTTTCCGTGGTTTCCCACTTCTCCTCCAGGCGAATGCCGGGATGGTACCTAACAAAAGGCCACGGCCGCTTCCTTCCCTCTTCCTTGCCTATCCCTTCCAGACTTCCCATCCCTGCACAAGGCCCCTGTTCAGCATAGCAGGTGAGGCCGCCTGGGCGAGGTACTGGTCATTCTCCCCAGTTGTATCCCCGACCAAGAGTCTGAAGCTCCAGGACACTGCCCTTGAGGCGGTAAAGGTGGGATCCCTCGCTGTGTCCGAGGGAAAAGCCGACCCTGGAGGGTAAACAGATGATGATGATGATGACTAATCTATGGGACCATTGGAGGAGGGTACAAAGAAAACAGGTTTCACATCTAGTAGATGAAGTGGTGCGAATAAATTCACGCCCGCGACGTGGAAAGGGCGCCTTTCAAAGCTGACCAATGAAAACGATTGTTCGTCCATTTCTAGGATCCTAGTATGTAACTGCAAATGGTTTCTAGAGGAACCACTGCAATCGTTGTTGACAATTAAGATGCCAGATACCATACCACCTGGACTACATTTACGAAATAAAAAACATACGCCTCAACCCAGGATCGACCACTCGACCTCCTGCATGCTAACCCAAAACTTTATCCCTTGCACCAACTGTACACTACGACTAACTACTCCTGACAGAGGTAGTTCCCTACATGTGGTTACAGTGTTGCCAGATTGCTACTCTTCAACGTCGTTTTTCTGCCGGATATACTCGCAAGATGAAATTTTGTATGAGACATTTTTTTTATTGCTGGCATGTAAGGAGTCGCGCTGCGACGCCCGAGTGCGCGAATTACGCTTCATCCTGTATAATAGAATTAAATTGTCCTTTCCTTTTGCATTTACGATTTATTTTATTTCACCAATTTACAGTATTTACGTGAGGGAAAATTGTTTGAACAGATAAGCCTGCTCCAACGCAACATCGGACAAACATGGCCTTGTTTTACTTTTCTTTGGGTTCACGACTGAGAATATGTGTTCGCAGAGGTAGGCGATACAGAGCCAAACAACAACTAATTTGTGTTGCACTTTCATCTGTCGTCCTGTAGAGCGATCAACTTACCCGCAATGAGACCAACATCGTAATTCATACTGAGATGCAAGATAAATGAGTGCGAAAGTAATTTCGTCTTTCCAACTTTATTGTAAAAAATATCTTAGTCTGCTAGCAGAAATTTCTTCGCTTGGAGAACTTTTGCATAAGTTATAAGAAAAAACAAAAACATGGCAGCCTCTGCTTGCTGACACCGCAACGGTAATTTTGGCGTGATAGCGTAGACCAATAGTTAGCTTCTAAAACTACACATTTGTTACGCCCGACTGTTGACCTTGGTCGTTAATGTGCCAAGTCTTTATGGTCTCACAACGTGGTTATCTGGTTCGATTTCCGTTGGCATGAGTCTTGTTCACCAGCAGAATGTTCGTCGGCAGGGTAGGAGACGTGGCGATAAAGAAATTCTAATCACTAGATTGCCTGTCAAAATCCGGGGTTCATGTCCAAACGTCTTGGCAGTGTTCATATTGTTCCCTTTAAATGGTCCCGTCCCTGCATCGAGTTCGTTGTCTTGTGGGAACTGCTTCGGCACTGCTCAGATACTTACCACTTTCTTCTCTCATCCCAGGGAGCAGACTGCCCGTCTCTTCGTCTTCGTTTGGGATACATAAAGGATCCTATCTATGGGCTAAGCTATTAAATAAGGAGACCAGACTGGTTCTACTTAATATGAATTTATTAATAAAAGATATAGAAATTAATTAAAATTGAACTGAATTAAATAAAACTGCACCAATTCAAAATATCATGCGATATTTAAAGAAATAAAATTACATAAGCTGTAAAACTGAAAAGAAATGAAATTATAATGAAATAAACTGAAAAACTGTTTTAGATGAGCAAATTTTCCATAATGTGTGGAAAAACTAACATAAAATTGCCGCAATGTGTCAAATGATTATCGCAACAACATTCTGAGCTTGAATCAATTCATTTATCTTACAATATTTCTAACATAATAAAATATAATGATGTTGGTGAAATTACGCTTGAGGAAGTGGAAAGAACGGTAAATAAACTCCATCGTCATAAAGCAGCAGGAATAGATTAAATAAGACCTTAAATGGTGAACTATAATGGGAAGGCAGGGATGAAATGACTTCATAGAGTAGTAAGATTAGCATGAAGTGTTGGTAAGGTACCTTCAGATTGAACAAAACAATGATTTCACCTATCTATAAGCAAGGGAACAGGATGGATTATTCTTTTTTTCTTTTTTTGCTAGGAGTTTTACGTCACACCGACACAGATAGGTCTTATGGCGACGATGGGATAGGAAAGGTCTAGGAGTTGGAAGGAAGCGGCCTTGGCCTTAAATAAGGTACAGCCCCAGCATTTGCCTGGTGTGAATATGGGAAACCACGGAAAACCATCTTCAGGGCTGCCGATAGGAAGGATTGCAACAACTATCGAGGTATCTCATTGATTAGTATACCAGGCAAAGTATTCCCTGTCATCTTGGAAGGGAGGGTGTGATAAGTGGTTGAAAGGAAGTTGGATGAAAACCAGTGTGATTTCAGGCCACAGAAGGGCTGTCAGGATCAGATTTCCAGCATGTGCCAGATAATTGAAAAATGCTACGAGAGGAATAGACAGTTGTGTTTATGTTTCGTAGATATAGAGAAAGCAGGTAACAGGGTATCGAGGGCAAAGATGTTCACCATACTGGGGGACTATGGGACTAAGGGTAGATTATTAAAATCAATCAAAGACATTTATGATGACAATTGGGCTTCAGTGAGAATTGATGGTAGAATGAGTTCTTCGTTCAGGGTACTTATAGAGGTTAGACAAGCTGTAATCTTTTACCTTTGTTGTTCGTAGTTTACATGGATCATTTGCTGAAAGCCTGGAAGGTATAAAGTGACAGGGAGAAATTCAGTTAAGTGGAAATGTAGTAAGCAGTCTGGCCTATGCTGACGACTTGGTTTTAATGGCAGATTGTACCGAAAGCCTGCAGTCTAATACCTTGGAACTTGAAAATAGGTACAATGAGTATGGTATGAAAATTAGCCTCAAGAAGACTAAATTGATGTCAGTAGGTAAGAAATTCAACAGAACTGAATGTCAGATTGGTGAAACGAAACTGGAAAAGGTAGATAATTTCAAGTATTTACGATGTGTGTCCTCCAACAATGGTAATATAGTAAGTGAGGTTGAATCAACGTGCAGTAAAGCTAATGCAGTGAGCTCGTAATTGCGATTAAGTGTTCTGTAAGAATTAAGTCAGCTCCCGGACTGAACGCTGAAAGCCATAACGGTCTACAGTGATGATGTATATATGTATGTATGTTGGCCTATGTAAAATAGCATTGCTTAAACTTAATATATACCAGAATTATGACACTCTTAAATGTTAAATGTCAACTGTCGTAATGAAGCACGCATTATCTTCATGCTCAATAGCGTCTGAAAGGTGTTCACAAGTACACTGCTATGTCACCATAGATATTTAAGCCTGGACCTTCAACTAAATTGGTCCTTTTAGACTATCATGGTTTAAAACTTCCTCAGGAATTATTATTCACGCATAGACACACTTATTACCTCTCGCCATGAGTATACTTTCCTATACAATTTTAATTCATGAATTAATTACATTGTTGTGATTATCATTCAGACCTCTAGTGTTCTAAGGCCATTATCAAAAGAAGCTGTCAACTCAACAGTCGTTCGCGACATTACACTTTACCAGTTAATTCAACATCAATCACAAATTAAGTTCAATATAAATTATTCATTAAGCTTTAGTTCTTGAAAATACAATCACAAATAATAAAATAATTGCAATAAAATAAGCACCCATTCAGTGATAATTTGTTGGAATACAGCTGTTATTTTAAGAATGTTGTATATTCGTAACCTGAGCTAGTAGTCTTCCTAAATCCTTATTCTATCACTGTACAACTAGCATCGCCGGGTAGTTATGAACGCTTATGGACAACTTTGGCTTAATGTAACAACAGCACAAAATATATTTAAAAACACACAATTAAAATAAGCTGACATAATGAACCACAAAAATCTTAAATCACATGCAAGTCTCGCCAAAACTCATAGAGAAAAAATTACATACAAATACACTTACGAAAACTACATGTATTAAGTTCCACGTTTTGATCTAAACATATTTCAACTCCATAAAGAATGTCGTTTTACTTGGACTGCAGAGTGTCTGACAATGACAGAACTAAGAAGGGCATACAATGCAGAATAGTGCAAGCAAGGAAAGTCTTTCCTGAGAAAAATGACTTCAGTCACAGATGTACATATGAGAAAGTGTTTTCGAAGAATTTTTGTATGAAGAGTTGCATTGGAAGTTAAACATGGACACTAAAAAGTGTTGAAAGAAATGGAAGAGAAACTTTTGAAATGTGGTGTTTCAGAAGAATGTTGATGGTGATATAGGGGGATAATATAACAAATTAAGAGATGCTGAATTAGTTTAGACACATGGAACGAATGGTGAAATTAGACCGGAAGGAGGGATGGCTGATAGGGACATCTTGAGACGCCCAGGATTTGTTCAGTTAGATTTTGAAGGAAGTGTAGGGAATAAGGATAATGATTTCTATTCTTTGGAAGTGCTTTCTAACGTCGCACTAACACATTGAAGGTTTTCGGTAAGGATCGGAAAGGGCCAGGAAAGGGAAGGTAGCGCGGCTGTTGTCTGGTATGAAATGATGGTGGCAGTCGAAGGCATGAATATGGCACACATGTTAGAGTAGGTGTAGAAATGTACAATAGGGTGGCATTGGGAGCTGTACGAAACCAGTCGCTGACCCAATGAGCAAACAAAAACAATCAACAACTACACTCTCAATTCCTGTGCATCGCTCATCTTCATTTAACTACACCTTTCAATTGCCTGGTGCAAGGGTATGGAATTCCCTTCCAGTCAGTGTTAGAAATTGCACTTCTTTAGCTTCTTTCAAGCGGTCTTGCCGAGATTACCTACCTATTAAATGTATAACCAGCTTGTATGAATGGCAGTATGAATGAAGTTAGGATTTATATTTTGTTACATTATTTCATTATTCTGTTTTATGAAGCTGAAATGAAATGTCGTATGGCTTTTAGTGGATATCCCAGGAAGGGTTCGGCTCGGCAGGTGCAGATCTTTCTATTTGACACCCGTAGGCGACCTGCGCCTCGTGATGAGGATGAAATGATGATGAAGACAACACATACACCCAGCCCCGTGCCATTGGAATTAACCAATTAAGGTTAAAATCCCCGACCCGGCCGGGAATCGAACCCGGGACCCTCTGAACCGGAAGCCAGTACGCTGACCGTTCATCCAACGAGTCGGACTTATGAAGTTTATTATAGATAATATGTGGTTAAGTGTGAGAGAGGGCCGTGAGCCTCAACTTCGCAACAAATGAAGGCATGAAAATAAAATAAATAAAGTAAACATATTTTTGCAGGTTATCGGGATCTTCAAAACTAAAACTACTAAACAGAGAGGTAGCGTGTTTTATTATCCACTAAATGTATTGAACTACTATTTACAATCAATTACAGGTTCGAGTTTTCCACTCGACACAAGTTTTTGTTTATTCACACGCATACTCGATCGGGTGATCAGACAGTACACTGGTGCATCGAACTACTGTTCTTCTCCACACAGCTTCTCACAGCGCAGTATCGTTCCAGATGAATTTACAACTAGCAAGCATCGTTGAACTTCCCGTAGCCGACTGACGGACTCACTCCCGGTGAATGACTCGTCACGAATTCGCGACCACCTGTTTACGTTCTCCCACTCGCAATTGAAACATTATTGACGCTCGACTGAACCCAGAATGATTAGCGTGTGCCATTTTCACTCTTCCTTAAGGCCCATAAAATAGGCTATTCTCGTAGTTCACACTTCCAGATCATTCTGAGTGACCCTGGCCCATTGTTCAATCAGCTTCCAACTTCTTCTAGGGAGTCTCAATAATTCACCGAAGTTATTTTTTGTTTGTTGCTGATCCCAGATTAACTATAATCGTTGTACTATAATTATCATCACTTGCTGGTATTATTACCGGCCGCCTCGCATTCAGCCTTCACTATCATATTCTTCTTTAACCTATATGTTTACCCTGCAGGTTCGGGTTTTCCCTCGGACTCAGCGAGGGGTCCCACCTCTACCGCCACAAGGGCAGTGTCCTCGAGCTTCAGACTTTGGGTTGGGGATACAACTGGGGAGGATGACCAGTACCTCACCCAGACGGCCTCACCTGCTATGTTGAACAGGGGCCTTGCGGGGGTATGGGAAGATTGGAAGGGATAGACAAGGAAGAGGGAAGGAAGTGGCCGTGACCTTAAGTTAGGTACCATCCCGGCATTTGCCTTGAGGAGAAGTGGGAAACCACTTCCAGGATGGCTGAGGTGGGAATCGAACCTACCTCTGCTCAGTTGGCCTACCGAAGCTGAGTGGACCCCGTTTCAGCCCTCGTACCACTTTTTCAAATTCAAATTTCGTGGCAGAACCGGGAATCGAACCTGGGCCTCCGGGGGTGGCAGCTAATTACATTAACCACTACACACACAGGCGGACCATTATCAATATTTATCAGCTAAAATGCGTTGCTTTCAGAATAATAACATTGTTATAGTTTTTACGTCCCACTAATTTTTTGAAGGTTTTCGGAATCGCCGAGCTTCCGGAATTTCGCTCCGCGGGAGTTCTTTCATATACCAGTAAATACCACCGGACTGTGCCAAAATCGAACCTGAGAAGTTGGGTTCAGAAGATCAGTGCGTCAACCGTCTGAACCACTCACCCCGCCTGCATTTAGAACACTGGAAATATTACTCCCATAACCATTTCTTGTGGCCATCACAGCCGGATGCAGCCCTTGTAAGACAGACCCTCCGATGCGATGAGCGTTGGAGGAGTCTACCGTGTATGGGAATCTACGTGTTATATTGGTGCAGGATAGTATTGTGTGTGGCAAATGATTTGCGGAAACGTGGGGAACAGTACAAAACATCCCAGTCCCCGAGCTAAAGGTTAAAAATTCCACGACCCTGCCGGCAATCGAAGCCAGCATCGAGCGCCGGAGGTCAAGACGCTAATCACCAAGCCATGGAGCCAAAAAATATAGCTTCTGACTATCTTTGCAACTTTCATTTCTACCGAGCTCGATAGCTGCAGTCGCTTAAGTGCGGCCAGTATCCAGTATTCGGAAGATAGTGGGTTCGAACCCCACTGTCGGCAGCCCTGAAAATGGTTATCCATGGTTTCCCATTTTCACACCAGTCAAATGCTGGGGCCGTACCTTAATTAAGGCCATGGCCGCTTCCTTCCCACTCCTAGCCATTATCTGTCCCATCGTCGCCATAAGACCTATCTGTGTCAGTGCGACGTAAATGATAATAATAATAATAATAATAATAATAATAATAATAATAATGGTAAATAATTTGAAAGTCCTTTCACAGGGTCGGGTGGTGCATGCATTTCACTGGGCTTGATATACCGATATGTAACGACACCTGGTTCGGTTAGGAAAGTAACGACAAACTTCCTCATTCCTCATTTCCTTGTGCGCCTCTTCAGTGACGCCTAATCTACCCATGTCAGTTGATGGTGGGAGGTTGAGGATCCAATCAACTTTTGGGTTGAGGACTCAACATACAAACAAATTTAAATAGTGCCATATTGTGGTATAGATATTAAGCTCATGCTTTCTTCTTCCTGCCCTCTTCGCAGTTATCTAGGGTCCGCACTACACTAAGATTTGGCCAGTTTTACAACCAGATGCCCTTCTTGGCGTTAGTCTTACGGAAAACGGTGCAATCACTATTGTGCTTCTCTGTGGTGGTTGGTTGTCTGATGTGTTTTGTGAGTATAAAAAGAGGCCTGTACTAAGACGAGCTTAAGGAAAAAAGGAAAAAGAATATATTTATTCGCGGCGTCGGCCTAAGAAGATCTTTTCCCGCTACTTTGCACCATATGTTATGAACCTGTGTGTATTTGGAAATGGCGGAAGTGTAAAGTGCTGAATGTGAGGAAAGGAACATTCAGGACGACCCAAACACCCAGTCCCCAGGCCAGGGATATTAAACATTTACTATTAAAAACCCCTGACCCGGCCGGGAATCGAACCCGGAGCCGCCGGGTGACAAGCGGACGCGTCACCCCCTACACCGCGGGGCCGGACAAGGTGAACTTAAACTTGAGCGGCTAAAATCCACTGTCGGATCGGGAACCGAACTCATGCCCCCCTGAACCGAATGTCTCTACAGAGACCATTCAGATAGTTCTATATTACCGGGCGAGTTGGCCGTGCGGTTAGGAGCACGCGGCTGTGATCTTGCATCCGGAAGATAGTGGGTGCGAATCACACTGTCGGCAGACCTGAACATGGTTTTCCGTGGTTTCCCATTTTTACAGCAGGCAAATGCTGAGGCTGTACCTTAATTAAGGCCATGGCTGCTTCCTTTCAACTCCTAGGCCTTTCCTCTCCTATCGTCGCCACAAGACCTATCTGCGTCGGTGCGACGTAAAGCCAAAAAAATCTTGTATTATTCTGCTGTAATAGGGAATTGTATAGAAATCAAAGAAGGATAGCATTTTCAGTCACTTTCTTAAGTAATTTTGCTACAGTAGGTATAGGCCTACGTAATATCGTAACGTAGTCTAGGAATCCCAGCGCGCAATAGAAAGCTGAGTTCCTCCCACGCAGAAGCGCTGGTCTGAGGCCAGCAATTAGACCGAGGCCAGACCGCATGTGCACATAGGGTGACGCTCCGCCCCCAACACCGCCCCTCTGCCCCGCCCCCCGCAGCCACGCCCTTCTGCAGCTGCGCGATGCCACGATCCGCCCCCGCGCGCTCACTCACTCTGTACTTCACATGACAAGCGCAATAGAAAGCACCCACCCCTCTACACTCCAAGTGGGGACCTCAGGAAGGGGTGCAAAGTGGTCGTGGCTTAGGCAGGCCGAACGTCATCTCACATTCCTTCTCCTTTTTAAACAGGGCGATACTTACGAGACGTAATTATGCAGTGTTCATAAACGTTAAGAACAAGCCACTAGTCATTTCCTTAGGTCTTATTACCAATAACTGAGACCTGGAATCGAACTCACAGCTTTTATCTTCACTGAGAATGATTTTGAAGAGAAGCCAAACAGCGTCACGTAAATCTACTGTATTTTTCTTTCTTGGTTGCTTAACGTCACATTTAAGCAAGTAGGTTATCTGTGACGCAGAATTATAGAAGGGCTAGGACTTGCAAGTAGCGAACGTGGCTTTAAAAAAGGTACAGTTATATTATTATTATTATTATTATTATTATTATTATTATTATTATTATTATTATTATTATTATTATTCCGAGATATTTCGTTCAAGAAATGCTAACTCTGACACAACTGTCTCAATGTTTGGAAGTTTTAAACAGCAACTTGCTGTGCCTGGTTTCGATGCCCTAGTCTTGAGTATAGATGCAAGTTATCTGAGTTGTAGCTCCCATGATTTGTCGAACTTCTGTCAAGTTTCTGCCTAGAATGATCTGTGTCGTTGTCTTCTATATCTGTTGTGAAGGGGGGCTACTTTACTTCTTAAGAGGTAATTTTGCGGCAGAGTTCCAGGATGTTTTAGAGCCACCTGGTAACGAAGTTAGCGATTGCAAGGAAACTGTTATCTTCTTTTCTGGTCTTTGTCGCACACACAGTTTGACGCCACAGTTGTGTCATTGTGATATTCAAAACACAAATTGCCATGCTTCTCTTCTTACAAGAAAAGTTATCAGCAGTGATTCGTAATTCAAAGTCCACCTCTGCGGTGTAGTGGTTAGTGTGATTAGCTGCCACCCCCGGAGGCCCGGGTTCGATTTCCGGCCCTGCCACGAAATTTGAAAAGTGGTACGAGGGCTGGAACGGGGTCCACTCAGCCTCGGGAGGTGAACTGAGTTGATGTGGGTTCGATTCCCACCTCAGACATCCTGGAAGTGGTTTTCCGTGGTTTCCCACTTCTCCTCCAGGCAAATGCCGGGATGGTACCTAACTTAAGACCACGCCCGCTTCCTTCCCTATTCCTTGCCCATCCCTTCCAATTTTCCTATCCCCTTGTAAGGCCCTGTTCAGCATAGCAGGTGAGACCGCCCGGGCGAGGTACTGGTCATCCTCCCCAGTTGTATCCCCCGACCCAATGTCTCTCGCTCCAGGCCACTGCCCTTAAGGCGGTAAAGGTGGGATCTCTCGCTGAGTCCGAGGGAAAAACCAACCCTGGTGGGTAAGCAGACTAAGAAAGAAAGAAAGAAGATTCGTAATTCAAGGCAGGTTAATTGTTAGTATGTTAATTGAACATTGATTCTGAGTATAGGATAACTACAACTGGAATTGGGAAATGTTGACATCGTAGCAGGAGAACTGAGCAAGGATGACAGTACTACATCAGGAACGCGAGATCCAAGAAATACAGTTAATGAAACCCAATTATTTGGTAATTGCATTACTTGTTTGTTTATTACTGAACATTTGACCATGCTGACAGTTTCGCGAATTGTGAGGTACCGAGCGAGCTGGCCATGCGGTTAGAGGCGCGAAGCTGTGAGCTTGCGTTCAGGAGATAGTGGGTTCGAGCCCTAATGTCGGAAGCCCTCAAGATGGTTTTCCGTGGTTTCCCGTTTTCGCACTAGGTAGATGGTGGGGTTGTACCTTAATTAAGGCCACGACCATTTTCTTCTCACTCCTAGCACTTTCCTTTCCCATCGTCGCCGTAACACCTATCTGTGTAGTTGCGACGTAAAACCAATTGTTTAAAAAAAAGAAACTTGAATTGTGACGCTACTTTGTACCAGTCTAAAAGTAGACCCGAGAACCCGGAAGTTAGGCAAAATGCCTTTTCTTATCTAGGTGGATAAATTTAAGTTTCAAACAGAGATAAACATGTCTGCGTACATTTCGGAGTCGTAGGACCGGTTATTATGTTGCCTTTTTTGCCTATTTTAAATTTTAATGCTTCATTTTTTAATTTTATTTGCCTTTGCCTCTTTTTGGAGTGTTGTGGATAATACATATCATTGGAAATAAAGTAAAATACAATCTCAATGCACTGTATTAATAGAAAAAAAATAAAGAAAACCATTTTATTTTAATGTAGTAGGTAACAAATTATATTTGCACAAACGATTACTGAAAATCTCACTCCACAAGCCAACTGGTCGAGAGGGTTGGTGGGTCCCGTGCCCGCTATGTAGGCTACTAAAATGTGATGTGTATTAAGTAGCTTGCATTTAAACATTTTTTATTATTTTAGTGCACATTTTCATCATTTCTAAATGCATTTTTTATTATCTTGCTGCCTATTCCCCATTTTAGCCAAAATAAATGCCTGAAATGCCGAGCTCTAATCAACAATCTTCACTAAGTAGCTCGGACGTTAGAGCGCTGGCATTCTGGGCCCAACTTGGCAGTTCCCATCCTGGCTCAGTCCTGTGGTATTTGAAGGTGCCAGCCTCGTGTCGGTAGATTTACTGGCTCGTTAAAGATCTCCTGCAGGACAAAATTGCGGCACCTCGACGTCTCCAAAAACCGCAAAAGTACTTAGTGGGACTTAAAATCAATTTCATTATTATTATCATAACTCTTCTTCACGGCCGTGCGGCTTGCTTTTTGGCACCCCGATTCCCCAGTGGAGGCGAGTTGCACATAGCCTACCTTTTAAACTACATACAGTAGGCTACTTGCTCTCCTTCCATTCTTAAACCTCTGGCAGTCGGCAATCGAACCCAGGCTTTCAAGGACGCGGACTTCTTTGGGATGGATTGGTGTATTATCTTTCAATTATTTGAGGCAACATAGTTATTGCTGACAACTTGTCCACACACAAGAATGTCTCGGCTTTCCAAGAATGCTGACAGGAGGATTTTTTCATATGCTGCAACCACCAAGCTCGATAGCTGCAGTCGCTTAAGTGCGGCCGGTATCCAGTAGCTATTCGGGAGATAGTAGGTTCGAACACCACTGTCGGCAGCCCTGAAGATGGTGTTCCGTGGTTTCCCATTTTCACACCAGGCAAATGCTGGGGCTCTACCTTAATTAAGGCCACGGCCGCTTCCCTCCCACTCCTAGCCCTTTCATATCCCATCGTCGCCATAAGACCTGTGTCAGTGTGACGTAAAGCAAATTGCAAAACAAAAAACTATAAGAAATGGATTGTAATCTACTGTCTCCTAAACATAGAATCGACATCAATCTGTTTCAGGATCTATCCACGGTATTCGCAATATTCTTCTGGAGCTCCACATTTCCAAAGAGTCGATCTTGTGGCGGTCTTTCAGCTTTAAGGTCCAGGTATTTGCTCCACAGGTGGCAACGGAAAATGTGGCTAATTGGCTAATTATGCAGCCCGGGCATGTGACCCAAAACTTTTGGTAATTTTCAAAAATGTGTACACCATGTAACTTCTGCCTTAATTATCCTACTTCTATCGCATTGGTCCCATTATTTCAGGCGGAGGATTTTCTATTCATTTACATGGTTTATGTCCATTCGCTTGTCACTACTGATCAATCGCCAACCCACCCTTCGTCGCCAATACCAAGACGTCGCCAAATAGCTGTGCCACAAACACACACACGCACACGCTGGTACATTCATCACAGTTTGACGTTCCGAAACAGATTTGTTTCCCTACTGACCACTAAGCATTCGTCAATATTAAATTAAAGAAAAATCTCAAACAAATCATTTTAAAAAATGGCATTGTCGCTATCAAAATGTAGCAGGATGGAGTGAATGTATTTTGAGAAGTGACGGGATGCCATGCCACCCTATTCTGCCCTATAAGTCTGCCATATAAGTCTTAGGGAAGATCCCAATATTAGAGTTCTGATGAATGGGACCCTCGCCCTATTTGGAGAACTGGCAAACACCTAAAGATAGCAGCTCGATTTGTTCTGGGTTGTAGTGCCATGGTGTTAGGTTAGTTTCATATCAATCAGAAAAAGCAGCAGTAACAACAAGTATTGCAGTTTCATCTGTGTAAAATGTTAACTACTTTGGTAGTAATTATTTATAAAGGCACCCGGGAGGATTCATCTCTACAGCGTTAAACTGGGAGATTTAAGGAGCATTTTCTCAGGAAGTTTCAGACCTAGGAACTTGCATTTTTTCTTCTTTTTTCTTTTTTTATCGTACTGGATATTTTACCTGGGAAATTGTATCTCTTTCGGAACGTCTCTCTTCACACCCAACCAACTGTCAAGTACCTTGGGATCACATCCATCGAACACCTTACCTTCGAACCGAACTTATACTGTATTTGTCTTTATACACTGACTGACAGAGCAAATGCAACACCAAGGAGGAGTGGTTCGAAAGGGATGAAAGTTGGGGAAAAAACAGAGACGGCACGGACGAATAATTGATGTTTATTTCAAACCGATATGCAGGTTACACAATGCGCACGGCATCGACTCAGTAGGATGTAGGACCACCGCGAGCGGCGATGCACGCAGAAACACGTCGAGGTACAGAGTCAATAAGAGTGCGGATGGTGTCCTGAGGGATGGTTCTCCATTCTCTGTCAACCATTTGCCACAGTTGGTCGTCCGTACGAGGCTGGGGCAGAGTTTGCAAACGGTGTCCAATGAGATCCCACACGTGTTCGATTGGTGAGAGATCCGGAGAGTACGCTGGCCACGGAAGCATCTGTACACCTCGTAGAGCCTGTTGGGAGATGCGAGTAGTGTGTTGGCGGGCATTATCCTGCTGAAACAGAGCATTGGGCAGCCCCTGAAGGTACGGGACTGCCACCGGCCGCAGCACATGCTGCACGTAGCGGTGGGCATTTAACGTGCCTTGAATACGCACTAGAGGTGACGTGGAATCATACGCAATAGCGCCCCAAACCATGATGCCGCGTTGTCTAGCGGTAGGGCGCTCCACAGTTACTGCCGGATTTGACCTTTCTCCACGCCGACGCCACACTCGTCTGCGGTGACTATCACTGACAGAACAGAAGCGTGACTCATCGGAGAACACGACGTTCCGCCATTCCCTCATCCAAGTCGCTCTAGCCCGGCAGCATGCCAGGCGTGCACGTCTATGCTGTGGAGTCAATGGTAGTCTTCTGAGCGGACGCCGGGAGTGCAGGCCTCCTTCAACCAATCGACGGGAAATTGTTCTGGTCGATATTGGAACAGCCAGGGTGTCTTGCACATGCTGAAGAATGGCGGTTGACGTGGCGTGCGGGGCTGCCACCGCTTGGCGGCGAATGCGCCAATCCTCGCGTGCTGACGTCACTCGGGCGGCGCCTGGACCCCTCGCACGTGCCACATGTCCCTGCACCAACCATCTTCGCCACAGGCGCTGCACCGTGGACACATCCCTATGGGTATCGGCTGCGATTTGACGAAGCGACCAACCTGCCCTTCTCAGCCCGATCACCACACCCCTCGTAAAGTCGTCTGTCTGCTGGAAATGCCTCCGTTGACGGCGGCCTGGTATTCTTAGCTATACACGTGTCCTGTGGCACACGACAACACGTTCTACAATGACTGTCGGCTGAGAAATCACGGTACGAAGTGGGCCATTCGCCAACGCCGTGTCCCATTTATCGTTCGCTACGTGCGCAGCACAGCGGCGCATTTCACATCATGAGCATACCTCAGTGACGTCAGTCTATCCTGCAATTGGCATAAAGTTCTGACCACTCCTTCTTGGTGTTGCATTTGCTCTGTCAGTCAGTGTATTTTTAAATTGAACTTCAACATTTAAATTTATTGTCTGGCCATCATTTAAAGCTTTCTAAAAATAAATATTATGCTCACATACTTGTTATATAAAATAATAATTAATAATAATAATAATAATATGATGTTAAAATAATTACAGGAATAACAGCGTAGGTATTTTAATTGTGAAATGATAAACCTACTATCCTAAATAACATACTACCGCAATCACACTTTCTACATCGTCCGTAACACGAAACACTCTGCGGTATTTTTCATGAAACATCTATATGTATTCATAGATTGTCAACGTCTTGGTTCTCAGTCCCTGGGGTGCCGGGTTCAATTCCCGACCTGGTAGAAGAATGTTAACGTTAAGCAATTCCCTTCGCTTGGGGACTGAGAGTTCGTGACGTCCGACATCCCTGCAACTCACGTACCCAACACAACCCAATTCTCCGTTACACAAACATGCGGTTTCTACATCACGGCAGACGCCACGCACACTCATAGGAGGGTCTGTCTTACGAGGGCTGCAGGAGGCTAGTAATACACGCACAAAAGTGTTTTCATTTCTTAATCTTGGATTGTGTGGTTGTCTTAGAGTTTCTGATGTCATCTGGAAGTGAACAAAATAAAATAAGTGAAGTAAATTAAATCTATAATCCCCGTAACACGCAACATTTTTCCTTCAAGATCCTCAAATCTCCCAAGTCTCCAAGACCTACATCGCAAATGTCAACAAATAAAAGAGCTCTAAAATGTTCCGGTGTAAGCCCATCGGCAACAAGTGCGCAGAGCTGAATGCTTTATAATGGTTTATTGGATTAATTTATTTTGTATGGCAGGTGTAATAAGCTGTGAACGTCATAAAAAATATAATTGTAGTACGACTGGTTCTCTTTCCGATGCTACTTATTGGTGTTGTGCCAATATTTCACGCACCGTTAAGCTCAATGCAGTTTTTACGCATCGTTAAGTTCAATATAGGCCTACTATTACACAGTTCTTCTATTTTAAACTCTTTGTATTAGATACAGTTTTTTTCTTAACTTAACTCTGTGTTATAATCAGAACATCACGCTCATGAAACAATTCCAGGCAAACGCAGCCACTGAAGTTATTGGGTTTTCCCGAATGTTTCTGTGGGCCTAATTCTGACGTGTTTCATTCCTCTCATTCTGTTTGAAGACACTTTACACAGTCCTATTCCTTGGTTGAATGATCAGTTTTCTTGCCCTCGGGATGTGAGGTTCTGGTTTCGATTCCAACTGAGTCGTCAGACTTTCATCTCGTATAGATCTGCCTTGCTAGAGGCGTAAGAACCAATATTCTCACTAGATTCTCACCATAGAAGCCGAAGTTTGAATCGTCGCCAATACAAGGTACATTTTTTAAAATGAAACTTGTGAATAAATTAAAAATTCTGAGTTCAGTGCCAAAGAAAATAACAGTTAAGCAACCGATTGTCTTAACTTCCCCAAAGAAATGAAGGATATTCCTGAAAGACTTGAGTGAACCCTTTAAAAATCTTTAAGGGATTTGGCAATGCAAAGTGAAATTTCATATTCTTCTGTGCGGCGGGGGGGGGACAAAAACATAAATCTAAGCCTTTATAAAGTCAGAGATAAGCGAAGTTTAACACCAAGAGATCCAGCCGCAAGAAAATATTGTTGGGATTGGTTTTCTTTGTCTGTCAACCGTCGTGAATTAAATCCTGAATTAGTGTGTGGTGTTATCAGGGATAGAATAATTAGTGCAGGCTTATGATCTGTTCGCTTTACCGTTTTAACGCCTTGCGAATTCTATTCTTGGGGGGCGGAGGTCATTTAAAGTTACAGAAGTGAAAAATGCAATTTTCTCCGACATTTTGGAGATTCATGAGGCTGAATTGCACGGAGTGAACCGGAATATCATCATACACTCCGACACTTGTCTACATGATGGGGGAGATCATTTTCAATACTTACTGTAATGGGCGTATGTTATTGTTTTTCTATCTGTTCTTCAGTATGATTGTCCAATTATCGAAGTTGATGGGTTTTCTACGGGCGTACAGGAAGAGTGTGACGGCCACCCCGCTCTCATTTACCGATACGTGGCATGCAGGAAGGGTGGCAACACTTGCAGGACTCGCCCTGTATGGAGTCTGCATTGCGTCTATCTGTTTTTCCAAAGGATTTTTTTTTTTTTTTTTTTTTTTGCTATTTGTTTTACGTCGCGCCGACACAGATATGTCTTATGGCGACGATGGGATGGGAAAGGCCTAGGAAGTGGAAGGAAGCGGCCGTGGCCTTAATTAAGGTACAGCCCCGGCATTTGCCTGGTGTGAAAATGGGAAACCACGGAAAACCATCTTCAGGGCTGCCGACAGTGGGGCTCGAACCCACGATCTCCCGATTACTGGATACTGACCGCACTTAACCGACTGCAGCTATCGAGCTCGGTTTTTCCAAAGGATATCACGTTTAAACTACTGGGCAAAATTTCATCAAAATTTGCACAAACATGCTCATAGGAATCTATCACATGACTATATTTAATTTCGAAATGTGTACCTTTCAATATATTATATTTGCTAAAATTCACGTAGTAGCTTACTCGGCATAGCAACGGCGTGAATTTACTGTTTTGAAGGCGATAACCGATATATTGATAGTCTTTGGTTGGCCGAACGTTGCGAAAATACCTCGGCCAGTGTAGGAATTTTCTTCACTAAAATATGTGTCAGTAAATAATTATTTTTCCTAAATGACCACGAATTTTTAACAGGGCAACTTCAGGAGCTCCAACGCAACTCAGAAGTCTAGGAGGAATGAAATTAGAATGAGCGACTTCCGTTAGGCCTATGTTTTAGTTTATCTCTTTCAAAGGCAATAGGAATTTGAAATTCGATCCATAGTACCCTAAACTTCCATAAATTTGGAAAATAATGTTATCTAGCATATAGCTGTATGATTTAAAATAATCCCGAATTAAAGAGTTATAAAAACCGTAACAGATTTGGACCAACTATCGGCCCGTCAACAACGGATGTGATCTTCTAGTATATATGGTACAAACCGTCGGGTTCCTTGGCTCAATGGCAAACGTACTTAACTTCGGTGAAAAGGATTCACGGTTCGATTCCCGGTGGGATTGGGCAGTTTAGCCACGTACGGTTAATTTCTCTGATTCGGGGAATCGATACGAGTGTTCACTTGAATACACTCTCTGTATTTACACACAGAACACCACACTACCAACTAGCACAGAAACACGCAGCACTGAACACATCAAAAATAGCAATATTCTTGGTTTTACATCCCACTAATTACCTTTCTACGGTTTATGAAGACGTCGGCATGTCGTAATTTTGTCCCGCAGGACTTCTCTTACATGCAAGTAAATCTTTTACAATTTGCTCTACATCGCACTGACACATAGTTCTTATGGCGATAGGGAAAGAAAGGGGAGAAGAGGCCGTGGCCTTAATTAAGATACAGCCTGGTGTGAAAATGGCAAACCACGGAAAACCCTATTCAGGGCTGCCGACAGTGAGGTTCGAACCCACTATCTCCTGAATGAGAGCTACTTGAACCAAACCGCGCAGCCATTCGTTCGGTACCAGTGAGTATACTGACATGAGTTGATGTACCTGAGCATTTTCAAATACCATGAGAGTGAGCGGGAGGCCAGCGCTTTACCGCCTGAGCTACTTAGTTTGGCGAATATATCTCCTCAAAGTGGGTCGGCATCAGTTAGAACATCCGGCCGTAAAAGTGCTGATCCCAATAAACTGTGAAAAGGGGCAAGAGGGAGGAGAGTAGGAAGAAGAAAAAGACTTCACATTGTCCTCTCCCTATGTGGCATGAGGTCTGACATCTTCATTAATATGTCACAGACGCTTTATTGCGTTTAAGAAGATGAGAGTTACGGTATATATGTATGGGTGATAATACATTTCTTTAATCAGTCAATCACCGAGCGAGTTGGCCGTGCGGTTAGGAGCGCGCAGCTGTGAGCTTGCATGCGGGAGATAGTGGGTTCGAATCCCACTGTCAGCAGCCCTGAAGATGGTTTCCTGCGGTTTCCCATTTTCACACCAGGCAAATGCAGGGGCTGTACCTTAATTAAGGCCACGGCCGCTTCCTTCCAACTCCTAGGCCTTTCCTATCCCATCGTCGCCATAAAACCTATCTGTGTCGGTGCGACGTAAAGCCCTTAGCAAAAAAAAAAAAAAAAAAAGACCTATCTGCGTCAGTGCGACGTAAAGCCACTAGAAAATAAAAATCAGTCAATCGCCGGTATTAATGGTAGGTAAGGGTCACTTTAAGGGTCAGCTGACGTATATGAAAGAAGTTCCGTAACAAATTTTGAATTGTTGTTAATAAATCAGGCGCAATAGCATCAGGCCTAGATATTTTCACGTTTAGCCTAGGACATTGGTTGCTTTGAGGTACAATGTGTCGATTCTTCATGCCAATCATAGTTATACCTCTCTCTTAGAGTTGTCGTTTATTTTTATTGAAACAAAGAGTTCACTGTACCCGAATAGTGCATTTACTTTAATAATTTACATAATCTAATAATTAGTTTAATTGTATGGTGGAACTTCTTCTTCCACTTTTCCCACACAAGTGGAATTGCGGGTGCGAACAGTGTCGCACATGTGGATGTGGCCCTGTTTTACGACCGGATGTCCTAATCAGACGCGATTAAAATCCCCGACGCAACCCAGGAGTCGAACCCGGGACACTCTGAACTGAAGGCCTCAATGCTGACCATTTAGCTAAGGAGCCGGACTTTGACACTACAAATATATAAATTTATATATATTTGGCCACATTCTGCAGTCATCTGACTATCAACTGACATTAACATGAAGTTGTCCACACACACACTGCAAATACGTCAGCCTAGTGTTTGTAGATTTAAGGACAAGGAAAGGAACTCCTGCGAGATAAAGGTCTGGATCCAAATCCGCATAAGTAGTTAATGGACCATAAAGCCAATAACACTGTTATTGTAGTGCTTCACCTGTCACAAAGTAAGTGAATGAGTGACAGGCAAGTTGAGTAATAGATAACCGAGCACTGTTTCTTCCATTTCATGGCTTTGACCGGCATAATTTCCGATGTGGGTGCTATTACATTGTCTTTATTGCCTTCCCACGTTTCTTCGCACTGGGCTGACTTTAGGTGAGACGAATTTCACGATTATGGTTATGTATTATTAATCTTGACCATAATGACCAGTACTGGGCCCGTATTGACTTAATCATAGAAAATAGAGAGATAGATAATCCGCCTAGGCAATACTATGTATTAAAAGTTTATTTATATCTCTAACATTTTAGAATATATAGTACATGTTCCTAGAAATATGTTAATTCTCTTCTTCGGCTATATAGGTTAAAATAATTATATTACATTAAGACATAATGAAACCTATGAATATTGAATTTTCACGACCGTATTGTAATCGAAATAGACTTTCAACCTATTAGGTCGTGTTACGTACTGAGTGTACGTAACACGACCTAATAGGTTGAAAGTCTATTTCGATGATAATGAAACCTGTTTCAATTTAGGGCCTAATAGAGGTCATACGAATTTGAACCTGAAGAAGAGAATTAACATATTTCTCGAAACATGTAATATTATGTATTCTAAAGTATGAGATAATAAATGTTTAATACATAGTATTGACTAGGCGGATTATCCATCTCTCTATTTCCTCTGGTAATGTATTTACAACAGGTTAGGTTTCCTAACATCAGCTCTTAAGGACTGAACCATGTACTACCTCCCGTAGCAATCTTTATTCTCTGAATCATATACAGTATGATTCGAATACCGGCCTCCTGGGACGTCACGTAACAACACTAGTCCAAGTATATTGTGAATGGAGTATCCCAGGATATTTGTTTGAATTAGGAATGGAATATTGGTGAAATTCGAACTCGTTGGGTGACATTGCCAACGTGTTTCCATCGACTTTATACATTCTCAATCTAAATGTAGGCCATGGCAAAAACCTTACACTGGTTCAAATTGCAAGGTGCAACTCCCACCCAATTATGAGAAAATGGAATCCCCAGCATTTGAGGCGTTTCCATTTTATATTTGGGTAAAGAGTTGTGACCAAATCATTCACAAAATAATTTTCACATGTCTTCATCGATTTATTTCTTGTCTGCAGCTTAAAATAGGAGTAAAGGATACCGCGAACTTGTGAAGCTGATACAGTCGAACTTCGATATCTCGAACCTCCATTACTCGAATTTTCAGTATCTCGAAATAACTTAAATTTCCCGGAAATTTGTCCCATTCTTCATGTGTATTTATTTCCCTATTACCCGAAATTCGGATACACGAATTTCTGGATTTCTAGATGCAAACATTTCCTCCCTTGAAGCAAAAAATACTCTGTATCTCGAATTTTGTACATTAACTGTGCAATACGGCATTTGTGTTTTGTGAGGAACAGTTAACAAGTAAAGAAAGTGTTACAGTGATGCTGGGAGATAATATAGGCTAATGGGAACCGAAGAACTAAAACTTCTAATGATCGAAAAATTGGCGAAGCTGAACTTTTCTCGGGTTTGAATTAATACCGGTCTCGTACGAATGCAACCCCTGAAGTCTCGGATGACAAGCTCCATTTACGAATATTGGCTGCGAGGTACTGACGCGAAGTTTCAGCGTGAAGGCAGGAAAGGTTAACCGTAAAATACGGAAGAGACTAACGAATTTTTTTCCAAAGTTTTTAACCGAGGTATGTGTTGTATACAAGGCACTTGGTATACAGTGACACAACATAAAGTTTATTGTTTCAATGATTTGATACAATATATATAAGAAATAAAACTGAATTCTTCTTGAAACTTGTTTGAATGCACGCAGTTAATGTTGAAATTAAATCTTAAATTGAATGTCTGTTGCATATGTGCAATTGTACAATACGATAATTCTATATATCTTGAGGAGATAGTCTGTTTCACTAATAAATTGTCCTGATAGTCGAAAACTATCTTCTGTGAATTACAAGCGTAACTTGTAGAGAGAGGCAGAATGCTGGTACTAGGTTTATACTTGCAAGGAACTTGCATTAATTTATTCAAATAGCAGAATGCTAAGTGGACGTCAGAGCACTGGTGAGGACTAAAGGGAGTAGCAGAATGCTATACTCGGGGCTAGACGTGGCTACGGGGATCAGGATAATGAGGCAATGTTCAGAGGTGAAACCTCACGGCCAGCAATTTGTCCACCTGTTCAAAACACGTTTTTAAGAGGAATGCCTCCGTGTCTGACTTGCGGTGTGGTCTGGTCGTCGAACATTGGGGTAGTCCTGGAGAGGCTCGGAACGAAGCTCCTTGTATATCGCTGGCTGACGTCATCAGTGAGCGTGCCAGGCGCAGTAAAGACACCTCGTAGCTGCTAGAAACTTCGGGGCTGCGGCGGGTTGCGGAGCTTGTAGGCGCAGAGCTTGCGATGGGGACGACACACACAACAGTATGTTCCTTGTTTCACTAATGTGTGTTCTGTATCCTGTCTTCTAAAAAGTTACTATAATAAGGGTTATAATTAAAGTGATGCCGTAAAATAGAGTTTGTTCGTATATTTGTTAGTACTGTTAAAAGAATGTCTGCAGTATAAGCCCGTAGATACATATGATTCAATTATGTGCTATACGTGCTTAAAACGATATTCGCCATACCTCGAAATTTTGATAACTCGAAATTAAATTTAGCTCCCGAGGTGAGATAAGATATCGAGATTCCACTGTAGCTTTCTCATTGCGCTATAATTTCGCTGTATGAATGTGTTACGTGCTTGAGTGGTCTTGTGAATCACTTTCAAATTGAGTGAGAGTTTCTCCTTGTAATTTGCACCGGTGAAATTTCTCGCAGTGCTCTGCACATATATTGAAAATGGAACAAATCGGTGGAGACACACTGGCAACGTCTTCTTGTCAGAATACTAACTGTTTGCACTCGGATTTGAACTTCACATTGCCGTATGTAGTCTCCGTGGCTCAGACGGCAGCGTGTCGGCCTCTCACCGCTAGATACCGTGGTTCAAATCACGGTCACTCCATGTGAGATTTGTGCTGGACAAAGCGGAGGCGGGACAGGTTTTTCTCCGGGTACTCCGGTTTTCCCTGTCATCTTTCATTCCAGCAACACTCTCCATTGCCATTTCATAGCATCTATCAGCCATTAATAAATCACTTTGGGAGTGGCGACCCCATCGTACTAATAGCCTATATCTGCTTCATTCATTCCATCCCTGACCCGGTCAATGACTGGAAAACAGGTTGTCGGTTTTCATTTTCATTGCCGTATGTATGACTTCCCAGTATGATCTTCAAGAACCATGCTTGCGGACCTCAAATAAATGTTTGACATGCCTCACTCGACTGCCTACATTTAACATCATACGAACACATTATCTATTGTATCCACATCCATTATTGTTGTGAAGGTACTCTTTGTCTTTGGGCAACCTGCAGCTGTTGCAGGAAGATTGTATAATAAATAATAATTCTAAAGAATGGTCAAAAGTGTAATAACACACTTGAATATCATGAAATGTTTCCAGGAAATTAAACATCTGCCCTAGAAACTCGGTGATTTTATTTCCCCTTAAGACTTGCATCTTATTATTATGACTACTATTATTCTTTAACTACCACTTTTCCCACACCTGTGGGATCGCGGGTGCGAAATGCGTCGCATATTTGGATTTGGCCCTGTTTTACAGCCGGATGCCATTCCTGACGATAACCCTATATGGAGGGATGTAATAACTGTTGCGTGTTTCTGTGGTGGTTGGTAGTGTGATATGTTGTTTGAATGTGACGAGGAGAGTATTGGGACGGACAAATACACCCAGTCCCCGAGCCAGAAGAATTAATCAGAAGCGATTAAAATCCCGGACCCGGCCGGGAATCGAACCCGGGACCCTATGAACCAAAGGCCAGTACGCTGACCATTCAGCCAACGAGTCGGACTCTTCTAAAGACTTGCATCTAATACCATATAATTGTCGGATTCCCTGAGTTAAACTTTCTATTTGAAGAGTTATGAATTTTAAATTAGATATGTGGTGTACTTTGTGCTGTAAATCGATTGCCACCAAGATTCTTGTCAGATTTGGAAAAAGATGAGGCTCTCATCTAGACAAAAATAAAACAGAATCCAGAGCTGGATTTTTGGTTTTGGGTTTTACGTCCCTCTAACTACTTTGATGGTCTTCGGGGACGCCGAGGTGCCTAAATTTTCTCCCGCAGGAGTTCCTTTGCGTGCCGATAAATCCACCAATACAAGTAGGCTGACGTATTTGAGCACCTTTAAGTACGACCGGACTGTGCCAGGATCGAACCTGACAAGTTGGGGTCAGAAGGCCAGCGCCTGAATCGTCTGAGCCACTCAACCCGGCACTACTGGTGTTTGTTTCATTGCTCTTTTGTATAGATTGCCGGACACAAAAAACGTTAAGCACCCAGAAGTAGTGGTGGACTGTGGATGGAACTACATATGCTGAAAGACCATGTGCCTTTATTGAACTGATTGCAATATGGGATGAAAGAGACAAGGCCATTAGCAGTTACAGGTGGAATATTGGCGCCAGGTCAGTAGGGTGTCGCGCTCACCCCACCCTCCGGCCGCAATGAATGCGGTTCGGAATGGTGTGAAAAAGCCCTCTCCTGAGGCAAATTCGTCCACAGTTGTTGCAGCTGTCCCTAAACATCCCGCCGGTTGGTACTGGGACGGAGTCCCCTTCCAATGTCATCTCACAATGATGGAATGGATGTTCAATGACGGAAAGGTCACGGTAGGACCTCAACATGCTCTAGGCAACGAATACACACGTGCTGTGTGTGGACGTGCATTATCTTGTTGGAACACGTCCCAGGGTGATGTGCCATAAAGGGTAGGACGTGCGGGCGCAGAATATTTGTGACGTATCGCTGTGCCGTTAAGTCTGCCGAAGCACTATTAGATTAGAGGTGACCTAAACGCATATCATATGGCTCCCCACACCATGATGCCAGGGGCTATTGTGTGTCTTTCCAAAATATGGGCAGGATCTGATCTTTGCCCTCGACGCCGCCAAGCCCGCACGATGGTCATCGGAGGTTATGGAGAAGCGGGACTCATCACTGAACATGATGCGACGCCAGTCGTCCTCTGTCCATGCCTCGGGACAAGGCACTACTCCAAACGCAGGCGTTGGTGTTCTGGTGCCAATGGCAACCGACGCATGGGGCGGTAGGACTCCAACCCGGTGGATGCGAGTCGTCAAGATACTATGCGAGAACTCAAAGAATGCTGTAGAGTCTCCAGTACATGTTCGCGGGTAGCGGGTGCCGAAGTTAAGGGATCCCGCAATGCCTGGCGCACCATACGACGGTCCTCCCTGGGAGTGGTGTTTCTTGGTTGACCCGAACCTGCAAGACGTGATTGGGTGACCTCATGGACCCATTGAGTTCAACATCGGGCCACTGTGACATCTGAATGGCTCATATGCCTCGCAATTGCACATACGACCAACCAGCCTCACGCAGTCCCACAATACGATCTCTGTCAAATATTGTCAGTTGGTGGATAAGCTCTCTAACGCGTCTGCGAGGCATCGCGGGTACTTCGTACTGTACGTAGTCCTCTCTGCACGCCTTGCTTAATTGTCTGACTCAACAGCAGTTGACTGGTAACAACTTATCAACAACAAGACGGTGCCATCACGAATGCACTCTGGTAGGCTTTCTACACATTACAGATCCTTGTACATCTAATCATTTACCCAAACATCAATGGTATGCATGTATACTGAAATGGAGTGCTCAACTTCTTTTTCAGATAGTGTATTTCAAAGCTTACGTGAAACGGCTATTTTCCCATGTCTTCACACGTTAACCATGAGGTCACTGAGCGAACTGTCAGAATCGGCTTTATTATGAAGATAGCAAAAAAAAAAAAAAATTCGAATTCCTGTCGCGTGGGACTTAACCTAGGTTGTCAACAGCGCACGACAAAAAGGAAGTTGTTTTCACTACTTTCGGGGATATAAAAGGCAAAGTCAAAGTCATCTCCCTACAGGCCATGAAGGCCCTTGGAGGGGTGGAAGATAAAGGCTTCCACTATCCGTAACCTCGGCACTTGATGGGGTAGAGTGGTTAGCTCTACGCCCGGCCGCCTTTGCCCCCAGGAATTACCCTGGTACTCATTTTTGGTGTAGGCTGAGTGAACCTCAGGGCCGTATGCACCTCCGGAAGTGGAAATCTCATTTCTTAAATTTTACGACTTCCTGACGGGGATTCGAACCCACGTCCTTCCGGGCGAACCGAGCACGCCTTTACCGCCTCGGCCAGGCAGACTTTCGGGGATATGAGTGAGTCAAATTCAAGTGTCACATCATTGCCGGGACCAATAAGTGCAATAGTCTCATGGAAGGATAACACAACAGTGTAGTGTGAATAAATCAGCTGTGTTAGGAGCATAGTGAGCAAGGAAACCACTATTCATAACAAGGCCTACACATGTCTCCGGAGAGTTAAACTGCACACTAATATTGAGACTTGATTTCTTTACGAGATCACCACCTATATTTATTATTTTATTCACAACGCTGTGCCAAATTAAGGATCGCGATTGAACTTATTTAGCGAGTAAATTTGCTTTCTTCTCTTCCCAGAATATTTACATCCTCTCTGTCCAGCTCCATGGCTAAACGGTTAGCGCGCTGACCTTTGTTAACACGGTTCCCGGGTTCGATTCCAGGCAGGGTCAGTTTTGACCATCACTGCTTAAATTCGCTGGCATGGGGGTTGGGTGTATGTGTTGTCTTCATCATAATTTCATCCTGATCACGACGCGCAGGTCGCCTACGGGTGTTAAATCAAAGACCAAAATATTAAATTCCAAGATGGCGTCAGCGAAGGATGTAAGTGAAGATAGCTCCCGGTTCTCTTGCGAAATAATCGGGAATAAGTGCGGTGTAAACAAGAAGCGAGTGAAGAATGGTATCCAGTGTGAAAAGTGTTTAATTTGGTACCATTTTGAGTGTATGTGTAGTGCTGGTTTTGCTAAAAATGAAGATACTTGGACCTGTGTGAGCTGTGACGAGAACAATTTGAATAGCGGTAACAAACCTAGGCCTACAACGGTCATGCCCTGGAGGATGGAGGTAATGATAATATACTTGAAATTCTCCCTTTATTGCAACAGGATTTACAAGCAATAAAAGCGGAGAATGAGATTTTAAAGGAGAAGGTACGTTTACTGGAATCGAAAGTACCGGTACCAGTAAACACTCAGAACACAGGTGGCTCCGTTAATTCTAGCGTATGGTGTCAAGTTGCTTCAGATTCTAGGAGGAAAAGTGTACAATTAAATAAGGACAACTTTGTAATTGACACCAAAAATAGATTTTCATCCCAGAGGGAAGTAAGCGATACGCAAGGACTTATCCGTAACGGAAGCAGTCAAACATATAGCGCAAAATCCGTTACGAGAAGCGGCAAAGTTAGGCCTAAAATCCCACACAGTGCACCGGCGAAAGTGTCGAACATTCTTATATTTGCTGATAGCCAGGCGAGGGGAATTGCGGAGAAAATGAACAATGAAGATATTACAGCATCGGCCGTCATCTATCCTGGGGCCCCAATCAAGAAGGTATTGGAAAACACGGAACAGGCAGCAAGAAATCTCGGAAGTCGTGATGCAGTAGTGATCATCGGTGGGACGAACGACGTAGCTCACAACGACGCTAAGAATGTCATTTCTAAACTTAAATGTACACTAGGTAAGTTGACTCACACTAATATATTTGTAGTGAACGTGCCCCAAAGGCATGATTTGATTAGAGATTCGTGTGTGAACATTGAAGTGGACAAAGTTAATGCAGAGATGGTTAAAATTTGTAAACATTTTCGTAATACACAGGTAATTGATAGCAGCAGTTTCTAGAGACACTGTTACACAAAGCATGGCCTTCATCTAAACAATTCAGGTAAACAAAAGATAGCAAATATTGTTCTAGATTTTATTAATCTTAAGATATGTACTGTAAAAAAGGCAACTCCCTTGAGTTTTAATACTGTCAGGAAAACTAGTAGAAAGAGCCAGCTGTACTTCAAGCTGGCTCGGTCAACTAGAAAATGAAACTCAGGAAAGTAAGGAATTTCAAGTTATCCACTTGCAACAGTCAAGTTTTAGGGAGGAAGAGGGTCTGGGATTGCTCTTGGTAAATTGTCAGAATGTAGTAAATAAACAATTAAAATTCGGTACATTGATGGAATCTTATGAGACTGGTGTGGTGATAGGAGTGGAATCATGGTTGACAGAGGGGGTGGGTATTAGAGAAGTATTTCCAGAAGGGTACACAGTCTATCGTAGAGACCGAGAAGATAAAAAGGGAGGGGGGGTGTTTATTCTGGTGAAGGAAACTTATTGTTCACATGAATGGTTTACCGATGAAAGGGATAAAGTATTAGGGATAAAATTAGTTTGTGGTAATATGAAGGAGGTGGGAATTATAGGAAGATACAGGCCTGGAAGAGAGGAAAGAGACATGGAAATATTTGAGAAAATAATAGATTATACTCATAAAAACAATAATAATGATATGGTAATAATTGGGGGAGATCTAAACTTGCCTGAGGTTGAATGGAATGGAGCTGCAAGTGAAGCCCATGAACAGAAACTGGTAAATAAGTTAATTTGGGAGGGAGGATTTACACAAGTAGTACAAGAACCGACTCGTTTCAATAACTTACTAGATGTATTCTTGGTTAAACCATGGGAAATTGTTGATAAAACTGAGGTAATTGAAGGAATAGGTGACCATAAGGCTGTAATAATGGATGTAGGACTGGTACCAGAAAGGCTTAGTAAGAGGGTCACACAAGACAAGAAATTGTACAGAAAAAACTAAAGTTGATGAATTTGGGACTTACCATAAATCACAATTCAGTTGTTGGATAAGTGAAGGGAGTAATGTGGATACACTCTGGGCTAAATTTAAAGGAATCATTTGGGAAGGAGAGAAGAGATTTCTATCTGTTAAGAAGGGTAAAATGACCTCAGACCCTGTTTATTATACAAGGAAAATAAGAAAATTAAAAAGAAAATGTAGAATAGAAAACAGGAAAATCGAAGATGGTAGGGAGAGTAGAGAAACTAGAAAACAGCTAATGAGGGAACTGAATAGAGTGAAAAAGGAAGCAAAAGAGAATTATTTGAATGGCATACTTCAGAGGATAATGACCACAAAGGGAAATGGAAAAAGCTGTATTCATATATCAGGAATCAAACAGGAGAAGAAATCCAAATTTCTACAATGGTGGGAGAAGGGGGTGAACACTATTTAACAAATACTGAGAAAGCAAACCTATTTAGTAGGGAATTCAGAGATTCAGTAGATGATTGTCAGAAGTTGGAAACCGAAACAGAAGATCGGGAGAGATACAGAGGGAAACAAGAAGCTTCTCATTCACAAATGAAGATATTTTCAGAGAAATCCAACTGCTTCAGCAAGGAAAAGCACCAGGAAGTGATCAAATTACTGGGGAGGTGTTAAAAAACAATGGGGTGGTACATAGTGCCTTATTTAAAATTTCTCTTTGACTATGTCATAAATAATAGGGGCTGCCGGGCCGAGGCGGTAAGGGCGTGCTCGGTTCGCCCGGAAGGACGTAGATTCGAATCCCCGTCAGGAAGTCGTAAAGTTTAAGAAACGAGATTTCCACTTCCGGAGGTGCATATGGCCCTGAGGTTCACTCATCCTACACCAAACATGAGTACCAGGTTAATTCCTGGGGGCAAAGGCGGCCGGGCGTAGAGCTAACCACTCTACCCAATCACGTGCCGAGGTTAACAATGGTGGAAGCCTTTACCTTCCACTCCTCCAAGGGCCTTCATGGCCTGTACGGAGGTGACTTTGCTTTTGATGTCATAAATAATAGTATAATACCAAGAGAATGGAAGTAATCTATAATAATACCAATTTATAAAGGAAAGGGTGATAAAAGAAAACCAGAGAACTACAGACCAATCAGCCTGACCAGTATAGTTTGTAAAATACTGGAGAGTTTAATATCGAAGTACAACAGAGGGATATGTTATGATAAAAATTGGTTCTCGAGGAGCCAGTATGGATTTAGAAAGAAATTTTCTTGTGAGGCACAACTGGTGGGATTTCAGCAGGACATATCAGATCAATTGGATTCAGGAGGCCAGTTAGATTGCATAGCCATAGATCTTTCCAAAGCCTTTGATAGAGTGGAACATGGAATATTATTAAAGAAATTGGAGGGAATAGGATTGGACGTAAGGGTCACACGTTGGATAAAAACATTTCTATATTCAAGGGTTCAGAAAGTCAAAGTAAGAAATAATGTATCACAGGAAGAGAAAGTTTGGAAGGGAATTGCACAGGGTAGTATAATCGGTCCGTTACTTTTCTTAATATACGTAAATGATTTAGGGAACAATATAACATCAAAAATAAGATTGTATGCAGATGACATCATTGCTTGTAGGGAAATAAATAATATTGAGGATTGTTCAGAATTACAAAGGGACCTTGAGAGTATCCAACAATGGGTTGAAGAGAATAATATGAAGGTTAATGGAGGCAAATCAACTGTTACAACATTTACAAACAGGAGTTTTAAAACTGAATTTGAGTATACTTTGGATGAGGTAGTTATCCCAAAAGATGGCAAGTGCAAATACTTAGGTGTGAGATTTGAAAGTAATTTGCACTGGAAAGGCCATGTGGATGACATTGTTGGGAAAGCATACAGATCGTTACATGTCATAATGAGGCTACTTATAGGATGCAACAAAGAATTAAAAGAGAAAAGTTACTTAAGTATGGTTCGTCCATTATGCAAACAGTGTTTGGGATCCTCACCAAGAATACCTAATAAAATAAATAGATAGTGTGCAGAGGAAAGCAGCAAGATTTGTAACAGGGGATTTCAGGAGAAAGAGTAGTGTATCAGAAATGTTAAAGGAACTTGGGTGGGAAACTTTAAGTAAGAGAAGGGAGAAAACTAGACTTATAGGATTATATAGAGCCTATACAGAAGAAGAAGCGTGGGGGAGATATCCGTGAGAGGCTTCAGTTGGAAAATAATGATATCGGCAGGACTGACCACAAATATAAAATTGGGAGGAATTTTAGCAGAAGCGATTGGGGTAAATTTTCATTCATTGGGATAGGTGTGAATGAGTGGAACATTTTACCAGGGGTAGTGTTTGATCCTTTTCCAAAATCTGTACAGATATTCAAGAAGAGAATTAACAGCAACAGAGAAAATAAATGAAATGTTAGAGGGCATTCGACCAGTGCAGGTTAATGTAAATAAAAAATGTGCGTGAATAAATTAATTCCATCCCCTGGTCTAAGGAGTTTGGACAGCCAAAGTAGGGGACTGCCTGTAGGCGTGAAGTACAGTGGGGACTTCGAGGGCTCTGGGACCGCTACGGTAGCTGTGAAGGCCCTCTGAAAAGTGGTGGCAAAAGGGGCTCTGGTTAAGACGCAGCAGGTCGTTATGCTACTTAAGTTACCGAATGGGTAAAAGAAAGTAAATAAATGCAATATAAATTTTAATCTTATACCAGTTGTATAGTATCATTTGAAGTAATTCCACATACTGTATATCAGTTGACTATATTTCTAAGTAGTACAGGAGATATTACAAGTAGAATTTTGTAAACAATATAAATTTATTAAGGATGAGCTGTGTGTTTAATAGAAAAATTGTTAGCATAAATTGTATTTTGGGAAAATTTTCTTCTCTTGTTAATTTAATATCTAGTGCTTGACAATAATGTATTTTAGTGTACCATTTGCCACCGAGGTAGACACCTCATTTGCAAATAAAGAGATTTTGATTTTATTTTGACCTGCACCTGGCGAGCCGAACATGTCCTCGGACACTCCCGGCACTAAAAAAGCCATACGACATTTCATTTCATCCTCTCTGTGTGTTCTTTTTTTCCATTCTTCCGTCTGTGCATTGGTGGTTCTCGTCTTGCGTTTTTCTGCAACATTATATTTGTTCACCAACGTTTTAAAGCTAGGCCTGCCCCATATAATTTCAACTGTTATGCTGATTTCTTGAAGGTCTTTCTCAATTTCGATTATCCAATTATTATTGACGTTCTTTTTAGTAAGTCTTTCATTGGCCATTTTAATGAAAACAAATGAAAACCGACAGCCTGTTATCCAATCTTTGACCGGGTCAGGGATGTAATGAATGAACCATATATAGGCTATTATTACAATGGGGTCGCCACTCCCAAGGGAATTATTAATGAGTGATAAATGCTATGAAATGATAATGGAGAGTGTTGCTGGAATGAAAGACGACGGAGTACCCGGAGACAAACCTGTCCCGCTTCCGCTTTGTCCAGCACAAATCTCACATGGAGGGACCGGGATTTGAACCACGGTATGCAGTGGTGAGAGGCCGACGCCCTACAGTCTGAGCCACGGAGTCTTTATCCATTTTTAATATGGCCATAAAATTTCAGTCATCTTTTCCTAATAGTATCTGATATTTTCTCAGAATGTTGGTACAATTTAGGAGACTTCCAATTCATACACTCCTATCCATGCTGGGAAAAACTGTTCCTGAGGATTTTTCTTTCTTGTTTTTCTAAAGTTTTAGTTAGTGATCTGCCTCCAATGATCAAAGTTTCTTCTCTTCTCCGTATAATGCTTCAGACTTAATTGCAGTGTTGTAGTGTTTTAATTCAGCATCCCGAGATATTGATAATTTTGTTGTACCTGTTTCATGTGAATCTATAAGCTTTTTATAATTTAGAAAATCTTTCTATGTTTGCTTCACCATTTAATCCGGATGGTTGGATGATTTCCCCTAATTATTTGAAATTATTTACAAGAGGGATTTTGCCAAACTGTGTTACCAAAGATTGTTTGTCTAAGTATCGAGGAGATTCTTCCATATATCGGATTTTCTCGTATGTGATTTGGAATACAGGTTTAGATGCAATTGGATGGAGTTTTCCAGGTACAATATTTATTTATTTATTTATTTATTTATTTATTTATTTATTTATCTATTTATTTATTTATTTATTTATTTATTTATTTATTTATTTATTTATTTATTTATTTATTTATTTATTTATTTATTTATTTATTTATTTATTTATTTATTTATTTATTTATTTATTTATTTATTTATTTATTTATTTCATAGACATCATTTTTTTGGGAAATTAAGAAATGAAGGTATCAAGTAATTTGTAAATTGAGTCTGTCATTTTATATGGCTGTTTTACGTACCTTCTAACTGGCACTATAGGTAAGATACGAATGTGTTCTGTGAATAAATCACTGCTTTGGAAGAAGCTTTGTATCTTCAGATTGTGGCGTGACCTGTAAAACTCGATTGCATCCCTCATAGCCCGACCTAACCTTGTTTCAACACATGGAGTGGTTGCCATGGAAACGCCAGCGGCGCGTTTCCGGCCCGAAGGCATCGGTTCTGCCGGATGGACATTCTCGTCCAAGACACGACTCGCACACCAGCATTTATTGAAATGTTTGAAAATTGCTTCCGTCTTGTGTTGTGAGGAACTGTCTGTTCGCTTGGTTCACACGAAGACGATTAACGGTCCCTTTTTCCTTGCTAACTTTCTTCGTATCAAGGTCACAATGCTTTTTTACAAGTCTGAAGACTTAACCTATTACTGGTACCCATAGATCATGGCACATATTACATTCAGCAAAATATTCTACAGAATACAGACACTAAGATACTGCAAGAGGTACCATACTGGGGATGATGGCCGAGTTATCGAAGAGGGTTGCGTTCAACGATTGCCGAAGTGGCTATGCGTGTGTCCGTGCTTCTTTTAAGGAACCATATTTATTCCAAGACATAATATTTTTACAACACTGTGTCTTAAGGCAAATCCGTTTTAGGGTCAGTTTCCTAAGTAAAGGATTGCATTATTATTATTATTATTATTATTATTATTATTATTATTATTATTATTATAAGAGGTGTAATAAACGAGCAGGTAAGTCACCGGCTTCGCATCAAGGCGGTCATGGTTCGAATCGCAGCCAATGCGCGAGGGATTTTTAATGCAAAGCCATGTCTCTGTGTTTTGGAGTCCACGTAAAATTGGAGGTTCCGTGGTTGTGATCATATCTACAATCACGTATAATTAAAAGCTTGCTTGCTTGTATTATAATAACTAAAACTATGTGGAAGCAGCTATAGTTCAAATTAAAACCCTGCAATCCATAGCTACCTAAATGCCTTCGAGTATATTTCGAGAAGACAGTCATTACGAACGACACATCAGCACCAAAACTCCTTTTACCCATCAACAAGATCCAAAAATTAAAATATTTAAAATATCCAGGGAAGTGTGTCAGTCGGGTCCTCTAAAATGACAGAGCATTAGAGGAAGGAGGAAAGAAATTCGATGTAGTCTGCAGTCTACAGTACACAGGAAAGTTAGCCTTAAGAAATTCATATTTACCAATGCAAAGCTGAGACTATCACAGCAGTTAAATCCGAAGTTCATTACGCAACAGAAACCCTAACCATCAAAAGAGAAAATATTTTACAGATCAAGGAAATAACCATCCGAGAAAGATACTCGGCCCAAGGATTATAAAAGGAGAAAGATACCACCGAGTCAACGAGGTAGCTTCACACATTCTAAATTAGTTCTGTAACAACTTGTTCCGGTGGTAGAGTTGTTAGCGTACTAGCTTCTTGTTCAATGTGATCAGAGATTTAATGGAAAGCACACAGAGAATTTCATCCTCCACGTCGTAAGATAAAGTGTAAGAGGTCAGACGTTTTGAACAATGAAATTATTAGCGAAAAAGGGAAGTGGCATGAAAGCTGTGTAAATTAATGGCTCTCTAGACATCGCAAACCTAATACATTCAGGTTTGAAGGAGGACAGGAGCTGGCCGAAAAAGCCAAACAGAAAAGAAGGAAGTGAGGAAATTGTTATAAGCAAGTAGAAACAATACTGAAATCGGTTAGAGGCCTCGTGCTCACAAATTAAGAGACCCTAGGGCATACTGTAGATGGCAAACCTTTTCCGACTACCTTGTCAGTTAAGGTCTTGTTTATTACTTTTTGCTCTCTAGTTTGCCATCGGTTATTTTCCATTAAAATCATCATGAAACCCCCCTCATTTGACTTCGTTTAGGTATTGGATTGTATTGCATTTAAATCCATATGGCTGAACGTTTCATGATTTTATTTTGCAAACGTCACCAGAACATGTTTTGTTAAAAGCAGGCAAATTTTTAGATTAAGATATATTTTGCTTTAACCTAATAAAACTTGTAAAACATATGGACAAAGAATTAATTATGGCATACTTCTTTATTAAAGCGTAATGTTAAAATCTGTACTGTGCGTGTCAAAGGGGGCGTGACAAGGAGCACTGTTCAGTTCCTTCTATGGGAGAGGAGGCCATCGCTAACGGTAAGGAACTGTACAATTTGACTATAACGGAGAGTATGGGCCATCAGTGAAACGAGGCAGGTTTTATTTTGAGAGCCTGATTCAGCTTCCAGCAGGTAAGATTTTCCACCTATTTGTTATATGTTAAAAACTTTAAAATATGTTAATATGTCGTGTGACGTGCCAGAGAAGTCGTGTTTGCATGTAACCTAGAGACACGCGTGTCATAGGTTCGTCATCCTTGCTGTATTGTATTGCATCCCAGACCGACAGAGTTCTTTAACAGTAGAACCGCGGCTGGGACTTTAACATCCACCCAACCCCCTGTTTAGCAAATCCAGATTTACCTAGAACCGCGGGTGGGTCAGATTTGACCCGTCATTGATAATAACGTGATAGCATCTGTTCTTCCATTTAGCCTCTTATACTTTTAGTCCGTGTGTCACCGGGATTCTCCAAGCATATACACTGTGCCCAAGAGCGCAACATCGTTTTGGCTGCGGAGGAAGGGAGTGGTACGAAACCGCTTAGTCACATCTGAACAATCGTGCAGTAAGGACACTACTCACGCTTTGTTGTACAGTAGGTTGTTAGTTTTGCAGTATCGGTGTGTAGATAGTGTGTGAATAGTTGACAGTGGTTGCACGTCAACGACTTACTACTGAACAAAATATTATTGTTGCCATGAATTACATTTCCGATGAGGAATCTGAAGGGGAACTCATGGATTTTTCGTCTGATGAAGGGTCACAGCTCGTACCTTCAGATTCGTCACCAGAAGACGATGATATCATGCCACTTGAATCTGTAGCAAATCGTGATAGAGCAGGCATGCATTTGTAAACTTTCATTTCGCAACGTATGGATTATAATTTAGATACTTAGTATTTAGTTTACAGTTTCTTTATCACTGTGATTTTTATGTTCAGGCTATTAGGTTTATATAGCCTGGTGCATTTTTACTTGTTGTAAATATTATTTTCGGGTGGAAAAACTGAGACAAACTTTAACATTGTATCTAATAATCTTTTGCATTGTCAGGGACTTCTCGCGGTCGTCAGAGGGGGCGTGGCAAGGAGCACTGTTCAGTTCCTTCTATGGGAGAGGAGGCCATCGCTAACGGTGAAGGAATTGTACAATTTGACGATAACGGAGAGGATGGGCCATCAGTGAAACGAGGCAGGTTTTATTTTGAGAGCCTGAGACAGCTTCCAGCAGATACAGACATTGTACCTCCAGATGGTACAACCAGGAAAGTTGGGTGAATTGGTGATGTTACAGCTGATAGACGTGGAGCTCAAATTGTGTCGATAGATCACGCTGGACCTCTTGCACATGCTGAATGTAATGTGAATGAGACTTGCGTAAGTGCTTGGTGACTTATGGTCACGGACAAGATTTTGAAACATATGGTGACATGTACTAAGACAGACGCACATCGTGTACTGTTGTCAGATGATTAGTGTCTTAAGATTGAGGATATGGAAGCCTTTCTTGCTATATTGTACGTTCGTGGTGCCATAGGAGCTAAAGGATTAGATCTGGACTCATTGTGGTCAGGGAAGTGGGGCAAGAGTATTGTAAAATCAATAATGCTTCGTGATAGATTCAGAGAAATAATGCGTTTCTTGAGACTTGGCGTTAAATCTGCAAGGTCAGAAAGACTAAAAGAAGACAAATTTGCATTGGTATCAGAAATCTGATACGCCTTCATTGCAAATACCCAACGTAGCTAGGTACCTGGAGCAGCTCTTCCCTTCGAAATGCCGCTGTAAATTTACGCAGTTTATGGCCTCGAAACCAGACGAATATGGGCAGAAGTATTGGATGGCTGTAGACGAAAACTCCAAATATGTCGTGAACACTTTCCTGTATCTCGGAAAATATTAATAATGACAAAAAGAGAGGTGGGTCATAAGTGACCCAGCCGCGGTTCTAGTGTTAAAATATTCTTTGTGCAAGGCGCATCGTACTTGTTTTTCATCAACAAGTCTCCTTAGAAAAAAGGGGTATTCTGTTTGTTTTTAATATAGCTTCAAATGTGTCTATATGTTATGTACAGTCAGCTACATAGATTTATATAAGGTTAAAATAATTTGACCTAAGACTTCGTCACCACTTGCTTCCATTTTACGTGCTCTCTGTGCCATGTTACGATACTGAATCCCATACAACTACAGCTAACACTACCGATAGAGCTCATTCTTTTGAAATGTGTTACTGTAGTTCAATATCACGGATCGACGACGTGACGGATATTGAAGGCTTGAATGCCTACCAAAAAAAAAAAAAGCAGAGATCGTGCTAGCGATCAAAATGAAGGATTTGCATATTTCAATCTTATGATGCGTAATGAAATGTATCATCTCTTTCAAGTGAACTTGCAGCAAGCCAAATACGGAGAGGACGTAGATGAAGAAAATATCGCGTGGTTAAGAAATCTGTGCGCCTGATACGATGTCAATTCTTCCTCTATTCCACAAATTGCAGAGGATAAACACGAAATCTCACTAAAACGGGTGAAAGAAAGAAGAAGAAAAGGGAAAGAAAGTTGTTTATCTAGAAATAAATAAACAAGTTCCTGAGTGTAGACGAATGTGAAGTAATAGGTAGGCTGCAGGTAAAACTAAACCTAGGGTAATTATTCGTTTGTAAATAGAGGGATTTTATCATATCAGCAGTGCTCGAGCTTTTCCCCAAAAATGTGAGATATTTCAAGAAACGACTTCAATATCATGTGAATTATTTTTAAATCTTTATGTGATGGTATCTTATGTATAATGTTAAGGTAGTGGAAGTCAATGTACAGCTCAATCTACTGTAAATCTTAGTGTTCAGTATTGGAAATACAGTATTTAACTTATTTGTAAATTTGTATGTGATTATGTCGAACAGTAATTACTGTGCCACCGGGCGAGTTCGCCGTGCAGTTAGGAACGCACAGCTGTGAGCTCGCATCCGGGAGATAGTGGGTTCGTACCCCACTGTCGGGAGCCCTGAAGATGGTTTTCCGTGGTTTTCCATTTTCACACCAAACAAATGCTGGGGCTGTAACTTAATTAAGGCCACGGCCGCTTCCTTCCCATTCCTAGACTTTTCTTGTGCTTCCTTCCCATTCCTAGGCCTTTCCTGTCCCATCGTCGTCATAAGATCTACCTGTGTCGGTGCGACGTAAAAAAACAAATATGAAAAAATGATTGTGCTACACTTCTCGTAATGATACTCTGAAGAAACTAGATGCATTGTAAATTTACTTTCTCTAGCCTGTAGGCATGTATAATTCAGAATATAATTTACGAAACAGAAATATGAGCATTTTGAGGAAGTTTATTAAGCGGTTGATAATTTATTTGTTTTGTTCCTTAAATTAAGAAACACTAGCACAACCTAAATTCATTTATTTAAAATATTTAGAGGTTGTTGTATACCACGGCAAGCAATTCTTTGGGCAATACATCATCGCAGCACCTTGAATAACATTCCTACAGGTCACCATAAATGCGCTTCATTTAAGGTATTTAAACGCCTACTGAGACCGTGGGCATACTCACAATGACGTAATGAACATTCCTCCATGTTCCACCATGCTAATGGATGCAAAGTAGTCCGCATGGACCAACAAGCGGAGGAGAAAATACGAACGAAGGCAGCGGATTCGTATCTCTCCGGTATGTGAACGAAGATTAAATTTGGGGTGAATCCCAGGTGAAACTATTAAACAAGTGTAGAATTAAGTCCTCCTTTGTATCCCTTCGCTATAGTTCATGAAACTGTCGAATACAGAATGCAGAATGACCATCTCAATGTAATCTTGCAGTATTGAGGGTAAAGAATTCTGATGCTTGTATTTACTCAGATAAACGCTGATATTGACATCAGCATCAGTGAATATTAAGATGGTAATCTACAACGTGAGATATTTCGAGGTTTCGCGTATGTATAATGAACCTGGAACGTGATTAAACGACAAAAAAGAAAAAGTACTCATTTTCGAAAGAAAAGTTATGAGGAAATTTTGAAGCCTTGTACTCGAAAATGGAACAAGCTACAAAGGAATATTGAGGAAATCTATTTCCTGATGTATCAATTAACAATTCTGCAGAAAGAGAAGAGGAGAGTAAGCCAATGGGTAGACAATGCTCGTAGAGACTCCGGAGAAGAAAGCCCTCGAGGGGAAGCCGGACACCAGGCATCCACTAGGACGGCCTCCGCTACGATGGATGGACAACCTGGCAAGAAATTGGCATTCTTCAGCCTCAATGATAGCTGGGGAAACAAAGTACATACAGTAGTAGAGGTGAGTGGAGAAAGTTTGTGGAAGCACCGCGTGATCAATAGGGCGTGTGTTTGCTGGATATTGTACTGTATTTCAAATTCTGAAGACATCAGTCATCAAATATCCACCACTACAAGCGTACAGTACAAATACATTTCTCTTCTTAATATAACTTAATATAAACCAGATAGAGTAACACTGACCTAACATTACAGAGTCTTCTTCAATGTGCGTATCTTTAAGATAAGCACTACCTCAAGCATGGATCAAATTTTCCGAACACTAAACATCAAGACAGTTAAAATAACAGAGGGTAATCCGTCGGGGTTTCTTCAAAAGTAGGGGCTGCCTAGTCGAGGCGTTAAACGCGTGTTCGATTCACCTGGAAGGACATGGGTTCATTTCTCAATCAGACAGGAGAAATATTTAGAAACGCGAGTTTCTCTTCTGGAGAGGTACATGGAACTGGGGTTCACTCAGCCTACATGATAAATAAGTACTAGTTTAACTCCAGGGGTAAACATAGCCGGTCATAGCGCTGACCACTATTTCCCACTTAGGTCTATACGGGGATGACATGATGAAAAGAAGATAAAGACTAAATTTAAAGTGACTTTCTGGAATGCAGACCGAAGAAGACCACCTCTTATCCCAGATCGTGACGCCAAGCTGGCGTGAACACAGCATTGTTCACTGGCAGCAGCGTATGCATATGAGTGAGCAAATCGTGAAGCGAATAATATTTTAATCAGATATGTATGAGCATTGTCTCTTTTTTCTGCACCAGGAAGCTTCCTTCCTTTACGTGTACATCTTGTCAGTCATTCAATCTCGGCAGATAATTCTGCATATTCCCCCCTACATCTCTCCGCAAAACTTCCACAATATGCATTATATCAATATACAATACACAGTTAACAGAGAACGTAACTGCGTCTTTGGATCAGCACTGCAGTGTCGACCTCTGAATCCACAGATTACAGGTTCAAAGCCGGCAAAGGTAATCGTATTTTTGATTGGCTGAAGAAAAGTCCATTCGAAACTCATGGTGACACAAGTGGTGTCCACTTGACAGAAATAATAAATAAACAGTCATAGTTCGCCCAACAATAAACAGTTTCCATGCCATCTCGTAGAGTATAAAGCAACGTTTAAATTGATTCGCAGGCTGCCTAATGTGTGTCAAAACAAAATGCCCGCTTAAGGTAACTGAGGCCTCACGATTATCATTATTATTATTATTATTATTATTATTATTATTATTATTATTATTATTATTATTATTATTATTATTTACAAGAGCAGGAGAGGGGATTAAGTGGCAGAACCTAGGATCTCGGAAAAATTTACCACACAAACATTTTAAATGTTGAATGGATTTCTTAATATTTTTTGTTCATATCTTTTCTCAAAAATAACATCAACAATTATTAATAATGGAAGAAATATTAAAAAGGGTATTAACAATGATTTAACAATAGAGCTTCATAAATGACTGCAAAGGATCTCGCAATACACAGGATTTATTAGCCTTTACAAATGTTTGGTATATAGTACACGAAGTGTGAACTTCCAATAGTTAAAGATACATTTCAAAAGGGGGATCGAACCCCCAAACTTGAACACCCTTAGGGCTTCGTGCCCACATCAAGGTACCTCCTATATCATTTCCAGAGGGAAGCTATGAATACTAAACGCGTATCAGCATTTACCCCTTCAGACACTTGCTACCCTTATCTACTAAGGAAGCAACAACACAACATTTGGATCAGAAGGATACAGAAGAAATAAAAGCAATAGTTCGTACTATACGGCCATAAATAATTAAACAAGTGTTCAAAAGGAACGCCAGAAACAAATAGAATGGGATGCCGAACCCACACAAGCAATCCCGTGACATCACTACATGGGGCAGAAGGCCCGGTGACACTGATGATAATCCATACTATATTGCTACTACGATCATGAAAAATAATATCTAAAAGGAAAAAATTAATCAAATTAAATTGAGAAAAGTTTAGACGCAGTAGAGCAAAATGAATAAAGGAAACGAGGGTGCTTCCTTAATACATGACACGCTCTCCGGTGATTAGATCCGTAACAGAGATCCTAGAAACCTACATTTTACAAAATTAAATTAAATAAGCCGGCCCCATGGTGTAGGGGTAGCGTACCTGCCTCTCACCTGGAAGCCCCGGGTTCGATTCCCGGCTAGGTCAGGTATTTCCTCTCGACCTTAGGGCTGGTTCGAGGTCCACTCAGCCTACGTGATTAGAATTGAGGAGCTATCTGACGGTGAGATGGCGGCCCCGGTTTCGAAAGTCCAGAGTAACGGCCGAGAGGATGCCGCGTGCTGACCACACGACCCCTCGTAATCTGCAGGCCTTGGGGCTGAGCAGCGGTCGCTTTGCAGGCCAAGGCCCTTTCAAGGGCGTTAAGTGCCGTGGGGGGGGGGTATTAAATTAAGAAAATACTGGATTAAGATAAGGTGACTGCGGCTCAACCCTAACCGTTATATTCAAAAGGGGAACTCTCGTACCTTCCCATGGACACACGCAAGTAATTTCACACGATGGGATAAATTCTTAGCCACCTACCTTAGACGTTGCTTCAGCTCGCATATAGCCTTGTATGAGGAGAACCTCACTGATCGAGATCGGTAGGCTACATAAGATCGCTTTTATTTATAAGGGTGGGTTGTGTGATGATTGATTGACTTAATTTGAAATCACAGTTGTGGCAACTTGTAAATAGAAGAAAATGTTAATGAGCTATCGAGTACCAACCTCTAGCAGTTAATATACTCCAATAAAGAGAGTTTATTCCACGTCCCTAGGTGGCAACCTTAACCGAAGTAACGACATATGTTATCTATCTTCAAAAGTAGGTTGTTTTCATAAAGTTCATGCCCTCCGCGAGACTTCACCATACCAAGGCGTTTGAGGTGTTGCCTACCATGCGGGAGACGCCTTACTGATGGCACATTAATATTATTGTTACCGGTATTGCCTGATTGAGTTAGGCAGTAAAAGTGTGATCATGAATGGGAAAGCATAGATAGAAACCCGTTTGAGTTTGGGAAACGTTGTTCCAGTAAGGCTCAACTTCGAGGATTCCAGCAATAAATCGCAGATATTTTAGATTCAGGAATTCAAATGAGCTGTATCACCATTGACATATACCAGACTTTTTGATAGAGTAGATCATAGGAGACTACTCACAAAAATGAAAGCTATTGGACAAGACAAAAGAGTGATTGAATGGATGGATACGTTTTAACTCTGAGAAAAAGAGTAATCCTGAGATTATTAAGAGGAAATTTCCGCGAGGCAATATACTGAACCTTAATCGAGAATTCATTTCCGATTATTCCACTCAGAAGGTCCGATTACTGAAACAGATCAGGGAGAAGAATAAAATTATGCAATATGATCAGAGGATTAACGAACTATAAAAGTTTTCACTCCGTACCCTTAAGGGGTGCGGAAGGCCTCTTAGAGTGTAACGTACTCTCTTAGGCCAAGGATATTTGAAGCGGCGATTTTAGGTTTGGAGAAGAGAGAATGGTGGCCGTGCCCTGTACTAGGAAATGTCCCAGCATTCGCCTAGAAAACAACAGAAAACCACACAGCGGTGGGTAAATACATCTAAGAAAAGCAAGAACAATGAAGATGCATGAATATAAGTGCAATGATGTGTTTAAGGAGGTGTCCTTTATTCTGTTGTTTAGTTAAAATCTAGGAAGTACCTCAAAAGTTTACTAATTATTGTCTAATTATTAAAGATATGTCCAAGAAGGATTCATGTTAATGGTGATACTATCTGTCGTTGACCTGGTAGTTTTTGTTTAATTTCGGGAGTAATGCCACCTAATGGAGATGAGTGGCAGCAGAAGAGATGAAGCACACCTCAGCTAAAAACAATAGCCAGACAGTGTAAGCACACCTCAACGAGGAACAATAGCCAGACAGTGTAATGTTATTGTTGGTAAGTTTTAGGGACTAAGGACACTGAAGGCCACCACAATTTATATTCGTCCTGCTCAGTGATATTATAGCATTCCTCTGCTCTCAATCTGCTCTCAATTAATAATAATAATAATAATAATAATAATAATAATAATAATAATAATAATAATAATAATAATAATAATAATAATAATAATAATACTTTTACTATTGGTAAGTTAAAAGTGAATATACATAAAAGGCGGAAAATTATACTATACTCAACTTCATAAAATAGCCTACAGTTTTTCGATGCAGTTAATATTAATGGAAATATTCAACATTTCCTGTTTTGTCCCGTTAATGATATGACGCCACTGTACACTAATCAAATAATATATAACCTATGGCACTCTCCGGATATGACTGAACTTAATACTGAGTTTCAAGAAATCCTGTCGAGCGGTCTTCCCATTATTTTGAAACAAACGTCCAGACAGGAAAAAAAATGAACTGAACATATTTTCAAACTTTTATCCGAGATAAATACAAAGTATGAGACCAAAATTTGAAACGTAAATAAAAAATATATAATTTAATGTATATAGAATTCTATTTTTGTAACATTTCGTTAATGTGAATATATATGGTATTTTGTATTATAAAAACTAACTGCAAGAACTCGTTGTTATTACAATAAATTAGTACACTCTCCCCAGCTACGGGTCGACCGTAATTGGGAGATAAGAGCATCATATTCATCAATCAATCAATCAATCAATCAATCAATCAATCAATCAATCAATCAATCAATCAATCAATCAATCAATCACCGCTGATCTGCATTGAGGCATGTTGCCCAGGTGACATATTTCCTATCAACTGCTTACCTAGTATTTTCCTAAATGATCGCAAAGAATTCAAAATTGATCCAATATGTCCCTTAATCAATTTTTTTGCTAGTTGCATTACTTCGCACCGACACAGATAGTTCTTATGGCGAGGATGGGATAGGAAAGGCCTACGAGTTGGAAAGAAGCGGACGAAGCCTTAATTAAGGTACAGCCCCAGCATTTGCCTGGTGTGAAAATGGGAAACCACGGAAAACAATCCTCAGCGCTGCCGACAGTGGGATTCGAACCCACTATCCCCCGGATGCACACTCACAGCCGCGCGCCTCTAACGGCACGGCCAACTCGCCCGGTGATCAATTATTTCAAACCCTAATTTATCTTCCTATAAACCAATATTTTCCCCGATTTGTCCCCTTAAATTTCAGCTTTATATTCTGAACTTGAACTTCTTACATAAGTAATCCAGAATTATTCGAGGGCCATACTACGCTAATCACAAGTTGCAAATGGCAAAGCGCATCGTACATTGTAACTTCTCACCAATGTCAAATCATCTAGGTCAAGGACACGGAGGTCTTGGAATCCTTGAGATCCACTAGTGTTCTCACGGAGTAAATTGGGTTACATACCCTACAAGAGCCAAGAGGACACACTGAACTACACATCGCCCGCAGACCGGATTTCCTACGACTGGGTGGCTACCGGCTAATATTTAATGTTAATAATAGTGTTCACAAGTACACGCACAAAGCTTTACTGTCCCTAATTGCTGACCTCCTAGCTATTTGCTGTCAGCTTCGTTTTTCTTCTGCACCGTAATCTCCAGCTGAGACTCCCACACGTTCACTGGCAAAGAAAAACGTAATCGTGCATTAATCCACACCTGTAACCGTTCATTTAGGAACAAATTATTAGTAGGTAATGATAACCAACAAGTTTATTTGATTCCCCTCCTATGAGTGTGTGTATGCCTCCCAGAAGGACGCTGGTGGGAGAACGGAGTAAGTTACCGGCCATTACATAGAATATAGGCTATATATCGTTTCGTTTCAGAACTGGGTCCCTTGGTAAAATTTCGTGTATCCCAAAAAGTGAATACCGGACTCCCTTCAAAAATCGTAAAACTATAAAATCCAACAAAAATATGACTGACTGTATTCAGTTAGCCGTCCCCGTGGTATAGGGATAGCGTGCCTGCCTCTTACCCGGAGGTCCCAGGTACGATTCCCGGCCAGGTCAGGGATTTTTACCTGGACCTGAGGGCTGGTTCGAGGTCCATTCAGCCTACGTGATTAGAATTGAGGAGCTATCTGACGATGAGATAGCGGCCCCTGTCTAGAAAGCCAAGAATAACGGCCGAGAAGATTCGTCGTGCAAATCACACGACAACTCGTAATCTGCAGGCCTTCAGGCTGAGCAGCGGTCGCTTGGTAGGCCAAGGCCCTTCAAGAGCTGTAGTGCCATTCAATCAGAAAGAAGGCCCATCTGAACTTGAGTAACCCAGAATTATTAAAGGGGCCACACTTCGCTAATCGCAACTTGTACACGGCAAAGTACATTGTATATTGTTGCTTCTCACCAATGTCATATCATCTAGGTCAAGGACACGGACGTCTTTAATCCCTTTATATGCACTAGTGTTCTATGCAAATAGTTAGATGGCTCAATAATGAGCGGCGCCCGTTCCTGGCATTTTGTGGTGAAATCAGAGCTTGGGGTGTGCTATAAAATTAGTATAACTCGGGACTGCGGCATGAAAACACATACCGCGAGGTGTCATTTGCTTCGTCTGCGCGATATCTATACATATATGCACTAATACTTTTGAGGAAACTAGATTAAGTAGGCTACGTGAAAAATTGTGAAACAGTTTTAAAAAATTATTAACATTTCCGAAATGTCTCGATATCTTAAGCCGGGGTGAGCGGCTCAGACGGTTGAAGATCTGCCCTTCTGACCCCAAATTGCCAGGTTCGACCCTGGCTCAGCCAGCTCAGTCTGGTAGTGTTTGAAGGTGCTCAAATACGTCGGCCTCGTGTCAATAGATTTACCTGGCACGTAAAAGAACAGCGTAAAAGTAGTTAGTGTGGCGTAAGCATAATAACTTTATTATTATTATTATTATTATTATTATTATTATTATTATTATTGCCTACTGCAAATGATATCATGTAAAAGGAATGAGTCAAAGAGAACTGAACAAACTCAAGATGTCCGAGACCGGGCATAAGAGAGCCTAGGAAAACCGAGTCGGTGAATTGCCGCGACTCGCAATTGAAATCATTACTTATGCTCTCATTTGGCATAGAGGGATAGATAATAGCAAATACACTCAGAATATGTAATCGAGTAGATGAAGAGTGCAAATACTTGATTTGCAAAACATGCGCAAGAGGAAGGCTCAGTCAGAAAGAACTCTAAGTCAACTCAGCATGTACAGTCGCCTAAGTGCGGCCAGTAGGTCTATCCAGTAATCGGGAGATATGGTTTGAGCCCCACTCTCGGCAGCCCTGACGATGTTTATCCGTGGTTTCCCATTTTCACACCAGGTAAATACAGGTTCTGTACCTTAATTAAGGCCACGGCCGCTTCCTTCCCCCTTCCTAGGCCTTTCCTATCCCATCGTCGCCATAAGACCTGTCTGTGTCGGCGCGACGTAAAGCAGATAACAAAAAAAAAAAAACTCAGCATGTTCCCTTATTAATGAACCGAATTACAATCATGAAAACCTTACATAAATTTAGATTTTCGTCCTACTAAAGTTTCCCATTAATTCTTGTGTGTCATTTGTAAAGAAGTCAGTTCTAGATACAAGTTTCTGACATTTAACAGGGCATAGGTAGAATTATTCCATCTTCACTAGTATCTACTGAAACGTCTTCATTATTCCCTAAGGCAACTGGTACGGAAGGCACCAAATACACATGAATACGAAGGGAAATTGTTATTATTTTTGTCGGTGGTATTGCCACAGCCTAAATTACAGCACGTGGATAGTAATAAGTACCTCATTGTATGTGTATTCATTACGAATTAATTGATCGTTGCTGCCAGCATTTCACACTTCCAGTATAATGTGACTACCGCATCATTAATTCAGCCACTCTTCGCAAAAATGCCAAATGCATTATTATTATTATTATTATTATTATTATTATTATTATTATTATTATTATTATTATTATTATTATTATTATTATTATTATTATTATTATTATTATTATTATTATTATTAACAAATATTTTTCAGTACAATTAATGAATACCATGTTGGTTCCGTATTGACTTTGAATAACAAAATAAAAATGTCAATGAAGGGTACAAACAGAAGTCAGTGACAACACCAACTGTCGGCCCGTCAATGTGGGCACGTCCTGCTAATAGTAAATAAGAAAATCTTCCAATGGCCAATGTGTACTAATTTCTCTCACTTGTAAAGCCAATGTATACTTTCAAGCTGTGCGTTTTTCTGACAGATAGCTTCAGGTAAATAGTTCTGATTGTTTTTAGTTAGGAATATCAAACAATATTTTCGCTTGTTGTAATCTATTTTCTCCACTGAGTCCGACTCGTTGGCTGAACGGTCAGCGTACTGGCCTTCGGTTCAGAGGGTCCCGGGTTCGATTCACGGCCGGGTCGGGGATTTTAACCTTTAATTGGTTAATTCCAATGGCACGGGAGCTGGGTGTATGTGTTGTCTTCATCATCATTTCATCCTCATCACGACGCGCAGGTCGCCTACGGGAGTCAAATAGGAAGACCTGTACTGGCGAGCCGAACCTGTCCTGGGATATCCCGGCACTAAAAGCCATACGACATTTCATTTCTCCACTGAACTATCATTTTCGGATTCGAAAGTAAGTTAAGAACACGAGGAATGGACAAGCGAATTTCTCTCCACAGTGCACGGCTACAGATCATCATTTTCAAATTAAATTAAATGTTTCAAAGAATCAATCTCGACGTTGGTAAATGACCCGAATCACTTTGAATGCTCCGTTATGGCTGAATAGATTTTCAAACCATACAGCACTTCGCAAAATATTTTCGAATTTTACTCGCGCAGTGCGTTTCTTGAAACTTTCTCTCGCCATTTTATTCTTCAAATATGTAACTCATTCCTTTACTAAATTTCCTTAATTAGTCTAATTTCACGTCCACCACCTTGTGATTGATGCTCGCAGCTTGTCCTGGTAATCTCTCTCTAAGGATAATGAAGTCTATAAGTTAATATTTGTCTCAGGTCTTGTCCACGTACAACTGTCTTTTGTGGATTTTGAACAGAGTAGAATAATGAAATACTGTACTGCTTCACGGAGTTCCGCTTTGTATATTTGGATCGGGAGCTAGGCGCATGGATATTTATATCTTGATATAACAAGAGAATATGCTTGTGGTAGTGATTATTGTCTTATGAGGAAGTACAACTGGGCAGCCGACCTATCTTAAGATGAAGTTACCGGCAAGAAAAAGGGAGAAGGACCACGAATTGTGTGTAAATGACAAATTAAATAATTCCTTGGCCTTGCAAACCTAATACCGTCGGGGTGGGGGGAGAAAAGATTTGACCAAGAGAGATCTTTTTTTTTTTCTATTTTGCTTTACGTCGCACCGACACAGATACGTCTTATGGCGACGATGGGATAGGTAAGACCTAGGAATTGGAAGGAAACGGCCGTGGCCTTAATTAAGGCACAGCCCTGGAATTTGCCTGGTGTGAAAATGGGAAACCACGGAAAACCATCTTCAGGGCTGCCGACAGTGGGGCTCGAACCCATTATCTCCCGATTACTGGATACTGGCCGCACTTAAGCGACTGCAGCTATCGAGCTCGGTCCAAGGGAGATCAGATAGGAAAGGTGTCCGACTCGTTGGCTGAGTGGTCAGCCGGGTCGGGGATTTGAATCGCTTCTGATTAATTCTTCTGGCTTGGGGACTCGGTGTATGTGTCCGTCCCAACACTCTCCTTATCATATTCAGACAACATACCACACTACCAAGCGCCACAGAAATACGCACTAGTAATAACATCCCTCCATATAGGGTTGGAGTCAGGAAGGGCATCCGACCGTAAAACAGGGCCGAATCCACATGTGCGACGCAGTTTGCACCCACGACCCCACAAGTGTGGGAAAAAGCGGTAGCAAAAGAATAAGGAGAATAATATCAGATAAGTAAGGTGAAAGTGAGGAGTCTGACACTAATAAATGGGCGCAATGCCAGACTCAGCTAAAGGAACCGTGTTCACAAATCCACGCTGCCAGGGTGGGAGCCTCAGATTCCCCTTTTAGTTGCCTTTTACGACATGTGGTGAATATCGTGGATGTATTCTACAGCACCCACCCACAGAAGAAGGAAATGTACACTAAATACGAAATTTATTATGAGATGGCACGTAACATGTTGTTCACGTCATATTCTAATCCCAGTGAAGCACACACCATGACGGAGAATACGGCGCTATAGACGAATCTCCTGTAAACCGGCACCAAACAAGGCGACAAGCAAGGTCCACGGCTAGCGTTCATTGTACACATTACGCCAAGTATTTTGGGGTTGCAATTCAATGAAAGCTGGCACGGGTCGTCGTCAAGCTATTTAAGAGCGGGCCGCTTTATTTTAGTCTGCGGCGCGATTGTGCCTGCCGCAGCTCGACCATTCAGATGAGAGGCGCGTCACAGACACCGCTTCACCTCAGTCAGGTGTAGTCGCATGGCATCGCAATCATGTTCACACGAGGTCAAGGCTAACTCAGTGGTGGATTTAACATTTCTGCGCCTTCAGGCACAGTTATAGCATACGCCCTGCAAGGAAATAACTACAGAACATGGTACAACGTGCAAGCAATATTTAAAATTACTCAAAACCAGAGTATTGAGACACTGATAACTTTTTCAATTGAACATAAATTCATCACTGATATTTTCGCCACACTTTGATGGTAGGAAACTCGTCGATCGAATCTTTGCAGTTCTCGTTTTTCGCTTCACCCATCAAGAAACGCAAGAGATGGAACATAATTTCTAGAAGCTCCGTAGAACCTATTGAAGTAAAGGGATAACGAGGTTGTGGAATAGAATATGTAAGCTACTGTTTGATTTACATACACTGGCATAGCAGTATTAAGGGGACAAAACAGTAAAAATAATATTTCTCCGTTAACATTAGCTATATCGAAAAATGGTCAGAGTTGTGCAAAGTATAATATCCTATGATTTATATTATTATACTAGCACTTACCCGCCACTTCGCTTACGTGGATTTCGTAATTTGATAAAAGTAATCGTTCCTCGGTACTCTACTAAGACATTACCAGAAAATCTCTACTAAAGTATAAAAACTAACCGAAAAAATTACTTTCATCTACTCCAGAAACTCTATGTAAACCACGTTTGTAGTATTGCCTTTTGGGGATAAGATGACCATATGACATGGAACTGTACATGTGAGAAACAGTCTTCTCCCAAGTCGAAAACAAAAAAACACGTTTTCTTATTTCTAAAGTAGATTCCAAATACCTATTTCCACGTCTGTAACATATTCAGTTTTTTGAAATAGAAATATTCTAATAAAAGGAATTCAAATTATCCACTTCTTTCCACTCTTCTCTCTCACTTAAGTGGACTTTCCGAAAACAAAAAATACATGTTTTTTTATTTTTAAGGAAGATTCAAAATACCAACTTTTACGACTGTAACTTCTTCAGTTTTTGATTTATAAGTATCCTCATAAACAGAATTCAACTGCTTCTTTCCTTATTTTCACCCTCCCCACCCCCTCAGGTCAACTTTTCGAAAACAAAAATACGAGCTTCCGTATTTTTAAAGGAGATTCCAAATACCAATTTCGATGTCTGTAAAGCCTTCATTTTTTAGACGTAAGTAACCTCATACAAATAACTCAACTAACTTTTCAAATCCTTCACCCCATTAAGTGGATTTTTCTATAACAAAAGATATGTTTCTTTATTTTTAAAGGAGATTCCAAACACCAATTTTCACGTCTGTAACATCTTAAATTTTTTAGATACAAGTAACGTCATACAAAGAATTCAACTAGTTTTCAACTCCCTAATGTGGACTTTCCGAAAACAAAAGAATGCGTGTTACTTTACTTTGAAAGAAGATTCCAAATACAAACTTTCATGTCCGTAACATCTTCACTCTTTGAGATATAAGTATTCTCATAAAAATATTCCAACTCTTTTTTCACCATAAAAATAATTCAGTTTCTTTCACTTCCTTTCACCCTCCCTTTAAGTGAATTCTCCGAAAAAAGAAAAATATGTGTTTATTTATAAAGGAGATTCCGAATTCCAATTCTCACGACTGTAACATTTTCTGATTTTGAGATATAAGCCATATCTGCATGGCAAATTATTGCTAAAGGCCTCTTCCGGCCTCACCTTGAATGACTTAACTAATTCCATGTTTATACTAGAGAGGGCAGCTCCCTCGATGTTGGACACGGATGGTCGTGTCTTTCCGACGAGATGTTATTTTTATCTCTTTGACTCGAATCTTTGTTTTGGTTTTGAATAGAGAAGAATAAAAATGAACCCCACGCAGATCGGAGTAGCGTTTTTAACTTACAGAAAAGTCTTTAAACGATTCAAACTTAGCCTATACTACCATCCTTCTCCTTTCTTTGCTGGTTAATATATTCCAGGTATGAGTATTCTGTCGTAAAATTTGGTCGGCTATTCTTTCGTAATATTTATTTTATTATTTATAGCTGATTGATATGCATCGTTCGCTCCGCAGTATGAATGGACTACATGTTTTTCTTGTGGTTATTGTGATTATGATATGTTGATGCTTGGGTCTCATATTGCTTCTGTTCATGTGCGCTGCATTTTTATGTAATTCGCCATCTAATGACTGTTTGTCCTTTGTGTCGGCGCGAGCTTCCACTCGTGTCGTACGAAGTGCGAAACCTGATGGGTTTGAGCATGACTGAGGGATTTCTCTGATCCCACAGCTGAATTGGTTTGCCCTGTGCACGCAACTTCTGTTATAAATGAGACCTCGTTTGTGACCTTGGAGTCATGCTATATGAAATTGTGTTCATCGTTTAACTGACGCTGGTGCTCATATTACTTGCCGATCCCGGCTGTGCCTGAATGTGTGCGCGAATGTTAGTATGAGAGGGGAATGAAAGAATGGCGTATCAATCAGCTGAATTTACATTTTGATCTTGTTTCTGTATCTTATTCATGCATTTTTCGTACGGTACTATTTCTTTTGCCTTCGCACCTGTCTTGGCCGCTCGCTTACCTATAGGACCGCCATGTTTTATGTTTCTTTCATTTAGGCTATGCGCATGCCTGGGATTTTCCCCTTTGGTTATTTACATTATCTCCTTGGTCCAGAGTTGTTTCTCATTGTGCCATGCTGATATCTTACATTTTTTATTTTTCTGCTCGGGGTTTTTTCCTTGATCGTGGGAGTTAGACGATCTGTGGTGATGGTGTCGGAACGATGTTGTGTGAAAAATGATATGAAATAAAACTCGTGGAAAGAACTATCTCTTTGATCTGTGGCACCAATATTAATACTGGCACATTCAATGATGATATTGTACTTAACTGAGTGAGCTCGCCGGAAGTTTTGATTTTTGGTGGGGTTTGGTAACTTCATGCTCACATAACAATGTTGCGCCATCAACTGGACCAGGACTGCTTATGTATGTACCCGTTCTTATCCTTTTAATTGATTATTTTCCTTTCCTTCAACCTTTATTTTATGATTTTAATAAACCCTTATTACATGTACTTGAATTTCATTACTTATAGAATTGGTCTCTTACTATTTTTAATTTGTAAAGAGGCTCTTTTCCAGTTCAAAGCTTTTTTTGGCTTTTCCTAGTCGCGATCTACTCCTCAAATCTCTCATGGTATTTATTTGTACTGGGATTGTTTCCGCGATGGGAGGGGGTGTGGCTCAGATGTATGTATCCTCATAAAAATAATTCAACTCCTTTTTCAGCCCCGCCCCCAAATTGATTTCCTCCAAAAATGCGTGTTTCTTTATTTTTAACGGAGGTTCCAAATACCAGTTTTCATGTCTACAACAGCTTTACTTTTTTAGATATAAGTACACACATGCAAATAATTCTACTAATTTTTCAATTCTTTCACCCCCTCCCAAGTGCATTTTCCGAAAACAAAAGAATATGTTGTAGGGTATCTTGTCCTAATTTCGGCCTAGCTCATGGGTAGAAGCGCGTGGTGCGTCCGAATAGGGTCAAAAAGCAAATAAGAGTAAATATCTAACTCTAAAATACTCCAAAGTACAAGGACAGGTATTGCGTACATACAGTAGTGTATAAATCTAGTGAATGAGAACTCCTTGTTGAACAGAGAATCGCATCCCAACTGAGGGCTTTTTCGAGGTCCACTCAGCCTACGTGATTAGAATTGAGGAGCTATCTGACGGTGAGATAGCGACCCCGGTCTAGAAAAGCCAAGAATAACGGCAGAGAGGATTCGTCGTGCTGACCACACGACACCTCGTGTTCTCACACAAATGTCAGTTTCAGCTTTACGGAAATAAGCGTCAGGAGTGCACGGATATGCGAAGTAAGGAAATATGCATCAAACCAGATACAAATGTTAACACTGCATTTCCTTCCAGTTGCATTAGATCGCACAAACGCTCGCCCGTAAGTGCTGGTATCTCACGGCGAGTGCCCAGCTGTACGAGAAGGCGACGAGAGACGTCAGTAGCTGCAGGGAGAAGAAGATCTATTATTGTGCGTCAGCACGATGCATCCTCTCGGTCATTTTTATCGGCTTTCGAGACCGGGGCCGCCATCTCACCGTCAGACAGCTCCTCGATTCTAATCACGTAGGCTGATTGAACCTCGAACCAGCCCTCGGGTCGAAAGAAAAATCCTACACGGGAATCGAAACCGGGGCCTCCGGGCGAGAGGTAGGCACGCTACCCCCACACCACGAGGTCGGCCAATGGTAGTATAGTAAATGAGATTGAATCAAGGTGTGGCAAAGCTAATGCAGTGAGGTCTTAGTTGCGATCAACGGCATTCTATGAGAAAGAAGTCAGCTCCCGCAAGAAAATATTTTGACAATGATCTGTCTCCCAGACCAACTTTGCTGTATGGGAGTGAAGACTTCATAAGATAAAAGTAACAGGCATGAAATTACCGAGAATCGCCGCTGGTACAAATAGGCGGGAACAATGGAAGGAATATATGCGGAATGAGCAGATAAAGGCTAAGTTAGGAATGAATTCGATGGATGAAACGGCATGCATAAAATGCCTTCAGTAGTGGGGTCATGTGAGGCGAACAGAGGAGGATAGGTTACTTAGGAAAGTAATAACTTCGGTCAGGGTGGGTAAGAGAAGTAGAGGAGACCAAGACGACAATGGTTAGAATAACTTCTAATGATTTAAAAATAAGATATATGAAACTAAACGAGGCCACAGAGTTTAGTTACAAATAGAGTATTGTGGAGGCGTTTGGTAAACGTGCAAAGGCTTGCAGACTGAACGCTGCAAGGCATAACAGCTTATTGATTATATATGTATGTACGTATGCAATGATCTATGGAAAATGCCTAAGGTTAAAACAAGGAAAGGGATTACAAGTAATTTCCTTACCACGTGAGTTGGTTGGTCTTTTGGAGGCGTGCAGATGTTAGGTTGCATTCGGAAGATGGTGAGTAGAACCCTAGTGTCAGCAACCCTGAAGATGATTTTCCGTGGTTTCTTACTTTCATACCAAGCAAATAATGGGGCTGTACCTTGAAAATGAAAATGGCGTATGGCTTTTACTGCCGGGAGTGTCCGAGGACATGTTCGGCTCGCCAGGTGCAGATCTTTTGATTTGACGGCTGTAAGCGACCTGCACGTCGTGATGAGGATGATATTATGAAGATATGATGAAGACGGCACACCCAGCCCCCGTGCCAGCGAAATTAACCAATGATTGTTAAAATTACTGATCCTGCCGGAATCGAACCCGGGACTCCTCTGACTTAGGCCAGCACGCTAAACATTTAGCCATGGAGCCGGACGGGCTGTACCTCAATTAAGGGCTACGGTTGCTTCCTTCCCATTCCTAGCCAGTCCTAACCGATCGACACCACAAAACTCCTCTGAGTTGGTGCAACATAAAACAAATAGTAAATAAGAGTAAATTAAATAAAGAACTAACGTGCTAGAAGTTCGAACCTAAATACTTTACATTACGCAGCCAGCAAAGTGTCTACAATGCTACGAAAAGCTTCAGTGGATTATGTCTTATACATAACTGGTGTAAGAAGATTGTTACGCAAAAATCCCGAAACATGAAGCCCAATCGGGAGAATTTCCAAATGGGTACTGGTTTGTTCCCAATGAAAACTCAACAAAATTATTTTCTGCCACACTATTAACTCCCGTGCATGGTACAGATCGCTAGCTCTCTTTTATGTTAATCGATGAATCTTCAACTCGTGGAGTGAAATAAGACAGGTGTGAGCTTCCTCCAGTTGGGCAATTTCGAAGCCATCGTTGCTGCCAACATTTTATCTAAGATATAGTTTAGAAGATGATAAATGAGTCACTTATTAATTAAGATTTCAGATAAGGATATATTATTCAGAATTATAGGACGATGAAACATATTCTACGTTACATTTAGTGTTTCAGTCCAGTGAACATTTCTAGTGATGCATAATTTGACGAACATGTTTATTTTTACTGAGTTGGCAACTTCGTGATGTTTAAATATAAGATCTCTAATATTAGATGTTACTTGGAATGGAGATTATTTCTATAATGCATAAATTCTTCGATGTTTTTCACAATATGTCCAAGCCGTTGAGCCCCATCGGCCTAGACAGACATTAAGGTATTATTATTATTATTATTATTATTATTATTATTATTATTATTATTATTATTATTATTATTTGTCTACTTGTCCAAATTGTCGATCTTCATTTCAGGAAAACCTCGTTTTGATTCCGGATAGGGCCGGTGATTACAGCAGCGGTCTAGTTCATTCCTCCGAATCGGGGATTGGGTGTCTGAATTTGTCCGAATATAGGCCCCTACATCCCTTAGGATCCACACAATACACCACACTACTAACCACCACAGAAACACCCAGTACTGTAGTGTATACAACCCTCCACATAGCGTTTGCGTCATCAAAGGCATCTGGGCGTCAAACAAGGCCCAGTCAACCCGCGTTTCCACTAGGGTGAGCGAAAAAGTGAGACAAAAAAGAGATTATGTGCTTTTTTTTTTTTTTGCTAGTTGCTTTACGTCGCACCGAGACGGATAGGTCTTATGGCGACGATGGGACAGGAAAAGCCTAGGAATGGGAAGGAAGCGGCCGTGGCCTCAATTAAGGTACAGCCCCAGCATTTGCCTGGTGTAAAAATGGGAAACCACGGATAACCATCTTGAGGGCTGCCTACAGTGGGGTTCGAACCCACTATCTCCCGGATGCGAACTCACAGCTGAGCGCTCCTAACCGCACGGCCAACTCGCCTGGTGAGTTTATGTGGATGATATAATACCTACAAGTAACAGACACCTCCTTAGCCTCACGGGACTGAGTTATTCCACAGAACTGAATTCGGAATTAATATCCCTACACGCTACCCCTACATTACAGGTCTCACAATTGTTGTTGTTGTTGTTGGTGGTGGTGGTGTTTATGACCGGAGCCCTTCCTGACGTCAACCTCATCAGAGGAGTTAATGAGATTAAATGAATGACTTGATATATGATAGTAGGGAGAGAGTGAAACCCGGTGCCGGCACATAGCCTACTCCTGTTGAATAGCACCAAGGGGTCTGTTCAAACGTTTTGGCACGCAATCTAGTGATTAGAAATAATTGTATACCACCACCTCCCCTACCCTGCCGACCAACATTTTGATGGTGAAAAATGTTTCGACCAACGGGACTCGAACCGGCTAACCACGGCGCCAGGCCGTTTAGACTTCAGCGCCTTAACGATCATGGCCACCAGGTGGGTTACATTACAGGTCTCACAACATTTCGCAATAAAATTATAGAACATTGTATAAACTGTATACCACTATAAGTTATACATTCAAGAGAATAAGATAATTTATGACAGTATACACGAAGTACTAACAAATAATGAAGAAATGGAATGAGTTAATCGACATTGTTCAGCTTTTATTATATTCCTACCTGCCATACAAACTGCCATACAACGAACAGAACAAATTTATAACATCTCATCTTGTTTTCAAGCTGACTCGCAACAGAAAAGTGTAAATTCAAGCTGCAAGTACTCAGCTGTTGAATACTTTGAACAGATTCTACAGGGGAATATCCAAGACATGTCAATCCATTTTAACACCAGTTCTACTTCTTCTTCTAGTGCCTTCGCCATTACTGGAGGTTTGTCACAGTTACAGCGGAGTATCCATGATGTCTTCCTACGCGAATCTAGTTCTGTCCAATCTCGGAAAGTTTCTCAGAGAAGAGGGTTTCCTTCATTCGAAAGCTCGACGACCATTAATTTTATCGTAATTTCTCATAATAGTCGTATGCCCCACCGCTGGGTTCCGTGGTTCAAATGTCGGTCACTCCATGTAAGATTTGTGCTGGACAACGCGGAGGAGGGACAGGTTTCTCTCCGGTTACTCCGGTTTTCTCTGTCACCTTTTCATTCCAGCAACACTCTCAAGTATCATTTCATTTCATCTGTCAGTCATTAATCATTGCCCCAGAGGAGTGCGACAGGCTTCGGCAGCCGGCACAATTCATATCCTCGCCGCAAGATGGGGGCTTCATTCACTCCATCTCTGACCCGGTCATTGATTGGAAAACAGGTTGCAGGTTTTCATTTTCACTCCTATGCCCAAGGTCTTGCCTTTCTTGATTGTACATACCAATATTCGTTCTTTCCTCAAATGCCTTAGTACGACAGCACTGGAGACGTGGCGAGTCCACGAGATCCGCAACTTCCTTCGGAAAACCCACAGCTCAGTTCTCCTAATGATGTTACATTTCAGAGTCCATGCTTCAGCTCGGTACAGAAGCACTGAATATACTGCTACGTACTCATGTGACTGCCGGCACACTGGAACATAATATCACCGAGATTGGAAGACAACAAGAGTAAACCAAAGAAGGTCGGAGAGGAAAGATAATAAAATGTGGTGCAAGTAAGTGAAAGCAATGTAGCACTCGGCTAGAGACCTCGCAGTCATAAACGCAGACTCCCAAGATGAGAACAATCTGGGGGTTACCTATTTAAGTCGCCTCTTACGACAGAGATGGGATACTCTATATGAGTTCTAAACCCCAACACCAGCAGCACGACCACCACCGCAGAGAAAATGTTTGAGAGATCCGGCCCGACGAAGAAAGATTAGCGGAAAAAGGAAATGAAGGACAACGAGCGACGTGAAAATGACTCTCTAGACCTCGTACACCCAAAACTGATGGGATAGGAAGAGAGCAAGAGTTGACCAAGAGAGGTCAAATCGTCGGGCCAAAGCAGATGGTTTCGATCCCAGCTACTTCCGGTGGTATCTGAAGATGCTCCAACCTATTGTCGACAGATTTTCCGGCCCGTAGAATAACTGCGTGACAAATCTCTCGCTCCTCGGCTTGATCATCTCCAAAAATTGTAAATATAGTCATTGGAACATAAAACTAATAATGTTATTGTTATGCTGGTCACTGAGACAAAAAAATCGCTGCCGTAGGCATTCATTCTGATGCACGTATTGCGACTGATAAATGGCTGATTCTTTGCAGTTGCGTGATGCATTTCATCGAAATCGCTTGCGTGAAATGTGTTTTGCTCTATGGAAGAGGAAACCGACGATACAAAACGTGCTATCGGTTTCAACCGATTTCTGGACAAAGATCTTCCTGAATCAAATGGTATCGGATGAGCAGAAGTAATTGTGATAATTGGCTTAAACAGACTGGACCAAACATTACGTGCAAAAATACCACGTGGAGAATGACTATACCACCCGAGGAGCGTTTATCAGTAACGTTGAGGTAAGTAGTGAACAAACGTAGATTGTAAACAGTTCTGATGCACGGTTATCTTGACTGCTACTCGATAGCCGCTTGTGCACGCAGGTTCATTCCTGGCTATGTGATTCTTTCCGAGACAGCGACAGTCGCGTCGCCAAGAAAAAAGGTCTAATTGCGTAATCTTAATCGCCGCGATTATGCAGCCACTGGTACAGTATATGCATTCGTATATTCAGCAATACTTTTCATTTTTACGGCTAAACAATCGCAAATGGCTTACAGGCTAATTAGGAAAGGTTGACGTGAAGAACGTGACACAAGTAATGGACCTAGAGAGGAAGGAGCATAACAATTCTCGGACAATAGTAATTGGACCTCGAGGGATGGCTGCAGGAAGACGATTGGGAAACTGAAAGTGTGTGGTAGTCGGTAGTGTGATGACGCGCGCTGTCTTTGATATTCCGCGAGATGGAGGTGTTATCACTAATTAGTGTCCATTAGCGCGGGCTGCTCTAATGAGAGTGGAGGAGGCGCCAGGCTAGCTCAAAGAGAGCGGCTCAGAACAATGGAACTTAATATTTTTATTTGTGTGTTTGTTAGTATTCCAGAGGCTGATTGGATTCTCAAGGAGAAATTACCGTAGACCATGTGAATGAAATGAAACATCAAACTCCTTTGGTGAACTTGAGGTATGGTGAAATGGGAAAAAGTGATAGAGGATTGGTTATCACTGAGATACTCTAACACGCCACACATACACATACACACAAACAAACACAACGCACACACCGCCTACCCCGTTGAAGTCAGGAAATGCAGAATCTAACGTAAGTTGAATTTGAAATGTAAATGGTAATACGTACAAATAAGTATGTGAAAAATATTTTTATCACTTCCATTAATAATGTGTAATTTATTACGCCCCATCTCAAGTTTAATAAGTATCCGTTGATCAAACAACACGAAAAGATTGTTTTTTTTGTTTTTAGAAAGAAGGCATACATTCGAGTGTCGACTAAGTTAAATATTTAAAGGCATTTCAGTCTGTCGAACACACAAGTTCAATATAAATATTTCACTATAACATACCTGTAAAAACCAGTGAAATGAAATGGCGTATGGCTTTTAGTGCGGCGACGATGGACTAGGAATGGGAAGGAAGCGGCCGTGACCCCAGATCCTAATTTGAATGAAGTTTCACCTCAACAAAGGATATTTGAGAATTAATAACTCAGAATATTTGAAAAGACATGTAATGGTTCGAGATATAATATACATGATTAAGGTTGATATACGATATAGCAAGTTGAGTTACTGTTCGTGACAGATATGATCTACGCGATGTCATCGATGACCTACAAACACCAGCTTATGAAGGATGCTTGGGCTCCTTTCCTTATAAATGTGCGGAATGCAAAATTGTGGCGCAGAAATGATAAGTACTATTTCTTAGAAACCACTGTTTTGGTGGGTGTGTACCTCGTGATTGCATGTGCCTGTGCTATTCTGGAAATGCGTATTCTGAGAAGTTCTACCGCAAGCATAGCTGATATACATGACAGTCGCAACATCAGTGTTTATATCAACTACATCTTACTTATGAAAACCTTTCTAAACTCAAGCTAGAGGCCTTCTCGAGTTCTCAGAAAGCGTAGGTGTTTTTGTTCAGAATACTGACGGGTCTGCATTCTCAATGATATACATACTGTAACTAAATTTCTCTTACTTTGAGGGCGTGTATAGGAGACCGAGTAGATAATATTTTAAATAGGAGCCCATATTTGGAAACGTTCTGTTTAATATAAATGGTTTTATATTTTCCAAAATGGTTTTATATTTTCCAATAATAGTAATCTATTCATAATTTACATAAAAAATGTAAATGTAAAACAAATTTTAAAACATATTTTTATATGTTTGATTTTATAGAATCTGTTATGTATTTACAAGAGCGAAAAATGTCGTTATATGTTAATTAAGTTGTTTGTTCTTGAGGTATAAGCTGTTACTATAGTTTTATTTTTTAGGTATTCTCTAAATTTTATTGATTCTTAAATTCGTTTCAACAGACGAAGAACCTAACAGTTATATAGCAGGGCTTAGTGGCTCGGACGGTTGAGGCGCTGGCCTTCTGACCCCAATTTGGCAGGTTCGATCCTCGCTCAGTCCGGTGGTATTTGAAGGTGCTCAATTACGTTAACTTCGTGTTGGTAGATTTACTGGCAAGTAAAAGAACTCCTGCGCGACTACATTCCGGCACCTCGGCGTTTCCGAAAAGATCGTAAAAGTAATTATAGGGACGTAAAAATCAATAACATTATTAACATTTATAAATTAACTGAGTCGAACCTGAAGAGAAATGGTTTCCCAATAACAAATTCTGGTCAATGCATGTAGGAATTTCAAACGAATATGCAAGTCCCTGTGATTTAGATTTCGCTAAAACTTAAGTCCCCTTGCCTATGATCACGATATCAATAGTCACAAAAACTGCAAGCTTGAATTTTGACGTGTTAACGTCATTTAAAACAAGGACCCGTTGGCTCTTCCACATCGACTCTAGCAGCGTTACGAAAATAAGGGTAATTCGCCTTCATTCACATCCGATCCTAACGGAACGAACGGTGGTCTATGAACCAAAAAAATTTCGTCCAAATTATTGATAAATTTGACGTCGTCGCAAAGAGTACGAAAATCATTAGTCTGAAAGCTCGAAGCGGCATGGTGTCAAATTTAAAAAAATAGAGAAACACTTTAACGATTAAAGTCTCAAGACACGCTTTCATTTGGAAAAAAAATGTCAGAAAAGTTAAACATCTTCCTATATGTAAAGCGTTGTTGGCCGAGCTGAGTGGTTCAGACGGTTGAGGCGCTGGCCTTCTGACCCCTACTTCGCAGATTCGATCCTGGCTCACTCCGGTGATGTCACCCTCGTGTCGGTAGATTTACTGGCACGTAAAAGAACTCCTGCGTGACTAAATTTCGGCACCTCGCCGTATCCGAAAACCGTAAAAGTAGTTAGTGGGACGTAAAGCAAATAAGATTATTATTATTATTATTATTATTATTATTATTATTATTATTATTATTATTATTATTATTATTATTATCACGAAAACGTTGTTCCCAAAACAGAAAAAAATACAGAAATAAATACCACCAAAAGCAGCTTCACATAAAGGATGAATTGAGCATTAAGAAAAACCGCCAAAGTCCAACGCAGAGATTACTTTTGAACTCAGGCAGCGTTGGAAAGCCGCTACGCTAATAGACCTATACCATCGGAGCCATTAGACCTGAGTAATTGAAGTCTATAGGCCTACCGATTTTCACGTTCTGACGCTGCGTTAAGACGTGAGTTTCAATCCACATTGGAACTCTATGATTTTTGTAATTAACATGCATCATATGAGGGGTTCGGAAACATAGTACGGTAGACCAAGTCCATTTGATAATATTTGAAAGAATTAAGCCTAGCTGCTCTTAATGTATGACTATAATAATTTCGTGCGGCTGTTAGCAAACCTGGTGCAGCTATTCTAAAGCACACTCCAAGGATGGTGGGCGGCATCTGCCGGGAGTGACAAACTGCTTGTTATGGTGGGGGAAAATTGTATTGTGTGATTTGTAAGGATGCTGAGGACAGCACGAACCAGTCTCCGAGTAAAGATTAAAATCCCCGAACCGGGAGAAATTGAACCTGGGGCCCTCTGAATCGAAAACCACTACTCTGACCACTTATCCCAGCAGTCGGACAACAGTTAACTAAGTCCACTGAAGTACTAACGTAAACATGTTACTTGTTTAATGTGTCACAAACACATCGAAGCTTTTGGATGATGGTAAGATGGGAAAGGGAGAGTACAGTCCGAGCATTTGCTTGGCGTGAAAATGGAAAACGACGGGAAACCATCTTTAGACCTGCCGACAGTGGGATGCGAACCCACTATCTCCCGAATGCAAGCTCACAACTGCGCGACTCTAACCGCACGGTCAACACGCTCTGTAATATGAAGATGACAATACATCGTAAATTGTCTTACATTTGTAATTTGCAAATTAATAAAGAATGAAACCAATATCAGTTATAGAGTTTAAAATAATCTAACATTCAGATGATGAAGGAGGAGGTTTCAAAATCATTACTCACTTTGCGTAGCTATTTGATTGATTGCTATTGTTGTCATATACAACTACTAATTTTGGCTCAGTGTGGCTGTGAAGGGAACAGCAACTCCCTTCACTCGTTCTTTACAAAGATGTCAACTCTTGAGACAACAAATGAACTAATTACTAATGGCTTGGTTGCCTTTGACAGTAAACTGAACAGAGTTTCCAGTAACGTTTAGATCAGCTATATCAAAATATATAAAGATGGGTTTGGTTCACCTATGCCTGTGAATCACTCATGTGTATATAATATCTACGCTATATTACATTACCATTAGCTTAAGTTCAAACAGCATACATATATTATTAAACTGTAAATTATAATATGCTGATGTTCAGTAGCATGGTGATGTAATGGACAGGGACAGGATGTGTTTGAGTGAACTCATTATTTTACGACGATGGATGCAGCCAATGTGGGTAGGCTATTTAAATGCAATATTGCGCCTGGCATATTTCGATTGCAATTCCCTAGGTTAATATTATGTTCCCTCGTACGACTACCGATATTTTAGTTAAAGCAATGTCATCTCCATAAAGTCCTTGAAGGTCCTTGGAAGGACGAAAGGTAAAGACTGCCATTACCCGTACAGTAACTCCGGCACTTGGTGGGGTAGAGTGGTTAGCTTTACGCCCGGCCGCCTTCACCCCCAAGAATTAACATGGTACTCGTTTTGGTGTAGGCTGAGCGAACCTCAGGGCCACGTGCATCCCCGGAAGTTGAAATCTCGTTTCTTAAATTATTCGACTTCCTACTACTGCATTCGAAGGCATTGTTATTATTATTATTAGTAGTAGTAGTATCCAAAAGCCATTTCTCCAACATATTCGTGCCATATTCACTACAATGTCCTTTTCGATGCGAATACGTCTTATAAACCGTTTGAAAAGTTGAGCGAGATGAAGATAGGGAAGGTTTTAAAACGTCATAAAATATGGGTAAATCGTGCGGATTACATTCGAATTGCGATTACACATACGTAGAGCAAGATTTTACGCTTCCGCCAAAAGCATATTTAGGGGTTGTAGTTAGGATGTTAAGGAGAGGGCATATAAGTCTCAGGTAAGGTCCGAACTACTGTTCCAGTGTATAGAACCCTCACCAGGATTACTTGATACTGGAAAAAATCCAAAGAAAAGCAGCTCGATTTGTTCTGGGTGATTTCAGACAAAAGGGTAGCGTTAACGAAAATGCTGCAAAGTTTAAGCTGGGAAGACTTCGAAGAAAGGAGACGAGACGCTCGACTAAGTTGTATATTCCGAGCTCTCAGTGGAGAGATGGCGTGGAATCAGATTAGGAGATGTATAAGTATGAATGGTGTTTTGAAAAGTAGAAAAGATCACAATATGAAGATAAAGTTGTAATTCAAGAGAAAAATGGGTCAAATATTCGTTTAAATGAAGAGAAGTTAGGGATTGGAATAACTTACCAAGGGAGATGTTCAATAAATTTCCAAATGTTTTGCACTTATTTAAGAAAAGACTAGGTAAACAAAAGATAGGGGGCCTGCCACTTAGGTGACTGCCCTAAATGCAGATCAGTGGTGATTGATGATTGAATGGTTGTAGAAGATACTCAAGGTTACGACGAGGAATCGACACACTTCTCAAGCCAGGCTTTGTTTGGAGCGTGGCCTGATCTGGATCTGAGATCTGGGCGCTAAGGAAGGAAGATGAAAGAACTGGAAGCATCTGAGATGTGGTTATGCAGGATGTCCTGCGTGGAAAGAAAGAGCTACCGGACAGAATTCGAGAAATGAGGAAGCTAACCAAACAAAGAAGAGAAACTGATTTGGGCACTGGCTTCGAAGAAAGTGTTTGTTGATAGACGCCCTCGAAGGAATGATGAACGGAAGGAGAGGAAGAGGATGGGGAACACTCCAGATAGTGGACTGTGTCAGGATAACAGGAAGCTACCAGCAAACGAAGAGCATGACAGGAGACAGGACTGCATGAAGAGCTGCTTCAGGGCAGAACACACACTATATATTCAATCACTCAGACTCAGAGCATCAAAAGTAAATAGGCTGGGGATATACAAAACAAACGAATTGTAAGAAGTCAATTTATCTCTGTCGATAGGCGCAGTTTACTTAAGACTACAAAAATATATATTGATAACGTTTGTGTTGTAAAGAATTTTCTCATCGTCAGAATTTCTGTTATCGCTTGGGTTTGTTGCCGGAAATGCTGTGCGGAGAGGCGTCGATAAGAGGCCTTGTACCAATTTCCATAACGCGTTCCGTCGAGCTGGGTTCGTGTCCCTGTTCATCAATCACACTAAGACCATCAACTTCTGGCAAGATTTTTGTTTAGTAAGCTGTACGCACTCTTTAGCTCATATATGTGTCAAATATCAAGCACCTTTGAAAGGAGAATTCTGATTGGAAATCCTATGCACTTTTGATATCCCCACTCAATATTTCAATGAGCAAGATAATTTAATTATCGTGAGGGTAAATATTCTCCTCAGCAGGCCATCACTGGATGCTGAACTTCGTTGTACAAGAGGAATTTATGGCAAGGAATGCAATTTTTTTAATAGCAGCACATGTGGAGGAATCCTGACCCATGTGCAGTATACTGTAAGCTTCATTACACTTCGCTACAAACGCTGTTGGAATTCATGATATAACTGCACTTCCAAATTGGGTTCTAACTGTCATTTCATGTTTGGGCTTCGTTCTCGTAGGGACTCTTTAACTTATAAGAATAGGATGGCGACCACGGTGTCACATTTGAGTCTCATATTACTTCCAGTTACATGTGCCATGTTCATCACTTTCGTCTCTCCTATCCGATCTCTCAACCTCAAAGGTTCTTTTCTTACCCCAGCGGTATAGAACAGGATCTGCCAAAACTATATACAGTGGTTAAAACCCATTCAGTAGCACACCTATCGTAACACAGGTGGGAATATATGCTGGCTAACATGATGAAGTGGATGGTGAGGAGCTTGCGCGGAAAACGCGAGACGAAAGAAGGGGCATTAGTGCTAGCAGAGATATAGTGTTTGATCCAGAGACCAATGTAAAATACTATTTCAGTTACGACACTTGACAAAAATCAAACTTGCAAACTAGCATTGCGGATAATGGTTTACAAAACTACTAGCACCTTTTTGTAGCCCGATCATTTTCGTCTGCTGTAATTATAAATAATGCCGTGCGGTCTCCTAAGTGTTCTGGTGCAGGTCTTTGGAGTTGACGCCGTACAGGCGACCTGCGCGTCCGAAAGGATGTAAAATGTGGCTCTAGTAATAATGAATTTTAATTATGAAAACTGCACAAACACACACACACCCAGCACCGAGCCATCAGAATTAACCTATGAAGGTTAAGATCCCGATTCGGCCGGGAATCGAGCCCTGGACTCTCTATACTAAAAGCCATCATGCTAAACATTTAGCCATGGAACCGGACATCGTCTGCTATAAATGTGCTTGTTAATTCTATAATCACGAAATACTTCAATAACGTTTTTTGTAGTTCACTACTTTCTTGACTTTCTTCTAGATTTATGAATATATTTTTCTATTCTCTTCAGAATAATATTGTTGAATATTATTGCACTAAATAATATACGCATTTAGTATTTAGAAAATTACCAGTTTTCCTTAACCAAGTGCTAGCTTCGGATTTTCGGATATAATATATATTAACTTCGGACAAATTAAATAATGTGTTTTAAATGTTATTATTCTTTCGCTGGCCCCACGGTTCTAAAGGTAGCGATTGGATCGGAGGGTTGATTCAAGATCCACTCAGCCTACGCGATAACAACTGAGAGGCTTTCTGACGGTGAGATAAACACCCCGGTCTAAAAAGCCAATAATAATGGCCGAGAAGATTCGACGCACTGGCCTCGCACCATCTTGTAATCTGCAAGCCTTCGACTGAGCAGCGGTCGCTTGGTCCAACAAGGCTGTAGCATTATGGGGTTTGTTTTGATTATTCATCATTTCGAGCAAAGAGTGCATTGATATTAGGCTAATCTATTTCTGCCACATCGTCCGAAATATAGCCTGGTACTGATACTATTGACCATGGAAGACAAAATGGAAGGGACACATGGGTGAGGGTGAAGAACGGTACCCTGAAGCGAAATCTCGGATTTCAATCGACATCCACGATACGGCAACCCTGATACAGCAAACACGAAATAGCGGAGAAATCCCATGATGGTTGCCAACCTTCTGTGAGGAGACTGCACGAAAAGAGGAAGAAGAAGAAGAAGAAGAAGAAGAAGAAGAAGAAGAAAATATACAAACTGTTTATATCGTCCTGAATTATGTGTAATAAAATGACACACAATATGTGATGACATCGTTTTCCTTTTCTTTTTTGACATGTTGTGAGTGTTTCTAATCCCAGTTTATTTAGCCTTTACATTCACAAGGCCTCCGAAATTTGGAGCGATGGTTGGCGACCACGAGGGCCTTAGCTGAGTCCTGGCATTGCTTCCACTTACTTGTATCAGGCTCCTCACTTTCATCTATCCTATCCGACCTCCCTTGGTCAACTCTTGTTCTTTTTCCAACCCCCACAGTATTAGAGCATATGAGGCCCAATGAGTCTTTCACTTTCAAGCTCTTTGTAGCCCTTGTCTTTCTTTGGCAGATAACTTCATTTTTCGAAGTGTCGGGTCCCTTCCATTTTTTCTCTGATTGGTGTTATAAAGAGGACGGTTGCCTAGTTGTACTTCCCCCTGAAACAATAATCACCACCACCACCACCACGATCTTACTTACACAACGATTGCAGAAGCAGCTCATGGATCAACTTGAAGTAGATGAGCATCATCTGACACAAAATTACTTTCTACAATAGATGTTGGCTGTGACCTCTAAAGTGCATGTTTGGAAATGACAAAAGTAACCTGAGAAGATTGATGTGTTCTGCCTTTGTTCATAGAAGACAAGTTTCACTGCGATGAATCCACGCTGCGCTCATACACTCAAATACTAACAGATTTTTCTATCACCGGAGCTCGTTTCCTGAGTCGATTTCCTAACATGGTTTCATTAAATAATCGGCAGATTTAAATCAGAGGACAGAACTGGCCAGCAACGAATACATTACTTCTTATCCACTAGTGTGCAGGTATTAACGGACACTGTAATAATGATGTTATTGATTTTACATTCCACCAACTACTTTTTCGGGTTTTGGCGACGCCGAAGTGCCGGAATGTTGTTCAACATTTGTTCTTTACGTGCCAGTAAATCTACAGACACAAGACTGACGTATTTAAGCATCTTAAAATAACTCCCGATTGAGCCAGGATCGAACCTGGCGAGCTGGCTCAGAAAGTCAGTGCTCTGCCATCTGAGCCAGTAAGCCTGAAGATGTATACTGTGCGAGACAGTGCCATCACGGAGAATGTACAGCTGTTTCTTTTTTCTTTAATGAGAATGTACTATAATATTGTATAAGTGCCTCGCAAGTACACTTTTCTCAGAAGCAATTGAACGTATAGATAATTTATTTGTTACGGGTATCCAGAGGGTTTGTATGGGAGCTGAATTATATTTTGGTAATAATTAAAATTGTCCGCCTCTGTGGTGTAGTGGTTAGCGTGATTAGCTGCCACCACCGGAGACCCGGGTTCGATTCCCGGCTCTGCCACGACATTTGAAAAGTGGTACGAGGGCTGGAACGCGGTCCACTCAGCCTCGGGAGTACTGGAGAGGCCTTCAACGCTACTCCTTCACTCCGTCCCGTTCTTTTCAGTACTGGAGTGGGGGCAGTGTTGATTGTTTACATCGGGTCATATTTCTGAGCATGCGTGTACATTCCCAGCCTCGTCTTCAAGATTGATACTTCCCTTGAATTAAAGTTACAATACTATAAAAGACTCTCCTCCACACATTGATCGTAAACTACTTCAGAAAATGTCCCTGTGAACTGTGCGTTGGTTAATGACAGTATGATGGGATTTTGTCATCGATCCCTACCTTCACGAAATCTTCGTTCGTGATTAGCACTTGGGACACCTATGTGTGAAGGGGGATTCTCTGACCGTCGTTAAGAGGAGACTAAAAGGAGAGCCCCAGAGGATCTCAAATGAAGAGCATGGGACATACAGGGAGGCTGACTGGATCTGGCAACGCTTCTGTTTACTTATGCCAAGGTCCTACCATTCAACTTTCCTTCCAACTCTCTGGATCTTCTCCTGCCCTGTTCCAACTCCAACGCTGTAAGGAAGTCATTCATTTTCACGTCTTCCATGGCCCTTCGCATTTTTCGAAAGAATACGCCTTCAATTAGAGTATTTCCTCGCCGTATTTTCCCTTTTTGTGGGAATCAGAACAAAGTTTTTTGTTTAAAAATTCGATTTTTGAATTTTTCAGGATTTTAGTATACTTGTTCTACATGGCTATGCTTGGCTTTTGTCTGATAGACGTTGTAAAATCCTATGAACTGTTATAAAATTATCTTCTTACTTTGTAAAATGTGATGTAAAGTTTCTTAGGGTGTCTTCCTAGTTAAATAATTACTCTATTCCTATTTTTAAGATGCCTGTCCTGGAGGGATGTAGTGTTTACAGTGCACTATGTCTTCTGGTATGGTATTGTTACTTTTATTGACCTGTCTCAGTCTCATACGTAACTTTGACAATATGAAAGTTTTTTTTTTTTTGCTAAGGGCTTTACGTCGCACCGACACAGATAGGTCTTATGGCGACGATGGGATAGGAAAGGCCTAGGAGTTGGAAGGAAGCGGCCGTGGCCTTAATTAAGGTACAGCCCCAGCATTTGCCTGGTGTGAAAATGGGAAACCACGGAAAACCATTTTCAGGGCTGCCGATAGTGGGGCTCGAACCTACTATCTCCCGGATGCAAGCTCACAGCCGCGCACCTCTACGCGCACGGCCAACTCGCCTGGTAATATGAAAGTGGCCGAGGTATGAGCGATTCTAGTAATACCGTTTCTTATGCAGCCAGTCCCTGTTATGAATGGTGTGAAAATATCGCTCATAGGGTCGGTTGGTGCATGCATTTCAGAGGGCTTGGCAGACTGATAAGCAACTTCTGGCTCAGTGAGGAAAGCAACGGGAAACTACCTTACTCTTCATTTCCCCAGTATGCATCTTCAGTGACACCTAGGCTATCTATGACAGCTGTTGGTGGAGCTGTAGAGGATCAAACCAGCCTTCGGGCTGAATACCGAACATACATATATTTAAGAATTGTATCTATGCTTCGGTATAGAGCCTCCGTGACTCAGACGGCAGCGCGTCGGCCTCTCACCGCTGGATACCGTGGTTCAAATCCTGGTCACTCCATGTGAGATTTGTGCTGGACAAAGCGGAGGCGGGACAGGTTTTTCTCCGGGTACTCCGGTTTTCCCTGTCATCTTTCATTCCAGCAACACTCTCCATTCTCATTTCATAGCATTTATCACTCATTAATAAATCACTTTGGGAGTGGCGACCCCATCGTACTAACAGCCTATATATGTTTCATTCATTACATCCCTGACCCGTCAATGACTGGAAAACATGTTGTAGGTTTTTCATCTATGCTTCGGTACATAGACGCTTGGAGATGAAAGTTGAGGAGATATGTTGGAAGAATGGATAGGAGTAGGATACAGAAATGAAGTGCAATATGTGCCCACTTGGAAATGTTATAATTGACGTCCGATGAAAAGATGAACTGACACCGTAAAGGATTACATGATCTGATACTTGGCTGAATGATGAATAATTCAAATGCACACGAACAACTCTTTTCCCTCTAGCAGCATTTTTTGTTTGTTTTTAATCTCACAAGAACATAGAAAATTAATGGGATGGATCACAAGTTATAATGCCGTATGCATAGTAAATTCTCTATTTGTCAGATAACATGTTTGTTTTCTTCTGAGTAAGTTGCATGTCCCCCCCCCCCCGGTCCCTTCCCCTGTAAATCACTCCCAACCCCAGTTTTGACACACTGGTTTATTATTATTATTATTATTATTATTATTATTATTATTATTATTATTATTATTATTATTATTCGAATGGGACACCAGACGTCCACGTGCCAATTTCAATTCCTTCTTCTTTGTTCTTTCCTTTTCTTCCAGTACGCTTTCATCTGTTCACTATGTTTCTTCTTTCTGTCTGCAGACCACTTTGAACCAGTCTTTTTTACTTTCCTACCTTGGAATCCTTCTATTTTCAATACTTGTTCCCGAAAGCCTTCTCTATTATTTATTTCTTCTGTTGTTATATTGTTTTTTTCTAAATCCTTTCTTACTTCATTGACCCAGCTTGTCGCTGATTTCTTACCCCACAAATATCTGAAAATCTTACTGGTTAATCTACTATCTTGCATTCGATATAAATGTCCAAAAAACATAAGTCTTCTTTTCCTCATTACAACTGATATATTTTCTATTTTTTAATATATTTCAGCATTACTTCGTAATTTCCAACCTTCTGCTGTGTTTTGTGGGATTAATATTTTCCTCATGATTCGCCTTTCTAGTATTTCTAGTTTATCTAAATTATTATTATAACGGTGACGACAACGATGACGATAGCTTCACATCTGCATGTGGAACTGTAGGTTCAAGTTGAATGCTCTTGTACGTTTCTTTTGCTTTACTATATTGTGATCAATATCTCGAGACATATGATGTCGTGTTTGATAACCACAAAGGGCTTGAATAAGCCTGGGAACAATTCCTAGGAGATAGTAGGTTCGAATCCCACTGTCGGCAGCCCTGAAAATGGTTTTCCGTGGTTTCCCATTTTCACACCAGGCAAATGCTGGGGCTGTACCTTAATTAAGGCCACGGCCGCTTCCTTCCAAATCCTAGGCCATTCCTATCCCATCGTCGCCATAAGACCTATCTGTGTCGGTGCGACGTAAAGCCCCTAGCAAAAAAAAAAAAAACAATTCCTAGGAAAAGCACACTCAGTATACAAGGCGAAAGGTACCATATCCATGTAAATATATTGTCTTCATATTTCTAACACAGAGAATGCTATAAAGCATTAAGCTATGTGTTTATGTATATTTCCTTCATCTTTTTCTTCCTATTATTATTATTCCTCGCTTTTCACAAATTCTTGCAGTTGGCACATGATGAGCCGGCTCCGTGGTGTAGGGGTAGCGTGCCTGCCTCTTACCCGGAGGCCCCGGGTTCGATTCCCGGCCAGGTCAGGGATTTTTACCTGGACCTGAGGGCTGGTTCGAGGTCCACTCAGCCTACGTGATTAGAATTGAGGAGCTATCTGACGGTGAGATAGCGGCCCCGGTCTAGAAAGCCAAGAATAACGGCCGAGAGGATTCGTCGTGTTAACCACACGACACCTCGTAATCTGCAGGCCTTCGGGCTGAGCAGCGGTCGCTTGGTAGGCCAAGGCCCTTCAAGGGCTGTAGTGCCATGGGGTTTGGTTTGGTTTTTGGCACATGATGAGGACCTGACCCAGTTTTACAGCCAGATGCTTTTCCTGACGCCAACCCTATGAAGAGGAATCCTTCACTGATGCGTGTGTCTATGGTGGGTAGTAGTTTGGGTTACTTATTGTGTAGACTGAGCACAAAGACCCCGTCCCCGATCAAGAGGAGTTAACTGCAGTTAAAATCCTTTGCCCAGCCAGCAATAAACCCGGGGCCATCTGAATCGAAGGTCAGATCGCTGAACATCTAGCCAATGAGATGGACACTATGTATGCATGTATGTATGTGGATTGACATACACATAAAGAAAAAAAAGCAAAGTCACCTCAGTACAGTCCATGAAGGCCCTTGGAGGAGTGGAAGGTAAAGACTTCCACCATTGTTAACCTCGGCACGTGATGGGGTAGATTGGTTAGCTCTACACCCGGCCGCATTTGCCCCCAAGAATTAACCTGGTACTCATTTTTGGTGTAGGCTGAGTGAACCTCAGGGCCATATGCACCTCCGGAAGTGGAAATCTCATTTCTTAAATTCTACGACTTCCTGACGGGGATTCGAACCCACGTCCGTCCGAGCGAACCGAGCACGCCTTTACTGCCTCGGCCAGGCAGCCCCTGACGTACACATAGGACACTCAAATTTCTCTGTTATTTGTACACTGATGTTTCAGTTCCAGGTAATACGAATGTATGAATGAGTTCGGTCCCGCGATTTGATGTTAGAGAATGTCGCAGCAGGTTGCAGAGATAACCAAGGACAATACGAAGCTCTGTAATAGAACTTATCTCGTTGATAAGAAGTGCAGGTTATGATAACTCTGTGTATATTCCCACCCCTGCGCTATTTGCTACTGCACCTTTTAGTTCTTTGAGACTCCTACAAGCTGCTTAACAACAGGTACTTACATTCGTTCTGTTGTATCCCCAGAGAATAAAACAGAAAATGTACAAGAAACAAGAAGTTTTAAGAGTGGGATGTGGTTGTGATGGTCTTTATTGTTTGGAGGGAAAGTACAACTAGGGGGCCATTCTCCATTAATTACAATTAGACGAAAGAAAGGAACAGGTCCGACCCTTCGAAGAGTGAAGGTATCGGGAAAAGGAAGGGAAGGGCCACGAAAGATTGAAAAAACTCCCTAGGACTTGTAAATCTACACCGTCAAGGTCGGAAGAGAACAAGAGGTGGCCAAGCGACGTCAGATAAGTGATATGAAAGTGAGAACGTGCCATAATTTGGTGGAAACAACTCCAGATTTAACTAGGGGATTCGTGGTCAACAAATTACGCCCCCAAGTTGAGATTCTCAGGGTCGTCTTTTAGTCACATTTTACGACAGGGAAGGGATACCGTGGATGTGTTATATGTTTCGATCACAGGAAGAAGGTTTGAGGATCAAGCACTCTTCACTGAAAAACTCGTTCACCGAACGAGTTGGCCGTGCGCGTAGAGGCGCTCTGCTGTGAGCTTGCATCCGGGAGATCGTGGGTTCGAGCCCCACTGTCGGAGGCCCTGAAGATGTTTTTCCGTGGTTTCCCATTTTCACACCAGGCAAATGCTAGGGCTGTACCTTAATTAAGGCCACGGCCGCTTCTTTCCAACTCCTAGGCCTTTCCTACCTCATCGTCGCCATAAGACCTATCTGTGTCGGTGCGACGTAAAGCAACTAGCAAAAAAACAAAAGCTCGTTTTTCTTCATAACTGACAAGTGTAACAAACATCCTGAGAATGTTTTTGTTTTGGACAGAAATAGGTCGTCCAAGTTAAGACAGAGCAGTCAGAAAATCAAAGAACTTAAGTATCCAAAAACAGCTGTTTCATCTTACAGTACTGGATAGCAGAAGTATAACTTGACTGTAAGAGGACGCCTTACACTTAAATTGAAATGATTTGTCGATTTCTTAAAATCTTATCTTTCCTTTTAAAATTCATTTTGCATGCACTCCAACATTTGCTTGAAATTTTCCACCTGGTTTACGTGGAAAATGTTAAGGAAGAAGAAAAGAAGGTATGGATTAATGAAAGAGCGAGAGGGGGGGGGGGTGGAATGAAGAAAATGGAAACAAAAGGAAAGAAGTAAATTACGGATGAGAAAGGAAGGAAAGATCGGGTATTAGGCTTACAGGACTGTTCCTACAGTAGTGGTGGTGGTTGCGGTGATCATTGTTTAAGAGAAAATACAACTAGGTTACCACCAGACGACAAAAAAAGAAGGATCCGACCAAAAAAGCGTGAGGGAAGGGCGTCAAAGTGTAAGAATCCCTAGGCCTCGGGAACCTAATACCACCGGGTTCGGAGAAGAACAAGTGTTGATCAAGGGATAGGTGAAATTGAGGAGCCTGGCACAAGTAAGTAAAAACAATGCCAGAACTCAGCTAAAGGAGACGTGGTCGCCAACTCACCCTCCCATGTTAAGAGCCCCTGGGGCCCAAAAAATGTTATCCCTGACTTCGGGGTGTTAACCCATTCAAATTTTCTAGACATTTAAATGTCCCTTGTATCCACAGGATTTAAATGGAATCGGTCACATTCACAGTAACTGATAAGAAATGCAATAAATTAGGAGCTATACCAAATGAATGGACAGTTTCTATCGTAGCCCCTATGTATAAAGGTAAGGGTGATAGACATAAAGCTGAAAATTACAGACCAGCAAGTTTGACATGCGTTGCATGTAAGCTTTGAGAAGACGTTCTTTCTGATTAAATTAGACATGTTTGCGAATTTGGTTCGTAGAAGGCAGTTTAGTTTTAGGAAAGATTATTCCACTGAAGCTCAACTTGTAGGATTCCAGAAAGATATAGAAGATATCTTGGATTCAGGAGGTCAAATGGACTGTATGGCGATTGATCTGTCTAAAGCATTTGATATGGTGTATCTTGAGAGACTACTGGCAGAAATGAATGCAATTGGACTAGACAAAATAGTGACTGAGTTGCTATATTTCTAGAAAATAGGTCTCAGAGAATTAGACACGGCGAAACTTTATCTGACATTGTAATAATTAAGAGGGGAATTCCTCAAGGCAGTATTATTGGAACTTTATGTTTTCTTATATATATAAATGATATGAGTAGAGAAGTGGAATCAGGGTAAGGCTTTCTGCGGATATGATGTTATTCTGTATAGAGTAATAAATAAGTTACAAGATTGTGAGCAACTGCAACATGACCTCGATAATGTTGTGAGATGGACAGTACGCAATGGTATGATGATAACGGGGTTAAATGTCAGGTTGTGACTTTTACAAATAGGAAAAGTCCTTTCAGTTTTAATTACTGCGTTGATGGGGTGAAAGGTCCTTTTGGGGATCATTGTAAATACCTAGGTGTTAATATAAGGGAAGATCTTCATTGGGGTAATCACATAAATAGGATTGTAAATAAAGGATACAGATCTCTGCACATGGTTATGAGGGTGTTTAGGATGTAAAGGAGAGGGCATATAAGTCTCTGGTAAGACCCTAACTAGAGTACGGTTCCAGTGTATGGGACCCTCACCGAGATTACTTGATGCAAGAACTGGAAAAAAAAAAAAAAAAAAAAAAAAAAAAGCAGCTCGATTTGTTCTGGGTAATTTTCGACAAAAAAAGTAGCGTTACAAAAATGTTGCAAAGTTTGGGCTGGGAAGACTTGGGAGAAAGAAGAAGAGCTGCTCGACTAAGTGGTATTTTCCGAGCTGTCAGCGGAGAGATGGCGTGGAATGACATTAGTAGACGAATAAGTTTGAGTGGCGTCTTTAAAAGTAGGAAAGATCACAATATGAAGATAAAGTTGGAATTCAAGCATTTATAGGAAGGGAGATGTTCAACAAAATTCCAGTTTGTTTGAAGTCATTTAATAAAAGGCTAGGAAAACAACAGATAGGGAATCTGCCACCTGGGCGACTTGATTGATTGATTGATTGATTGATTGATTGATTGATTGATTGATTGATTGATTGATTGATTGATTGATTGATTGATTGATTGATTGATTGATTGATTGATTGATTGATTGATTGATTGATTGATTGATTGATTGATTGATTGATTGATTGATTGATTGATTGATTGATTGATTGATTGATTGATTGATTGATTGATTGATTGATTGATTGATTGATTGATTGATTGATTGATTGATTGATTGATTGATTGATTGATTGATTGATTGATTGATTGATTGATTGATTGATTGATTGATTGATTGATTGATTGATTGATTGATTGATTAGAATATGTTTTCAAGAAAATTTTGAATGGTTTAAAATGAAAATATGTGGTAATTACCCTGCGAAAGATTGTTTCCTCTTCTAATGATTGCAGATATTTGGAAAAGCTGTACATGACTAATAGTTATTATGAGATATGGCTTGAAATGCTCGATGCCCCCAGTCACACCACTGTCGTTATCACGATGCAATGTTTTGCTATTTTAGCGTTTGGTGTTATCCTCATGGGAAAGTGACTCCCTCTCCACTCTGTAGATGTCACCACAAGCTTGAGTTTTCAAAGGAAGGATTTGGTGATCAAAACTTAATTCCACTGCATTACAAGCCACATTTTGACTGAGGGTGTAACTCTCGTACCAATAGACTTACGGATGCGAATTCTTCTCTTCGTCTGGTTTCTGGAAGATGTTCCGTTTACAGGTGAGCCCCGAATATTCTAGTACTCCATCATCAGGATGTAAGAAGGAGGCTAACTACGAACAATGGAGTGAGTAATGGGAGCGGGACTACAGTAGTGCTGCCTGTCGTCAGTGTTACACCGGTTTCAGAGTATCGTCGTATACTGAGTGGAGTGCGGTATGTGTAATGCCTTGGAGTACTGACTAGAGTACTGTATCTGTGCGGACCTGGAGTGAGTGATTGGAGCTGGTCTGTAGTAGTGCTGATCGTCGTCAGTGTCCCAGCAGAGTCAGAGTACTGTACTAAGCGCAGCACTGTCTGTGTATTGCCTTGGAATATTGTGTGTATATTAGCGTGTTCTGTAGACCAATTTGAGATCTATGTTTGGAACAGTTTGTGTGAGTTAGAGCTGAAAAAAAATGAATTGTCGTTGTTGTGAGGAATAGTGTAGTACTGGTTAGCACTGTTGAGTTGTTATTGTTGTGTGACCGCTGGTTTTGGTTGTTCGTGTGAGTTGTTATGTTTAGCAGCCACGTGAATTGACTGTGTTGACTGTGTGAGGGGTGGACGTTCTCTAGAGTGGAGCCAAGGAAGAGTTGTTGTGTGTTGTGGTGGCCAGCAGCTCTGGGTTCAACCCTGTCTGCATGCAATTGTGTGTGAAATGACTGGGCGTGCGAGCGAAAGTGAAATATGGAGCCTGCCAATAAGGATTATAGCCTGAACCAGGTAAAGACCGTTCAGCTGGAGTCCTGCTGTAAGAGATTTTTAAATAGACAGTAATTAGTGGAGTGTAGTCATTCAGGTTTGAATATAATTGTATGTGTGTAACTAATTAGGTCATCATGAATTAAATTAGATCGATAAAACGGACCATGTTTTATTCGTATTGTTGTTATTATTGTGTATGTATGTTTAGTCCTCAGCCCGAAGGCTGGTTGGATCCTCAACAGCTCCGCCATCAGCTAGGCATCATTGAAGAGGCGTACTAGGGAAATAAGGAGTGAGGTAGTTTCCCGTTGCTTTCATCGCCGAGTCAGAAGTTGCTATTACATATCAATCTGCCAAGCCCACTGAAATGCATGCACCAATCGACCCTATGAGCAACATTTCCACACCATTCATAGCAGGGACTGGCTGCATAAGGAATGGCATGACTAGCGTCACTCATACCTTAGTCACTTTCAGTTTGTCAAAGCCAAGGATAAAGCTGAGACAGTTCAATTAAAGTAACAGAATTGCTCTAGCCCATACCAGAAGACATAGTGCACTGTAAACACTAGGTCTCTCCAGCAAAGGCACTTATTATTATTATTATTATTATTATTATTATTATTATTATTATTATTATTATTATTATTATTATTATTATTATTATTATTATTATTGTACCGGGCGGTACACCTCTACTCTGTTTATTTAAAAGTTGCGCCAGTTGAAACTCCTCTTCTGGAGGAAGGTTGAACTTTATCTATTCTATTAATTCTCTACTTTCTCAGAAGATGTCACCACGTGGAAAATTTTGAGTTTTTGAACTGTGTCACTTTTGATGTGTTTTTGTTTCGCTTGAAGTAAGAAGTGTGAACTTTCTCTTCTAGAGGACACTACTGAAGATCAACAATAGTGCGACCTAGTGCGGAGTTAAAGAACTATTTTGTTGGAGAAATTTTTATTTCAAGAGTTTGTTCTTTGTTAAATTTCCTTCTGTCATTGTTTAAGTTGGCTGTATACCCCTCTTTTTCCCCTTAGTTTGGATCTAGCCAATCCCGAATTTCTTTAATTAATTTTCCACCAATAATGTGTTTCTTTTTCCTCTATGTAGGGGTTTCTTTTCCCGAACCAATAAAAACTTTGAGGGAGGGTGTTTTATTTCCCCTAACGCTTAGAATCTTCCGCGAGAGGATATAAACTGCTGATTTTGGGGTCTCCGGGCCACTTCTGTTCCATCTTTCAGTGTATTAAGTACATAGCAGGAGGCGGGAAGCGCCTCTTTCTTCTTCAGCCGTTCAACACCAGGTAATGGCCTATTAATAACTTCTTTTCTTGCTAGGTCGGCAGTTTAACACTCGCGGCGGGTTCGAAGCATTTCCATCATGTAGCCTTTTCCTAAAATGTAATTACTCTTTTCATCTTTTTCTTGTAAAGCTACATATTGGGATAGAGAGTGCTAACCCTCTCGAGCTCCCACTCACATTTGTTTTGAGGTGAACTTATTTTCTCAAACTATTCTTCGTTTATGTAATGTAAAGTGTTCTTCTCTAAGTCACCTCTGTAGTATGGGATTAGCCCTTGCGTTAGCGGCCCAGAGCCAGATTAGGTTTTAAAAAAAAAAAAAAAAAAAGTGTATTAGGAGTGCAAGATCGCCTCCTCTCAAATTGTTATTTTAGAGGTCATGTAATCAACCTTCTTTTCATGTAATAGACCTCTGTAGGTTGGGTATTTTACCCCTGTAAATACGTCCTTAAAGGACAGCTTGAAGGTAGAGTTTGGTTTGGCCTTTGAGAGGCTTAAATTTTAAGAGCGGATCGCTCTTTTGAAAATGGAGTGTCATATGCCTCGTGGAGGCTTTTCTGTGTAATTCGGAGCCAGGGGCTCCTAGGGATGAATGGGGTTTTCTGCCCCTCTGTTAAAACTTGTGTTTGTGGTAAAACTGAGCTGATCGCAGAAGTCAGGGCGTGAAGCCCAAAACCTGTAAATATTGTATCTCCCCTTGTTTTGCTACATTGTACCTGCCATGTCTGTTATTGCTTTGTTTTTGAAAAGAAAATATAACCTAGTTAAATTTTAAATTACTTTTACATTAACTTTGATTCCGTAGTTTGAAACCCATTCACGCCCGCACCTTCTTACGCCTCTACCTACCGCTAAAACACGGTAACAAGTGGTAGCAGAGCGTGGTTGAATGGGTCTCAATTTAGCCCCTTTTGACGGCTAAACATTGCTTTGATTCGAACTCTAACAATTTTCTCAGTTGCTGGAATTTTTTGAGTTTTTCAAAATTGTTCTGTCATCATGCCCGGCCCTCGCGATGTTCTCCTCCTTAACTACTTGCGCAAAGAGGAGTTGATATATGAGTTAACTATCAGAAACGTTCAATCTGGAGGCACGGTTGCAATAGACACTAACAAGCTTAGAGAGTCCCTTGATTTGCCCATTTCCATCCCCAATTTGGGAGAGAAAGAAATTGATGACTCTCTTTCCACGATTGTCGAGAATATTACTGGGCTTGCATCGGTAGTCAGCTTTTTTGATGAAAACGATCCATCTCCTAATCAAATTAAGCGTGTGCAAGGCAGGCTGTATCACTTTGCAAATAGAGTTAATGATCTGTTGTCTCTAAAGGTGAATGACGTTCAGAGGAAGCAAGCTAATACGCTCCTTGAAACTATTTCTGAATTGTCTAATAAGGTCACTCAATTGCTAACCGGCGAAGCTCCTCCCAAAACTGATCAACCCGCCACGGTGAATGTAGGTAACGAGGAAGAGCCTCCTCAGGGAGAAGTCAATAGGATAACCGTTGCTGCTCAAATTATCTCTGCCCCATCGAACAACGAATCTGAACGCCGTGCGTCATTGAGTAACATCCGCTCTGAATTAACTTCTTTGCCATTGAAACCTTTAACGACTATGTCACCTGGGTTCAGCAGCTTGCCTCATCCATTGGCAATGTTGCTTAGAGGTATCTCTAAGTTTTCCGTCAACACCAGCAGTAACGTTATTTCATTTTTAAGATTTCTAGTGGAATTTCAGGATCATGCCCTTGTGTTTTCTCTTTCCCCATGTCAAATTTTGCAAATTATCTATCCTTATGCTATTGGTGTTCTATCTGACAAAATAGTTAGAGCCATCGCTGAGCAATCTTCTATTGAGGATTTCCATGCCCATTTGCTAGCTAACTTCATCCCGGCTAGGGCCAGGTCCTCCCTTATTCAGAAATACTATTATCGGGTACAGCGCTTGGATGAAAACCTGGCAGACTTCATCCAAGATATTAAGTTTTATACTAGGGTGTTTGCTCTTCACTTCCCTGAGGATCAAATTGTACAAGCTATTGTGGAAGGTATTTCACCATCCTATAGGTCATATTTGTGTTTCGCGGCGTGCCCGCAAACGTTCTCGGAACTTGAAGCATTGGCAGTCTCAGCGGAAGGAGTTAGATACGCCGATTCTTTGCGTGTCGCGAAAGAACCCCCGCCTTCCTTTAGTAACACTCGGCCTCCACCTCGCCGACCAGTCAATCCCCGTAAATGTTATGCTTGCGGGTCGCCTGACCATCTGCGGAATAAGTGTCCTCTGATCAAGTCAAGTGGGACAAGGAATGGAGCAGGGTCATCACAAGGCTGTTTTAAGTGTGGGGCCTTCTCACATATCGCCAAGAATTGCCCAAACTCAAATAGCACCCCCTCCTGCTCAACTTCTGGTGCAAATTCCAGCTATGCCAATAATAAAAAGTGACTAGTGGCGTCGGCTGAGCCGACTAATCCATCTTCCCGAGACTCAGCCCCTAGTAAACAGGTTGTAAATGCAGAGAACGACCAGCCTTCAAATTCATCTTTTGAATGCCCTAAAGAGTGTCTTAGGATTGCGGCGGATACCCCCGCACCTGTTCCTTTTCTTAAGATTGAGTTAAATAACGAGCCTATAACAGCTCTCTTAGATTCAGGCAGTGTTTGTTCCATTATTTCGGCTGATTGGTATTCTAAATTGAAATCTGTTTGTAAACTCCCTGACTATGACTCATCTCCTGTTAAATATGTTTCGGCTAATTCATCTCCATTAGAAATTCTAGGTTCCTTACATGTCAAAATTCGGGTTTTTAAATTTACATGGAAGATCAAATTGTTTGTGGCCAAGCGTTTGTCTTGCCCCATCATATTGGGAGCGGACTTCATTTCTCACACTGGTCTTGTGCTCGATCTCCAGAGTAGGTCGTGCACATTCAAATTTGCGTCCAATTGTAGAATTCCCTTGTTAAAGTGTAATTCTGTATCATGTTCATCTATTTCGCCTACCCAGGATGAGATGTTGTTAGACCTTAGACATCTACCTGAGGAGCAGGCTGATAGTATTCGGAAACTGTGTCAGTCGTTTCCCGAGGTGTTCTCTGATACTCTTGGTGTTACTGACCTTATTGAATACAAAATTGAGGTCACGGATTCAATTCCTGTCCGTTTTCCACCGTATAGGCTATCTCCACCTAAAATGAAGGCTCTGAAAGAAATCATCGATCAGATGTTGAAGGATGGTATTATTAGGCCCTCTAAGTCAGCGTATTCTTCGCCTATTTTTCTAGTCCCGAAACCCCAAGGGGGCTTCAGGCCTGTCATTGATTACAGGGCTCTCAATCGGAAGGTGGTGTTGCAATCTGTGCCCCTTCCCGACCTTCATTCTTGCTTTTCATGGTTTCGAAAGGCCAAGTTCTTCACTATCTTGGACTTGAATCAGGCCTATAATCAAATTCCCCTTGCCGAGGAGTCTAAACATCTTACAGCGTTTGCCACGGACTGGAATTTATACGAATACAACCGCGTGCCTTTCGGGCTCCCCACGGGGGCAGCTGTGCTCACTAGGCTACTAGATAGGGTCTTCTCCGACATCAAATTTGAGTACTTATATCACTACTTGGATGATGTCGTCGTATTTTCCGAGACTTTTGAAGAACATCTAGATCATCTGCGAGAAGTTCTCAATCGCCTTCGTAAGGCTGGGTTAACTGTCAAGTTGTCCAAGGTTGCCTTTGCTAAGCCCTCTATGTCATTCCTAGGGCATATTGTGTCTCCCGATGGGGTAGCTGTCGATCATTCTAGAACACAGGCCATCCGTGATTTTAAACCTCCTAAGGACATCAAAGGTATCGCTAGATTCATTGGTATGGTGAATTTCTTCAGGAAGTTTATTCCTAACTTCGCTAATAGAGCGGCGCCCTTAAACCTTCTTCGTAGGAAAGGCATCAAATTCGAGTGGGGACCTTCTCAACAAGCCGCTTTCGAAGATCTTAAATTAGCTCTCTGTAATGACCCTGTACTTGCTATGCCTGATTTCTCGAAGAAATTCATCGTCCAAACGGACGCGTCGTCGTCAGCTGTAGCTGCAGTCCTTCTTCAAGAGACTGAACTAGGGAGGCGTCCCATCGCCTATGCATCTAGGACTCTATCGGCTCAAGAAGCCAAGTATTCCATCTATGAGCTCGAAGGGTTGGCAGTCTTATTCGCCTTAGAAAAGTTCCGTCTCTATCTGGAACATGTCAAATTCGACCTGGAGACAGATAATCAAGCATTAAGCTGGGTCTTAGGTAGGCCGCGTCGTACTGGTCGTATAGCCCGTTGGGCCATCCGTATTTCTGCCTTCCAATTTGATGTACGACATATCAGAGGTACCGAAAATGTTGTTGCTGATGGACTCAGCCGTATGTTTCACAACGACGTCGAAACCCACGAACCGGTCGACAGTTCATCACCTTCCGAGTCCATACTATCCGAGGTTAATGCCATCCTAACAGATGCTCCCATGCTTTTTAGGGATATTGAGAAATACCAACGTGAAGATCCGACGCTGGCTCCTATAATGGAAACCCTTTCTTCTGGGGAACATGCTGTCCCTTATGTTCTGAGGAATGGTGTTCTATGTTGCCCTTCGAGGCATGATAAGTTGATGAAAGTTGTTGTTCCAGCGGTTCTTGTACCTATGATCTTCAAATACTATCATGAGACCCCATTGGGGGGGCATCTGGGTATCTTTAAAACTCGTGAAAAGATTCGTGAAATGTTCATCTGGAAAGGTATGGACGGTGAAATCCGTGAACTTGTAAAAGCTTGTAAATCTTGTTTGCTCAGTAAACCCACCATGTCCACTAAAGTAGGCCTTTTGTCTTCTCATCAAGCGTCGCGCCCCATGGAACGCCTGTATATTGATTATGTGGGACCCTTCCCCCAGTCAAAGGGCAATGCCAACAAGTTCATCCTTGTGTGTGTAGATGGTTTTACAAGATTTTCCTGGTTATTTCCGACTAAGCTGGCTACCGCTCAGTCAACCATTACTTGCTTAAATTCTATTTTTGCTTCTTTTGGTCCGTGTCAATATATTGTATCTGATAATGCTAAGGCTTTTACATCTAATTTATTTCGTAAATTCTGTTTTGACTTGTCCATCTCTCATGTAACTACATCTGCTTATTATCCTCAACCATCTCTGGCTGAACGGGTTAACCGTAATCTCAGGTCCGCACTCATTGCCTATCATCATGAAGATCCTTCCAGGTGGGACACGTCCCTGCATTGGATAGCTTTTGCTTTGAATTCGGCGGTTCATGAATCTCACAAGTTTACTCCAGCTTCCTTGATGTTCAAGTTTGTTCCCAACTCGCCGCTCTCTAACCTCTGGTCTTTGAATGACATTCTACCCGAGACAATAGATCCGGATAACATTAAAGATCTTTGGAAGAAGGCTAAAGCCAATCTTAAAGTGTCTCATGAAAAGGTTAGGGAAAGGTATGATCGTGGACGGAGACCCACCACTTTGAAGGTAGGTGACCAGGTTATGGTCAAAAATTTTGTTCCCGCGGGCAAGCTTGCCCCCAGATTTCATGGGCCTTGTATCATTCTCGATTTTCTTACGCCGGTTACCTTATTGCTAAGTAATCCAGCCACCGAGAGGATATTTAGAGTTCACCTGTCCCAGGTGAAACCGGTGTAATTTCTGTGCTAACTTACTTCATATTATTTTGAAAGGATATGAAGGTTATATTTTTTTGAGTTTCACTTTTAAGGCATTCTGCCCCTTCTGTAATATTTTGGTTTTAGATGTAAGCCTTGTGTAAAACCTGCCCCGAAACGTTAAACTGCCATCCTGTTCTTGCCACGGCCATTACCACGCTCCCGTCTCCTGCTTCACCTTACACTGTGGCTTCATAATAGTAAATGCCATGGATATCTACACGCCGCTGGCCCCTCAACCTCTCCACAAGCCTGTACCCTCAAAGGAAATGATTGTCCAACACAATTCTGCCGCCTAGCTTTAATGTTTCAGCGCCCCCGCAGCCGCGCAGCGCCGTGCAGCGACTGGGGAGGGGGATGGGCCCCCTCCTCTCCAGCGAGGACGACATGTGCACGGCGAGCCGGAGCTCACCTCCCGGCCAAGGCTGATGTGCGGCGCACGACCTGCTACTTGCCCGCAGCCTGTATCTGTTCACCGCGGGCGCGGCGTACTTCAACACCTCTGCTCCCCTCATAGTGCGGGCGAGCGGTATCTCAGGGTACTTAAGGGGTCCGAGCGGCCTCCTTTTGGACGCAAGTTGCAACGGCCGGTCCGGCCATCCAACTTCATCAACATCAACTACATGGACAGTTACTATAAGAGATAACTACATTTGGGAATTTAACAACAATATTTGGTGGACATTGCAAAACTTTTCTTCACTTTTAAGCATTAAAGGTTTATCTTCAGAAATTCAACTACTACAAACAGAAAGACTTTACTGCACCTGCAACAACAAAATTTTGAAATTGAAACCAACCAAATTACTAAAATCTTATAAATGCTTCCGCAATTAATCTTAATATCAACATCATTACTTGGACTTTGGTTCAAACTGATTTCATGTGTCACCCCTGGAGGAACTTTTGGGGGGGGGAGGTCTGTACCGGGCGGTACACCTCTACTCTGTTTATTTAAAAGTTGCGCCAGTTGAAACTCCTCTTCTGGAGGAAGGTTGAACTTTATCTATTCTATTAATTCTCTACTTTCTCAGAAGATGTCACCACGTGGAAAATTTTGAGTTTTTGAACTGTGTCACTTTTGATGTGTTTTTGTTTCGCTTGAAGTAAGAAGTGTGAACTTTCTCTTCTAGAGGACACTACTGAAGATCAACAATAGTGCGACCTAGTGCGGAGTTAAAGAACTATTTTGTTGGAGAAATTTTTATTTCAAGAGTTTGTTCTTTGTTAAATTTCCTTCTGTCATTGTTTAAGTTGGCTGTATACCCCTCTTTTTCCCCTTAGTTTGGATCTAGCCAATCCCGAATTTCTTTAATTAATTTTCCACCAATAATGTGTTTCTTTTTCCTCTATGTAGGGGTTTCTTTTCCCGAACCAATAAAAACTTTGAGGGAGGGTGTTTTATTTCCCCTAACGCTTAGAATCTTCCGCGAGAGGATATAAACTGCTGATTTTGGGGTCTCCGGGCCACTTCTGTTCCATCTTTCAGTGTATTAAGTACATAGCAGGAGGCGGGAAGCGCCTCTTTCTTCTTCAGCCGTTCAACACCAGGTAATGGCCTATTAATAACTTCTTTTCTTGCTAGGTCGGCAGTTTAACACTCGCGGCGGGTTCGAAGCATTTCCATCATGTAGCCTTTTCCTAAAATGTAATTACTCTTTTCATCTTTTTCTTGTAAAGCTACATATTGGGATAGAGAGTGCTAACCCTCTCGAGCTCCCACTCACATTTGTTTTGAGGTGAACTTATTTTCTCAAACTATTCTTCGTTTATGTAATGTAAAGTGTTCTTCTCTAAGTCACCTCTGTAGTATGGGATTAGCCCTTGCGTTAGCGGCCCAGAGCCAGATTAGGTTTTAAAAAAAAAAAAAAAAAAAAGTGTATTAGGAGTGCAAGATCGCCTCCTCTCAAATTGTTATTTTAGAGGTCATGTAATCAACCTTCTTTTCATGTAATAGACCTCTGTAGGTTGGGTATTTTACCCCTGTAAATACGTCCTTAAAGGACAGCTTGAAGGTAGAGTTTGGTTTGGCCTTTGAGAGGCTTAAATTTTAAGAGCGGATCGCTCTTTTGAAAATGGAGTGTCATATGCCTCGTGGAGGCTTTTCTGTGTAATTCGGAGCCAGGGGCTCCTAGGGATGAATGGGGTTTTCTGCCCCTCTGTTAAAACTTGTGTTTGTGGTAAAACTGAGCTGATCGCAGAAGTCAGGGCGTGAAGCCCAAAACCTGTAAATATTGTATCTCCCCTTGTTTTGCTACATTGTACCTGCCATGTCTGTTATTGCTTTGTTTTTGAAAAGAAAATATAACCTAGTTAAATTTTAAATTACTTTTACATTAACTTTGATTCCGTAGTTTGAAACCCATTCACGCCCGCACCTTCTTACGCCTCTACCTACCGCTAAAACACGGTAACAATTATTATTATTATTATTATTAGGGGCAGTTAAACGAAAACATGCCACCTGCGAAAAAGTGTAGTAAAACATTCCGTACCTCAAAAGTAATGACCAAAACTTTTCAGACATTTCTCCCACTGGGTGATGAGACGGTCAAACTCATTCTTGTCTAAGGACTGTCGTCGGAACCTCACCTGTACCCAGTTAAACACGCCATTGTCCTATTGAAACCGATGTCCACGAAATTGTACTTCGTCTGGGGCGTGGGACCCCAATCAAGTACAGCGCAATGAAGACACCTTGCAGGAAGTTACTGTAGGTGCACACTATAAAGTCAAAACGTCCGGACATGCTATCGAACAGCATTATTCTTCCTCATTATAACAGCCAACCCCTTCTCAGATTTATGTGAGGAAACTCTTCAATAGCCTCTCTACAGCCCAGATCTCTACCCATGCGATTTTCACATGTTCACATGGCCATGACTTAAGATGCCACTATCATCTGATATGAATCATTGCGTACAGTTAAGGAGAAGATGTAATACTTCTCTCTAACGCCAAACATCGTGTCTCGCTTGCACTATTCCAATTCCCAAGATGCCTGAACATGGGAAATATCTATCTATACGATGAATTTCATACCGAACCTAAGGATCCTATGACAGATTATCAGCACCGCTCGACCATACACATTGTGGCCAACTGCATCCATTTTGTTCATACAAACGAGGCAGGAAGTGGAGGACTGTTAGGCACTGTCCAGTCATTCGTGTTTGAAGAAAATAATCTAAATATCTCTACTTCAAAACACGCCACCTGAATAAAAATCGTGATCAATAGAAAATAAGTGCCCCTCTTCGCATATCTGGACTGTGATATCTCATTCAGGAGAGATAATGACATTGGCATGAAGCTGCGTAAACTTAAACAAACATGCAGCACACCAAGGCAACATTGCGTAACATGAAACACAACCTGTATAATTGGCATCATGACTGCACTCAGGTTATTGTGCAGCTTGGGTATGACAATTATTTTCGAAATTGTCATTTCAAATAGCAATTTTCGAAATATTTCCGACCAGCTCTTGTACCTATCATTGACGGTTTTATAATTGTACATTTTCAGGAGGAACGCTATCTAACGGATATGATGCTTTGTAATTGCCAGTTGCTGCCTGGGACGCGCGCTTTAACAGGTAAAAATCATTAGAGTAAATTGGAGAAAATGATATGATCTTCCTGAATGTAATTCCACTTAGCGCCCCTGTTTTTATGACAGGATTAACAATTTTCCCATTCTTTTTGTTTTTAGTGGATAAAACATGTGCAAGGTCAGTTAATACCTACATATTAATAACTGATATTTTAAAATGGTTAATTATTCAAAAAATATAATATATATAATATAATAGAGAAGGTGTAACTTCTTTGATTGTCTCTTTGTTCTTTGTGCAAGTGTGATATCTTTATGTGCAGTGTTTTTGAATGAATGAATGAATGAATGAAAATAACACGACTGTGGGCGGATGCTATGACTTGTGTTACCTTTGCTACAAATCTATTTTCCTCACATTTTTACCTACAGTATATATAAACTGAACATCTGAGATATTTTCGTACTAATTTCAGTTCGGTCGATCCTGTACTGAGATATGACCAGACTCCAATTAATTTTAAGCTATTGCACATCTTTTCAAAAATAACATATTTCCATGTAAATATGTTGAAATAAAACACGCAAGTGACAGTTCCTTCCAAGAATGTTCGTGCAATATTTAAGAAAATTCTACCCAGAGATTTAGACGTGACGTCGTTTCGGTAGGCAGCATCTAGAGAGTGTATTTGACTGTATTTGACTTCATCTGAATCTTTCGTGCATTTCTTCTATTGTAAGAGCCATAAAAGTAAGGAATGTTCCCTGGCTCAACATATGAACTTGTTTGAGAAAATTGGGTAGCTCTCCGAGGGAGAATGTTGTTTGATTGCATGAGCGTTGTTCATCGAGTCACACATTGTAAAGTAAATATTCGTTTTACTGTGTGTAGCAAGAAACAAGTCGTCATTATCTTGATGTAAACATGTTAGAACATAATCCTGATGAAAAGGGGGAGCAGAAAACCAAGCCTACTAGTATTGTCATGAATTCCTAGACTAAGGTACCTGAAGTCCTGCTTCAGACAATATTAGTTAAACTTAAACGTGGTAAGAGGGAAACTGTGGCGAGAGCTCTGGTTGACAGTGGCCCACAGAGATCGTACATCCTTGAGAGGACAGCTTCCGAGATGAGTTACCTTCCCAAATACTATCTGTCTGGGGGTGTGAAAACCAGCAAACAGTGTCATCACGGCTATCGAAGTGTCCGTCAATAGCCTGAACGATGATTTCCCCACAACATTTCGAGTCCTAGATCAGAAAACTATCTGCGACAGGATACCAAGGTTGAAATACGGATATTGGCATGACTGCCAGAATAAAGTTACAAATTTCATCTTCCCTTGAAATTATTGAAGTACAGTTTCGTATTCTTCAAGTGTAGTGATGGTGGGTTCGAATCCGACTGTGGACAGCCCTGAAGAGAGAATACGGTATTCATAAGCGGATTTTCGACAGTCTGAAGGAAAATTATAATTAAAAGGTAGATAAAAGAAGGAAGAGAAAGAAGGTATTCCTGGAAGCAGGTTAGAAATGATTCCAGTAAGCTTTCTTCAATTTCAACCTTTTTTTAAAACTTAGCAGAAATTTAGGCTTATTTGTATGCGAATTAATTTTATTTACACATGATATAACTGTCTGGTTTCTCATCCAAACTCTAAGAATGTTTTCTAAAAGGCAGGACTCTACCATTGGAAATAATATCGAGATATTCCAAGAGACTCCAACGACCGGAGTTGCGAATCCAGTTTGTCATGCGGAAACGATATGTTCGTCTTTTCTTTCTTATAAGTGCTTAAAACCACTAGTGGTAGAAGTTCTCTAATATAGTGTTCTATGAGCAATTAATCCCACCCAAATCTGCTTGTAAGAGAATCAAGCACTTTGGGATATTTGCTAGCTGTAACAGAGAAGCTGTTCACAATTTCTCTAGCCTTACTGCCACTTATAGTGCACTGAATGAGATACTATAATTTATCTTCTGTTTCAATATTATCGTCATCATGAATTAGTTTCAATTGGCTCCACAATCGCAACAAGTCCTTTACCTCTCCGATGAACTTAGCTAATTCTAATGCTGGTTACCTCACATACTTTCTATTAGCCTCAGACTGTGTTGTCGCAATAGAATTTCGATTGGCTTCCATAATCCCATGTCTAACTTGAATGTTTGATACCTTTTGACGTATTTCGTCACGTTTATCACGATAACCTACAACAATGGAGTATTCATTACCGTATGTACCATCATCTCCATCTAACAACAAATCCAATACCTTCCCATCGATCTGCGATAGTTCCATATAGGCCCTACAATCTTTCCAGTTTGGCCAGCAACACTCGTATCTTTCCATTATCAGCTTCTTCGGAATATATTAACTGTACGTTTCTCTGCTGGTCTTCGTAAATGATGATCGGATGGTCTCCTTACCTTAACTAGCCTTTCCGTGTCTGAACCTTTCAGTCTTTGATATAATTTATCGTCCGCAGTAAGCAGAAATAAATCATATAAAATCGAGCAACAATCACGTTGGGGTAACGACAAATGTCGAGGGACTTAATTTCTGCCCGAAATTAGTATAGACCAAACTTATAAAAACAGAATTATTAATACTCTTTCTTTTTCATCTTATATCATTTAAACATTATGAACGTCTCTCTTTCTTAACATTCAAAGAGTTTAAAGAAGAATAAAAAATAAGGTAATCCCTAGTCTTGTTACTTCCCTTTACACAGCCTTCTTCACCATAAGATCCAGTTTCTTAACCTTTTATGTTCCAGGGTTCGTCTGCACTCTAACACGCACTAACTCTTGTATCATAATTCCTAGAACTGAAAGCGAAGGTGTGCTGACAACTGCATCTGAATTCCTCATGAAGCCCACCCTCAGGTGCAAGGTGACGATGTCAATAGGAATGCATACCCGTGCGATTCTTTGGGGACTGCGAGAATACCAATGGAAGACACTACAATGTAGAGATCTGCACACTGCGATTATAAAGACCTTGAGCTGTCATGTTCACATGACCTATAGCAGGTACGGCTTCTCTGCTCCTACCACTCCTCACCGACAACAGCTTTACAAATCGAAATGCCTGTTCGCTCGGGAATCGAATTCGAATCCACCTGGTCTAAGTATTCTTTTTTTTCAAGGATCAAGTAAATAGGAACCCCGGGGTTTTTACGATGAGTCAGAAAATGTCGCTCACTAACTACACTGGCAGGGGTAATATAACTATCTCCTGCCGGAAATTGTTAGGTTAGATTTCAAATCCCCTCATCGCTGAGTTGTTCGTTAACGCTGGAAGAAAGAGTCTTATTAAGAACATCAGTTCAATGAACTTGTTTTATAAAGTTTAGAATAAATGGAAAATTAGAATTTATTATACAGGAGCCAAGGCCGCCGGTACTTGAAACAAGTAGGCCTATCGGGTTTCTTAGTCCTGATTTCCCTCTTTAGCAGGGTGATGCCATCTTCAGTAGATGGGAAAAGGAATATCCGAGATTTCGTCATATTGATTAGTTTCAAAATTTGCTGAAACATTCACGTCCTTCTGAATTTGGATGTGTGAGTGAGTGAGATGTTCGGTGGAGGACCTTGTTCTACAGGACCTGGAGTCGCTTTAGTAGCGTCTTCTGGTCTAAGTTCAGTGTCCTCATCATTTATAATTCGTTTTCCGAACTGATGGCTCCTTCCTATCGAATATTTTCCCGTAAAGAGGCAGAAAAGAGAACATAGGTCGCTTCCTTCTTGTCTACAGAACAACAATAGGAAAGGTCGTAGCCAACTCGCTCGGTGATTACTGTTCAAGAGGATCAACATAATAATAATAATATGGTCTCAGTTACCATACGCATTTTGATCTGATGCCATTTAAGCTACCTATGTGTCAATTTCGACGTTCCGTTTTATTCTACTAGACGGAAGAGAAACGGATCTCTACTGGACTCTCTACCACTGAGATTTAATTTTGTCGAGTAAACACCAAGCGTGTCATCAGAGTTCTTTTACATGTCGACATCGTGGAACGGCTTTTTGGCCGTTCTTAAAAATCTGACTATTTCTACCAGGTTTGAACCCGCGAACTTTAGACACTAGACTCTACCACATATCTACAGAGGAAGTTTAGGGAATGTACATAATGGGAACCACCCCCTCTTATAACTAGGGCTCAGATGTTAAGGAAAAGTCATAATTTATCTTTGCCTCTATTTTCTTGTCTGATTGGATTTTGGTGCAAATCAGGTGATTGTCGTCACAATTAAGTGATTTTTATTTGTCATATAAATGCATATTTTGGCTACATTTTGTCATAAGGTCATATTTTGAGCTATTTTCGCAGATGCGTCATATTCGAGTCATATTTTGGTGACTTGACGACAGCTGTAGCCGTGCAAAATCATCTTCAACTTACCGAATGCGAACTGGTGTTCATAAAACTGCATATCGGTATCACATCTGCAGTTAATACAAGCGGAATACTCTGTCTCTTCTGTCAAGATTGGGTAGAAATTGTTTTCCAAACGTTTGTCAGAAAGTCTGGCATATATACGGTATACAGTCGAAATTTGGAATTGTATCGAGCGTAATTACTCGTTTAGAAACTGCTAGCTTAGAAATTCATGCAAGTATTGAAATCCAGTACAACAATCACATGAAATAGTGTAAAACGGAATTTTTAAAACACTCTCGCCAACTATTTTCGAGTCATATTTTGTAATTTTTACGTCATATTTTGTCACTTTTGAGGTTATATTTCGTCATTTTGAGGTCATATTTACTTGCTTATTTGGGCTAGTTTTAGGTCTTAAACATCCGAGCCCTACTTATAACTAATAAGAAGAGAAAATTTGAAGAGGTGAATCTCTCGAAGAAAGGGGGTATTGGTAAACGAAAAGGGAATGGCCATGAAGGGCGTGAAAGAGGACTTTATAAGCCTTCGGGGTCAGAAAAGGAAGAGAGCTGGCCATAGGAAGGCAGATTAGAAAACCATGAGACATGCAGTGGGTGGAGTAGATTTCAGATGCAACTTGATCACATTGGCAGGCTAGAAAATAACAAGAGGCTCTCTATTGTGCACTAGACCAGCTAAGTCATAGATCATTTCATCTTAAGTCAGGCAGTCTGGATATAAACAGGTCTTTGTATCTAATGTGTGAACAATCATAAAATTGTGAAGTAATGTCTTATAAATAATAGAAAAGATATTCCACAAACTTATTGGAGATAAAATTTTTAATAAACCTTGAGAAACGGCAGTAACTGCGGTCTAGTGGTATAGTGCCTACTGCTTACTGAGAACTTCCGGGTTCAATATCCGACCAGGTCAGGGATTTTTATTTTCATTTCAGGGCTGGTCCGTTACTGAGCCTACGTGAGAATAATTGAAGAGCAACGAGCCCGTTGTAAAAAGACAAGAACAAATGGCCGAGAGGATTCGTTGCTCTGACCACCCGTCACGTAACGTGCATAGGCATTACTTCCGATCTGAGAAGTGGACGCCTAGACCAACGTCCGTCTGGGCTGAGGCACCATGTGATATATGTATCAAAAAGAGAATTCTTTTGAAAATTTCAAGTCCAATTCTTTTATAATTCCTATAGATATTTTATTGAAAATTTGGTATTTAGTATACAACACATGTTAAAAATGCTGCATATATTTATTTTTCTGTAAAATGTTTATATTCATATACATAGGGCCTAGTGTATTTAAAATATTTATATTTGTACCAAAACTCAGGAATATCATGAACCTGAATCAAATTTTCCATCAAAAATTCCATAAACAGATTTCATAATATAGGCTAAATATGAAACATCTGCATACGGTATATAACAAGTCCTGACTGACTGACTGACTGACTGACTGACTGACTGACTGACTGACTGACTGACTGACTGACTGACTGACTGACTGACTGACTGACTGACTGACCGACCGACTGACCGACTGACCGACTGACCGACTCGACTGACCGACTGACCGACCGACCGACCGACCGACCGACCGACCGACCGACCGACCGACCGACCGACCGACCGACCGACCGACCGACCGACCGACCGACCGACCGACCGACCGACCGACCGACCGACTGACTGACTGACTGACTGACTGACTGACCGACCGACTGACTGACTGACTCAGCATCGCCGAGCCAAAACTGCTCAAGTTATAAATATGAAATTTGATCAGTAGTATTATTTTTTAATTTACAGACTCACTAAGAAACCTAATGAGGTCATAAAGGGGTTCAAAGTTTATGTCTAGAAACGTTATTTAATGGGGCGTTAACCACCACAGCGATCTCAGCACAGAGTTGCAATAAGAAACACATTACTAGCTTTTGAATCATACATGTCATTGTTCATGAAACTTCAACTGCTTACAGCACATGCTTAGAGTAATAGAGTCTTGGGTTCATAATATTGTATCTGAGCAATTATTATGTTTTAGGATGTAAAATATAAAACATGGTGCATTGTTTCTGAAACTGCCGATGATACTGAGCCCAATTTATGTACCCATCATCTATAGCGTCTGCGGTAACCCCTACCAACAAAATTATTGGCTTATCTACAGACGTAATTAAAAAGTATTTTAAAACATTTCATGTTTACTTTCTTTTTACAAACGCTTAAGTCTTATTCTATAATTTGTAAGATTCAAAGTGTTCTTCACACATAACAGAATGCAAGTGCAGCTATGATATCAATAGTGCTGATACGCCCAGATAAAATGCACATTCCGTTTTAAAAATTGTGATTAGCGCCTTTCTCCTTGTCTTGGTGTTCCACCTTCATTCTGTTTTTCTTTATTATTTGCTGTTTCTGGCAGATCCTGAGGTCTAGGGGTAGCATTCTGCTTGCTCGGAACTTTAGGGTTCGATTCCCAGCCAGGTGCGGATTTTTACCTAGATATGAGGGCTGGTACGTCGTCCACTCAGCCTACGTGATTATAACTGAGGAGCTATCTGAGGGTGGGGTGAAATGGCGATCGCGTTCTAGAGAGCTAAGCATAACGGCCGAGAAGATTCGTCGCACTGACCCTAGGTCATCTCGTGATCTGCAAACCTTCGGGCTGAGCAGCGGTCGCTAGTAGGCCAAACACCATCAGGGCTGTAAAGAACAGAGAGAACCATACAGCATCAAATTTAAAGAATATTTGTAAGAGAGACATTTTTTGTCGGTGGAACATTCAAATACTGCTCCAAATTCTAACATTTTCAAACAGCCGAACATGTCACTGTCGAAATTACAATAAGCGGGAAAATGATTTAATTACAGTTACCGGGGCAATCCCAAAAATAAGGTCTCCTATGTTTTTATAAATACAGAACTCTATTCGTGTGGCTGTTGGTCACAATATTGTGAAGAGTGTTTCCCGCGCTCGCGTATAAACATGCGCACGCCGCGCTGAGACATTCAGTCTTGGCTTGGCAGCCATTGAGAATGTAGCTCCCGTTGGATGTTACCGCCAAGTGCGAAGTGTGCGCATTTATTCGGATTTTGAACGCAAAAGGTACTTAACCGATTGAAATCCATCGCCAATTGACGGAAGTGTATGGTGAGTTGTGCATGGATGACGAAACCTGGGCTTCCACTTTACACCTGAGACCAAGCAACAGTCATGCCAGTGGCGGTATCCCTCTTCGCCAAAGCCGCGGAAATTCAAGCAAACACAGTTTGCCGGTAAAGTTATGGCAACTGTGTTTTGGGATCGAAGAGGGGTATTGTTGATCGACTTTATGCCCGCTGTAAAGCGATTCAGCACCGACGACGAAGTGAAAATAAGATTCACAACTTCCTGAACAGCATGGCGGCGAGCTGGTATGACATGGGCATACAGAAACTGTCACAGCGTCTACAAAAATGCATCGACCGAAATGGTGATTATATAGAAAAATAGCTAAATATTCAAGCTGTAAAATGATGTAAACCATTGTAGAAATAAACAGGTCTATGTATTTATAAAAAATAGGAGACCTTATTTTTGGGATTACCTTCATATAATACGGTGAGCGGAATACGACCATTTTAGCGTTGGTGGGAGTATCCTAACTTGCCCTAGGTAACTTACCCTCTTCGGAATATCCCGTTGTAAAGAACTCATAAGCGGAACTCGGATACACCCAATTGGTTACAACAGTCTTCAAGGCTCTTTTTAGTCTGTTAATATTGGGATATCTCTTCTTGCACACCATTTCATCAAACACTGACCACAATTTATTATCAACATGATTGAGACTTGGGTTGCCAGTTGGCCAATCAGCAACAGTAATAAAGTCGGGAACATTTACATGCAATCATTCTTGAGTGGTCTTGGGCTTTGGTGCTGTTTGAAAACTACTAATCCATCCCATTAACAACATTTGATCATAAGAACTTGACAACATATGACTTTCGGTCTTTCGGCACAATTTATTGAATGATTTGATCCCTTTCTCGCACCATGCTCAAGTAAACAGTTTCATAGAACTAAACTACATTCTAATAGCTAAGCAACCAAAATAATCTAAATTAGTTCAAATTCTAAGAAACTCCTTTGGAATCAGATTAATGCATTCAAATTTTTGACGGGAAATCTAACTTTCAAATAATATATTTTCTGCGACGGGGCTGGAGAACATCATCGTAAGAAACTCCCCCCAACATACCATCAGTGATACCGAATGATGAGCTCTCTGAATTTTGGAGCATCCAAGCGAACTATGACTGCTGCTGGGGTATAGACATGATCATTTTTCGAAGATATCTGACGGTTGTCTTCCTACCTTATGCAATGCTATTACCGCGATCTGTTTACATAATCACCCTATCCAATGATTACGAGACACTACACTGGCGGTAATAAAATAAATAACTTTAGATGTTAATGTAGACTGTATAGCTGTTTACAGAAGAGCTTCTTTTATATGCCACTAGATTGTGTCGCGGAAGAAACGGTGGAAGTTGGTAGGTAGTTTGTAATATATTTATGAACAGATGATGTGTTTTCTCCCACTGAGGATGGTTTTTCACTGCCTAGCAACAGTGTTTCAGGTAGAGAAAATATCTTCCACAGCGGATAGTTATTTTGTGCCTTTCTTATAACAATATGACCCACCGTTCCATCATCTTTTCGTTCTTCATTGTCTTCTTTCAAGGTTTTCAGATATTAGGATTTGACGCATTGGCTAAATTATCAGCGTCAGTTCCTGGCGATGTCGGGGATTTTACCTGCATCCGGTTAATTCATCTGATCTGGGGACCAGATGTTTGTATTTGTCCCAATTCGTTCCTCTTCATATACTAAGAAACACCACACTACCAGCCACCTTAGAAACACGCTATAATAAATGCATCCCTTCATACAAGGTTGGAATCAGGAAGGGCATACGACCGTAAAACACCGCAAAATCCATGCGCGTGACAAAATCCGAACCTGCGACGTCACCAGGGTGCGGGAAAAGCGGCAGAGGAGGAAGAGGATGATTACGTAGTTCCTACAGCAGTTGCGTTGAACGGGTTGCATATACACCAGGCGTTACACCGATTTTCTGTAGTCTGACAATATTAAATTGGATAATCGTCTGCTTTAAGCAGATGTGTAGTACAGTATGCAATTATCAGAGCTCCACGTCGTTATCTTGAAGGCACAAGGACTATTTTACAGCTAATTTCAGGGTAAGTTGGACAGAGTTTGAAAAAAGTATCGTACTAAAGAAAGAGGTTATGGTGGGGTGATTATTGTATCAAGAGGAAGTATGACTGGGCAACTCTCTTCTCTTAACTCTAATCAGAGGGGAAATGGAAGAGGCCCAACACTTCGAAGGATGGAAGTATTGGCAAGAGAAAGGGAAAGGCCACGAAAGTCGTTAAATTCAAAGACACATGCCATCGGGGCCAGAAAAGAACAAGAGTTGACCAAGGGAGGTCGGATGGGAAAGAAAAAAGTAAGGAAACTGTCAAAAGTAAGTAGAATCAATGCAATGCTCAGGGGAACCGTGGACACCAACCCACTCTCCCAAGTTGGTCCCCCTTTTAGTCGCATTTTACGACATGCTGGGGATGCGATAGGTGTATTCTACGACCCCCACCGATATGGGGAGTAGAGAAGGAGTGCGCACATTGATATGTTTTATTTAAGAAATCAATCAAATTTATTAGTCGAAGGCACTAAGCCTCACACCCTAAAGTCAAGGTGGAGTGGTTCGATCGTGAATGGTAGCAACTATACTGAATAATATGATTTCACCGCGGGGTTTCTCACTTCAATGAGCTCTAAAACCAGTCATCTCCATCGAAACTATTTTATAAAAGGAGAAAAACCGAATATTTAAAATATGAAACAGAGAATCCTTATACACATTTTTAATGAAATAGATCCCTTTGTTCAAGATATCATCAGTATGATTAATTATATTTTTTAAACCTTTTCCTAGTTTTGATATGACCTTCTATCTTAAAACATTCTACGAAATAACATTTTAAATAATACATTTGAAGCTAGTGAAAATTTTAAATCGATCTCTCTTGGTTTGTTCAGATGTTTAATGAAATATTTTATTTTTACAATAAAGTATATTGCACTTAACATTACAATGATGAATCGATATAATCAAGATGAACATCACATACAAGCAACGTCGCGAGCAACTCGTATAATACGTGTCTTCTCGAAGTATCGTCATACGCGGCGCCCCATTAAATTGCATTGAAAGTGACTTGAAGACAACTTCACGTCACTCCAAGGTAGCCTTGGTGGTAACAGGCGCTACAATAAAACACAAAGACCAGACATGTCATTATCAGCTAACAAAACAGTAACAACAACGACGGACCCTTCCTGCTAGAGACCCTCTGAAGGAGGTGGTCCTGTAATGAAGATTCGGTAGCAGTTGTATCGCTGATGGAGTGTGACAAATGAATGTGGAGGTCCGCAGTAGCCGATATAGCGCGAGATAACCGCCATGGATTTGAAGAGCCTTCACTGGGAGAGAAAAAAGAGCAGCAAACTTCAATCTGATTTGGAAGTTTTATGGTCATGTTTGATGATCCCCGCACTGAACGTAGAACCAGAAGTAAAAGCTTTGAACACTGATTTGATACCACACACAAACGAGGAACAAGATGTTATCTTTGTCTTAGAGGAGTGTGATCAGACGAATTTGCGGAAGTCTGACGAGGGGGTGATGAGGTGATCTAAAGAGCCTTCAAAGGGGTTGTTTACCTTTATGATGTACGTCAAATTCCTCCTGTCTTTTTAGAGAAGTGCGTGAATTGACTCCCATTAGGCGAATCATCGGCAACTCCAAATCATTCCATAGAAAACTTAACTATTTTTCTACATCGGCCATCGTAATATTTAGCACTTCATTTAAGTTTTTAAACACTCATACAGAGTAACATCTGTGCATCACTTACAAGGATAGGCAAAATAAATCTGTTTTACGCAAAGAATTACTTTTACAAAAGTAAATACTTACATTTCGGGAAAAACATTACTCGATTTAAGTTTGTAAAGGTTGTTTGTATTCGGGAGATAGTAGGTTCGAACCCCACTGTCGGCAGCCCTGAAAATGGTTTTCCGTGGTTTCCCATTTTCACACCAGGCAAATGCTGGGGCTGTACCTTAATTAAGGCCACGGCCGCCTCCTTCCCACTCCTAGCCCTTCCCTGTCCCATCGTCGCCATAAGACGGTGCGACGTAAAGCAACTAGCAAAAAAAACCAGTTGTTTGCAGGCCTCTTAGTCCCGTTTTCCTGATATGGAGTCGGGGATGAGATTAGATGAATTATATGGCATGCTTTTATTGCCGGATACCCTTTCTGACGCCAACCTCAGTTGAAGTTGATGAAGATGATGCTTGTTGGTTAAAGGGGTTTAACATCTAGGTCATCGGCCCCAATGGTACGAAATGAGACGAAATGAAATGACAAATCAGAAGTCTAAAATCCTCCACTGACCAGAATTCAAAACGTGAGTACGAAGAATGAATAGATGGACATGAATTTAAAACAGTGGAACCGACCCACAATTCCTCACAGTCACAGAAGCTGGCGTAAAATAATAGTATTACTGCCCAAGGGACTGCTTGTATAGCACGATACTGAATCGATGATGCTTTTAGTCTAAAGGAGTCCAAAATCCAAGTCATCAGCCCCTCATAATGGTACTTATCGCTAGGAAAGTAGAACCATGGTATTGTCATGTTGCGGTACTAATCAAAAGTAGCGTAGACTCGCGGTATTCCACACATTATGGTACTACTCACAGGTAAGGAAATTCGCACATGCAATACAGACTGATGGTGTTTCGCACATTGCGGTGCCTTTACAGGCAACGCAAAGCTATGGTGTTTATCACATAAGTGTACTAACCACAGGGACTCGCGCTATCCAGTGATGTTCCTCACATAGTGGGTACTAACCATAGGCAAGCCAGAACCATGCTGTCGCTCATATAGTGCTACTAATCACAGGTACTGTAAAAGCCGGCAACGCACTCTGCTGTTACTTATCACAAACCTATTTTGTACCTAACAGAGTGGTACTACGCGCAAGTTAAAGCGACCCATTGTGTTCCCCGCGTGGTGGTACTAATTACAAGTCTTATGGTTCTAATTCGATCATCCCTTGGTCGCCCCTTTTAGCCGCCTCTTACTACAGGCAGAGGATACCATGGGCGAATCCTTCGTCTGCGGCCCCCACCCATAGGGGGTTGTGTCTGTGGTCCGCGAGAGGTATTTTATTTCCCTCAAGTCCGCCGGCAAGCCGGTTAGGATCCCCCTATCCGCCAACTGGGACGGCCCACGTGGAAGTATCACCTCTCCCCCTGCTACGCCAGCATAGTAGTAGGTTCCTGGAACCTCAGTTGAGGAGCTAATGAAGACGAAATTGGGTAAAGAGGCAAAATGAATCGGCTGTGGCCTATGAACAGGAACTGTCACTACATTTCCTTGGAAGTTAAAATGGGAAAACCACAGAAAATAGAAAACCATTCTCAGAACTCGCCTCCCGAAATCAGAGGTTGGCTGGCTCCATTGCCGTACTGCGGTAACATGTGCGGCCATTCCGCTCGGTTTTGTAAAGGTGCTTGTTTTAAAAAAATCACTATTTGATGTTTTAAACATATTTTATGACTGAAGCTGATCATTTAACCACGTTACCAGTTTGTACGAATTATTGTCCATATTATTGACCATCTTTAGCCTGCAAATGGAAAGAAAATGCTGTTACAGCGGTGTATTTATAAACAGGATGCACGTTCGCTCTCTCAGGTAAGCAAAGCAAAGCAAAGCAAAGCAAAGCAAAGCAAAGCAAAGCAAGGTCTCCTCCGTACAGGTCATGAATGCCCTTGGAGGAGTGGAAGGTAAAGGCTTCCATCATTGCACGTGATGGGGTAGAGTGGTTAGCTCTACACCCGGGAACCTTTGCCCCCAGGAATTAACCTGGTACTCATTTTTGGTGTAGGTTGAGTGAACCTCAGGGCCATATGCACCTCCGGAAGTGGTAATCTCATTTCTTAAATTTTACGACTTACTGGCGGGAATTCGAACCCACGTCCTTCCGGGCGAACCGAGCACGCCTTTACCGCCTCGGCCAGGCAGCCCCTCTCTCAGGTAAAGATGACGAAATGTACTGGCTGTAGCTCGTGTAAACAGGAGGTAATTTACGTCAGTGTTTGACCTGAAGAGGCAATTTACCGTATCCTGGGATAATAATAATAATAATAATAATAATAATAATAATAATAATAATAATAATGGCGTGTAGCCTCCGGACAGATCTGGTGCAGGTCCTTCGAGTGGACGCCGTATAGGTGATCTGCGTGTCTGTTAGGATAGGGCCATATCTAAGATGAAATCTAATGTTGAAGAAGTCACGAACACCTAGCTCTGAGCCATAGGAATTAGCTAATGAAAGATAAAATCCTCGACCCTACCGGGAATCGAACTTGCGACCCTTCGAACCAAAGGGAAGAATGCTGACCATTTCGCCATTGATATTCTGGAGTGATAGTGGATGTAATATTGCTAATAATAATGTTATTGACTTTTACGTCAAACAAACACTTTTTTACGGTTTTCAGAGACGCCGGGCTATTAGAATTTTGTCCTGCAGGAGTTCTTGAACGTGCCAGTAAATCTATTGACGCGAGGCTGACGTATTTGAGTACCTCCAAATTCCACCGGACTGAGCCAGGATCGAACCTGCGAAGTTTGGTGGTGGTGGTGGTGCTGCTGGTGGTGATTGTTTTAAGAAGTCGTACAACTGGACAACAAGACTCTATCAACACTAATCAGAGAGAAAAAATGGAAGGGGTCCGACACTTTGAAAATTGAATGCATCGCCCAAAGAAGGACAAGGGCCACGAAGGGGTGAAAATGAAAGATTCCCCACTCCTCGATATCTAATACCGTCGGCGTCAGAAAAGAACAAGAGTTGACCAAGAGAGGTGGGATAGGATAGATGAAAGTGAGGAGCCTGGCATACGTAATTGGAAGCAATGCCCAGCTAAGGGCCCCGTGGTCGCCAACCCACGACGACGACGACGACGACGACGACGACGACGACGACGACGACGACCCCCAAGTCGAGAACCCGTAGGGGCCCTTTTAGTCGCCTTTTACGGTAGGCAGGACCGTGGGTGAATTCTACCACCCCAGCCGCAGGACGCCAAGTTGGGCTCAGAAGTTCAGCACTCTACCGTCTGAGCTACTTAGCTTGGTACATATTAATGTTTTTAGGGGACTAACAGTTGCTTAACTCTCCTTTAATCAGGAGAGAGAAAAGATGATATCTGGTCCTTCGAATAATGAAGGAGCGGGGAACGGAAAGAGCAAGGACTATCTCATTTTTGAGTCCCTAAAAGTGTAGCCCTCTAGATCCTGCTCAAGATAGGCCCTACATCACATAATAGCTATAAGATATTGCAAGTGTGTAATTCAAATCAATCGATTAACTACTTTAATTCCTCTCTAAAGAACGTGTACTAGACAAAACAGCAGAGAAGATAAAGGTTGCCTTCAGGATCTCCAGTGTTTGGTATTCAGTATTCCCCGTCAAGGTCATATTATCAAATTATCATAAGCAATGCTTACTCCATGACCATTCGTCGCCCCGGAAATGTCCCAGCTTTCACGATTCTCAACATTGTCACTAATTGGATTTCATCTCTCGCCTCTTTCTCTGCGATCCACAATAACTGTATCTTCGAATTTACCAGATCTGATAGTGAGAGTAGTGTATACATGTAGTCTCAACCACACACAAAATTTCCGTCACAGAAGATGACTTTCTTTCAAAATGCTCTTCTTTGAAAAAGGATGACCGTATTGTGAAGGTGGTAGGATTCCAAGTATGATCTCTTCAGCCAGCGGCTATTCACAGTGTAAGAATATCGTAGCGTTTCGAGAATGTATTTATTTACCAGCCAATTTTTGTGGACCACGTAAGTTGTGACTGTAAATATGTCGAAAACAAAGCGTTTTATAAAGAACTGCCTGAAATAACATTTGGTTGATATTAAGGGAGGGGGGTTGGGGGAACATGCTATTTGTCATGTTTTATTTGGAGAATATTTGGATGGTCATTTGAGGGTCACGTGACGTTTTCTATTTTGTTTTCGCACTTCTTAAGTTTTATGTAAGCAGTATTTTAAATTAGACTGCAGCACAGGTACAGAGTTATTACGCAAGAACTGAAACGAAAAACCATAATTATGGCAGATGTACAATATAAAATTCAAGTTGTTTATTGTAAATTGTATTTACAGTCTATGTTATAAGAATGTTACGTAGAAAAGTTACCTTTGAAATGTATTATATTTCATTAAAGTGTATTTAATTTTCTTGGCTGTTTAGATACGTATCCTAATTTTTTATTATGTACCGTGTGCCTACACTCTTCTACAAACTGATAAATTGGAGATGTGCGGATATCTCCACATCTTTGTGATGAAACAATAAATTTTTGATTTTATCGTTTTCAACAGTATATCGTTTCAAGTAAAAACAAACTGTTTCCTATTAAGTTACAATGGTAACTGACCTAGGGAGACTCTGCGACCACCTTGAGACTCTGGCTAAATGGAGGTGTGATGCGAATTTAGGAACTCAACAAGAGAGTTCTCTTAGTCTCTCTCACCCCAATTCTCCATTTACTATCTGCACGTGGTGCCACTGTTAAGCCCAGCGATCCAGCCCCAGCGGGAAGCTGGGTCGGTGAGCAGACTGGAATTGGGGTCTCAGTTCAAGGCAACGGGAAACCACTGTTTAATTTTCCTAAGACAACCTCATGCGTTTACTCAATCATAAATGAGTGTCCGGAGTGTCTTCCAGTCGGATCTCCGGGGTGGGGGACATGGTTGAGAGGCGCCTTAGAACGTGCAAATCAATCTAAACTATATCCGAGCGTAGTTAGAAAGATAGCAACGTGGAATGTACGAGGTCTCTTACTGACAGGTAAACTTGCTATCGTTGAAAGAACAGTGAGACTACATGATTTGACCATGCTTGGACTGAGCGAGACACATCGGAAAGGTTGTGGCCACTTTGTCACCCACTCAGATAACGCCGTATATTTTTCTGGAAATGACGATCTGAGTCGGAATGGTGTCGCTGTAGTAACTCCTAAAATTCTAGCCAGGGCTGTCGCGGGATATGAGCCGGTCTTCGACAGAATCATCTCCATTACGTTGAATGCTTCTCCGTGTAGGATCAACATTATTCAGGTTTATGCTCCTACTGCTGTCGCATTGGATGAAAGAATCGATGAATTCTACGAACTGCTGGAACACACCATCAGAAAGATACCTCAGAACGACATATTAGACACTCAGGGTGATGTTAAGTGAGAATACTACAGGCAGTCACTTAACACATGTGGTTGGAGGGCACGATTTAGGTGTAAGAAACGAACGTGGTAAGCGTCTTCTGGAATTCTGTTTTGGCAATAACCTGTCTATCTGCAATACCCTCTTCCAGCATCACCTACGGCGTCGATACACGTGCATTTCTTCTGGTGGCAGGGTTCGAAATCAGACTGATTTCATTTTGGTGAGGCAACGTTGGCTGAATTCTGTACTGGATTGCAAGATCTATCCTGCAGCAGACTGTACTATTGACCATATTATGTTATCCATGAAAATGGGGATCAAACTGAAATTGATCAAGAAGGAGAGAGTGAGAGAGCTTTGCATTACTGACAAAAATGTCGTCCAAGATTTTGGAGAAAGAATAAGACCAAAATTTCAGGAAGTGCAAGAAGAAGGACCAGCCTCCCAAACATAGAACAACCTCAAGACAATCATTAACTCTTTCTCTCCCTGAACCAATCACTAAGCCTTCCCAGGCTAAGCGCCCCTGGATATCGAACACCACTCTACTGCTGATAGAGGAGAGAAGCATACTGAAGGAACGTGGCATTCAAACCAAGCAAGACGAAGAAGCATACAGTGTACTTTGCCGTGAAATACAGTGCATTGCAGAACTGACAACACACGGTTCCTCACTAATATTTGTGGTGAAATACAGTAGACCATCATCCAAAGTTGAATCAATATTTGATCTTCGTAAAAATTAACAACATTATCCGTGAGCTCAAACCACGTACATGGGTGATTGCAACCTTATTACTGATAAGAAAAAGTAATAGAGCGATGGAAACAATAACGTGAAATGCTGTATTTTAAAGGAACAAATTCTGCCGAACAGGAAATTTCTATGAGGTATAACGAGGAACCTGATATTCTGAACACCGGGTGAGTTGGCCATGCGATTAGGAGCGCGCGGCTGTGAGCTTGCACCCGGGAGATAGTGGGTTCGAACCACACTGTAAGCATCCCTGAAGATGGTTTTCCGTGGCTTCCCATTTTCACACCAGGCAAATGCTGGGGCTGTACCTCATTTAAGGCCATGGCCCTTCCTTCCAACTCCTAGACCTTTCCTATCCCACCGTCGCCATGAGACCTATCTGTGTCGGTGCGACGTAAAGCAACTAGCAGATATTCTGAACAACAAAGCCCCAGATATTGATGGTATTTCCGGAGAAGTTATGAAAGTGATGGGGGAGGATGGCATGGGTGTTTTACATTCAGTATGTAATATATTGTGGAAAACTGGTGAATGTCCCCAGGACTAGACAACATCTGTACTAATCCCGCTTCACGAAAAGGTGTCCGTAACAGATTTTTCCAATTATCGTACTATTGCATTAATATCTCATGCAAGCAGAGTCCGGCTCTACATAACAAATCAACGCCTAAAACCATTCCTGCAACCTCAGATATCCGCGAAACAAGCAGGCTTTGTTGCAGGTAAACAAACACGAGAGTCAATCCTGAACATGAGGTAGATAATCGAGAAAAGTCGTTTCGTGCCCATGCTTTCTTTTCTTCCTTGACTACAAAAAGGCCTTTGATTGTGTAATGCGAGACAAGTTGTGGCATGTGCTAAAGGAATTTGGGGTTCCACTGTATTTAATATCGTTATTAAATAGTCTCTATAAAAACCACGCAGCAAACATAAAGGTGTATAGTGATCACTCAGATATTTTCAATGTGAAAAATGGAGTAAGGAAATGTTGTATATTATCACCTCAACTCTACAACATCTATGCAATGTGTGTCTTCAAGAGAGCTTTCGTTGGTTGGAATGGTGGAATCTCGCTTCGCAGCTGAAAAAATAGCAACCTGCGCTTTGCAGGTTACACTTCCCTTATAGCTGGAAGTGAAGATGGACTTACTGACCTTTTTACACGAGTTTACACGAGATAAACATGAACAACACCAAATTAATGGTAGTTGATCGGCAAGGTCAAATCCAACTTAAAGGATATCTAAAGGACCTGGAAATAATAAAAATGTGTATACCTTGGGTCTATCATCAACGACACGGAACTGTGATAAAGAGATCAAATGACGTATTGATCTAGGTCGTGCTGCAATGGTTAAACTCACTAAGATCTGGCAGAAGCGGGCAATATCAAAAGCTACGAAGATCCGCTTGGTGGAATCATTTGTGTTCTCAGTCTTGTTTACAGCTGTGAGACCTTGACCGTGAATGCTAGAGACAAAAGTAGAATTGATGTCTTTGAGATGTGGTGTTGGCGGAGAATGCTGCGTGTGCCCTGGACGGGAAGAAGAACCAATCTTTCCATTCTAAACCAACTGAGCATCCAGAAACGTCTATCATCCCGTGTGAGTAAGTGTTACCTACAGTTCCTCGGCCACATTTTCAGAAGAGAAGGAGAGAACAAAGAAAAGACCATTTCGCAAGGCAAAGTTGAAGGCAGTAGACTACGAGGAAGAACGGCAAGAAGATGGTTAGAACAGGGAAAGGTAACTGGCCTGTCTCTTCAGATCATGTTAAGGAAAGCTGAAAACCGCTCTGGATGGAGGCATCTCGTCAAGGCTGCAACGCGGAAACTATATAGTTATGAGGTACCGACGCTCAGTACTGTAATGAACAAAATGACTAATGATGATGATGATGATGATGATGACATTGTGATTCTGTAGGGAACCTCTGTCTAAGGAAATCTTATCCGCATCAAATAGTTACACTTTACATCCGATATATTAATCATCAACTGAAATAATCTCTAACTGTTATACGTACAGTAATGAATATGATCTGAGTGAAAATGTCTCATTTTCCCGCTTGTTCCGCACTTGTTTACACAGTGCTCCGCCTACTGAGGTACATTTAAGGCATGGCGGTCGCCAATTCAACGTTCTTCAAAGATGGCAGTATGACAGCCATAATATAATATTCTAGCTCGTTGTTTGTGACCTAGTCGAGTTCCATACTCCTCAAAAATAAATCATTCGAAATTCAGCCTAGTTATCGTCGCCTTGGTCTCTCTCTGCTTCTGTTACTCTCCATGACCAAACTATATTTTTATAACATATTTGCTACAGAAATAGAGTTATTTCCAGGATCACACACTACTTAAGAAATGTCTAAAGGGTCGGCGAATGCAGAGTCGATCTCGGCTCACAAGTGGCCATGCCTGATGCGTGGGCCGACAGCTCTGCACTCCGACCGGCCAACCGAGCACGGCTCTACCGTGGCTCTACTCCTCTGTATTCGGGAGACGAAGAGGGGCTGGTCCTCGCCGTCGGCTGTCCTGAGAATGGTTTTCCGTGGTTTTCCATTACCCTGCACTAAGGCAAATCCCGGGACGGTTCGTAGTATAGGCCACGCCCGCCAACCCTATCACCTTCTCAGCACATCTCCTTCACCATTGCAAATTTCCTTGGCCTAAGAGACGGCGTCACCGCATAAGAGGCCCACCGTTCCCTTCAGGGAAGGAATGAAAACTTGTGTGGTAGCAGCGTGTGTTTCCATGTAATATACGAGTATTTAGATGGTCTCTCTTTGTTTTTCACTTACATGTGTATAAATATTGGTGTGTTACGTGGGTTCTGTATTTTCAAAGAGAGTTAGAAATAAGTTATTATTAGTACAATTACTATTATTGTTGTTGTAAATGCGGCAGCGGTTCTGGTAGTGTTGTAGATAGCTCTACACTGCGTCACACTAATGTGTTGATATTCAATCATTCACTACTGATCTGCATTTAGGGCACTCGCCCAGGTGGCAGATTCCCTATCTGTTGTTTCCCTAGCCTTTTCTTAAATGATTTCAAAGAAATTGGAAATTTATTGAACGTCTCCCTTGGTAAGTTATTCCAGTCCCTAACTCCCCTTCCTATGAACGAATATTTGTCCCAATTTTTCCTCTTGAGTTCCAACTTTATCCTCATATCATGATCGTTCCTACGTTTAAAGACACCACTCAAACGCATTCGTCTACTGATGTCATTCCACGCCATCTCTCTACTGACAGCTCGGAACATACCACTTAGTCGAGCAGCTCGTCTCCTTTCTCCTGTCGTTGAGCTGACGTTACAGTGTCTACACATCCTTAAGTTATATAACACACGCGGCATCCTAAATCTATCTTTCAGACAACGTTACGGTATCTACTCATCATACATACTGCCAGGCGAAATCGAAATTTTAACGCAATGTCCGGATATTTAAATATGATCCTCGCTGAAACTGTAACATACGAAGTGAAATTCGCTACTAAATGAACTCGAATCTGGAAATATTACTGTGTATATTTCCTACAATAAAGCGTGAAATCGAAATTAAACAACATGTCCGAATAGTTCATCTATTCCTCAATACAATCCCAACATATGCAGTAAACTTCGCTAAATAAAGTTCGATGACCTTCATTTTCTATTTTCTTTTCTTTTCTTTTCTTTACTTTACTTTACTTTACTTTACCTTAAGATTCAGGGTTCGGGTGTCCCGTATATTATGATAATGCTGTGTGTTGACACTTAGTTAATTTTTTGTAGGATTTTCACTACGAATGCGGTTGCGATTCGTCAGGTGTTAATATATTTCACTTTCATTTTTCGTTATTCACATTATTTATGTGAGACGTAGTTTGGCTTAATGGGACAAGTGTAGGTAGATAGATTTGTAATTCTAGCCGTAGTTATAGAAAATTGGAAAGATTTCCTGTTGTTTGTTATATATTTTGGTTTTGTATTTCAACGAATTTTAACGACGTAACTGTCCCATAACCTGAAAGTTGGTTTAGTAAGAACATTTTCAAGCAATTTATCACTTTTCTTTAACTTCAGTGTTTGGCATTTCTTCTAAATGCATAATGAATTAACGTTTTCCTGCATTTCGCAGTTTGTTCCTTCAGAACGATGTAACGTCAGATCCCATCGGGTCAAGTGTTGGTTCCTTCTGAACATCTGTTTGGGGTGATGCAAGTTTCAGCATCGGGATTTCTCTGTAACATAAAGGTTTCACGAGGTGAAAATACATGGTGGAATTTATTTTTGATTGTGACAATTTCTGAATGAACACCATGCTTTCAAGTAATATTCCGCAACCTATCCAAATCAACTGATAGTCGATTTGGTTCGATTAAGGATCCATTCGGGGATGTTCCAATATCCGATAGGATAGTCGACTGGTGGATAAACTTAATTAAATGTAAATCTGGAATTCTACTTGTTGAAGGTCAGATTTTCCACGGATCGTGTGGGTTAACTCTCGGTTATCGTTTGGATCAATGGCGCCCGATTTTCAGGTTTTCTATTTTTTTTCTGGGTTTTGCTGTACACGAATTTTACATTGCGTTTTCATTCTTTGGAATACAATTATAAACACTTTCAGTATAACGATTAAATTTTCATTTCTTGTTATTTTTAAACTTCATTGAAATTGAAATTGTATTCCGGATCAAAATGGTCACCCTCATTGGAGGGCGGATGATTTATTTCTTGAATAAATCTCTCTCTCTTTTTCTCTCTCTCGTGATAACATGTTGTGAAAAATTTAAGTACTTTTCTTGCCCATTTAATAAATATGTTATCGTGATTTGCATTGATTAAATATTTTAGTAAGCACTTTTGAAGTAGTAATGCTCTCCTCTGAACCCTATCGTTTGATCGATGAAGTGACAGAAAAGAACTCGCAACGACCCCAAGATCCAAGAGTACGATATTGCTCTACCGAAGCAGCCGAGGCAGACGACCAACGACGGAATGGTAAGTTCAAGGGTTCAATACGATTGCGTCAATTACAAATCGAAAAGGATGATTCCTACTTAGATACATATATTACTAGATAATATGCAATTTCACATCGCTTAGGTAACTTAACAATCGAGTTATCTTGGAAATGATTCTTCTGTAGGCTACACACTGCAGATGCATAAGTTATATGAGAAAATATTTTATTATGATGGATGACACCGGTAGTTCACAAAGTTATTCCGCTGCAGATAACGTGAAATGGAATTAAGTCTCTCCGACACGTGGCTTTCTTAATCATGAGGTGATGGATGACATGGATCATTCACTGTGATTGACATAGGTCAGCTTTTTTCTTCGTTGCACAATCGTTTCTGGTGTTAATTTCTTCAGTATATAGTTCAGTGTAGTTCAGTGAGACAACGACTTGAAAAAACCGAGTGAAAGATGACAGGGAAAACCATAGTACCCGAAGAAAAACCTGTCCCGCCTGAGCTTTGACCAGCACAAATCTAACATGGAGTGACCGGGATTTGAACCACGGTATCCAGCGGCGAGAGACCGACGCGCTGCCGTCTAAACCACAGAAGCTCCCTTTTGTACATAATATTATAGGTAAATGTTAGTACTTCGCAAGTATTTGTAACCTCCTCTACCGGGATATTTTCCTTACCGCCTATCGAACTACCTTAACGTACTGCTGACTATATACTTCTGCCTTCTGTAAGTCCTCAAACACTTCTTGTTCATAATGATCGCGGGAATGTTCTTCGTGGAACCTCTTTCTTCCTTAAAGTATCTGTACCCTTCAATGTTCCCCTTAAATCCATATGACTGCCAACATATGTTTGCCGTCATGTTATTCTTAGCTGACTTTTTTTTCTAAATTCAATTTCCTAATAGGTTCCTTCAGTCTCTCCTTACTTCCACAACTATTACTAAATCTCAGTCTTTCTAACGCACTCACCCAGGGTGCAACAGTCCATTAAGGGCCTTGACTTATCAAAACGGCAGCTACCCAATCAGATGGCGAGTATGTACTGTACTGGAGTGGCACCTACTACCACTACTACCACTACTCATGTGGAACTCCAGTAGAGCCTATATGTAGGCCAGGTGGCTGAGCAGTAGTCGTCTTGCCGAGCCAAGGTGTTAATGGGATGATGCGCCAGGTTTTTGTTTTGTTGATAATATTCTTGAGTTCTTAAATCTAATTAATTTGTAATTTGCTATCTATCTATCTATCTGGTAACGTTGATTGTTGTGTTCAGAGGAATTACAACAGGACAAAATTATTATTTTTATATATTTATGTATTCTTGACTTACATTTGTGGCGAAGTTAGGGCTCACGGCCCTCTCACACAATTAAGCACTTTAAACAATAACATTTTAAAATGCAAACATAAAAATCTGGAAACCAAAAGTAAGTAAACTCGTGTCCTCATCCCGAGGTGATGCAGCTCTTTTCAGGCACACCCCCATTGGAGGTGAGCTGCATGTACCATTTCAACCACATACCAGCCCTCCTGCCAGTCTTAAATTCCTGGCAGTGCCGGGAATCGAACCCGGGCCCCCGAGGACGGCAGCTAATAACACTAACCGTTACGCTACGGAGGTGGACGAAACCAAAGGTAAAGACCACGAAGAGCACGGCAATGAAGAATTTCCTAGTCCTCGCACACCTAATAACTTTGGGGTTGTAAGAGAACAATTGTTGGCTGTTAGTGCCGGGAGTGTCCGAGGACACGTTCGGATCGCCAGGTGACACCCGTAAGCAACACGCGCGTCGTGATGAGGATGAAATTACGATGACGACACATACACCCAGCCCCAGTGTCAGCGAAATTAACCAATGATTAATCGAACCCGAGACCCCTGTGACCAAAGGCCAGCACGCTAACCATTTAGCCATGGAGCCGGACAGAACAATTGTTGACCAAGGGAGATCAGATAGCAAAAACAAGAGTGCAGAAAATGACGTAAGGTACGCGAGGCTCAGTTAGGGTCCCGTGGACATCAACTCACGCCCCTGGGGTTTCACCTTCTTAATCGTCTCTTACGACAGGCAAGAGTTGGAATGGATGTATCCTTCACCCCAACCCAAAGGAATTTTCTATCTATCTATCTATCTATCTATCTATCTATCTAACCATTCACATATTGATCCTTCTTTTTGTATTAAAAAACAGAGCATGATCAAAGATGAAGTGGGTCCTAATCAGTTTTATAATTAAGTTGATATATTGTTATTGGAATAGTGTGTGTGTTTCTGTAAATTGTCTGAATAAAGGCTCCTGGGTTTTTTTCGCAGCCATGATACAGCGGTCAACTACCAACGTGCGGGCGGCAAGAACAGTCACATACCAGCTACGGCGCCTGGTGGTCAGTGTGAGAACTGTGCGGTCCCGTCTGGGCGCCGTGTGATCGTGACCGAAGAATGTGACTGGCATGTCATGATACATGACAACCTACATGAAGAGTGAAGCTGCTCCTGTTTTTAAAAGATTCAAGAAGCGATAAAACAATAAACATTTACTGTTTCTTTTTGACTTACAGCCACTAAGAAAGACATAAATATAAATCATTAGATATACATTGTTTACACTCTGATCAGTACTGTTATGAGAACACGCTCCTACTATTTCTTTTGTCCATTTCGGGCGCCGCATCAATACAATGCGTGAGGGTTTCTCGGCTATAGTCACGCGTGTGTGACGCTGAGGCATGCGTAGGAGGAAGATACGTGTCGCGGTGTTTACCCTGTCAAGTGGACATGCCGGCCGCCACTTGATAAAATTAACGCTCCTTGTTATGTATGGCAACAGTCTTCTAGATGTCAGCATCTGAACTGGACAAAATATATGGAAGAAACACCCGTGAATTGTATAGTATAGAATATTTACATGTTGCTCGTATGGATATAGACATTCCAGTGCGTCAAATTTTGAGGACTGCGAAGTTCCCCATAACGTAATCATTTATTATTAGTCTACTGTTATATAAAGTGATACAATTTTAATGTTATTTACTTATGGTCCATTTTAATTGAAATTAAATAGTTACTACACTTTAAACAATAAAATGGATAATAATAACTATCAGTTTATTAACAAATTTTCACATATTTTTAAATTGAAATTACTTTGTACCAGTTTTTTCTTTCTTTCTTTCTTTCTTTCTTTCTTTATTTACCCTCCAGGGTCGGTTTTTCCCTCGAGGGATCCCACCTCTACCGCCTCAAGGGTCGGTTTTTCCCTCGGACTCAGCGAGGGATCCCACCTCTACCGCCTCAAGGGCAGTGTCCCGGAGCTTCAGACTCTTGGTCTGGGATACAACTGTGGAGTATGACCAGTACCTCGCCCAGGCGGCCTCACCTGCTATGCTGAACAGGGGCCTTGTCGGAGGATGGGAAGATTGGAAAGGATAGACAAGGAAGAGGGAAGGAAGCGGCCGTGGCGTTAAGTTAGGTACCATCCTGGCATTTGCCTGGAGGAGAAGTGGGAAACCACTTCGAGGATGGCTGAGGTGGGAATCAAATCCACCTCTGCTCAGTTGACGTCCCGAGGCTGAGTGGACCCCGTTCCAGACCTCATACCAATTTTCAAATTTCGTGGCAGCACCGGGAATCGAACCCGAGCCTCCGGGGGTGGCAGCTAACCACGCTAACCACTACACCACAGAGGCGGACACCAGTTTCTTAACTTTTCCAAATGTATGCTATTTCAACATTATCTTAATAATGTATGATTTCGTAAGATATGCACAAAGATTAGCTTTGTATTTGATTAATTAGCGTCCGTTTTGTATGTTCATGGGATAAAGAATTTGTGACCGATTGAACAGAGCAGTAGAGGCCAATAGGAAGCCTAATAATGAAAATTGTGAATATTTTTATATTTCACTAGCTGATAGCCGTCAAGACATGACGGTCATTGGGGCAAATATTTATTGAAGGATTTCCTTATATACCGCTTTTTCCCACACCTGTGGGATCGCGGGAGCGAACTGTGTCGCACATGTGGATTTGGTCCTGTTTTACGGCCAGATACCCTTCCTGACGCAAACCCTTCATGGAGGGATGTATCACTATTGCGTGTTCCTGCGGTGGTTGGTAGTGTGGTATGTTGTATGAATATGATGAGGAGAGTGTTGGGACGGACACATACACCCAGTCTCCGAGCCAGAAGTAATAATCAGAAGGGATTAAAATACCCTACCCGGCTAGGAATCGAACCCGGGACCCTCTGAACCGAAGGCCAGTACGCTGACCATTCAGCCAATGAGTCGGACGATTTCTTTACATACGACATCCCTGGTAATTTGTTTCTTTACAGTTTACGTCGCACCGACACAGATGGGATGGGATGGGATGGGATGGGATGGGATGGGATGGGATGGGATGGGATGGGATGGGATGGGATGAGATGGGATGGGGTGGGATGGGATGGGATGGGATGGGAATGGCTAGAAGTGGGGAGGAAGCATTTGCCTGGTGTGAAAATGGGAAATTACGGAATACCATCTTCAGAGCTGCCCAAGTGGGGTTCAATCCCACTATCTCCCAAATGCAAGCTGATAACTAAGTGACTCCAACCACACAGCCACTTGCTCGGTGCATTCCTTGTACAATTACCTTTTCGTACTATAGAAACTTTAAAATATCGCTCTCTTGACATTGCAACATTTAACTGGCCTTGGCTGAGGTAAATAAAGACCTACACGTCCCTTGAGGTTTCTTGATCGTGATACAAAATACGAAGCGAACTGGAAATTGATGCCTCCTGAAAGAAAATGGAAGTGTTTTATCGGATATTGATAATTCAGAGGATTAGAGCCCTCTATCCGACTTTATCTCCATTTATTACTTACAAACCCAAACAATTTTTGTGCATACTTCTTAGAATTAGGCCCTAGTCTAGTTCCATTTAGGAGCCGTTGGGAAACATTCCGATTTCTAAGGAGCATAACTATGGCTCCAATTTTTTGAATAAGAAAATGTGAAGGCAAACTATTCATTCGAAGGAATTCGAGAATTATGTAGCAAAATGAAGTAGTTAGCTTTCATCTTCAGTATTAATCTGTTAACGCTAGTGTAATTTAATCCTGGAGTGAGGGCTGCACGAGATTCACTCAGCCTCAAGAGATCAACTGACAAGCTGTTTGATGTGAGGGACAGCGGAGTCGGACTCGAAAGCCAAGTTATACCGCCAGGCTGACTTCGTGGTACTACCATATCATCAGGCATGTAGTTGGACAGCAGCCGTCTTGGAAAGCCAAGGTCCAAAATGGACAGAATGTGCCACTTAAATTATTTTCAATTTTACAGTTCTCTTATCAAGACTGACTTCATCGTTATTTTTCCTAAAGGATTTCAAAAAAAATGGAAATGTATTGAACATCTTCCTTGGTAAATTATTCCAAGCCCTAATTCCTCTTCCTATAAACGAATATTTTTTCACAGTTTATCTTCTTCAGTTCAAACTTTATATTTATATTATAATTATCTTTCCTGCTTTTAAAAACTCCATTCAAGCTTATCCGTCTACTACTGTAGTATCATTCCTCCACTGACAGCTTAGAAAATACGGTTTAGTCGAGCAGCTTGCCTCCTTACTCCCAAGTTTTCCCAGCCTATCTATTAAGACTCTAAAAGGAGACCACATAGAGTCAAGTATCAGGACGTTGAGAAGAAAATGCAACACAATGTCCAACCACTAAACGAAAAGATCACACAGGGGAAATTATTTTATAGTAAGGTGTCAAAAATACAAAATAACAAAAATAAGTATTGTTGAAGCACAGCATAAATACGCTGTTTGTATTATATATAACAGTTTAATAACTAGGACATAAAAACTATTATAAGGCGTATGATGGGTACAAAATCCTTCTTCTTCTTCTTCTTCTTCTTCTTCTTCTTCTTCTCCCACCGGGCGAGTTGGCCGTGCGCGTAGAGGCGCGCGGCTGTGAGCTTGCATCCGGGAGATAGTAGGTTCGAATCCCACTATCGGCAGCCCTGAAGATGGTTTTCCGTGGTTTCCCATTTTCACACCAGGCAAATGCTGGGGCTGTACCTTAATTAAGGCCACGGCCGCTTCCTTCCAACTCCTAGGCCTTTCCTATCCCATCGTCGCCATAAGACCTATCTGTGTCGGTGCGACGTAAAGCCCCCAGCAAAAAAAAATCTTCTTCTTCTTCTTCTTCTTCTTCTTGTTTCAATTATTTCGGGTCTGTACTACGTGAGGATTCGGTCAGTTTTACGACCCGATGCCCTTCCTAGCTCATCCACTACAGGGTCTCTCATATAAAGTAAGACCGTCGAAGCGGCGTTTTTATCTGCCATACGTAAGCTACAGTATGGGAGGCGTGCGCATAGTTCTTGACCTTGCAAGCAGCCTACAAGTGTTCGACCTGGCAAGCATCAGTCGCCAGTCTGAATCTCAGCTCTTAACATGGTGTGACAGTTATCATTGCAATACCTTATTTTCGTGTGCAAAAGTTATGGTCGTGTGAACAGCTATAACTCCCATTATTGGCGTGCAGAAAATCCTAATGATGTTCATGAAGTTCCTTATTATGATAGGAAGATTGGTGTTTGGTGTGTTTTTAGTGCAAGACGAATAATTGGGCCTATTTTTTTTGAGACGACAGTAAATGCAGAGAGGTGCCAACATGACATTTTGACACCTTTCTTCCATCAGTTAACGGAAGAAGAATCGTGTGGGGGGTTTAAATAAGATTTAGCCCCTGCTCATACAGCAGAAGATTCCCTTCTTACAATCCCGGAACTGTTTGCAGACAGAGTGATCAGTACTGGTCTATTTCCCCCTCGTTCTCCAGATCTAACAGTGTGTGATTTTTACTTGTGGGATAAACTGGGAGAAGAGTGCATCAAAGAAACCCTCACACATTGGAGGAACTGAAAGAAAAGATTACGAATGAAATCAGAAACATTTCAGTGGCAGAATTCACTCGCGTAAGCTAGAATGTGGTTACCAGATACAGTGCCTGTATAACCCAGGAAGGACGACACTTCCAGCGTCTTTTATAAGATAAGATTTCATATATGCCTTTGCTGGCAGGACCTAGTGTTTACAGTGCACTATGTCTTCTGGTATGGGCTAAAGCAATTTTGTTACTTTCATTGACCTGTCTCTGTCTTATCCTTGGCTTTGACAATATGAAAGTGACTGAGGTATGAGCGATGCTAGTAATGCCATTCCTTCTGCAGCCAGTCCCTGCTATCAATGGTGTGAAAATGTTGCTCATAGGGTCGGTTGGTGCATGGATTTCAGTGGGCTCGGCAGACTGATATGTAATAGCAACTTCTGGCTCGGTGAGGAAAGCAAGGGGAAACTACCTCACTCCTCATTTCCCTAGTACGCCTCTTCAGTGATGCCTAGGCCATCTATGACAGCTGATGGCAGAGCAGTTGAGGATCCAACCAGCCTTAGGGCTGAAGACTGAACATACATACAAGATTTCATATAAGATTGTATACATGCTTAAAGCAGGACGATCGCGAGCGACATAAGTTCGGCTGAGGTAGACCGTTCGATCTTAGTTTATTTTATTTTTTTTAATTTTTTTAATTTTTTTAATTTTTTTTTTTTTTTTTTTTGCTATTTGCTTTACGTCGCACCGACACAGATATGTCTTATGGCAACAATGGTACAGGAAAGGCATAGGAGTGGGAAGGAAGCGGCCGTGGCCTTAATTAAGGTACAGCCCCAGCATTTGCCTGGTGTTAGAATCGGAAACCATGGAAAAGCATCTTCAGGGCTACCAACAGTGGGGTTCGAACCCATATCTCCCGGATGCAAGCTTACAGTTGCGCGACCCTAACCGCACGGCCAACTCGCCCGGTAAGAGAGATCCTGTATATGGAGGGGTGTGCGATGTGCTGGTTTGTAGCATGATGGGTTGTGTGCATATATAACAATAAAATGCTTATGGCTTGCTAGCCTAGTGCAGCCTTGTAATGCAGACACTCCGATGAGAGTGAGTGACGTGTGCAGTGTGTAGGAAACTGTGTGTTTTGTGGTGGCGTATGGTGTTTGATCATCAGGAATATTGAGTACAACACAAAAACCCAGTCCCACAGCCAAGGGAATTCGCCGTCTAAGATTAAAATCGCTCGATCGTCTCCACGGCCCCGAGAACTTAACGGGAGCCAGGACCCAAAAATCGAATTTTCAATTTTAATCTTTAAAAATCCCTGATTTTTACTGTTTCAAATCCCGTTATCAGCTTTGCCCTCACATCAGTTTTGAAACTCTAAATGCCGAATTTCAAATGTAGCGGTACGCCGTATATAAAGCAAAGGAGTTTGAAAGCAACTATGCTTCTTAAAATTGTTAATGGCTTTTACCTATCTTAAAACTCATGCATAAAATGCTCTTTGCGACAGACTTCTTATCGGATTCACCTGAAATTTTCAGGGAATTTTTCAATATGTACAGGAATTAAAATTAGTTCTGCATTTTATTATCAGTTGAACATTACCCTAATATTTTTACTCCTGAAACAGCACGAAACTTGATTGTTGGGTATTGAATAAATAATGGAAAACTCAAAAACAATATCTCCAACATGTTATACCTGACTGCAAAATTCTTAGTCGTTCTTAACCCTTGTCTAGTCGCACGAAAATGATTACGTTATTAGTCGCGCACGGAGGTAACCTCCGAGGTTAAAAATGCGCGTCATTTTCGTCCTATGAGATGTTGTCTTGGCATGTTCTTTTGCAGTATTCTTCGGTATAATTAAAAGAAACCCTTTTAAGTGCTTGATGGTTATTTTTACACAGTCTGTTTGATCTAAAAGCAGAATACTGTACACCTCAAATATGTCGAATGATCTTATGATATTAAATTCGTGAGACTTGCCATTACCTACGACGATCACATCATATGAAATATGAAATAATATTTTTCAAACGTTTAGAAGAACAAAACAACAAGGTCATCGACCTCCAAAATAAATAATTATGCCCTAAAATATAAGGTAATTTACTTAATCGCACACGGAAGAAACGTCCAGGCGATGTCACTCGTCACAACAATGATCCCACACTCGCACACAGGATGCACGATCGCGCCGAAATGCTGACAGGACGAGCCCAAATAAACAAGGAGAAAGGTATAGGGATAGGGAGACCCACAGTTCAACTGGGAAGTTCAGTACCGTGCAAAATGTAATCGGCCCGGAGGAAATCTCCGTGAGCGACTAAAGGTTAAATACGCGTATATGAGTATTTTGACAAGTCTACCAAATTATAGATCAGAAAAATGAAAACTCTGTCGCAAGGAGCATTTTCCATGCAACATATAAAAATAAAAGTAATTTGTCATTAACACTGCAACCAGTTAACTAACCAACTACATATTTTGCATTGGGCTATGCCATATTAATATGTGCTTGAGTTTTAAATTTGGTTTTGATAACTGGCAAATTTTGGAAGTCGTGGCTCACGTTAAGACTAATCCGAACGAGTTGGCTACGTGCTTCGAGGCGTGTAACTGTTAGTATTATCGGGAGATAGTGGGTTCGAATCCCACTGTCAGAAATCTGAAGATGGTTTTTCGTTGTTTCCCATTGTCATACCAGACAAATGCTGGGACAGTACCTTAATTAATACCACGGCCACTCCTTTCCCGGCTCTACCCCTGCCGTATAGTACTATCATCCCCATAAGACCTGTCTGTGCGACGTAGAACAAATATAAAAAATTACTTGCGTCCAAGACGCTGACGACTAAGTCATGGAGTCAACTCGTGTGTATGTTGAGGGGTGTTTATTAAAACGAACATAAACACTCAGTCCCCAGATGGGTATAAGAATACGTTTGGTATAAAATAGCAGTTATGATATCTACAGCCTGTTTCCAGTATCGAGCAAATCCTGAAATATTGGAATAACCTAAAGAAAACATTATGAATGAAATCAGAAACATTACAGTGTGAGAACTCATTCGCGTCAGCCAGAATATGGTAACCAAATACAATGCCTGTATAACCCAGGAAGGACGACCGGGAAGCCCCCATCTAGCGGCGAGTGTAGGAATTGTGCAGGCTGCCAAAGCCTCTAACATTCCTCTGGGGTAATGGTTAATGACTGATAGATGAAAAGAAATGATATTGGAGAATGTTGCTGGAATGAAAGATAGCAGGGAAAACCGTAGTACTCGGAGACAAACCTGTCCCTCCTCCGCTTTGTCCAGCACAAATCTCACATGGAGTAACCGGGATTTGAACCACGGAACCCAGCGGTGAGAGCTCGGCGCGCTTCCTTCTGAGCCTCGGAGACTCATAGAAGCAGAAGAAGAAGAAGAAGAATATGCATTAATGTTTCATCTGCCTGCTGTCATTTCTTGATGGTTACAGTACTTTTGCACCCATCTCTTGGCACAGGCCAGAGCAAAGTGTTGCTTCCACTGAAGTCCCGGTCTCATCAATGGCTGTGACAATATGGAAGCTGCTGGGGTATGGGAGGTGCTGAGTAATGGCATTCAGAGTACAAACAGTGCATCTGAGTGTTATGAAAGATGTTGCTCATAGGGTCAGTCGTGCTGCAATAGCACTGCCTGGCCCAGTGAGGAAAGCAATAGCAAACTACCTCACTCCTCGTCTTGCCTAGTACGCCTCATTTTGGTACTGCCATTGGTTTTTGCGGTTTTCATATAACTGCATAGCCTTTGGTGGTGCTATTTGAGGATCCAACCAGCCTCTGGGCTGATGACCTGGCAGACAGACATAGAATTCATGAGACATACAGACTGGGTTTGAATGAAGTAATAACCCTCTCCTTAGTTTCTGGTGATCCAAAACTTGGTCCTTGGTCTGTAGGGAGAAGACTTTTAGTTCTTTTAAAATTTTCAATCATTTGTTACTACGGCATCATCATTAATAAAGTAAATACAGGCAAAACCTTGGGGCGACAGAAGTTTAAATTACTAATTGGTCATTTACTGCATGTGGTGTGGAATTGAAAAATTCTCGTCATTTTGGTGGGACGTCAGATAGGATATTGATAGCAGTCAATAGCTGATATCGTGAACGAGTAAGATCGCATAGCCGGATAAAGGCGGACAGTGGTCCACAGTGGCCACGTGCTTGTCCTCTGGGTGCAAATACAAGCCTTCAGCCTCCACACATGCATACTAATGACCGGTGTGTTAGTTTTGGGCTAAAAGCTCTGAGCTGCTGAGAGCTCTGCTCAAGAATGTTTCCTGCTACTAGAGTTTCTTCTGTTCAGCATTTCAATAGGGCAGAAACTTGTGACGTTACGGCCAACTGATGTAGAGTACAGTAGATTATAATTACCTTTCTTGTCTGGACTGGAATATTGATGAAAATGAAAGACACGCACTGAAGTAATATATAAACTTGCTAAAGCAAGAACTAAATTTTATGGAAATGTGTATCCACTCCCATTATATCAAATGACTAGCTGTTGTGTAGCCTCTGTTGATGGGTTAATTTTTTGTAATTTCAGCAGTACTGCTATTTAGCGGAGATGAGTGCCAGCAGAAGAGACGGGACATACCTCAACTAACAACAGACCGTCACCGTAAAGTCATAGTTGATTGGTTTCAGGAACTCAGGACATTGTACACCATCAGATTGTGTTTCTGGCGGCTTGATAATGGTCTAGGATTTTACAACTTCCCCTTTTTTAAATTATGCCATTTTCACCTCATTTTTCGACCGCCTCCATGGCTAAATGGTTAGCGTGCTGGCCTTTGGTCCTGAGGATCCCAGGTTCGATTGCCGGCAGCGTCGGAGATTTTAACCTTCATCGGTTAATTCCATTCGCTCGGGGGTTGGATGTGTGTGTGTGTCGTCTTCAGCAATAGAATTCATCATAGGTAGGGCCCCATCCTCACAGATGCGCAAGTCGCCTATACGGCGTCAGCTCGAAAGACTTGCACCAGGCCTCTTCGAAGGCCACACGCCATTATTATTATTATTATTATTATTATTATTATTATTATTATTATTATTATTATTATTATTATTATTATTATTATTATTATTACTTCATTTTTCGAACGATCGTTCTTTCACGTTTTCTTCTCATTTCAACAGTCACCTTCATTATGTCCGGCTCCATGGCTAAATGGTTAGCGTGCTGGCCTTTGGTCACAGGAGTCCCGGGTTCCCTTCCCGGCAGTGTCGGGGATTTGAACCATAATTGGTTAATTTTGCTGGCACGGGGACTGGGTGTACGTGTCGCATTCATCATCATTTCATACACAGGTTGCCTACAGGCGTAAAATCGAAAGACCTGCATCTGGCGAGCCGAACTTGTCCTCGGACACTCCCGGTACTAAAAGCCATACGCCATTTCATTTTTACCCTCATTATCTTCCTGATCAACAGGATTAGTGACCACGTGGTTTGCAGCTTACAAAATCAATCACGACAATAATCATCACAATCGCCATTTAGTTTGTTTAACAGTGTATATACTTCAAAAGTTGATACACAACTGAATGATACCATGAGGACAATATCAGGCACCATCAAATCGACACCCCTAAAATGGTTACCTGTTTTATCGAACATCCATCCCTCTCACATACGAAGAGAACTGGCTCTTGTAAGAGAATGGCAGAAATGTCGCAGTAATCCTCAACTGCCCTTACATCAGGACTGCAAATCTCAGAAACCGAAGAGATTAAAGTCCAGAAACCCATCATGGAAGTTAGGCGAGAAGCTCCTGGAAACACATTTTGATGCTGATGAGATCTGGCATGATGAATGGACCTCCTCAAATCCTGACCACCTGGGTTTAATCCACCATCGTTGTAGAGCTCCTCCTGGTTTCAATTTACCGAGAAGGGAATGGACATCTATAAACAGAATCAGGACAAACCATGGAAGGTGTCAATTCTGGCTTCACAAGTGGGGAAAATCTGAAGACCCATTCTGCGACTGTGATGATGTGCCTCAGACCATCCAGCACGTTGTTATGGACTGCCCAAAAATAAGATTCAATGGATCTGTTCAAGAATTACATAGTGCCTCTACAGAAGCAGTGGACTGGCTGAAAAGTCTGGACATTAAGTTTTGAATGCTGGCCTGTAAATTACATACTTATTTAAGAAATATATATGTATATGTATTTATAATGTATCCTTGTTTTGCCATACGAAATAATAATAATAATAATAATAATAATAATAATAATAATAATAATAATAATAATAATAATAATAATAATAATAATAATAATACTTACATGTTAGCTACGATCGCCGTTGATGCACTTCGCTCGGGTGCTTTGGAACGTGTGCTTTGGGAACACGTTAAAGTGTAATTTCCTGGAAAATCGTTAGAGTTGCGAAGAAAATCATATGACCCATTTTTAATATAAAACTACTGAGCGAGTTGGTTGTGCACTTAGAGTCACGTAGTAGTGAGTTTGCATTCGGGAGATGGTGGGAACGAATCCCACCGTCTGCAGTTCTGGAAATGGTTTTTCTTGCCTTCCCATTTTCTCACCAGGCAAATGATAGGGCTGTACCTTAATTGAGGCCGCTGCGGCTTCCTTCCCAGTCTTAATTCTTTCCCATCCTTGCAGCGCCGAAAACCTTCGATGTGTTAGTGCGACATTAAAGCACTAGTAAACAAAATCAATATAAAACTGACCTTTAAGTCCATATGCCGTGATAGGACTAACCATTTGCACATTACTTCTTATATCCCTTTGTTGCCTGACGGTACTTTAAAGTACCATCTCATATTTCATGGCTTTGGAATTATTCAGTAAATCCTACCCTTGTATTTTCCTAAGTACCCAATTCTTGAAACAGAGATATTTCATTTTTGACGTTGCTAATTATGAAAAACGCGGGAGATCGTTTTATTCTTAGGAGTGTAGTCATAGTGTTACCACTGAAAACAAATGACATTTTGATTGATTATTTCTTAGCTCCTATTGTTATATTCGACCTGCAAGTGATCTTAGTACGTGTAAGTATGCTTCTGTAATACAATAAAATACTTAAATTGATTAAATTTGCAATTGGTGTGGATATATAGCTAGTAAATAGCGAGGTACTTAGAAGTACCGTCAGGCCATATGGAGGGTTTCATGTTAGTCATATCCAGAACCAAGAGTAATGCTTCACTGGTGCAAAATATTTGGCATTTATGATGTTTTCTTCTATAATTTAAGAATATTTCTACAAATATTAAGACATACCGCAATATGTGTGACAAAGCAGCCAGGTTGACTGATGATGATATAATCGATGAGTCGATGATTTTGTTCAAGGGAAGGAGTAGTATAAGCAGTACAATCCCATGAAACCAATAAAAAGAGGTTATAAACTGTGGTGCATTGCAGATTAGAGGGGGTACATTCTGAAATTTGACATCTATCAAGTGAAGAATCAGGCCCTAGAACAAGAATTCCAGAATTATGGGCTTGGGGAAAGAGTTGTGCTGAGCCTATCAAAGCCATTCTGGGGACAACACAGAAAATTGTACTTTGATAACTATTTTACTTCTCTCCCACTTCTTGAAAAGTTCAAAGAGGAAAAGACTCTAGCATGTGGAACCATTAAAATGACTAGAAAGGGAATCCCACAGAATTTTATGCTTGAAAAAGAAATGAAAACGGGGTGTTCTGACCATAGAATTTCTTCGATGGACATCAGTGTTTTTCTTTGGAAAGACAGTAAAGGTGTGTGCTTAGCATCTAATTTCCATGGAACAGAAGCCACAACCGTTTCTAGGAAACAGAAGGATGGAAGTAATGGTACTGTTGATTGCCCGGTTGTGCAAGACTACAGTGCACACATGGGTGGAGTGGACCATGCTGACAGACTTAGGTTTAGACCGTCGATCGAAAAAATGATGGCATAGATTATTTTGGGGAATGATTGAGATAGCATTTGTCAATGCCTACATCATATACTGCAATATGCATGAAAAAGTCCCTCTAATGGCATTCTGGCGTAATGTGGCCCTAGGACTGTCTGTTTGCGCTAAGAAAGAACAGTGTTCCGTTTTCTATGGTCTGAGGATTTACCAAGAGCGGAAATTCATAGAACAGTCACTGGTCTGTTATTCAGGATCATATGACGCATTTGTTCAATATTGGCATCAGTTACAGCTGCAGGTGAACGCCCAGATCTTTCCTCATCCTTCACGCTAGTGCGACCCCTTTTGAACTGTTCAAACCACTGGTAAACACTTCGCTGTGGCAAAACATTGTCCCCGTATTGTGCTGGAAGTCTTCTCTGGGATCCCTCACTGAGTCCGAGGGAAAAACCAACCCTTGAAGGTAAACAGATTAAGAAAGAACAAAGAAATAATTTATTATATTAAATTAGTACATAGTCAAGTTATTAATAAGTTTCCATTTTATTTTTATTTTCTTCACATTAAAGGGTGCATTATTCGATAGCGTCTGGCTCCATGGCTAAATGATTAGCGTGCTGGGCTTTAGTCACAGGGGTCCCGGGTTCGATTTCCGGCAGTGTCGGAAATTTTAACCATCATTGATTAGTTTCGCTGGAACGGGGGCTGGATGTATGTGTCGTCTTCATCGTCATTTTATCCTCATCGCCACGCGCAGGTCACCTACGGGAGTCAAATCAAAAGACCTGCACTGGTGAGCCGAATATGTCCTCGGACACTCACTGCACTAAAAGCCATAGGGTTACGCCATTTCATTTTTACACACGATAGAAAATTGCAGCTAATAAAATCAATTAAAATTATCCCGATATTCGCCTGGAGATGAAGTGGGAAATCATACTTCTAGGAAAGACGATGATAGCGATTTTGTCACATCTCTATTATATTCTTTTCGTGAGACTATCTTTAAGTCCAGCCCATCCCAGCACTTACACAAGATGTTAAAACTATGTCAGAGCGAGGAAACGAATCCAGGCATAAGGTCCAGAGTCAATACAGAGTGAGTTTCTCTTCCATCGCAAACGCAGGGAGTTGACTAGAGCATTGATAAGGAGGATAGTAAACCAATAAGTATGGTGCAATACACTAGTTACTACTGTTTGTTAATTACAGTTTATCAAAGTTAAAGCGGAACGCTTACGTTGCCTTCGTAAGTCTTCGAGCAACTGCTGTGTCGTTTCTACCTGGACCCACGTAGGCCATTATACACGAGGCGCTCTCAAGAACAGTCATCCCGCAGACTGCAGTACGAAAGGGTCTCGTATACACCCTACTTACTTACTTACTTACTTCATACTTGCGCTTAAATTGAGTGTGTTATGAGTTTTGGTAATAACTGACAGTTACTCTAGCGTCTAGCGCCGTCAAATATAGGCCTGAATGCACAATTGCTTTCTGACAGCATGCAATTATAATACAAAAACGGTAGTGAACTGGGCTATACATATTGGCTTAGTTGTCTTTATTATCACTCCGGAATGACCTACTTTGTTTCTTCAATAGTTGTAGACTCGCTATTTCAACCGTGTCCTATCTTGAGCTTTATTATTTTTTTATATTTTTTTTGCTTTACGTCGCATCGACACAGTCTGGTCTTACGGCGACGATGGGACAGGAAAGGCCTAGGAATGGGAAGGAAACGGCCGTGGCCTTAATTAAAGTACAGTCCCAGCATTTGCCTGGTGTGAAAATGGGAAACCACGGAAAACCATCTTCAGGGCTGCCGACAGATGGATTCGAACCCACTATCTCCGAAATGCAAGCTCACAGCTGCGCGCCCCTAGCAGCATGGCCAACTCGCCCGGTATCTTGAGCTTTGACACTTGCCCAGTACTCCCGCAACATTCTTCGGTGAGCTTCCATTCGTTTTTCGGTCGACGTCTTGCCTATCTTCATTTTAGGTTTTGTTTAAAAAAACTCTGTAGACCTTCAAGTTTATTCTTTAAAGGGTCACGTTGCAAGATGTCATCACGTAAGAGCCTCAATTTTTGTAAATAATTTCCCACCTGGGTGAATCAGACCCCTTAGGTTTTCTTATTCAGAAAATAGACAAAGATTCGAGTGGACAATCTTTCTGGTTCCATTCGTGATAAGCGATCATAGAAAGAAATCGTTCTTTCCCTAGAAGTGTCTGTTATTTTCTCCATATACAGATATAGTTCATGGTTGTGCCTTCTCCAATATTCTTCATTTCCCTTTACTGTGCCCAAGATCGTTCTTATATTCTTCCCTTCTTTGGCCTCTAGTTTTTCTACCAGACCATTTTTATTCATTGAAAGGCATTCTGGTGCGTACAGAGCTTCAGGTGGAATTAGTGTATAGTAATGTCTAAGCTTGGATTTGAAGGATATTGATCGTCTGTCATAAACATCTGTGGAGAGGTGGTAGGCCATTTTAATGTTGTTGATTCTTTATTTGAATGCCTCCTTCTCAGAAATAATAGGTTCTATCCACTAGCCTACGTTTTTAAAATTATCTGTCCGTTTTGTTTTGCCCTGATTGACCTGTAGATTCCTGAGAGCTGCCTTGATGGATGGATTTGTAAGTTACGTGACTTACTCTGAAATCCTCCTCAGCCTGTCTTTCAATATCTGCATTTCGTTTCAATTGACGACGAGAATTTCTCTTAGGTAATAAAATACATGAACATGAATTTATTTCCCCAACTTTAGTTTGAATTATTTTTCTGGGGTCGACTTACCATTACTCGTCTTTGCTTTTATTGTATTGTTCAACTTCACACGAGCTCTATTCATCATTCATTCGTGCACGCCATGAACAATAATTGGAGTACGTTCAGAGTAAAGGTGCTTTATTTTTGTGATGTAGGCCTACTGCACACTCTCATATGGCAATTTAAGCCTTCCATGACCTACAAATGAACTGATAACACTTTTTGAAAATTATTGTGCCTGCAGACTTGTATTGTGAACAGAACAAGTATTCTGAATATCGTGCGAACTAATAGAGATTGAGAAATCACCTTCCTCCTTCAAGTCGATATAATGTGACAGTAGGAGTGTCTAAAGAGTATTGTGAGCAACGTTTGTCCTCACCTACCGCGGAGTTGAGCATTAATTCCCTCGCTGGGGATTTGGGGCACTGCCAATTATACTACAAAATCTCCATGTTCTTTTGTGTTCTTCATTTGAATAATAATGATGGACATTGTCTTCTCGTCGAGGCCAGCCGCCTGCTCATCTGGACCTCAATCCTAGCAAGCACCGTGTGCCAATTTTTTAACAAGATAACATCTATCCATTTGTCGTTGTAATATTGGTGAACTGTACAATGAAGTAACCTATTATTTATTACAGACATTTTTAATGTTCTAGCTTACCTTTAAGTGTCTCATACCAATTTCAAAATTTCGCCATTAGTAAGAATGGATGAAGTGGAAGTTTATTATCAGGGTATTCTGTAACAAATAAATTGAAAGGAAAGATCTTAGTGATAAGACCCGCAATAATGTATATTGCAAAGCTGGCCAGACACAATCAGCAAATGTATACTGACGAAATGTGTATGCTGCGTTGGTCAATGGATGTGACCATCAAAGATCTGATTAAGAACGAACATGTATGATAGTCAATGGGCGTCACTGATATCATCGAGAAAATGGATATCGACCAACTACAATAGTATGATCATGTCGAACGAAGAAATGAAAACCATCTGGTTCATCGGATCTTGAGAATTGAACACCCGCCAGCTCCTAACGAAAGACAAGAACTACGAAGAAAAGAACTGCTCAAGAATCAAAATATTCCATAAGAGCTGATACACGAACAAGAAACCATTGCAGAAACACGCAATAGTAAATACATCTCTCCACATACGGTTGGCGTCGGGAGAGGCTTGTATACCGCACCGCTAGATGTCATCACCATCGCTGTTCGCACTCCACTCAATGCGCTTGACATAAAGATGTCTGGTATTGCCGTAATCAAGTAAATGATGCAAAACTAGGCCAAGTCCATTCAAAGTGCCTAATCCAGGTACTGGGATGAGGTCAGAAAGAAGAAAGGAGAGAACTTGTTAAGTATTCCGCCGGCGGGGGGGAGGGGGGGGGGCTGGATGGATCCTCAAACGAATACTGCTTTTCATTTTTAAGACAGCGAAAGGCACGGCTAGTATAATTCTAGTTTGGAGGTTTATGAAGGAGGTATTGCATATTTTACAATTTAATGAATTATTTTTATTGTGGAATTGTTTTAACAAACATTCCCAATGAGTGGAAACGCATTGTTCACAAATGTAGCCGGACTTGCCATACCGTACCGCTGCCGTCGTTTTTAACACTCCACTCAATGCGCTTCACATTGAGCTCTCCGGTAACGTCATAGTCAACTATTTGGTGTAATGCGACTGAGTATTTGGATGTTGTTTGAAACACTAAAAAAAAATGATTTTCAAGTAGATCACCAAATTTTCAAATGACGTGATTTTACGAAAAAAAAGCTGAAATATTGATATTAAGAAGGCCAGCTTTCAACTGCAACTTAAAAATATGTATTTTACTCACAAATATGTTTTCATTACTTTTGGCGCCAAGTGCAAATTAAACCGCTTGTTGAATGATTTTTTCGCGAAAAAAGTAGTAGGAGAATATTTTCTGAGTCACTCGAAAAAGAAGGAGTTTATTCCCTATTTGACCAAGGAAAAACGTAAAGGACATTATTTATGAAGATCTGTGAATAATAGATTAATTAAGCACATTCGAAACGGTTTTTTGAAATTTTTTGCTTATTTTCCACTGTGATAATTTTAATCTATTAAGATGGTACGAAAGTTGTTATTTGTTCCTTTGATTTCATTCTCAAAATTAAACCCAGAGACAATAATATAATGCTTATACATTTGGAACTGTGCACCTTCTACTGATAAGTATTTACTTACCGGTGGAATGTCGTTGTTGAATAAGTTTAGTAAATATATGATATGTACTAAGTACACTACAAAATTTATAAATACTATATTCGTCTACAGTGTATCACTTCGACGTCGGGAAAGCATGATGCTATCAATAACGATAAAAAATAAATTTCGTGTGGCTATTTCTAGCCGAGTGCAGCCCTTGTAAGGCAGACCCTCCGATGAGGGGGGGCGGCATCTGCCATGTGTAGGTAACTGCGTGTTATTGTGGTGGAGGATAGTGTTATGTGTGGTGTGTGAGTTGCAGGGATGTTGGGGACAGCACAAACACCCAGCCCCCGGGCCATTGGAATTAACCAATGAAGGTTAAAATCCCCGACCCGGCCGGGAATCGAACCCGGGACCCTCTGAACTGAAGGCCAGTACGCTGACTATTCAGCCAACGAGTCGGACACCAATAACGATGAAAGTGCCACACAACGTATAGTTCGCATGGGAAATATTGGCTGCTAATCGGAAAAACTGTCCGATGGGATTAATCAAAGTAGACTGTTAACTTGGACCATGAACAGCAAATGAATAACGAATCACCACATTGATCATGTAAGTTCACTCCATCTAAGCACCTTTTTTGGATCAGTGGCAAAGTGTCAGCTAAAATCCCAAGCTTACGAGCTCAAACCTAGCCGAGACAATTGGATTCCTAAAGTGCGGAAGGACGTATATTCGACACCACATGTCGTACGATTTTACATGTAAAAGATCTCTGGTGACACATTTGATTTGTACCCTATAAAATTAATTATAATTCAATCATAGATAGCTCAACAGAGATCAGTTTTCTACCAGATGGTAGAGTAAAGCAAAACGTCCGTACTGACACCCAGAAAGCCTAGATGGCGTCAAACTGAAATGCCTAGATACGACAACTGGGGTCATATATTATTATTATTATTATTATTATTATTATTATTATTATTATTATTATTATTATCGTCGTCATCATCATCATCATAATCATCTGCATGTCTCCAACAAAATCAAAAGTGATTTCTATTCGGAGGTTTCAAAACTACAAACACAAAGTTCAGCTTGTCTCCACAAGATTTCGGTATTTCGATGTGTAAAGTGCTGCCTAACTCTAGGGAGAGGTCCTCTTCATGTCACAAAAATAATAAAGAAAGGAGACAAACCAGATATCTCAAAGTTATTAATATTAACGATTTGCTTTACGTTACACCGACTCAGGTAGGTCTTATGGTGATGATGGGATAGGAAATGCCTAGGAGTGGGAAGAAAACGACCGTGGCGTTAATTAAGGTACAGCCCCAGCATTTGCCTGGTGTGGAAATGGGAAACCACGGAAAACCATCTTCAGTATTGCCGACAGTGGGGCTCGAACCCACCATCTCTGCATGCAAGCTCACAGCTGCGCGGCCCTAACCGCACGGCCAGCTCGCCCGGTATATCTCAAAGTACCAGGATCAAAGAAATAAGGTTAAGTGGAAATAAACACAAATGTAAAAGTTTCGGTAAGAAAACTAAAGAAATCCCTACCACGAAAGAAAGCACACCGGAGTGCAGTCTGTATGGGCATACACGCCCCATATTTTCAAGTTCCTACATTTGGGTAACGAGATTAGTACATTAATACACTAACAAGGGGATTTGATTGTCATTCATGCAATTACCTTAAACAGACAAAATAAGGGAAGACTCAGCATAATTAATCCTAACTCAGTATTTCCACCAGAAAGTACAGTAGCTAATCTCATGCTGAACGAGTGGCCAACCAGAAATTTTAGTCAAGAAAGGCAAATATACATTTATAAAAGACCGTAGAAATCATAGCATATCGCAAAAGCATATACAAAGTGATGACATCATACTAGGGCATAACTGCCTAATTAAACTGAGATTAAGTCCAGCCTAAACTACGACTGTGGAAAGGAAAGCTTAAATTCAAATATTCAGAAGAAGGATGAATTTAGAAAAATCTCGCGTATAAAATGGTGTAGGGGATTCCGAGGGAAACACATTCGAACATCTCCGTGACATTAGAAAAATACAACCAAGGAAGAATACCTAAGTTAGCCCCGCATGGCGATAGAGAGAAAGGGCGTAGATGCACAAATATTTAACCTAGTACTCGCTCGAGTACTGATTATATCTACATTATTTAAGAGTAAAACAGCAATAAAACTCCCGAAGGCTAAATTGTACACGTTAACTTCACAGTAAATAAAAGGTATCTCCCTCAACGAGGAGGGATAGACTAGAGGTAGCCGATTTCAAACAGTCATTTCCTACCTTCTTCGCCCAAAAGCCATTCCCAGGAGCACTTGCCTCGCTCGACGATCGAATACCAATCACTCACGTTGCTGTAACCAGCGAGGCCTAGTGATCGGTCGGTGTAAATACCACCCATATTATTATTATTATTATTATTATTATTATTATTATTATTATTATTATTATTATTATTACCAATATAGGACATTACATTTCTCCTTACATTTTTTAGCCCGACACTAGGTGCCACAGAAATAAGGAGCAAGAGTTGTTGCTTATATTCAGGGGGAGACGAAATAGCCTGTCACAAATTTTAGGCCTGCTAATTACAATATTATTTTCCGGAATAACATTTACTATTGAGAACTATGTTTTTATTGTTTTTAAAATATAAGAATAGGTGATCCATGAAAATAATTGGAACAATATAATAATTTCCTGTGGCTATTTCTAGCCGAGCGCAGCCCTTGAAAGGCAGACCCTCCGATGAGGGTGGGCGGCATCTGCCATGTGTAGGTAACTCTGTGTTATTGTGGTGGAGGATAGTGTTATGTGTGATGTGTGAGTTTCAGGGATGTTTGGGACAGCACACGCGCCCAGTCCCCGGGCCAACCATTTAATGTTAAATTCTTCGACCCGGCTGGGAATCGAACCCGGGTCCCTCTGGGCCAAAAGCCAGCACGCTAACCATTTATCTATGGAGCCGGACTAATGGGAACATAAGAGGTGACACTTCCTATAAAGAGGTTAGGGGACGCTGCTATAGATCATCTTCCTATTCAGAAGTATCACCTAAAAATAAATTTTGCTATGCTCTCCTATGGACAGGGTTTTCCTTCTTTTTCTACCATTTTTCCCTTCTCCATAGTGGGATAGTGGGTGCGAATTGTCTCGCATTTGTGGACTTTGCGCTGTTTTACGTTTGGTCCCTACGCTGACACCAACCGTAAGTGGAGAGATGTATTCGTTTTTCTGTGCTTTTTGGTAGTGTGGTATGTTGTGTATGTTTTTTCTTTTTTTGCTACTTGCTTTACGTCGCACCGACACAGATAGGTCTTGTGGCGACGATGGGACAGGACGGGGCTAGGAGTGGGAAGGAAGCATCCGTGGCCTTAATTAAGGTACAGCCCCAGCATTTGCCTGGTGTGAAAATGGGAAACCACGGAAAACCATGTTGTGTATGAATGGAGATGTATGTGTTACTATGAACTAAAGTACTCAGTCCGTGAGACTGAGGAATTAACCAGACGCCGCTAAACTCCTCCACCCACCCTGAAATAGAAACCACGAAGGACTCTCTGAACCAAAGGTTTCAATGTTGATCATTCAGCCAATCAGCCGGATTAGGCAGTCCTTTTGCAGCGAATATTTTAGATGTTTTGAGGAGCTTTCAGCGATATTAACAACATCGTGCTTCCCCGACCTCGAAGACGGATATGATTCCTTGTCACGCGTTGATCTTCCTCTTCCTCTTTAATTCTATATTCCCAGGACTTGCGTAATCAATAATTGTCACATCCCAGGAAAGGTCGGGTGATTTTTATCAGTCTTTGTAGGACTGTTTAATGCACCTCTGCTCAACAAACAGTGCTGTGCCCGATATACACTGTCGGAAAATGAAATCTCAACATCAAGTACGAATTGAGCTAGGTAAACGCAGTTCGGGAGGTGTATTTGCACACCTGAAAGATAACGCCTTTTCAAATGATCTCCCTAGTCAACGAAGAGGGGTGCTAGTAGCGCCACTATGACCTTGCAAAGCAAAATTGCTTTAAATACGCACTGTACACGTTGGTGTTGACATTTCAACGCCTTTAAGGAGACGAAGAAGACAATATCAGCAGCTTACTGAGTTTGAACGAGGTTGTGTAATAGGGCTACGAGAAGATGGATGTCTTTCCACGATATTGCAGAAAAACTTGACAAGGGTGTATCCACAGAGTATCGGTGCTGGCAACAATGGTCACGGCAAGGAACTATCTACAGAAGTCCGGGGTCCGGCCGTTATGGTCACTACGGAGAGGGAAGACCGCGGTATTCTTCGCTTGATTGTGGTGATTTGCATTGTATTTGCAGTGCTTCAGTTGGCACTAGAGCGACACCGTGAACTGTAACAAATCGATTACTTGAGGGATCACTCCGAGCCAGACGTCCTGTAGCGTTCATGTCAATAACTCCGAATCAATGCCATCTGCGATTTCAGTGGTGTCAAGCTAGAGCTCATTGGAAGGCGTAGTGGAGATCTGTTGTGTTCTCAGATGAGAGCAGTTTCTGATTTGGTGACAGTGATGGCCGTAGGTAGGTAAGGTGAGTACCGGGAGCCAAGCTGTCTGCGGCGTCAACAAACTGGACCTACCCAGGAGTTACGGTCTGGAGAGCGACTTTCTTTGGCAGCAAGAACAGTCTCGTCGTTATCCCAAGAATCTTGACAGCGGATTTGTACGTCAGACGAGTGACTGAACCACTTGTGCTGCCATTCATTCGCAGTATTCAAGGGAGTGTTTTCTAACAGGAAAACACTCCTCATACCGCTGCTGTCACCCTAAAGTGCTCAGCAGAGTGTCAACCAGTTGCTTTGGCCTGCCCATTCGCCCATTGAGCACGTATGGGACATTATGGGACGACAAAGCCAGCGCCATGCAATACCAGCCTTAACCGCCGCCGATTTACTGACCAAGTGTAACAGACGTGGAACTCCATCCCGAAAAATGACATACGCCACCTGTACGACACAGCGCATGCACGGTTGCATGCTTACATTCAAAATCGTAACGACTACAGCGGTTATTAATGTACCACCATGTCACTCGTCTCCTCGCGCATGCTTGAACCTGGAAACTTTAATCAGATAAATATGTTACCTAGGCAATTGTTTTCCTCTAAACTGATGTTTCCTCATTGTTAGAATTTCATTTTCCGCCAGTGTACTAATAAACTCGTGTCCTCATCCCTAGGTGGTCCAGATTTTTTCAGGCACACACCCAACGGAGGTGAGATGTATATACCCTTTTAACCACATATCCGCCCTCCTGCATTCTTAAATCTCTTGCAGCGCCGGGAATGGAATCCGTACCTCCGAGGACGGCAGATAATAGCGCTGATCGTTACACTACGATGGCTAACCTTAAACGTTTCAAGGTGATATTCTCACCATGTGGTCTCTGTCGAGGGAAATAACTGAGGAAATTTTTCTTACCCGATGTTGGCTGTCCGAGAAATTTCAATGGGGTACTATACGAGTACTCGCCTTCCCACTATTGAGCATGTGGAAGTATCATGTGGAGTAACTTTAGGAGTTGAGGTTGTCCGAGACGTTCATGCTATTAGTTCTGGTGGTCAAGGAAGATCGAACGAAAGGACAATTCGGTGAGTCCCTCTCGTCTCAGCCCTCCCTCTAATTGAAAATGTTTAACTCTTCAGGTTAAGTTCTTTTGATGTAATATATTTTAATGATGACATTTTGAAATGCTGTATTCCTATCGATGTGGCCGATTAGACTTCGAAATGGGACAAATAACTTGGGGCCGACACATGATGTTTTAAGCAATTTTTTGGTAGGATGTTTTCACGTTTGTAATACTGTTTTATGAGGATGGTTCGAGAGTATTGCGCTGGGAATCCTCTCCTTGTTTGACAATTGCTTTCCCAAATGGATATATGTGGTGTTTCGGTTTCCATAAATGTTTCTTCCTGTATAATAAAATGGCGTATCGCTTTTAGTGCCGGGAGTGCCCGAGGACAAGTTCGGCTCGCCAGATACAGGTCTTCTGACTTGATTCCCGTAGGCGACCTGCGCGTCGTGATGAGGATGAAATGATGATGAAGACGACTTATACACCCAGCCCCTGTGCGAGCGAAATTAACCAATTATGGTTGACATTTCCGAACCTGCCGGGAATCGAACCCGGGACCCCTGTCACTAAAGGCCAGCACACTAACCATTTAGCAATCGAGCCGGACTATTTTCCTATTGCACGGTAATATGGGGTTAGTCCCTGTATCATTGGGCAGTAATGCCCCGGTAGGATGTATTCTGTACTATGTACTATGTATTCTCTATGTATTCTCTTGGTATCCTTTGACTTTTGTTTGATGGCAATCTTTTCTAAATCATTGCCGCCTTGTGTTTGAAAGTCTATTTCTACTCAGTCCCATTTAGTATGGGGTTAGACCGAGCGAGTGGTTGCGCGGTTCGTGTCACGTAGCTATCAGCTTGCATTCGGGAGACAGTGGATTCAAGCCCCACTGTAGAAAGCCCTGAATGGTTTTCCACATTTTCACTCCAGGAAAATGCTGGGACTGTAGCTTAATTAAGGCCATGGTCGCTTCCTTTCCACTCCTAGCCCTTTTCTATTCCATCATTACCATAACATTAATCTGTGTCAGTACGACGTAAAGCAAATAGTTTTTTTTTTTTTTAAGTATGGGGTTATCCCTTGTATTGTTGGGTAGCTATATCCCCGTTGAAATTATCGATATGTGTATCTAGATAAGTATCTAGATAAGTATTTATTCGTATTTTACCTCCACAAATCCTCTTCTTCTTGATTTATAGTGACACACATTTTCCAATAGTGTGTTTGTCTTTCATTAATACGACACTAGCCCCCGCATAACAGGGCAAGTACGCCCCTGATAGGCTCACATTGATTTTTCTGTGCATTTCTCTCTCGATTTTCCTTTCCCTTTGCTTGGAGAGTGGGCCTCTGTAAATTTACTTATTCTTGCAGTGTATGTTTTTTATTGGTCAGTCAATGGTGTGAGAATAGCCTCTGTATAGTTAGGAATTTTCTCTCCTCAAGAAGGTTTTGACCGGGCGAGTTGGCCGTGCGCGTAGAGGCGCGCGGCTGTGAGCTTGCATCCGGGAGATAGTAGGTTCGAATCCCACTATCGGCAGCCCTGAAGATGGTTTTCCGTGGTTTCCCATTTTCACACCAGGCAAATGCTGGGGCTGTACCTTAATTAAGGCCACGGCCGCTTCCTTCCAACTCCTAGGCCTTTCCTATCCCATCGTCGCCATAAGACCTATCTGTGTCGGTGCGACGTAAAGCTCCTAGCAAAAAAAAAAAGAAGGTTTTGCTTTCAAATGTGACTAACGTGTGTAAATGGTTGTCTTTCGTTGAGGAAATTATGTTCGTCCCTTTAAGGTATTGTACTTCCTGACGGTTATTACGTTTAATTGATTTTTATTGATCTGCATTTTAATTATTTTGTTTTTGAAGAACTGTTGAATATACTTTGAAGAAGATCTGTCATATTTTGTGTCTGTTTGAACTGACCTTAATTTTGAAACAAATTGAAAAGTTAAAATGCCTGTTAATATTTAACTTATTACCTGAAGTACCTCGTCCAGAACCGATCCTTACGTCTTCTTTCCTGCTACAATTACAAATATGGGAAACCTTTACCTTCCATTTCCCCTGTACGTGGGGGCATAAAATACACCCACGTTGTGCCTGGCCTGCTTGTCGTAAAAGCCGACTAAATAATTATATCTGAAATTAGTCCTAGAATGTTCAGTTGTTGAGCTACTCAAATGTCTTTATTCTTTATTTTGTTGTTGATCATTTGACAAGGAAACAAGGTTAATAGATAGGTACTGAATGAAAAAATTCTACAGTAATTTACATAAACAAAGAAAAATAGTACAACAGTAATATATGTGTCGATATGTGCCATTTTTGTAGAAAAGGTAAAATATTCACAAAAAGAAATAAAGTAAATTCGTGTCCTCATCCCGAGGTGGTGCAACTTATTTCAGGCACACCCCCAATATAGGTGGGTTACATGTACCATTCCAACCAGATACCAGCCCTCCTGCCATTCTTAAATTTCTGGCAGAACCGGGAATCGATCCCGGGACCCCGAGTACGTCAGCTAATAACACTAACCGCTACGATACGAAGGTTGTAACGGTTCAAATCCCGTTACAAGGTGATATCTGTATTTTTATTATTTTATTATTATTATTATTATTATTATTATTATTATTATTATTATGTCAGTATTATTATTATTTTATCTGTGATATTGTTACTATTATTGTAATTATCAGTCTTATTTAATTCGATTTTGCAATTGCCTGTTGCTTGCAAGATTGTACTTAGATGTATGCATATATACGTATGTGTAAAATAACACTCAATACCTGTACAGTGAGAATTGTTGTATATATCAGAGATTGGGTGTGACGTTGGGACATTGTGCAAGATTAGTGGCGATTCTGCCAAGTCATCGCCGCTTCATGGTTATGTCATCGTATTTATTTAGCAATGCGCGCACGGACTCAGTCGCCTCCGGGCTATTTCACCACTGTATGTAATATCTGTCGCGTAGGTGGGAGTATGTCATTGTTATTTCTGGAGATTACGTAGTTGTGTCAACCAACGTCTATATAAGGTGGGTGCATATTGTAGCGTCAGTCATTAGTTATACGGATGCAGTACAGTGAAGTAGTCTACTAGATCAAGAGGCCTTAGTTGGTCAGTCAACCAGTGAGAACGAGAGATGGTGAAGACTCAGTGAGCCATTATTGGTCATTGAGAGAGTGAGACCAAATAGTTGGCCCGTCACTTAGTTGAAGACACGGACGCAAGGCTTACCATGAAGTCAGAGAGGGCAACCCTGGACCTGCCAAGAGGTCATACCATATTGACTTACAAAGAAGTCGGATGATATGGAGAAGAAGCAGTCGCAAGGATGTATCACCACGTTAGGCGTGACACATCTACAGTAAACACCAGACCAATGGATTACGTCGTAATTACACTCAAAGTGTTGAAGGTACAGTCAAGTGAATCAGTGAGGGAAATATTTCGTATAAATTGTTAAATGTCCGGTCAAGAAGAATTCAAATTCATGCCTAGTTTCTTTCAGTTGCTATGTCATAATTTCATATTCTCATCTGTTTTATCGCAACAAGACTCACTATTTTTTGATATATTATTTAAGGAATATATATTGTTCTATCAAACGAATTCAGAGTTTCATTTCATTGACAGTAAAATATCTTAACCTCAAAATTAATGGGGAAACCGAACGCCAATCTCCTTTTCCCAGAACTTATATGGTATGTTGTCAAAAGTAAGCTTATTACCCCACACCCTAGAGATAGTCAAGAGTCTCATTCTATTATTGCTGTACTGAGTGACAGCTGGCGCCCTTCAAATAACGTATGTGTAAGTAAGCAGGTAACAAGTAAATGTGAGTACAAGGTTCGACGAGTGTGTATTTTATATAATGAATATTAATTTTCATAATTTCCATTATAAATGCAAATATTCAGATTTTTCAAAATAAAATCAGTTTTATATGTTTCAAAAGTCAGTAAGAGCGCTAGGAACATCACAAGGTGGACATTCAAAATGAAGTAAACATCACAATAAAAAAAACTCAACAAATTTCACTAATCATAAATTTACATTCAGAGACTGAAGCCACTCCAGTGCAGAATGTGTAGCGTTTATAAACATCAAAAGTTCCGTGATTTTTCTTAAGGGGCATTCTTGGACAGTTTAATCTACAGTCAGGTCATATTACCCGTAGTCACATCCTGGATAGATTTCTGCAACACAGCATTGGACGTGCCGTGTCACGTCCTTCTCCAGCCCTTTTTCCTCAAGCCAGATTCTTGTAGAGTAGGGTCTGGTATGTTATGATGATTTATGGTGTTTCCACATCTCGTGCCATTCCTTCTTCTTAGTGAAATTTTCATTTCTACGATTGAACTAGATTGGGTTCCGGGATTTGATTCAATTCTGGGAAGAATCATTTACAACCTCGTGGATTGGAAGATCCTGTGGGAAATTAGGGTAGTGTAATTTTCTCCATTCCCGTATAGTTGCTTCCAGTCGCATATTGGTATTGGTGTGAAGCTAGGGGAACGCCAATATTTCCTTATAGGGGTACCGTGTTACCATACGGGGCAGAGTATTCCGTTGCACGGTGCACCAGCGTTAAAGCTGCAGTGCGAGGAGTACATGAATCAACTCCCAATGGGTGGCTTCTCAAAGAATGCCAAAGCACTGGAATGTCAAGGGACATCATTCTGTTGGAGGGGATTAAATTAAGGTAGGATGTTGACAAACAAATAAATACACACAGATTTTCACAAAGAATCATTTATTCAAAATAATTATATATTAATATGATATTCTCAAATGCAATATTCGAAGCTCGGCAAAGAGGATTTTCAGTAGTTAATGGTAAGTGTATACAGAAGATAACGTTGAGCAAATGTGAAGAAACGCATTTTTTTTCTTACCAAGAAATGGCTGTTTATCATTCACCCATATGTCACAGACAACGATATAAGTACATACACACCGCCATTATTACAGTATAGTAGCCGTTTTCTTTACCAATAAGACGATAATATGTCGATAAAATACGTACAAGATAATATATATGTATATATAAACTCCATAACATCATATTTTAAAATATAAACATTCAAAAAACAACTTCTGAGGCATCGATGGAAACACTATTTAACAAATATCTCAGAGAGGCTTTCCTAGTTACAATATCTAATCAGTTGGTACCTGAAAAAAAAGTCTGAACATGATAGGGCCTATTTACATTCACATTTCACATTTTTTTAAAACAAGGATACTCAAGCAGGGATAGCAGACGTGTCCACAGCTATATTTCAAATACTTCATGATTTCATTAGTTATTTTCAAATTGTACATTGAGATAATGCGACCAGTCCGGGGTGCAAGACCAACAGGTAGTACGTTTCGTGTAGCAAGTTCAGTTGCAATTCTTGAATCAGAATATTGTTTTATCCGGCTCCTTGGCTGAACAGTCAGTATGCTGGATTTCGGTTCATCATGTCACGGGTTCCATTCCCGGCTGGGTCGTATTGGAATTTTAACTATGTGTAGTTAATTTCTCTGACTCGGAGACTTGGTTATAGTGTTTGTATCAGTACACTCCTCTTCATATACTGCATACCAAACTACCAACCACATAAATAGGGTTGTCGTCAAGAAGGGTATCCGACAGTGAAACTGGGCCGAATCCACAGCGCTTTTCATCTGTGGTAAATGTGACAAAATACTAGCAGTAAGAATCAGAAAAGCAATCCAAAATGGTGTCATTAAATAAGGGACTATATTATATTCATGTTGGCTTCTGTCAAATATAAAAACCAAAACCAAACCCCACGGCACTTAACGCCCTTGAAAGGGCCTTGGCCTGCCCAGCGACCGCTGCTCAGCCTGAAGGCCTGCAGATTAAGAGGGGTCGTGTGGTCAGCACGACGCATCCTCTCGGCCGTTATTCTGGGCTTTCGAGACCTAGGGCCGCCATCTCACCGTCAGGCAGCTCCTCAATTCTAATCACGTAGGCTGAGTTGACCTCGAACCAGCCGTCAGGTCGAGAGAAAAATCCCTGACCTGGCCGGGAATCGAACCCGGGGCCTCCGGGCGAGAGGCAAGCATGCTACCCCTACACCACGGGGCCGGCTTCTGTCAAATATAGTCTATAAATATGTAACATAAATAGATTTTGAAATGTATTTCAACATGCAATAAATGTTTTTAAGAAAACCTAGGTCTCATAGGAGCACTAACTCTTACCTCAGGTTGCTAACTTTCCGTTATTTAGCTAGGAAATATGGTGTGATTGAGGAATCAATATCACATATATCTACCAGTGATTTATATTTATAGGTTTTAAAACATGTCTCCTCTAGCGGTAAAATTAGATTTTCGACAGCATTTTAAATCATAATTGTATTCCTCGAGAGATAAACTTCCAATCATTTTCGAACAGAAACGCTATATTTTTGCAAACTAAAACATTGTTTTATTATTTCTTTATTTATTTATTGCCGAAATGACTGCCTCTGTGGCTTAGGCGGCAGCGCACCGTCCTCTAACCGCTGGGTTCCGTAGTCCAAATCCCGGTCACTCCATGTGAGATTTGTGCTCGACAAAGCGGAGGCAGGACAGGTTTTTTTCTGGGTACTCCGGTTTTCCATGGCATCTTTCATTCCAACAACACACTCTGATATAATTTAATTTGTCTGTCATTACTTATTGCCCCCAGAGGAATGCGACAGGCTTCGGCAGTTGCCATAATTCCTATCCTCGCCGCTAAATAGGGCTTCAATCATTTCATTCCTCACCTATTCGAGTGACTGGAAACAGGCTGTGGATTTTCATTAAAGAATTAATTCGTCCGTTATGGTGACCTGAAGCCTACTCTCAAGTTTGAGAACCGCGTAACTTGAGGACTTTCTTCACCTAAGTGAAACAAATGTTTCACTATCCAAAACATCATATAGATGACAAAATCTAACCATTGTCACATTTTCCTCTTTATTGCAGACATAATATAGGTAATTACTAGCGATGGAGTGAATTTTTTTTAAGCATGTTGCTCTGTTTCATATGAAATAAAAACAAAAATGTAACACACCTCATAGTACAAATTGCTAAATAATATATCGGAGAAAATTCTCTGCGATCTCTCTCTCTCAAATCTTCAGAGATTTCCTTGCAAAGCAAGCAAAGCGAAGTCCGTACAGGCCATGAAGGCCCTTGGAGTGGTGAGACTTGCACTATCCGTAACGTGGGCACTTTATGGGGTAGAGTGGTTAGCTCTACGCCCGGCCGCCTTTTGCCCCAGGAATTAACCTGGTACTCATTTTTGGTGTAGGCTGAGTGAACCTCATGGCCATGTGCACCTCCAGAAGTGGAAATCTTGTTTCTTAAATTTTACGACTTCCTGGCGGAGATTCGAACCCACGTCCTTCCGGGAACGCCTTTACTGCCTCGGGCAGGCAGCCCCTAGAAATTTCCTTGAATATAAATTATTTATTTTGAAGAATGTCCAAGTAAACGTACCATTTTTAAAATATTATGATAATAATAATAATAACGTGTAGCCTCCGACGAGGTTAGGTGCAGGTCTTCCGAGTAACACGTATAAGTGACCTGCGCGTCTGTGATTATGAGGCCCTAAGATGAATTCTAATGCTGAAGAAGGTACAAACACCTAGCCCCCGAGCCTGCGGAACTACTAATGAGAGTTAGAAGCCCCAACCCAGCCGGGAATTGAACCCGGGATCTCTTGGCTCAAAAGCCAGCATCCTAGCCACTTATCCACGTAGCCGAACAAAATGATGATTGATATGGTTGCTTTTAGACACACAGAAAATGTAAATATTTTATTTTAATGGTATCAGATTTTCTTTTTTTTTTTTTTTTTTTTTTTTTGCTAGTTAATTTACGTCGCACCGACACAGACAGGTCTTATGGCGACGACGGGACAGGGAAGGGCTAGGAGTGGGAAGGAAGCGGCCGTGGCCTTAATTAAGGTACAGCCCAAGCATTTGCCTGGTGTGAAAATGGGAAACCACGGAAAACCATTTTCAGGGCTGCTGACAGTGGGGTTCGAACCTACTATCTCCCGAATACTGGATACTGGCCGCACTTAAGCGACTGCAGCTATCGAGCTCCGTGATATTATTGTTCGGAGGACATAAATAAGGAACTCTCACAAGATATCTGGGTGAAATTACATGGAATTATGAGAGTAAATCCTCACCGACACTTTCTAATCTGGCCCTGGAGGGGATCATGCACAAACTGCCAAGCAAGTTAGATGGCACTAAATTCAACAGAACGTCCCAGAGTACGGCCTTTGCAGACGATATAGCCAAGCTTGGGAGGAATAGAAAGTACCTGCTCGGGAACTACACAGTTCTGGAAAGAGAAGCGGCTATATTGGGTTTGTTCATAAGCAAGGAGAAAGCAAAACATATGATCAACACCTGAAATAAAACAAGGTGGAGAGGGACAGAGCAGTTTGAAGGGTTTAATAGAGTAAATCAATTCAAGTATTTGGGAGGATTAGCGGCAGGCAACAGATGCTATTATAGTTACGATAACTTCTTGCGATCGTCAGACATCTCAAGGCAGTTAAAATTGACGATAATGAAACCTGTAGTTACGTATGGATCGGAAACATGGACAATTACACAACAAGTTAGAAATACTTTGGCTGCATGGGAACGAAAGTGTTGAGGAAGATATATGGAGCAGTATACGAGAAGGGTGGCTGGATAATTAGGACCAACAAAACCGAGCTCGATTAAGTGCGACCAGTATCCAGTATTCGGGAGATAGTAGGTTCGAACCCCACTGTCGGCACCCCTGAAAATGGTTTTCCGTAGTTTCCCATTTTCACACCAGGCAAATGCTGGGGCTGTACCTTAATTAAGGCTACGGCCGCTTCCTTTCCACTCCTAGCCCTTCCCTGTCCCATCGTGGCCACAAGACCTATCTGTGTCGGTGCGATGTAAAGCAAGTAGCAAGGACCAACAAAGAGCTGTATGAACTCTATAAGAATCCGTCAATAACCACAGACATGAAGATTAGAAGACTACGGTGGTTAGGACATGTGCAGCGAATGGAGGAACAGCGAGTGCCAAGGAAGGTTTTAGTCACCAAGCCCGAGGGAAGTCGCTCAGTGGGACGACCAAGATTACGATGGCTGGACGATGTAGAGGCGGACTTGAGAAGGCTAGGAATACGGAACTGGAGAAGGCTGGCCTCTTCGAGAGACGACTGGAGGAGATAAGTGATTGACAAGGCCCAGGTCCTTCAAGGACTGTAGCGCCGGATAAAAAAATGAGATTAAATCATAAAGTATGATTTTCAGTTTTATTGCTCAGAAACAGAGGTACGGTGCTCTCTGCACCGTATAAATCCGATAGTTTGTAGTCACACAGACATATTTCGCATAGGTGTACTAGTCGATAATCCGGAACCTTGGCACAACGACAGATGCAAAATAGGGAAGTTATTGAATGAGATGAGTAGTAATGGAGTGATCAGTTTTCTGCGAGTAAAAACAGGGAACCTGTCAACATTCGCAATACTATGCCTGTGTACGGAGAAATGTCTATCCGACAAGTGTGCAAGTGGTGCCGTGGACTTACAGAGGCTCGAACGACTGTGAAAAACGAGTAGTGAAGTGGCCATCAATCAACAGCAGGCACATTCATTAATGCCATTGATGAAATGGTACGAGAGAAGAGACGTGTAACGCTGAATCAGTTAAAGGCGTTCAACGACCAAGATGTTTGGGGACACTCAGTTTATGCTATGCCAAATACTTCTATAACTTTTGTGATTACATGGAAGAAAAATAAGAGTAATTTTAATTTTATTGCTTTTACGTCCCATTAACTGATTTTGACGGTTTTTGGAGAGGCCAAGGTGCCAGAATGTTGTCCCATAAGAGTTCTTTTACGTACCAGTAAATCTACCAACACAAGGCTGACCTATTTGAGCACTTTTAAATACCACCGGGCTGAGCCAGGTTATTCAGTCACCAAAAGATATTCGAGAAATTTGCTTTTTTTTTTTTTTTTTTTTTACTTATTTCACAATAATGTGTGTATGTTGGTTATTCACTCCGAAGGGTGGTTTGACACTCCACAGCTCCGCTGAAAGCTGTCATAGGTAGCCTAGGCGTCTCTGAAGAGGCATACTAGTGAAATGAAGACTGAGGTAGTTTCCCTTTGCTTTCCTCACCAAGCCAATCTGTCAAGCTCACTGAAATGCATGTGCTAACCAACCCTATGAGAGATTTTCACACCATTCATAATAAGGGCTGGCTACCTAAGGAATTGTATTACTATCATCGCTCATACTTCGGTCACTTTTATATTGTCAAAGCCAAGGATGAGACAGACAGGTCAATGAAAGTAACAAATTTATTTTTGCAAATATCAGAAGACAGTTACTTATTCAGTGAATAACACCAACAATACGCCACAGTCGTGCATATTTAGTTCAACATACTGTGTGCTCTGCGTACCCTTATAAGGAAAACATAACACTCCATTTCATACAATGATACTTTCTTTACCGCATTGTTAAAGTTGTCAGTAAAACATGGCCGTTGATTTCATGAGCATATTCCCTAATATTACGAACTTTAGAACACGTCTCACTATCCCATACTTAATCCAGATTGCAAATTTATAATATCGCCATTGTTCCTTGATTATCGCAGACAAGAGTTAAGATATCAAAATATCACCGAAAGAGTAAACTTCACAATTGCAGTGAAAAAGCCCTAATGGCACAGACATCATGCAAAAGAGAAATTAATTCAATATTTCCGAATTTTGCTATCAGTTTTAAACTCCACAAAGCCTGAATCGCATCGACGTCAACAGAAGTTGTCATCAACGTTGACAAAACACTGAAAATTGAAATCCATGTTAAGGTTGACATCAATATAACAATAATAATGAACACAAAAGCTAATCCTGCTACTTACAATATCATAATTTCTTCTCTTTTAATCCTGAAATTACTTAAGTTTTAGAATAACAAGTAAGGTACTTATTCAGTGAATTATTCTATCAAAAATACGCCACAGTCGTGCATATTTAGTTCAACATACTGGTGTGCCCTGCATACCCTTATAATTGAAATATCTTTGGCAACATAACACTTCATACGCTCGTAAAAGTAATGGGTCATTTCATACATTGATACTTTTTGTTACTGTACAAATAAAAATAGATTGTTAATATCTTCAATGTTTTAAATACTCGCATATTTATGTACCATTAGAACAGCATAAAAGTTATCTTCATAAAAGTTTAATTATGGAAGAAAAATTGTTTTTAATAGAATAAAATACTTGAGAATTAATCGAGCTGGAAAAAGTGTAAAGATAAACACTTATTTTTACAGGACAACGATCACCTCTTTTAAATAATAACACCACAGTCGCTAAAATGACAACTCATGGGCTTGCTAAATACCATTATTTCGTGATATGCAATATAGTATAATGAAATGTACAATTGCGTGCAAAGTATCTAGCTCATATAGGAACTGCGATTTAGGTTGTAATGAAATTTCTAACAGTACCGTCTTCTCCAGTGTCATCATTCTTTCCCCTGTTGCATGTTTCTACCTACATGACTGACAAGTTACTTACCGCCTCCAAAAATTGGGTGATTGTAACACTCACTCCTCCCTCTACAATGTCGAGTGTCTAATCATGTTACTTTAGGCATTCTGTACTCAATCCAAATTTCTTTAAGGTAGGCTATATTTGGCCACCCTTTATTTTGCGCTAAATGTAATATTATTCATTAAATCATATTTTTCTCCAAATTTACATTAATTTAATCAAAGAGAAAAATCAATAAGTTTCAGGTGAAGTCAGATGTTAATTCTTTCGGAAGAAGAAACAAATACTTTTGCGATCTGTAGATATGGGCTAGATTCTCTGCAGGCAATTGTACATTTCAGAGTCATAGTAACAACTGTATAATTCTAAAGTATAAATCCGGAGGGCTGATACTTTATAGAGCATTTCTTTCTCTAAAATTCTACATTTCTTTACAATTTTTTTCTTTACAATTTAAAACAGAGAGCTGACGCCTTTCTTTGAACTTTTAAATGGCCGGGCAACTATACATCTGCATATTTGTAAGCTGTTTAAATTAAAAACTACTGTGCTCGTGGTCTCTTAGCAACACCTAAAATATCAACCAACGAAATAGTATAGTCTAGCACTTCGGCCAGAAATTCAGCACGACAGAGCAACATATATTTCCTAAAATAACCAAAAGAAGACCATCATTTCTGTAATAACGTTGTAACATTTCAACAGAAACGCATGAAGCACAAACATTTGTTGCATGTTGAAGTCTGTCTATAAATATATATGAAAGCAGATGACTCATTTGGAGATTTACTTTCGGTAATAATAATAATAATAATAATAATAATAATAATAATAATGTCTCAACTACAGTGAGAAGTCATTTAAGCTGTCTACATGTCAATTTCGAAGTTTTGTTTTACTCTTATCACCTGTGTCACTAGAGTTTCTTTACATGCCGACATTATACGACGTGAAATATCAAATGGACCTTTCCCCACCCTTCAAAACCCCGACTCCCTCTGCCAGGCTTGACCTACAATCATGGATCCCGAAGCCGACACTCTGCTACTAACTCAGAGAGACCTATATCTTAAGACATCAACATGTGTAAAGGTGGCGAGGTCAAGTAATTTGAATTGACGGTTAAATGTTCCCTCAGAGACTAATAGACTCCGATTAGTCAAAATGAGATTAAATGGATTGAATTTTTAATGCATTTTCCAAATTTTTCTTGAAGATATTATTATTATTATTATTATTATTATTATTATTATTATTATTATTTCAGTATAATGGGCTATATTACAAAACAGGAACGTGATAAATCATAATAGGCCTAAATATTTTATAATTTTATTCCCACATGCTGCTATTTCTTGACAGAGACATCTGTCTCATGGCACAGGCCAGAGCGAAATATAGCCTCCATCGAGGTCTCAGTTTCATTTATGGCTTTGGTGGTATGGAGGCTGCTAAGGTATGGGTGATGCTGAGTAATGACATTCTGAACGCGATAAGTGTGTTTGAATTTTATGAAAGGTACTATGCATAGGGTCAGTTGTGTTGCAATAGCACTTTCTGCCCCAGGAAGGAAAGCAATGGCAAACTATCTTACTCCTCATCTTGCCTAGGAGGCCACATTGTCCTACGGTCCAATGACTTGAGACTTAATTCGTTTGCTGGTATTACTCTCCATGAGTAAATGTATCAGTCAATCAGTCACTACTGATCTCATTTAGGACAGTCGCCCAGGTGGCAGATACCCCATCTGTTGTTTTCCTAGCCTTTTTTTTAAATTATTGCAAAGAAATTGGAAATTTATTGAACATCTCCCTTTGTAAGTTAATCCAGTTCTTAACTCCCCTTCCTATAAACGAATATTTGCCAAAATTTGGCCTCTTGAATTCCAACTTTATCTTCATATTGTGATCTTTCCTACTTTTAAAAACGCCACTCAGACTTATTCGTCTACTAATGTCATTCCATCTTAGAGGTCGACGCTAATTAGGAACTAATATTTAGAGGGCGCGTGAAGAAGAAGAAGAAGAAGAGGGTCATTCCAAGCCATCTTTCCACTTACAGCTCGGAACATATCATTTAGCCCAAGGCTTCCCAGCACAAACTTCGCAAAAATTTTGTAACGCTACTCTTTTGTCGGAAATCACCCAGAACAAATCGAGTTGCAAAACTGGATTCGTTATTGGATTCAAATAATAATAATAATAATAATAATAATAATAATAATAATAATAATAATAATAATAATAATAATAAAATAATTATAATGTTCTGATTATGGAGTACAGAATTAACTATGAAAGTGCTGTTTTAGCTTTAAAACAATTGACTAGAGACCGTAATATTTCACATACACTTGTAAAACAGAGTAATTTGTGGAGCAAAACAAAGCTACAAACAAAAACAAATTTAAAAGAGAATAACTTCAGCTCTCTTTTCAAGTTCATTAAAGAGTGTACACAAATACAGTGGCACACCAGTCAGTTGTCCTCATTTAAAGCAGGATTTAGGGAAGTCCCCTTTAATACATCAACAGTGATGAAGTAGTTCACCGTGCCGCCGTCAGATTTCGATGTAGTAGCAGGAACAGCTGAAGTTTCGCACAGAAACGTAAATAATACGGTACTTGGAAAGTTGGAATCCCAAAAGCAGACTGCTCGCTCTTCGCTTTTTCTATCAACACCACAGATACCCACAATTCGGATTATTATAATACACTACTCTAAGACATCAGACATGAAACGATGTACGTGTTCTAGTCTACACAGATAAGTACACTTCGATATGGGATCCAAAAGATCTGCTGGTTAGGTTACGTCATGCCTCCCTTTATTGTCAGTCAAGGAATTTTCTCACGGAAAATAATTCAGCTTACTTTCCATAAAATATCTGAAATCATTTTGACAAACCAGTGTTCAACAAATATAAGGTTTCAAATCTTCAATTTGCAGCATCAAAATAAATAAATAAATAAATAAATAAATAAATAAATAAATAAATAAATAAATAAATAAATAGTTCAAAAGGGTACAAAAATGTTATTATGGAACAGAAATAAATTGCATGTTAGCGATTCAATTGTGGATAAAATCCAAAGAGATTTATTGATGCGACTTCGCCTTTAAAGGAATGCCAACTGTACCACTTGTTACGTCGTAAGGAGGCCTCAAAATACATAAAACGAACCTCACCATTGCAACTAAATATATTAGGACAACAACAGTTAACTGAACCACTATCTTATCTTCATCAGTTCAACAGTCACGTGGTTCAATACGGGATTACTTCCAGGTGGCAAATCGCTTTTTGTACAGAAATATACACTCTGCTGTGTACATTGTTCCTGAATGTACTTAGTAGATCCATTAAAACCTGTTCACTCCTCAAATGCAAATCTGATATTATACAAGGAAACTTGCAGCGAGATTGCTTATCGCATTAGCAAGTGTAATACAAGTAACAGTCAATAGAGGTAATCTGTCCGGAGTGATGAATAGCACACAGCCCCATTCATACAAGTCCACAATACCAAATGAAAACTCGCAGGATAGGTTTTCCTTCTTGTCGCTTGCAAGTCGTGTTTATCTTAACTTCATATTCTTTGTTACTTACAAGCATTTATTTACTGAAAGTTGTTGGGTTCAGGTGAAATTTAAGATCTGTTATATTTCATTCACTCGTGATACAGACCACATACAAGTACGCACTGGTTTCAGATCTACTCTGGTTGATTTGTTTATAATATTTCTCCCAAGTGTATCGGCCAGCATCTAGAAGAAAGAAGTCTTCCGAGCTATCAGATCGTGGTCGCATTTTGACGTGTGCCAACATTTCATCTACCCTTCAGATCAGGAGGATTTCCCCTCTATATAAACAGATTTCTAACGTATTAAACATGGGAAACTATTTATTAAAGTATTATGCAAGAAAGCAACCTCTTTAAACTGAACCAAACCCTGCAAGATGGGATAGAGAATGGAACTTCAACTGGCACGATTTACAAGGAGAGATGATATCACTCTTCCCTCTGGTCTTCCTGTCCGAATGGTTTACCTGCAACGAGCTTCCTCCTCACTCACATCGGAAGTCTTATGTAGGCTACAACCAATTAATTATATATTTTACATAATATATAACTTATATAACCCATCATCTTTACTAGAAACAGTCTATTTAATTAATTTATTTGAAGGCTGCGAAACCACAAATTGGCTAGATACAAAAGTCCCATCAACCTTCCATTGACAAATGCAACAACAAAGAAATGAACCAGAGAGATAATGTTTTTGGAGAAAATTTTCTGATATCTTCGGACAACCTTATACGACGTAAATGCATTTTTAACCTTTCTGACTAGACAGCAGAAAGGAGACATAACGTAGTTTCCAGTTGGAAGAGCGAGCAGAGTATCTTCTTTTGGGACAATACAATACAATACAAAAACAGACAGTTCATGACGTCAGGAAACTGAGCCAAGTCGTAGTGAGCATTGTTCTAAACCCTGGGCTAAATTAGTTCTCTCAGCTGCCTAATTGGCAGGGTAAATATCATCATGCAAGCGCAGTTCTGATAACAATCTATGTATACATTTAATAATTTTAACGTGGAATATATACGTATCTCTAGCATTTTACGTAATATTACATAGGATATTCGGGAAGTTACACAGTTCAGAAATCAGGAGTTCGACCTGTGTTACTGAGGTGTCTCTAAGATTATGATTATGTCCGAGGACTTCAAATAAGGTACTATAACAGAAGGAGAAGAAGAAGTACGTGGAGTAAACTCATACTTATAATCTCTATCAAAAGTTACCATGAGCCAGAATTGACTACTCAATGTTTCAACCTCGCTCTTTCATAGTCAACCCACAAGATCTCACAAGTTGTGTGTGATACGAGAGTTGTAATCCTCCAGAGGTGCAACCTTTTTCAGGCACATCAAAAAGGATGGCAGCCAATAACGTTAACCGTTACGCTACGAAGGCGGACGATATGTGAGATGATGACCATGAAGCCACAGCTGAATGTGGTATTGTCATCGCTTGCTTGTACTAGGTTCGTCTAGAATTATATTTCAATGGAGTTCGTTAACGAGTCGGTAGTCAAAAAGATGGAATCGTCCCCATTTTGGACGATGGTCTGTAGAATGAATATCATAACTTTCTTTAGAGTCTTCTTAAAGGAGTAAATCCCATGGCTCTCTAACTGAGAGTGGTTTGGTATTCACGGAGTCCCAAGGTACAGTGTTCGGTCATTGCTTCCATGTAATTGTGCCAGCTTCTTCATTTTCATCTTTTCTATCTGATCCCCCTTGGTCACCTTCTGTTCTCTTCGAAACTGAAGGTATTAGTTTTACGAGACCTAGGGAGTCTTCATTTTCACGCCACCTGTTCCCTTCCTTTTCTTTCTTTCTTTCTTTCTTTCCTTCCATCATTCATCGAAACGACGCTCGTTGGCTGAATGGTCAGCGTACTGGCCTTCTGTTCAGAGGGTCCCGGGTTCGATTCCCGACAGGGTTGGGGAATTTAACCTTCATTGGTTAATTCTAATGGCTCGGGGACTGGGTGTTTGTGCTATCCCTACAACTCACACACCACACGTAACACTATCCTCCACCTTAATAACACTCAGTTACCTATACATGGTAGATGCCACCCACCCTCATCGGAGGATCTGTCTTACAAGGGCTGCACCCGGCTAGAAATAGCCACACGAAATTAATTATTATCGAAACGTCAGAACTCTTTCGTTTTTCCCCTGATTAGTGTTGAAAGTGGATGTCTGGTTCCTTGACTGGCTCGTCAGCATAGTGGCCCCTGACTCAGAGGGTCCCAAGTTCGATTCCGGACCGTGACAGGGTTCTAGTTATGATTTATTAATTCATCTAGGACTGGGTGTTCGTTACCGTCTTAACACAATATTCATTTAAGTAAAAGTCATAACTCTACAAATCAGCACAAAAACATGAAACAGTGAATGGGGCTGGCACATGGGGTTTGCATAAGGAAGGGCATCTGAGTGATTCACATTAGAACCAACACCCGGTAATTACGATAAAGACCACAGGAAAAAATAAAAGTGATAATAGCAATGGTTACTAAATTGTACTTCCCCTTAAAACAATAATCATCACCATCCTGCCCTTTCATAGCTTCGCTACAAGATATCTAGCAAGTTGGTGACCACGAAGCCATTGCCTTCGTTTGCTTGTGACAGATACACTCCTGTAAATTGCTATAGATTTTAAGGAACACCAAGGAGTTCTTTAACAACTCTGAATTGTCTGACGCAAACACCTTCAAATGCCACCAACCTGTCCCGGATTCGAACCCGCTGTCTTGGGAACAGCCAATGAAGTCGATCCTCACTTTCATTTTTCTTCTTATCTGATCACCCTTGATCAATCCTTGTTTTCTTCCTTCCTTTCATGATCCTTTATTTATTTCAGCCGAAATTCCCATTCTTTGATGGACTGGAACTACTCCTATTCCTCTTAAAGTCGAATAGTCGACACCATCGTCACATTTTTGTTGCCAAGAATCAGCAATACACAACAGTCTCTCCGACTGTTACCATGATGTCACAATGTATTGGAAATAACAACCGTGGTAAGTTGCGTCAGTTTCAAGACCAAATTATTCGATTGACTGCGTAGTGAAGTAAGTTAAGAGTTCGCTCCTTATCATCAAGATTGTGGGTTCAGAGATGTCTGGCATTTACGAGTGCTTGAACGTAAGAGATTTTTGTCAGATGTTTTCCTAGCACGTTAAAGAACCCGTTTTTCAGGACATGTTTCCAGCATCTTTGCGTCTGCTAGACAAGTAACGGTCCAAGGGACGGTAAATACACTGACATGCCAAGTCACAGAATAGGGGTCTGGTATTTTGTAGGTCCTCCTCCAGCTCGGCCAAATGCGGCAACTCGTCGTGGTATCGATCCTACAAGTGGAAGAAACACCTGTGGAGAGATTCTGACCTATGGCGTTTGGACAGCTTCCTGCTATTTGTTGGAGCAGGGTCTTGGATGTGATCTGACCTCACTCCCACGTCCTATAAATGTTTGATAGGGTTCATTTACACATCAGACCATTCAGTAAATCATTTCACATTTTTCATATCTTCGTAATTTCTCAGTCGGGGGAAGAAACTTTTTCGGTTAGGTCAACAAAAAGTAATCCAAGGAACTCATTTTCAAGAGCTTGGACATTCTTCCCGAAAGCGCTCCCGATGTCTAAATAGTGGTAGATAATAAGTAAAATGTGGCTTCGTATGTATTATGAAAGCCCTTGGATGGAAGGTAAAGGCTTTCACAATTTCTAACCTGTGATAGATTAGAGATGGAGTGTGGTAGAGTGCTTAGCTCTATGCTCAGCCCCGTTTGTTCTTAGGAATTAACCTGATCCTCATTTCTGTTGTACCCTGAGTGAACCTCAGAGCTAGTTGCGTCTTCAGGAGTTGAAGTCTTTCCTAAATTTCTCGACTTCCTTTCATGGAATCGAACCCACTTCCTTGTGTGTGAACAGAGAACGCCTCTACCACCTCGGCAAGGCCGTTCCCTATATAATACAGCCTAAAATAAATTTAAATTAACTAACAATAATTCGCAAAGCCGATTTTCTTAACAAGGTATAATAATTTAATTTCGTGTGGCTATTTCTAGCCGAGTGCAGCCCTTGTAAGGCAGACCTTCCGATGAGGGTGGGCGGCATCTGCCATGTGTAGGTAACTGCGTGTTATTGTGGTGGAGGATAGTGTTATGTGTGGTGTGTGAGTTGCAGGGATGTTGGGGACAGCACAAACACCCAGCCCCCGAGCCACTGGAATTAACCAATGAAGGTTAAAATCCCCGACCCGGCCGGGAATCGAACCCGGGACCCTCTGAACCGAAGGCCAGTACGCTGACCATTCAGCCAACGAGTCGGACTCTTAACAAGGTGTTCCAGTTACATTGTTGAATTCCCAATCAGTATTTAATCCGGGAAGTATAAGACATTCGTACAAATATATTAGAAGCGTACTTCATTTCTGGATCATTTTTAATATATTTGTCCTCTCAGTTCTATTTACTCCTGCGGATTTCTTTTGACCGTCTAAAAGAGTCCTTCTATTAGGAAAAATAGTGACCCACAATAAATTCAACATTAGTATAAAAGGTAGGATGTTGTAAACAAGTTAGTTGTATCATCTGCGCTTGCAATTGGGATTATAATCATTTTCAGTCTAAAATATCTTTAGCCCAATTTCCTTTTGGTCACGAACTGTTGTCTGGCACAGTATCACACAAGATACACACAATCATACATAATTTACATAACAAACATTACCTTCACAGTGTGAGTGTCTGCTTCCCTGTACGTCTTCAATGACCTGTTTATATCCTTTTCATAATTAGGATAAGAAAAAATTGCTAGTAGAAATTGACGAGTTGAAGTTTTTTGTTAATTTGAAATATTTAATAAATATGTTCAAATCGGAAGGTGAATGGTGAGATAATTAACAATATAAAATATATTACAATCCAAGCATCTTATTCTTACAGTATTTCAAAATCGAAAGAGGCAAAAGTTGACTCATTTTTCTCATGCTATTTCATAGTTACATGAAGAGGTTTCTGGAACAACATTTCTTTCTAACGTAGAGTATCTTCCAGAATTTAATACTACCATACTCAAAACATCTGGATCAAAGCAAAGTCCCTTTTTTTTCTGTGTAGCTTTGAATGGTCTCATATCTGAAGAAAACTCAAAAGGCATTCCTTTGGAAATATAGTAGAACTATGAACAGAAGAATTTTCAGTCGGAATTAACGAGCAAGAAATTTGCAAAATCATAAGTAAAAACATTCTCACGAAATACTCTTCTTACACCTTAACTTTTAGAGATAAAGCCTGCACATTTACCTACAACACTACTCTGTGTACACTAATTTCAAAACTCGTTTGCAATAAACAAATGCATTTTAATTTAGAATTTCCCACAAACCTAATTTTTATACTGTTGAATTGCAAATGGTACTCTCACAACTATAATAAAAACAACATAATATTCATTCTATTCATACAAGTGCTGTTCGTAGTTTTCAGGTTGATCTTATTCAGCGTATTTTCTAACTTTATAACCATGAGATGTTAAGTATTTAAAAGACGTACATAGTGCATATTGACACTTGCCTTACAAACGAAGATTCGTGGTCAAGTGGAAATAGAAAGTATGCACAGGTATTCATGATGAGAAATAAACATTTCGTCTGAAAGTCGGCAGAGGTGTATCCAAAATATTCAGAAGTGACGCATGGTATATTTTTCCTTATTATCTGATCCACGTCAGGATTTTCCATAGACACAGTATTTTTTTTAGGAAAAAAGCATGCACAAACTTTAAACAAACATCCTGACAATTGAAAAATACTTTTATGTAAACTCCGAAATAGGCAACATAACTCGGTTACGTATTGTGTACATGGTTGTTCACAATAGCCACCGAGTGTTTGATTACCACTGTTAAGATTTGTTCTCGGATGTTATTCCCTATTCATCTCCTCGCATAGCAGTTTTTAAAGAATTTTAGTATAGTACCACCAGTTCCCAGAAATAACCCGGTTACATAATTACCCGCTTAAGACCATGTGATTTAAGAAAGGGTGGTAAAGTTAGTTCATAGAAGTTTTACTTCTCATTGTCCACTTCTTGGAGCTAAGTTAACGATTGCTGCAAGTGAATGGTTGGATCAATGTTTTTGATAAATCATTTTATTTACTAATGACGATGATGTCGATACGATTTCTTGCACAGGGAGGCGGCATTTTTGTTATTGAACGGACAATAATATTTCACTTTATACGCAGCATCTCACCACGGGTACAGTTTCCCAGCACATGAGCAAATGTATCACACTGCAGTTCCTGCAGTGGTCTGTGCTTGTAGACCGACCGGCAGTGTTATTACTGCTGCCACCATAGCTGTCATTTTAATCACACGTCGCCATTCATATATTGTAAAAATTCCTTTTATTTACTATGCACGAATTGGCTGATGGACTTCTGAAAATAGAGCCACTTACGTGTTTCATTGTGGTGGTGGTGGTGGTGGTGGTGGTGCTGGTGGTGCTGAAGGGGGTGGGGGGCATGCTATCTAACTGTACGTTTAATGAGGGGATTTGTATGGAAGATCCTCGGAATCGAAATATTACACGCAGTTTTGCTGAACGTTGGAAATTACTGTAGTAGTGATTTAGGTTCAAATGTGAGTCGTGTGTAACAGATTTGTCTATTCGTCGAGCACCGACATGAAATTTTGTGTTTTGAATCGAATTTCGAGACTCTACAAGATCTTACTCCAACTTCTCACTTGAACAGACTGAAATGACAGAATAGGCACCATATCTACTGCTTTGAATAACAAAGAAAGAGTTGGGTGAAATATATTAAAATATGCCTATTAAATGAAAATAAATTTCTGAGACTATACATTTAGAACAGGAGGATAAAAAATAGAAATTGCTTAACAATGGAATCTCTAATGTATCCAACAGATTTCAGTAACCATTGAGAATCATCTGACCTTGACATGCCATAAGGTCAAATTCAGTGGAAAATAGAGTAAATTACAATGTTTCTTATTGAACATCCCATAAAAATTAAATCATAGTAATTTAGAAAACAGATATTTATTAAATTGTTAAGATGTGCAGAATGTATCATTCAGAAAATAATTTACTGACACTTCGTAGATTCTTCCATTTAACAAATCACTGAAAACAACGTTACGAAGTTCCACTCTCCATCTCCCAGTGAACCTGACGATATAATGGATTGCAAACTGAAATGCAGGTTAGACCTGAGGTACCCATAATTACGTGATAAACAAATATTCCCGCCCAGATCAAGTGGATGGTACAGAATAACATCGATTAACAGGAATAAAATTACCGAAATACTTACCTCGGTAATTTTACTGATTCATTCCTAGCCTACTTTTTAACCTCAGTCTCTTTAATAACAGAGTTAGCAGTGAAAAGAGTGTGTAATTTCTCGGAAGTAATAACGGATCTTCCTTCACGTGTTTATTATTTCACTAATTTCTTTGAACTCAAAGAAGTACTACAGTAGTTTATAACGTTCATTGTATTTGAATATTTGTGTATGTGTGCAACTTTAATTGTAAATTTAGTCTATTATAACATTATTGACCTCCTTCCAACACGCCGCTCAAGTTTACAAGTAGCGTGAGACATTATTTCTGATTTCCAAAATATTTTTTCTAAATATTCGTGAATCTGTTCGTATATTCATAAAGGCTGATTGTTAGAAACTTTTATAGCCCCTTAATTTCTCATTGATCAATGTTCTAGTTCAAGTGGTTTGAAAACTAGGTCGGTAACTCGGGTCCTCCAGAGGGGGGAGTTCCGACCCAGTGGGTAACTGATGAGGAACGAGAAGGGCCATGTAGGAAGAAAAATATGTAACGGAGTCAGGAGGGAAAAAGGAATGCAACACGAAATGTCATACTGGGTAGATGATCAGGATTCCCTCCTCTCCTCTTTCGATATATTGGTCCCGCCCCCTCTTCTGTCGTAAAAAATAACTGAAAGGAACTGAAAGGAGTTGACAGCGTCAGGCGGCAACCACGGGACACCTAGTAGAACCTGGCATTGCTTCCAATTACTTGTGCCAGACTTCACTTTTATCTTTCCTATCCGACCTTCTTGATCAATCTTCTTATATACTGTTCTGACACCGGCAGTGTTTAAGGTTTCCGAGGTCCAGGGAGTCCTTCAGCTTTCACAGCCTTCCTCTTCTTCGCCGGTACCGTCATAGAATAATAAACGTATGTTCTCAGCTCCCGTGAGCATACATATTGATTTGATGCCAGTTAGACTGCAGGCACAATTTCGGGGTTCTGCCTTACTATAGCAGATGACAGAGAAATCAGAACTCAATTCAGCGACATTTAGCAGAGTTTAATTCATTTTGTCAGGTAAATACCTGATGTGTTATAAAAGGATCTTACTCCGAAAACGTACGATATAGAGCGCCGAATTGGTCCCCCCCCCCCAATTTCAAAAATCGGCCTACTTATGCCGATTTTGAACTCACGATCTGAGGTTCTAAATTGTCGACATTCTACCACATTGCCAGTGCCTTAGGTAGTAAGCAAATTATTAACCTGTGCGAGTGAAAACTACCTTCCATGATATCTGATCTTTACTGCAGCTTAATTCCTAACCAAAATAATCATATACCTACATATAAAGGACAGTGAAATGAAAACCGAACACCCACTACAATGTGACTAAGTAATTACCAAAAAAACGTTAATACCTTTATCCCACTGGGAGACGAGACGATCAATTCCAGGTTTGTAGAAACGGTAGGTCGCTGACGGATCCATAACCCCACCCACTTCCTCGTCCGAATGAAACCGACGCCCACGAATGTCTTTCTTCAGGTCGCCAAAAAATGTGAAAATCACACAGAGGATGTTGAAATGTTTTCCAACCAAATCGCTGAAGCGTAGCTTTCACCAGACTGGAAGTATGAGGGCGAACATTATCATGCAACAGGATGACTCCGTCCGACATCATTCCATGGCATTTAGACTTTATGGCACGTCGCAGATAGCACTGCGAATTTATTGTAGTTCCACGCTCGAGGAAATCGACAAGCAGAGGGCCCCTGCAGTCAAAGGAGGAGGTCATCATGACTTTACCGGAACTTGTGTGAATAACTTTGGATTTCTTTGGCGGGAGAGAATTGCGATGTTCCAATTATTGGTTTTGCCGTTTGGTCTAGGGCTCGAAATGGTGGCACCACGTTTCATCCCCTATAACGGCCGCTTTCCTCCCGCTCCTAGTCCTTTCCTATCTCATCATTGCCATAAAACATTCCTGTGTCGGTGCGACGTAAAGCAAATTGCAATAAATAAATAAAAAACCCTTTTGAGCGCTCGAAGTATTGTATTTAACAACTTATGAGCAGTACAGTGCAGATATTTTCCAACCACCATAAATCGGTGGCTCAGGCTCAAATTATGTGCGAATAGAAGACCAAACCACCACCTAACCCATTTGATTGACCAAGACGTTGCAACATGTTCGCCTTCAGTGTACCGTGCTTAGTTTTCTGGAGAGGCTCATAAGCATGAACTGTCTCCTGTGCAAGACAGCGAGAAGTTCTCGGGCTTCTCGAGACGCGCGCTGTCACTTCCCTTCTTTAATGATAGTTCCCACTAACTGTAAATTTCATATATCTTGGTGCTAGGTGGGGCTTCGCACTGTTTTCGACCTTAGGTCTTGAGAAGATCAAACAGTCAGCTGTGTGATTAGACAAACATAAAAACTGTTTACATATCGCACAGTAAAGTCTACAAATAAAATTCTACTACAATACAATTTTTTCCACGTCCTGGGGAGGCCACGGGTGCGAACTGTGTACGTATGGATTTGGCTTTGTTTTATGGCCGGATGCCCTACCTGACGCTAACCCTATGTGGAGGGATGTATTCATTATTGCGTGTTTCTATGGTGGTTGATAGTTTGATGTGTTGTGTGAATATTAGGAGGAGTATGTTGGAGCAAACACTAACACCCGGTCTCCGAGTCAGAGGGATTTACCTTACACGATTAAAATACCTGTCCGACCGGGAATCGAACCCAGGACCCTCTCAACTGAACGTCTCAACGCTAGTCATTCAACCAACGGGACGAACAAAGCACACACAAATTAGTTCTCTCAAATTTCAAATTGAGCTTCTTTAATATACACCGTCCAAAAGATTAGCGGAACATCTTTTCGAACGTCCGGTATGTTACAGTCCTTTTAATACAGTTGGTACCAGTGGACTTACTGCAAAGACTGAAACTTTGTGTATTCAAAGCAGGAAACATCTGAATCATAGTCTATAGTCTTAGCCCTTCAATGCAGTGCCACGAGATGCTCCAAAACAAAGTGAATACTCCTTTCTTGGTGTGTCGTAGTGAGGTAAAAAGACTGAAGTTGTAATGTGCGGAGTTCGTATACCGTTCAGCACGTACGAGACATCTTAACGATGTACAAGTCACAAGAGTAGTCACTTTGATCCAAGAAGGGTGGACTTATCGTCATGTTGCCGAGGACGGTTATGTAGACGAAAGGTATCTACGCAATGTCACTAATATTTGCCCCAAATGGAGGGCAATTGATTTTACTCAAAAGCTGTAAAATCTGCGGTAAATTAAGAAATAGTACGAAATATCTTACTTGCAGATAATAATATGGATACATACTTTACTACCTTACAACTATTTTTTTCTGCTACGTCTCATTGCTTCCATATGTATTTCGTTTTCCTAACACTTTCGTGTGTGATGTCTTTGCTTACTGAAGTTGTTTGAATTAATTAGGTGACGTTTTCTTCATATTGCTCATTCGTTTTGTGCCCTAACCCATTCATTAAATGATATATTTATTGGTCGAGGGATCATGATATTTTCCTTTCAACAAAAAAATATATTTATTGGTCCAGGGATCATACTATTTTGCTGTTTGAACTGCCCGTGCTATTCATATGGACAAAGATAATGAGAACTCACAGACATAGCACTCCCATTCGTCGGTGCTAGCCCTGGCCCTCAAGAAAGAAACAAAAGACGGCACGAGCAGCGGAATACAACATCAGGGAGTCCTATCTACAGCCCGTAAGTACGTATACATATTTCTCTAGATATTTATCTAGTAACGACGATATTTCTTAATTTACCGCAGATTTGTCACTTTATTTGTGTGAAAGTAATTATTATGTTCCATTTGGGATAAATATTACAGTGATATTTTGTAGATATTTGTACCTTTCGTCTACATAACAGCCGAGGACATCAATGTCTTCCAGTCTGTCCATTGTCGGTTATGAAATCGATGCAACTAAGCAGTTTGGATAAGGTCGTCGACGCATCACCGCTCAAAATTATGACCGATAAATGGACATTTCTGTGTTGCGTCGTCGTCATGCCCTCAGTGTGAGAGAACTGCAAGAAGACCTCAGAAGGGCGACAAGAGTCACGGTACCGGGCGAGTTGGCCGTGCGCGTAGAGGCGCGCGGCTGTGAGCTTGCATCCGGGAGATAGTAGGTTCGAATCCCACTATCGGCAGCCCTGAAGATGGTTTTCCGTGGTTTCCCATTTTCACACCAGGCAAATGCTGGGGCTGTACCTTAATTAAGGCCACGGCCGCTTCCTTCCCACTCCTAGGCCTTTCCCATCCCATCGTCGCCATAAGACCTATCTGTGTCGGTGCGACGTAAAGCCCCTAGCAAAAAAAAAAAAAAAAAAAAAAAAAAGAGTCACGGTATCCGATCAGGCTGTAAGGAACAAGTTACGTGAAGGGAACTTATGAACCAGACGACGTGTCCGAGTGCCTCGATTAACGCGGCAACATCAAGCAGCTCGCCTTCTGTTCCACTGTAACTACGTCAATTGGCAACTTCGCTATTGGAGAGCTGTGTTGTTTACAGACCAGTGACTGTGATGGCCGTGTAAGTGTACGAATTGGCGTTAGTGAGCGTCGAACAGCAAGTGGGCAGATTCAGACAAGGTGATGTGGGGTTGGCATTACTATCGGCAGTCTTACAGATCTTGACGCTGTCTGTGGCCGCCTTACCAGCAGGGAGTACATCAACTAGATCTTGTTAGACAATGTGATGGTTGTTTCAAGCGTTATTGGGCCTGAATTCCTTCTCAAGCATGGCAATTCCAGGGAGCATGCAACGGGTGACACCAGAGAAAGAAGGGGAAAAGATACAACTGAGTGACCTCCATAGACTTGTAGGTGTCAGACTGTTGCAATTACTTGCAGAGATTATACACGATGCTAAAGTTATCAGACTCGAAGGAAAAGCAAACTGGATGTGGATGAATGGCTTCTCCCACTTTATTTTCGACTCTGTTCGGACATTTTTCTCTTGTAAAATATGAACGAGAATAAACAATCCTTCGTTGCATAATTTATCTGTGAAGAATACAGATATATCTGGTAGCATTTTAGTTGTCCATTGTTATCCCATGCAATATGGCATGGCCCCAAAGACCTGTTTCGCTAATGCTTTTGGACTTAATAGTGTACGCAATATCATGCATGGTAACTGCCGTTGGGCGCGAGCATAGACGTCATAGCGTATTTAAGAATGTGTACATTTGAAAAATGTATTATTTAGACCCTGTATTGATGGTCCGTCACATGTACAGTAAGATGTTTTCCTTTGGTATTCGTGTTACGTAGCACCGACTCAGAGAGACCTTATGGCGACGATGGTAGGGCCTATAGTAGGCCTACATGACTGGGAGGTAGCAGACCGTGGCCTTAATTAACGTACCGCCTTAGAATGTTTCTTTGTATGAAAATCGGATTCCATGGAAAATTCTTCAGGGCTGCCGACAGTGGGGCTCGAACACATTAACTCAGAATGCAAGCTAACAGCTACACGCCTCTAACCGCGTAGTCAAATTGCTCGATACAGTAGGATGTGTGGTACAGTTGACTTCTAAAGCTTCTGTGATTGAATTTTATTCGAATAACGAACGTGATGTACCCTCTCTAGGAATTTAATCTTCAGAACCAAGAGCGTCGTGCAGGTTCATGTTGAATAATAGAGTAGCATCCCCCTTTGTAACTCTGTTGTTTCCTACCTCTGAATAGTCCATGGACTTACTTGAAATATTTTTGGAATATTTTTCCAGTTTTACTTGCTTTTTTGATTAATGCATTTACGTGTTCACTAAATGGCATTCCTGTGTGAATGGATATCTGTACGAAGTTTACTCTGTAACCAAGTTGTTTGAATTCAAACGTCTTTCAAAATTACACTGTGTTACCTGGTGGCTCTAATATGATGGTGTAGCTAGTGAGGAAGGACGTTCCGTGAACTGGTGAGAATAATAATACTTTTACCGATGAAATTGTCTAGCATAGCTGAGGACTTTTATGATGACAATAGTTTCTGTCGAATAGAACGAAGGTGTAGGCTAATGGAAGGCGAAAACTTTGAGCTCCGTTTGTCTCGGGCAGTAAAATTTGAAACCCACGCCATTCGATGGGATTTTTGAGCCATCGGTGTAGATCTTAACGCAGTTTAGTTATTTCCTATGACCAGCAATATCTAATTCTAATATTAATGTTATTGTTTTTAAGTCCCTTTAACTAATTTTAGGGTTTTCGGAGATACAAGTGCCGAAATGTTGTGTGTACGTACAGGGTCAGTGAGCTAAGATGTTTAACTCAAATAACACTTAAACAGTTAAAGATATGGTAAAACTGCTTTCAAGGGGCTAATAATCGAACTTGCAGTATTTTTCCAAAATGTCAATATTTTGCCGATAACGGCACTGTGATTTTAAAAAATGAAACTACCGTTTTCTGCAAGTAGGATTACAGTAATTAGCATTATGCGTTAGAATTTTAACTGGAAGTTCCCGAAATCGACATCAGAATGTATCGAGAAATGCAGGGTAAGAAGTATCATTTGCATCAGTCTGTTTGGGTAGCCCATGTAAGAGCCGGACGGTGTGCAATATATCATGCGCACACGATAGACAATCTCGTGAATCACAATATTCGTCAACCGTTTGTCCTCTCACACCCGAATAAGAACAGCAGTCATCAGCTGACTGTAAACACTCTCCGCCACCACAAAGTGGGCGAAAACACAAACCTAACATGATATTAGTCGAAATGTCATTGATTGCCAACGATAACTTACCTACAAGTATCTGACGATGTATAATTCCACATTTAAACCTGTGTGAGTCATCTCAAAGCTGGTTAAATGAAATTTGAATGTTTGTCGTTATGTTGACTCAACGCGCAATGATATCATTTCGTTTGTATGTACAAGCCAATACGTGTTGCAAGTTTCTCCTTCGTGACGCATTGAATACATGACACGTTCTGGACAATCAGGAACCAGGTATCGTTATTACATTGGAAAGGTTATTTCAGTTTGTTTCATTTAATTTAGCAAGGTTTGGGTCGATACAAAAATTATCTGCGAAATATTTCTCGAAATGTACTTTTTCAAATTAACCTACGGGCTTGGTGACGACTGGAAAACACATACCAAATTTCTTCTACTGGGGAAGAAAGTAATTTTTGAGAAGAATAAAAACAAGAAGTCATTCCATGTATTTTGTTTATAAATTTTTTGTTTGTAACGGCATGACGAGAACGCATTATTGCTTTTCCAGATCTCCTGGCACAGTTACACGGATGATGTCTAATCTACATTCAGGAGTGGAGAACAAATCATCGCTTTTCCGTTAAGTTTTACGAATTAAATATCTGAATGAAACTCCAGACTATGTAGATTAAGAATCGGGTATCAAATTTAATAATTTAATGTTATTTTCTTTACGCCCCACTAACCACGTTTACGGTTTTCAGAGACGCCGAGGTGCCAGGATTTCGTCCCGCAGGAGTTCTCTTACGTGCCAGTAAATCTACCGACACGAGGCTGACGTATTTTACCACCTTCAAATACCACCGGACTAAGCCAGGATAGAACCTGCCAAGTTGGGGTCAGAAGGCCAGCTCCTCAACTTTCTGAGCCACTCAGCCCGGCGGTATCAAATTTCATTGCGCGACTAAATATTAAGTGGAAAGAGAGCCACACAACGAAAGCAGTCTTATTTCTTCATGTACAGAATTACTACAACAAGAATTACCTTTACGCAAGGAGATAAACTTGCAAGGACCCCTACGAAATCGGGTAGGACAATAAAAATGTTTTCTGACAACCTCAAAAGCCAGAAAAACGAAGAACTTCCTTGAGGAAAGTGATATTTGCTGCTGAGTAGCTTTTAATTTTTCAAGTAGACGCGATACTGCTTATCTTCCCAATGAATCTACACAAACAACCCCAAAGAGAGTATAAAATGTTAAGAGAGCTTACGCGGAACATCATTTCATCCCTATGCCTTATACACCACTGCAAGCCTTGGCATTATAAGTTCGCAAACATGACAAAATGTTAATATTTTACAATGAGGAAGGAAGCAAAGAAGGGAGAGTGTAATATTTATCAGTCTTATTATAGATTACGGAAACCCAAATTCTCGTGCCATCCTTCCAAAGACAAAATACAGATATCGCATGTTTCAGCGGTAATAGAGTTCCAGACTTCGGTTGACCATACTGTCACTCGAATCGTGAGTATACCAGACATACAAGGATGAACTCTGATAATGAAATCATAACAATATTATTTTAAATGGGGTTGCCACAGCAGTAGTGATTGCGGTAATCATAAACAGAAGTTTAAAGATCCTACAAGCAAAGTTTCCGATTTCGATCTTTTTGTTACGTCCTTCGTTCAACTCTAACTCTAATTCCAAAGATATTGTCGACCAATTAACTTATGTGTGAGAAGGAATCTAAAAACTTATTAATATTGAACTTAATGAAATGGAAGATGATATTTCTAAAGTAAACCCAACTGTTGCGACAGTAACTGCAGCAAAGCAAAAAGAAACTAATGCTAATTTGGTTTTAATATGATAGATGTGAAATATCCAACTTAATTACGCAGATTTCCTCTCAAAACTGAAATATTTGTGTTGCTCGTCCAAAATCGAGGACCTAAGAAACGTAACGACGAATGTCGTGCATGAGATGTTCGCATTCATTTCTAGAATGCTCACTTCACATTTCCTTCAGAACAGATTTAGGGAAAATAGATGATAACGTCAACGGAAGATAAGAAGCTGATCCTCACACGAAAGATGTACGTTGTTGATAAATTTCTCACGAAAATGTGCTTATTAGTTGATCAATAGTTTCAGAAAATACATAAGTAATGCCAGATGAAATTTCCGAGTAATACTAGCTCTTTTGTCATTTTACCAGCAAGAAGAAACTCGCTACTCAAAATTTGTGGACTTATCTCTTACAGTTAGGAACCCCATTCGTTTACCGACCAAATGTACAATGCAGATGGTTATTATATGCTATGCAGCACCTTGCAGGGTCATGAAAAAGCATTAAACAGTGTGAAGAGGCCTCGGAATCAAAAATCTTCAAGACTGGAAATTCCCGAAATCAAATCAGTGTGCAGAACGGACAATAAGGTGTCTTCAGGATCTACATGACACCTAAATTATCAAAATAATGTCTTTACATTATTCTATTACGCTAAATACTCAGTTTCATCTATTACAGCTCAATACAACTATTGGTACTTGTAGAATTGATATGTAAGTCTGTAGACTCTCATGGCGCATAATTTCAAGCACCCTTTCAACTGCCTCATGTACACAAAACAGGTAGGCTAACTTGCATAAGTGAAATTAAATTGAAATGGAATTGAAGTTTCTTTCATGGGCCTTGTAACAAAAATTATCTTTGTATTCGAAGAGTCGATGGACTTTACGGATATAATAATTAAGTGACTTATCCAAACCTAGAAGCAAATAAAATGACCTCTTCAGTTATTCAAGTGATTACTATATTAAACAATTATTCGGAAAAGCACAAGCTTGTATAGTTAAATACTTTTAAAATTAGCGATTGTTCTAGAAATTTCTGGACACTTCTATTACGTTCTAGAAAGTACAATACTGTACAGAAAGCTCTAGAGAGTATTAAAAACATCCAGAATACTCTGTAAAGTTCCAAAAGGTTAGAGGTGCTTGAAGAAACTTTAACAAGTCCCAAGAAAGTAACAGGGATATATATCTTGTATATCGTATAGGTAAGGTAAGGGTTATTCTGCCCGAAGGCAGGTCCGAACCTCCGCAGAGGTGTTCCTGAGCCGGAGTTTACGTGCGGTAGGGTGGCCAGTTCCTTTCCGCTCCTCCATTCTTACCCCCCACCAACAGCGCGAAGCAACCCATCCAACTCCTGACCACGCCCAACGTTGCTTAACTTCGGAGATCTCACGGGATCCGGTGTTTCAACACGGCTATGGCCGTTGGTGTATATCGTATAAGCAAGACTGAAATACGATTTTGGAAGTTTCATGTTGGGAGTGTCTTAAAACGCTAAGCAGAATTTGTGCCTTTTCCATAACTTTGAGCAAACGTTCATTTCATGACATAGGAAATCAATTTTCTTACAAAAAGTCATAACCCTCCTCTACATGCATGCCTGTGATTATGAACACGCTATCAACAATCGCGTATAACTACAAAATGACTTACCTACATATACAAAACTAAACGTCTGTGTGAATGTATGCATCTGTGTGTGGTCATAAGTCGAGAAGCACCGAGCTCGATAGCTGCAGTCGCTTAAGTGCGGCCAGTATCCAGTATTCGGGAGATAGTAGGTTCGAACCCCACTGTCGGCAGCCCTGAAGATGGTTTTCCGTGGTTTTCCATTTTCACAGCGGGCAAATGCTGGGACTGTACCTTAATTAAGGCCACGGCCGCTTCCTTCCCACTCCTAGACCTTTCCTGTACCATCGTCACCATAAGACCTATCTGTGTCGGTGCGACGTAAAGCAAGTAGCAAAAAAAAAAAAAAAAAAAAAAAAAAAAAGGTCGAGAAGTGTACTTTTATAGGGTTCTCACTGTTGCTTAGACATCTCCAAGAAATATTTCCGTGCTTTAAATGTTGAACTGTGATGAAAGGAAGCCGCACAGTAACGATTTGACAGTCAAGGTTTACGCAAGGTTTATTCAAATCCATTTCACTTAGTGATTTTTGCGATACTAAAAAATTCGCAAAACCTGGTCGATGCGAATGGAGCCGGGAGTAAAAGTTAAGGCACTAAATAAGGGTTTAATGAACTCATCACTCAATACACGACTAACGATTATTATTTTATATTTAACTTCTAAATATGTTTCTCTTTCTTAATTGTTATTTATACTCGCGACTTAAATCCAGTCGAGTTAACTATTAACTGGGAAGGTATATTTTATTTTAAATAACGAAAGATGTAATGTATCGCGATGTTTATGAGAGTGAGTCAAAGCAAGTTTCCTTACTTTTTTTTTTTTTTTTCTGAGAAACAAGAGAACAGAGTTTGCTGCAACTTATGTGTCCTCTAGTTTATTGCCTCACCAATAGATGACGCACAGGTTCAAGAGTCAAAACTGAACCATGGCAAAGTGACAATTATAAAATCACAAAGTAACTGAACGGGTAGTTATGAAAGGAGATCTGTTTCCTGGGGACAGAAAATAGGGAACATGTTGATATTTTCACAGGAGGATTGTGCCTGTATACAGAGGGAAAGCGATGTCTATCCAACAAGCGAGGAAATGGTGCCATCAGTTTTCAGACGGTCGCACTATGAAAGATGAACAACAAAGTGGCCGTCCATCCATATTAGACGATTCAGTAATGCTATCAGTGAAATGGTGCGAAGGAACAGCCATGGGACGATGAATAAGTTGAAGATTTTTCGACGAGCAGGACGCCACCGTCTGTCGTTATGGAATAGAAAAGAACTATTTGCTATATAAAATGCTTGAATAACTTTTGTGATTGTGCCGCAAAAAGGAACTATATTGAAATAAAACCGTATTCTTGACCTATCTTCTCCCGTTCACATACAAAAATTTAGGGAAACTTATCCTAGCAGTATAATTTAACACCTTCATGACACTTGTTATAAGCGAGTCGGTAAAAGTATCTTTAAACCATCATGTAATATGGCTATAGCTTTAACACATCAAGTGGTTATTTTATCAGTTCTAAGAATGGCAACCTGGCTTCTCTAAGAACCCAGGAACCACTTGTCCGACGTATACAACTATATCAGCATCCTGGTATGAAATCAACCCTCTTCTAATTATTCAAATGACAGCGCCACGCACAAACCTTCCGTGAATTGTTATTGATCAACATAGGAAACATCACACCTACCTAGATAAATAACTCAAATGTGACCATATCTCCCTCGCCCCTCAAAGCTCCCAACAGAGGACCGACGTAATCTTGCCGACTTTCATACTTTACAAATGGCAAAGTTTATCTTCCTAAGGAAATGCTGTCAATTTGTTTATAAATTTAAGAACTATTAACTAAAATACCCTGCACATTCTCACAGATAACTTCGTGAGAATCCTCGTCTTGAAGTAGAAGTGTTGTTCCAGAGAACTCTTTCTCTATATAAACGTCTAAATAGTAAGTATGAGAGAATATTTTATATTGAAAGACCATCTTCTTCCTATTAAGTATGCACTTATGGATGTACAGTATTCTTTTCAAATATTAAAAATATGCCATAACATGATAAAACTGTAAAGTGGCAGTATATAAGATTTTTTCATAGCAACTTTTGATTAAAAATAGCGATATTTTTTCCAACTGCTACACTATTCTCACATTTTTTTCCTTCCAAAGAATTTTGGACACTTTTTTTACTAGCACCATTACAGAAGTGACAATAAAAGAGTCTTAAAGTAGCGTGGCCCCCTGAAGATATTTCAATTGTGCCAATGAATGAGGTGGAAACTAAGTAGATATAGACAGAGCTATTGCACTACTTTAAGAGAAGAGAGAGAGAGAAAGAGAAAACACGTAATTGCAGGGGGCCACACAAGCCCATTTCAACTAAAATCTGTCGGGACCTCATCCGTAGAAGCATAGGTTTCTATGCCAAGTATTGTCGTTCTATCTTAGTTGGCTTCAATTCTTATTTTGTAATCAAATACAACCAGTTTATGATATGTAATAGAGTACAGGTCAAAACAGAAATTTTCTGAGATAAGCAGGACGAAAACAAGCTTTACAGTAATAGGGTGGAGGAGAGGGAAAAGAGGTCAATAAAGGAAATAAAATTATGCAAATAAATAAAAACAGCAAATCATTGTGTCAAAATAAAACCATTTCAAAGCTTTTATTACCGTGATAACACTGCGTCTCTCTTTGTACTCTTTGAGCTTTCTTCTTCACTTTTGTCCGTTCAAAATGCAGCTAAACACAAGTTGTAAATTCTGTTTTAGAGAAAATTATAATGTAAAATGTGGAAACATGACTTCCAATAAAATCTGGTTCATTATTAACAAGAGATTCTTTGAATGTAGTTTGTATCCACTTTCAGAAATATATTGCAAACTATTCAAGTTTCAATTTTACTTCATTATTAATAGAAATGTCGTAATGTCAACAAGTTTTGTAATGAGAAACTCTACCAACATACAGAAAGTTTTATATAAAATTTGTGTGGTTTGATTACATCAAATAGATATAAATTACAGAGTGCGATATGGTCAGTACTACAGAAAATATTAGCACACTTCTTCAGTGTGGCAGTCGTTCCTCTCACAATTTTTGAAAGAGCAAAGTCGTAGAAGGCTGACAAGTATTTATGTGCCACAACAGTTTCCTCGCTTAATGATTCCTTGTGGGCGAGAGTAATGTTATAATCAACACAAAAGTAGTACTGTCTGAAAATATCTAGGTTAATCTCATTAAGAATTGTACATAGTAGTATTAAAGTTTGTCCTAGGATTTGAGTAACTCACAAAAGTGAAAATAAATCTCGATTTTCACTATATTATAAAACATTATAGAAGTTTTTCTGGTATACGCCTAGTTCCAAATAGAAATCATTCGTAATTGTACTCTTTTTAATTTTGTGAACCATGAAATTTTATTTGAGATTTGTAAAATTAATCCGCTGAGGCATGCCCTTACTTGGTGTGACCTGTAAAACTAAGCATATTTAAACAGAAAACTTATGTTCGTTTATGGAAGAACTTACAATGCAAGGGCATTACAATAGTTTGCAAAGGGGACAAAAGGGGAGTATTAAATCAGGAATAAAGCTATACTAAAAGGATTACGAAGTTACAATTTAGAAATTAATATACCTAATATGGTTGATCATGATTCCCACAAGAAACATGTGTTAATAAACATGAAATTCGTTTAAATATCCTATAGAGTGGTAATATGCCCGCAAAAATTTATATTTCTGTCGAAAGCATAGCAGGTCTATACAAGGAGAATGATTCATAAGCATAAAACAAAGTATGAGACACGTCTTTCGAATGTTGAACAGGCTGAGCGTTTACAACTAATATATTGGAGTCCACGTCACCAGTGCTACAGACCATGCAATATTGCCTCTTCAAGTGAATACAGTTGTTTCGTGCATGTAAAACAACGAGCAAAATGTATTAAAATTAATTTTTCAGAGAACCAGTAGCTTTTCAGGAAGTCATGACAATAAAAACATAAGGAAGAAACTGAAAAGGAGCTGTATAAATTATAAACAAAGAAACAAAAAACATTTAAGATGTACAACTTGAACATGTCCACTGATAACTGTACAATACATGTATAACTTTACAATGGAAGGTTTTATAGGTCTACCGTTATTTCATACTGCTCAGTTCGTCGCACCCGGTCAGTTGCAGAACAAACTCGTGGTGGTCCAGTACACCGTATATCACGTTATAAACTCTTAGTGTGATGAATTCCTTGTAATCTGCGTCCATCGCAAGCTCATCTCATCGTTGTTTGAGATTGTTGAGATTCGGTCGCCGGTTGGCAAATTCAAAGTACTTGCACATTACAAAGCATTAACACAGTGAGAGCATTTGAACCAAGAACCAGCCGCGTGGTATTTTTCCTATCGGCTAGCGCTACAATCGTTGCCGTGTGTCGGATCATGACTATTTTAAGAAGTGTATTACTAACCAACATTATGAAAGAATATGTTGGTTTTCAATTTTGGCCATTTAGTAGTCTTTCGTACAGAGAGAGCCATAAGAAAGTCGTATTTGTTGTGAACGATGCATAAAGGATTACTTTTCCTTTCAGAATGTTCCAAACGATGACTAGTGTCACGTACGTTTGCTTCAGTGCGCGGTCTGTTTGATTCATCACTTCGAACACTTCACGTAGCCAGAAATTTACTAATAGGGCGTAGATTGTTGTGCGACCTGTAACGTTTTGACAATGTATCCTTCTTGAAGAATTGTTTCGACCTTGCGGGCTGGCTTGGCTGACACACATGAATTATAATTAAACACAAGTTATGTGGAAGTAAACATATACTGAGTCATAACACTTTATGATTTATTATACAAAGCAGAAGGCCACACAACTCGCAAACACGAACTGACTTACCTAAAAAGTTTGCTGCATCCAAGCCAGAGAGATGCATGCGCATATCCCGCGGATTTAACTCTGCCGACGGCTGTCGTGTCGCCGCTAGGAAAATCATGACGCGGCCGGTTCTTAGTTGAAATGCCCTCGATGTATTATCTGATTTTCATAATTTTTATATTCAATTTAAATTAATATGTTGACCTACATAGCCATTTCTAAACAGGAATGACCCACAAATATTTGAAGTCCAAGTTATAAAAAGTTAGATATTGTTAAATTTGGGTCCATACATTTTCAACTTATTTCTATTTGTTTCCTGTACGTTGAAGGTTAGAGGCTGTCGAAGAAATGAGATCACGATGGGTTGGGTACGTAACGAAGTGAGACAGCAACCAATTTTCCCACTAAGAATTAAGAAGACGATGGATTTAAGATGCAATAAACGGAGCCTCCTTCAATTTCTCCTGCAACGAATTGAGCACAGTGAATTGAGCGTGACGAAATGAGCACAATGAATTGACGTAAAACCGTCTTATATCTTCTTTTAAAGAAGATTAGAAGTAGTACACAAAGAAGGTAACAAAGTAACTTAAATATTAATGATTACAGTAATCTGGCACAGCAACTTAGTTCTTATTTTTCTATGAGAACAATATCTAGGGGAAAATTTTAGTTCCCCACATGAAGACTGAAGGAATTCATTTTCCTCATTTGCTAAGTTTTAAAAAATATATACGTATAACTTAAATAAAGCAAAGAACGTAAGTCATCTTGTAGAGAGCAAGGTCATAACACAACACTCTGCGATGACACCTTAAAATTATTAGCCTATAATGCCCGTACCTTAACCACAACATCTGCCATGTAACAAACAACACTTATGTCTCAATCACACATCTCAGTCATAACATTCCCCTGCTGCATGGACCATTAAATAAACTAAAATACCTCATAATAATATAGCAACATATATACATGCAGCAGAAGTTAATTTAATGAAGGTAAAAACTTTCATAGTATTTACTCTTTTAAAATTAAACTGGCACCAGTAACATTTTTCAATAGAAAAAATCGTATTTGTTTTTCTGATCTCAGAAAATTATTATAATAAAAACTGGCCATTTCATTTGGCACAACACATCATTAGAAAGAAGAAATGACTTATTAACAACTGGCACTGAGTAATGTTTTTGTGTGTGTAAGCACTACAGTTTAAATGCTTTCTCCCAACAAGAACATATTTCCTTAAGACTCTTAAGTCTTGTGTGTTCCATTGCTTATCACTAATGCACTGTTTAGAAATTATTGGTAAGGTTATGTCTGATACTCGTCAGGATTAGGAAGAAGTTAGCAAAGTTTTATGATCCAAGCTCAAATAAAGGAAATGATTACCTTTTAAAGTACTGGAAGTATGGCGTAAAAGACAAACTACATCTACTAAATATAGGACTAACAAAGTCTTTTGGACTACAAGAACACAGGGGTTGGAGGATAAACGGAGTAAGGAGTATATTTTAAAAAGATGTAAATAAATTTCCAAATCAAACCAAACCCCATAGTGCAACAATCCCGGAGGCCCTTAGCCTAGCAAGCTACCGCTCATCAGCCGAAGGTCTGCAGATTACGAGGTGTAATCCTCTCGGCCGTTATTCTTAGATTTCTAGACCCGGTAAATAAATTACAATTAATGAAAATGTGGTCTAAACGAAACGTATGAAATTCAAAAGTTTTCTTGTTAAGTAGTCGTCAGATGTGACAAGATTCAAGAATGTATCTACGAAATCAGATCCACAGCCAGTGGATTAAAAATATATCGCGAAATACACACCGCCAGCATATTCATCCTTTCTTTCTTTCTTTTATCAAAAATGTTTACAGAATATGCTGAACGGTTTTTCAGTAATTTTTTAAACAGGTTACGATTTTAAACTCTTTCTTATTTTCAGGTAGCTTGTTAATTTGTTTTTGATGCGTGAGATAGTGATTGTTTTACTTTTAACTCCACATATAAAACTATAGACGCCCACTTGATACCTGTAGTAAATCAGTAATGAAATGAAATAAAATAGCACCATTCTAAGTAGAAACGCATTTCATTCAGCAAAATACCGCAAGTGGTGTTGGAGATTGTCGTTCTAAAGAGCAAAACTATAGATTTACGGTGGCGGAGTCTGGATCATGACATGCTCGTGCAAAGTGACGAAACCATAACAAATAGAAAGCTAAAATTCTCCACATTGTAGCACATCGTCGTGCAGAAAAAGTATGCGAGACTCCTGAATGCAAAAACAATGTTCAGTAGGCACTTCTGCGAATGTAAACGATTTTCTAGCAAATAAAATTGTAGACTGTAAATTGAGAAACCTCTAACTTTTCAACCAGCCATAAATTAATTGTAAACTCCTGATGTAAACTTCATTTTTAAAACCAGACACAGGAGTAGTAACACACAGGGTGAAGATTACTTTCAATCACTGTAAACATTTTGTTTTAAAATTCGTATGGTGTTACAGATGAATGCTGAAGGTGAGATGGATAGATCGAATCACGAATGAAGAGATATTGAATCGAATCGGTGAGAGGAGATCGATTTGGCTAAGTTTGACGAGAAGAAGAGATACAATGATAGGACACATCTTAAGACATCCAGGACTTGTTCAGTTGGTTTCCGAAGGAAGTGTAGGCGGTAATAACGATAGGGGTAGACCACGGTATGAATATAACAAGCAGATTAGAGCAGATGTAGGATGCAATAGTTACGTCGAAATGAAAAGGTTAGCACAGGACAGGGTGACAAGGAAAGCTGCATCAAACCAGTCTATGGACTGATGACTCAAACAACATCCACCTGTGATAATGTACTATTCTATGTCAAATACTATTCGAATTAATGTTCTGTAAGCAACAATAAAAACCCACAAAGAAACTCAAATTTATATTTCTTAGAGTGAAAAATGTTCAACAGATCTGCGCTATTTATGAATTAAGTAGTTTTGCCATAGGCGACTGATAATTTAGTTCTAACAGTGTCTCCTTTGCGGGGCGTAATTAGCGTAGCAGCTTACCAGCTGGCTTTCCTCCGAACGGCCGAGGTTCTAATTTCGGTAGATTCCGGGTATTAATAATAATTACGTGGCGTCAGGAATAACATCTAGCCCCAAAAATCTGGACAAAACGAAAATGAGCCTGAATGGTTCCAGTAAGCCTAACCCCAACAATTTATTGAGATAAGCTGAAGAAAGTTGTGCTGAACCTAGATGACTGGGAAAAAGTCAGGAAAGAAGAATCGTCTCCTTTATATAGTCTATTAAAGTAAACAAAAATATATTTACCAGGCATTCTTCATTTACGTTAGGTGGGAAGTCAGTGTGCAAAACAATATCATTAGGAAGTTTTTCAAGTGGAATCTGGAGTGCTTCGCTCAGATATTGAGAACCTTATTGTACGTGTCTACTGCGCCCAAGCAACCCGTGACACGACAACTTAAATCTAGATAAAGTCTTTGTCATAAACTCCGGGTTTCACAATGAATGTCGAAACTTGAAGGAATGAATTGGGCAGCCAGACTATCTAGACCCAGGGAATTCTCCTTGGAGAACGTAAATTGCTTAAGAGTAGGAGTATAGCGTACTATAGGGAACAAACTGTAAATCCAAATTTTGAATTCAGTAAATCGTAAACGAACTGGGTCTTTTCCAAAAGATCTAACAGATTGATAATATTAGACATGGTAATAAGCTTTTGGGTTGTTGGCGTGTCAAGAAAATAAGATGAAATTCTTTACTTTTCACAGAAAATTTAGAGCTCCACTTCTTCTGAAGATCTTTTTGATCATGTCTATTATTACGGACCGTGAAAGCATCAATATAGATGTTAGAATGACAATATACTTCAAATTATTATACCCCCCCCCCCTCACAAAAAATAAACAGACGATTCATTCCGAGGTTTCGAATTTCACATTCAATCATTTTAAGCCAGATCTGTCGTCAAATGTATTGGCTTTTAGCCGACCTAAACAAAATCCTTCACCAGTATGTCCCTCTAATATCAGAATAAATGTTTTTTTCACGAACGTAAGTGAAGAATGATATTTGCTCGCCGGTTAACTGAAGTGAAGGTCCCCTTAACAACGCACACATGAATTGTAGGTCGAAGTGAAATCCAAACGAGGAAGATACCTGCTATACACAGGAACTCGGGTTGAGTATTACTTGTTGATAGTGTAAACCAACATATTCATGAATTTTGTATGTCAGTGTACGACAACTGACCGGGTTGCCTATATCACAGGCGCGTGTCGATAGTCTCGGCCTCACGCCACCTTCGCTTTCGCCCCGGGACATTAGATTGCCCGTAACTTAGCGAATTCTCAGAAGTCGTGCTGAAGACAAACATACAATCACGCGTCTTCCGATGGGCAAAATCCAGAAAATATTTTATGGAATATTACTCTTCCTTACAGTTGAAAATGATACAACAGGACACTCACGCAGTATTCAAATGGTCTGCAGCTAAATATCTGGAATAGAAGATACGTTATTGACTTCAGTTCACAGGGTCCTGGGTTCGTTTCTAGGCCTAGCAGGGAATTTTAGCCGCCTCTGGTTTAATTCCTCTAGCTCGGAGACTGTGTTTTTGTTTTTCCTAGATGTGTAACTTCATTTCATCGCGCCTATTTAAAAATTAATCAGGCATTACATACCATAGCAAATAAGGCGATACCATACCTATAAAATGAGTTTCATTAACATGTGTTGAGATACAAATCTGTGCTGAGTGCATGGTCGCACAGGATCACTACTTTCCATTTTAGCCAATTGTCTTGGGTCGGGACTAATGCAAAACAAGGCTATTTTTGCGGTCAATGTCCTTTCTGATACCAAAGCTGTGTAGGGGAATGTATTCACCACTGTGTTTCTGTGGAAGATGGTAGTGTGATGTGCTATGTGCAAACACTCAGCTCCCGAGCTAGGGAAATTAATCGCGGCTAAAATCCCCGGCCCGGCCGTGAATCGATCCGAAGGCCTTTATACTAACCTGTCAAGGAGCCGGAGAAGGAGAATTTATATCCTTGCCTTCTTTGTTACGTGTGTACTTTTTGTTTCCTAAAAAATTCAGAACGGGAGTATAATAAAGCATATATTGTGCCGCGCTCCAGGAATGCTAAAGCGTTTTTGAAAAAAGTTAAAAATTATCAGATCACAATATAAACTCGACTATGCAATCTTGAGCCAGCGCCGTGCATTTACCCAGTACTTTCTACACCCAAACCAACTCTCACGGACTACAGCCCTGATGGCCTTCACGTACCAAGAGACTTCTGCTCAGCCAAGGTCTGAAGACTACGAGTTGACGTGTGGTCAGCACGACGAATCCTCTCGGCCACTATTCTTGGCTTTCAAGACTGTGGCCGCTAACTTACCATCAATTTCTCTCACATAATCTGAGTGGACCTCGAACAAACCCTCAGATCCAAGTAAAAATTAAATTTATTTTTCAATATTCAGTTGTAATATAGTTCGTTGAATGGTATTATACTGTCAAGTGTTAATATTCGGAGTTGAGAAAAACCGAGCTTTCCAGAACCGAACAGTAGCTTCGAATATTTATTATAAGAAAACAAGGAAAAATAGAGTATTCTCGGCAGAAGAACGAGCACGAGCAATCCAACGGATAAAGGAATACTGGCGAAAGAGGAAGGAGAAAGAACTTGAGAAAGCAATGGAAGTTGCGTAATCGCAGCCCATAGATGGCTGAAACGACAATAATAAGAATATATATTAGTTTCGGATGAATCAAAATTTGATTTGCCTGAGATTATCCTCGATATCGAGCAAACGGAACATTGTTACTATGTCACTAGACTGGATTACTAATGAAACATTCAATTCATTCAAAACCGTGTAATTTATGTGATCTGCATAGAATATTTCCCAAGTTAACACCATCGAAAACTGAGTAGTACTTATTCTGTGGAACGTCCCACTTCAGGATTGTTGGAACGGAGTGGCACGGTTAGGAAAGGTTGGCAGACGAGAATGGAAGAAAGTGTGTACTAATGACAAACGATGGTAAACTGTGAAGAGCTCCTGGATGCTTGGTTGTGTCAACTAAATAACGTTAACACATCGAGTGAGGAGGATTAATCTTTAGTGAAAGAATGTTAGGGGAAGTTTTACTAGACTAGTTCATAACAGCTCTATTTGCTCTAACACTGATACTTTAGTAGCAGACACGCTCAAAATATTCAACTGAACAGAGAATACATCAGGAGCGACGCAAATGAATAAATACGTGAAACGCTGTAAAACATGACTTCATTTTATCACAATATTTTCAACGAGTACCGTAGTTTAACACTTATCTTTTAACTTTTATAATTATATTACATGTTTAACAATGTACATATCAAAATTATCTCGAATATTCTTATAATCACGAGTTATTATTTCAGTAACTTTACATTAATAACTTAAAATGTTATGAAATGACCTTCTAAACTCTGGAATTTTATAAAGAAAATATAACTGAAGACTAGTTCTAAAACTGGCTTCATCGTAGAAATATGTACTAAGTGACAAAAGTGGGGAAAAACAAGTGCACGCATCACAATGGAAACACTGCAGAATGGAAATACTGTTTCAAAGTTGGGGATCGTAATACTGTGTCAACCAACACATCACATCACCATAAACGCTGGCCAGGGCTATCCCAAACACGGAGGCAGTACCTTGATACAGGAATGTGTGTGCGACACTACAAACTAGATATAACTTTAAAACAGTCATTCAAGAAATTGTGATTCTTTTACAGCTGAATTAATACTTATTTTTGGCTTACAGTCAAGTGCGCTAGTTTCTAAATCTAATAAATTAAAGACTTCTTTTTGGAACTTACAACAAAAATGCCCATTAATATCGCACCGTTTCAGTATAATGTTTGGTACACATACTTACCCTACCGCGGTAGGAGCAACACTTAGAGATAGCCCATGCCATCTTTTAAACATTTAAATGAAATAAGCTTTACAACACAGAGGAAAGAGTGGTCCATTTGATGATACTTGTTAGAAACGAATGTGACTGTACAGCAAAACCATCCCGGAACCGGAAACGAGGAGATGTTAAATGAACTTCCATTACGAGGGAGTGGGTAAATTCTATGTACAATAACAAAAAAAACCACCACAACACATACAACCGACCTGCGGCTGAGAATCGCCTCTCTCACTCAACTGGGCATTAAACCAAACGTCAACTAGTAGTAAAAGAGAACATCTTTTAATCTTCTTACAAAATAACCACAGCAATTCAAAAACAGTAAACACGCTCAACTTCACAGCAAAGGGAGGGGAATATTTTCTGAGTATAACAACTCATGTGTCATCACAACCTTCAAGATATTTTAAAACATTTTTCTCTCCTAAAATTATACATATGGCAATATATTAGTAACAAGAATAATGATAATAATAATCCCTAAGTCATCAGTGTGACCGATCTTGAGCGAGAGAAACTCTTTTCGTGATATTGCTCAGCCTTTCAGGCAGCAATTTATAACTGAAGACATTTTTCTGTGGAATGCGCGTTTGTTCAAGGAGAATCAAACCAAGTTCATCGTTGCTTAAGGATAACGAAGTCCACCATTGTTTTCATTCCTTGAATGTTTTATACCGAGAAGAAAAAGAAGAGATCGGCACACTGTGTGGGGTGGTAATACAAATTTTTCACACTCAAACCATGTTAAATGACCAACCACCTGAATGTTGGCTGAACTGTAATATGTTACCCGCGTAAGGCGTACTCTCCCACTTCTTGATCTCGCTACACACTTTTCAACCTCAATGGTATTTTTTTAAATTTGTTCTGCCTAATGTGATGGTCCAAGAGAAAAATCCAGGAAATTAGTCTGAATAACGTATGGTAATACTTTTCAAAAAGAACTATCTCAGATGTTTAGTAGCCTTCATAGTCAAAATTTATTCTTAACTTGAAAAACATTACCCATCTTAGAGATTCGCAAATATAAATCTGTATCTCAATCCTATTCTGTTATTTCAATGTCTAGTCAAGTGCCTATACCATATAGCTCTCGCGGTAGCTTACTCCAATTTGTCTCGCACGAACGATTTTCTTCCGGGCAAATTTTTAATCACTCCCGTGATAAAACTCAGTCCATTGACTGCATTCCTTCCATTCTAGTAACCACTTTGTTTTTGCAAATGAGTCAAAATCATCTGCTGTGAGAAAGTTCTTCCGTCACAATACACGGGTCGTGTGGAGAGAAACTGTTCGTGTGAAACGTGTCTTGGAGTGAAGCAAGGTCTAGCCAGCCGCGGGTAACAAACTCAAGTACAACCGAAGTGTTCAGTCGCCGTCCCTGGCAGTCGTGTCCATGGGTGAATGCACGGACAAAGAACTGAGAGCCTGAGACGGCGACAGTGGTGGTTCTGGGGACGCCGATTCCGGAGGCGGCACTGTACTCCCAGGTTCGTACCTTGCGTGAGTCCTCATGTGCCTAGTGATCATGTCTCTACGACACGCCGCGTACGGACACTGTGGGCACTTGTACGGTTTTTCTCCTGTGTGGGTCCGCTGATGGGTGGACAAGTGATCCGACCGCGAGAACACCTGTCCACAAACTCGACAAGTATAGGGCTTTACTCCTGTGTGAAGACGCATATGACGGGTCAGCATGTCCGAACGCGCGAACGAGCGCTTGCACACCTCACACAGATACGCCTTGGCTGCAGAATCAGCCGGGTGCTGACGACTTTTATGACGAGACGCCATGTGTTTCGCTAATCTGTCATGGAGGCTAAACATTTGTCCACAAACAGGGCACACGTAAGCAACGTCCGAGCCGGGTGGCATCTCTTCTACTACCGGAGATACCTCCAGATTGTACCTTACTGCTACGGACTCTTTGGTGGTCGGTGAAGCGACGTCTCCCTTCACTACGGGAACAGATACGGTTCCTCGTGATGGCAGGAAGCCTGGTGGTAACAGGTGGACTGGAAGGTGAGGCTCCATTGGAGGAGGCATGGACTCCGAACTGGTGCTACTCCCCACTCGTTCTCTACTCCCCTTCATTGACAAGTCCAAAGGAGAGTCTTGCGGCGTCGACGCTTCTGATTCCAGAGAGCCTCCTTTGCCTCCAAGAGGCGGTAACGTAAGCGGATGTGGCACCTGATGAGAACGTAGAACTGTCCCTCGATCCACTGCTGCTCTCTCCGCTTTGGCAGCCTCGAACCACATCGGCAGGTCTGAGTCCGAATGACTGCGTCGTCGGAAGATATCCGGCAGGTACTTGGTGTGTAGGTAGTGTTCGAAGTTGTACATGGGGGCGGGAGACGGTGAGATAGGGGTGAGTGGAGACATGGGGGACGCCGGGTAAAACCTGTCCTGCGGCTGTAGACAATGGGCACATGAGCAGCCAGCGTAGCGCGGCGGCAAATCCTCTTCTCCCTCGCCGGAGTGGCGCACCTGCACACAAGACATCATAACATGTACAACAAGAAAATATTTTAAAATCTCAATTGAAAATGTATTGATAAATGGTTAGAACAACTGGTAAGGGTCAAACAGAAAACATACTAGATAGTTACTATTTTTAATGAAGAACATTTCAGAGGCATCACAAAAAAACATTAAAATGAAAAACCAAGTTATTTCAAGAATATCAGCTTGTGAACACGGTAGCGCTTTGGTACCCGGAAAGCATGGTGAGGAATGAAAAGATAGGAACATGTGGAAAGATACTAGGAATGAAAAAACACAGAAACAACTGAAAAGATTCCTGAAGTGGGAAAGAGGAGATATCCTTATTTTATGCTTGCCAGGGATCCTACCAAACCGTTCCGAGAAGTATTTATACTGTATAGAAGAATTAAAACAAGACTATGTAAATCTCCGATTTACGATAATTTTCTGTATTGCTATTGTCGGACTGTGATGAAGAAAAGTTTCCTATTGTCTCCAATGGAGCTCACATCCTGTCTAGCTACAGAGCTGCCACATTCGCTGAATGTAATTAGGGGCCTGCTTTGTAGGAGTGTCCAGGCCAATCTCTGTCACGGGAATAGTGACCCTGCTACCCGGTCCACACTCGACACTTACTGTCCGCACGACGGGACAAAAATAATGCAATAGGTATGTAGGGAATAGAGATAATGTTCTGACGTTGGCAAGCCTTGTTTAGTGTATTGCGACGTCGTCCGAGTTTCGCCATATTTGATTTCTAACCCGTATTTCGCCTTCCGGGTATAGAAAGTTTACGATGTACACTTCCTAACACAAACGTGAGCTGACTGTTATATTTCGTATACTTCGTCCCATGATATGGACTTGGTTAATAAAATTATCTCCTTTCCTCGCTGAATGTAAAAAGATCTTAACGACATATTTTGTCTGCCCGCCATCTTGATATTCCAGAATATTTTCCCCCATAGTGGTTCTGTTCTAGTGTAAGCAGCCATTGGGGTAAATATCATGTAGACCCTAACATAGGCAGTTAATAACTAAATAATTGAGAGGAGCCTAAAATCTGAAGAGCTTATACTAAAAAGATTCAAACCATACTTGCTGCCTCACGTACCGCAAAAATGAGCTGAATTTATAGCAGAACAGATCTTGAATATTCGTCACATTGTCGAAAAATGTACAGAGTATTCAGCATCAAAAAGTTACCAGTACTTACAGTAATAGAGTCTGTATTATTATTATTATTATTATTATTATTATTATTATTATTATTATTATTAGTTTACGGCCATTTGAGATCACGTTAAGCAACTATCACATTACTGGAAGCCTTCTTTGCAGCCCAAAATCTCTGCATTCTTCCTCTGGCAGTCTGTCTTCTTTCCTCTTTCTTTCGGTCATGTCTCCAAAAGACAAGGAGAGACAAAATAAGTAATGAAAGTAATCGGCAACAACTTGGATTGGACAGGAGCCTATTGGAAACCTTAGACATAAGCAGATTAGGATGGTATGGACATATGAGAAGGATAGCTCCAATTAGGACCCCAAGAGCATACTAGGAAAGGAATGTTATTGGTAAGAGGCCCAGAGGGAGGCCTCGTGATAGTTGGGAAAAGCAAATTATCAAAGACCTTGTCAAACGTGACGTAAATTGGCAGCAAAAGGTAGAACAACAACTGTGGATGCACAGGACGAACTGGAAGAGGCTCGTAAACACCCGCACCCGGATTGCTGGAGCGGGAAATCGATGATGATGATGATGAAATAGTAGCAAGTGACAGCGACTACCATAAAGTTTGGCTTGTGTTAGAACGGATTTGGCAGCATAAAACAGGTCGCGAACGTCATTTAACACACACTAAGTACTGTACGGCATTTTACTGTAATTAATGAATGAATGAATTGAACGATATGCAGAATTTAATGGAGGAATGAGAAGGCATTGAAGTGAATTATTATGAAATTAGATGCAGAAGTGTGGTAATGATGGATTCTGAATACGAATATTCAATTTCTGGATCAAGTATACGAAGCAAGTGAATGGATAGATTTATCGTCGAGGGAATATGGTGAGATAAGGTAGGGATGGCTAACCCAAACGTATATGTGAAAGCAAATGATTCTTGCTACATCTAAAATAAGGTTGCGTTGTTAGGAAATATCCATATCAAATGTCATATAGAGGTAGAGCACGAATTAATAGATGATATGAATATGTTGCTGTGATGAATAGTATTGACATCTGAGATAATAATTGAGGTATCGTACTAAGTTGAAAGGAGTCACTTAACTTTCCAAGGCAAATGAGACTTCATTTAGAATTAAATGTGGAATAAGAGGTCAAAATTATAATTAATTAAGAACTTGGATTTTTACTTTAGAAAGATATATGATGATTTTCAAGTGATTAAATATAGTACGACTAGGATGGTAGGTGCCAAGATTATACGTGGCAGTAGGAATTAGTAACCTTAGCACGTCATTCAATGGAGATAAATATTGATGAAGCAATGACAAACAATTTAGAGTTCAAGACTTAAAGATTCAAATATGAAAAATATGTGTTATTTAAACAGTGATGTTGATTTTAAAATTAATTATTATTTAAACATGTGATGAATTAAGGTAAGTATTTAAAAATCAAATAGTGATTGAAGATAAGATGTTAGCTCATGTCAAGATTGAGAATGAACAATTTTAATCAGCGCTGATGTGAATAAAATCGATAGATGATATTAACTTTTATTTTCTGATATATGGAACAAAGATTTCAATTAATTACTTTCTCTTTCCTAGGCGTTATGTTAAGTTAATAAACTTATTGATTTAGATTTTATATTATGTATGATTAATTAATCTGTAGGCTGATACTGTAGGATAGTTTAGTCTTGAGTTTTTGCGATCTTTGACATTATGAGCGTTGAGGTAGTGTGCGAAAGGATGAAGACGTTCAACTGACATTGAATAGCGAGTTGTTGCGGTTGTACTTCTCTTCTGAATTCACGTAAAACTGGACTATAGGCAAGAAAATATACCCTGAGAGATAACAGAGCAGTCAGAGAATTTTTATTTACGTCTTTCTTGGACGCAAGAAGGGCGCATTATTATTATTATTATTATTATTATTATTATTATTATTATTATTATTATTATTATTATTATTATTATTATTATTATTATTGGTCCGCCTCTGTGGTGTAGTGGTTAGCATGATTAGCTGCCACCCCCGGAGGCCCGGGTTCGATTCCCGGCTCTGCCACGAAATTTGAAAAGTGGTACGAGGGCTGGAACGGGGTCCACTCAGCCTCGGGAGGTCAACTGAGTAGAGGTGGGTTCGATTCCCAGCTCAGCCGTCCTGGAAGTGGTTTTCCGTGGTTTCCCACTTCTCCTCCAGGCGAATGCCGGGATGGTACCTAACTTCAGGCCACGGCCGCTTCCTTCCCTCTTCCTTGCCTATCCCTTCCAATCTTCCCATCCCTCCACAAGGCCCCTGTTGAGCATAGCAGGTGAGGCCGCCTGGGCGAGGTACTGGTCATACTCCCCAGTTGTATCCCCCGACCAAGAGTCTGAAGCTCCAGGACACAGGTAGAGGTGGGATCCCTCGCTAAGTCCGAGGGAAAAACCGAACCTGGAGGGTAAACAGATGATGATGATGATGATTATTATTATTATTATTATTATTATTATTATTATTATTATTATTATTATTAAATGGGTAATGAAATACATATAATAAATAATAATAATAACCAATGACCTCAACTAAAAGAAGAAAGCAATGTTTAGGTTATTACCTGTAGCCGAGGAGGAGGTGGGGTGCAGCTGCTGCCTCCATCGAGCTCTTCCTCGATGCTGCTATCCTTTATCCGTAGAGGCGAAAAACTAATCTTGGGCGAGTCCGTAGTGGAACTGTGGGGGGACTTGTTGGAAGACGAGGCCGGACTGAATACGTCCTCAACCTCATCCTCCTCGGATATAGCGGTGTAATGGTACCGCTCTCGGTCCACGCTGTCAAAACGGAACACATCACCGTGCTGGGGCGCCATGTCTCGTCCGGCCTCCTCCTGCACACCTTCAGACTGACGACCACTGTACATGTGTTTACTCGTCTTTACTTCCCTGTTGTCCTCAACCACCAACTCTTCATCTTTCACCACACTGTTCGCAACTATGTCCTTGTGATGAGTGTTATTATTGTTGTTGTTATGATGGTGGATGTTATTGTTGAGTAGAAGAGGTTGCTGATGTCCTGTGGAAGATACCTGCGTTGCCAGTTTATCGACCACTTGACTTAATCTCTTCCTCTTTCGCTGCTTGTTGTTCCGATGATTATTGTTGTTTGTATAATTGTTATTGTTGGCATGATGTAGATGTTCGACCAGATCCTGCTGAACTGTTGTGCTGGAGGACTCAACCTGCGTCTCGGCCATCGTCATCAGCACAGCTGCGCGGCGGGAAGACGCCGCACCCAGCAAGCGCCTCCACCACCAACAATGCTGACGCCTCCTCCACCACCGCCCCTGCCTGCTGCAAGACAGCTCCCTCCGCCGTCAACTCTGCTCATTGCTGGGCCATGCACCAAGGATAGAAGTTTGCGAACACGGCTAGACTCAGACGACTAGCTGTTCTCGGTCTCTCGGCGCACACACAGGACAAGCAAACACCTGCAACAAAAACAGAACTAGTAAGAACCACATCACTACATGATAACCTAAGCTAAATATTGTTTCTTAATGACTAGGATTTTTATACAGAATATTACAATAAGTTACAGCTAAATTTTCAGACACATTCCTCACACGAAGAAGAAGAAGAAGAAGAAGAAGAGCGGAAACGCTTTATCCATATTAGAAGTCATTTTCTACAACTATACATGTAATACATTAATCTTAAGAATTGAATATGTTTGGCAAAACTGAAAGGTATATCATTGTGTGTGTATATATAACAATAAAAATTTATTTGAGTAATAAATATGCTTGCAAAATTTCAAATGATTTTCTATTCTATCAAGAATGACTACGAAACCATGAAATATGGAACAAATTCCTTTTAAAACATGCTTTAAATTATGTCACAGAAATGTCACAGAAAAATCTAAATTACGAATTCGGAAAAAAGCACGAAAATACTAGCATGAAGCTTTGAAAAAGTGGACTTTTCTTTCTAAAAAATCTAGAAACTTTCATGATCATTTCTCTGCTATGATATTTTATAAATCCGGCCCCGTGGTGTAGGGGTAGCGTGCCTGCCTCTCACTCGGAGGCCACAGGTTAGATTCCCGGTCAGGTCAGGGATTTTTACCTGAACCTGAGGGCTGGTTCAGGCTCCACTCAGCCTACGTGATTAGAATTGAGAAGCTGTTGACGGTGAGATAGCGGCCCCGGTCTAAAAAGCCAAGAGAGGATTCGTCGTGCTGACCACACGACACCTCGTAATCTGCAGGCCTTCAGGCTGAGCAACGGTCGCTAGGTAGGCCAAGGCCCTTCAAAAGCTGTATTACCATGGAGTTCGGCTTTGGTTTTTGGATATTTTATGAGGAATGTAAAATCGGTAAAAGAAATAAACCTAATAGGAAAGTCAGTATTAAAATTTACAGTTAATGTACTAAAATCTTGTTGGTATAGAGTACATTTTTTTTTATTATTACAGGGTATGCCTACGCTTATTATTTCCTTTTTCTCATGTAAATAACTGAAAATTCAGTAGTATCCCAGAAGGAGAGGGTATGGCCAAGGGAAAGTTAGGCAGACGTTTGATAGCCTACCAGTTGGTTAAACTGGAATGAATTCAAAATCGTCCGACGATGATGAGGTTAACATCTTGGCCGCGGAATCTCAACTGAGCTAACCTGTGGGCTGTAAGTCAATGCTTCATTGTGGTCGCATTTGAACAAAGGACTAAAGAGTTCTTGGGCCAATGGTAAGGGCTGTCTGTACTAAGGGCGGTGCAAGGTGCAGTTCATACTTGAGGATGAGATCTTATGTAGTTTGTGACACAAGAAGGGCGTTTCGTTTAAGACTACTAGCCTTAAGAGAAGGCACTAGTACTCGCAGGATTAATGTTCATAATGAAGAAAAATTATGTTCTGTACATTTGCTGAACGTCGCCGGACATTGCATGACCACACCAACCACCGTCTTATAAAAAAAATAGTTTCGTTCACTTCTGGAACGTCCTTGATACGGAGCAATAAAAAGCGAGGTCGCAGAGGAAATATGGAAGAGAAGTACAGTATTAGAGCCGCACCTTCCCGCGAAAAAGTGCATTATGCAACAAGTGCGTTAGTTACGTTCCACTGACCGGACCACGGCAGGCCAGGGCAGTGTCCCACACAAGCACACTAGAACATCCATGTCATGTTGCAGAACACCATCACACTTCCGAATTTTTCAATGAACTGACAGACAGACAGACAGAAAGATAAGGAAGAAGGTAATGTCTCGATCTTCAGAACCTCCGGAGTGCCCAGATTTTGCCCTAAAGAAGAGTCCATAAACATACAAAACCAAACCAAACCCCATGGCACTACAGCCCTTGAAGGGCCTTGGCCTACCAAGCGACCGCTACTCAGCCCGAAGGCCTGCAGATTGCAAGGTCTGTGGTCAGCACGACGAATCCTCTCGGCCGTTATTCTTGACATTCTAGACCGGGGCCGCTATCTCACCGTCAGACAGCTCCTCAATTCTAATCACGGAGGCTGAGTGGACCTCGAACCAGCCCTCAGGTCCAGGTAAAAATCCCTGACCTGGCCGAGAATCGAACCCGGGGCCTCCGGGTAAGAGGCAGGCACGCTACCCCTACACCACGGGGCCGGCCCATAAACATACAGACACGCAAATTATTTCAACGGCAACCGAATATGGCGAGATTCGGTCCTGAAATCTTCAACTTATCAAGTTAGAGCCTAATAAAAATCCTCCGCACATACATCCACGGATCTAGAGCTTCATCGTTCGCAAGAAGACATTCTGGGTTGAGTGCGAAGTTTTCTCTTCGATTCCTCAGCCCGAAGACCGGTTAGATCCCCAGTCAGCTGTCACAGATAGCCTAAGTATCAAAGAAGAGATAATAATAATAATAATAATAATAATAATAATAATAATAATAATAATAAGTGCTTCTGTCTACCACAGAACGCGGAATTATACTAGACGGATACTATGGCTGAGTTAATTCAATTTCGTTGAGTGACACTGAGTGCGCCAATTTTTAACAAGTCAACAACGATATGGAGTGGCAAGAATTTTGACCGTCCTTCAAAATCGATTACCACAGGCTGGACGAGTCCGGACTTGGATGAATGAGTCGTACAGTCTGGACTTGGGCACTATTATGTAAACACATGTCTCACACAGAAGTTGTAAGTCCCTGGGAGAGGATACGAGTATATTATGGTTCTTAAGTTGTAAATGGCATCGAAGGCTGGACATAAAAGGCTTCGTCAATGAAAAACTTACTGCAGACATTCAAAATGTGGATGTATCTCAGAATATTCACGATCCCATCGGTAGACCACGTCACCAACGTGGATATACTCCAATTCGCGTGCCTGGAAATCGTGCCAATTCCTACACATCGCAAAACTCAGGAAAACAGCTCATTACTGCCACATCTTCTGAAATGACAAACACAGCCTTATGCAGCTGATCACAGAAGGCAAGATAGAAAAGAAACTTGGAGGGAGAAGACTATCCTGAAAGGGGAATAACCGACAGTGCTTTAACATTCACGATACGGTGACACTGATACGGGAAACACAAAGTAGGAAAAATGCTCTATGATGGTCGCCAACTTTGTGAGAAGACGGCGTCGGTAGAGGAAGATGATCGAATACAATGCAGTCTCCGAATAGGTCAAAAAGGACCCCGGAGGAATTACAGGTAAGGAAAGAGAGAGGTGAGATCAATGGGCAGGTGTCTGTGACCTATACGAATTAAATAGGAACTTATTTCAGCATTGAACTCGAAGACTTAAATCCTTCGTAGAGTCGGAATCTCTTCATATGGTTATGAGGTCATTTAGGGGCACTAGTAAGGATGTAAACGAGAGTGCATATATCACTGGAAAGACCCCAGCTAGAGTTTGGTTCCCGTGTATGGGACTCACACCAGAATTACTTGATACGAGAACTGGAAAAAATCTTAAAAAAAGCAACACAATTTGTTCTGTGTGATTTCCGACAAAAGAGTAGTGTTACGAAAAAGTCAAAACATTTGGGTTGGAAAGACTTGGAAATAAGGAGACGAGCTGCTCGACTAAACGGTACGTTCTGAGTTGTCAGTGAAGAGATGGCGGGGAATGACATTAGCAGACGAACAGACTGAGCGGGGCTTTTAAAGGTAGGAAAGATCATAATGGGAAGATAAACTGGAATTCAAGAGGACAAACTGGGGCAAATAATTTTTATATGATGAGCAATTAGGGATTGGAATAATTTATGAAGGAAAATATTCCATCAAGTTCCAAGCTCTCTGAAATCATTTAAGAAAAGATTAAGTAAACAAGTGTTAGAGGACCTGCCACCTGGGTGACAGCCTTAGATGCAGATGATTGATTGATTGATTGATTGATTGATTGATTGATTGATTGATTGATTACTACCAGGCGGGTGGAAAGTAGGTGCAGTGAGTACGATATAAAAAATTATAATTTCCAAGACTGAAGGTAAGGGAAGAAACCTAAGACAATTGGATATCAGGTTGGGAAAACAAAACTGGAAGAGGTAAACCATTTCAAATAGGCCTATTTATGATGAGTATTCTTCCAGCATGACAGTATAGCAAGTGAGATTCAATCCAGGTGTATTAAAGCTAATGCAGTAGCTCGCAGTTGCGATCAACAGTATTCTGTTGAAGTCAGGACGAAACTATATTTACACCGGTCTGTTTTCAGACCAACTTTGCTTTACGGGAGTAAAAGCTGGATGGACTCTGGATATCTTATGAGTTAGAAGTAACAGACATGAAATTAGCAAATTAACGAGAATGATTGCTGGCACAAACAGGTGGGAACAATGGAAGCAGGGTACGCGGAATGACGAAATAAAAAGTGAACTACGATATTGATGAAGATGGCCCCATGCTGTAGGGGTAGCGTGCCTGCCTCTTACCCGGAGGCCTCGGGTTCGATTCCCAGCCAGGCCAGGGATTCTTACCTGGACCTGAGGGCTGGTTCGAGGTCCACTCAGCCTACATGATTAGAACTGAGGAGCTATCTGACGGTGAGATAGCGGCCCCGGTCTAGAAAGCCAAGAATAACGGCCGAGAGGATCCGTCGTGGTGACCACACGACACCTCGTAATCTGCAGGCCTTCGGGCTGAGCAGCGGTCGCTTTGTACGCTAAGGCCCTTCAAGGGCTGTAGTGCCATGGAGTTTGGTTTGGTACGCATAAACCAGCTTCGGTGGTGGGGTCATGTGAAGTGAATGCAGGAACTTAGCTTACCTAGGAGAATGGACTCTTGTCACGGAGGGTAAGAGAAGTGAAGGGGGACCAAGACAACGATTATTAGACTCAGTTCCTAATGACTTAAAGATAAGAGGTACGGATCTAAACGAGCCCACAGAGCTAGCTACAAATAGAGGATTGTGGAGGCGTTTAGAAAATTTGTAGAGGTTTGCAGACTGAAAGCTGAAAGGCTTAAGTCTATAATGAATATGTATGCATTTTTGTTTGTCTGTATTCGACTGTGCTTTAAAATAGATATCCCTCCAAATAGGGTTGGTGTCATGAATTGCATCAAACCGTAAAACAGGACTTAATCCACACGCACCTAGTGCCAACTCCAAGTAATAAGAATGAGGCCAGGAAGTACTGTAGTAGTCTGGTACACTTTTGCAAGAAATGATCCATCCGAACGGGTGGGTCAGTGGATTTGTTGCGAATTCCATTTCTTATTCATGGTGAGTTCCAACTAGACTCTAGTGTTTTCCACTAAACTGCATATTCTTTCAAACTGAAAAATAATGTTTCATGTGGTGAACAGTCACTCTTTGTATTAGTTGTACGCCCTAGAGGTCGGCCTCTAGACCTGAACATCGCAGTCTTATGATACTGAGTGAAGTAGCCGCGCGTGTCACGCGAAACCGCTCACAGCATTCAGGAGAAGAATCTGTTCGATCCCCACCACCGGCAGTCCTGAGAATGGTTTTCTAAGGTTTCCTATTTTCACTTCCAGGTAAATACCAGAGCAGTTTCCTTCCAACTCCTTAGCTATTTTATTTCACCATTATTCATTTCATCACCATTGGTTCAACTCAGGTTGGCATCGAAAGGATCCGTATCTCACCTTATCCCCGACCTCGTAATCAGGAAACGGGGCTAAGGAGTATACATACAACAGATGTATTATGATGTCGGCATGTGAAAGATCTATGGTGACACTTTCGGTGATAACGCAAACAAATTAATGAAATCTTAGTTAACAGATATTCCAACCGAATTCGTACTTTACCATTGTCTGAGTAAAATGCAACGTCGAAATACTGACAAACAAGTAGACTAAATGGCGCGAAATCAAAACGCCTGCGCATATGTGCATACGGTAGTAGACATCACATATAATAATAATAATAATAATAATAATAATAATAATAATAATAATAATAATAATAATAATAATAATAATAAGTGCGTGTTATTGTAGTGGAGGATAGTGTTATGTGTGGTGTGAGAGTTGCAGGGCTGTTGAGGACAGTACAAACACCCAGCCCCCGGGCCATTGGAATTAATCAATGAAGGTTAAAATCCCCGACCCGGCAGGAAATCGAACGCGGGACTCCTCTGAATCGAAGGCCAGTACACTGACCATTCAGCCAACGAGTCGGACAATTATTATTATTATTATTATTATTATTATTATTATTATTATTATTATTATTATTTACTTCTACTTCAATAATATTAATTAAGGAATGAAATACATACAAATATCTTCGGCCACCATGTCGAAAACAGAAATAAAAGAAATAACAATTAACTAAATAAACTAACGTAACGTTTCCTAATAGTGTAACCGACTTACTGACTACGTAACGTGCTTATGTGGATGCACTTCGAAAGTGAACTCCAGGTAGTCAACGATATTTTATTTTTCTACGTATTTATTTTATTTATATTTGTTTTTGTAAAGTTTTTTTTTCTTCGACTTTGGGTCGCACTATGCGTGTCGCCGCCGCAGCGCCCTCCTCGGGCCGCATTGCGTGCCAGCAGCAGGAGGCCAGGGAAATCAATGGCACTGCCACTAGGTCTGCAGTACCGCTCCTCAACACTAGACTTCAGGTGACCTAGCACAGACGTCAACTGGTCAAATATTCGAAATAATAATATTAATATGTTTGTATCCAAATCAATAACTGCTCAATTATTACTACGTATTACCGATGAAGAAATATTCAGAGATGCACAACTGTTAAGCCATCTACTTGCAAATTGAAGGATAACCAACAGATCACAATACAGTATAAAAAGGCAAGCATCAGATCCCCCGCCCCAAAAGGCGATGTTGGCCTTCGCCTGCAGTCCACACTACAAATGATGAGAAGGCGAATCTCGCTCCTAAAGTTTTAAATATGATTACTGATTATAAAAATAATTTCACTTCTTTCAAGTTATTTTCTGAATTCTTTGTGACATTTTTGTTGGTTTTTTTGTTGGTTCAAGTCGCTTCATATCTACTTTTTATACTTACTTTCTTCTGCATTTTTGTAACCTTCCATTTTAGGAGATAGTGGGTTCGAACCCCGATGTTGACAGCCCTGAAGATGGTCTTCCATGGTTTCCCACTTTCACATCAGGCAAATGGGGCTGTATCTTAATTAAGGCCACGGCCGCTTCCTTCCCACTCCTAGCCATTTCCTCTCCCATAAGACCTACCTGTGCCGATGCGACGTAAAGCAACTTCCATTACTTGGAAGTTATTTTTATTTACCCAGGTTTTGTTTATTAGTAGATAAATAGGAAGGAGTGAAATTGTTTAACTTGCAAAAAAATGTTGTTCTAACAAAAAAAAAAAGGAAATGACATTTCTTTATCAAATTTTGTAACTAAAATCGCCAAGTTCCGCATCATATATTTGAAGAAGAGTTTGACAGAGATCATATTTTACTGAAAGTACATTACACGCATACACAGAAAGAAACAAAATTAGCGTCTTTATTCAACTGCGTTTTTTTTAAATTACTGTAAAGCAACGTTTATTCATCCTAATATATTTAGTATGATAGCAACACCTCAGCGACGTTAATTTCTCATCCGAGTGACCACAGTTCGAATCTCGGTTAATGTAAGTGGGATTTTTAAAATTGTGTGCATAACTTATATACGACGTAAACTCTAGATCCCGTTGTTTGTGATCACGAGATTTTGCTGCGTAAAACAAATGTTTCTTAGTTTTAAGGAGTCGTTCCTCTAAGTGACATTTTTTGTCTCAATTACGATGGGAATCAAGGTAATTAGCTTCGTTCATTTACTATCCTGAACGTGAGAAAATTATATTTCTATGGTGGAAGCATCTGTCCTTGCTTGGGCCCAGTTATGCCCTGGAAAATCAAACGAGATTCTATTAGAAACGAAAAGCTCAACTCGATGTTTCTAAACCAGTCAGAGAGTGCGTTCTAGTAACTACGAATACACATTGGTATTACGAAGCTTTGCCATTCTTTCCTTCCAAAATGGTAACATCGCGACGATATTCAACAAACAGGTCCTGATAAAAATGCTTACATGTTGCTCATACAGTTTCTTCATTTTTCTTTACCCATTAAATAATACAATTTATGGAGCGCATATTGTCACGTAGCTAAATTCACTGTAAAGTTCAGGCCATTCCTTTTGATATACAACCCTGTGAAAGTATAAAGAGGCATTCTAAAATATCAGAAAATCATATCACTATATTATAAACGGCAACAGGCGTTTAGAATAACTTTATTCTGAAAAGAAAAATTGGCCTTAACTATTATATTTGTTCAAAACTGGATTTTTTTTTTTTTTTTTGCTATTTGTTTTACGTCGCACCGACACAGATAGGTCTTATTGCGACGATGGGATAGGAAAGGCCTAGAAAGTGGAAGGAAGTGGCCGTGGCCTTAATTAAGGTACAGCCCCGGCATTTGCCTGGTGTGAAAATGGGAAACCACGGAAAACCATCTTCAGGGCTACCGACAGTGGGGCTCGAACCCACTATCTCCCGATTACTGGATACTGGCCACACTTAAGCGACTGCAGCTATCGAGCTCGGTCAAAACTGGATAAACAACAGTTAGTGAACTTGTAGAATCATTTTTCTTGTGGCCAAAGGTATCAGCCGAGAGAAGAGATCAGCAATTATCTAAGAAAATATATCTGATCACTAACGCGGTTCTAATAAAAATAAAAAGAAGAAGTAGGTGAACAATATATTGCTTCCATGTTTAGATCAAGAAAGACATAATTTTATATTTGAAGTTACCTTATTGCACTTCCGCATTGCTTGAAAATTGAATGGCAGAATAATATAATAATGTTGATGTTATCGCTGCCTAATGTCTCACGAAGTTTCGCAGCAAAGTTCTGGCTAATTTTTGGAACCTCTTCGTAAGATAGGATAGTCATTTGTCGAATGATAAGTTCATAATTTCCACCCCTGAAGTTTTGTTTTTATGGTGTCCTGTATAACTCAGCACAACACAGATATTCCCGAAAATTACACGCGTGTGAATTATAAACTGCTGACATAATAATAATAATAATAATAATAATAATAATAATAATAATTGTTACCGAGTTTTGGTGGTAGGTAGAGGTGAAAGAAGGTGCGGGCGTGAATGAGTCTCAAACTACGGAATCAAAGTTAATGTAAAATTTAACAAGGTTATATTTTCTTTTCAAAAACAAAGAAATAACAAGTATGGCAGGTACAAGGTAGCAAATCAAAGGGGAGTCACAATATTCACATAATTTGGGCTTCGAGCCCCGAAAACACAATGCTTGGGCAATCAGCCCAGTTTTACCTCCAAAACACAAGTTTCAACAGAGGGGCAAAAAACCCCATTCATACCTCGGAGCCCTTGCTCCAAATTACACCGATAAGCCTCCACGAGGCATACCACAATTGATTTTTAAAAGAGCCACACGCTCTCAAATTTAAGCCTTCTCCCAGGCCACACCAAACTCAACCTTCAAGTTGTCCTCAACGGACCTAAACGCAGGGGTAAAATACCCAACCTACTGAGGTCTAGGAAATAAAAAAAAGGGTTAATTAAATGACCTCTAAGGTAACAATTTGAGAGGAGGCGAACTTGCACTCCTAATACACTTTGTCTTTAAGACCTATTATGGCTCTTAGGCCACTGATGCAAGGGCTAATCCCATACTACAGAGGTGACTTAAAAAAGAAATATTTACATTACATTACGGAAGAATTGATTGAGAAAATAAGGTCACCTCAAGACAATGTGAGTGGGAGCTCGATAGGGTTAGCACTCTCTATCCCAGTATGTCGCTTTACAAGAGAATAGAAGAAAAGAGAAGTTACATTTTAGGAAAAGGTTACATAGGGGAACGCTTAGAACCCGCCCCGAAAGTTAAACTGCTGAGCTAGCAAAGAAAGAATTTATTAATCGGCCATTACCTTATTGTTGACCGCTGCCGAGGAAAGAGGCGCTTCCCGCCTCCTGCTATGTACTTAATACACTGAAAGATGGAACAGAAGTGGCCCGGAGACCCTAAAATCAGCAGTTTAAATACTCTCGCAGAAAGTTCTAGGCGTTAGGGGAAAGAAAACACCCTCCCACAAAGATTTTATTGGGTAGGACCCCGCAACAGATTCAAGTTGGGGAAAGATACACCAGATTGGTCAGAAATTAATTGAAAAAATTCGTGATTGGATACATTCAAAACAAGGGGAAGAAAGGGGTAAATATTGCCAACTTAAACAATGACAGAAAGAAATTTAACAAAGAACAAACTCCTGAAATTAAATTTTCTCCAACAAAATAGTTCTTTGACTCCGCACTAGGGTGCACTATTGTTGATCTTCAGTAGTGTCCTCTAGAAGAGAAAGTTCACACTTCTTAATACAAGCAAGACAAAAGTACGTCGAAAATGACACAGTTCACAAACTCAAAAATTTCCAGGTAGTGACATCTTCTGAGAAATTTGGAAATTAAGACCGTAGATAAAGTTCAGACTTCCTCCAGAAGAGGAGTTTCAACTGGCGCAACTTTTAAATAAACGGTGTGGAGGTGTACCGCCCGGTACAGACCTCCCCCCCCAAAAGTTCCTCCACGGGGTAACACAGAAGAACATAAACTTTTGTTTGAAAATAAGTTCCAAGTTTTGATGTTGATATTAAGATAACTTGCAGCAGTATTTGAGAAATTTCTTAATTCGGTTCCAAAATTTTGTTGTCGGAGGTGAAGTGAAGTCTTTAGGTTTATAGAAGTTGAATATCTGAAGATAAGCTTTTACTACTTAAAAGTGAAGGAAAAATTTGCAATGTCCATCAGATATTGCTGTTGAATTCCCAAATGTAGTTATCTCTTATAGTAACTGTCCATGTAGTTGATGTTGATGAAGTTGGATGGCCGGACCGGCCGTTGCAGCTTGCGTCCAAAAGGAGGCCGCTCGGACCCCTTAAGTACCCTGAGATACCGCTCGCCCGCACTATGAGGGGAGCAGAGTGTTGAAACACGCCGCGCCCGCGGTGAACATATACAGGCTGCGGGCCAGTAGCAGGTCGTGCGCCGCACATCAGCCTTGGCCGGGAGGAGAGCTCCGGCTCGCCGTGCACATGTCGTCCTCGCTGGAGAGGAGGGGGCCCATCCCCCTCCCCAGTTGCTGCACGGCGCTGCGCGGCTGCGGGGGCACTGAAACATTAAAGCTAGGCGGCAGAATTGTGTTGGACCATCGTCTTTTTGAAGGCACAGGCATTATGGAGAGGTTGAGGGGCCAGCGGCGTGTAGATATCCATGGCATTTAATCTTATGAAGCCACAGTGTAAGGTGGAGCAGGAGACGGGAGCGTGGTAATGGCCGTGGCAAGAACAGGATGGCAGTTTAACGGATCGGGGGAGGTTTACAAGAAATTCTTACATATAAAACAAAATGTTATAGAAGGAGCAGAATGCCTTAAGCGTGGAACTCAAAAAAAAAAATATAACCATCATATTCCATTCAATTATATGAAGCAAGTTGACAGAAAATTTACACCGGTTTCACCTGTGACAGGTGAACCCTAAATATCCTCTCGGTGGCTGGATTGCTTACTAACAATGTAACCGGTGTGAGAAAATCGAGAATGATGCATGGCCCATGAAATCTGGGAGCAAGCTTGCCCGCGGGAACAAAATTTTTGACCATAACCTGGTCACCTACCTTCAAAGGGGTGGGTCTCCGTCCACGATCATACCTTTCCCTAACCTTTTCATGAGACACTTTAAGATTGGCTTTAGCCTTCTTCCAAAGATCTTTAATGTTATCCGGATCTATTGTCTCGGGTAGAATGTCATTCAGAGACCAGAGGTTAGAGAGCGGCGAGTTGGGAACAAACTTGAACATCAAAGAAGCTGGAGTAAACTTGTGAGATTCATGAACCGCCGAATTCAAAGCAAAAGCTATCCAATGCAGGGACGTGTCCCACCTGGAATGATCTTCATGATGATAGGCAATAAGTGCTGACCTGAGATTACGGTTAACCCTTTCAGCCAGAGATGGTTGAGGGTAATAAGCAGAAGTAGTTACATGAGAGATTGATAAGTCAAAACAGAATTTACGAAATAAATTAGATGTAAAAGCCTTAGCATTATCAGATACAATATATTGAGACGGACCAAAAGAAGCAAAAATAGAATTTAAGCAGGTAATGGTAGACTGAGCGGTAGCCAGCTTAGTCGGAAATAACCAAGAAAATCTGGTAAAACCATCTACGCACACAAAGATGAACTTGTTAGCATTACCCTTTGACTGGGGGAAGGGTCCTACATAATCGATATACAGACGTTCCATGGGGCGCGACGCTTGATGCGAACACAAAAGGCCTACCTTGGTGGACATGGTGGGTTTACTGAGCAAACAAGATTTACAAGCTTTTACAAGTTCCCGGATTTCACCGTCCATACCTTTCCAGATGAACATTTCACGAATCTTCTCACGAGTTTTAAAGATACCCAGATGCCCTCCTAGTGGGGTCTCATGATAATACTTGAAGATCATAGGTACCAGAACAGCTGGAACGACAACTTTCATCATCTTGTCATGCCTCGAAGGGCAACATAAAACACCATTCCTCAGAACATAAGGGACAACATGTTCCCCAGAAGAAAGGGTTTCCATTATCGGAGCCACCGTCGGATCTTCACGTTGGTATTTCTCGATATCCCTAAAAAGCATGGGAGCATCTGTTAGGATGGCATTAACCTCAGATAGCATGGACTCGGGAGGTGATGAACTGTCGACCGGTTCGTGGGTCTCGACGTCGTTATGAAACATACGGCTGAGTCCATCAGCAACAACATTTTCGGTGCCTCTGATATGTCTAACATCAAACTGGAAGGCGGAAATACGAATAGCCCAGCGGGCTATACGACCAGTACGACGCGGCCTACCTAAGACCCAGCTTAATGCTTGATTATCTGTCTCCAGGTCGAATTTGACGTGTTCCAGATAGAGACGGAACTTTTCTAAGGCGAATAAGACTGCCAAACCTTCGAGCTCATAGATGGAATACTTGGCTTCTTGAGCCGACAAGGTCCTAGAGGCATAGGCGATAGGTCGCCTCCCTAGTTCAGTCTCTTGAAGAAGGACTGCAGCTACTGCTGACGACGACGTGTCGGTTTGGACGATGAATTTCTTCGAGAAATCAGGCATAGCAAGGACAGGGGCATTACAAAGCGCTAATTTAAGATCTTCAAAAGCGGCTTGTTGAGAAGGTCCCCACTCGAATTTGATGCCTTTCCTACGAAGAAGGTTTAAGGGCGCCGCTCTATTAGCAAAGTTAGGAATGAACTTTCTGAAGAAATTCACCATACCAATGAACCTGGCGATACCTTTAATGTCCTTGGGAGGTTTAACATCACGGATGGCCTGTGTTCTAGAATGATCGACTGCTACACCATCGGGTGACACAATATGCCCTAGGAATGACACAGAGGGCTTAGCAAAGACAACCTTGGACAACTTAACAGTTAACCCAGCCTTACGAAGGCGATCGAGAACTTCTCGCAAATGATCTAGATGTTCTTCAAAGGTCTCTGAAAATACGACGACATCATCTAAGTAGTGATATAAGTACTCGAATTTGATGTCGGAGAAGACCCTATCTAGTAGCCTAGTGAGCACAGCTGCCCCCGTGGGGAGCCCGAAAGGCACGCGGTTGTATTCGTATAAATTCCAGTCCGTGGCAAACGCTGTAAGGTGTTTAGACTCTTCGGCAAGGGGAATTTGATTATAGGCCTGATTCAAGTCCAAGATAGTGAAGAACTTGGCCTTATGAAACCATGAAAAGCAAGAATGAAGGTCAGGAAGGGGCACAGATTGCAACACCACCTTCCGATTGAGAGCCCTGTAATCAATGACAGGCCTGAAGCCTCCTTGTGGTTTCGGGACTAGAAAAATGGGCGATGAATACGCCGACTTAGAGGGCCTAATAATACCATCCTTCAACATCTGATCGATAATTTCTTTCAGAGCCTTCATTTTAGGTGGAGATAGCCTATAAGGTGGAAAACGGACAGGAATCGAATCCGTGACCTCAATTTTGTATTCAATAAGGTCAGTAACACCAAGAGTATCAGAGAACACCTCTGGAAATGACTGACATAATTTACGAATACTATCAGCCTGCTCCTCAGGTAGATGTCTAAGGTCTAACAACATCTCATCCTGGGTAGGCGAAATAGATGAACATGACACAGAATTACACTTTAACAAGGGGATTTTACAATTGGACGCAAATTTGAATGTGCACGACTTACTCTGAAGATCGAGCACAAGACCAGTGTGAGAAATAAAGTCCCCTCCCAGTATGATGGGGAAAGACAGGTACTTAGCCACAAACAATTTAATTTTCCATGTAAATTTAAAAATACGAATTTTGACCAGTACGGAACCTAGAATTTCTAATGGAGAAGAATTAGCCGAAACATATTGAATAGGAGATGAGACGTAGTCAGGTAGTTTACAAACAGCTTTCAATTTAGAATACCATTCAGCCGAAATAATCGAACAAACACTGCCTGAATCTAAGAGAGCTGTTATAGGCTCGTTATTTAACTCAATCTTAAGAAAAGGAACAGGTGCGGGGGTATCCGCCGCAATCCTAAGGCACTCTTTGGGGCATTCAAAAGATGTATTCGAAGACTTATCGTTCCCTGAATTCTCGACCTTTTTGCCAGGGGCTGAGCCTTGGGAAGCAGAATTAGTTGACTCAGCCGCAGCCACTAGTCACTTTTGATTGTTGTTGGAAGTTACACCAGAAGTTGAGCAGGAGGGGGTGCTATTCGAATTGGGACAATTCTTTGCGATATGTGAGAAAGCCCCACATTTAAAACAGCCTTGTGATGAACCAGCTCCATTATTTGCCCTACTAGTTTTGATCAGAGGACACTTATTGCGCAGATGGTCAGGCGACCCGCAAGCATAACATTTACGGGGGGTGACTGATCGGCGAGGTGGAGGCCGAGTATTACTAATTGAAGGCGGGGGTTCTTTCGCGACACGCAAAGAATCGGCGTATCTAACTCCTTCCGCTGAGACGGCCAATGCTTCAAGTTCCGAGAAAGTTTGCGGGCACGCCGCGAAACACAAATATGACCTATAGGGAGGTGAAATTCCCTCTACAATAGCCTGTACAATCTGATCTTCAGGAAAATGAAGGGCAAACACCCTAGTATAAAACTTAATGTCCTGTATGAAATCAGCCAAGTTTTCATCCCAGCGCTGTACACGATAATAGTACTTCTGAATAAGGGAGGACCTGGCCCTAGCAGGGATGAAGTTAGCTAGCAAATGGGCATGGAAATCCTCAATAGATGATTGCTCGGCAATGGCTCTTACGATTTTATCAGAGAGAATACCAATAGCATACGGATAGATAATTTGCAAGATTTGACATGGAGAAAGAGAAAAAACAAGGGCATGATCCTGGAATTCCACTAGAAATCTTAAAAATGAAATTACGTCACTGGTGGTATTAACGGAAAACTTAGATATACCTCTGAGCAACATTGCCAATGGATGAGGCAAGCTACTAAACCCGGGTGACATAGTAGGTAAAGGTTTCAATGGCAAGGAAGTTAATTCAGAACGGATGTTACTCAGCGATGCACGGCGTTCAGACTCGTTGTCCAATGGGGCAGGGATAGTTTGAGCAGCAACGGTTATTCTATTAACTTCTCCCTTGGGAGGCGCTTCCTCACTACCTGCATTTACTATGGTGGGTTGATCAGATTTGGGAGGAACTTCCCCAGTTAACAATTGAGTGACCTTACTAGATAATTCGGAAATATTTTCCAGGAGCGTACTAGCTTCCTTCCTCTGAACATCATTCAGTTTTAGAGACAACAGATCATTAACTCTATTTGAAAAATGATATAGCCTGCCTTGCACACGCTTAATTTGATTTGGAGACGGATCATTTTCATCAAAAAAACTAACGACCGATGCTAGCCCAGTAATATTCTCCGTGATCGTGGAAAGAGAGTCGTCAATTTCTTTCTCTCCCAAATTGGGGATAGAAATGGGCAAATCAAGGGACTCTCTAAGTTTGTTAGTGTCTATTGCAACCGTGCCTCCAGATTGCACATTTCTGATAGTTAATTCATAGATCAACTCCTCCTTACGCAAATAGTTAAGAAGGAGAACATCGCGAGGGCCGGGCATGATGACAGACCAATTTTGAAAAACTCAAAAAATTCCAGCAACTGGGAAAATAGTTAGAGTTCGGAACAAACAATATTTAGCCGTCAAAAGGGGCTAAATTGAGACCCATTCAACCACGCTCTGCTACCACTTGTTACCGAGTTTTGGTGGTAGGTAGAGGTGAAAGAAGGTGCGGGCGTGAATGAGTCTCAAACTACAGAATCAAAGTTAATGTAAAATTTAACAAGGTTATATTTTCTTTTCAAAAACAAAGAAATAACAAGTATGGCAGGTACAAGGTAGCAAATCAAAGGGGAGTCACAATATTCACATAATTTGGGCTTCGAGCCCCGAAAACACAATGCTTGGGCAATCAGCCCAGTTTTACCTCCAAAACACAAGTTTCAACAGAGGGGCAGAAAACCCCATTCATACCTCGGAGCCCTTGCTCCAAATTACACCGATAAGCCTCCACGAGGCATACCACAATTGATTTTTAAAAGAGCCACACGCTCTCAAATTTAAGCCTTCTCCCAGGCCACACCAAACTCAACCTTCAAGTTGTCCTCAACGGACCTAAACACAGGGGTAAAATACCCAACCTACTGAGGTCTAGGAAATAAAAAAAAGGGGTTAATTAAATGACCTCTAAGGTAACAATTTGAGAGGAGGCGAACTTGCACTCCTAATACACTTTGTCTTTAAGACCTATTATGGCTCTTAGGCCACTGATGCAAGGGCTAATCCCATACTACAGAGGTGACTTAAAAAAGAAATATTTACATTACATTACGGAAGAATTGATTGAGAAAATAAGTTCACCTCAAGACAATGTGAGTGGGAGCTCGAGAGGGTTAGCACTCTCTATCCCAGTATGTCACTTTACAAGAGAATAGAAGAAAAGAGAAGTTACATTTTAGGAAAAGGTTACATAGGGGAACGCTTAGAACCCGCCCCGAAAGTTAAACTGCTGAGCTAGCAAAGAAAGAATTTATTAATCGGCCATTACCTTATTGTTGACCGCTGCCGAGGAAAGAGGCGCTTCCCGCCTCCTGCTATGTACTTAATACACTGAAAGATGGAACAGAAGTGGCCCGGAGACCCTAAAATCAGCAGTTTAAATACTCTCGCAGAAAGTTCTAGGCGTTAGGGGAAAGAAAACACCCTCCCACAAAGATTTTATTGGGTAGGACCCCGCAACAGATTCAAGTTGGGGAAAGATACACCAGATTGGTCAGAAATTAATTGAAAAAATTCGTGATTGGATACATTCAAAACAAGGGGAAGAAAGGGGTAAATATTGCCAACTTAAACAATGACAGAAAGAAATTTAACAAAGAACAAACTCCTGAAATTAAATTTTCTCCAACAAAATAGTTCTTTGACTCCGCACTAGGGTGCACTATTGTTGATCTTCAGTAGTGTCCTCTAGAAGAGAAAGTTCACACTTCTTAATACAAGCAAGACAAAAGTACGTCGAAAATGACACAGTTCACAAACTCAAAAATTTCCAGGTAGTGACATCTTCTGAGAAATTTGGAAATTAAGACCGTAGATAAAGTTCAGACTTCTTCCAGAAGAGGAGTTTCAACTGGCGCAACTTTTAAATAAACGGTGTGGAGGTGTACCGCCCGGTACAATAATAATAATAATAATAATAATAATAATAATAATAATTCGTTACGTTGTAACACACTAAAATTACAGGAATTTTCTCTTGCAGAAAGCTAACGACGCACTGCTCCCACATTCAAACATCCCCACTGACATTATCCGGGACAGAACTTTCCAGCAGCCATTCACCCCTGTATCTCCTGCCTGTCGTAAGAGGAGACTAAAATGAAAATTTCTCCGGGGGAGAGCGCACAATAACGACCACGCGGCGGCTAGCTGAGTCAAACATTGCTTCCTTTGCGCCAGCTCCGATATCCCTTGGTCAACACCTTTACTCTTCCGACCCCGGCAATATAAGATTTGTGTGGTCTAGAATGACTTATTTTCATCCCTTTCATAGTCCTTCCCTTTGATTTTCTGATACCTTCATTCTTCGAAGTGTCTGAAACAAGAAAGTTACGATATCAAGATAACAGCATCGGGACCTCCAGTTTTCCATGGAATCCGAATGTCAGGGACGTGACATTTCATTTCAAGAAACCAGCGAGCATTGGTCGTGATTCAAACCGCAGCTGCCTTTGAGAGGCTCCAGTGACTAAACCACTCTGTGTCACATTCTATTTTTCTTATGATTATAGTTCAGAGATTACTTCCGTGTACGTCCCTTTAAAGCAACAGCCATCACCTCTGAATTCAAAGCAACAGAATATTGAAATGAGAGGGAAGCTCGTATCCAGAAAGGGTAAGGCAAAGATCCCGGGAGGTGTAGGCCTGAGCGGCGCGGTCCTGCACAAAGGATCCACCCCCGCTCCATTAGCGACCCAGTTTCTCTCGTTTAGGGCATACTGCAACCTACGTGTGCCGACCCACTTTGGGCATGCTGCAATTCTTAAAGCAGAGAGACTCGGCTTGTGTGGCACCCACGCCGCAGCCATCGATCCGCGGACTGACGTCACACGCACACCTACACTGCCCAATGACAGCCGCGATCAATAAACAAAGATCCACGCAACAACCGATACTAACAGAGGGTGGGGTTACTCTTGCCTCGGAAAATAAATAATGCACGAATTCTCGAGAAAACTATCCTGATGACAATATGAAGGAATCACTTTTGTACACTAATTGACACATATTAATAATAATAATAATAATAATAATAATAATAATAATAGGGTGCCTCTTACATACTCAGAGGCTTTCTACGATGATGGAGTGGTGTTCTAAACAACCTCTTCTCAACTGTACTATTTGAGGTCGAATGCGATACTCTCAAACAAGTAATGAAATAGTTGCACACCTGGAAATCGAACCCGAAGCAACAGGTGAAAAGTTACTTTGCTAAGCTTTGGCCCATAAGATAAAATATCACTGGAGCAGCATATAGGCTGCTATGCCCACTGACCTGTGAATGAGCATTCTCCCCACTTTTCTTATCGCGCGGAAGTGCGTTTTATCCCAATATAACCTGCCCATTCATCAAAGAAGTGTTATGCAACAATCTTGATTCAGAGTAACAGCAGCACAAGATAGCGGTAATCAGTTTTGTTTCTCACAGCAGTATGCGTTAAGGAATTTATTTCGATACACCTCACCTTTTCATGTCCAATACAATGTTTATGTTTAACTCCACTGCGACAAATGAACTCGAAGTAATCAATGTCTCCCAGTCTTGATTTTTAATTTATCGAACTGAATAGTAGTAGTTGCACCATCGCCGCTACGCTCAACAAACACTTTACTACTTCAATCTATAACATGTCTAAGTCAGGGAATATCGGGAAATGATGATGATGTTGTTTATGTTGTTGACGATTATGATGATCCAAAGACCGGTCTGTTACAAATCTCCACGCTACCCTATACTGTGCTGCGCTATCCTTTTCATCTTCACACAACTACTTCGTCCTACATACAGCTACCCTAATCCATTATAAATAATATTCTTTTTATGCCATTTCAATAATTTATAGATTTACGATGCATAGACTTTCTGGAGAATATTACCTCCCACACTTCCCTCCAAAATTAATATTCTCAATGTCTCAAGAAGTACAGTCGCTCAAGAAACGAATGAGTGCGTGGTGTTGTGTAATTTCCTCACGTGTGCACTTTTCTCAGAAGAAACTAAATCTATAGATATGACGTTTATTGTGGGTATCTACAAGTTTTGTATTCATATCTCTCTCTCTCTCTATCTCTGCCCCACATTCAGCTCAAAAGGCGCACAGAAACTTTCTTTTTCTCTATAACAACATATTCCTACGTTTGAGTTTAACAAATATGTCCTTTAGAAACACATCTTCCTTGCTTGACCTTTCGGGTAAAAATTTATGGAACCATACTGTTAATCATATCATCCCAATCGAAATGTGGAACTTTAACCAGAAAGTCCCTATTAACAACGAAGCGTATCTTAACTGTACTCCTCCATATTACACATTAAACCATTCCTTAAGTCATAAATAAAGTAATAGTTACACGAAGAAGAATAGGAACCTGCAAATGCCCATGAGGTCGAACTGTAGTATTTTTCACCGTTTTCGTCCTCTGTTTTCGGTTGAAAACTACTAGTATGTGTTCGTTAACGAGCAGGCAATTCTTCTGACTATGAGATAGTCTCGTCGAAGCTCACTTGTTGGTAGGCATATCCCATCAGTAAACAGATTTTTTTTTTTTTTTTTTTTTTTTTTTTTTGCTTTACGTCGCACCGACACAGATATGTCTTATGACGACGATGGAATAGGAAAGGCCTAGGAAGTGGAAGGAAGCGGCCGTGGCCTTAATTAAGGTACAGCCTCGGCATTTGCCTGGTGTGAAAATAGGAAACCACGGAAAACCATCTTCAGGGCTGCCGACAGTGGGGCTCGAACCCACAATCTCCCGGTTACTGGATATTGGCCGCACTTAAGCGACTGCAGCTATCGAGCTCGGTAGTAAACAGATTACCATGTATCTTTTCAGTTGGAGTAGTCATAAAAAGAAAAATGATGATGATGATGATGATGATGACTACCGTTGCCTTAAGAGACAAATCTCAAGTTCCTATCTTCAGTAATGTTGAGAGTACAATAGAAAACCTAAGTAGATGCTTTACTGCTCAGTGCTTAGCTTCGATGTTTTGTTCTCAGTAAGGATAAGGATTAAGGTTTACGATTCAGATAAAACAGAAATTTATTATTACTCGTTGTTAGCATAGAAATCAAATTAAATGGCGCGAGTTGTTTTCAGTTCACGGCCATACAAGCACTAATAATGGTTTATGCTTGGATTTAATACTGCCATTCCTCTGTACTTTTTGTATCAAAATTAAAAGTTAAAGCATGGTGTGGGCGAACTTTTAATGTTTTTCATGGATTCGTGAGCACGATAAGAACATCTGTTCAGGCTTCCTTTAACAATATTCTTCCTTTAAATAAGTTTATGTTAGTCATACATTATTTTAAAGCAAACAGTCAGCTTCAAATATTATGTTATTTTTATCTGATTTCCAGGTCATATCAACTTGTATTCCATCACTCTTAATTAAATATAAGTTTTAAAACTTTCTTCAGCTGATCCCATGGAACGTAGGTGTCGCTGGAGGTCATTTTGTTTTCGGCTGTGTGTATGAAGCCGGATGCCTTTCTTGACGCCAGTAATATATCAAGTGAAAATTCCAATTCCAGTTCGACAGGAATTCGAACCTCAGCCATCTGGGAAGATAGCGAGAAGAAACAAGCCTCCCTTCACTAAAATAAAAAATAAAGTATAAACATAGTGCAGTGAAATATGTTAAATTAATTTATATTAGTTCTAAGAAACTGGAGCGCCAAGTTCAAGAATCAGTATGACAAAAATAATCAAAATAGTTCTAATACCATTCTTCAACTATGTAGTCATTTATTTCATTCGCTACTTACAAAATAAACACTCATCAGCTATTCGCTGAAGTACTGAGCTACTTTTATCAGATTTTTCGGGTTTCCCGATTGGGTGGTCATCTGTATCACAGATGCCAGCAGTGTGCTTGTGATTTATGTTCTCTGTGTGTAGCCGCAAGCACAACAATATCCGCAACCTGAGATCAAAGCAGGCTACAACTGACCACCCGTGTTGGTCATCCACAGTAGCAGTAACTTGATTTATGTATGCCAAGTCGATTTACTACTGGTATCTATGTATGTACATAATGAGCACAGATTACACCAATAATACTCATTTAAAATGTAAATTGTGTTTATAAATCCCATGGATGCACTGCATCCACTAGCGGTACACTGCTCAGGCTACACATGCATTAGATTCACTTACATCAGTTTTTACAACATAAAATGAAGCTATAAATCATATTTACCAGTGATAGGCTATGTATACAAGGGAAAATGATTACTCGGAGCAGTCATCGCAAGGCAACAACAAGTAAGCTTGCTTTAAGTTGTACATGGCTCTTGACATAATTATGGCCACGGAACCTCCAGTTTTATGAAGAAACCCAAGTAGGATATAACACTTCACTTCAAAAATTTCACATATATTGGCCGGGATTCGTATTGCAGCAGTCTTTGTGATGGGCTGACTTGCCTCCAAAAGGAACAGAACTGTGATTAGACTAGCGAAAGTAAAGATGGTATTTCATTAAATGAGATCTCTCTCTCTCTCTCTCTCTCTCTCTCTCTCTCTTTCTCTTTCTCACACATACACACACACACACACACACACACACACACACACAGACAGACACGGTCCTAGTTCGAGTATCATTCAGTTGAAATAGAAAATCAAGTTTCAGTGAATCGGTGGTGGTTATTGAATAAATGGTTGATTCTCTACTAGAAGTCGACAACAGACAAGCCAAATTACGGAACCACCGAATGAACTAATGGCCGAATCCAGTTAAAAGTCGATATATCTACCCAGATAATATAATTTTTCGCGTAATTCTATAATTACGTGGTACTTTCAAATATTACGGTACCCCTCTTCGAGACTGTTCTAATCGTGTTCAACGTTTATTCCTTACATTGAAAAGAATGTGAAGTGGTTCTATTTAGAATTATTCATTGTCAGTACAAACACTGTATTGCCTATGATTCCCTTAATCGACTGCAGAGTGATCTAGTACAACCGCTTTAAGCCTAGAACAACATGAATCCTCAACAATGAACAATGCACAAAAGAATCCTTGATAGAATGTGTTGCGGGGAGGTATAAGTGCACTCCTGCTGCAGGGAACTGGATTACGCTTCTACACAGCTGCAGGGAGAAAGAAGTATGAAGTCAAGGGTATAATGAAAATCAGGATGAAATGTACCGTACATAATTCACATGTCCTAATATTTTGTCAGTGTTGCCAATATACTGGGATAAGTGTGTATAATCTTAAATTATCTGCATGCTGGCAGACGTATTCGCATATCCAGGAACTAATGCTGCTTATTGTATACAAAGTCCCATGTTCATTCTAGTTCTATTCTCTCTAGGTGCCCCTCACCCATCAGGAAATCGGTAATAATTTCGTTTTGATGATGATAATGATGATGATGCTAACATCTAGGTCATCGGCCCCTAATGGTACGAAATGAGACGACGTGTTATGACCATTTAAAAATGCAGAATTCTCCACTAAACAGATTCGAAAACGTGAGGACGAAGAATTAATGGATTGATATGAAGTTAAAACAATCAGTGGATGTGACTCGCAATGCCCCACGTTCCCATAAACTAGCGTTAAATAATAGTATTACTGACCAAGGGACTGCGTCTAATGCACAATACTGAATCGATGATGCTTGTAGTCGAAACGGGTCCAAAATGCAGACCATCGGCCCCTCATAAAGATACTTATCGCTAGGAAAATAGAACCATGCTATTTGTCTTGTTGCGGTACTAATCAAAAGTAGCGTAGACTCGCGGTATTCCACACGTTATGGTACTACCCACAGGTAATGAAATTCGCACATGTAACACAGACCTATGGTGTTTCGCACACTGTGGCGCTATTTGCAGGCAACGCAAACCTATGCAGGCAACGCAAACCTATGATGTTCCCCACATAAGTGGACTAACCACAGGGACCCGCACTATCCCGTGGTGTTCCTCACATAGTGGGTACTAAGCATAGGCAAGGCAGAACCATGGTATCGCTCATCCCATGGTGTTGCTCATATAGGGATAGGAATCACAAGTACTGTAAAAGCCGGCAACGTACTCTATTGTTACTAATCACAAACCTATTTGGTAAAAGCGACCCATGGTGTTCCCCGCGTGGTGGTACTAATCACAAATAGTCTCATGGTTCTAATTTGATCATCCCTTGTTCGCCTCTTTTAGTCGCCTCTTACGACAGGCAGAAGATACCGTGGGTGTATTCTTCGTCTGCGTCCCCCACCCACAGGGGAGTAATAATTTCTTTTTGATGGTATGCTGCATCAGATCCATAAAATGACATTTTTTTCTTTTCCCACTAACGCATTTTCTTTTCATTTTCTCACTAGGCTGCCCGCTTCTGCCACGTTCTTATTCGTTCATCATAAAATTCTCAACACCATCAGAACATTGTACAGCGTGAGACATTCCCAAATACGTCCTTCATACGACGATAAATGACCACTCTGCTAATACCATCTGCTACCATAAACTGAATAACAGACATTGGGCAATTCTGGGCGAATAAATGGCAAAACTGTGCCTAGTCCTCGAGTGAAAACAGTACACTAATAATTTCCGACGATACCAGATTTCTTCCTGACATACGTAGACATCAACGGACGCATGCGCAATGTTCTCTTTCTTCGAACAATGCCGGTGGTACTGAAGTCTCCGTTTCATTTGGACAAATTTACATATTATACATCATAACTATTATGCTTCTGGGTAATGAAAGGAACAGCAATTAGCGTAGTGTAGGCGTGTGAAATGAAATTCCTTAGGAACAGAATAGGAGTTACAAGAAGAGACAAGAGTAAGGAATGAAAGGTGATGGATGTACTGTTAGAGGAATCCTTACAAGAGAGGATAGAGAAATGTCAAATATATGGGCACGTCAAACAAATGTAGGACCCACGGATACCAAGAAGAGAGAACGAGAAGTAAATAGTTGGCAAGAAGGCGAGGGGAAGACCGAGAGGAAGATGACTCAAGGACGTAAAGGACCTTGTTTAGAAGAGAGGAAAGGGAGGCCTGTTGAAATGACAAGAAACAATAACGAGGCTTACATTTCAGACAGATCCGGCCATTGGTTTATATGATGATGATGATGTAAGTTAACGTACGCAATTATTATAACATCGTAATTATCATGACATATTCCAACAGCTGTTTAGTTGCTATTAGTGTTTTTAAAGCAATGTCAAAATACTGCACGAAAACACTGGGATTCTTTTACTGTTTACTGCAAGAGAACACTAGAATATTTTAAAAATCGACTGCTTGTAGTTGAATACGTAACAAAGTTCGACATGTAACAGCAATCTTTTAACAAAATAGAGCTAACTTTTACTTTCGTTCCGAGACCCAGATATTCCTTGGCACGCACGTACATACAGAGGAAGTGAAATGTGGTGTGATGCTAAGTAGGCCACGTGCTGCAGTGAACGCGTAGTGATGCAGTGGGGGTGGGTATTCCACCCCACCCCACTCTAGTCCAGTCCACGTGTCTGCAGTGTGCTGCACTGCGGGCGTCTGGCTGCACTCTCAGGCAGGCAGCGGGGGTGGCTCGGCCGCAGAGCCGTTCTCCGCAGCCATCTCCAGATCGCACCTTCCCCTTTAATCTCGGCCAAATCACAATAACTATGGTTATATCTACTGACTCGCGGAGTTTGGGCAAACCCTGTAAAGAGGCGTGTATTATTTTATTATAATACGATCTACCGAGCGAATTGGCTTCGCAGCTTAGGACACGCAGCTCTGAGATTCGGGAGATGGTGGGGTTCGATTCCCACCGTCAGCAGGTCTGAAGATCGTTTTCCATGGCTTATCTGTCATTTTTACACCAGGCAAATGATGGAATTGTAACTTAATTAAGGCCATCATGCCGCTACTTTCCCTCCCAGCCGTTTCCCCACCCTTGCGTCGCAGAAAATCTATGGTAAGTCACTAGCAAAAATAAAATCTGTTATAGTTCTGTGAGGTCTGACTCCTTGGCTGAATGGCCGATGTACTGTCCTTCTGTTCAGAGGACCCTGGGTTCGACTCCCAGCCGGGGCGAGGTTTTCAACTGCTTATTAATTATTTTCTCTCGAACAGGCGACAACACGGAAAATACACTGACTGACAGAGCAAATGCAACACCAAGAAGGAGTGGTTCGAAAGGGATGAAAGGTGGGGAAAAAACAGAGACGGCACGGACGAATAATTGATGTTTATTTCAAACCGATATGCAGGTTACACAATGCGCACGGCATCGACTCAGTAGGATGTAGGACCACCGCGAGCGGCGATGCACGCAGAAACACGTCGAGGTACAGAGTCAATAAGAGTGCGGATGGTGTCCTGAGGGATGGTTCTCCATTCTCTGTCAACCATTTGCCACAGTTGGTCGTCCGTACGAGGCTGGGGCAGAGTTTGCAAACGGCGTCCAATGAGATCCCACACGTATTCGATTGGTGAGAGATCCGGAGAGTACGCTGGCCACGGAAGCATCTGTACACCTCGTAGAGCCTGTTGGGAGATGCGAGCAGTGTGTGGGCGGGCATTATCCTGCTGAAACAGAGCATTGGGCAGCCCCTGAAGGTACGGGAGTGCCACCGGCCGCAGCACATGCTGCACGTAGCGGTGGGCATTTAACGTGCCTTGAATACGCACTAGAGGTGACGTGGAATCATACGCAATAGCGCCCCAAACCATGATGCCGCGTTGTCTAGCGGTAGGGCGCTCCACAGTTACCGCCGGATTTGACCTTTCTCCACGCCGACGCCACACTCGTCTGCGGTGACTATCACTGACAGAACAGAAGCGTGACTCATCGGAGAACACGACGTTCCGCCATTCCCTCATCCAAGTCGCTCTAGCCCGGCACCATGCCAGGCGTTCACGTCTATGCTGTGGAGTCAATGGTAGTCTTCTGAGCGGACGCCGGGAGTGCAGGCCTCCTTCAACCAATCGACGGGAAATTGTTCTGGTCGATATTGGAACAGCCAGGGTGTCTTGCACATGCTGAAGAATGGCGGTTGACGTGGAGTGCGGGGCTGCCACCGCTTGGTGGCGGGTGCGCCGATCCTCGCGTGCTGACGTCACTCGGGCTGCGCCTGGACCCCTCGCACGTGCCACATGTCCCTGCGCCAACCATCTTCGCCACAGGCGCTACACCGTGGACACATCCCTATGGGTATCGGCTGCGATTTGACGAAGCGACCAACCTGCCCTTCTCAGCCCGATCACCATACCCCTCGTAAAGTCGTCTGTCTGCTGGAAATGCCTCCGTTGACGGCGGCCTGGCATTCTTAGCTATACACGTGTCCTGTGGCACACGACAACACGTTCTACAATGGCTGTCGGCTGAGAAATCACGGTACGAAGTGGGCCATTCGCCAACGCCGTGTCCCATTTATCGTTCGCTACGTGCGCAGCACAGCGGCGCATTTCACATCATGAGCATACCTCAGTGACGTCAGTCTACCCTGCAATTGGCATAAAGTTCTGACCACTCCTTCTTGGTGTTGCATTTGCTCTGTCAGTCAGTGTATAAGGTATGCATTTGGAAATATAGAACATGTACTTATGCATAGTGCCTGAAGACAAGTTCTGACTGCAGCAGATTCTCGTAGGAAAGTGACAGAACACAGGCCATTGGTAAACATTGCTTTATTATGGTATAGACAGCACATACAAAAGACTACGTACAAAGGACAGGTCTCCACTGGTTACAAACCGTTGAAATAATCACCTAAGGTTTCCACTGTGCGTTGCCAGTGGTGGGGCAGGCGCTGAATACCATTTGCTGCATGTGTATCGGTAACGTGTGACACCTCTCTCCGAAATGCTGTTACGATGTCCTCTTTGTTAGCAAACCGTTATCCACGTAATGGCTTCTTGACTTTGGGGATTAGATCATAGTCACATAGGCTCAGATCAGTCGAATAAGGCGGGTGTGGAAGAACCTCCCATACGATCGTTGCTCCTGCTTGTTGACTTCCATTTTGTCTCACTCACACACTGAACTTGGGGGCATGCTTAGACACACACTGTTGTTTACATACTCCATCTAGTGGCATCATACGCAAGTACATACCGTACGTTTCCAAATGCATATTTTAGATTTTCCGTGTTGTCTCCTGTTCGCGAGAAAAAAAATAGTTGCCATGACTTATGACTCGACCTACGTATATGCAAAACACGCTACACTACTAACCACCCTAGAAACATGCAACATAGGGTTGGTTCAGGAAGGGCATCCAGCCGTAAAACTGGGCCAAATTCATATCCAAACACCAACCCCAGTAAAATTGGGATTAAGGCCAGGAATAATAATAATAATAATAATAATACGTGTTTCTGTGGAGGTGGGCAGTATGTTGTGCTGTGCACAAATGAATTCATAAATAATGATGTAAAAATACTTCGAAGACACTTGTTGCTATGAGATGACCTTGGAGCAGTAGATTTTTAATCAGACTATGCATCAATAATAAGGAATAAAAAGAGGAAGTGAGAGCACTTCGACTCGCTTACAGCAACGGAGAAACTAGTGGCTACAGTGCGGAGATTCGCCACTGCAGCGCAACGAGCGCTTTGGATGAACAGATGGCGTTGTTTATACTGGGTGCGCACGTTTCTACTTGTAGCGGGAGTGATTTTTTGAGTGTAATAACTATATTTTGGAATATAGTGAGTGTGAAAATGCCGTCGTGCTTTGTGCCGGGTTGTAGATCTGGTTACAGGTCAGATGAAGGTAAACAATTCTTCTCACCACCTCAAAATGAGGAACATTTCTCTGAGTGGGCTAGAGCGATACTAAGAAAAGACATGCAGCTTACGAGTAAGTCTAGGATTTGTGTCATTTTTCGGAAGATCTTATTATAAAGGTAGACTCGTTTATTATTAATGGGTAAAAAGTTGAAATTCCGAGAATAAGATGGAGCTTAAAGCCAGGAGTTGTCCCTCACATTTTTCCAAACTTTCCGTTCTATTTAAACAAGTCCCTGAAAATTCGAAAACCCCCATTGAAACAAGAGTTACTCAAAGAACATGTTGACAGTGACAACATTAACGGTAGTAGCTATCCAACCCCGCGGTGTAGGGGGCAACGCGTCCATCTGTGTATCCGGCGACCCCGGGTTCGATTCCCGGCCGGGTGAGGGGCTTTTAATTGTAATGATTAAAATCCCCGACCTGGGGACTGGGTGTTTGTGACGTCCTTAATATTCCTTTCCTCACACACAACATTCCACACTACCGCTATTCCAATTACACGCAGGTTCATACAATATGGTGCCAGTAGGGGCAAAAGATCCACATGGGTCGACGCCCCGAACAAATAGCAACAGTAGTAGCTTAGAATGTAATAAACTAAATTTTTCCTCTACATCTAAAATACTTAATACTGATGATAATGTAAAAATAAAAGAACCTCGTCTCAGTTTGCCCTGTAAAGTAGCTGATAGTGACGCTGATGCTTCTAGAAATATTTTAATGTGAGGAGAAAAGTTAACCTTTGTAGGAATTTAATTAGAACCATAAAGAAATTAGCTGCATGCAGAGCTAAATGAAAGCAGATTGCAAATAATGTCAATGTGTCAAGTGAAGTTGAAGAGTCTTAAGTTCCTTAGCAAGAAACAAAAAATAATTGTGGACACAATGCTCAAAAATGTAACACCAGCTCTAAAGGTATGCGCTATTTTAATGAATTTATATTAGGATAGGGGATTTGATTTTCAAAAGCAAACTAAGTGTTACAGACATTGTTTGAAGCATGAGTTACTTCCTCTCCGTACCGAAGATCATTTGAGACGACTATGCAAAGGGTTCAAATGTAATTATGGTGTTAATGAAAATGCCGTGAATGCAATCAAAGGTCTTTATTTAAACGAGCAAGACGAAAACTAGCGACTAGGAATAGTGATTTTTGATGAAGTGAAATTGAGAGAAGACATTAGATTTAATACAACTTCACTGACAGTCGACGGGTTTTTTTTTTATTTAGGAGATGAAACTCCCTACGACAAAATTAACGTCCTTGCCAATCACGCGCTTGTATTTATGTTTGTCGCTTTGTTGCACAGCTGGATCCAACCTTTAGCGGTGTGTGCTAGCAAGAATGCAACTCCTGGAGAGCTACTGTCAAAAATAGTGATTCAGGTCATAATTCAATTGGAACAAGCTGGGATGAATGTAATTGGTTTTACGTGTGATGGAAGTCAGTGTAATGAAAGGGCCTGGATGAATTTGGGAATTTCAGGGAAGAATGATAAAATACAATGCTCCATTGAAAACCCGGTAGATCATCAACGAGTGTGGGCATTTTCTGATTCCGTGCACATTTTGAAGTACATACGTAATTATTTACACGATAACATTATTTTGCTGTATAAAGGCAAAGAGGTTAATTACAACTTTTATAGACAGTTATATCAAATTGACACTTCTCCTGAGTTTGCTGGTCTTTGAAGATGTCCTAAGATAACATCCTCTCACTTAAACCTCATTTCAGAGGATGAACGCCAGGTTAGCTTTTCAGTTATTCAGTAATAGTGTAGCTTATGCAATTAAGTTGTTGAGAGAAATTAAGCCTAATGAATTTAGTAACAGTGAGCACACAGAAATTTTCACACGAGAAATCAATGATCTCACAGATGCCCTTAACTCCACATTGCCCGTAAAAGGGCTTTATAAAGGTTCTCCGTCACACAAAATTTTTAGAAAACATCACATCTCAGAAAAACAAATTTGCATCTTCAAGAGCTTTGGAATCATTAAGAATAACCTTGAAAAGTACTCTGGAAACGGCTGACTACTTTTGGAGCATAGGATTTAGACATGTCCTGACGGCAAAATTTAACCAAGATCCTTTGCAGCGCCATTTCGTTATTTTGCGTTCCCTTAGTTGTGACGATCACCCTTCCACTGTGGACTTTCTACATTTACACATGCTGCAATCTGTGTATATACCTACCAAACTCGCCTTAAATTCGACAACAAATTGCGAGTCAGTGATAGATTCTCCCCTTACTTCGTTTGTTAGTTATATCCGTGCAATGGCTAAAGAAAATGAACGTAGGAATAAATAAATTAAAGATTCAGCAGAGGTCAAAATAAAGAATTAATAGTACTCACGGACTGGGAAAATTAAACAACTCCTCCTTACGAGGGAAACCTCACAAAATAGAATTTAGTGTTGCACTTGGGAGGCTACATAGTAAGAAAAAGTGACAAATATGTAGATTGCTTAGATTGTGCCCGCACCCTTCGTAGTGAACAGCCACCTGAGCTTCCACTGGCAACCTTTACCCTCATTAAAGATGATGGCACGAAGAAAGGCTTGCGACACTTGACATATCCTTCACCGTGTGTGTTTAGGTTGCTATTGCAAGTAGAAGAGGTCGTCTCAGAAAACTGCGATCAGAACAAAATTTATGGGGGTGATATATTTTTTGCATGTTTGTACATCATAGACTCTATGGTTGTCCAACAGACAGACTTTGGACGCAACAGAGATCACAGATATGACCTTGTGGGAAAATTCGTGTTTCATTACATTAAGTGCCGATTCTTCTTCCGTACGAAGGAAATAAGCTGCTATCGTCCAAATCAGCGAAATCGGCCCGGAAGTTCTCCCAGGTTTCCAGGGTGAGTAAAAATTTTTTATATATGTCTTAGATAATGTGAAATGCATAATGGTTGCAACTATATCTCAGTACTTTGTAAGTCATTTCAGAATTACTGATGTTCAAATCTTTTCAGAGGATAACATTAAGCCATTAAATGAGTGTATTTACCAGCTTCCTCTATTCAAATATTTCTGGACTGTACACACATGGTAGGAAATAATTAAAAGGTCATTCTGGCAACTGGAAGTCATAGATAATTTATTTCGTGTACGTTTTGTACATTGCCACACCCGCTTATTGTATTAACACGAGCAACGCGGTTCATCCATAGCTACACTGACGCAGTCTACCGCCATCACCTATTAACTACGAGAGAACACTCGCTTCCTCCTTCCATATGCTACGCATCAATATTCAACAATAAATATCTCAATCTTGTCCATTTCGGTGCCGAAGTCCCTCCGTCAGATGAAGGAGAAAATGATTTAGCGAAACTATAGGCCTACTTTTAGGCAGGATTACTTGGGTTGTAGAAATTTATATAACCCCAATAAAACCATAACTGAGGACTTTTGAAATATTTTTAATGAAAATTCGTAACGTGAAAGGCAGTTTTTGTATACAAGTAACCGGAATTCATCTTCAAAAGTGTAATAATAGGGAGTATGTTTATTAGTTGCAGCGATTATAATCGATGCAAGAAAAAAAGTCTACAGTCCCTCAACGCAGTCCACAGCATTTTGTAGAACCTGCCGCCGGTGATGTGGAAGCCGTAGTATCCCTGTAGCATTGTCTGCTCTCTAAATGGTGAGAATGAGGCGGTCTATCGCCTGAAAAACTTCGGGAACAGCAGTTTCATAACCGAAACCACTAGGACTTAAGTAGGGGAGATATTTCAGAAATGAACGGTGATACTGCGCATCCATGATCTTTCTTTGGTGGTATGGTATACGTTAAGATAACGCAATCACAAAAGCACACCAGAATCACCATCACTTTCACATTTCTGGGGGTTCTGGCGCACTTTTGACTTCTGTGGGTACTAGCCGTTCGACCGGTTTTTCACCGACGTTGCTATTCTTTGCAACACACTGCGATGTTCCATTTCCTGGTGTGCATATAAAACAGTGGTGCCACTAATAAAGAAACAGCCCTTGTAGTAATAACGTATCAGGATGATAGTATAATAAAGTGAAATCGAATCAAGGTATAACAAGGCTAATACAATTAACTCGCAGTTGGGTCATCGGTATTCTGACAGAATAGAGTGAGTTATGGGACGAAATTATTCTTAGAGCGATCTGTTTTCAGCCAGACTTATGAAGAGAGCGAGAATGATTGCTGGTACAAAGAGGTCGAAATAACGGCAAAAGGGTAATCGGAATGAGGAGATAAAGGCTAAGTTAAGAACGATCTCGGTAGATGAAACTGTGCGCATAAACTAATTTCGGAAGTTAATAATAATAATAATAATAATAATAATAATAATAACAGAATAATATACTTTACTATTGAGGGTAAGAGAAGCACATTGAGAGAAAAATTAGGATGGTTACACTACATTTTAAGTATTAAAGGATAAGAGGTGCATAATTAAACGAGGCCACACAGCTAGTTGTAAAGAGAACCATGGCGAGCCCCAGAGGTTCTTAACCAGGAAGCGTGGGTTGGCGACCACGGGGCCCTTAGCCGAGTCCTGGCATTGCTTCCACGTACTTGTGCCAGGCTCTTCACCTTCAACCTTCCTATCCGACCTCCCTTGGTCAACTCTTGTTCTTTCCAGTCCCGGACGATATTGGAGCATTTGAGGCCTCGGGAGGTCTTTCATTTCCACGCCCTCCGTGGCCCTTGCCTTTCTTAGGGGGGCGGTACCTTCATTTTTTGAAGTGTCGGAGCCCTTCCATTTCTTCCTCTGATTAGTGTTAATAGAGGATGGTTTCCTAGTTGTACTTCCTCTTAAAACAATCACCACCGCTACCACCACCAGGACCATGGAGACGGTGAGTTTATTCAGAGAAGCTTATAAATAGAACGATGTATGGCACACGAATTTGTAATGAGTATGTCTATGTGACGTACCATCACCATCGTAAGGCCTCTGCTACAGTGTTGCAGACCTGATTCATGTGGACAGATACCGTAGCCGCGTTAATTTAATTGTGCGGCGCGACTCTAAGTGCGCCACAAGAACTCTTTAACATGCCAACAACAATGACGTTCAGTGCCAAGATTCTTAACTGATCTTCAAAAATCGACTACCTCAGCTGGGATCGAACATGCGAACTTGAGATGATTAGTCGGAAAATTTACCTCCGGTCCATCGTAGTAAGTATGATAAATTCTAGATCTCCAGCATGGAAATACAGAATGTCCGCAACCTGCCCGACCAGCAGTGCTGTCATTGCCAGCGCGGGAGTCGGCAGCTACAAATGATGAACAGTGCCACATTCTGGAGCTCAAAAATAGCGCAGTCCGCTTGACAAGACAGTTGTGACCAGAGTCAAGTGCGTCAGAGGTAAATACGTTGTTCCAGTAGTTAAATCATCTGAGAAATAGTAAACCAATTAAACTAGGACAAATCATCAAGATCAGAGGGCAATTTCTGTTTTTTTCTAAAATAATATATATACCAGAGATGGAGTATATTTACAATTATTTTTATAGGAACGGAACATAACAGTGCGAACATCAAGTTAACTTATGCAGCGTACTCATCAAGTTAACTTATGCAGTGTACTAATACATTTATACCAAGCGAGATGGATATTTTCATGGCTCTAGAATAAGAATATTACACTTTAAATTTCAATTACGAAAGTTATTCCATTGTTCGGCTCCTTGGCTGAATGGTGAGTATAATGGCCTTCACAGTTCAGAGGATCCCAGAATCGATTCCCGGCTGGGTCGGGAATATTAGCTGTACCTATCTGGTTTAATCCTCCAGCTCATGGTGTACGTGTTTATATTCGCCTCAAAACACCACACTGTAAACCACCACAGAAACAAGTAACAACCACCACCACCTCCTCCTAGGATTCGCGTCAGGAAGGGCTCCCGGCCATAAAACTGGACAAGTCCATATAAATGTGATATCACACCCATGAACCCTCCCCCCCCCCCCAAGAGACAGGAGAAAGTGGCGGAAGAGACAGATTATTGAAGTTATTCCATTGAAAATAACTGAAAAATCGATGGATTACCTGGAAAGAATCATCGTTGAGGAAGAATTTTATTGCGAAGGCAAAGAAAAAGGTCGGGCATATCCGAGATCATGTACAAAATCATGAAGCAACAACACAATATAGAGAACATCCTGATAATTGTATCTTAGCGGTTTCAAACTTCACGCAGCCTACACTGGACGAGTTGACAGTACGGCTAGAGGCGCACAGCTGTGAGCTCCCATCCGGGAAATAGTGGCTTCGAACCCCAATGTCGGCAGCTCTGAAGACTTTTTTCGTAATTTCTCATTCTCACACCAAGCAAATGTTGGGGCTGTACCATAGATAAGCCCATGGCTGCTTCATTCCCACTCGTAGGCCTTTCTTATCTCGTCGTCGCCATACGAGCTATCTGGTGTCGGTGCGACGCAAAAGAATCTTCACGTACTTTCTTTACTGTGATAAATTCGTTTTATCAAGACTTGACAAAAGCATATAGCGTTAATATTTCTCCCGGTGGTTGGGGCACAATATACATCTACGGTATCCCGTACCTGTCGTACAAGGCAAAAAAATGATGACTTCCTCTGGGATCTACTTCAGAGCGTGCGTTTGAGAACCTTGTTGAGTTTCAACTTTCCAATCCAACTTCCCTTGATCAAAACTTGTTCTTTTCCGATCCTGGTGATGTTAGCTTTGCTAAGCCGAGAGAGCCTTTCAGTTTCACACCCTTCGTGGTCCCTTCCTTGCTTTTGCTGATACCGTCACTTTTCCTTTTCTATCCTGATTAGTGCACTTGGTGGGGTAGAGCGGTTAGCTCTACGCCCGGCCGCCTGGTACTCATTTGTGGTTTAGGCAGAGTGAACCTCAGAGCCATGTGCACCTGCGGAAGTGGAAATCTCGTTTCTTAAATTCTACGACTTCCTGACGGGGAATCGAACCCACGCCTTTACCGTCTCGGCCAGGCAGCCCCTAAAATGTATAGACTATTAATAATTATTATTCACGTATCAAATATGAGAAAGCAAAACTTTAGTGGAGGATTCCTATGTGACTATAGAATAAATCCACAAAAGTATGTGGCATTTACTTTATTTTCAGTAATAGTTCTATACAATTATTTGAGCAATATATTTTCTTAACTGCACAAATGACACATGGAATCGCATATTCATTGCGAAAATAAAATTAGGCCTATAAAGGGCAAACAGGGTTTTAAACCGAAAACTTTTAGTTTTCTTGAAATTGATATTTCAGAAGAAATTTCACCCAAGGACAAGAGAAATGAATCTTAGTTGCTACCAGCAAAATCTGCAAACATTTTTCACTTATATTTGTTTTTCGTATGATGAGCACGCTTATCTTATTTTAACGATTTTAGCGGCCTGGTGTTAAATTTTCGGGCCATTAGCAATCTGAAAAGCAACTGTTTGAGAGAGTAGGCCTATATACTTAAATAATTATTTTAATAACGTTACATTGAGCAAGTTTATCTGAGTAAATTTGTATTGTCTCCAATTATTAACAATGAATTCAAGTCCGCCTCTGTGGTGTAGTGGTTAGTGTGATTAGCTGCCACCCCCGGAGGCCCCGGTTCGGTTCCCGGCCCTGCCACGAAATTTGAAAAGTGGTACGAGGGCTGGAACGGCGTCAACTCTGCCTCGGGAGGTCAAATGAGTAGATGCGAGTTCAATTCCCACCTCAGCCATTATGGAAGTTGTTTTCCGTGGTTTCCCACTTCTTCAGGCAAATGCCGGGATGATACCTAACTTAAGGCCACGGCTGCTTCCTTCTCTCTTCCGATCTTCTCATCCCCCCACAAGGCCCATGTTCAGCATAGCAGGTGAGGCCGCCTGGGCAAGGTACTGGCCACTATCCCCAGTTGTATCCCCCGACCCAATGTCTCACGCTCCAGGACACTGACCTTGAAGCGGTAGAGGTGGGATCCCTCGCTGAGTCCGAGAGAAAAACCAACCCTGGAGTGTAAACATATTAAGAAGAAGGATGATTCAAACCGAGTGGTTACCACGTCGTTGCCTAGAATCTGTATCCCATAGTGCAAGTCCAATACTTCACTTACATAGGCTACCTAACAAATCTTTTTGCACCCTTTGAATGACTATTTAATGATTAAAGATTGTTGTAACTTTTAAACTTCACACAATGGGTCGTCGCGGTATTATACTTAGATAAGTGTTTTGTTACTTTGAAGTATCTCTTTATAACTGTTCACCAACCAGAAGCATTGTTGAGAATATCACTTCATTACGCATTCTTTGAACTAATAAACACATTTGTGACGTAATGTTGTGGCTGGAATGGAACTGGTGACCTCTGGCGAGAGAAACAGGTTGTTTGTTATTGCAGACCAGTAGTAAATAGAAACTGCTGCTGCTTTCCGGAGTCACTTCTTGGCGGCCGCGAACTCGCTTCGAGCGAAACGCCATCAATATTTGCAGTAACCAGTGTGAGATTAAGCCACGAACCAGTTTTGCACCTCCTACAAGAAGGATTCTTAAACGTTATTGCCTCCACAGTACTAACAAAATGTCAAGCGTATCATGACATCCTAATGATCTGTCACAGCAGTAAATAAAATCAACAGACAGTGAACTCAACAACTAATTTAAGTCTGTGACGTCCAGGAGAGAAGGTAATGTTTCTTGTAAATGTCTGTTGACCAAAGAACCTGATGAAAAATCAAATATTACAGCAAGTAACACCTGCGTCCTCAGTGCAGAGACATTAAGTTGCACTTTATGACAGGTTTAGCAAACAGCATTGTTTCAAATAAAGAGGTTAGAATTGCAATACTGAATGCTAATCCATTGTACGTTTTTTCTGGTATGTTTCTAGCCTTTCTATAGGCAAATTCTAGATCAGTAAAGGTGTGCTCCGAACAACCAGAAGGATATGGGTTCGATTCCTCGTCAGGAATTAGTAACACGTTTCTGGAATGGAACATGGCCCTGAACTTCAATTAGCATGGGGCAAAGGTGAGCGAAATAGAGCTAACCACCTTATCCCCCTCAGTGCTGAGGTTACGAATAGTTGATGCCTTTACCTTCTACTCCTCCAGGGGTCTTCATGGCTGTTTGGAGCTCATTCTTCCTGTTAATAGTATTTTACAGAAAATTATGTTCTTCGTTTTACGTCCTACTAATTAGATTACTTCTATGTTTTTTTAGAAACGCCGAGGTGCCAGAACTTTGTGCCGTGGGAGTTCTCTTACATGCCGGAAAATCGACCGACACGAGGGTCGCGTATCTGAGCACCTCCAAATACCGCGAGACTGAGGCAGGATCAAACCGGCCAACATGGGCTCGGAAGGGCAGCGCTCTACCATCTGAACTACTGAGCCCAACTACTAACGATGGCGCAACCGACCTGAAGATCCTTGGCCTACAGCAACCACTGTCAGCCCGAAGACCTGCATATTACGAGATCACGCGGTCAGCGTAATTAAATCTTTCGGCAGTTATTCTTGCGTTTCTAGAACCGAACGTCAGATAGCTCTTCAATCGTTCTCACACAGGCTTAGTGGACCTCGAACCAGTACTTAGATCCACGTAAATACCACTGATCTCGTCGGGAATCGAACCCAGGGCCTCCCGATAAGAAGCAAGCATACTATCTCCAGACCGCGGGGCCGGCTCTCAACCAGTCTATTTTAGAAAACGTTATGGGACTAGTCGTTACGAAGTTAAAGAACAAGAACGTACATTTACATTCAGATCTTAAAAAGTCGAATTAAAAAATGCTTGCTGTTTACGATCTACAAATAGATTATTATTATTATTATTATTATTATTATTATTATTATCATACGGCTCCCAAGCTGAATGGTCAGCGTAAAGGTCTTCTGTTCAGATTACCCCGGGTTCGATTCCCCGTCCGAGTCTGGGATTTTAACTTTTTCTGACCAATTCTACCTCGGAACTGGGTGTTCGCGTTACTACACGTATTCATTTACATACACTACAAAGCAGCACAGATACACGTAATAGTGAATACGTCCCTCCACATAGTTTGCGTCAGGAAGGGCATCCGGCTGTAAAACTGGGCTAATTCCATAGAAAGTGCCGGCTCCTAAGGCAGAGGAAGAAGAATGTTCCACGACAGCTAGACACAATGGACAATGGTTCTTTTTTACATATTGTAACGAGGTTATTCGTTTAGGAGCCCTAAAGTGCACACGAGACTGATCTCGCACTAAGATAGGGCGGGGGGGCTGATAAGGGCTGAATTATAGTGGAATATCCTTAAAATGTCCGCCACTATAGCGTAATGGTTAAAGATATTTACCACTGTCGTCCTTGAACACCCGGGTTCGATTCTCGGTAGCGTCAGAGATTCAAGAATGTCAGGACTGGTAGGCCTATACGGTTAACAATGGTACCTGTAGATCAACTCGAATGAAAGTGTCTCCGGGGCTAATTTATTAGAAAAATTAGTTTGGAAAAAATAACTATGTTCATAAATTAATCAGAGAACAGGATGTACGGTGAACAGTAGCAATTTGAACACACATTTTCGATCTCCATTAATAGGTCTACAACGTTACATATGACACGTTCTATATTTCGCCAGACACCAGTAGCCCGCTTAGAGAAAGTGGCAGGAAAGGAGTAAATTACAGTGTCGTGTTTAATTGCTGCCTGGGAGGCAGGTTGCTAATAACGCAACTCATTTTGGGGGACACATTGAGATGTTAACTACATATTCCCAGTCAATGAGTGACTAAACTCTGAAACATCTTAAACATTCAAATCTCGAACGATCGAAAGGTGTACATTCCTACAGTGAGAGGAGAGCCTAAAGCCTTAAAAGGAACTAGAAGGTCAAGAGAAGATACTGCAGTGCGTGCTCAGAGGATGTAGGATGGACTATGGCGTACTGTCAGCCACGCCTTTCTGCCACCGTGGGTTCGATCCCGCCGGAAACTTGGGTCAAACACGGGTCGGGTCGCCTTAAAGTAGATGCGTCTTGCTGAACACAGTCGTCAGTAAAGTGAGCAGTACTTGTTTAATTCCACAATTTGGGTACTCTGTGCGATGTACCAAGGGCCACATAATAGCAGTACCTTAAAGAGTAAAACGTATACGGAGAAGCTGCATTGTGCTGCTAGTTATACTCAAACAGGTGCGATCGACTCCCGGCGCAGACGACTGGCACCGACAGTTCTTAAATGAGAGAGCTCCGTAGCAGTAGATTTACGGGCACCTTCAATAACTGTTTCACAGGGCAAAATTCTGAAACACCGGCGTCCCTTAATACAACAGTAAGATATACAGCATTGTTAAAATTTCTAGGATTTATAATAAAGAAATATCACTAGCCTGAAGCTGAAAAATTTACGTGACAGGAAGATATCAGTACAATATTTCCTACGACAAAGAAATATTATTATTTTATTGCGATCGGCCACTTTATATCCATTTGGTATAGCTTTACAACTGATGCCCTTCCTGACGCCCACCCTACATGGAGGGATATATTCACTATTCAATGATAGTTTGTACTGTAGTTTATTGTATATCAGTCATGCGAACACAAAACCCAATCCCCGAGCCAGAGGAGTTAAAATATCCAGTCCGGCTGGGAAAGAACAATGCATACAAAGTTTGACATAATTCTCTCGTACAAGAGTCCACTAAGTTTTTATGTCAGAAGCGTACATTTTTGCTAACAAGACTCCTTTAAAGAGATTCGAACTTTTACAATTAGCAATAATGTTGTCCCGCCTCCCTTGGGATGCACACATTTTACTTAATTACTGCATTAATTTTTTTCGCGCCTCGCGCCTCGGTAGATACACTTTCCAGTACATCTACTATGTTACGACTTATATAATAAAAGAATCCTTACCAAAATCCAAATAATATACATAGTAGATGTACTGGAAAGTGTATCTAGAATGCAAAATAAAGCTTAAAGTGAAGCTTGTTTGTTTTAAGACAAACAAACAAGCATGTATTTCGAGGTGAATCCAAAATATATCAAACTTTGGAGCCCAACTAATGACAAAAATAAATTTTACACCATCCCGTACTGATAGTATAATTTAAGATATTTTCTAACAGTCTACTTCCGTTATGAAGACAGTTATTGTCACTTCTCTCTCTAAATCTAATTGCGAGATTCTTGAACTTCTCGTACACTCCTAATAGAATTACCACATGAAATTATTTCAATAGAATTTTACAATGATGTTTTTGTAAAATTACTATCCCGCATAGGCCTATACAAGAACTTTAACTACTGCTCTTATTAACCTCGTTGTGTTCTCATCGCGTTAGGTCTAATGCTTAAAAACAGAATGGGAAGCAAATAGAGTAATAGTTGTGTATTAGGTACTTCAGCTGCTGAAACGTAAGTCGTCTTCTGAACGGACACCATCAAAAAAACTTGATCAATTTCGATATTCTATCCTCACTAACAGATCACATTACTGTACCTAACTACAGTCGGAAACAATGCCAACAATGTAGCCAAATACTGGTCACAACTTGTGTAAATAATATATATATATAGTGTAGATATATTCACGTAAAACTTCCTTTCTCCTTTTTTTATTTAATTTTTATGTATGTTTTTCCATTTGTTATACTTCATATGCAAATTTTTCAAGTGCTTCATTCATAACTATATACGATTAATTTGTTCATGTACATCTCCCATATTCAGTAGAGGCTTACATATATTCAGTATCTCTTCCTTATATATGTTGGTACCTCTGACACGAATAAATAATATCGGGGAAACCAAAAATGTTTATAGAGCCGGATAATACTGTGGAGATCATTTAGCCGAATGAAAGCATAATGCAATGATCAGGTTCGTTTACATTCAGATATGAATGATATTTCCGGATTTCCCAGTCTTGAAAATTCCATCAATCTTGCACGGGTTGAAACCGACGATCAAGAAGATAGCACGCTAACTGCTCGTCCACTGGCGCTGGCCACTGGAAAATAGGCTACAGAAAAGAGTTTGGTCTAAGTGCCAAAACTGAGAATGTGCAAGTATTAAAGTATATTTAATAATAATGTTATTTGCTTTACGTCTCACTAACTACTTTTACGGTTTCGGAGACGCCGAGGTGCCGGAATTTAATCTCGCAGGAGTTTTCTTACGTGCCAGTAAATCTACCGACACGAGCCCGGCGTATTTGAGCACCTTAAAATATCACCTGACTGAGCCAGGTTCGAACCTGCCAAGATGGGGTCAGAAGGCCAGCACCTCAACCGTCTGAACCATTCAGCCCGGCTAAAAGATATTTACAATCCAGTTCCGAACGTAGACTTACTACCCGAAGAAAAAGCTAGAGGATTAACAGTGGACTTATCGTTCAATGGTGCTCAACAAATGGACAAATGTGCCAAGCGAGTTGGCTGCGCAGTTCGTTTGTATTCGGGAGATAACGAGTTCGAACACACTGTCGACAGCCAGGCACACCAGGCTGCGCCTTAATTAAGACTACGGTCGACCCTTCCCAGTCCTAGCCCTGTCCTAGTCGCCAAAGACCTGCCTATGTCAGTGCAACGTAAAACCAATAACAGATAAAAAACAGAATAAACTCCGTCATGGATTCGCAAAGAAGGGGAAGTTCCGAATGCCAAGAATGAAGGAAAATCCTGCTCTTGGTTAAATCTATTTCCAATTTTGAATCAATCCTTCACTGGTATAATGCAGCTATCAGTTCATCAAATATCACCCACATTATTTTCAACGATAGATATATTTTATCTCGTAAATTAAGACATTAAGACTGCTGTAGATATACGGAAAGTACGATACATATAACGACCTACGCAGTCTTAGTTTCCTGATGCATTATTTATTCAAAATTCCAGATGTATAGGCCTATGTGTGGGCGTTTTGGAGAATAGAACCTACACACTGACAGCGTAAAATGTAACAGTTATTCTTAAATTTCTTATCAACAGAACTAAAAGGTAATAGATCCAGACCTTGTTTTCTTTAAGAAGCTAGAAAACATGAGGTTGGAATCCCACCAACGTTTATCAGCATTATTAATCTTCACCAATTTATGAATTATGTTAACACCATGTTTCTTGAAAACCACTTAGAGACCTGGTTACTGGATGAACACAACGGACATTAACTAATAAAGAATGCCTTTGCATACTACGTTCGCTACATTGTCTCATTTTCCATATGTCACTGTTCTTTTAAATATTAATAGTGTCTTTCCCTTTAGAAAATAGATTCCTGACCATTTTTTGGAAGTTAAGATAGACTAACTCCTCCTTTTAAGTCAGAAACGTAGTTCCCTACTGCAAACAAGTTAACAAATTTAAATGTTTGTAATACTTGAGATTAACCACTGTATATCATCATCACCATTATATATGTATTTATATTTATATTTTGCGAATGAGCCCATTAGGACTACGCAAAGTACTTAGAGACAGGCATTTGCCTTTCTTTGTGCCCACACTTCCTTCATTCGTTTGCTGTGTGCTTCTTTTCTCTCTTGAGACCATGTTGTTCCGGTCTTCTTCTTTGGTTTTTCCTCTTGGTCAACTTGCCACTTATGAACTTTGGTTCTGAAGATAACCCGGCTTTGGATGTCTTCAGGTGTAATTCCTGCCAGTTTGAGATCATCACCATTATTATTATTATTATTATTATTATTATTATTATTATTATTATTATTATTACTACACAGTTCAAAAGAATTAGGGGAACACGTTTTTGAACGTATGCCATGCTCCACAAAATAATACCTCACAACCAGGTATATTACCAACTAAACCTTTATTCTTTACTGTTGAAGTAGGTCTATACAAATGAACATCGAAGGATTCGCGTTCATTTGCAGAAAATGGAAATGTCCAAATAGAGGCGAAAACAAAGTGGTAACAGTCCTCGAGGGTGGATTTTTATCACAGTTTGAGAGCTTCGATATGGTGAATGTCCTCCACGATCATGCATCACAGCTTGACACCTACGTGGCATGCTCCGTATAAATCGACGGAGGTGACGTTCTTCAATGAGAGCCTGTTCGAGGTCTTGGAGGGTCTGTGATGGAACAGAACGCCCGCGAAGACTTCTGCCAAGCCTATCCCACACATGCTCGATGGGATTAAGATCGGGACACACTACTGGCCATTCCATCTCTTGAATGCCCAGTTCTCGCAAGATAGCTCTGGTGATGTGCGCTACATGAGCCCTGGCATTGCCGTGCATGAGTACGAATTCAGGGCCAACACCGTATGCAGCAACCAACACATGCTGTAGCAGTATCTGCTCGATGTACCCCGCAGCGGTAAGATTACCACGGACGACGACAAGATCCGTACGGCCATTAATACTGATGCCACCCCACACCACCACAGAACCTTGTCCGAATCGGTCGCCTTCCTGGACAACACTTGGCATGTACTGTTCACCACGGCGTCTCCATGCACGTTGACGTCCATCACGCTGTGTCAGGGGAAGTCTGGACTCTTCTGTTAACAATACACGTCTCCATTGGCGAAGTTGTTCGTTGACGTGGGTACGGGCAAACAGAAGGCGAGCTGCGCGATGTTGCTGCGTTAAACGGAGAACTCGAACAGGACGTCTGGGTCGTTAGGACACTTCTCTTAACCTGTCCCTTACTGTATGATCACACACGTGACTCCAGTGACCCCTCTGAGGTATTGTTGGAGTTCTCTGGCATTTGCTGAACGACGCCGCAACGCACAGATGGTCAGATATCTGTCATCCTGTGGGGTTGTCATGCGTCCATGACCTTGTCCAACCCTCCATGTCTCACCGTAGCGATTCCACAAGCGATGATTAACTGACGGCCCTTGCGACTTGAACCTCGTTAAGATGTCTCATGGGATGTGCTGGTTGACATACAACGTGCTCAAATGACCGCAGTAGTCTGTGTACCTCACAACGACACACGGACGCACCGCTGTTAACTTAGTTTTGAGGGGTCACTTGACAGTTTAATGCACGGCTACGCCTACAGATAGAGTATAACTTCGATTTGACATACCCTGAGTAGCTAAGGTCTCAAGGTATGCTGTACAACCATTGGAACCCCAGCTACCAAATTAGCGTTCACATACCAGACGTACCAAACATGTACCCCTAATTTTTTGGTCTGTGTATTATTATTATTATTATTATTATTATTATTATTATTATTATTATTATTATTATTATTATTTCCAGCTCCTTGGCTAAATGGTTAGCATACTGGCCTTTGTTCCAGGGAGTCCGGGGATTTTAACCTTAATTGGTTAGTTCTTATGGCTCAGGGGCTGGGTGTGTGTGCGTCTTCATCAGAATTCATCACATCCATTTTCCCCATAGACGCGCAAGTCGCCTATACGGCGTCAACTCGAAAGACCTGCACCAGGTCTCTTGGAAGGCTACAAACCATTATTATCATCATTATATAGTTTGTTATGTTTGTTTACATACTTCTAATTTAATTACATATAGCCTAATATGTTGTATTAAATTAATATATAGTCTACGGTAGAAAATTGTAATGAATAAATTAAATTAAATTTATTGGAGTGCGCTCGTATGCACGAGGTCCGTATCGACAGACCCGCATGAACCCTAAAGACAAGATAATTATACCGGTGTCTCGTTTAGATCATCAGCCAGCCATCCTTCCTAGAGGATTAAATACAAATTCCATTCCATTCAGATGATATGGAGAGTGCACGAAAAATTCCGTCCAATAACTACCGGCCGTGATAACAGAGATCAAGTCTAACTCGTAATTTTCATCCAGATTAAAATGGGTGAAGAGCTCCGAGGCTCAGGCGGCAGCGCGCCAGCCTTTCACCACTGGATCCTTCGTTCAAATCCCGGTCACTCTATGCGAGATTTGTGCTAGACAAAGCGGAGGCGGGGTAGATTTTCCTCCGGGCACTCCGGTTTTCCCTGTGTCATCCTTCACTCCAGCAACACTCTCCGATACAATATCATTTCATCTGTCAGCCATTAATCATTGCCGCAGAGGGGTGCGACAGACTTCTGCAGCCGACACAATTCCTATCGTCGCCGCTGGAATGGGGCTTCATTCATTTCATTCTTGACCCGCAGCAGAGACTTCCACCTGATCAACGATGGCATTACCGTACTTTCCCCTCGGTTGAACCTGGGTGAAACATGTGAGAGGAATGCTTCCTATCCTCCTATGGACTGATCCATTTTATCACCGCTAATGATTATTGGGTGGCACTGTAAATACTATTACCAACCACAAGCCAAATACGAATTTCATATCGACATAAGTAAATGTGAATTAGATAATATTTCGAATGGCTTAATAGCTCTCTTAGACGGTAGCTTGTGTTTGTTAGTGTAAAAATGACTATCCTAGTCCAAGATGGGCGTGCACTCCTTTTAAATGACTAGAGAGAGTGCCACGCGCGTGGGCCAGCGAAACGCACGCCTCAAAACAGACGGACATACAAAATAAGAGGAGTTTCTCTCTGCCAGATGCCCCGTTGGAACCTGCCGAGACGGGCCAGAGTAAAGGAACAAAACAAGAGCGGCCGGCACAGTGTTTTGCAACACAAGGCTGTACGACTGTCAAGCTGTCATTACGTAAGTGAAAATTGCTCACCTCAAGAGAAATTTCTCTCATTCACTCTCTGTCTCGTTCTGGCTGAGTGAACGAGTTTCTACACAAGGTGGAAGAGTACTAACCGCCTACTTCATACCACACTTGCCTGCACGGCAATTTGGAAATTACCGACTACTATCTGTCTATCCCCGGCGAATCACGCTTGGAAAACAATGAGGAGGTCATCTTGAACCGTGATTGGCTGAGCAGATGCGCCGCCTCCAGCCAGCCAAGCTTGGCCCACATCCCACCCACTCAGCTACCACAGCGTAACCCAACTCAAGACACAAGTCCCCGCTCGTAAATTAGTAGGACAAATTATCAGTTGCGACTGTTGCTTATTATGGAACAGTAGCAAACCACCGCAGTTTATAATACTGTCCGTGTTTAACTTTTCTTGTGTAACAGAGCTAATTGGTTATCGACTACGCTAACTGATTACACTAAACTATAAAGTATTAAAATGAACTGCCCAATTGAAATGTCTGTATAGAATACGTCCACGACCTAAAGTAAATTCCGCAGGGGTTCTCAACTTGGGAGCGCGGGTTGCTGACTACGAGCCACCTAGCCGAGTCTGCCACAGCTTACACGAACTTGTGCAAGGTCCTCACTTTAACCTTTCCTTTCAATGGAACATATAGCCTTGATAATCAGACCCATAGAAAAATTATCTGCAACCAAATTGTCCAATTCACTCAACTGTAACACTGGAAAGCTGCTCCGTTCCCAGATCTAAGGTTCGAACCGTGGCATTAACAATGGATATTCTGAGCTTTTTTTTTTTTTTTACTTTCCAAACAGAACTCAATATGAATATGAAAATTTTAAAATTTTAAAATTATTATTTCGCAGTTTTTTTTTTTTTTCTTGCGGTCATAACAAGACCTCTGGAACATGCGTTCAGTTCTAAATTAAACCTGTCTATGTTTATCTGATTATTAAATTTTGAACAAGGCTCATTAACTTGTTGCCTGCCTATGTAACAGGTTTCCGAGAGCAAATACTCATTTATCGAGTTATAAATTCATAATAGCCATGGTCTTAACGATTATGAGTCCTCCTGGTAGGGAGTATGGGATGTCAATGCGACATAGAATGCCTCCGATCCATTAATTTCCGCAGAGCAAAGCAAGTGGGTGAGATTATTAACATTTTTGCATGTGATCGTGTCATAAACGTGCTCGCGTGTGGTCTGGCAATGAACCTTGGCTCGCTGGCAGCACAGTGCCTAGCCCCACTGGTAGATCTAGATTGGGGGAAACTAGGTCTTCTACCAAGATTTCATTTCTTCCCAATATTCTAAACGTGGGCGATCTCACCGTGGCACACCACGTGCAACTTCTGAGTCTTAAATCTGCCACTATCTTAAGACCGCATATCCTCATGGCCAGAAATAAATAAATAAATAAATAAATAAATAAATAAATAAATAAATAAATAAATTTTCTGTACATTGCATAAAATAATGAAAGAATATTTCATTGGCTATTTAGCTCATGAATCTGCGACTAGCCCGGTATAAGAATATCAAGAATTTCAACTAATCATAGTTGCCTAATAGCTACAATTTTATAGTTATTTTATACTTTCGTCTTGTCGCTTTCAAATTATTGCACCTACTTACACTTTTTTTATGTAAATACATGAGTATAGAGCAGTGAAATTAGAGAGTCTTTGGCCTACACATCAGTTCTCTTCAACAATATACTTGACCACACAACGTACAATCAAGAGCACACAAGTCTGTTATTCTGATGAAGCCAACATATCGCCAGACTACGGTCCAAAGAGTTTCAATGGAAAAATAAAACACTGTTTTGCGTACTGAATAGGTTACAGACAGACCATGACGTAACCAAATCAAATGCGTAGGTATTTATATTTACTCAATTCTATTATTGAATGTCTTAGTTATTCGCTAGGAAGTCAGAATAAATACAAATCGAGCTCCAAATTATCTCTAGATAAATTCCGGAGCTCCCGTTATATTACAACAGATAAAAAACAATATCATAATCCGAAGTATGTTAAGTAAAGCAAAGTCATCTCCGTACTCCACTTTCCGTAAACAGCACTTAGAAAGATAAAGTAGTCAGGCCTATGCTCGGCTGCCTTTGCTCACAGGAATTAACCTGGTACTCATTTTTTGTGCAGGCTGAGTAAACGTCAGGGCCATGCACCGCTCCAGAAGTGGATATCTAGTTTCATAAACCTTTTGGCTTAAATCCTCAGTTGGAATACCCAAGAATTCCACCGTATGTGTCCATCTGGCAAAGGTCATAGGCTACCTCCACCTCGCGTCAACAACTCTCCTTATACAGTATATTCGGAGTACGAAAATGGGACGTGGAACATTGGTTCTGCGACACATAAACGACTTTTACATGATAGCCAATCCACATGGGGATTTTTGAAATCAAAAGGCATGTCGCTGTGGTTCACAATTCACGTTAAACAGAAATGCCCTTACCTATGATCATTTGCTTGTTTCAGAGCTGCCTGGGTGTCTGAAGTTTGTCGGGCAGGTGTCCCAGGTAGATCTACTAACACGAGGCTGGCGTGTTTAAGCCATCTTCAGATACAGCCGGACTAAGCCAGGACCGAACCCGTAAACTTGCCACTCCGTCAGGCGCCACATCTATACCACTACACGAAGTTTGACATTTGCGACCTTGAAAATTACGGCCTTTAAGTAACAATTAACATTTATACGAGAAATGAGATGAACTACGATATCTTCCTCCTAAATTGCACTATGAAATAAATAACTCTGAGGAAAAATTCAAGACCGATAATTCCGAAAAGAAAAAGAAAAATAAGAGTAAAAGAACACACAAACACACATTATTTCCAGAAATGACGAGTAAGTAATATCAGTTCGGAAAAACAGCAGGAAATGAATGTTAACGTTCTAAAGGCGAGACTTGTCCTCAAGATTAATACTTTTTGGTGGTCAATGATTTGTCCATAAAGAAAGAAAATATGTGTAATCGTCCTTTAAACACTGTATCATCAGGTTCCTTGGCTGAATGGTCAGCGCAGTGGCGTTCGGTTCATAGAGCCCTGGGTTCGATTCCTGGCCATGCCAGGAATTTTAACCGTGCCTGGTCAGTCAATTCATCTAGCTCGGGGGCTGGTTGTTGTGCACATCTTCCTTTACATCACACCACAGAAATACGAAATAGTGAATTAATTCCTTCACATGGGGTTGGAGTCAGGAAAGACATTCGCCCACAAAACTGGGCTAAATTCACACTGATTACCAACCTAAGTTAATTAAGAAAAGGCTAAAAGGAAGAAGTCCTTCCATCACTGTATCACTAGCTAACTATATGAAAGAATGCATTTTAAACGAGAAGTTAATAATGCTGTTGTTTTCAATAGAGATTCACAAGGTCGTTGATAAACGTACCTGATTAAGTGATGAGCTCGAGAGCGTGCGTAAGCAGTCGTCTCTTGCCCACCAGCAAGCTCAAGAAATGCTATGCACGGCTTTTGCTAATTCTACTCACTGACGACTCTTTCAATATTGAAAGTTTACTTCCCGAGAGGAGCGAAATATGTTTAAGAAGAAATACATCAAGTTCTTAGCATGTTCATCTACAAATTCTACCGTTAAAAAAAGCAGTTACCTTTTCAACTTCCTTTATGTCGCACCGACGCAGACAGGTCTTATGGCGACGATGGGATAGGAAAGGGCTAGGAGGAGGAAGGAAGTAACCATGACCTTAATTAAGATTTGCCTGGTGTGAAAATGCTAAACCAGGTTTCCTTTTCACATAAGAACTCTAACCCCAGTGTTTTCAAGTCTTAACCTCATAACCAATAACGACATAAAATAAATTATAAATAACAAATATTCTACTGTATATTACTTTGAATGTTAGTTATATATTTTTTGTGTTAAAATAAGGCACAGAATTAGTAAAGATGCCATCTTTTGAGAATATAGATTTAAATAAGAATGAAATTAAATTATCACTTTCACTCTTTAATTTCAGTTTATAACGAGCTAACTACGGTGTCATCTGAACAAATTCAAGAAGTTTGACGGCTGCTAGACACACAGGTCTATGTACAGAATAAAACTGTTCAAGTATCATCACGATTCGAAGGAATATTAAACTAATTCCATGGTCGGCTTTGATCTGCCAAGCGACCGCTGCTCGGCCCGATGGTCTTCAGATTACGAGGTGACGCGTGGTCAATTCGAGGAATCCTTTCGCCGTCATTCTTGGTTTTAGACAAGGGCTGCTATCTCACCGTCAGATAGCTCCTGAATCGTTCTCAGGTAGGTTGAGTGGAGTGAGTGGAAATCGACCCAGCTCTCAAATCCAGGTAAAAATCCCTGACCTGGTCGCGAATCGAACCCGGGATCTCCGGATAACAGGCAGACTTACTACCTCTGGACAAGGATTATGTATTGCTTCGGTACCTCTTAATATGTCATTCCCAATTGATATTAAATCAAAGATACATTGCAAGTTTATAATCATAATATGAGTGAAAGAGTAACAGATTTTCCATTTAGTCCTTCTTACCTCTTTTTCCTCTCATCCAAGCATTCTTACCTCCAGACATTAAGATAAGTAAGACTCTTCGGGAATACGAGCAATCAATAAGCCCTATGACACCAAGTGACTCTCTTTCGAAAAACAGTAGGTGGAAGAGAAGGAGGAGCAGAAGAATGATTTAATTTTCCTCTCCTTACATGTACATACATGCACTCAAACAGTAAGAGCATGTTTAACGACTAGCGAAAAGTTACTAATTGGCCCTATCAATTCATGTTGAACGTTAATGTTAAAGAAAACAAAATGGTGTCAATATTTCTACTGGTGCGGAGTGAACAACTTATTAAGAATGCTATCCTTCATCCTACATCGTCACGCTATTACATGGCTTAGTTATCTACGATTTAGGTGTAGACAAATGACATAACAAAATGAAACAGCGCTTCCACTTTTCTGTCTGCCTGCACTGTCTTGTTTATGTGAACACGGTAATGACCTGATATCTAGTACAGATATTGTCGTCTGGGCCAGTTCACTACTAATAACCAAGACACTACCGCACTGGCGGGTCAGATTCTGGGGGACCGACCAAATTAGCGATAACCGATGGGAGATTATACAAAAAGTATTTTAGAAACACTACAAACAGTAATTTGAAGTGCGCTGTTTAACAATATAACAAAAGCTGAGTCAATAATGACCCAAGTCCTATTTCTTTCCCCACTTGTGTCTGCGCTTGGAGTGCAGAATTTGCATAACTTTCCACACTTAAAATAAAGAGTCGTTAACGATTACAAGTAGTTTGACTTTAGGAGGGGCAAACGCCCCTCCCCCCGTCAATATATCTAGTACAGTTACCTCGAACGCGGATGGGCCAGATCTGAGGTGCCATTCGTAACAGTGTGTAAACTATGCATTGGCTGCAGCGTTACAACACGTCTGAAGCTGCGTTTTACAGAATATTACCGACAAATGTGTATAACTTTTTGTTACTAAACCGTTTTAGTACCAGGTGTTGGTATGAATATTTGTGGGTGCCATTCGGCGTAAACGCGGCTTATCAGGTGTTGGTAACAAATGCTGCTATCATTCTTTAATCTTTACAGACTTCTTGGAGAAAACAAAATTTGTGCTGGTAGCACGAGAAATCTGTTGCTAACATTACATGTTGAAAACTTCACAATCGTTTTTCGAAATATTGCCAATATTTGTAGGCAACATGAGTTTGTAACACCTGTATACTTACACCTCTGCTGGATGCTGCTTGCAAATCGTTCGGTGCAATAGGATTTCAATCCCGTGGCGTCGGTGAACAAGAACTGTGTGAATAGCTGGCAATGGGCGTAAGTAGTCAAACAGTAATTAAATTAAATTATTGACTTCAAAACAACGTATTTGAAGAGGAATCTGAGGGGGAGACAGTCGAAGTTTCATCTGACGAGGAATCACAATATCTCGTACCGTCAGACGTTCATCAAGTAAAAATCCAACAGCACAGGAAACAAATCGTTTTTAAATCCCATCCCTGTAAGAAAATTACTTACACCAAATGCACAACCAAAGTCTATTATGTGTGCACATCATATGAGAGTATCCATTAAAGGTGTACTTAGTCAACCAGTTCCACACATTTTACTTTACTATTTATGATATTCTTTATTTTCATAGCAATATTTTAATATCAAACTACTCCGTGTGTGTTAAATTTCAAAGTAAAATAAAACTCTTCAAAATAACAGCCTATTTGTTAGTTGCCTCTGTCTTCATCCGTCCATTAATATCACCCACACAAAAGAAGAAGTGAGTCGTTGTGTGACTCAGCCACAGTTCTAGAGGATATCGAAATCGCAGCGGTCGTATTGTTTACATAGAAATTCTTGGAAGATCATTGTTTGTGTGCTGATAAAGTGGAATTTTCATTCTCATTATTCCCAAAGTTAACATTCCTCTTCAAAATATATTCCTTTCACTATGATCGCAATATCAACAGAAATGCAAAACAACAACCTCGCTTCAGATTATTTCACTGAAGTGACGTCCGCCTTCGCAGCGCAACGGTTAGTGGTATTAGCTGCCGTCTTCTGGGGCCCGGGTTCGATTCCCGGTAGTGCCAGAAATGGGTATCCCCTAGAAATGGTATATGCAGATCACCTCCATTGGGGGTGTGCCTGAAAAGAGTGGCACTACCTCGGGATGAGGACAGGAGGGGTTTTTTGTTTTTGGTTTTTGTTTTTTTTTACTGAAGAGGCGTTCATCATCCTGCAGGAATTGTGTTTTGGAACAATGGGATATTGGCTAACCAGCAGTTTTTTAGTACATAATTGTTAATGAAAAATGAAAAAAAAAACACTTTTCTTGCAAAATACATCCCGTTTATGAAGATATGTGATACATTTTAATGAAATAATAGCAGCCATTTTCGTTGTTTTCATACCATTTAGAAAAATCTGTCTTTCCAAATAATGAACAGCATGATATGGGCTATGCCCTGAAATATGATTTATACACAGCTGTAAATAAAAACCTCGTGCTTATGTATTTTGAATATTCATGTATATTTATTTTGTTTCTAAACGTATTTACTATTTTAGTTTTGCATGCTCTTTTTCCATAATCACATTAATATGACATTTGTAATGTGTAGTATTTTACAGTGCCAGGGAGAAAGAGAGAGAGGGAAATTTAATAAACACATAAATAAATAAATAAATAAATTAAATAAATTAAATAAATAAATCACCCGTCCTCCAAAGAGGGCGACCATAAGGATCCTGAATATAATCAGGTTAAAATTTCTATAGAATTTATCAACATCAAAAAAGAGGAAATGTATCACTGTTAATGCTGACATTGTCTTCTCTCTGTTGGGGAGGAGAATTATTCATGTTCCCAGGTACACATTGAAAGAAATCTGTAGAGTGTTTCTCGGAACGTGTGGTGCTATATTTTTCTATTTCGCAGAATCGAACTTTCAAAGTTTGTAGTAAGGTTGACGTCTGATATTATTGTACATCATTGTTGTTTCTTCTCTTTGATTAACCTTATTGATGTGAAACATCTAACGAAGGTATCTTGTACCATTGTTGTAATTCGTTATTTTAGCGGACGCAATAAAATTAGTACATAAATTAGGCCGTTCCGGACTGACTTAAGGGGAGCTGAAACCCTGAAAATCGAAAATTGAATTTTTAGATTCTCATCCTATAAATAACCACAAGTTTCCAGTCATTCGACCGGGTCAGGAATGGAATGAATGAAATCCCAGTCTAACGGCGAGGATAGGAACTGTGCCGGCTGCCGAAGCTTGCCGCACTCCTCTGGGGCAATGATCAGTGCCTGACAGATGAAATGAAATGAAATAATATTGGAGAGTTACTGGAATGAACGAGGACAGAAAATCGGACTACCCTGAGAAAAATCTGCCCCACCTCCGCTTTGTCCAGCACAAATCTCATATGGAGTGATCGGGATTTGAACCACGGAACCCAGCGGTGAGCGGCCGGCGCGCTGCCACATGAGCCACGGAAGCTCACGTTCAACCTACAAAAAGCCAGAAATGTCTTAATTAAATTTGTGCCGTGAAATATCGCTGAATTGAGTGAGATATTTGCTTTAAAATTCAGTACTTCATTGTATGAGGGTACATAATGCATCACATTGATGGCAATTCTTAGCATTTTATATATTCAATATGACATGAAACTTCTCTCTCTCAATATAATGAACGTAGAATATACTGTATGTTGTCATCGATGCTTTAAAACAACTAAACGGGACCACTGAACCGAAATCGTGGCAAAGAGTTTCTCCTTGCCTAAATTAGACACATTCAAATACGTAATACTTGTTGATCTAAATAGCTGCTTAAATTAAAATTAAATTATATATCATAGTCAATTCAGAATAATTAACTTACTTCATTCTGGTTCAATGAACTTACAATAGATGTCAAAAGGACGTGGTAGACTGTACTAGCATAGCCACTAGAGTTATGAACGTGAAATTTGTATTGTAATTAGAAATTAAATTTTCACATCGTTTTATGTTTATTTAAATTTCCATTTGCACAATTTTCAGCACTTGTTTGTGACGATCACGTAGCCGTATCATTCATTCTGCAGATGTACGGTCGATCTTATTCGATCTCTTGTAGAGCCTACACTCCTCATGTATAGGGCTTCTGTTGGTTATTACCCGCATATGTCATACTTGGACATGTTTCAAAGTATGCGAAATTCGCCGCTTTTCATCCCTCAACCCTCAATATTTTTACGCATTGATGTTAATTTCCCTGGTATTTTCAGATGAATCTCGGTGAGACAAATTAAATATTACACTTCACTCATCCCTGCGTGATATCTGCAAGGCTAAGCTACACCGAGCAATAACAGACTTTCGACCGCTAAAAAGATACCTTAACTAGGTGGCCATCTTGTGATAACGTCATGGGCACTACGTCAGCTATCATGGTCATGTCTTGTGCATTCATTCTTTTACTTTAAAATGATACATAAACCATTCCCGTACCCTATGTGTAAAACTTCTTAATCTACAAGCACGTTTTGCAACGGGAATAACTCCCAATTGCAATTTATTTGTAATAATAATAATAATAATAATAATAATAATAATAATAATAATAATAATAATAGAGGAGCCTCCGTGGCTCACACGGCAGCGCGTCGGCCTCTCACCGCTGGATACCGTGGTTCAAGTCCCGGTCATTCCATGTGAGATTTGTGCTGGACAAAGCGGAGGCGGGACAGGTTTTTCTCCGGGTACTCCGGTTTTCCCTGTCATCTTTCATTCCAGCCACACTCTCCATTCTCATTTCGTAGCATCTATCATTCATTAATGTATCACTTTGGGAGTGGCGACCCCATCGTAATAATAGCCTATATATGATTCATTCATTACATCCCTGACCCGGTCAATGACTGGAAAACAGGTTGTAGGTTTTCATTTTCAATAATAATAATAACAATAACAATAATAATAATAATAATAATAATAATAATAATAATAATAATAATAATAATAATAATTTTTGACGTCAGCTGACGAGATTTCCGAGATACAGGGACAGAAATTTGTAAATGTTAATAAAAGTAAGATAGGGCATTCAAACTCTCCTATCAACTGGAGCTAACAAAGCGAATGTATCGATCTATTCTTTCACAAAACTATGCCAATTATAAGTCGTCACGTTTTGGGTATTGCAATTTGCTCATCTTTCACTATGCGATGGTATCGATATCTTGAGCGGATGTACAATATGGTCGCAGCCCTTTTGATGAAGCCCGCAGTTGAGTGTATTCCAGAGACTACTCCTTGAGTAGCTTAATTAGAGACTTTTCTTATCTCTAGTCAAATTGAAGATGCATGCCGTGTAAGGTTCGTCCTCGTCACATAAGAAAGGATTTCCCCACAAGGTTAAAACATCCACCAAGGAGGTGCGCTGGATCAATGTCAACGCTGGGAAATAACGCTCCTCTCGTGTTTTTTGTCGGATGAACTACGTATAGGAATGCCAAGACCGCATTCTCATGCTTAATGATCAGAAACATGAGTGAATTATGCATGCAGTACAGAAACATTTCTGCTATACATTTATTCTACTTCAGATGAGTGAAAGAAAGTCCCATTACCGAATACCTCAACTTCTAGGACTATTCACTTATGAATACATTTGAATACTAAACTTGGAAATCTCTTTTACAAATCTGAAAAATATTCAAATTGAAATATTCGTTTCCGCATCCCTGTATCCAGAAGGTAAAAACAAAAGGGACATATGAACTGGATTGAGGCGAGATCATGTTAGGCGAATGGATAAAGGGAGTAATTTCCAAGTAGAACATTCTCTTTATCAAACAGGAAGCTGTTTCTGTTGAGGTCTTCTTCTCCTTGACCTTTTCTCATTTTATTGTGGGTCACCACTTTATGTGGAATTGGCTCGGTTTTAGGGCAGGATACCCTTCATGACGCCCTTCTAGGCTTGTGAAGGGGTGTATTTAAAATTGTGTGTTTCTGTGGTAGTTGGTATTGCGGAGTGTTGAATGTATATGAAGAGGCATGTATTAAGACGAACACAGACAACTAGTTTCTCATTTAGAAGAATTAACCATACGGAGTTAAAATCCACGGACCGACCGGGAATCGAATCCAGACCCATTGAACCGAAGGCCAGTACGCTGATCGTTCAGCCAAGTAGCCGAACGGTTGCGGTCTTTATGAAATAAAAATATTTTTGGTTGGTGGAAGCGATACTGATGTAGTGAAATTTTCTACGGACTGCGACATACTGAGTGGGTGGGATAACGCGACAACATAGCAGCCGCTTGCTTTGACAATTCTGAGTAGCCCCTCGAGTTTCCTATTTGACGCAGACAATAATGGACTCGCCCGTAGAGGGTAGGCGAAGCAGAGGAAGACGTAGGAGACTACGATCACACTAAGCGCTGTCTAATTTTAATGTTACATGCGTAAAAGCAGATGATGTCTCTATGCTACCTGCAAACGTAGGATTGTAGAAGCACTGAGCTCACAAGTAGTGATACTCTACCAGTGCATGAAAAATATCGTCCAATAACATCAGGCCATTATGAAGGTGATCCGGACAATTGATACGAGGAAAAAAAAAAAAAAAAAAAAAAAAAAAAAAAAAAAAACCTAATTCGCAATTTCCATCCAGATTAAAATGTGGCAAGTAACGTAATGTCGTTTTAGACGAGGTCTGCGGCACAAATGCCTCGTGAGGAGTCACCGCATCATCTTAAATCACAGTCATATTGTGAAATTTACATGTTTTTATCGTCTAGTTTTCATGAAGCGCCAAGATCAGTAAAAACAATGGATATCGAGTGGTTTTTTTTTGCTACGGGCTTTACGTCGCACCGACACAGATAGGTCTTTTGGCGACGATGGGATAGGAAAGGCCTAGGAGTTGGAAGGAAGCGGCCGTGGCCTTAATTAAGGTACAGCCCCAGCATTTGCCTGGTGTGAAAATGGGAAACCACGGAAAACCATCTTCAGGGCTGCCGATAGTGGGATTCGAACCTACTATCTCCCGGATGCAAGCTCACAGCCGCGCGCCTCTACGCGCACGGCCAACTCGCCCGGTTATCGAATGTTTGTACGAATACAATACTATACTGCATTCCCTTCAAATCACATCGTTGCCGGGTTGAGTAGCTCGGGCAGTAGATTGCTGGCCTTCTTCTAAGCTCAATTTGGCAGGGTCGAACCTGGTTCAGTCTGCAGGTGCTCGAATACTGCACTCTGCCTCGTGTATATAAATTTACTGGCTCGTAAAAGAACTCCTGAGGGACAAAATTCCGGCAGCTCGTAGTATCCGAAATCCATAAAAAATTAGTTAGTGGGAAGTAAAACCAATAACATTACTACTCACTTTTTCTTCGAAAGTAAAAAAAAATCGAACTGAAACCAAGAAGAATGATAGATTATAGTCACAAAACTGCATTACGTTAATTTATCCCAAGTTGACGCAGGATGAAAATTGCAAGTTGGAGGGTTTGTTTCTATCCGCATTTTAATTGATCTAGTCGCCTTGACCAACGATAATGATTTATTGGATGCATGTTTCCAACATATTTATAACGAAAATATACTGTATGATTAAAGGAAAGAATGAATACATTAAATTAATGAATGCATAAAAGAGGAGGATGCTTAAGGATGTGGAAAACTAAGCATAAAGTTCAATGATTGGAGCTGTGAGTCAGTTTTCACAGTTGCCAAGCGATTCCTGAAGACTCTTCCATCATGAAGGAAATTTTTCCAAACACTAATACTGGAGAAATATTAATTCAGAGTGGCCTATTCTAAACAAAATATTTCCCTCCCTTCTGAATTTTGAAAAGCGCTACGAAAACGTACCTCGATTTTTTTTAAGTGGGTCATGTTCATAGAACTAGACTAACATGTTTTATGCAGATAAAATGTAAGTTAATTTTAACAAACTTATCCCAGTAATTCGCTGGGCTAACAGAGGTTTTAAGACGATATTTGTATTCAGTTATAAGTTACAAGATCTTTAAAAAATTTTCAACTGCTTTCAAATATTCTTTTATTTTGGATTACCGGGCGAGTTGGCCGTGCGCGTAGAGGCGCGCGGCTGTGAGCTTGCAGCCGGGAGATAGGGGGTTCGAATCCCACTGCCGGCAGCCCTGAAGATGGGTTTCCGTGGTTTCCCATTTTCACACCAGGCAAATGCTGGGGCTGTACCTTAACTAAGGCCACGGCCGCTTGCTTCCAATTCCTATGCCATTCCTATCCCATCGTTGCCAAAAGACCTATCTGTATCGGTGCGACGTAAAACCCCTAGCAAAAAAAAAAAAAAGAAAATTTTGGATCTACAAGGCTAGAGAAGCAGGTACTATATCGCTGCTGAAAGGCTTTCGAGTTATCTGACTGTCGGTATGAGCTTAGAGTTAATTCTCTAATGTCTACCTTCAGTACATGAATCCGACACACGGATAGCCTAAATATGGGTTTTTCTTTCAACAAACCTCCGAGAGTGAATTGGAGCCTAGTTTGCGTTACACAAAGAATGTCTCAGAGTGCTTGGAACTTAAGAGCCTGTGAGATGAGACTGGCTTGTATTTAGGATGGTGTAAAAATATGTATCATAACTCCAACAAATACCTTACTGAAATGCATTAAGATCATATTTCTCAATCGAATAACTCATAAACGGAGCACTTCTGGACCCATTTTGATATAATCTATTTTTTTCTGATACGAGGATTTCATCATTTATTTTTTGCCTCGTATTGTTGCTATTCATGGAATAATAATAATAATAATAATAATAATAATAGATCCAATGTAAACAGGAGAAGACGCGAAACAATTACGATAGAAGGAGGCGGTGACGTAATTCTATAAAGGGGCAATGAAAGCAAGGAAGGCGAACGTCCCGAAGCCAGAGAAATGAAAGCAAGGTGAACGAGGCAGGCGGTCAGGATAGTGATGTTATCAGACTGCTCGTTCACCTGCCCCTCTGCATCACGGACAATTAACTGTAATTCAGTAATTGGTGTTATACTTGGTTGCGATCTCTTACATGTTCCAGTAATTAAAAGGAAACGAGTTCTCCACATAACGTGTGGAAGAACAGCTTTTAAATACGACCGCGTGATATTAAACGGAAGTGTTCGTTCGAGCTTGTTTTCAATCAATGGTGGTGGTGGTTTTAAAATCAAGTAAGGGACAACCATCCTCTCTTAACACCGATCAGACAAGAAAAAGTAAGGTGCAGGAAAAAAGAAAGGAAAAGGCCACAAAAGGCCAGAAAATGATGATGCTGATGATGATGATGATGATGATGCTTTTTGTTTTAAGGGACCTAACATCGAAGGTCATCGGCCAGAAAATGAAATATCGTCGGTGTCAGAAGGGACCATGGGAGGTCGCATAGGAAATACGAAAGCGAAGAGACTGGCAGAAGTGAAGGCAATACTAGACTCAGCTAGGTGTACCGTTGTAGCCAATCAACGTTTTCAAGCCATGAGTCTCCGTTTAGTTCCCTCATCCAACAAGCAAGGGATACCATGCATTTATTACGCCCTTATCCACAGGCGAGTTGGTCTGAATCTAAAACTACCTCAGCCATCCAAATAACATCGTAGGCTTTAGGATATTGAAGTTGCCGTGATCATACCACAATTTTCAAGTTCCTCCCAACGCACGTACTATTAGTCCTTGCTGTTCTTTAATACTGAAGTCAAATCTACGGTTAAATTTTTATCGAAGATACGGGTTTGAATTTAAATCTCTATTTTTTTTAAACTCCTCCTTCGCCCTCTGGGGTGAAGATTAACCATTAATTTTCAAAGTAATTTTGGGTGTCCAGGTTTCCTAAACTGAATTGTTTATAGTTTGTTTTTGGTGTTCCAAATTTATCAACATTTATATCTCTTCCCGCCAACTTAATTGGTTAGCCAATAAGAATATTTGTATATTTAAGTAAACAATCACTGTTTTTTTAATATTTATTCGATTGTCCAATGAAAATTGAGGGTGTGTCGGGGTTTCGGCCCAGAGAAATCTGGAACCTTCCTCTCCGCTATAAAAGCTGGGACATTTTGGGCCATGTTGTCTTTGTGATCGCTTCAGTCAAGAGGTTCAGAGTGTGCTCATAAAGGAGGCTGCCTCGTCTCCGGAAAGCCCATCAGCTCAAGGTAATGGCAGACCGTCTAAACATGTAATAGTTTCAGAAAGATAGTTCGAGGTAAAGGTTTCAAATTTTTAGTAATGTAATTTATATTTTCTCAAATGTAAATTTCAAACAAGTCTAAAGATCTTAATCGAACTTAGGGAATAAAGAGTGAGATACCCTCTTGTATTCCCTCTCAACTTGATATTGAGGTGACTATGATTTTGTACCCTTTAAATCTATCTCTTAATTTTGTAAACTTTCTCTCCATCTAGTCACCTCCGTAGTATAGGCTTAGCCTCTGTAATGTCGGGCCATAAGCCCAAATAGGGTTTTAAGTATTTTCATGTGAATTTCAAGGAGTGCAAGTGTCCGCCTACAAACATTTTGTTTTTTTGGCCAGTAAATTTAACCTTTGTTTTTATCAGAGGCCACGTAGAATGGGTAGGCCTACGTGTTACCCCTGTTAAAGTCAACTTTATTCATCTCATTTTAAGATATATCAGACTGTTGAGCCGATAAGACGGTGAATACTGTTTGTTTTTGTTAAATGTAGGTTGTGCCTTTGATAGGCCTGGAACGTGGAAATTTTAGAGAATAGTCTACTCAAGTGTAAATTTGTACAACAAAGACGCTCTTTCTACTAATGTAAAAAATGGGAGAACCGTCTCCTTGACTGTTGGTTGAGAGGAGCAGTAGTGCTCATGTAAAATTTGTAACTAGGGAGCTTCAAGCTCAGGTTGTTAAATGGTTGTTAGTTAATTATTGTGATTTTCCTAATATTGTCACCCAAGTTCACGAGCTGGACCTTGTACCTGAATGTTATTTGCTTAATAAAGCGTAATGTTTGTAAAGAAAAGAAAAAAATAAATATAGCTCAAATTTTAAAGTTTTAAATTAATCTTTCGCCTTTTGTATATCCACCCATTCAGGCTCGCACCTTTTCACCTCTGTCCTCCACGGTATCCCGCAACACTAAGTACTGCACTCGCTCAGTTTCTGCTGATTGAGTTGGTTTTGAGAAACTTGTGGGCAGGGCAGTAATTAGATGAAGATTGGAACTGTAAACTGATTAAGATTTCTCTGAATGCTGTTTTGCTTGAAACTGAACATTGTTTAAAATAATTTGCTATAGTTCTGGATTTCTATTTTTTTAAATCACTTCATGTAAACCATGGTAGAAGAATATGTGTTATACCACTGGACTGAGTCAGAATCGAAAGTGTCAAGTGGAGTTCAGAAAAGGCAGCACTCTACAATCTGAGGCACACTGTCCAATTGACAAACATGTGGTGTTCAAGTAATGAAATACCCACGACGGCAAGAGGAAAGCACAACGCTGCTACCCCGGGAAAATGTAATAGCCCAAGTACTCGAACTGATCCAGCTGCTCCAATTTTGTAATCTCTAACTTTTAAGGTAATAATACAATCACCTTATTTATATTTTCCTCTTCCAGTGTTAATCATTTTTCTTATTTATTTAACCAGTAACATTCTTGAATGAATTTGATTGATTTTACTTTTTACTTTACGAAGATGATTATGATGATTATAGCGATGATAATCATAATTATAATTTTTGTTTAAAGAGGCTTAATATCTAGGTCATCGACTCCTGATTCCATGATACGAAATGATTTAAAATTGACGCAATGATTAATATGAACATACAGCACACAGAAATTTAAAATAATCAGTGGGTCTGATTCACATGCATTATTTTTCAAAAAATGATATAAACATGAATCCAAATAACGAAATCCAATAAGACATGTATTTAAAAGTTAACTCGTAAATATTATAAAAAGTTGTAGACCCTAAAGTAAATTAAGGTTTAAAGTATATAACTAGTAGATAAAAATTCAGAAGTTTAAAAGGCTAAAATCTTGACTAAGCTTTAAAGAGTGATTACAGTATGTATTCCATTCAATGCAAAAGAAACATGGTTAAAGTAGCTAGAATAAAATATTACAGTTGAAACGACAGAAAAAATTCCGGTGGAGTTCGGTGAGGGACTGTCCCGCAGGGTTTTCGTGACGAAGTCGCCCGCGCAAGTTTAACTACGGATAAATTCTTTACAATATTGTTTTTACAAGTGGCCAATCATAACTACAGTAAGAGACGAATGTCAATTTGGTGTGCAGTCATCAAGTCAATAATAAAGAAAATGTAGTAAAGACCAACTAACGATTTTATGTTTACGGCTGTTATGTTATTGATATTATTTATTCCAAACTTATCTGGCTCGTAGCCTAGTGGCTAAATGAGAGATGTTTCAAAACTTTCGATAATTTCTAAAATTTCGAACACTATATAACTCCTGTCCTATTTCTCCCAAGTCTACCACAATGGTACCTTTATGTCAGGCTAAGATTCTCTTTTCAAAGACATACACATGCAGGATCGGAATTTTTATTCAGAAGTAGATATAAAGCAAATTTTCACGGTTTCGAACCGCGCTTAATTCACCCATAAAAGTCTGTACGGCAGTCATTATGGTACATTAACCTGCAACTCAAAGAGATCCTAAAGGGAATCCAGATGAGAAGTCAGAATTGGTACTTAGATGGTCTAATCACCGATTTATCAAAAATAATTTTAACTCCAAAATTTGGGCCCCTCCCTTGCCGTGTTTTCTTTTTCAGGTTAGGGCCATTCTCTTATGTGAATATAATATGTCAAATGCTCTATCTTCATACCACCTTCGTGTGTCTTAGTTTCGGAGTTATTAAATGCAAACCAAATCATATAAAAAAGGTCACTTTTTAAAGCCAGCCCCGTGTATTTAAACCAGTCCCACCAGGTGCCACTTTTCCCTCATGTCCCACATTTTCAGTGGAAGATATCTCAGCCGTTCGAGTCGGATCCTTAGTTTCGGAACGTGAGTACTATACTAAAATTGTATGTGGGCTAGACAGATTTCATGGACGTTGTCACGTCAAAATATGTGCCATCATCCCTCATAAAACAGATGACAAGGTTTGCTGACCATTTTGGACTATGAGGGACGTGATGATAGGTAATTTGAAACTACAGCGGAGATCGGCCAGGTCCCTGCACTCATGCTTTACTTCTACCCAACAGATACTTTTACACTTATGAACTTTACCACCCACCAAATTAATTTATCACGCGTTGACCAAAAAGCCCAAGCTATAATAATACTCTCGTCAGCTTATCCTAGTTATTTCTGGGGTCGCTGGAGCCACCCAAACTTATTTTGGTTTTGGCCGGGGGTTTAAGACCAGATGCTCTCCCTGAAGCCACGTGATTTACGAGATTAAAATCTCCACTGAGGATTGACCGAGATTCGAGCATCAGTCTTCCAGGTGGGAAGCAAACAGCTAAGCCACTGAGCTAATCACTCCCTTCCCTCCCCCTCCCCCCCAAACCCATAAAGCCATAATAATAAAGAAGGAGTAAGATGAAACGTAATTCCGCCCATTACTAAACGGCGAATAGAACATGCAGTACCGGGCGACTTGGCTGTGCGGTTAGGGGCGCGCAGCTGTGAGCTCGCATCCGGGTGATAGTGGGTTCGAATCCCACTGTCGACAGCCCTGAAGATGGTTTTCCGTGGTTTCCCACTTTTCACACTAGGCAAATGCTGGGACTGTACCTTAATTAAGGCCACGGCCTTATCTGTGTCGATGCGACGTAAAGCAAAAAAGCAAAAAAAAAAACATGCAGTAGAAATTTTTGCCCATCTATGATCTAGAATTTTCGTAGGGAGATCATTCCTTAATAGACTATTATATAATTTCTGAACTATTAGTGTATTATGTAGAATAAAGAATTGTACTATTAATCGGATGGTAATCTTACATAGGCTCACTAGTATATAGCCTCCCAAATCGCACTTTATTTAGTCGCAATGCTAAACTCTCTATAAAGTCATGTTCTCGTATTCCCCTACGTGGAGCATATCTTTTCAGGCACATCCCCCGTAGAGGAGCGTAGCAATTAAGAATATCATAAAATAACAGCACGTTACTTAAATAAAATCACAAATATTAAATTGATGATATACAGAATACCGTACAGAATGCTATACGCTGTAGGTGCATGCAATGGCACAATCTCCAGCGGAAATAACCTCACCCCGCTAGGATCGAGTTACTTTTCACCAGATTATCGTGAAACAATCTGTGGTCTGAATACCACCTTAATGACTGTTTACGCATTTCTCACCGATCAGACTGAAAACCCCTTTATTCGCTCTGCTTATCGAGACTCAGCCAAGCAACAACTGCCTTCTGTTTTGGCTTCCTCCCGCGCCGCTCACGCGATAGGAAATAGTTCAAGGAGGCCTTGCTTATTTGTTTCCACACATTCTTCTCATCGCGGAGTAGATGCTTATCTTAAAAGCATAAACATGGCTTAATCACTCGCTTTGTGTCAGAAACAACCCCACAGTTCTGCAAGAGAGACGTAAACGGCGGATAACATCACTGTTTTCACAAAGGACACTATTATACATCTCTACTCCAAGGATTTAATGTGGCTTTCATCTCTTCATCTCCCTGGTTGAACGGACAGCAACGTAAGTCACACAACCCTTTACTATACTTGTCGTGCGGGTGGCAGCATAGCCCTTCTTTTTTAATTCTCCGTTTACTGAAACTATTTTTAAAATAGTATCTGGTCCAGAAGCAACAGAAGTTTAAGTAAAAAATGTTTACTGGTGTAGAAAAGTTCTGCTTCTCCATTAAAGGACTTCCTAGGATACCGACACAACGAATATTTTATTGTTTTAATATTTTACCACAAAGAACAGTTGAACTGAACTGTGAACTACTTAAGTTCATAAAAATGGACACATCGTCCAAGTCCTTAATGGGCATTAAAAAAAACTACAGTGCTAAGTACAGTATATAGAAGCTCAGGAGAAAGAGCTTATTTCCAGTTCGTAATATTTCAATATTTTCTAATACAAATTGCTGCCTGCGACTACAAATTTACCAGAATTTGAGATAATCTGAGGCTTAACATCTATATTTTTTAAAAACATTACTTCATTTTGGCACTGGTTGTGAAAACCTGCACCAGTATAGGTACCAAAATTTGCTGAAACTTGATTAGTGTGTTCTCAAAGCCACATGATTTCAGATTGCTCTGGGTATAGATTTCTAGACTGAAGTTTGATTAGCAGAATTAAAAAAGAAAAGAACATGAAAATTAAAACGTTTCATCACAGTAAGAACATATTTTTTTTTTCCACACAGAGGAAGTTATATTCCAGTGACATTGGCAATAGCTTCTCGATAAAGTGGCTGCGGTTCAAATTCCGGTCAATGGAAAAGAGATTTTTGTAAATAAATGCCACGCCCTTGTTTCGGATTCCGTATGAAACTGAAGGTCTTGCGTTATGATCACAATATCGACAGTCGCGTAAAAAGGCAAGCTTACTTCCCGTTTATTTCAAGCCGTTTCTATCATCGAGTAACAATTTTAAAACAATAAAAGTACTTCGTCATAATATCTTAACTAAGTTACTGTACAGTAACTCTAAAGTGGTACACAGACCATGTCATAATATGCCTAAATGTGACAAGAAAAAAAAAAGACCTTCCTTTAAACAGTAAATGTTGTTTTCCTGTAATTGTTCTTTTTCTTTTTCACAATTGGCTTTACGTCGTACCGATACAAATAGGTCTAACGACGACGATGGAAGAGGCTAGGAGTGGGAAGGAAGCGACAGTGACTAAGGTACAGCCCCAGCACTGGCCAGGTGTGAAAATGGGAAACCACGGAAGACAATATTCAGGGCGGCCGACTGTGGTGTTCCAACCCACTATCTCCCTAATACAAGCTCACAGCTGCACACCCCTACCCTCACGACTAACTATGTTGATGATGATGATGTTGTTGATGTTGATGTTTCAGGGGACTTGAGAAATTCTAGTCAACAAACCTGTATGTACAGTGAGTAAGAGGTCATTCTGTAATATATTTGTAATAGGGGTTCAGATTTGGAAGAATTAACGGTAACCTTACTCTTAGAATACAACAGCACATTGTAAAAAATGAATGGCTATTGTGTTGGCACTATCTTTTCTCGTCCGTTTTTACACGACACAAATTTAATTTAATTCACAACACCGATAATGCCCTTTTTCTGAAGTCAAAATTACATTGTGAATGCCCCAATGACAGTACAGTTTGCTGGACGGTCAACAAAACATCGTTATAACCCTCATTAAACACCTTTACCTGGATTCAGTTACATTCAAACAGGATTACATGAAATTAAATTGACTTTTAGGACTAAAATATCAGTAAACAATTTAATAATAAGAGATTCATGGATTTCTTAATAATTTTCAGATCCCATTCTGAAAATCGTCTACGTATCTTTCCTACAACCGAAAGCAGAAAATGTAGGTTATAAATTAGAGCAACTGCAAATAGGAAGAATAAAATATTTATCCAATGCACTAACCTCCATGACAAAGAAAGACTTCACTGGACAGAGCTACACATTCCTCACCAATCCACTCACCTGAAAAAGAAACAAAACAACCATTAGAAACGAGCAAATCTTTTACAATTCCCATCAAAAATAAAACTGGCTTGGTCTATTATTCTGGGGTATTATTACAAGAAATCTTTCTCCATATGGCAAGCAACGCGTCAGCAAAAAAGACATAATACTGTAGTCCGTTGTACAGCAGATCAGGATATGAAACAAACAATACAGCAGAATGAGAATGCTTGTCAGTATCGTAAGATTCTATGAAATACCTTGAACGTGTGGAGTTTCAGTTAGATATCTGTCAGTACTAGAATTTATACGTACATTACTCCAAAGTTGTAGCCAAAATATGAATGATGCGATTCGCACCTACAGTGGAGTCATAATAAAAGAGCCAGTCTCACTGCAGCGTCAAGATGTAGATACGTAGGTTAAATTAACGCGCAGAAAGTTCGATGTAACTGCGCACGGCACAAAAATGACGCATGATATGAAGCAAATCGTTCGGGTACTCGGGATCTGACAGGAATCATTTGGTGTCACTGAATACGATCTTTTCAATATAAAACTTCCACGTAATCTCTTATTTAAATGGATCACCGTATAAACAGTTAGGTAAATGTATTGTGGTCTAAAGTAAAACTCAGAGATAACGTTATGTGGTTTTCAAGTTTCGTTTCGCTATCGTCGCCACTTCGTTTTAGAAGCTTAGGAACATACTGTTCATCAGCTCTATGCACGTCACCGAATGTATGGAAGTCAGCCGATAACTGGAGTTGTGGTATGTGTCCCATTAATTCTGGAATGATATTAATAATAATAATGTTATTTGTTTTACGTCCCACTAACTACTTTTTTAAGGTCTTCGGAGACGCCGAGGTGCCGGAATTTAGTCCCGCAGGAGTTCTTTAACGTGCCAGTAAATCTACCGACACGGGGCTGTCGTATTTGAGCACCTTCAAATACCACCGGACTATGGAATGATATTATGGAAAGTATTGTTCCGCTGGTTTCCTAGGTAAATGTGCACAGAAGAGGATAGTTATTATTAACCAAATCTTGTTACTATAGAGAAGGTTCTGAATAGTCTATAGTTCTGTCACGGGACCTCCATTTTATGTGGAATCCGATCCATAGAACGTGAAATTTCCTTTCGTAAGCATTGGGCGGGTATCAAAACCTGACTGCCTTGATGAGAAACGAGCAGCGATACCACTGAGATAGTTTCTATTAAACACCATTTTATCCCGTTTTCCCTGTGGGGTTAGAGGTGTAGATGATTTGGTAGAGTTTTACGGGCGGTTGCCCTCCTTGACGACGATCTTTAGAGGAGAAATGCTGCGTGTTACTGTGGTGGTGGTGAGTGTCGTGTCTTGTGTCCTATGTACAAGAAATATCCAGTCCCCGAGCCATAGGAATGCCCTTGTTAAAGTCATAATCTCTGACCCGGGTGGCAATCGAAACTACCGCTTAAAGGACGGAACACTAGTACGCCAACTATTCAGCTATGCAGCCGGACAGTTGTGCTATTAACAGGCTGGCCAATCGGAGTAGCACGGCGCAGTTGTCAGCTGCACGCTATTCCGGCGAATATGCTGCAATCTGATAGTAAGTGGTTTGAATGCCACAGCCGGCGGTCTTTAAACTGTGTTCCGTGGTTTCCCATTTTCACCATCAGGGTACAAATAAAGGGCAGGAATTATCATCTCTGGAATAGGCGAGTTATCCTTAATGCCATAACATTGAATAGTTAATGAATGTCCATTACGTTTAAATAGTGAAGTTATGTCCTGTACAGTCACAAACTCTGTCAATGCACTAGTGCTAGTCGTTCCCCTGGAAAGAGGATATGCGTGTTGTTATTCTTGTAGACAGCGGACACCTTCAAGATACAGCAGCAGTCCGCAGCCGGTTTAAACACTTGCTCACGTACCCCGGCAGCCTCGTCAGTAGCTGCCGCCAACAACTGCGCTGCAGTTCTTGCAATTCCCAAAACACGAGACTTTCCTCGAACGGTGCAAGCTACAGACCTGAAACCCTCGACATTGTGATCCTCCCCCCAATATATATTACTATTATTAATTATTAATTCGGTGTATCAGTTACTGTCCAACCTGCATATTAAACTGTCTTGTGAAGAAAGTAGACCGAGCTCGATAGCTGCAGTCGCTTAAGTGCGGCCAGTATCCAGTATTCGGGAGATAGTGGGTTCAAACCCCACTGTCGGCAGCCCTGAAGATGGTTTTCCGTGGTTTCCCATTTTCACACCAGGCAAATGCTAGGGCTGTACCTTAATTAAGGCCACGGCCGCTTCCTTCCCAATCCTATCCCTTTCTTGTCCCATCGTCGCCATAAGACCTATCTGTGTCGCTGCGACGTAAAGCAACTTGCAAAAAGGAAAGTAGTGTATATCTCCATCTTGAGAACTGCTGTTGATGCTTGACAATTTATGTCATGAGGGTCTCCACAACGTTCATGAGGAAGAGGTGACTTCGGAAATTACCATGATTGAAGTGCGTCTTGATAATAGCTGAGATTGATTGATCTCCGGAGATTTCTGGTACATTTAGGCTATAAGCGACCTGGATGTGTGATTATGATGATAATGATGACAATGATGATAAGGTAGGGAGAGGATGAAACCTGGTGTCGTCTCATAGTCTACTTCTGTCGAATAAAACCAAAGGTGTCTGCTCAAGGCTTCACGTCCTCATCCGACGGACGAATTATCAACAGTGTCATATACCCTCACTCCACATGAGCACTGCGGAGAGGTTTGGAACTAGGCTTTTGGCACTCAATCTAGTGATTAGAAATCATATACCACCACCTCTCCTTCCCGCTGACCAAAGTTCTGGTACTAAAAATACTTTCCGCGAACAGGACTCGAACCAGTTTACCATGGTGTCAAACCATAGATTTGACGCCTTAACGATCATGACCTTCAGGCAAGCTATAGTAGAGATAAATCTTCTGTTTGTATTCAATTTTGAAAACCGTGGGTTGTCTGGACGGTATGGTTCTAGACTATAATCTACAACTGCCAAGGAAAGTTTGTTATATGCCTAAGACATCTACTGCATCGACTGAATTCCTCGAAAAGTCCTATTGGAACATAAACTTCTCATTGTGACTAATGATCACCGTACTACGTAACACTGCCTTTCGAAAGCAGGCTGCGCGCCGAACAAATAAAAGTGGTAGTATGTTTGCCTCTTTAATGGGTTATCTTCCAGGAACGAAGGGCTGTATTTCTCGCACGCTGTCCCAGCTGCTTGCTGCTCTGTTTACTTTGCGAGCCATCAACAGGTTGCAGCACCCGGCCCGCACCGATCTGCTCCTAGCACACGCCCCAGCAAGCGGGCGCGCGCACATCATGTAAGGGGTTGCTATGGGGACGAGCCTCTCCACAGTAGAAACAACAGCAAATACTACCGAACAGCTTTACAGCAAAACTATTATTTAGCACTGATGAATTGCTAAATAGCTGCCTCGCTTTGTACTCTAGGCAAACTTCCAGGAAACATTCAGTGTTATTATTCGGTGGGAACTAATTATTTGAGAGAAAAGTTAAGTATTTGCTGTCAATAAATTTGATCGGAGTGCGTGAGAAAGCCTATGGAAATGAAGGAAACTTTTAATTTAATCTCTACAAGTCACCTTGACCCAACATACAATAGCTTAATATAAGCCCACCCCCTGGTCTGACCATTTTCAACAGTATGAGTTAGGATCTATATGCAGGTTCAGGTTAACGTACACTAGACCACACACCATTTAACCTACCCACGACGAAGAATGTGTATCATATTTGTATAAAGTACTATTTTAACGCTGGTTGAATAGACATAAAAACAGCTTGGAAATTATGGAAAATAATTGTTTTTACCTGTCTAATCTGAAGAGAATATAGCCTACTTGTGTATCGAACACATTTCTCCATTTTCTTATCTCTACACAAGACATTACAATAACGAGGAATATTGGACAAGTATTAGCTGTTTCTTCCACAGGATTGTACAGTGTCCTTTATCTGGCCCTGATCTGGTCTTTGTTGTAGCCGTGTATCCTAGAGATCGTGGGCGGGCGACATAGACAATGTAGGCCGGCTTCACCTTGTACACACGATAAATTAATAAGCGACATCGGCCTCCTCACGACATCCTTGACGACCTGTTTGTTTACATGTTTATAGTGAGCCTCGACTAGTTTCTTCATCTTTGTAGGCGACGCTACACTGATGAAACGAGTATTCAAACATTTTTGGCGATGGTTTGACGAGTTCATCCAGTTTAAAGGTTTCAGATGAATTATCATACTGAGGATAATAAGACAAACTGTCGGCGATAACGATGATTGTGATTATCTTTTGTATTTTTAAGGGCTCTAACATCAAGGTTCACTGAGGACAAAACGAAGGATGAAAGTAAACGTATAGTTTTATATGACCGTTGGCATTGCGATCACAGCCACGGGACCTCCAGTTCAGCGTGGAATCCGAAACATAGGAACGTCACTTATTATTTAACAAATATCATATGCATTAGCCGGGATTCCAACTGCAGTCAACTGAAGCCTGTGACAATGCCACTCGGAGGGCTAATGACCTAAACGTCAGGTCCCTTAAAGGGGCAAATCATCATCATCATCATCATCATCATCATCATCATCACTCGGCTGCCATGGCCGACGACATCAACAATCTATTACAATCTGTCAATGTGTTTCGAATTATTTTGTGAAAAATCAAACCGGATGGAATATCCAAAGCATACGAAAAGAGGGTGAAATCAGATGCTCTGTACCGTGCTGGAGGAAACATATTTTAAATTACCAGTACTCATTTTCTGCCAACCAGTTCCTGATCATATTTTAGTAGAGCTAAATTCTCATACAATGTCCCGAATGAAATGCGTTTGTTTTTGTTTTTTCTATTTGTTAACAAAACAATATTACAGATAAGTTACTACATTTTTGCAGATACAACAAAATAACGCACAAAACATGAGTCTGTTGATCTAGATATCCCTAGCTCCTTACATACCGCTCTCATTGGACTTTTCACTTGTTAGTTAATTCTTCCTTCTCTGCAAATACAAAAAAAAAATGCATTTCATTCGGGACATTGTATGAGAATTTAGCTCTAAAATATGATCAGGAACTGGTTGGCAGAAAATGAGTACTAGGTAATTTAAAATCTGTAATATCTGTAATATCTTGCAACCAAGATTGGGAAAGAAGCAGACGTGGCTTAAATGTCCCGTGCCATCCCAGCTTTCATCTGATTTTAGACGGGAAATCGCGGAACAAGTGCCCGTTCTGATTAAAAAAAAAAAAAAAAAAGTATTCCAAATATTTGCTTGAAATCAACAGGAGCAACGTACGGTAAACTATTTCACAGATAATTTATTGATTGATGGTTTGGAAGGCAACCATCTTTTGAGTCCAGAGATAGGAGAATAGTCACTGTAGTCAGCAACTTAACAGCAACAAATGCGTGGGTGTCAGAGTCACTTCATTACCGTCACAGATTATTCTGTATGATTCTTAGACTTAGCAACTACGTTCCCCAGATCGTTAGTTTCTGCGTTGGTTAAATTAGGCTTAAGTCATATAAGCATAGGCCCTAATGCAAATATTAAATAACACGTAGTTAATTAGTTGGATTATGTTGTTTTCTTCTGTGCAGCTATTAACGTTACTTCTCTCTGTTCACAATCTAGAGGTGGTTGTTGATGATGATTATGATGATGTAACAAAATCATTATAAATAATATTTTCATTTGGTCTACTGCTAATATTATTTTCAAATATTAAAGATGCTATGGTTCATGGTGTGGGTTACTGTAGTCACGTCATAGCTCGTGAACCATGGGCAACGGCTGAGTGGCCTAGTAAGTGGTCCTGAGGGTCGGGATACCAGTTGCTATGGAATGGGAGTGGGCATCTCGGACATATTCTGAGTCATTGCCCTCTTTGTGCTCAGGCGGCTAGGACTATACAATTCACCGGTGGTCCATAACCCGTTAGAGGAGAGATCCTCACTTGGACTAAGTGCAAGTAGGGTAGCATCCTGCTTCATGAATTTACCGAGCTCAGAACATTTTAAGCAGGCCTCGGACCTATGGGAGTAATGGAGTCCCACTTCCATTTGACAGGCGAGGGACTCCTCGGAAACAACTTGGCGAAAGAAATGGAATTCGATGGGGAGCTATCAATAAAAATGGGGCTTATGGAAGAAAGAAAGAAAGAAAGTAGAACTGGCTGAGTCAACAAAGAGGATGCATCTGGATGTGCTAGGAGTAAGTGATATTCGGGTAAGGCGAGATAACGAGGAAGAGATAGGAGATTATAAATGTTCTTGACGGGTGTTAGAAAGGGAAGGACAGAGTCTAGGGTAGGGCTCTTTATCAGGAATACCATTGCACGCAACATAGTTTCTGTTAGGCACATAAATGAGCGAATGATGTGGGTAGATTTGTCAGTTAGAGGAATTAAGACTAGAATTGTCTCCGTGTTTTCACCATGTCAGGGTGCAGATGAGGATGAAGTTGACAAGTTTTATGAAGCACTGAGTGACATCGTGGTCAGGGTCAACAGCAAGGATAGAATAGTGCCAATGGGCGATTTCAATGCGAGAGTTTGGAATAGAACTGAAGGATACGAAAGGGTGATTGGTAAATGTGGGGAAGATATGGAAGCTAATGGGAATGGGGAGCGTTTGCTGGACTTCTGTGCTAGTATGGGTTTAGCAGTTACGAATACTTTCACCGCTACACATGGGAGGCTAGGGGTACCAGATCCATAATAGACTATATCTCAATTGACTTCGAATTCGGGAAATCTGTTAGGAATGTACGAGTTTTCCGGGGATTTCTCGATGATACAGACCACTATCTGATCTGTAGTGAACCGAGTATCTCTAGTTCTAGGGTAGAGAAAGGGATATCTGTCTGTAAACGAATAAGGGTAGAAAATCTCCAGGACGAGGAACTTAGAAGTACATGGATATGATTAGTGAAAAGTTTCGAACAGTAGAAGGTAAGCAGGTTCAGGATATAGAAAGTGAATGGGTGGCATACAGGGATGCTGTAGTAGAAACAGCAAGGGAATGCCTAGGAAAAACCGTGTGTAAAGATGGGAAAAGGCGAACATCTTGGTGGAATGATGAAGTGAGAGCAGCTTGTAAACGTAAAAAGAAGGCTTATCAGAAATTGCTCCAAACAAGGACCGAGGCAGACAGGTATTTGTACGTAGATGAAAGAAACAGAGCGAAACAAATAGTTGTTAAATGCAAAAAGAAGTCGTGGGAAGATTTTGGTAATAACGTGGAAAAGCTAGGTCAAGCAGCAGGGAAACCTTTCTGGACAGTAATAAAGAATCTTAGGAAGGGAGGGAAAAAGAAAATGAACAGTGTTTTGAATAATTCAGGTGAAATAATAGATCCCAGGGAATCACTGGAGAGGTGGAGGGAGTATTTTGAACATCTTCTCAATGTAAAAGGAAACCATCCTGGTGAAGCTCATGGGGAGGAGGAAAAGGATGTTGGTGAAATTACACTTGAAGTGGAAAGGATTGTAAATAAACTCCATTGTCATAAAGCAGCAGGAATAGATGAAATTAGACCTGAATTGGTGAAGTATAGTGGGAAGGCAGGGATGAAATGGCTTCAAAGAGTATTAAAATTAGCATGGAATTTTGGTAAGGTACCTTCAGATTGGACAAAAGCAGTAATTGCACCTATCTATAAGCAAGGGAACAGGAAGGATTGCAACAACTATCGAGGTATCTCATTGATTAGTATACCAGGCAAAGTATTCACTGGCATCTTAGAAGGGAGGGTGCGATCAGTCGTTGAGAGGAAGTTGGATGAAAACCAGTGTGGTTTCAGACCACAGAGAGGCTGTCAGGATCAGATTTTCAGTATACGCCAGGATTTGAAAAATGCTACGAGAGGAATAGGCAGTTGTGTTCATATTTCGTAGATCTAGAGAAAGCATATGGCAGGGTACCGAGGGAAAAGATGTTCGCTATACTGGGGAACTATGGAATTAAAGGTAGATTATTAAAATCAATCAAAGGCATTTATGTTGACAATTGGGCTTCAGTGAGAATTGATGGTAGAATGAGTTCTTGGTTCAGGGTACTTACAGGGGTTAGGCAAGGCTGTAATCTCTCACCTTTGTTGTTCGTAGTTTACATGGATCATCTGCTGAAGGGTATAAAATGGCAGGGAGGGATTCAGTTAGGTGGAAATGTAGTAAGTAGTCTGGCCTATGCTGACGACTTGGTCTTAATGGCAGATTGTGCCGAAAGCCTGCAGTCTAATGTCCAGGAACTTGAAGATAGGTGCAAAGAATATGGTATAAAAATTAGCCTCTCGAAGACTAAATTGATGTCAGTAGGTAAGAAATTCAAAATTGAATGTCAGATTGGTGATACAAAGCTAGAACAGGTCGATAATTTCAAGTATTTAGGTTGTGTGTTCTCCCAGGATTGTAATATAGTAAGTGAGATTGAATCAACGTGTCGTAAAGCTAATGCAGTGAGCTCGCAGTTGCGATCAACAGTATTCTGTAAGAAGGAAGTCAGCTCCCAGACGAAACTATCTTTATATCGGACTGTTTTCAGACCAACTTTGCTTTACGGGAGCGAAAGCTGGGTGTACTCAGGATATCTTATAAGTTAGAAGTAACAGACATGAAAGTAGCAAGAATGATTGCTGGTAAAAAACGGGTGGGAACAATCGCAGGAGGGTACTCGGAATGAGGAGATAAAGGCTAATTTAGGAATGAACTCGATGGATGAAGCTGTACGCATAAACCGGCTTCGGTGGTGGGGTCATGTGAGGCGAATGGAGAGGGATAGATTACCTAGGAGAATAATGGACTCTGTTAGGGAGGGTAAGAGAAGTAGATGTAGACCAAGACGACGATGGTTAGACTCTGCTTCTAACGATTTAAAGATAAGAGGTACAGAACTAAATGAGGCCACAACATTAGTTGCAAATCGAGGATTGTGGCGACGTTTAGTAAATTCACAGAGGCTTGCAGACTGAACGCTGAAAGGCATAACAGTCTATAATGATAATGTATGTATGTATGTATGTATGTATGTATGTATGTATGTATTAAAGGTGTTTTATACAAATATAGTACAAATATAGTATATATATATATATATATATATATAATGCACCCGCGTAAGTGTAGTCTAACTGGATACGTTGTACTCTGTTGTATGCCAGGTTAATTAAATTATATTAAAAGTTGGATTTTTGAAGGTCGGGATAAAATCTTGGCACTCTGTGTCATGACTGTTGGCAAGCTGGCTTGTGGCGCACTCACTGGCCATTAGAATCCATCGGTCGAGTCCTGCTTTCGCTGATAGATGGCGGTGCAACTAGAATGTCTAAATTAATACGTAGCTCATATGAACCTGCTGAATGCATAGTGAAAGGAGACTAAATTGAGGGTACGGATTAGTGAACAATTTTTTCAAGTTATAAATAACTGCGAGGTATAACATTAGATTAAATGAACAAATTACGAATACTGAATCTTGACGGCTTTCGAGAGAAAACACTCACATCCTGGCTGCAGTTTCTTTCTGAAAATGAACTGCCTTACATACGAAATCTACACCAAGTAGAATAGGCTTTGGCTTAATAGAGGCTAGCCGGCCCCGTGGTGTAGGGGTAGTGTGCCTGCCTCTTACCCGGAGGCCCCGGGTTCGATTCCCGGCCAGGTTAGGGATTTTTACCTGGAACTGAGGGCTAGTTCGAGGTCCACTCAGCCTACGTGATTAGAATTGAGGAGCTATCTGACGGTGAGATGGCGGCCCCGGTCTAGAAAGCCAAGAATAACGGCCGAGAGGATTCGTCGTGCTGACCATACAACACCTCGTAGTCTGCAGGCCTTCGGCCTGAGCAGCGGTCGCTTGGTAGGCCAAGGCCCTTCAATGGCTGTAATGCCATGGGGTTTGGTTTGTATCTCTATATTCGAGAGGCGGAGAGGCCGGTCCCCACTGTCGGCTGTCCTGAGAATGGTTTTCCGTGTTTTTCCATTATCCTGCACAAAACGAATGTCGGGACAGTTCCTTTATAGGCCAGCTGCACCCACTTCACCACCACAGATCTCCCTGGCCTGAAAGATTGCATAACTGTCCAGGAGGCCGCCGAATCCTGTTCGGGCACTTAACCACCCCACCCCCACGAAATCAAGAGAAGTACTGGTCCTCATTGTTCATCATTGTACAGACCGTTCCGTGCGCTTATGAACGCAGGATGATATGTTAAACACTATTGTACAATATCACTTCCCCACGTTCCATCCTATTCTTCCTTTAAACTGTAGCCACCGAAAGGACTCGTTCATGTGATTTATCAATAGCTATAAAACGAAAAAGTTTGTAACTTACGGTGCCCGTGATTTAACTTTTTGTTTAGCTTACCGCTTTTAATACCGTGTGTGTCCGAGGACAACTGAGGACAGAGTACGGATTCCCATGCGTGTACATGGCATCCGCGGTTCACTTAAACCCCTGTCTTGACGACGAGACAGGATCACCTCAAAACAGTTGAGGTGGCTATCTGTGCACGTAGTTCTGGCCGGCGCTAACAATTATTGGACCTTTTGCATGATCATTATAGAATTAGTATTTCTTACGCTTGTTTTGTTCTATAACTATCTGTATGTATATATACGTGTATGTCCGTATATTTCACCTTGCAGCCAAAACTACCCACCGCAGACCACTGGTGTGTGTGCGGTAGTAGCCTCTAGTCTCCCGTCATGCACTATAGTAGGAGTGTGTATGTAGCTGTGGTAGTGTGGCAGATATGGGGGTTCAAAGTGGCTGACTATATATAAAAATAGACGTGTGTGTTCGTACATTTCACCTTGCCGCCGCAATGACCTCTGTGTGTGTGTGTGTGTGTGTGTGTGTGTGTGTGTGTGTGTGTGTGTGTGTGTGTGTGTGTGTGTGTGTGTGTGTGTGTGTGTGTGTGTGTGTGTGTGTTGACATTGGCCGACTACATATAAAAGACATGTGTGTTCGTATATTTCGCCCTGCAGCCACAACTACCCATCGCAGACCACTGGTGTTTGTGTGTGGTAGTAGCCTCGAATCTCCCAACGTACACTATAGTCGTTGCATTTCTGTAGCTGTGGTGGTGTGGGAGATGTGAGGTTTGAAATTGGCTGCCTTCGTCACTGAATATATTAAAATGAATGAAAATGTACTGGGAGGATCGGAGTGAGAATGAACTCTGGAAGTGTGTGATGTGTACTCTTTGGTTTTATATACCATCCTTGATTCATCTATCAGGAGTGTGGTGATCTCAGAACCATAACTTTTTGCTGCTTGCGTACACCTTCAAGTATTTTCTGTAATTCTTGAACATAAAACAGATGCTTATTGAAACAGCTCCTTAACAATATCATTGCGGCAGTAATCCTAACCGGCAAAGAAAAAGGACAATCGATTTTATACCAAGGATTCCATTGATCTCATAGTATGACTATCAATAAGGCTCAAGGTCAAACGTTCCACTATTCCTGAGTTAATTCGAAGGATTCATGTATTTTATGAAATGACTTACAATTTAAGATATTAATGTATCCCGAAAAAATATAAATGAAAGAAGAAACAGAAAAGTCTTATTTTAATGCACGTCTTCTGTAATATATAGAAAAAACTGCGTGGATGTGCCAAAAAAAAAAAAAAACAGCGAAGCGGGTTGCCTTCAGCTAGTTCCAAATATTTTCTTAAGATTAAGCTTTCGACTTTTGTACATCTAATCGAGTGTGCAGACAGCAGTATTATTTTATTTATACAGATGACAGTAGGTTGAGTGACGACGCGTGTTAACGCATTACATCTATGGAGCAAAGTTTTGCATTCGGGAGACGCGTGGGTTCGAATCCCACTCTTGGCTGTCATGAAAACGGTGTTCTGTAGTTACGCAGTTTCACTCCCAGGCAAATATCGAAACAGTTCCTATTCATAGGCCACAGCGGATTCCTTCACCTCCTTACCCAATTTCGTTCACCATCATTTATTTCATCTCCATTAGCTCCTCAACTGAAGGCCGGTGTCAGAAGGCCATCTGGCCGTAAAAACATGTCAGAAATTCATCTCACCTTGTCCCCCACCCCGTATCAAGAAATGGGACTAAGGGGTAGACATCAGTTTGAGCCACTCAGCGATTTTAATTAAATAGTATTTTAAAATAAATAAGGTAAGTAAAATAATAAATGAATAAATAGCTAAATGTAAGAAAGTCCTAACTATGCACCGGTAATAAGAACTCAGTGACGGGTGCAGGTAGTTTTCCTCCAGTTCTGAAAAGTATGAGAATTGAGAGTTACTCGTATAACTTTTGATTTGTAACTTAGGTTCTTCAGTATGTCTGAACTAATTTATGGATACCGAAAATTTAGAAAATACCTGAAAAGGAACAACATAATTAGTGTATGCCTGGCCTTCTCGACTTATTTTTACAATTGGCTTTACGTCACACCGACACAGATAGGTCTTATGGCGACGGTGGGATAGGAAAGGGCTAGAAGTGGGAAGGAAACGGCTGTGGCCTTACGGTACAGTCCCAGCATTTGCCTGGGGAAACCATTTTCAAGACTGCCGACAGTAGGGTTCCAGCCCACTATCTCCTGAATACTAGATACTTGCCGTACTTAAGTGACTTCAGCTATCGAGCTCGGTAGGGCCTACTTGAAAAGGAACAGGTATAAATTATCTTGACAAGCTGAAGAACCTAAAAGTTATAAATTAATGAAAACTGAGAAGAAATAGCTTCCGCCGTAACATTTTTCAATTCTTGACTTCTGACGCCTTTGTAGAAGTGTCCGTACTTCGCGACGCTTCAAGAACTGTGCAGAGGTGGCCCCGACGCTACACAACGTGAGCACCCCCTGACCTTGCCACGACGCCACGTGGCTCAACGTCGACCTTGACCAGAGCGAACACAACCTAGACTGAGGGTGCGCACGACGCCTCACCCAGTTGTCGATTGCCATCGATCGATCGAGCGACCTCTCACGTCACGCGTCCCACAACAGTGAAAGCTCTCCCTCAGCTCAGATTCTTCTCGTCCAGAAGCAGCAGAGCAAACAGGGACGTCTTTTCAAGGTGTTCAACTTCAGGAAACACGTATAACATAACAATGGTTTTCGTCCAGCTTCTAGGCTCAATATCTCTGACGGTAGAGCACTGGCATTCTGAACTCAAGTTGATGGTTCGATCCTGGCTCAGCCCGGTAGTATTCGAACGTGCGCAAATACCTTAGCCTCGTGCTAGTAGATTTACCGGCGCGTTAAAGAACTCCTGCGGGGTGAATTTTCGGCGTCTCCGCCTCCACCGAAAACCGTCAAAGTAGTTAGCGGAAAATAAATGCAACATAATAATAATAATAATAATAATAATAATAATAATAATAATAATAATAATAATAATAATTCGTAATTATTGATGCTGGGATGAATAGTCAACGTAGTGGCGTTCGGTTCAGCTTTAATTTCCGTCCGGGACGAGGATTTTAACGACGTGTGGTTAAATGCTCTAGCTGGGGGAGTGAGTGTTTGCGTTCGTCTCAGTTCATATCTTCATTTACCGTAGGCTACAAACAACGCATCACACTACCAACCACCACAGGACAACAATAGTGAATACATCCGTTCACGTCGGTTTAGTGGCAGAAAAAGCATCCAGAAAAAAGGCTGGGTTTAATCCACACATTGAGCAATAAGAAAAAGATAATACAATAGATCAAGGTAAAAAATGTCATTAGCAAAAATAATAAATAGGATAATGCAGGACCCAGTAAAGAACACTGAGGTACGCCATACTTGATAGATAAAAGAGAACTTTTAGTTCTATTGATATAAACGAACTTTAATGAACGTAGGTTTTCGTGGCTCATTGTATTAAAATAAAGAAAAATATGTGAACTGGATTAAAGCCACTTATATATATATTTAACAAAGCCGAGCTTTCCACCAAATTACATTGGCCTTCATCAGGGCATGTGAATATCTGCCTCCGACAGTGAGCAAAGAAATTCTTCGAAGGAACGTGGAAGTCACGGCAGGCGAAATATATTTTGTTAATAATAAAAGTTAAGTCTGATAAATATTAAGTGCGAGGAACAAATAATAATGTGCGCTATTCCTTGTTGCTGAACGACTATAATAAACTATTGAAAGGAATTGAATAGTGTAAACACTCTACAAAACAACGGAACTTTGAAATCGAACCTGCGATCTTGATGCGAGTAATTAGCTGCCGAATCACACGGAGGATACTTCTGGAAGGCAATTATATATCAGAGTTTTCCTGGAGCGAATGCGAGAATATGATGGTCATCAGATCTGTGAAGGTGCGTTAACAATTTGTGTTACTCTGATTTCTAGTTTTGTGTGGTCTTATATTATGTAGACTTACGGAAAGATCAAGCCCAAACCATTAGACAAGCTGTCAGACATGAAAGCCTTGTAAAAACAAAACTGCAGTCAAAATAAGATTGTCGCTAGAATTAAGATGCGCATCCCGGATTCCCGGTCCGGCCAAAAACCGAACCCGAAACCTTTCCAACCGAAAACAGGTCTGCTAACCATTCAGTCGGGGAGTGTGATGCTACTGGACGGTTCCAATGGCTGCGTTAATTTAATTTTGTCGTGTGACACAGATCTTCAATAAGCCAACAACAATGACCTGGAGAGCAAAGATTTTCGACCATCTCAGCCAGGATCGAACCCGCGAACTTAGGACACTCTACAATTGATCCAAGGAAGGCAGCTAGAAATTCAGTTAGAATTCATGTGTCTATTACTGCCACGCCGCCTGATTGTATTTCCCTTTATTGGATATAGTAATTGTTCATGTAGTTTCCATCGAAGTCCCAGTCCTTTGTATGGCTGTGACAGTAGCACATTCTATTATAGGGGGAAAATAAGTGGGAACCTACCTCACTCCTCATCCTGCCTAGTAGGTGTGCGTTGCAATTCTCAACGGTGCCGAGGGAGCCCGGACCAATGAAGGATTCTAGCCCGTCGGCCTGTAAAGGCCATGAATACTGTAGCATTATATATTTCGAAATAGTACTGCAATACTTAAAATAGTTCGTAGAACTTTAATTTAGAATCACACTGGCCAGAATATGCGCTGCATCCCTCAAGGTTGTGTTTTACAAGTGATTATCCTTAGGTCTTCGATATAGAAGACCTACGGGGCTATAGTTTCCTAAACTCCTAATCAGTGATTTTTGTTTTTTTCACTCAGCGAGTGCGCCATAGAGTTTAGTAGCTGTTCTACTAATCCTGCGATGAATGGTATCCTGCTGGTACCGTTCATACGGGTCGTCATTATTTTCGTACCATTCTGGGCGCGCTGTAGCTTTAATAAGTGCAACTTAGCTACGGTACCCGACATAGAGCTGACATACTGTAGTATCAGTCTGATTGTCGACTTGTATAGCAGGAGACTGTTTTCTATAGAAAGCCCATTGTCGGCTCTAACTATCAGCATTAATTTAAATAGGCGCACATTTCATTTGCTTGCACTGTAATACAAGAAACATGATCACTGTGTAGTGTGACACCTAGATACTTTGTTTTCTTTGTCCACCTGATGACTTCGCCCAAGAATATCAGTGGTTCGTGGCCGGGGGGATTGGGGGGGGGGTGCATTTCGTAAAGAACGTGGCGCTAATTTTTGAAACGTGTTAACACACATTTCCCAGAACATTTATGGTTAATGGAGCAATTCTCTGGTCAGCATGCGAGGTGAAGACGAGGCCAGCCGTTGACGAGTTCCCAGCGTTTTGTCAAGGCAAGTGTAATTGGATTGTGTGGGAGTGTAATGAGGCTCGCTGCTTATCGCAGCCATTCAGCACATCTACCGCGAGAAAGCGCTTCACTGCAAGGCAACATCCCATTTTACCCTGAATCTCGCTCCATCTCACAGGGAGCGCCTACTAGTCGATTACACACGCGCGCGCACGATTGTTGCGATATTTTTACATTGTAGAGGTCTGGACATCGCAGTCAACAGACTCGTCTACTTAAGAGTCTCCTCATAATCTGCGGAGATGTAGTTATTTCGGAATTCACCGAGGTGACGCGGGCCAGCCACATAAATCCTCTTTAAAATGTTCAGAAATAGGAGATCAACCATAGTGCCTGTTTGTATTTGTGTTACCTGATGCTGAAGAAATCCTAAAAATTGGAATTTTAACCTTTTAAGATTTTCAGTCCGTAGAAACTAATGTACGGTTAAAAAATACTGGGAAAAATAATTTAATTAATAAAAAAATGACGCATTTCAATCCTGAATGATATCAAGTCAGATTCTATCAATTCTAATTTTTTTGCTGTAAATGTTGATTGGAAATAGGTGTTAATTACAAACAAGTGCAAAAAGCATTTTATGTTAAAATTCAGTGCCTAAATAAATGTTGAATTATTATTATTATTATTTTTTTTTTTTTTTTCGCTGTCAGGAAAGAAGGCCCCCACTTGAGCAAACTACATATTATCACATTTATGACAACCTGAAAAGCGAATTCGAAGCAATCTGCTATTCTAATATCAAGGCGGAAACTACAAAAGTATTTATGAAGTTTGAAGGCTGAATTGAGTGTCCGGCACCTGAAGCTGCCTAATGACGTAGTTTGCCTTTAGTTCATGGAGTACCGGGCGAGTTGGCCGTGTGGTTAGGGGCGTGCAGCTGTGAGCTTGCATCCGGGAGATAGTGGGTTCGAACTCCTCTGTTGGCATCCCTGAAGATGGTTTTCCGTGGTTTCTCAATTTCACACCAGGCAAATGCTGGTGCTGTACCTTAATTAAGGCCACGGCTGCTTCTTTCCCACTCCTAGGCCATTCCTATCCCATCGTCGCCATAAGACCTATCTGTGTCGGTGCGACGTGGGCTAAAGCCAATTGCAAAAAAAAAAGTTCATGAAGTCCCGAGTTGGATTCCTTGCCGGTCTACGGATTTTAACTGCGTCCAATTAATTCATCCGGCTCGGGGACTGTACGGTTTTTTTAGTTTGTTTTAATGCGCATCTTGTCTTTACGCGCAACACATCGAGCTGTCAATCACTACAGAAACACGCAATAATTGAATGCGGTTGATCTCAGTAAAATATCTGCCCGCAAAATTGGGCCAAGTTCACATGTGGGTCACGGATCTCAATCCCAACAGGATGTGGGAAAAGTGGCAGAAAAAGACAGACCGAAGAATCTACTACCTAAGTTTACAAGCATTAAGCTAAGAAGAGTTCATCTGAGAGAAAGAAAATTCAACATAAAAGGAAGAATACAATGGGCTGCTATAAAAGTGAAAATCAAAGTCATTCTAGGCCTTGGATGTCCCAATGTCGCAGAGTTCAGAACACTGCTAACTGCTTGACATCGTACTAACATTGGTAGGTCTCAATCAACTCGCTCGCCTAAGAGGTGACGATTAGAAAAATGACTCTCCGAGATCTCAGTAACGGCTGGGGACCTATCCATACTGAACCGCAGCCCGTTATTAACCATTCAGTAAGTTTTCAAACTACAACCACTATTGATAAGCAGTATTACGAAAAAAATATATTAAAAAAAAAAAAGATTCGCCTGTATGCCATGACTGAGCTTTGGGGGCCTGATCACTGGAGAGAGAGAGAGAGAGAGAGAGAGAGGAAATACTCAGGAGTCTCTACAAAAATGCTAGTTACAAAAAGTGCAGTGGTTCCGAAAGCATGCGCGTGACGCTTTGGGAAACCGCAGCTTCCCCGCCGAGGCGCCAATAAATAGTAGTACGAAATGTGTGTGCATTTTGTTGTTATAGTGTCCAAAGCAATGTAATAGGATGCTACCTCTAACAGTCACGGTGTAGTCCAGTTTCTCAGCTGGTAACTGGATCTGCTAAAGCTTCTGCAGCATGCCGCTTTGAAATAATTTTCTACGCCCCTCGATTATTCTGGAAGCTTACAGGACTTGCTTCGTACACTGTATATGTCGATAGCTGTTATTTTACGGAGCTTAGTTCGGACATTAAATCAATTCAATGGTGTTCTGAAGCCAGTTAATTTTTAAAGAATCTGCAAGCTCACCAACCACTGACTTCAGAAGAATAAGATCGAACGAGTTAGCCGTGCGGTTAGGGGCACGCAACTGTGAGCTTGCATCGGGAGATAGTGGGTTCGAACCCCACTGTCGGCAGCCCTGAAGATGATTTTCTGTCGTTTCCCATTTTCACACCAGGCAAATTCTGGGGTTGTACCTTAATTAAGGCCACGGCCGCTTCCTTCCCACTCCTAGTCTTTTCCTATCCCATCGTCGCCGCTAGATCTATGTCGGTACGATGTAAAGCAAAATTGTAAAAGAAGAAGAATATTTTTAAATGGATTGAATTTTATTGAACAGTGAGAATAATTGTTGTGAGAGTGAAATAGGGAGTGTGCAGCCTCAACCACTGCGCATAGTCTGAAGAAGTGTACATATGACGTTATGAGAACGAGTTATTTGGACTTCGGTTCTACATCTTTAACAGGTGAATATCCCTCTCTACGTAGTGAAGATTAGCGAATTTTTAATTCTGTTAATGACTTATTTGTGCGAAATTGAGTTTAGGCACTCACTACACTTCGTAATGAAAATCAATATATAAAACAGGGATGAACAGCTTCGATTCACGATCTTGAAACTATGACGTTAGGCGAACGCGGAGTATCTGTCTGTATTTCGTCTGTTTGAATGTCTACAAACTCTCTCTCTCTCTCTCTCTTTCTCTCTCTTCCTTAATATGCTGCCCAAATTCTTTTCATGCCTTAGTAGGAAACAAATGTGCAATAACGATGTTGATTAGTACGCGTGAACGCTGAGGCAGTGTGTTGTTGATATTAGTGCAATACACGCAAAGAAATACAGATAGCTGCTCCACGTCCTGAGTGATGGTATCTTAGTTTCAAGGTCGTGATGTGCTTCCCGGCCAGAGAGAGGGTATTCCCCTTGAGGTGGCCCGGAGAGATGTGAAAACTGTCAATAGGATAGGATGGTTCAGTTTCATTCTAAAATTTTGAGAAATTGAACAGTGATAAACAGGCTCTTCCATCCCACAAATAATGATTAGTTGAATTTATTCAATGACAATTGTTCAACGTATGTTTCTTATACTTTCTGCAGTGTCTTTTACTTTAACCTACAACACCTAATCGCACTAGCGAAGTGCGATTACTGAATTAGTATTTTGAACTAGAGGGCCATGAGAATACTTTTATTTGATAAGGGTGCCGTGAACTGAAATAGTTTGGGAACCACTGAAATGTTGCATCATCTCGAAAAATATCCGGCTTCATGGCCAAAGGGTTAGCGTGCAGGACTTGGGTTCAAGGGGTCCCATGTTCGATTCCCGGCCAAGCCGGGGATTTTAATTTAATTGGTTAGGCCTAATATCTCTAGCTCGGGGACTGGGTATCAGTTCACCACAGGTAGGGCCTCATCCTAGAGGCATTAATTCGAAAGACTTGCACGAGGCCTTTCCGGAGACCATACGCCATTATTAAAATCCAATAGGCGGTATGGATTGGATAACTTACGTTTTTAAGCAGCTGGTGGGGTTCCCGTGTTCCTAGCTCAATAAATGTATTATATTTCAACTGTGGCATCACTACAAATTTAACATATAGCCACTTAGCACTGTATACAATCACAATAACTCGATGAAGACTTAACAAAAACAAGCTGATGGTTGTTGAGAATAAAGGCCCAAACCGGTTTTGGTCTTGTGTGATGTTTCCAACTAGACAATTATAAGTGTGTTCGTGAATATAAGACCCCATTGAGCGCTTGGGACACCGTGTTAAGAGCGCAATCGACGAGATTGCGACCCTGTGTTCAACTCGCCGGGCAGTTAAATGAAGACGTGGGTCGAAAGCGCGCCTTTCCAGGGAAGTGGGGAGACACAGTACTGCTTTGGCAAACATTCAAAAGTCATCTGCATATTAAATGAACATTTTTTCATCACATTCTAGAGGTGTGAGTGGCAATCCAAACTTATAAGAATGTACATATATTTCCGGACTAGAACCTACGCAACCAACTCGACAAAAGTCTTCAACTGCTCAGCCTTTTAAGATTATACAGCACATAGGATGATGGACTTCGGAACAGATTGATTCTTCCATGTAAAGATCATAATCCTGAAAGCCATCAGTCTCTATTAGTGTTCAAAGTTAAGTTTACAACCTTACGTTACTGTTGATATCATAGACGAGACCCCCTGTTTTACGTAGAATCTGAACCACACGACGTGATTTTCGCCTTTAAAACCTCACATGCAGTGGCTGTGACTTGAATCGGGACAGTCATATTACACCCCATTAAATGGTCAAACATCAGACCAACTCACTAAGGTTTTCTGCATCGATGAAATATAAAAGGACAAACTGAAAAGGAATTACTGTAGTGAACACTTCCAGTGAACTAAATGCATTTCTTAGAGAAAATTAGCCAAAAGTTAGGTAAGACGTACATAAGCGTTCACTTAACGGCTCAAAAAGATCTTATGAATGCAATATTTTCCACCCGTTGATGATGGAGACAAGGTTATATTCGAGACTCCTTCAAATTTGATTAAGAAAAGCGGTTTCCTACAGTCATATGATGAAATAGATTACAAAATCTTGCGGCAACAGTTTAGAAATTCCATTATAAAAAAATCGAATTTTTCTCCAATTGAGTTGTGAATTCAGAGTTCGTAAAGAAAAAGGTTAAATCATGTATGTATGTATGTATGTATGTATGTATGTATGTATGTATGTATGTATGTTGGGTATTCAGCCCGAAGGCTGGTCGGGTCCTCAACAGGTCCACCAATAGAGCCTTGATTGTATGTTTCTTTCTTTTCATAGTAACTTACTGTTCGTAAGGCAAATGGTCTATAAGTTATCACGGCAATGTACCATAATAGTAAATATCAAAAGGGATATAATATGGTTGAAATATACTGGCCATTTTAATGTCGACAGATACGAGTTACAAATACCGAGAGTTCTGAAAAATGAAGCTTTTATCAAAGACATCTGGTGGTCCTGTCACGACGTGATATCGTGAGGATCCTTTCTCTGCGCATTACAGAAAAGAATGAAGCTCCAAAAACCAACACCGTGTTTATGTGCATTAATATTAATATGCTATTAAAAGTAATAGGCCACCTCAGATATACCTATAATTAGTGAGTATGAATATTAGTGGGCTACCTCATAAGATGGCAAGTTTCCAATAGCTGGCATTTAGGGTAGAACAAATAGGCATTTTGCACTGTGAATTCCTCCTATGAGAGAAAAATAATAGGTATTACATTTCAATTATCCATGGATCTGATTGTTACACAAGTAATAAGAGGTAAAATCACTGGAACATTTACTACCTAGCAAGCGAACTTTGAGATGTACTCAGAATACTGAAAGGAAAACAAGAAGTTTCAAACACAGAACGACAACAGAACTGTAACACCTATTATTCTCTCATTGGAGAAATTCACAGCGCAAAATGCCTATTTAATATGAAATTCAAACGTTTCCATCCAAATAAATCACATTAGCAAACAGATTAATTATCGACGACTGATGTAAACCTGTGTTATACGTTACTACTTCGCTGTCTCAAGATAGATGAGAGTACATTCCATTATACCTATTGATCTGAAAAAGATAGGAAACTTCTTGTTAGTGAGGTGGAGGACACTGATGTGTGTTGTTGGTGAGTTGCAGGAATGCTGGGGACAGTTTACAAAAACAATAATCGATCCGCCCGAGAACTGAACCCGTGGCCTCAAGGAGTGGAGGTAAAGACGCTGACCACTGAGCCGTAGAGCAAAAAATGTAATGTGTACACTTTCTGACACAAAAACTGTGACAAACGTTTACATACTTCGGCTTGTGCAGTCGACATTCGTAATGAAGTAGAGTACTTGTCTTGCCGGCTCCATGACTAAATGATTAGCGTGCTGGCCTTTGGTCACAGGGGTCCTGGGTTCGATTCCCGGCAGGGTCGGGAATTTTAACCATCATTGGTTTCGCTGGCACGGGGGCTGGGTGTATGTGTTGTCTTCATGATCATTTCATCCTCATCACGACGCGCAGGTCGCCTACGGGTGTCACATCAAAAAGACCTGCATCTGGCGAGCCGAACATGTCCTCAGACACTCCCGGCACTAAAAGCCATACACCATTTCATTTACTTATCTCGCCTTGTAGTACACCTTCATCCAATACACACTTTGCTGCCGCCACTCCCCCCCCAACACACACACACACACACACACACACACACACACACACACACACACCAAAAGAACTTGCGTAATTCTATTATGTTTGGAAAGTGAAAATAGCATTTAGGGCATTTTGTAGCGAATGTTATCACTGCAGTTCTAAAAGCAAATAAGTAGTGTTTACAAACCTCCTGGTATAACTAGCCAAGAAATTTCCATGATCATATGTCCCTTTCTTTCGGCCGTACATGTACTCGGGGACCTACGTTCGACCAATCACCTCTTATGCCGGGAAGTAGTGTACCTGTAAAATCTTTCACAAATTACAGGAATAATAATTTATTTTCGGAATGATTTAAAACAAGAACAGTGATCGTAGTATACTAACACGATAATAAGTTCATGTACTGCCTGAATTAGATAAATATTTGTTTTCTTCTTAAATAAGACTCAAAGTAATACGCCAAGTAATAATATTGTCGTAACGTACGGCCACAGCCATTTAGGCTGCCTGCGTGTCAATTTCGACATTCCTAGATTACAGAGAAACTGATCTCTGTTGAGCGATCTACGGGTAAGTTCTAGTAAACTTTGTCGGGTACACAGCAGATGTGTCACCAGAGGTCTTTCGCTTGACGGCATGGTATAGCATGGAGTGCCGAGGGGACCTTTTTATGGCCTTAAAAGATCCGTGTATATCTGTCAGGTTCGAAATCACAACGTTGGAATCCAAAGGTCAACACTCACAGAGAGGGCTATTGCTCAAAATAAAAACAAACTGTGTCAAGGTTCACTAGTTCGTTTACCTTCTTGAAACAGCTCTACACATTTAGTACGCAGAAATGCAGATATTTCGCTAGTACAGATAGGCCTACATCGTAACTGAACTTGGCAGTTATAACATTAGACAGTTCCAACTCCTGTTAGAGGATAATTTAATGTAACATCTTCTTGGTACCTGTCCCTTTAAAAAAAAAAAAAAAAAAAAAAAAAAAAAAAATCAAGATTCGTCCAATGACCACTCGCAAGCGGCGTAACAGGTCATTCAACAGGTCACCCTGAAACAGGTACTTCCTGTTACGGAAATTTTGCAATCTTAAAGAACAGAACAGAATGAATATGAGTTGATGTACTAAGTAAAATCAAAGAATATCATTTGTTTACTGTAGGGCGGCTCCTAAACCCTAAGCAAGCGTCGTACTAGTTACAGCGCCAAGGTCGCGTGATGACGCGAGCAGTGACCTCGCATTGGGTCGCGCCAATCGATACGCTCGTCCGTCCTCTCGGAAGCCTGTCGTGCGCCACGTTAGGATAGGTTCCACCAAAACATTGAGGGCGGAAACTTTCACCCCATCCCCATACTCACCAGCATCCGCGGTGTGATACTTCCAGAAGAGGCAGGCATCAGTATCGCTTTCTGCGTTCTCGTAAGGATGTCTTCCGCGGAACAAGGACAATCGGTGGGTCGCAGGTGGCTAGGCTTCATCTTCAACGTACTTAATAATACAAATGATGTTACGTTTTGTCTAGAGAAAAGCACTTGTCATTAATTACCCACCGCCACCGCTGTAGTCTAGAGATTAGTGTTGAAGCTTCGTGCAAGGCTTCGATTCACAACTCTTTCAGGAATTTAAGGCTGGTTCGGAGCTGAAAAGGAGTGGCCTCAATCTTGGGTGACAAAACTCTCGGTCATCGCACAAATGCTTTTCTTTGGTTCTCCGCTTTATTCCGATGTTTCGCCTACGGGATTAGAGGGACTGATCGGGCTTTAAGGGTCAGAGGTGGCCCACGTCATCCCACAAAGTCTATTTGGTACCAACTGACAGGGAAGAGAGTGCCCTGACCACTATACTAAAGGCCATTCCAGAGAATTTCCGTCGTTCACGTGTTAGTTTTTGTACAATTGCAACAGCAGCACCGTCGTCTAGCTGAGATGAGTGGCAGCAGAAGAGACACAGCACACCTCAACTAACAACAGTCAGTCGGTGTAATGTTATAGTTGATCAGGGGTATAGAACATTGTTAGCCATCACATTCTGATTTCTTTCCCATCGCAGAGCTGCGATATTTGAGTATCCGACACCTTAGGATTCTTTCATTCTTCTCCCTCCTGGCCGTTTACCCGTGGAGTAGCAAACCAATAAAAATTGATCATAACCAATTTTCGACTTTCGTACATTTAATCCGAGATTATTTTTGAGAGAGAAGCAGCATGAAGCAAAAAATTAATGTAGTACGGGCATGGGAAAAATAATTTTATTTAGGCAGCACTTAAGAAAGATAGGTAGGAAGGTGGATAATCGGATCGCTCTACCCCCTATGATACCATTCACACTGTCTTATAAACCACGAGTACTGTTGTCTACGTTGCTTATGTAGCTGGTTTATCTTAAAGGCAGAGACATCACCCAAGACTGAGTTTCAGATATTGTAAGTTGTTCTTACGAGGTATCCAGCTCTCCCTTGTAACACTAATACAAAAAAGTACCGGTACTTAAGTTTCCTAGTCCGAGCCAGGAATTGACTTTAGGCCTCAAACGGACGTAAAGCTCATCCACTCCCTCCCCCGTCTACTTTGTATATTTTTGAGCGGAAAAAACAGAAGTACATACTTTGCATCAGTTCGTTCTATTGGTCAAGTCAGAGGGGTCCACCTTCATCATGTGGAAGATCTGAGACGATTCTAATGTATTTCTTAAATCATCGGAAAAATAAAATGGCGTATGGTTTTTAGTGCCGGGGTATCCGAGGACATGTTCGACTCGCCATGTGCAGGTATTTTGATTTGACTCCCGTAGGCGACCTGCGCGTCGTGACAAGAATGAAATGATGATGAAGGCGACGCATACACCCAGCCCCCGTGCCAGTGAAATTAACCAATGAGGGTTAAAATTCTCGACCCTGCCGGGAATCGAACCCGGGACCCCTGTGACCAAAGGCGAACACGCTAACTATTTAGCCAAGGAGCCGGACAAATTATCGGAGAGCGTGGTTTTGACAACACAATCATTACATGTAGAATCCTCCTGACTGGATAATCTTAAAAATATACAAACAGAAAAAAGTGGGAGAAGCCGTGAATTCTCCATTGATAGCTGCTAAGGACAAGGGTTGGCGAACTGGGCAAGATACACAGAATGGTATGCCGAAGCCGTCTTTTAGATTTATTTTGGTTTCACTCGAGTCCACTTCCAAACTAGCCGTAAGTGAAGAATGCAGATCTTTCCAGCTGAATATCATGAAATATTACAATTAATGTACATTACACAGATTTTCTCAAAGTGCGGACGGCCTTATTTTAATTTAATCAAGTATTAGAAATCGATGAGAATGTTGTCACTAGTTTCTTTTCTTATTTTACGTCGCAACGACTGAAGACAGGTCTTACGGGGACGATGGGATGTGGCAGGACTAGAACTTGGAAGGCCTTAATTAAGGTGCAGTCTGAATGTAAGTTAGCAGTTGCACGGCTCGAACCGCGTAGCCTACTCACTCAGTCATTTTGTTGTACGTTATATTACTATTTTGTACACTAAAAGCAGACCTCGACACTTGCACACAACATATCATACAGTTAGCCACCACATAAATACGTTCTAGTGAAAACATCCTTACATATAAATTAGGGTTGGCATCAGAAAGGAGATCCGGCCGTAAAACTTTCCTTTCGTCTACTAAATATCGGACACAATTTTTTTTTTTTTTTTGTTATTGTTCTTGTTGAACCCATGGAGAGCAGTAATAGAGTCAACTTTACTGAATGCACAATTCTTTCTCCATTTGATAACAGGCCCTGAAGAAAACCGAGCAAAGATTTTGAGTGATGTGGCTGACAGTATTAGGGCAAACTCATCAGCTCTCCGTTCTGTAATCCACCCCTTCTCTTTCGGCTGCTCAAGCTTACGTGTGTAACCTAACACTATAATCTGAAAACTAATTACATCTGTCCAATCATCATACTTCAGGCAGAACTAAACAACATACGTAAATTACTGCCGTAACGTACTTTAATCATGAAACAAGTAGCCTATTTCGTCAACATCATCGACACCCGAATTCAGCTAACATAGGAACAAGATCAAGAGAATAACTACACTGACGATGATGGGACAAAATATTATTTTATAGGAAGAGGAGTTATGTATTGTTATAATTTATCAAGGGAAATGTTCGATAAAATTTTCAAAAATTCATTTAAGAAAAGACTAGATAAACAACTGATAGGGAGTCTGCCATCCTGGGCGACAGCCCTAAATGCATATCAATGATGATTGATGACATGATCGACTACGAATTACTTAGAATTAGACTTATTTAAGCCCTTGCCAAGTACCGAAGCATATCAGGCAACGAGATTTCTCCAGTGACTCCTGTCTGCCGCCAGGTTTTCTGCCTCATCTCTATGGATATCTGTCTGCAAAAAATCCTTCGCAAATGTTCGTTGCCAGGTATTGTGTAGCCTTCCTCTTCCACTGTGTCCACTTGAAGGTATCCACATTAGTGCAGTTATCCTTCCGCATAACATGCCCCGCAAATCGTGTTTTTTTTTTTTTTCGGAAACTATTTTGTGTAAGCTACAGAGACTACTTCTGCGTAGGACTAAGAATAACCATTGTTTTTTTTTTTTTTGATCGGAGAGAAGGAGAAAATCCACAGTGGATTGCTACCCTTATACAAGGGAAACCACATAGGTTAAGCCTACTGATGAACCTAAGAACACACAGAAATTAAAATAAATTTCAGCAATGTTCATTGGAATTTAAAGAATGTTAAATGCAGTATTAATTATTTCTGGACAGCTGCCTACCAGTTGGTTTCTATTCATTACAATGACAATTATTTTAGTTTACACAGATGGTTTTGCACAATTTGGAGATAATCTTTCAAGATCGCAACTGGCATACCTTACAGAATATTCGTATGGAGTCGAGACAGTCTGACAATATTCACGGAGAAATTTGTGACTGTTCCACGCACACCAAACAATATACCCGTAACTTCACGGTTACTAATTTTAAACATGCGTCCCAAGTCATGAAATCAAGGCTCATAGTGCCTCTTTTCTACATCACCCTCTTTGTACCGCTTTTCATCTTTCTCAAATATGTGTTTCAGCCTCCTACGGAAATGCGTTCCTCGGTGAAAAACATTTTGAACATCAAAACAGAAAATGATCCAGTCGTAAGTTTTCTGAATAAATATGTTTTATCTGACAAAGGTGCATAATATTTATGTTGAGTTCACCCGGGTTAAATAACTTCAAATGTTATTTTCCTCAAAATACGCATTGTTTGATTTCTCCCTTTACCACTCCATCGGTTCATGTCGGCCACTGGTGCGGTTTATACCAGACGTGTTCCACATACTGCACCATACGACGGGAGATCAAAGTATTCCAACCTTCAAATGAACATCAGTTACCCTCCACCTTATAAACTTCTTCCTGGCAGCTAGGGAAGGCAAGGACCTCACGCTAATGCTGTTCTCGATTGATAGTTCCTCCTCTGTTCGGACAAGGCATGACTTGCAGATATATTTTCATCTATAATTTGAGCCTTTGAGTGAAAGGGGGGAGCTTAAACCAAAGTCTTTAATATTACTTATCGCTTAGACAATATCACCTTGAGAAGTGCAAGGGACACACTTCCTTGGGTTTCCCCATCGACTAAGAGAGAATGGAATGAGGAAATTCTTCAAATATTTACGTAGGCGGTTACAAATAACTATACTGGCTGATGTTTCCAGAAGGAATTGTTGCCTTTCACAGAAAGGACAGTGCGGAAACATATCCGATGAAAAATTTTAAGCCTACATACGTATGGTCATACGAGATTCTCTCATCCTGAAACTAGAATTAATCAATTGGTTCATTTCGCTGGCACGGGGGCTGGGTGTATGTGTCATCATTTCATCCTCATCACGACGCGCAGGTCGCCTATTGGTGTCAATGCAAAAGACCTGCACCTGGCGAGCCGAACTTGTCCTCGGACACTCCCGACACTAAAAGCCATACGCCATTTCATTTTTTAATCTCAAAAATAGGGTTCCTAGAAGGGAACCATAATTTAATTTCATCCATTGCAAATTTTAAAAAACATTTAAGCTCTTTAGGCTTTTACAATCGTGAAATTACCAGCGTTTCGCCCCAGTTCAGCAGCGGGCTCATCAGTCCGATTGCTATACCTTTCGAAGATGCTGGCGACTAGTGCGCCGCTGCTACACCGGGGCAAAACGCTGGTAATTTCATGATTAAAACAGCCTAAAATGCTTAAATAATTTTAGAATTAATATGGCTGAAAAATAACCTTTGGCAGCAAACAGACTTCAAAATCTTTAAAAAAGCAGAAAATGTTTACAGGGCAGCATGTTTTCTCATATGGGTTGTAACAACTTTGTTACTTTCATCGACTTGTATCTGTGCAATATATGGCTTTGCCAATATGAAAGAGCTACGCCAGTAATACCATTCCCTACGTAACCATTCCCTGTGATAAAGAAAGTAAATGCCATACGGTCGGTTGGTGTGTTCATTTCAGTATGCTTGGCAGATTAATATGTAATAGCACCTTCTGGCTCTGAGAAAAGCAACAGGAAACCCTCTCTCTCTCTCTCCTTATCTCTCTAGTACTATAGGCCCTGTGTTGTTTAGGTTACTTACGACATTTGATGATGGAGTTGTACGGGTTCAACCAGTCTTCAGCCTGAAGAAGCAATCTGTTCACTGCGTATATCGTGATCATAAGCACGGGACTTCCAGTTTTATGTGGGATCCGAGCCAAAGGTATGCGAGTTTTCATTTCAAAAGTCCCACGTGCATTGACCAGGATTCGAACCATAGCCTGAGAGTAAAGGCACATATTTGTACATACATACATTATATCATAGTCCTATTATCATAAAACTACAATTCGACTCTAGTTAAGTCCTTCGACAAGTTACAGGCCTAGTCCGTGACATAATAACTGAGTGCACTCTTGAATGGAAGAATAAGCGTCAAATTCAGTATACCTCATTTGGCCTTTCGCAAAGGATTTTCTTCTTACGCTGTGACATACATTTCTTCAGTACACACTTCGCCACCAAACTGCGAAGATCCATTGTGTTACGAAATAACAAGTAACATTAAGGGCAAATTGTACTGAATATTACAACTTAAACTCTTAGTCCAGCTCCTTAGTTGAAGGATAAGCGTCGATGCCTTCGGTTCAGAGGGTCCCGGTCTCGATTCTCGGCTGGGTCAGGGATTTTATTCGCGTATGCAGTTATTTCTCTGATTCTGGGACTAGGCGTTTGTATTTATCCCAATACACTCCTCTCTCTCTCCACACACACACACACACACACACACACACACACACACACACACACACACACTACCAACCGCCACAGAAAAGGCGCAATGGTTAACAATTCCCTCAGAGCAGTGTTGCCTCAGGAAGGGCATCTGGCCTTAAAACAGGACTATACCCACATTTGCGATAGAGTTCATACCCGTGACTCCACCGGGCGATTATGAGTGAAGCATAATAATAATAATAATAATAATAATAATAATAATAATAATAATAATAATAATAATAATAAATCGTTCTAGAAGAATAGAAGTACAAGCTTTTATCGCCAAAATATATAAGCCTCTGTGTAATAAGAAATGTTCATGACCATGTATTATTTCGTTTTGATCGGACTTTTACTCGGAGACTTAAAATTTTCAGACGATTTATTTGTGTCAGGGAGTGTGCAATCCTTTTCTCTTACAAAGCTGCTCTTCTCCAGGATTTTTTTTTAAAATTAGAGTCTCAGAAAACCGTAAAAGTAGTTAGTGGGACGTACAACCAAAAATCAGTATTACACAGAAAATAAATTTTAAGCCTTTCGTGCACTCGAACGTCATGTAGCAACGATGGGCAGTTATACGGGTACATCGTGGGTTCGAGCCCCACTGTCGGCAGCCCTGAATATGGTTTTCCGTGGTTTCCCCATTTTAACACCAGGCAAATGCTGGGGCTGTACCTTAATTAAGGCCACGGCCGCTTCCTTCCTACTCCTAGGCCTTTCCTACCCCATCGTCGCCATAAGACCTATCTGTGTCTGTGCGACGTAAAACAACTAACAAATATATATATATATACGGGTACACTACAACCAGAAAAAAGAGCAGATGCGAGCAATACAAGATATCTGAATAGTTTCCAAAATCGTTGCCAATACATGACAGCAGCCATGCAGTCCTGCATTCGTGCACGAAGATGACTATACTCTCGACCTCTCGATACATTATGTTCTGAATGTATTCTGTGTGACGTGATAAATATTCGAACTTTCCGTGTTATCTCGTTGGTCGCTGAAGTAGGAATTAAGGCTATTAATTGAAAACAAGTGGTATAGTCGTCACTAGATATTTATCACGGCCGCTAAAAATACCTTTACACCATCAGCTGGTACCTCTTGCGTAAGCAAACTTACTCCAAATAGTGATTTTTACGTGGGGTTTCAGGATGATTGCCAGAAGAGCGAATATAATTGCCTGACGCGAGTTTTTTTAGAAATGTGCTCGTTATAATAAATAATGCTATCATTGTGTTCAAGTTAAAATAAACAATAGGGCGATATATTTAGAGCCGTATCTGTCTTTAACCTCTGTCCTCCACTAGCATTCATTTTCACTGCCTTAGGAGATCATCAGAATGTGAGACAATGACCAGCAAGGAGGCTCTATTTGTGGGACGAGTTAAATAGAACTATTTAAAATTTTCCGACGTCCCCAACAATATGCTGCTTCTGCTCTGCGTCCTATTAATCATGGCCATTGGTCAGGGATCTATTTTGGTCGGTACTTCTGAACAGTGTCCCAGTGCCGAGTTTTAAGACACGTGTATGCTGTACCGACCACTAATTATATTGTTGCAAGGCCCCGCAGCACTTCATCGATCAGCTCATTATTGACAGACGTATATGTCAGCCACAAAGACTTATCACACGTGCCGTATTAGTTGTTTCCACCAGCAAAGATCCCCTATTTCATTTTTTTTTTGACTGAATTTCGTATTTTGACATATGAGCGCGCACATGCGAACACTTCATAATTACTATCTACTGTATACCCTCCAAGACTAAATCTATTGCATGATTCAAGCAGTAGCGTAGCCAGGATTGGCCAGAGGGGGGTGGGCTATAGTTACACAATGAAGGTGCTTGTGGGTGTGTGGTGCGCGCATGCAAGAGTTGATATAAGGACACTGATACAAGTGAATTTGTTGATATTCAGATTGCAGTACACTACAAAAACTTACATTAAAATATAGAACAAAAACAATATGATCAAAGTCAACAGTTTTATAGCGAATGGTATGTTCAGTTTACAATCTTAAATCCAACTTTCGCGGTTTCCTACAAAATATATTCAAGAGATCTGTTGGTTCTACAATTATGTCTCTGAATGTTTATTTAGTTTATTATCAGTTTCTGTGTATTTTATTTTTGCAAAATTTTCACGAGGGTGGGGTTCTAATCCCCAGTAACTCCACTTAGCTACGCACCTCTCTACCATCTAGTCCTCGTATTGCCAGCTCTTAGCCATCACTTCAACATGGAAGCAATTAGCAACATTGTTTCTTTTTAAGGTTATAACTCTCGACTGCAGTACAACCAAACTGAGCGTGGATCAAGCCTGTATGGTGACGACTGTGTGAATAAATCCTTTTTTCTAAAATGTTAAACATCGACAAAATAACCTATATGAACGTCCCAGACATAGCGTTGTACCAGTAAATACACATAGCATAGATGGTATGGGATGGTTGAGAAGATGACAATTCAAATAATTATAAGGAGTCCTTAGATCCTGCATTTGGAGAGATCTTTTACTTTATTTTTATTCTTATGGTAAGCATGTCCGACTCATTGGCTGAATGGTAACGTCGAGGCTTTCGGTTCGGAGGGTCCCGGGTTCGATTCCCGGCCGGGTCGGGGATTTTAATCACCTCTGATTAATTATTCCGGGCACTGGGTGTTTGTGTACGTCCCAACACTTTCCTCTTCATATTCAGACAACACACTACACTACCAACCACCACAGGAACACGCAATAGTGAATACATCCCTCCATATAGGGTTGGCGTCAGGAAGGGCATCCTGTCGTAAAACAGGACCAAATCCACATGTGCGATACAGTTCGCAGCCGCGACCCCACAGGTGTAGGAAAAGCGGTAAGAAAAGATTCTTATGATAAGCATACAACACAGAACAAATCACCAATTACAGTATACTTCACAACCAGTAGTGTATTGTAGCAGAAGACATTTCTTTCAATTTTGCCGCACGTTTACTTTCGTTATGACCTTTATTAAAATTTTGTAATTAGATGAATTTAATCTGTCAAAAATTAGTCAATGATAATGTACAGTCGTCACTCAAAAAACGAATGTGCAATTGTGTAAACCGTTCATACAACTGCGAAGTTAAAATAACAAGTGTTGAGAACAGATCCGAATTGTCTCTTGAACGTTCTGAAAATATGACAGACTTACAGCCACACAACCATGGCCTTCATCTACTACTGCATCTCTTCCCAAAACGCTTCCCGTTTCGAAACCGATATTCTCTTTCTTCTGTAGATAGTAGTTTGATGTGTCTTTCATTATTTAAAAATGTACGTATATAAATCGTTTACTCGCCTCCTAGTCCTGTGCATGTTTATGCTGTAGTCAGACTTACATCCACAGTATGTACAGTAGTTCAAAAATGAGTGCGTGGTATTGTATGTTCCTTACAATTGATATGTTTTTAACTGTCAAAATATAATTTACACCGCGTATTGATATAAACCCTGTTGATACATCATCATCATCATCATCATCATCACCACCACCGATTTCCCGCTCCAGCAAGCCGGGTGCGGGTGTTTACGAGCCTCTTCCTGTTCGTCCTGTCCATCCACAGCCGATGTTCTAAATTTTGCTCCCAATTTACATCACGTTTGGCAAGATCTTGAAAATTTGCTTTTCCCAACTATCACCAGGCCTCCCTCTGGGCCTCTTACCGACAACATTCCTCTCATAGTAAGCTCTTGGGGTCCTAATTGAAGCCATCCTTCTCATATGTCCTTACCATCGTAATCTGCTTAATTATAATGTTTCCAACAGGCTCCTGTTCAATCCAAGTTGTTGCCGAATACTTTCATTCCTTATTTTGTCTCTCCTTGTCTTCATTACAACAAATACACAAACTTCATTCTCCTTTTGAGAGACTAGATTATCATGGGCGTAGTTTTGACAGATTAAACACATCCGATTACTAAAATGGGCAATACAAATCATAACGAAAAGTTGAAAGAAATGCCATTTGTCACAATATAGGCCACCACTAGCATTCTGTGGTACCGTTTTGAGATTATTATTGAGTTCTTCATGTGGAAATATGAACTTATACAGTACATCCATATTCGATCAGCTGTATTGTACTGATCCACCACCTTCTCTGGATATATTATGTCCTTGAAAGGCATGATTATTTATTTAGCTATTCGAATTGAATCTCTGCGTCTAGTCATCTATATGTAGCATGATCATGAAGCGGTACGTAAAAGTCTGCACCAAGATTAGCAAACAGTCATCGTCATTAATATAATTAGTCACGATATTGTTTTCACGATGATTAATTTGCATCATTCTGCTTGCTATGACCATTAATTCACAAACATCCTTGGAACGATTCTTCCTGCGCCACTCCAACATGGCATTATTTACTTATTTATAATTGGATTTACGCCGCATGGACACAGATAGGTCTTATGGTGACGATGGGACAGGAAAGGGCTAGGAGTGGGAAGAAAGCGGCCGTGGATTTAATTAAGGTACAGCACCAGCATTTGCCTGGTGTGGAAATGGGAAACCACGGAAAATCATTTTCAGGGCTGCTGGCAGTGGGGTTCGAACCCACTAACTCATCACCCGAATGCAAGCTCACAGCTGCGCGCCCCTAACCGCACGGACAACTCACTCGGTCATTAACTACTAGCAGATTTTGTGAACTGGAGGAATCTCTCACCTAGGTCTCTACTATGCTTCTCTGCACATCTTCCTTGGCCCGAGACTAACCATGTCTAGTTTTTAAACGTTATCACATCGATACCCCTCCACAAATCATGAAGCCATATGGTCGTAAATAGCGTACGTAGAAGTTTGAATCAGCGTCTTAAGAAATTTCTAGACCAGTTACACATTTTCAAATCAATGGATCTAATAGTTCCCAATGAAGACTTGATCTGTAAATTCACTGAAGGAGTTTTATTTATTAACCAGGTCCAGAGCGGATGGGTAGGAGAAGGTCAGTCCACACCTCTTCCTCTACAATTCTGCTAAGCTATTACAAATAAACATGTCAGAAGTCACTTTTTATTATTAGAAACTTATTTGTATACACAGCAAAAGGTGCTGAGGTCATTCTAACACCTGTTAACTTTTTTTCAATAACGACAATGAGCCAGATGTATATTATCGAACGAGGAAGTGTTATTAATACAACAATCGTAATCAAGATAGTCTTAACAGCACGCTGAATAACGAATATTTTGATTATTAATCACGAATGCCGTGAGATATTCTGACTAATCAGCGTGTGTTCAACATCACGATTTGTCGTCGGGACTAATAAAAAAAAGATCACTCAGTGATGTTTGATGAAGCCATTCACCACAATACTATTAAGGTGAAGGTTCTGTAGGAAACAGGTGTAGTCAACGTAGGCACTGGGTCGCAGTTATTTCGATTTAATTGAGATCACAAATATAGATCGCATGCTCTCCTTGTGTACACGAATAGTAGTGACTTTAGATAGTATCACATGCTACTTTGTCGTTCTATACAGCTTAACGTAAGTTAGTAGTATGTCTACCAAAACGCACGAGACCTTTGAACTACAGTAGTTGCTTCTGAAGAGTTTCTTTTAGCGGACGTAGGCAAGTTCAGTGGCTTTGTAGTTTGGTTCTAACGAAGGAGGTAACGTTCAATATTTTCGAAATGGACAGCCACGTTCCAGTACATTCCTCTATTGAAAGGAAGGTTAGTAGCCTGCTACATAAACAATCTTAGTTTTAGTGACACAAACCGTCAAATAAATGTGCAAAACCAAGATCGGTAGCTGCAGTCACTTAAGTGCGGCCAGTATCCAGTATTTGTGAGATACTGGGTTCGAACCCCACTGTCGGCAGCCCTGAAGATGGTTTTTCGTGGGTTCTCATTTTCACACCAGGATCTTAATTAAGGCCACGGTCGCTTCCTTCCCACTCCAGCCCTTTCCTGTGCCATCGTCGCCAGAAGTCCTATCTGTGTCGGTGCGATCTAAAACAACCTGTAAAAAATGTGCAAAAGTCATCTTTCTAAATACGATAGTCCATTTTTACAATTTGCTTCACAGCGCACCAACACAGATAGGTCTTCTGGCGACGATGGGATAGGAAAGGGCTAAGAGTGAGAAGGAAGCTACTGTGGCCTTTATTAAGGTACAGCCCCGGCATTTTCCTAGTGTAAAAATGGGAAAATCACGGAAAACCATCTTCAGGACGGCTGCCAGTGGGGTTCGAACCCACTATTCCCCGAATGTAAGCTGATATCTACGTGAACCAAACCTCGTAGCCAATATATTAGTTTACACACCACGTGTAGCTAAAATGGGGTGGGGAAGGAGTTTGCGGGACACTGCAGTTAAAGTTGCGGTATAGTCATCGCTGTCCCGGAAGGAGGTTTTTTAATTAATTTGTGAGTTCGCATATAAAATATATATTAATTTTGTATATGTTCAGAGAGACCGCTATTCAAAATTAAGACTTGAAAATATGGAAATGTTGGTCCTATTCACGAATATTTGGCCGTAAATCTTCCCCTCTCTATAGTTTCTTTCAAAGCAACGAATTAAATACAGTTATTGAAAATGTAGATTTTCCTTACAGATCATTGTCTATTCCTAATTGAATTAGCCTAGCTGGTGTATTACTTTACAGCTCACAATGATGCATATTCTAGGAAGTACTGCATCAGCCATATCTCTACCAGGCAACCTCGCTCCTCCTCCTTGCCGGATGTTTTCGATTCCACTGCTGCAACACGTTCTCCTTCCGTCTCCTCCCAGATGTATACGTTCTGTTCTCTACCGAGCACGTGGCTGTGCGGTTTGGGTCACGTAGCTATCACCTTGCATTCGGAAGTTAGTGGAATTGAACCCCACTGTCGGCAGCCTTGGTTTTCCGTGGTTTCCCATTTTCACTCCAGGTAAATACTTGGGCTGTACCTTAACTACGGTTACGGTCGCTTACTTCCCACTCCTACCCCATCGACGCTACAGGGACTTATCGGTGTCAGTGCGACGAAAAGCAGATTCTAAAAAAAGTATGTACTGTATCTTCTCGCCGGGTCGGCAGTAGTTCGGATTGCACTAAAAATATAGAACTTGTGGCTAAGGATTAAAACTCGTACTTCCATAAAATACATAAAACCCGATTCTCATTCTGATATACACATTTCTTGAGTATTTTCTTTCTCTTTCCAGTTTATACAGTAGTGTGCTGTATCCTTTGCTGAGGCCTTAGGTTCAGAGAGCCCGGGCTCGATACCCGGTCGGGTCGGGGATTTTTATCACGTCTGATTAATTTTCCTCGCTTGGCGACTGGGTGTTCTTGTTTGTCCCAACACTCTCCTCTTCATATTCGTACAACACTACTAATCGCCACAGAAACACACAATAGTGATTACATCCCTCCACATACAGTTTGCGTCAGAAAGGGCACCCGGCCTTAAAACTGGGATAAATCCACATACTCGACACATTTGGCACCTGCGACCCCACTGGTGTGAGAAAAGAAGAACGCTGTATTCTCTGGTATGGGCTTGAGCAAGTTTGTTGCTTTTATAGATCTGTGTCGGTCTTAGCTCTGGCTTGACAATATGAAAGTGACTGAGGTAGCCTATGAGGAATGCTAGAAACACGCTTTCTTACGCAGCCAGTTTCTGGGATGAATAGTGTGAAGGTGTCTCTTCATATCGTTGGTTAATGTACCCTTCAGTGGGCTTGGCAGACTAATAGGCAGTAGCATAATCTGGCGTGGTGAGGAAAGCAACGGGAAGCTACACCACACTTCAGTTTCATAATACGCTTCTTTCATGACGTCTAGTCTGTCTATAATACATACATACATACATACATACATACATACATACATACATACATACATACATACATACATACATAACTCTTTCAGGAAGATCATTTCTGTATATTAGTGCAACCCATGTGACAAAGTTACAGTCAAACTAATTAGCATAAATCTACAAGTTGACAATGGGACATAACGAGTTAATTTGTTTTATTATCTTAAAATTTGTAACAACTGGAGAGACTTAATATCAAAATTGGTTTCAGGTATTGTTTGGATATTCTCTTAAAACATACGCTTACATGAGAATGGTTCCTTAAGAATTGATACTTTCAAAATGCGATTCCCATTTCCAATTCTTATTCCAGGACCTGTAACGTTATGAGTAAACAATCGTCTGCATCAATAATTTACAATGAACATTTTCTGCGTTTTTCACTTGGGAATTATCTAACTCTGAATCTTTCCTCCACAGTTTAAATTCAGTACGGGGGTTGCGTCGGATGTATGAAGCAAGAGGACATTATTTTCTAATTGTAACAACCAAGGAGTTTTTTCTTTGGTTTATTGCAACTAGAATAACTTATACGATCACCCTATATGAATTATAGCACTTTAAGGGATTAAAGTTGGAAAACGATAATAAACAAATATTACTGTTTCTTTCTCACGATTAATAAGAAAATAAGTAAATTTTAACTATAATTTTCCCAAAAAATAAAATGAACCAAAAGAAAACATTCTGCAATGCGACCATTCAATAAGTAATACCTTTAAAACTATGTATCCCCGAATCATGAACTTAAAAAAAAAGCATACAGTCAACTTACGCTTATTTGAAAAAAAACCTCTAAACACAAATAATACAGAAGTAATCACTATGCCGTACCTTGCAAAAACTGTCGACTAAAATATTGTGTGTACTCTAGTTTGAAGGTTGTTTATGAAATAGCCAGTAGTTCTACAGAAAATCCAGTAACACCTTCATTTTCCTCATTTCATTTCACATTAAGTCATGTGTTTTTCGAATTTTTAATTTATATTTTAATACTTTTTTATCGCAGGTGAAACGCATAAAGCACCTGCTTTGAGTGTTTCAACCATGCATCAATTTTTAGGCATTTCTCCGAAACCCGTAATATGAACGAATCCAAACGTTAACACAATATAGGCCTACAGTACATTAGGATCGTTTATAAATTTCAGAATTTTTTTGTTTCCAAGAAAAAATGTTATGAATTTTGTAAGGTAACCTTTTCTCCGCTCGGGGTGGTTGGAAAATTGCATTCTTGGCCAAGTTGTGATCTTTACATATCTAATGGTTATGATGCATGACTAAAATCCGTAAATGGCCATGACCACAATGTCAAACATTTACTGAGAGATTTCTGTTGTGAAGGTTTCCTAGGTACAGCATACCTTCCCGTTCAAAAGCTTTGGAGCGTTTTAAATATGTAGCAGGGCACATTGAGCTATTCAGCACTTACTATAAATGGTGATGAAAGTACAAGTGAAACCCAGGCAGGTATCCCTTGTCCGTAATACACTACTTAACGCACTAAGTACTTCTCCATTTACAATGTGGCAATTTATCAATATGAATGAGTAACGTTCAGATCTGGTTTCTCGCCTTTGATTTACGTTCTCTTCTCTTTATAGCTTACGCTTTCTGATTTATACGAACACATATCTGATGATGGAGCTGTCAAGAAATGGAATAAATATAAATTTGCGTTTGATCACGTGCTTACTAGATATGATACGAAAAACCTATCAGTTCCATAAAACCTATCTCTATGACCGAGCCAACCAACCTGTACCGTACAGAGTGTGAAGTCTGCACCACGCTCACATCTAAGTTTAGTGGTATGGTTTTTGAAGAAATGTCTTATACTAACTGCACATAAACATCGGGATATAAATTTATTTCTAGTCTAGGACAAGCTATCTCAAATATTCTAAATCCAATAGATCAACCTTTGATTCTAGTAAAGTACTATGAATTATTGTGAAATATTAATGAAAAATTGACATGGGAAAAATTAGATATTTCAGGAAAACATCCTATCTCCTCTTTATCCGGCTCAAAATTTTCCGGAAGGATAACTACTATTATTATTATTATTATTATTATTATTATTATTATTATTATTATTATTATGTTTCACCCTCTTTAGGGTACGTTGAATCAATCATTTCTCTGTGTGGTGTTCTTTTCTTAGTGCCCAGTATTTCTTCATTCATTCTGATCTTCGTTCCCTTTTTCTTTTTTGCTAGTGGCTTTACGTCGCACCGGCACAGATATGTCTTATGGCGACGATGGGAAGGAAAGGCCTAGGAGTTGGAAGGAAGCGGCTGGCCCGGATGCAAGCTCACAGCCGCGCGCCCCTAACCGCACGATCTTCGTTTCCTCTCCTCTTCCGAAATAATACGTTTGGCTTTTAATGTGGATTTGTCTTGGAACCTTCTATTTTCTTCTTTAGTTATAACTTTAGCTGTTCGATCGAATAGTGAATTTTCTGTCATTTTTAATTCAACGCCAACGGCCGTAGCCGTGTTGAAACACCGGATCCCGTGAGATCTCCGAAGTTAAGCAACATTGGGCGTGGTCAGGATTTGGATTCCTCAGAGAATGGAGGAGCGAAAAGGAACTGGCCACTCTACCGCACTTAAACTCCGGCTCAGGACACCTCTGCGAAGGTTCGGACCTGCCTTAGGGCAGAATACACCCTCACCCTCACCTTTAATTCAACTAGGTCTTTTTCAGTTTTTTTAACCAGTTAGGCTTTGTTTTGCATTTACGGAAGAAGACAAAGATTTATTTGGTTAATCTATGTATTAGAGTTCATTCTAAGAAGATGATGGTAAAAATGTATCCTTCTCGTTCGTATAGTATCAGAGTTTTTCAAGTTTCTTGTAGATTGTTTCATTATTGATGTAGGCCTATAATCTTATTATCCTAAAATTTTGGTCCTATGATCTTCCTTAAAATTTTCTTTCTTTTAGCTCGAGTTTCTCAGTCTGGCCTTTAAAATTCGTGTTCAGTGTTTCTGCTGCGTATAGGCCTAGTGCTCCTGGTTTAATCACTGTTATCATGTTTAATTTTGGACCCCCCATGAATGGAATTTCTTGTTGTATATATCTTTTGTTAGTTGGAAGGCCAGTTCAAGTTTATTTTTCCTGGATTCCATTGCTTTGCATTCCACAGCATTCCAACTAATCCATTCTCCGAGATATTTGAATTCATTTACTATTTCAATTTTTTTTTTTCTTGGACTTTGAGATATTTATGTGGGTGTTTGTTGTCTGTCATGATTTGGCTTTTTCGAAAGAGATGTGAAAACCTATTTACCTGCTTCTTTCTCTAGTTCAAGGATTTGCTACATTGCTTCCTCCATTGTTTCAGTAAACAAGGCCATACCATCTGCAAAAGCAATACAATTGATTTTAAGGTGGTTCTTTTGCAACTCAGTCTAATTCCACTCTTCATATTTTTGTTCCATTCTCTAACTACTTTCTCTAGCGCAGAGTTGAAAAACAAGGGTGAGAGTCGATCCCCCTGTCGCACTCCCGTTCTTATTTCAAAGGAATCTGATATTATTATTATTATTATTATTATTATTATTATTGAAAATGAAATTGAACCGAGGGCCTCCTGGTAAAACGCTGCGCTACAGTTACACCAAACTACTGGTATTTATCTACGTCCAACCTTTATCCCGTTTCTCTAAGGGGTCTGGTATGAAGCGAGACGAATCTTCGTAGCCAATTTTACGACCGGATGCCGTTCCTGACAACCTCACCAGAAGGGCTGCTGCTACTACTACAAGTGTGTTCATTCTTCCCCTGAAGGTGGAGGCGGGCCTCCTAAACGCCAAGAGATTTGTTACGGTGAAGGAGACGTGCGGAGAAGGTGAGAGGGTTGACGTCCGTGGCCTATACTAGGAACTGTCACAGCATTCGCCTTAGTGCTGGAGAATGGAAAACCATTCTCAGGATAGTCGACGGTGGGGACCAGCCCTTCTCCGTCTCCCGAATGCACAGGCGTAGAGCCACGACCACCCCTCCTCTGCTCGGTTGGTCGGTCGGAATGCAGAGCCGTCGGACCAGCCGAAGCCTACTCTGCAACAGCCGACCTGTCATCAGAGGAGTTAATGAGATGATACATGGTGATATATGATAGTAGGACGGGAGAGGGTGAAACATTGTACCGGCACATAGCCTACTCCTGTCTAACAGCAGCAAGGGGTCTGCTCAAAGTTTAACGTCTACATCCGACGGACGAATCATCAACAGCGTCATATGCCCTCACTCCATATGAACACTGCGGAGAAGTCTGGTTTGAATCCAGACTACTGGCACGCAATCTAGTGATTAGAAATTGAATGACACCACCTCTCCTACCCTGCCTAACCGGCCAACATTCTTCATTGTGAAACTTTTTTCGACCAACGGGACTCTAACCGGCTAACCACGGTGCCTTAACGATCACGTAATAATAATAATAATAATAATAATAATAATAATAATAATAATAAATAGTTCCTGTAATTAAAAAATTGTACAGATTTTCGGGAAATGTATAACGGTTATTGATTTTACATCTTACTAACAACATTGTTATGGTTTTCGGAAGCGCCGAAATTTTTCCCGGAGATATTCTTCTACATGTAAATATATCGACATATGGCTGGTATATTTGAGCATCTTCATATATCACTGGACTGAGTCAGAATCGAACCTGCCAATTTGGACTCAGAACTCCATTTCCAGGAAGATTCCAGGAAGAAGAGTGGTGAAGTTCGGTCTGCGGAAGAGAGAAAAACACCGATAGAGAATGAAAGAGTTTTGAGAGAAAAGGCAGAAGAAACCGTTAAAATGAGCGCAGTCCGTAGTAGCTCATAGACGAACAAAAACAAAACAAAAAAAGACAAAAAAATCCTATAAATTCTAGGACAGTCCAGATTAATGGCGAGACATAGTGCTTACAATGGTACGGGGTAGAACAAATTTCGTATTGTCATTGGCTTGTCTTATTCTCATCCTTTGCTTTAACAATATGAAAGCGACCGAGGTGTGAGTGACGTTAGTAATATAGTCCCGTTCCTTATGCAGCAAGTCTCTGTTGCGAATGGTGTGGAAGTACAGTTCATAGCGTCAGTTACTGTGCATATTTCAGTGAACTTGACAAACATAATGTAGGCAACTAAAACAACAGAGAACTACCTCACTCATTTCCCTTGTATGCCCCTTTAGTGAAGCCTAGGCTATCTGTGACAGCTAACGGTGCAGCTATTGGGGAACCAACCACACACACCCGAAGAATTTTTTTTGTGTGTGTGTGTTTATACTTGTTTCGGAAACGTTCGTAGCTGTACTGTGCCTTAACCGAACAATAAGTTCATACTTAATTAAACTTACCGAGATAAATACCTTTCATACGTCAACGCAGAGTGGTTCCGGCCAGAGTTGTGGTCGCACGACGCACATAGCTCACAAGATAAACGCAAATGTGATTATATCGTTGTTACGTGCTTGGCAAGCTCCTAGCGGGCCACGCAGGCCGGAATATTCTCAGGCACAGACAGCCCTTCTCACGATAAACTGCCACCTACAGAGCCACTGGTGAACAGAGTTTTCTTTTAATCCATCCTTTAAACGACTGCTGTTTGAACAAAACAGGAAACACATACTATGTCCACATTTTCGCTTAATGTGAGAGAGAGGTCGGTAAATGTCCTATGGAGAATCTGACGCCATCTCATTTAAGACCTGTTCATTTATACAACTCCATCGGCATAGCTACATTGAAACACCGGAACTCGTAAAATCTTCGAAGTTGAGCAACACTTGAGAGCCGTACAATTACGCAGTATACATGAGTGCAGGCCACAACTTCAATAGGGCCTATTCGATCCAAATTAGGAATCCGAGCTGAAAAATTCATAATATAAGAATAGAAGAAGTTCAGAAACGGTTTCGCGAATTCTAGTTCTGAAAACAATTTGCCATTAGTTTCACGTCGCAGCAATTCAGACAGGTCTTATGGCGACAAAGGTACAGTATAGGGCAGGGCTAGGTCTGGGACGATGCGACCATGGCCTTAGTTAAGGTACAACACCGGCATTTGCCCCGTGTGAAAATGGGAAAACTACGGAAAGCCAACTTTACGGCTGCCGACAGTGAGTTTCGAGCCCAGCATCTCTCGAATGGAAGCGCTCAGCTGCGTGACCCGAACCCGCAGCTAAATGGCTCGGTAGAGTGCTTATTCTTACCAGACTTCTGCTCAATATGGAAAAGTTAGATCGGAAAGTGTCTTATCGACAATTTGACACTATCTATTCCAAATGAGCAGAGATTTAATAAATGGGATTACAGAATAATTACATCCTGAAGAGACATTATTGTAAAATTGATCATTATGGGTTCATAGCTTTCTTTTTTTCTTTTTTTTTCTTTTTTTACAAGCATATATCAAAGTTCAGAAACGTTTCCTCACATTCCTGCATCTGAAAACAAGAGGCACTTGCCCTTTCATGGTAGCTTATGATGAATTAGACCCAAATACTAAATTTTTGACTTGGAAGAAATTAGAATGTCGAAGGCAGGCACAAGATTAAAAATTGCATTAAAAAGATTGTAAACGCAACAATTAATAACCCGGTTTTCCTATCTTTCCTAAATGTTAATGTTACCGTATGACGTAAATGACAATCACAGCATTTAAGAAAGTGGTAAGAACTGCTTCACGTAACTCACCTTCACATAGGTTGTATATTCTATCAGTGTTGTGTTCCTCTCCATGGTCCGGTTCAATGACTAAATGGTTAGTGTGCTGGCTTTTGGTCACAGGGGTCGCGGGTTCGATTCCCGGCAGGGTCGGGAATTTTAACCATCATTGGTTAATATCCCTGGCACGGGGGCTGGGTGCATGTGTCGTCTTCATCATCATTTCATCCTCATCACGACACGCGGGTCGCCTACGGGCGTCAAATCAAAAAAGACCTGCACCTGGCGAGCCTAACTTGTCCTCGGACACTCCCGACACTAAAAGCCATACGCCATTTCATTTCTTCCTCTCCGTGAGTTTATCAGTTTCAGAATCGCCATAAGCACCAGGGGCGAATACAGCTAAACAGAAATGTTGCCCAATCCTAGCATTGTAAATTAATTATACATATACAAATCTTCGTTTAAGACTGTTATACCTTTCGACGTTCCGACTGCAAACCTCTGTGAATGAACTTTGTGCTTCCGCAATCGTATATATATTCATTCAAGTAGGTCTTTTAGTTTCGCACTTCTTTAAATAATTAAAACCCATGTCTTCCATCGCCGTCTAGATCTCCTACCCTCTTCCCAAATTCTCTTACCAACCATGCCTATTATTCTCCTGGGTAAACTCTTCCTTCAATCAATCAATCCTTCACTAGCCTCACACGACTCTACCACCGAAGGATGTTTATACACACATCTTCATCCTTCGAATTCATTCCTAAATTAGCCTTTTTTATCCTCATTCCGAGTACACTCCTCCCAATGTTTCCAGTTGTTTGTGCTAACAAGCATTATCGTTAATCTCATGTAGGGCTATATTACTTTCAACTTATGAATATTCTGAGTGCAACCAGCGTTCATCCTCACACAGTAAAGTCACTTTGGAAAGATAGTTAGGCCTACGTCCCAAGAGCAAACTGCCTTCTTACAGAATATCACTGAATGCAATCGCGAGCTCACTGCGTTAGCTTTGATACAGATTTAATTTACTATTTACACTACAATCCAACACTATCAAAGTTTACGCTGCAGATAAACTAACAAGACGTGCATTTCAAATAACAAAGAACTGAAAAAAATAATAATAATTGTGGGGATTATTGATTGAAAGGGCTATACAATCACTTACCCGTAATAAAATTTTAGTTCCACGCTCAAGAATACACAACAAATTTTTCGTTGTCACTAGCTTATGTGTAACAGAAACAGCAGTAACGGTATTGAACAATTATTTTAACTAATTGTAAAAAAGTTTCAGAAATTTCGTACGAAAAAAATGCAATTATTATTATTATTAGCCATCATCATGGCGATTTCAGTCTTGGTGGAGTTTCAAAATGGTTTGCTTAAGACTTATGGTAGGATACCAGTTTCTCACGTTCCTTAACCAAGATATCCGACGACGTTCTCTACTTTCTCCTCGAAGGAGTATTAAGTATTTTACTTCATTCCTTATTATTAGGGACAGGATTTATAGGTACTAAAACAGTTAAAATAAAAATTGCTTTGGACACTAATTGGCTATTTTAGTGCTATTTTTTAGACTAGACATTTAATTAAACACCATTGTTTAAAATAGGCTACTAAATAGACATGAAAAGTTACTTATAATTTAATAGTACACTCAATGGAAATAATTCACGGAAGGAATTTGCAAATAACAAGTTTTCAATATTTTCAGGTTACCACCGTGTTGTATTGTCATGAAGATCGTTTCTGTAGTCTAAGAAGGATCTCTCAACACCACCTCACAAAGTGTACTTGAACGGTATCTCTTTCCACCCTGGATTTCGTTGCAGGATCCTATCGAACTTTTCTCTGATAGCGCCTACCTTCCCATTTATTCGCTCAAGACTTCCCTTAACTTCTTTGACAATCCTGATGGACTCTATAGGGGAAATGCCGCTTCTCTACAACTTTATGATGGCTCCCGGCAGCTTGCTGAAATGACCTTCAGAAACGCCAAATCTGATCGAACCAATGGGCACGACATGACTTTCTTCACTTTTCTTATATAGAAAGCATCCTCACTGTCCATGGCCTAAATTATTTAGCGTTCCAACAAAACAACTTGCCCCAATACATAAATTAATAGGCGATCGTAGTTCTAAGTCACAAAAAAGATAAAAGGGGTCTCCTTACTTCAAGCTTGGCAGAAGACAAAACTTCCATCGGTGGTTAAATTGGGATCTCCAGTGATCCACTGCTTAACCCAGTAAGTCTTGGAGGAATTTTCTTTCGGTATTGACAAACACACCATCTTAAAATGACCGATGACCTAGATGTTAGTCCCCTTTAAAAACCAATCATCATCTCTTCTTCAAAGTAGATCTCAACACGACCCGAAGACAAAGCGTCTAACAATTTGCAGTGAGAGGGAGGGAGGTAGGAAATATGGATGTGTACAACACAGTTCCATGTTGACTGGTTCACGCATATCATCTGAGGAGGTGGGAGTGGTAGGATTCGTGGTCAAATTGTTCCTAGTTTGTTCTGAAGTAAATTTCCCAAGCGCTACTTCTGGAGATTTCCGAGAATTCTCCTGATTGTTAGTGGGATAAACAGATGTTGAAAAACGAGAAAATAATTTCGTCGACCACACCAGCTAAAAAATAATGCAGTGGAAGAAAATGGGATTCTTTAAAATATAAAAAAGTCATTAAATAGGAAATTATATTCCTAATAGGCACGAACCGAAGACATAGGCATTTATAGCCACAATAAAACCAATAAATTTCTACTGATAAGGCCTAAAACGAATTTATATCTTAAAAGCCTAAGTTTCAATATACCAAACCAAACACCAAACCCCATGGCACTACAGCCCTTGAAGAGCCTTGGCCTACCAAGCGACTGCTGCTCAGCCCGAAGGCCTGCAGATTACGAGGTGTCATGTGGTCATTATGACGAATCCTCTCGGCCATTATTCTTGGTTTTCTAGACCGGGGCCGCTATCTCACCGTCAGATAGCTCCTCAATTCTAATCACGTAGACTGAGTAGACCTCGTACCAGCTCTCAGGTCCAGGTAAAATTCCCTGACCTGGCCGGGAATCGAACCCGGGGCCTCCGAGTAAGAGGCAGGCACGCTGCCCCTACACCACGGGGCGGCTCTAAGTTTCAATATACATGGATAAAATTGGCAAAAATCTCATCCCTACTCAGACCCGAAGTATTCTAGCTTCCTTTGTTTGATGATATGGAGTAGAGATTCATTCGCCCAATACGTTTTTGTTAATCACATGACCAATCCATGATATTAAGCACCATTGTTTAAAATAGGGAACGGTTCCGAAGGTTTTCTCAAACAGGTTGGTCTACAGGTTCAGGACTCTTAAATCAACACAAGAACCACAGGAACACGCAGGATGCAACTATTCTGGTTTCTGCACCAATTAAATAAAAAGGAGGCTATGTCGTTGTTATGGCCGCAAAGTTTTGATGCAGAATGCGTACCGCGCGATAGATACGTTTATTTTTAAACTAAAATGACTAGTCAGTATGGATTTGAAATATAATCTTTAACATTTTATTTCTTAATACCACGTTCGTGTTAACTGCATCGTAACTACTTCATCATCATCATCATCATCATCATCATCATCATCAGTTTGCACCACTGAGGCAGTAAAGTAGCTGTTCTTGGCTAGGGATCATTAGCTTGAATTCTCCTTATGACGCTTAGCTATCTTAACTATAAGATGTCCCTGATAACCCTTTTCACGCTCGGCGATTTGTAATTTTGGAATTGTTCGAATTTATTGCAATATGTTGTGATATTTTGTGAAAGAAATAATTTCTTCCAGTTTTTTCGCACCACAATTTTCTCAGATGTTCATCATTTGATTTTTTTTTTCGTCTTATAGCCTACTTTTATAACTCACTGATACGAACCAAACTGCATCTCACACGAAGTGCGACTACGCCGGAGTCCAAAGCTACGCTAATTATTAGCCGCGTGGCACGATGAATTTAAATGGCGGTGCTACTGGATCACTCGATTACGTCATACTGATGTTAAACTCGTGATGATAGGTACATTGGCTCTTCCTATTTAAATGATATATCGAATACTGTCGTCGCAGGCGTTATCTAGAAATTATTCCGATTTTTAAACTTTCAATTTTTCTCCATGCTCACCGGCCAAGTACGGTTCCGAAATTATAGACGTATTCTACGTCGAAATCAAATATAACAGAACTCGTCTGCGGTAGATTGTTCTGTCTGCTAGGAGCGCTCTGAACTGTTGGTCGTTCTTTATAGTGTGCCCCAGGCAGCACGTGCCGATAATTAACCTGCTGTCATCGATTTCCATAGAAATACTTTTTTAATAACTTCGCTGCTCGTAGAGAAATGGCAGGAACCGGGTGGGTATCAAGTTCGAAAGTTTGGTAACAAAATAGAGCTCTCAAAAATGAAAAGAAGAGAAACAACAACGTGGAAAAATAACAAACAAACGAAAAATAGATGTAAGTTAACAATTCCTATGCAGCAGCCCAAGGAATTGTAATACCTACCCCTACCACCACCACCACTACTGCAGTGTGCCTGCATGTCAAATGCGAAGTTCCATTTACTCTACCAGATGGCAGAGTACTCTAACGAGAGATGTATTACCGAGTTTTAATTAATTTTGTCAGCTAAAACCAGACGTGTTACCAGATATCGTTTACATGCCGTTATCGTAAGACAGGGGAGGTTGAACGGACTTGTTTCCACCCTTCAAATATCTGACTCCCTCTGTCGTGCTTGGTCCTGCGATTTTGGTATTCGTCGGCCGATACTATCACTGATGCACAAAGGAGGCTACTGTCCGAATAACAGTGGTTGAGGGAAATGCTTTTGTTCTTTCAACTTCCTTCTTCCTGGTTGTACGATTAACGTCTCATACACATGTAGGCCTATAGGTCTAAACATATTACTTTGGAGTTCGGTCAGCAAGCTTCTATGGATGAAATAAACGCTTGTATAAGCCTTGCTTACGGCTAGCATAGCATCGTCCTTTTCTTTTTCTTTTCTTTTTGCGTCGCACCGACACAGATATGTTTTATGGCGACGATGGGATAGGAAAGAGCCTCCGTGGCTCAGACGGCAGCGCGTCGGCCTCTCACCGCTGGATACCGTGGTTCAAATCCCAGTGACACCATGTGAGATTTGTGCTGGACAAAGCGGAGGTGGGGCGGTTTTTTCTCCGGGTACTCCGGTTTTCCCTGTCATATTTCATTCCAGCAACACTCTCCATTATCATTTCATCGCATTTATCACTCATTAATAAAAATCACCTTGGGAGTGGCGACCCCATTGTAATAACAGCCTATATATGTTACATTCATTACATCCCTGACCCGGTCAATGACTGGAAAACAGGTTGTAGGTTTTCATTTTCATGGGATAGGAAACGGTCAGGAGTGGCAAGGAAGCGACCGTGGCCTTAAGGTACAACCCCAACATTTGACTGATGTGAAATTGGGAAACAACGAGAAATCATCGTCAGGCTGCCGACAGTGAGGTTAGAACCCACTATCTCCCGAATGCAAGCTCATAGCTACACAATCCTAACCTCACGCCCTGCTCACTCTATGCATCAGCTTCTGTTTCCATGGCTTTTTCCTTGAGGTAGTTAAATTCATCATTACTACTGTAGATATCCCTCTTCTAATGTAACGCTGGTCGGTGGAACCTCTAATTTACGTCACGTGCCCCACCACCGCTTTTCCCACACCATGGCGGGGTCTGGCGTGCGATGTATGCAGCATACTGTATGTGCCCTTGGCTCTTCCTGACGCCAACCCTGAGTGGAGGGATGCATTCAAAACAAACCCAAAACGTACGGCACTGCACCCCTGATGGGCCTTGGCCACCAAGCGACCACTCATCATCTCGCCCGTTATTCTTGGCTTTCTAGGCCACGGCCGCTATTTCGCCGTCAAATAGCTACTGAATTGTTCTGAAGTAGGCTGAGTGGATGTCGTACCAGCCCTCAAACCAAGGTAAAAATCCCTAATATGGTCGGAATCGAACCTGGGATCTCTAGGTAAGAGGCATCCTCGTTACGCCTAGACCGTGCGGCCGGTGGAAGAATGCATTCACAATGTATTGTATTATTTCCACATTGGTTCGTATGTGTTACTTGTGACTGAGGAGATAGTCTATGTAGAACTTAAACAAACACAAGCACTCAATCCTCGAACCAGAGAAATGAAACAGACGTGGAGAAAATCCCCGAACCGGCCGGGAATCGAACCTGGGACTGTCTGAACCGAAGACCTCAATGTCGGCCATTCAGCCAAGGAGCCGGATCTTATTGATGATAATAATAATAATAATAATAATAATAATAATAATAATAATAATAATAATAATAATAATTACTTGGAACAGATACAATTAAAACAATATCAGAAAAGGCAAAATTACAACATTATAACACAGTAGTTAAAACAGAAGCACTTCATTGATTTGAAACTGTTATAACTGGTGGCAAATCTCGAATAAAGATAATCGAAAAACAAGAAAGAAAAATCCTCAGGAAAATTTTAGAACCAAAATGCGAAAATGGAATTTGGATGAAAAAGAAATCATATCAACTCTTTCAAGTTACAGAAAAAATCACAGATACAGTCAGGAGACGGCGATTACAATTTTATGGTCACATATATAGAATGGTTAATAACAGGCTCACAAGCACTGTTACAGCTATACAAACGTTATAAAAGTTAAGCAACATTGGGCTTGACCACCTGCTGGATGGGTGACCATACGTCTGAGACTGCTTCGCTCACACCGCCTCAGACATCCTTGGACTCCGTCACAAGAGATCCAAGGTCTTATTCGATTAGCCGTCCCTTGAAAAGGGTGCAGATCATACTCTGATCAGTCAAGAACTAACTAAAACAATCTGACATCAAACAACACAATCCAGCCTAGGAAAGAAGAATCCTTCCAGAAATAGCACTCAAAGCCTCAACAGGCTGATAGGCTAAAATTCTCATGGAAAAGGCCCCGCCTGCACCAACGAGACGGTCGCTGCGACAAAGAAAATTTTAAACTCAGCCTTATTAATGAAACATCACAATAATTGGCTAAAAGAAACTAGTGAAGACCTAAATGAAATTGGCATTAAAGAAAAAAATAATCACGACAGAATAAAATTCAGAACCTTAACTTACAAACACAAATTTTCTGTAAAGTCCCACCAGACTAAATACAGGATAGACTGAACAACGTAAAAAGGAAAACAGAAAGAGGATGAAGAGATGCTGGGAAGAGAAGAAGAAAATGTGCTAATAAGTTCAAACGCACTCCTTACTTGGGCATAACGAATCAAGCAGAATAACAATAACAAAATCATCTGGCACAATACTGTTTCAGTGTTTTTCTTGAAATGCAGTTCTTAAAGCAAAAATAATTGAGCACCTACTGTACATACCGTCATTATTAGGATATTGTTCAACCATTCAGTGGAAAATAGCTCGAGAAAATAACTTTGCTACCGAGCTCGATAGCTGCAGTCGCTTAAGTGCGGCCAGTATCCAGTATTCGGGAGATAGTGGGTTCGAACACCACTGTCGGCAGCCCTGAACATGGTTTTCCGTGGTTTCCCATTTTCACACCAGGCAAATGTTGGGGCTGTACTTTATTTAAGGCCACGCCCGCTTCCTTCCCGCTCCTAGCCCGTTCCTGTCCCGTCGTCGCCGTAAGACCTATCTGTGTCGGTGCGACGTAAAGCAAATTGTAAAAAAAAAAAAAAAAAAAAAAAAGAAAGAAAGAAAAAAAAATAACTTTGCTATTAGCTAATCAAACGTGTGACCGTCACGAGAACATATCAAATATAATTTTCACGTGTATAGATTTCCGAATTAACTCCGTTGATGATGGAGATAATACACAGGTTTTCGAATGCAAAAGAGCGTCGAATGTCTGCAGTACGCTTTTTCAACACTGTAAAGCTCCGAACTCGGTACTGAATCTTCAGATGTTTGAGTACGCCTACTCACATTTATTGAAGGCTGCGTTGATATTCAGTTATACTGATCACTCATCGCGAATACATGAAAATCAGTACATAATAAAGCAGAACAAACAACTTTAAAATGAGAAATTAGTAAAGTAGATTGCTGAAAAATGAAAAAAATTATTACGCAACATTTAAAAAAAGGCAATGAATGACGTAAAATGACTTAATAAATATGTATTTCTGTAATGTGAGTGCCATGATAAGGATTAATAATACACGAGCAGAAGGCACCCGTTGATGTCGGGCTGATAGTCGGCGATGTCACTGACCACTGTTTGTATCCCTGGTTGAGGTATAAACCGTCTTTCTCAAGTCACTGGCAACGAAATGAGCCTGAAACTAATCTACAGAATTAACATTAAATCATCTTAGTGCACAATAATAATGGAAAATCCAACTGAAACAAAAGCAAAGTTGTCAGTTCGTTTTAGTGACTCAAGGTACCATATCATTGCTTTCAAGCGACAGGAATCTCCGCACATCCTGGTGCCCAGTCTGTAAATTACCAGGACCTACCAAGAACAGGCTAACACTCAGCCGAGGCTGCGGGTGCTCTGGAATGCGTACTTTAAGATGCTAGAGCGCGATTTCCTGGAGTAACATTTGAGTTACGAAGATTTTTTTTTTTTTTTTTTTTTTTTTTTTTTTGGTAGGAAACAGATTTTTAAGTACACACGCTGGATTTTATGAGAAGATTAACCATTTCCCATTACTTTGTTTTATAGCGGATAAAACATACGCAACGTCAGTAAATACCTACATATTAATGGATGATTGACAGACAGAATATTTATGTATAAAGTTAGTAACCAGTTAAGACAAGAAGCCATCAAAATCCGGGGCCTTGGTAATAACAAATATAACTTATCACCGAACGTTACGTACAGAACATGAACAGTCATTTTTCCTTTTATAAAAAAGTTCGACACAATAAGTCAACGCGTCATGAAAAAAAAAATGTTTCATATCAAGGTGTGTGTATTACCGGTTATTTATCACGGGCTTTCTTCCACCTCGCGAAGAACAGCTGTCCAGCTGAACGTCTGATACTGTACACTATACACCAGCCCTTCTTAAAGTAACGAAGTAATACAGTAACTTACTACCGCACATTATTCGCTTATTATACTTCATGCTAACAACTACCTGTATTAACACAGCAGTGTTTAACGACACATTTGACGGGGAAGTTACAGCGACCATTAAAAAAATATGGCTTCGCCACTGTAATACGTGTCGTCTCCTCTCAGGAGGAGCGGAGTGCAGATGTTTGATGGCTGGGTCAATTTTATGACGATCGCAAACCTAAGCTGAGGTGTATTACTCATCCATAGATAAGTTCATACGTTGGTCATGACTCAGAGATTGAGATCTGAAGTAAACAATACTGGGTCTTACGAGTTATTTTGAAATTTTAAGAAATGCTGAGTAACATTATTATATTATCAACAGTCATCAAACTGCAGCTGGGTCGAATTCTTGAAATGACCCATGGCTAGAGCTATGCAAAACGACAGGTAAATGAGTTTGATCGAGTCTACAAGAAGTGGGTCCCGCTCAGCCTAGACTTGTTCCGAGCTTCTCGAGCACTCTTTTCAGTGAGTGAGTGAGTGAGTGGAGGGACCAAACTCGAAGACGCTCAACTTCACTGAACAAATGAGACTACCGAACTGTCCATGTTGCCTGATTACAATGAGCATAAATGAGTCTGGACAGATCGAGCAGCTCCGAAACTCGGAAGGTCAAGTAACTCACTCATTGGCTCACTGTTGCCACATGCACTACTTCGGTATACAACGATTTGAAACAAAGAAACTTTAGACCTTTCTGATGAACTCTATCTCGATTTCAGAAGACCACCCAGTATCAAACGGAGCGCCTTTTATATAAACAATAACATTTTTTTCCAAAGTGTGTAAAGTAATTAAACTTCAGAAATATATTTATAATGCTATATTCCATAATCCATCTAAATTTCATGAAAACCGGATAGCGCGTTTTAATGTAATAATACTACAAAGTAGTTGTTTACAAGAAGCGGGCAAGAAAATGGGTACTTTTTGCATTCCGCATAATATAACTTTCACATGAAACATAATAAAATATGCAAATACCACGAAAGAACGCATAATAAAACAAGCTTTCCGATGGTGTGATTATATTTTAGGTTGGTGGACTGGTTCAAATTTAATTAACGTTTAAACTTGACCGCACATACTTTCTGCGTCGACAGTAGTTCTCCGAACATCATTTTGTACAGCCACTACATATAAAACACGTACCGCTCACGCGTGAAACGGTAACTCCCAGTTTCATCACCCACCGAGTGACTGAACACTTAAGTGGTCCGGTATACCGAGCCTGTTTTCGAGTTTCGAGTTTAGGTTGACTCACACTACTCGCTATTCAAATATGGCCTATTTCGACTTAGCAGCAATGAGTTAGGTTCGAGTCTGCCCCTGTTCATTCTAGCAGCAGGCCCAATCTCTAACCAAACCCGAGCTGGGTAGTTGAAGTGGAGACGGAATGAGCTCTGACCCGCTCATTGCACGGCTGTACCCACAGCCACGATTCCATGCCTGAGGGACGGTGGATGTAAATTAGCCTACACTACTAAATACTTCCTCATCTCTTGTCAACATATACATTTGAGAACAGAGTAGAGTATTCATAAAATGGTTTAAATGGGTTTAAATATCCACTTTCACTTAATATAGTAGTCCTTCCTCTTCTGCATCTGTACCGATGTTAAATTCTCTCTGCAGAAGCTTCAGTTGAAGCTCTGCAGAACGTAAGACCCTTAAACAAAACGGGGACTACCAGCCGGGGAAGGTTTGGATTTTCGACTGTCAGGCAATGTGGCCAGTGACAGTGAACTTCAAAAACAATTTGTTTTCCCGGTTGGACATCTACGAAATAATGTTCAGGAGATTTCTCATTTCAACGCTGATGTGTGTTCCTCATCAATATATTCATAAGGCCACGATTACTTCCTTCCCAATTCTGGACCAAGTTAACAGAAAATTCAGAGAAAACATTACAGGAAAAAATTCTATGGAACAATTTACACTTGCAATAAAGCACACCAGGCTGACAACTCTTCCTAGGGTTCTGATGCGAGACCACCGCATGTCGATTCTGGATATTGAAATCTGACCACTGCTACACGATTTCCGATTCATTAGTATTTGTATGTTTCTCTACTTCTCCGTTATAGGTATACGGAATAGTTCCCCTACAAAATTTAGCTGGGTCAATGTTTCTTGATTACTTGTCATTTAAAGCTACAATACTCAACTACTGTAGAGGTTATCGTTGGTTTCAACAGATTTCTTCTATGTTGCAGTCAACTGTTTCCCCTCCCACCTCCGCAAACTGACTAAGACGTAAGAGAGACGGATAATATAATGGAGAATGTGTATTGTTTAATTAGTCAGTTCCAAATCGCATTAAAATTAATATTTTATATACAAGTATAGGATGCTCTTCATACCTCTAAGGGAAGTATCTCCCATGTCTAAATTCGCAGAGTCCATCAACTTGAGTGATGTATGGTGACCTGGAATTACACCCACCCGAGTTCAGGTATGGTTATCAAGACCTCACCCTCCTCGCCAACGAGGAATCTTAAACTCACTGCCGCATACTAAACAATGTTAATTTTTTTTTTTTTTTGCTACGGGCTTTACGTCGCACCGACACAGATAGGTCTTATGGCGACGATGGGATAGGAAAGGCCTAGGAGTTGGAAGGAAGCGACCGTGGCCTTAATTAAGGTACAGCATTTGCCTGGTGTGAAAATGGGAAACCACGGAAAACCATCTTCAGGGCTGCCGATAGTGGGACTCGAACCTACTATCTCCCGGATGCAAACAATGTTAAGGAATGTATTTAAACATTTCTATAGTTGTTCGATCTCTTATATAAAGATCCATTTCCTAATAGTATTAGGCCTAATAATAATTTCAGAGCAATAAAATGAAATCTTCGGGAGATGAACGATGGTTTACTTTAGCACTTCTCATGAAAGCATGCCTAATTTGCTTTCCATGAAGTACCATTTTTATCACTCGATTCGACCTTCGTATATTGCAAACAAGCCGCTACGTTCTTCCGTCTATTGTCTTTCCTGAAAACTGACTCAACGTATGTAGTGAAGATAAAAATCACACAAATCTATACCGATTTTAACGGTAGATAAATGTCTTTCAGTAGTCTGGGGAATGCTCGTCTTCAACAGCTGAACCAAGGGAGAGAAACAAGGCCGCCTTCGTTGCTAGCATTGAGGTTAGAAACGTAAGCCTATTCATGTATGATGTCATATAGCGCGTATAATTTTTAGGTGTATAATGTTAATTTTAATGTTATTGATTTTACGTACCACTAATTACTTTTTGGTCGCACTAATTACTTTTACGGTTTTCGGAGACGCCGAGATGCCGAAATTTTGTCTCGCAGTTCTTTTACGAGCCTGGCGTTTCTTTTGTACTATTTGTTTCAGGTCTCATGCTGACGATGGAATAGGGCTGGGGCTGTGAAGGAAGGTACATCCCCAGCACTTGCCTGATGTGGATATGGGAAGCCACGGAATACCATCTTCAGGGCTGACGACAGTGGGGTTCGAACCCGCAATCTTCCGAATGCAAGCTCAGAGCTACGCCACCCAAACCACGCAACCAGCTAGCTCGGTATGGCGTATTGGAGTACCTTCAAATAACCGGACCGAGCTGGGATCGGAACAACCATTTTCTTTATTTGCTTCACGTCGCACTGACATGGCAACGATGGGCTAGGAAAGGGCTAGGAGTAGGGAAGGAAATGGTCGTGACCTTAATTAAGGTACATCCCCAGGATTTGCCTGGTGTGAAATGGGAAACAACGGAAAACAGTTTTCAGGGCTGCTGAGAGTGGGGTTTGAGCCCATTATCTCCCGAATGAAGGATCACAGCTGCGTGAACCTAACCGCACGGCCAACTCGCTAGGTCGAAACAACCAAATTTGGCTCAGAAGGTCAGTGCTTTTACCACCTGAGCCACTCAACCCAGCCAATTTGAATAAAGAGAGAGATGTGTGTTTCTCTTTTGGTATTGCTTTATAACGTTAAAGGCATATCGTTAGGGGCAGATTTAGAGAATTCCCATGCTCCTGTTGAGGTCTCAATATACCATTGCTTGTGTCTAGTTAGCATATGGAGTTTCTATTATGCTCGCTGTATCGAAGTTAACAATTTCGCCACCTTATCCAGTTCCAAGTGTCTGGTAGTAAAGATTGCAATGACAATAAACTACGTAATTTATTTTCAGTTAAAAGGCGTAGTAAAGTCAGCATAAATCTATTGGCTTCTTTAAGAGCATGAATGACTGACGCATTGTTAGCGTGACAAATTCCACTACCTTATAGTTAAATTTTACCCGACTACAATTACCTTTCTCAATCAGATAAATCCTCAATTATCCTCACGAGGTTAGCTGAACCCCATTCCAAATCCTGAACCAGAGCCATGGATAGGTCCTGATCATCTAAGGCCTCGTCCACAACGAAGACCGCACTTTGCAATGCCCTTAGCACTGAAATCGAAAGTAAGCCGTGTTATCAAATTATGTATTTATTATTTATGACTTTAATAGTAGCAAAATTAGGGCTCGTCGCCCTCTCTTACACTTAACCATATAAGTTATACGATAGTGCATACATGAGATAAATAGACTATTATAAAAACAAAGATTACTAAGTTAAATTGCTTCCTCCCAACTCTGCCAACGATTGTTCCTGAGCTCTGCGAGGGGCCTGCTTTTATAGCAAAGTGAGTCTCGCGTGTGGTAACACTCATAACAGAGCAACACACTTCACACTGATCTTGGTACCAAGCTACTCACCAACCCTAATACTGGACCTGCAAATTCAGCTTCCATCTGCTTGGACTAGCACCTAGCACTTCATTCTGTCAAGAGTTTAGCAACAGCCTTCTTCAAGTGTTGAATAACATTTAATAATTAATTAAATGTAATTAATTTTGACTATGATATGATTCTTCTTCTTGTTCTTCTTCGACCGCTTGTCCCACATCTCTGGGGTCGCGGGTGCGAACTGTGTAGCACATGTGGATTTGGCCCTGTTTTATGGCCGGATGTCCTTCCTGACGCCAACCCTATATGGAAGGACGTAATCACTGTTGCGTGTTTCTGTGATGGTTGATGGTGTGGTGTGGTGTGTGAGTATGAAGAGGAGAGTGTTGGACAGATACAGACACCCAAACCCCGAGCCGGAAGAATTAATCAGACGCGATTGAAATCCCCGACTCGGCCGGAAATCAAACCCGGGACGCTCTGAACAGAAGGCATCAACTCTGGCCATTCGGCCAGGGAGTAGGACTTTGTCTAGGATATGATTGAGTGTGATTATCATTCTCATGAAACCGAAAGAGTCTTGCTGAATCTTATCTTAAATCATGGTACGAATGGTAACATCTTCCGCACTTCGGTTTAATAAATAAACTCCAGATCTATTCTCTTTACAGGCAAAATACCATTCTCTTTAAATAAGTAGTATAAAATCTGATGACTTGCTCGTCTTGGTTGCCAAAGTTCACTTGCACTACGCATAAGGGCTTACGTCAATGTTTCACTGTGGCGCAAAGGATAGGGTGCTTGTATCGATAGTAAAGGCTGTGCTAAGTGCTTCGTTGTGAAAGAGGCCTTAAGACTTCGGTTAGACTGGTCATATTCCAAAACTGCCTGTCGTATTTCGCCACGTGCAACAGCCAGATTACACTATATGCTTTACAACTCATCACAGAAGGCTTGTTATTTGCAATGTGAATTAGTACAGTAATAGGCTCACTAAAGCGATCCTCCTTTCATAAATCAATCAAAGCTAGCCTGCCGACAGTTCAGTTCAGTTCACGAGAAGATTCAAGAACGTCTTATGGAGTTTTAATGAGTTGGTTGACCATCACAACCAGATCTGTTAACAGGTAAAGTAAATTCGTGTCCTCATCCCGAGGTGGTGCAACTCTTTTCAGGCACACCCCCATTGGAGGTGAGCTGCATGTACCATTCCAACCACATACCAGCCCTCCTGCCAGTATTAAATTTCTGGCAGTACCGGGAATCGAACCCGGGCCTCCGAGGACGGCAGCTAATAACACTAACCGTTACGCTACGGAGGCCATGAACGAAGTGAAGTGAAGTGGAATTACATTATACTTGTAGCCCTCCACTGAGAATAAATATTTTTCTAACTACAACGAATCATTTGAAGTTCTCCCAATGTGTATTTTCCCAGGGTGGTATTTTTATTTTTTATTTTTTTTGCTATGGGCTTTACGTCGCACCGACACAGATAGGTCTTATGGCGACGATGGGATAGGAAAGGCCTAGGAGTTGGAAGGAAGCGGCCGTGGCCTTAATTAAGGTACAGCCCAGCATTTGCCTGGTGTGAAAATGGGAAACCACGGAAAACCATTTTCAGGGCTGCCGATAGTGCCAGGGTGGTATACAGTAAGTAAAATCAAAGCGTAACAAAGCTAATGCAGTGAGCTCACAGTTGCGATTAAGGGTATTCTGTAAGAAAGTAGCGAGTTCTCGGACGAAACAATCTTTAAATTAGTCTGTACTCAGATCAACTTTGCTGTACGGGAGGAACGACTGGGTGTACTCAGCAGTTATTATTATTATTATTATTATTATTATTATTATTATTATTATCATTCATAAATTGGAAGTAAACATGAAGGTAGCGGGAATGGTTGCAGGTACAAAGTTTGAAACAATGGCAGAATGAGTAGATACAGGCTAAGTTACAAATTAACTCTTAACTTCTTTTTTTTTTTTTTTTGCTAGGGGCTTTACGTCGCACCTACATAGATAGGTCTTATGGCGACGATGGGATAGGAAAGGCCTAGGAGTTGGAAGGAAGCGTCCATGGCCTTAATTAAGGTACAGCCCCAGCATTTGCCATTTGCCAATTAACTCTTTAGATGAAGGTGTGCATATAAATCAGTTTCGGTAGGGTGCCGTGTGAGGCGAATAGAGGAAGAGAAGTCACCCAGGAGAATAAAGGGAAATAGGATATGAGAAGAAGAGAGAGACCAAGATGATGATTGTTAAGACTTTTTTTTAAGGTGAGGGGAGTAGAAATATTTTTAGAATTTGCTTTACGTCTCACCGACACAGATAGGTCTTATAGCCACGATGGGCGAAGGACAGCCTAGAAATGGGAAGGAAAAGGCCGTGGCCTTAATTAAGGTACAGCTCCAGCATTTGCCTGGTGTGAAAATGGGAAACCACGGAAAAACATCTTTAGGGCTACCGATAGTGGGGCTCTAATCCACTATCTCTCGGATGCAAGCTCACAGCTGCGCGCCCCTAACCAAAACAGCCAACTCGCCCGGTAAGAGGAGTAGAAATAAAAGAAGCCACAGTGCTACGAAAATGTGGGAATTGTGGAGGTGCCGAGTTTATTCGCAGACTCTTGTAGACTGAATGCTGAAATACAATAGTATACAGTGAAGATGGAGGCTATGTATATTACATGATAGAAAATTACAAGTGATGAATTTCATACTTGGTTCCGTACTAACTTCACTTTTTTTAAATAAATACTACTCTTTAAAATAATATATTTGTATCGGTCCAAATGATTAGTAGTTTACTAGTTTTTATGAGTGTACATTCCATTCAGTTTTAAGTGGTTTGTATCGACACTGTACTCAAACAGGTGTGCCATTACAAATATATTTATTTTAAAGTATTGTATTTGTTATAATGATAGGAAAAACAATATTTACACAATTGGTCTTGTGAAAGAAACTTTTCCTCCAAAACTCGATCAAAAAAACAATGAGTTACTAAGTGAATGTTTGATACCTGTCTTAATGGACATGCCACTAAGATTATTATTTTGCTGGAGATTCAACGTCGCATCAGCACTTACAGATTTTCGGCGATATGGGAATGAGAAATGGCTAGACTGGGAAGGGACACAGTCCTGACTTAATTCAATCGCCTCTGTTAAAATGATTCACTGTATTCACTCAAAAATCGGATTTTGTTTCCTGCTCAACAACTGAAAAATGTCACGTGTAGGCTAGAAATAAAAGTTTGGACGGAAGGTCGTCTCGAACCTTCCTTTCTGAAAACTGTTCTACCTACGTAGGTTTTTCCAACCCTTTTTTTTTTCCTTTCTTTGTTCCGGGGAACGCCAGAAATAGCCTATATAACTAAGCCTTGGGGAACACTGGCAAAATATAAAATAGTGTTGTACACCAGGCGAACCAAATTGCAAAATGCGTATATTTTCAAAGAAATTTTAGATTAGGTTATTTATTTAAAACTATCCACAGAAACTCATTCAATTTAATTTTACAACTTACAAAAACTGTTAGCAACAGAAGCATGTGAAATATAATAAATATTCGTTATCTTCTTATAAAAGAACTGTTTTTAAAATCCACTCTCAATTGACTAGTAGAGAGTCCTTTAAATGCATAATTCTGTTTACTGATTCAATGTGATCTTTGTACTTGTCTCGCAGAGAACTTTGATTTTATTCTTAGCCACAAGTTCGACAGGCAAACACATGTCGATCAACAGCCACGTTCGTGTGCAGCGTCCACTGCAGAAAGACGACGGCTGAGCCAAACCATTCGTAAAATATTTTATGCATTTTCACGGAACCCATGCGTTCCACGGAACCGTGGTTGGGAATCGTAGGATTAGATATTGATAAAAGATTAGCACGGTAGATTTAAAAAAATATATTTGATACGTTGTTAGCAAATATAAAATAAAATTTTAAAACATTTCCTTCTCATGCAAAGAAAGAGATCAAATTTGACATCATTATTGTATTTCTGTTACACTGAACAAAAACTGTTTCCCTTTCTTTTTTTTCTTTTTTTTTTTCGTGATTTCGAACATACGACAATGAACTTCATTTCTGTTTTCCTTGCTCCATGAAGCACACGAGTCGAGAATCGATCAATTGGCTGTTCCTGTGCTTGACATAAGGGATGCCTTCCTATAATTGACAAGACTCAGCATAACGGCTGAGCACAATAAATCACTCAATCTTGTCGCTACTTTATCAGTCGAGCGTGGAGCAGTTTCCCTGCAACCTGTAGAATGTGGCCTCCGCCCGCCCGCTCCGTGGTGGGGAGGGCTCCGGACGCAGCCAATCGCGGGAAGTAAAGGCCAGGGTGTTAGCGTGACGTCAATAAACAACCCCGGTGACGTCAAAGTAGCCCTTGCGAGGACCAGCTGACAGACGGTGGAATAATCATTAGCGATGAGGCTAAACGAAGCACTCGTTTAACAGGTGCACTGAGTGAAAACTGAGCAGTCATGGAGTAGAAATGCACGTTAAATCACAGATCACAGTTTTAGACCGCTGTACGTTAGTACGAAACATTTTAGTGTTCTGTATATTTCTAAATGCATCGTAAAATTATCACGGCGAGCTCGAATCTGCGTAGGAAATTAAACAATATTTACATAAGAGTAGTTATTTGCCTCCTCAATCCAAAAATTGGCGAAATGCATATACGTAATCAATGATAAAATGTCTATGGTCAGTTATTTAAAAATTTCACATGGTCTTTCTCTTTTGACATGAACCAGAATTGTTGTCCTGGTCTTTTAGATATATCACCATAACTACGTGGTTGTCTTATCAGATGGCCGATAAGTTGATTTCATCGCTCCTCAACAGAGAAACGCTTTCGGTATTTACTCAGTTTTTCTACAGGTTATTTGTCATCCGATAACTGCGCCATGTCTCAAATGTCCTTTTGAAGTACACAGTCTTTCGATTCATGTCAGAATACCTTGCATTCATTCCCACTCCTTTAAAAAACTATTTTTTTTCGTGGGTTAATGAAAAGGCGTCTTATTTGCGTTCTTGTTCCAAAAGTAACGAGCAGGGTTCACAAAATTCTGAAAATAGAAATATTTACCTCAGAGAATAAAGGTCAATCGTTTCTTAAAATGTCTTTTTTGATGCCAGTCTACGTCTGAAACATTTACAATTCTCCAAGCAGCTTGTGAATGAATCCAGCAAAGATCTGTTCACCAAGCTAAAAACTCCAGGTTTAACTCCTAGTAGGCTGATGGCCTAGATGTTAGGCCCCTTTAAACAATATCATTAACTCCTAGCCGGTAGCACACACAGAAATGGAAAGGGTAGCCTATTTCATCAAATTCAAATGATAGCGTTAAGTTCGTATTGTGTAGTGCAAGCTAATGACATTATTATTATTATTATTATTATTATATTATTATTATTATTATTATTATTATTATTATTATTAAGTTCGTACATCCCACTAACTACTTTTATGCTTTCCGGAGACGCCCAGAGTTCCTAAACTTGCCGGTAACTCTGCCGACACGAGGCCAACTGTATTTGAGCACCTTCAAATAAGTAGCCTACACCTGGACTGAGCCAAGATCAAGGCACGGAGATATATCAGAGGCTTATCCTGTACGCTATGTCAGAGGTAAACGGCGTATTCCGCTGTATGACACATGCCGTTTCCCTTTTCAGACTGGTAGGGATACAAATGCTCCACTGAACAAATGAAATTGGTCGATACAGAGCAGATGAGAAAATGATTATAGTGGAATGTCAGTACCTCAAGACCTTTAACAACGAGACGCTATGGTTTTAGACGTCTAGTTACCGTACAAACAATTGCGGCGCAGAACATTTAGTTACTATTTAAACGTAGACCTATTTAAAAGGAAGACTTCTCAAAATCATTAGTAGCTGAAGGGGAGTGAAACACCCATCATTATTCCTTTAGAGTATCCTGTAATTATTCAGGTCAGAAGTCAAAGGGCAGCAGTGGTCCTATCTGCTAAATTCATACACAGTTTCTTCATATTCCCTTCCTACACGACCTCTTCTCAGACAGCTTTTTCTGTACATCCTCTCCCGTGAAAAGATCGTACCGCGCAAATTCATTTAAATTCCACGGCATGTATCCCTTATTACAAATTAATGAGTCTTTATACAAGATATAGAAATGTTCCCAGTTGTACTTCCTCTAAAAACAATATAATCATCACCACCACTTTATAGAAGATATTCATTTGGCTTATTTCGATGTAGTAGCTCTATGAGGAGAACCTTTCTCATTTGGGGGTCGAGTGCTGAGGGCACATTCCGAGTCCACAGAACATTACTACCTCATATTTCCACTACCGTAATAACAGTGCTGAAGAACAGCACAAATTAACGCAACATTCAGTTCAGAAGGAATATCGGCAGATTTAGACAGTATGTTCAAAACGCGCTCTCTCTTATATCTTCCTATCCTGAAAACTTTATGAGAATTCTACACATTTCGACTTAAAGTAGCGAGACAGTCACTACGTAAATCATTCTTATAATCTATAGATTTAAAATGAATATAGTGATCGTTACTTATCTGCACCCTAAGCTTTACATACGAACAAGACGCATCGAGACTCAGTGTCATGTTATGTTAATGAAGTTATTAGTAATTTTATACACTTTAACTGTAATTGAAAATACAGTATGTCACTCTCCCAATTCAGCAAAACCTGTAACCCACTGGCAAAAATTTCGTTAAATAAAATGTACTGTAACGCCAGAATCAATGTGTTCTCTAGTTCTTCGTAACTTAGTCACAAATTGCAATGGTTATCGACAGCTGTAGACAATGTAACTAAATTTTCAGCAACAGATGAGTGTTGTATGATACACGTAAGAAGAGTTGTGTAAATTGCGATGAAAACGGAAAACCTGTGCCTCCTTTGCAAATGTAGAATGTGTGAGGGTCTGAAATATATGAACTTTAGGAGATGAAAAGGAAGGTCTCGGTACTATGTGACTGAACTAAAATCATACTGTGAAAATAATTTTCAATAACGCTCTGTGTTTTGAAGTTCTCAATAAACTTCTTTCACGGAAATGTTGAGCATGATTTGAACACTAGCAGCAAATCCGCCGCGGAGGAAACCTATCAATCACTACAAGAAAATAATGTAAAATTTCACCTCAGTGTCGTAGTACAGCACAAGAAGCGATGCACAACACAAACTGGGCCGAATGACACGATTTTCAGCGAAATATTCTTACCTTAAGTACTAAAAAGATATTTAAAATAACCCGAGCAGTATTCATACTGAAATAATGAACCATACTTCCCACTTATTTGTTAAGAGTGTCGTTCGAAGAATTAATAAATCTATAATTTCATTAAGAAAATAATATAGAAATGCTGTGTTCCTCTGCCAAACTGCTATTTTAAAATGATCTTCAACAAGCACGAACCACAAAATCATTCTCACATTCTATGATTGTGATGAAGCATGTCACCAACCACTATTACTTTATTTTACTGTAGATTTTACCTCTCTCGCCAGGCAGCACGTCATTTATCTCACCAGAACTACGCTGATATAAATGATAGCAGTTGGCATGTGTTGAAGGATTACTTCTAAACTTTTAACAGTCGTCCAGGACCATGTGACACTGATTTTAGAATTGTGTGTACTGATTACTAAAATACCACAAATGTATGGCATGCCACGTTTCCGAAAATTTGAAAAACACGCCAGAAATAGATTGGTTTTGTCGTTTTGTCCAAAATTGTCTATTATTAGTATTTCATTTGCATATGATCTTGCGTGCCTTCATATGAACATCCGTCTTTCCTTTACGTTTGTAGCGAAACTATCCGCTTGGGAAGGAGTATAACTTCAAAAGTTTAAGTAATTCTTTCTACTCAGTGATGTGAAAGCATGACTCGCCCTTTACATTCTTAAATAAACCCTGACGCGACGATCTCAAGTCAATAAAGATCTGATCTAATGATATTCATTGTGTATAAATGAAATGTCTATTCGATTAGTTAGAAAAAAATCTTGCCGCGAAGGCTACATCCATTAGCTCGTTCCGACGAAACTGGCTGGCTTTAAATGATGGAAGTTAACAACAGTTGTGACCCCGTGGTGTACCCAGCAGTCGGCTGGCGGCTTTCAGCGTGTGAGCACTGAGCTCTCCGCAGCCGGCACTGCAAAAAGCTTGAGATGACACCATTACTTTAAAGAAAACCGTACCCTTCAGGTTAATCTGCGATTATTTCAGGTTCATCTAAAATTTATACAGATATTATGTTAGTTACGTTGTGAAAGATTAGAGAAAAGAAAAAAGTACGTGAATACAGTTTTATTATGTAACTAAGCATGTGGTTACTAAACAGATCGGGGAAATAATTGTGCATGAACTAATTAGAGTAACATGTTTACAGGCGGAAAAATTCAAAATATAGATTTACAATTACATTATTTGCCTTAAAAGACCAATAATTAACCTTTTCGAGATGTTCAACCTTCATCCCTGGTCTGAAGTGTGATAAATTAGACAGCACCGAAAATTCTTCACAAGAATATGTCCTCCACGAGTACTTTGCTAGAGGAACTATTTCGACTTTCTACAAATAGTTTAAAGATTCATATTATCAGTATTTCATTTGCATATCATCTTTATATGATCTTACCAAAGTGGTAGGAAAATTTATTTAATTAAATCCGGACAAGGCTGGACATCAATGATAACTATACATTACAACATCACATCTGCTGCAGGCGAACGACAAGTGAAGTTGTTCTGTAAGAGCACGTGCGGCGATACTGAAGTTGCGCCGTCGCTCTTAATGTGAAGAACAGATTTTATTTCATTACCGTGATTTAACTGATAATGTGTGCAATCCGATATAAAAGTGGTTCTTAACTACTATACTTACGGATCACTTCAACGAAATTTTGTTGGTCGACTTAGAATATTTCTCAACAGCTTTGATTCAGTGCCTACACTGAAGAAAATTTGCGGTTTAAATATCAAACAATATTACACCGACTGAAAGCATGACTATTTATTTTAAAAGAACTGTAATGATCAATGTTCAGTTCAGTGATATTTAAAAACTATCTGAATTGTTCCTTTACTTTTCTGCACTAGTAACCAATCGAGTAGCTGAAAGAAAGTTAACCCCCTTTAAATCAAGAGATATCTTGCGAAAATGTTAACTGAAAAAATTATAGAACATTACATGACCCATTCGAGATATTCTTTCGTCAATAATATAGAGACTGATAAAATTAGCACTGCACTGAAAACTTTTTCACGACAAACCAAGCACCATTATGTGCCTGTATGTATACAATGTACAACCTCACCTATCGAGAAGAAAGATACGAATACTCTCCCAAATTTTGAAACACGATTCATTAAGAACTGCGATAAAACACCAATAAAGATTACCTAATTAAAACACAGCAATAATTAATTTATCAAAGCACATTTCACGACTATTTCAACTTAAAGAACTGGACTCAAAGAAAGGAGCAAATAGGCCTACACCATTTTTTTTGTTTTTTATTTGTTTTTGGATCACATGTATCCTTGAACATACGGAGGTTACGAAAATGTAAAATACTCACCTGTAAGTCTGTCACATGCTGAACATTTGGAACAACGGCCACTGTAAGAGATTTTTAAGTATGTCCTGAGTAATTTACAACAAAAAGTTACACGTTAAATTTCCTAAAAATCTTCGCTCTAAACCAGTGTATCTAAATGTTTTATTCACTGTCACAACACATTATCCACTTGAACGATCATGTCTATACTCTCCACACACACACACTTTCGTCACATTCTTGCACCACGAGAGGCAGCCGCACTGACTATCACAACTAGTGGGGCCATGCTCAGAAAACGCCCCTCTCTCTTTCTCGCGACTAAAGCCTCTAGTGTTGTTGATAGTGCCGGTGCACGTATCGCCCGCCCAACGTGCTTTCCCGACAGCGACTGACTGTTGATTCGGCTGGCTGCCGCCGATAGCTCTCTCACTCGCTCCTTCGCCCGATCATACGGAGACACACGAACATACACGACCGCCGGTAATACAAGACACCTTGGGGGCAAGCTCAAGCAGTTGCAAAAGTAATCTACAGGTCGCTGGACCACGGGGTACTCGCCCGCAATAAGAAATATACGACTCGAGCACCTCTCACCATAGTAGTCGACTATTAAGATGCCTCTGTCTGCTCATTCTTTCGCAGTACTAACACGAGGAAAGTAGCTCTACACACCAACATCGGCGGGAACTATATCAGAAAGTGTGATACTTAAGTTCGTCGTCATTAAAAGTTTCGAGTAGATATTCAGACAACAGCTCCACGCTTGGGCAGTAAGTGATTTTGGTTTACAGTAAATGCCACGATGTCACCGTCATATTTCGGGTATGGCTTTCACACAAATCCAAGCAGATGTGCGAAATAATTCTTTAAGCTATCATACAGAGCAATAATATTCAAACTAAGAAAATCAGCACCAATGTACAATCTCAATTGCTGTAAACATCCTAAACAGGTCATTTCTACGTTTCTCGAGTTCTTTTGTATCTTATTTGTTTTAGGGGACATACCCAGAATCAATTTGCATCAGCTTTTGTTGGAATCCTAGTTGGTGCGAAGTTGTCATTTTATTTCATTACTCTGATGTATTCCCTCTGCTCAAACAAGCTCTCTTTCGCCCTTTCCGAACCTAGATCTCACCCTCTGCAGCCAAACTACTGGTTGCATGACAAGTTAGGAAAATGTTGCTTCTGAAAATCCTCGAATAAAATTCCTTGATTGACAGAGACAATATAAGTGTAATTTTTCCTTTGGGCTTTAATACACTGTTAAGGTAGTAATTTCTTTCCAATCCCTAGAATATGTTTTCAGACGTAAGCATTTACGCTTACAAACCTACCAATAACCTCACATTAAAACAGCAATAGATCACATTTTTCTCCTTACATACGTAAATAGAGGTGATAGTCAAATATTTTCCAAGTCTGCTATACGAATCAACAATATATTAGTCTAAATCACATCAACCCTAAAATGATTTATTTACGACCATCACTACATTATTATTATTATTATTATTATTATTATTATTATTATTATTATTATTATTATTATTATTATTAGTTTTACCAGTTTTACAACAACACTTCGCAAGTTCCTGGATCTGAAGATTCCCCGTTTTCAAGGATCTCTTCAAGCAAAAATCTACAAAAGCGTTTCGCAGTCCTCAGTTCGATGATCCTTCCTAAGAGTCCATTATCTAACCTTTCCTTCATCTGCATGAATAGCTCCGCCCAGAGGCGTAAGACAGCGAGTCTTGCATCTTATTGGTTGCTCACAGAACACTCTCAGACGTTACAAAACTAGCACGCTTTTTGGGCTCCATACCGATACGAGGAATTGACTTTTAGCACTGCTTTGTGCTCAACGTCACGCTTACTACTGGCTCTGCATCACATCAACATACGTAATAAGAAGACCTGCGTCCGATTAGTAAGGAGAACGATCTATGGAGACCTTAATCACGAAGGTATAATAATAATAATAATAATAATAATAATAATAATAATAATAATAATAATAATAATAATACCTTGGACTACCCCTACTCCCCTGTATCTCCTCAAAAACTAACAGAACAAGACATGTGTGTCGATCTATATCTTCTGGTCAAATTGTTCTCTCTTCAAGTATATTCAGTATAACTTCACTTGTGATACGATTTACCCCTCTCACCTTCTGTACTTATCTGTAACAGTATCTTTGAAAAACACATTCTCTTTCTTTCTTTCTTTCTTGCTGTGTTAGTTATTGTCTATGTTTCCCTTGCATAGGCCTCCCGCCTTACACAAAAATCGTCAAAAATATCCTTCTTATACGTATATATAGGCTATATATTACGAATGGTTTCCTTTGCTTGTGCCTGTCTACATTTTATATCTTCCTTACTTCTACCACTGTTAGTTAATCTACTACACAAGTAACAATATACATCTACTTCAAGACTTCATTTGCTACTCGTAATTAATATTTCCTGCATCGCCTGGAACAGTTAGTCTACTTTAAAAGAGAAATTCATTACATTTCTTCAGTCATATTTCTTGATAGCAGCATGTGATGTTTAAATGTAAAAAGCAGCTGTGATCTTCGTGTCAAAATATAATTCAGGATTATCCGCTCTAATACACTAAGTTTCCGTTCCCCAGGGCCTCAACAAGGCATGGAATGTGTGACTATTATGGGGCCACAGTCAAGTCCACTATTACGTTCAGTTATACGTACCTTCCTTTCTGTCTTTCATGTCTTTTTCATAAGATTCCCTACCCCTAAAACAATCCTCGTTCACTACACACCTGGGCCGGTGGTGGTGATGATGATGATGATTGTTCTTGTAAAAACACGAAAGAAGATTACTGTTGTTGACTTTACGTCCTAATAACTACTCTTGCGGTTTTCAGAGTCACTGAGGTACTGGCATTTTGTCCCTTAGGAGTTAGTTTTACGTAGCGGTAACTCTAGAGACACATGGCTGGTGTATTTGATCGCCTTCAAATTTTACCGGATTGGGCCCGGATAGAAACTCTCCAACTTGGGCGTAATGGACTGGCGCTCTACCATCTCAGACATTCGACCTGAAAGAAAGAGGAAATTACCAGTCTCTCCAAATATTAACCGAAGAAAGGAATTAGAGGTCAGATTCCTCGAAGTATGAGGCGAAGTATGACGCCGTGATCAAAAAGAACAGGGGTGGTTCACAGTATATTCAATAAGGAGTGTGATATTGGAGACGGACGTATGTGTAAGAAAATTTCAGCTCAGCTGCCATACACGTTTCGCACAAACTTGTTTTCTTGTTTGTTTTTGTTTGTTTTTTTTTTTTGTTTTTTTTAACGATTTGCTTTACGTCGCGCGCAGATAGGTCTTCTGGAGACCGTGGCCTTTATTAAGGTACAGCCCCAGCATTTGTCTAGTGTGAAAATGGGAAACCACGGAAAACCATCTTGAGGGCTGCCGACAGTAGGGTTCGAACCCACTATCTTCCAGATGGAAGCTCACTGCTGCGCACCCCTAACCGCACGGTCAACTCGCCCTGTCACACAAGATATGAACCGCTTCACCGTACTACGACTGGGATGTCTAGGTGGATTTCTGCATTCTTCCCAACAATCAAGTTCTCTTTCACACGATATTGACACACTCATTCCCGCACTGTATAGACTTAAACGATCAGCTAGAAAAGCCCTGTTGCATATGTACGATAAATCCGTTTGTAAATCAGGGAACTGAAAACTGGAACAGGCTACCATACCTACAGCAGTCTCCAAAGCTTAACAACATATTTTGTTTTAATACTGAAAAATCGTGGAAATTGCGCGCGTCTCTGTGTAATGGTGTTAATTAGCATGCAAAGCTATTATTGAAGCCAAGTGTAAACAGTAGTTCATAATAGCATTATTCGACAATATTAAACCTTTTCTCCTGCTGCCATTTATGTGATGTTTAATCTCTATTTAAATGGCAGGTTAATGTCCCTCTCACCTCTTAAAATCCATAGTTAAATAAATAAATAAATAAATAAATAAATAAATAAATAAATAAATAAATAAATAAATCTCATTCAGTTCATAAGAGTCTTGAGTACCAAGACAACTCCTGCTAGACAGAAGGCTGGAAGATACTGGAGCGTCTCGTAGTAGAGTAACGACTTTTCTAGCCGTATCGATCGTTGTGACCGGGGTCACTGCCTCCTCATACCACAAACCTCTTCAGTTGACTATATAGTCTAACGGATTGAATAAACGATTGAACACCATTCCAGATCAACGTGAGGAAGAAGGCCTCAACTGTTGATTATAAGTCTTAATTTGACACACTCCCTTTTTCCGATGAAATATTTGACCTCACTTGTTCCATCCCATTATCTTTAAAAATAGATTCATATTCCTTCTACCTATATTTCGTTTCTACATTTTCCAATTCTATCAACAGTAAGTCATGAGGTATTTACTTATTCCTTCAGCTTCGGTTGTGGCTGCAGTCCAATACCAACTCTGCTGCAAGTACTTTCCGTTGCCCGATGCATCTGGACGATAGTGTAAAAAAGGATTTGCGATTAGGATTAGCCAGGTATTCAGACGGATAGCTATTTAGCTGAAGGAACGCGCAGGAATTCACTTGGACTGCATGAGAGGAGCTCGTAGGTTAAGTTCACGCCGACTCGCAGATGTGCGTAGAAATCTTAACTGCTCTTCTTCGTATAGGCTACTATTAATACGGTATTACCACATACTGTATTACTTTAAGCGTAGTTTTCAAACATATGTAATAATAATAATAATAATAATAATAATAATAATAATAATAATACACACGATCAAAAACGACGAAGTTGAGATGGCTCCAGTGAAGAACATCTGAGATATTGATATACCAGAAAATAAAATCAATAGCAGGGATGCATTTTGACGAATGGCAAAAGCTGTCTGGTGTTAAGGGCGTGAAAAAGGTCCAGTCCGCACTCTAAGTAGTGCGATATTGCATGTGAAGGATCTCTGGTGGCACACTTGGCGCTTACTCGATTGGTCACCCAACAGGGATCCATTTCTCTGTCATTCATGAGAGTAAAATTGATACACAGGCAGCCTAGAAGGGTCAAATTAAAGTTTGTTAAGGCAGGCCCCGGAGAATAAATCAAACCGTGCCCGTTCGAAGCGGTAACGGACGGTGTGTGAAAGAATTTTCGAGCATAATTTCACCCCCTTTTGTCTCTCAACAACAATTTTTATTAGATGGGTTGATGGATCAACCGCATCACTTTCTCACTTAATTTTTGTACAATGGAACTGCAACGGGCGCACAAGGATAGCAACAACACCGCATCGAAAAATTATAACATCCAGTATTCAGTGTTCTTATTTACTTCTGTCAGCGCTTACAGTACTCTTACAGATTCTTAATTCGATTTGGACACATCTCCCTCTACCATTTGGTTGGATAACTCAAATCGTCACACAGATATTAAAATCTGGCAAGGACCCAAGCATTGCCGCATCCCATAGACCAGTCAATAGTGCTGTAATCTTGTGTGGTTAAAACATTGGAGAGAATTATAAAGAATAGATTGGAGTGATATATGGAACACAATGGATTCTTGCTTCCATCTCAATACAGATTTCGCAGGGCAAGTGGAACTATGGAACACTTTACAATCACGATGATACCTTGCTGCACTTTGCCTGGACATCCACGCTACTTACGACAACGTGGATATTTCAGTGCTACTATAGAAACTACAAACTTTTAATATACCAAACAATTTTATATGTGGATTTCAATTAAACAACACATCATATACATGGGATATAAAAATATATTCATAGGACCAAGAATCTTGACCAAAGGATTACCACAAGGTGGAGTCCGCAGCCCACTACTATATGCAATTTATTCATCCCACCTAGACCAGATGTTTAGCCCTGCTGTTAGAGTTCTCCAGTACGCTGACTACGTCTGTATATACATGTTATCATCCACCTTGACAGTGACACTAAAGCGACTAGACACCGCGGCTAAACAACTTTAGGAATGGACTAGGCCTATGCTGTGTGGACTCACTTTTTGCACAGGGAAATCATCAGTGGCCATTTTCACCAGGAAGAGAATAGAACATCGTGCACCTACAATTCAGCATGGCCCATTTTTATTCTCTATACGTTCATCTGTTTGACTCCTAGGAATGTATTTGGACAGTAAACTCACTTTGAGTATCCATGTAAACTCAGCCCTGACACCAGTAGGTCGTGCCCTGAACATAATCCAGTACTTAATTCGTACTTTGTGGGGAACTACGCCTGTATCTCTTCTAACCCTCTATCGGACATTAATATGGTATATTATGGACTATATGGACTATAGAAGCATTATATTATGTTAACGCTTCACTGTACGTTGTAAGAAACCGAATGTCTTACAAAATCGTGGTCTTAGAATCTGTCTTGGGGCAATGTCGTCAACAACTGTTAATGATCTTCTAGTAGAAGCTCATGAAGTTCTTTTACAATTTAGACGAAAGTATCTGACAACAAAATTTATACTTCAGCGATCAACCATAGAAAATCATCCACTTGTAAGTTGTCTACAGAGTCTCACTAACCAGTACGCTAAATGGTATCGTACGTGACAGACTTGTTTACATGTATTATTATTATTATTATTATTATTATTATTATTATTATTAACCCACAGGACGGATAGGGCCTTTGCCAAAAGAGCGAATAAAGGCACTAATTTAGCGTATTATACAGGGTGTTTGAGTGAAGATTATGATGTTGAAAATGATGATGCAGACTTCAGGAACACTGAAGAAGGGTGCGTGGATCAATTTTCTCGGCCCGGAGTTGTCTCAGTCGGTGGGTATTAATCAAATTTGTTTTGGGATTATCATAACGTGAGATTTAACAAAATATTTGTTTGGAGATTAACTACATTTATTTACCTGTACTGCATACCCACATCACAAACATTTACAACTACTGTTCAAAATAGCGTCCCCCCAGCTTCGATGAAGGCATGACAATATTACAGTAAGTTCTGGCGTATCCAATCAAACATCTCTGGTGGTGTAGGCCTAATAGCGATGTCACTAGCAGTGAGAATTCCTGCCAGGAGCTCTTTTTCAGTCCTTACAAACGTGTCGCAGATAAGACTCTTACCATAACGCTAGAAGTGGGATCAGATCAGGTGGACGAAGTAGCCACGCAATAGGCTCTTCTCTTCCTATTCACTTTTCCAGGAACGAGTGATTAAAATGTTCTCGAGTAGCATGTTGTTAATGGGCTGGGGTCGCATCGTGTTCAACCAACATGTGTTGACAATCCTGCAACCTATGGACAACGACGTTGACGTATAGGACTCGACAGGCGTATCAGAACCTGTGTTCCCTATCTCAAAGTGATACGTGTAGGCCTACTCCTCTCCAGAATCCCTGAAAGTTTGTATCAGAATTACGGAAACACCCGATATACTTGCTGGGTGTCCAAGCCGGGAGAGGAAAGAAAACTAGAATATCAAAATGCGATTAGTTAACACGGAGTCCATAGAAGAGGAGGAGAGTATGATGATGATGATGATGATTTTTGACGTCTCTAGGAACTGCTACCTTCCAGGACGCAAGAATGGCGGGATTTTGCCCTGTCAAGGGGACCTTTGATTTCTTGGTAGATCCACTGCTGCAGGCTTCTCAAATGTACGTACTCTTAAATGCCAAACAAGTCGAACAGTATTAGACTCCCAACTTCGAGTATATGAAGCGAGCGGTGGTTAAATATTGGAGTACTCATTACAACTGTGACTCTTAGAGTACGTTAATCTGACAAAACATCAAATGGAGAGAGTTGTTATTGTTACTCTAAAGATGGGCAGCTAACTAAAGGGATCTGCTGTCACAAAGTTGCTTGGATCTTCCTAATGTATACTGCACCGATATCCCGGACCAACGGTGCAATGACTTGAGTTACCAAGATCGACGGTAAGTAGGCCTACATTTATAGTGGTTTCCCATTGAATTAGAATTTTGGACTCTTTATGATTTACTGCAACTTAATGAATGTTTTAAAAATATTATATTCAGTACATTGCTCCACAACCTCTGAATTATATATAGTCTAATAGCTTTAATGTAACGTAGCAAGCTTCAACATCGAATCCCTTAATATACTCTTCCTAATAACTTTATTAAAAAATAAGACTCCGCACAGTTACAACAATCCCATGTCACAAATTTATAGTTTTTTTGCTACTTGAAGTAGGGTCTATAAAGACCAATATGAAGTACGATTCGTTGTTAAAAGCTTTCACTGAAATGAACGTTTGAAATAATTTTCTAAAATCAGGTTTTGTTCACAAATTTCACGAGATATATTTATAAGTTCATATGGTGATGAGCTGGCTCTTCAAATTGTGTTAGTAAGCAAATATACAACAGTGATAGTTTAAGGGCAATCTGAAAACAAAAGTCTGAATTCAGTGATCATTCACAATAGAATATTATTTATTTATTTATTTATTTATTTATTTATTTATTTATTTATTTATTTATTTATTTATTTATTTATTTATTTATTTATTTATTTAGCGTGTGGTCTTTAGTGTCGGCAGTATCCAGGTTCGGCCCGCCCGGTATTTAACACCCAAAGGTGACCTGGATGTCTGGGCGTGACATAATGATTATGCGGTAGAAAAAGGGTGAAATCTGGTGTCAGTACATATCCTTCTCCCGTCACAAAGAAACACTAAGGGGTCTGCTCAAGGCTTAACGTCCGACTAGCCTTTCGGCGGAAGAATCAATATACTATACATGTTAAGATCCTTTGTTTCCATATATGACCGCTATCATCTTTTAAAAATCACGATATTGTCATCGCCTAAGATTCAGAGCTATGTATAAGATCGGCCTCTGAAATGAGTCATCACCTATTACCATTGTAAGTACCAGTTGGCTTTCGCACAACCATCCATAAAATAGTGAACTAAATCATTTACGAGGCATTGTTGTACCGCTCGAACTATAAATTGGGATATGCATTCTGAGGATCGTTATGAAGTGACACGAGGCGAATGGTTCAGTGAACATGTGAGAGAAGGGGGTCTCAATTGTATCCTTGTGGTGTTGCTCCATTCTTCACTCTTACTTTCAACACACTGCCGATCGGATTACGACAGCAGCTCGATATCCATCTAAATTACGGTCTTAATGGGGGTAGCTGTAGGAATGTTGTGAGGCCACGACTATACCACAAAGTTGGAGCGTTATAAAGCCGATATAATCACCGCCTTGAAACATTGAATACTTAATAGGCGTTTGTTTGTTCCATAAGCAGATAACTCTTGCCGCGCCTACTGTCAAACGGAAGACCTAAACTGCTACTGTGAACACTACCTGAGAAAGAAAATCGAAATAATTCGTTTGTTCTTACTGTACGTTTGGCAAGACAACCAGCGTGGTTACCGTATTAATAATACCAATAATATGATACCTGCATCAAATCGGTCTATGGACTGATGACTCAAACAAAAACAACATATTAATCCAGGTACTCTCTCTATGGATGAATGGTAGAGTGCCGGCGTCCAGATCCCAGGATCATGTGTTCAAACCTGGCAGAGAATATCCGATTCTTGATTATGATGATGACGATGATGATGATGATGCTTGTGGTTTAAAGGGCCTAACATCGAGGTCATCGGCCCCTAATGGTACGAAATGAGACGAAATGTTATGACCATTTAAAATCTAGAATCCTCCACTGACCAGATTCGAAAACATGAGGGCGAAGAACGAGTGGATGGATATGAAGTTTAAACAATCAGTGGGTCCGACCCGCAATGCCTCACATTCCCAGAAACTAGTGTTAAATAATAGTATTACTGATCAAGGATTTGAGTCTAAAGCATAATACTGAATCGATGACACTTGTAGTCGAAACGTGTCCAAAATCCACGGCATCGGCCCCTCAAAATGGTACTTAGCATGATTCTATTTTCCTAGCTATATTTGTCATGTTGCAGTACTAATCAAAAGTAGCGTAGACTAGCGGTATTCCACACGTTATGGTACTACTCACAGGTAATGAAATTCGCACATGTAACACAGACCTATGGTGTTTCGGACACTGCGGCGCTAGTTACAGGCAACGCAAACCTATGGCGTTCCCCACATAAGTAGACTAACCACAGGGACCCGCACTATCCCGTGGGTTTCCTCACACAGTGGGTACTAAGCATAGGCAAGGCAGAACTATGGTGTCGCTCATCCCATGGTGTTGCTCATATAGAGATAGGAATCACAAGTACTGTAAAAGCCGGCAACCTACTCTATTGTTACTAATCACAAACCTATTTGGTATCTAACATAGTGGTACTACGCGCAAGTGAAAGCGACCCATGGTGTTCCCCGCGTGGTGGGAAATATCACAAGTAGTTTCATGGTTCTAATAAAATCATCCCTTTATCGCCTCTTTTAATTGCCTCTTGCGACAGGCAGGGGGTACCGTGGGTGTATTCTTCGTCTGCGTCCCCCACCCACAGGGAGGGTTGTGTGTTTGGTCCGCGAGAGGTATTTTATTTCCCTCAAGTCCGCCGGCAAGTCGGTTAGGATCCCCTATCCGCCACCTGGGACGCGCCACGTGGGAGTATCACCTCTTCCTCTGCTACGCCAGCGTAGTAGGTTCGTGATCTGATTCTTGAAAGGCGAAAAAACGTCCACTTGGCATTCTATGTCAACATGTAGAAAACATCTGGTGTTTACCCAGACATCATTAATTAAAATTCAGCCGTAGATCGCCCACCAGAGATTCGTTCTCCTACTGTCTCTGTCAGAGTAAAGCGGTATTGTAACCATTTAGGATATGGGTGTAGTATGTCGAAAGTGACACGCAGGCAGCCTAGCCATGTTGGTGACGTCATAGGGCTTCACAAAAAGTTAACATACTTACGTGAAAGAATGACAGCCATTTCATTTTATGATGGCACTCTTAAACGTTTTGACGTCAAAAGTAAATGCCGAATACAAAAATAGGTTAAATGGCACCAGAAAGTCTTATAGAAATACTGATAATCCTACACAAATTCAGAACAGTCCGATTTTTATCAGTTTAAAACTTGTAACGATACTATTAAGAGCCTCCGTGGCTCAGGCGGCAGCGCGCCAGCCTCTCACCACTGGGTTCCGTGGTTCAAATCCGGGTTACTCCATGTGAGATTTCTGCTCAAAGCGGAGGCGAGACAGGTTTTTCTCCGGTTACTCCGGCTTTCCCGGTCACTTTCATTCCAGGGCAACACACTCGAGTATCATTTCATTTCATTTCATCTGTCATTTATGAATCATTGCCCCAGAGGAGTGAGACAGGCGTCGGCAGCCGGCACTATTCCTATCCTCACCGCTAGATGGGGGCTTCATTCATTTCTGACTCGGTCGAATGACTGGAAACAAGCTATGGATTTTAATTTTCAATAAAACTATTTATGATGTATGAAACGATTCGAGATTAAGAATAACACTTCCAAACCACTTAGCAAAACGAATTAAACTGTAATACAATACAATACACTTCATGTTTGAATTAGTCTATATTTCTTGCTGAAAATATAGGTTAATTGCCTAATTTTCGCCCCCAGTGGAATATTTCACTAAAAATAATATTTCTTTTAATTGTGTATGCACTCTAATTGAACGGAGCCTCCGTGGCTCAGGCGAGAGCGCACCAGCCTCTCACCGCTGGTTTCCGTGGTTCAAATCCCGGTCACTCCTTGTGAGATTTGTGCTGGACAAAGCTGAGGTGAGACAGGTTTTTCTCCGGGAACTCCGGTTTTCCCTGCCATGTTTTATTCCAGCAACACTCTCCAATATCATTTCATTTCATCAGTCGTTCATTAATCATTGCTCCAGAGGAGTGCGACAGGCTTCGGCAGCCGGCAGAATTCCTATCCTCGCTGCTAGATGGGGGCTTCATTCATTCATTCATTCATTCATTCAATTAATGACCTGCTCGAATGACTGGAAACATGCTGTGGATTTTCATTTTCATTTTCTAAATGAACTACATCACACGTCGACTAACCACGTGTTCGAACTGTCAACGCTTGTTAATTTAAAGAAAAGTGGCAAAGGGACATTCGTAAAGTAGCAGACAGTTGTACAAACAGTATTAAACAACACGCCACTGGTTTTTGATCACATTTCATTTTTAACAAAGGACATATTTATGACGGGAATAAATACAACTTGCCAACTACTGAGTTTGCAAACGTTTAGGCCTATAATAAAATTCGTCGCACGGGCGAAAATTCTCTCTCTCTCTCTCTCTCTCTCTCTCTCTCTCTCTCTCTCTCTCTAAATCAGAGGTGCTCAGGCTGGGCATTCCGTCCCGCGGGCGCCCAGCACTGTAAGTAGGCGGGCTGGCTGGTGATGAGCGCAGCGTATGCTATTCAACAGTGTCGTGGCTACGTCACAGGTCGTATAGGGTGGACGAAGTTCTTCCTGTCACTCTCGATCACTGCGGCGATACCCGAGTTTGAAATGTAGGGCGGAAAATAATGAAGGAAAGAGGGCAGAAATCTACGTCATTTTCAATTTACGTTGTTAGAAATAAGTATGTTCATTGCAGTGTATGTATTTTGACCGGATACAATGAAGAGTTAGGCTAACAACCTCAAATATGTTTACAATGTACGTAATTAATTACAATTTTCACTACCTGGTTGATACATTTACGTTGTACTGTAATCTTACATAGTAAATATATATGTCCTCATTCGTGATGAAACTCACTCTCGCCATTTAGAGGCTCGCTTTTATCACTGGACGCCTGTTACATTTTAAATACTGTTTTCAAAAATTCAGTGAACAGGGAAAGTCACACAACACTACACTGGGCAAAATAATTGTTGCATTATGTAATGATATTACTTTTTACTTGAATGACAGAAATAAAAATATTGTCATTCCCATCCAATTAATTGTAAATGGTAGCTTGTACGCTTAAATCCTGTACCTTTGTAGATTGTAACAAAAATTATAACGTGTCAGTTTTCTTGAATGAATAAATATAACAAAATCAAACCGACTGTTTATATCGAGCGTAGTATAAATCAAACCGGAATATCTTGAAAAGGACAGATTTTTGTTGTTGCGATTGTAGGGTTTTATTTTAAATAAGGTATCCCAATCAGCACTTCGCTGAATAGAGGAGAAGAGCTTCGTGATCACAATTTAACGTCAGTGCTCCTTCGCTCTCCTGTAAAGTGCGTTCACTCCCCCGCTTCACTGTGACGTATGCTTGTTACGTCACGCCAGCCCGGCCGCACTGGGCTATCCTCAACGGGCGCCCAGCTGAGCACCTCTGAATTGAATCGTCAACACTCGTTAGTCACAGTGTAAAGATGTTTGACGTATTGTGACCGTTCACATAATCATCAAGAGCTGTCATGATACCCAGAAGATGAAATATGCCGTTTACCGCGCGATTCTACGACAAATAGTCCAAACTAGCACTTTTCACCCGTTCCGGGACACGAGTGGCTCTCTTTTGGCTTGCGCGACCGAAGGATCATCGCGCGTAATTAGTGGAGTTGCAATTGAAAGAGTTCTCTTTCTGGTGCGACAAAGATCAGACGATACACGCGTCACGTGACTATGAATCTAGGTCACCGCGCAGGACTCAAGTAGCCGTCCCAACGTACGAGATACAATAATCCTATGAATTCTCCTGCATATACACCAGTACCAACTTACAGTTTTCAACTGTTAATAATAATAATAATAATAATAATAATAATAATAATAATAATAATAATAATAATAATAATAATAATAATAATATCACTGAAGTCGGGAAGTACATGATGGATATTCGCGAGTTAACATTCCTCTGAATCAGCGAATTTTTCGCCGAATTATAAGGCCAAGAATAGCTCTACATAACTGGATTATCAATAAATAACGAGGCTGTGACTTAATAAGAAACAGATGTTGGACTCTGACAACGCGAGCAAGCTCAAAGAATCCCACGAGCTTAGTACAGCCCACTGGAAAATGCCAGATGACTCTTTCAAGATTACGCGAAAACTTATGATGCGATTGTAATGAAATTCGATCAGTGAAAATGGGAGCGCATGAGCTTTAATTAGATACCTGAATCATTGTAGAGGGCCGCGGATTAGCGGAGCAAAGTTTCGCAAAGGGGCGTGTTTTACCCTCACTCTGTGTACCAGGGCTGGTTGCCTATATATGAAAGAGCCCCGAGACAGACCTCATTCTGTTTTCTACTTTCTATTCTCTGTTCTCTCTTGCTACTTGTGCGCGTTACTACAGTTGATTGAGTTCTTTGTTAAAGTGTAATTCTGCTTGTGAACAGGGAAGGACAGTGATATAATGATTATTTGTGATTTTCTGTGAAATCGATCACAGCATAATGAAGTGATTTGCATGTACAGTGCATATAAAGTCTGGCGCTAGAGAATTCGTAAAACGGCACGAAACTTTGCGGATAGTTGTCTGTGTGATAGGAGGTTGCACGTTAAACCTCGTAATGGCTAACGAGTGCGGCTTAATTACCATAAATTATGCATATCGTCTAACCAAGTACGCAGACAAAGACGGTGAGGGAGTGAATTAGGAATGATTAACTGTATCAATATTGGTCTGGAGGTAGACCTGGTGAAATAATGGACGGCTTAATGTCGATATCATAAATGGGCAGCGTCTGCCAAGTAGTTCCAAAGTTCAGTGAATAGCTCGTCTTACCTATGACTAGTGCGGTGAAGTAGGCCAAGTTACCGTTATTAACACGTAAAGTGCTGAAAGGATCGACAATGTATACTCAGTGACGTTAACCAGACGAACAAGTGTAGCTTCAAGGCCTAAATCTGATGTGGATGAAGGAGATAGGCAAATGAGATAAATTAGTAACGGGCGACTGGACAATACCGTTGCTAGATAGAATAGTCGAACTAATGAGTCGTTCTAACCCAAGTGATTTATAATGTGTAACATAGACTAACACATTTACCCTCAATCAATTCTTCTCATTTGCATAATTGAACCAGCGAGAACGTCGTGTTGAACGAGACATCGAGCCGTTTGCCTGATATGCATCGTGTACGGTGGAGAATTTCCAGATCGTCGAACGTCAAACGAGAATCCAGCCATCATGCAGGTGACTCGCCAGCAGCTGAACCGGGGACTCCACGCCGCTGAAGCCATCATGATGTCTGTAAATCCATGCTTGTACCCACCTGAGGAGATGTTTCGTGATGCAGAAGAGTTGAGTACTCTTAATATTTCCTTGGCATGAAGTTAGTTATCACATAAATCAGGAACTATGCATCTAAATAGTTCAGAATATAGGTTGTTAATACGCTGTTTCAGAGGGATGATAGTATGTTATTTAATGGGTTTATAGGACATTTTCTTCGTGGTTTGTGATAACCATTTTTATTTCCATTTAAATAAGGTTTTTTGTAGTGCATGACGTAATTTTAAGGCCTTAGAGTTAATTGTGTGAAGTGCTGTAAAGTAAAAGGGTTTTAAATATTCAATAAGACGGCTCACCGTTTCATAAATTAATGTGAGTCATCAAAGGATTCTCAATTTGTTTATTTGTGCACTTCACACATGAGATACAAAAATCCTCCTACTTATAATTTAAGACTACTGGACCAACGGATGAAGGTATGGTATTGGGGTATGTTCGTGTGTTATTTAGCTTGTGAGTGAATGGTATAATTTTGCCCCGAGTGGCAGATCTCATCTTAAGAAAGCACGTGTTCGTGGTACCGAGAGGGAAGGCGAAGCTTATTATGCAGGCTGTAGTCCTAAGGTTGCACTGAGAAATGAAATGTGAATTTTCCCCAGTGTGAAATTGATGAACGCGAAGTGGAATACCGCGTTATAAATTTGCTGATTAAGGCTAAATTAGAGCCGACATGCGATATTGCTACGGATAGTAACCGGGGAAATAAAGGGATGAAATGATTTGCCGCGAGATTATGAATACGAAGAGGAACCGAGGTGTTCCGTAATCCCCAGATAGTGAAAGCAAGGACGACTGTCAGCTGATCCGTGATTTATTGCCCTCGACAAGGGAGAGCCTGAGCCAAGTTCGCTCCACCGAATTGGGAACAGAATGCAGGCGGCTAGCTTATTTTCTTCTCGATACAACGATCACATGCCACAACTTAGATATTACCACCGTCGCATAGATTCCAGTGTTCATTAGAGGAAGAATTCCACCATTTTCTTTTCATAATTATTTAAATCGTGTAGGGAATTTCAGGTATAATATACCCCATGTGCCAGAAGACGTTGGGTTCATTCCCAGGAGACAATGAGAGCCTAATGCTCACTGTTGCAAACTGCAGATGGATTGTACCATCTGCGATTCATCTTGTGAAAGGGAAGTGTATCTTTCCTTGTCCTTTCTTACAGGCAGCGCTAAAATGTTATGTCACGTGATGTATTGGATGTTGGGTCACTATATGTGTTGTTCACAGGAGACAACGTTGTTTAAATCATGTTGTGTTATTTGTGCTAGTAATATCCCGATGAAACAACGCCTTGTATGATACAGTAGATTAATAGATGATTAAATTAGCTTGCTAGGTAAATGACGTGCTACGAACTTCATGTGTTTGAAAGTGAACTCAAGGTAAGGTAAGGGTTATTCTGCCCGAAGGCAGGTCCGAACCTCCGCAGAGGTGTTCCTGAGCCGGAGTTTACGTGCGGTAGGGTAGCCAGTTCCTTTCCGCTCCTCCATTCCCTTACCCCTCACCAACAGCGCGTGGCAACCCATCCAACTCCTGACCACGCCCAATGTTGCTTAACTTCGGAGATCTCACGGGATCAGGTGTTTCAATTCACCTGATATTAGGATATCGTAACTTGTTATTTGGAATATGTTAAATAACGTCATAATAGAATGAACCGCCGCAGGATATGTCCATATTTAATAATACCTGTGTACAGTGATATAAAACGTACTGTGACAAATGTATCTAGTAATTAAATAATCAGAGAGGGTACGCCTTCCGAGATTTAAAGAATACCGAGTGTAAATGCAATTGAAGAATAGACTCGCAGACATTTAAAACACCCAAGATAAATTTGAAAATGTGCGCTTTTGTAATTTATAGTTAAATGGCATATCCGTGCAGATATTAATATATGTTTCCTTAGTCTATTAAACTTGTGTTCAAAAAATAGAATCATTCTTATTTATTAGAGTAGACATATTCCTCTCACAATTAAGGTTCCCCTACTACAGAGATAATTAATATTTTCCTAGCGAACGCACCAATGACCCGTAATGCTCATCAACTCAGCTAGGACGTTACTCAAGTAGGGGAGATGGGACTTCGAGGAGGGCTGAGTTCGAAGCTCTCGTCAAAAGTGCTCCATTCTGACATTATAGTTATGTGCCACGACAGTTAATTTATGTACTGAAGCCTTGGACAGGTACATAAAACTTGGCGTCCAACGTGGGGCCCGAACCCACGACCCTGCGATTAAGAGTCTCATGCTCTACCGACTGAGCTAGCCGGCCTGAGTTCGAAGCTCTCGTCACAGATGCTCCATTCTGATATCATACTCATGTGCCACGACAATTTATTTATGTACTAAAAGCCTTGGAGAGGTACAGTATGCTGTTGTGGTAAAATATGCTGCATTATTCAATGTTTTATACCTCGGGTAACTGTTTAAGCATTACGAAGGGAGTTCAATATACAGTATAATGCAATACTTTTTTCTAAAAGCAGATTCGTTTAATTGAGGATTTAAATTCACCATGATATTCCCTAATCTTTCGCTACAATACCCTATTTTTCAACATAATCTTCATTCAATGCTACGGCCTTACGCCACCGTAATGTGAGGGCCTGTATGCCTGCATGGTACCACTGGACTGGTCGATGTCGGAACCAACGTCGTGCTGCAACGATAACTTCCCCATCATCCACGTAGTGCTTCCCGCGGAGTGCACCCTTCATTGGGCCATACAGATGGAAGTCAGAAGGTGCGAGGTTCGGGCTCCAGGGTGGATGAAGAAGAATAGTCCACTAAAGCTGTGTGAGCTCCTGTCGGGTACGCAGACTTGTGTGAGGTCTTGCGTTGTCGTGGAGAAGTAGTTCGTTTGCAATTTTTGGCTACGAACACGCTGAACTATCTTTATTTTCCTTGGAGTAGCACAATACACTTCCGAGTTGATCGTTTCACCACAAGAGAGGACATCGAACAGAATAACCCCTTCAGAAGACCGTAGCCATGACTTTACCAGCTGAGGGCATGGTCTTAAACTTTTTCTTCGTGGGAGAGTTGATGTGACGCCACTCTACAGATTGCCGTTTTGTTTCCAGTTCGAAGTGATGAAACCATGTTTCATCACCTGTGGCAGTTTTGAACAGAAATTGTCACCTTCAGCCTCATAACGAGCAAGCAATTCCGCAGAGATGTGTCTTCTTTGCTCTTTATGGTCTTCCATTAATCTTCAACTCTTCCTCGCGCCTTGCGAATATATCTAACAATATTTAAGAGCGTCTGTAAGTACATTGCCAACGATGGGCTTCTTTGTCGATACCAAGGCACTGCGCGTACAAACCTGCGTAGGTAGTGAGATCGTGTGAGATGAATAGTGGTGGATTGAATCTCGTGTTCTAACTCTACGTAAGAGAGTGATGGCTAGAATCGGAAAGTAAGACACTAAAAAGTAGTATGTTAGGTACCTAAAAGAGGAAAAATAGGGCATTAAAATTATATCGCGCAAAAATGTACATGCAAAATAGGTGTTATTACACAACTGCACTCGAAAAATTAAATTATAGCTCTTTATTAATCATTATTCACCATCACAGCTAAATTAACCATTCTCTTCGCAACATATTTTTGTTCAGTTAAAATATATGCGCCGGCCCCGTGGTGTAGGGGTAGCGTGCCTCCCTCTCGCCCGGAAGCCTCGGGTTCGATTCCCGGCCAGGTAGGGATTTTTCTCTCGACCTGAAGGCTGGTTCGAGGTCCACTCAGCCTACGTGATTAGAATTGAGGAGCTATCTGACGGTGAGATGGCGGCCCCGCTCTCGAAAGCCCAGAATAACGGCCGAGAGGATGCGTCGTGCTGATCACACGACCCCTCGTAATCTGTAGGCCTTCGGACTGAGCAGCGGTCGCTGAGTAGGCCAAGGCCCTTTCAAGGGCGTTAAGTGCCGTGGAGTTTGGTTTTTTAAATATATGCAGTCGTCTTTTTTGTTCATTAATAATTCATCAAGTAAACACACAAAATGCCTTTGCCGGCGAGACCTCTTATTTACAGTGCACTATGTCGTCTGGTATGTGCTAGAGCAATTTTGTTACTTTGATTGACCTGTCTTTAAAAATACGAAAGTGACTGAGGTATGAGCGATGCTAGTATTGCCATTCTTTATGCAGCCGGTCCCCGCTATGAATGGTGTAAAAATGTTCATAGGGTCGGTTGGTGCATGCATTTCAGTGAGCTTGGCGGAATGATTTGTAATAGCAACTTTTAGCTCAGCGAGGAAAGCAACGGGGAACTTCCTCACTCATTTCCCTAGTACGCCTCTTCAGTGATGCCTAGACCATCTATGACTGCCAATGGTGGAGCTGTTGAGAATTCAACCAGTCTTCGAGCTTAGGACATAACATGCATATAACACACAAAACTAACTAAACACCTCAAAAGTATACTGAAAAACAGGAGAAGTACCGTACTCTTCCACAGACTTATTTCATTTGCACTTACTCATCCACATTGTCACGTCCATAATTTGAATTTAAATAACAACATGCAAAATTTCAAGACTGATGTACAGAAATCTGCCATGCATACTGGACAAAATCAGTTTATATGCTAAAAAATATATCTCAGCATGTACTGATGTGATTGGAACATGCTTAAATAGTGCATTCTTGCAACATTGAACACCCCAGGAAATTTACCGTCATTCCCACTTAGCTTAGTAATGTTCTTTTACGTCTCACTAACTACTTTCGATGGTTTTCGGAGACGCCAAGGTGCCGAAAGTTTGTCCCGCAGGAGTTTTTACGTTCCAATATATCTACCGACACAAGGCTGACTTATTTGAGCATCTGCTTCGAAGTGAAATGTGCATCAAAATATGTCAAAATTCTTTCAGACCTTTTTCTTGGAACACACTCTGTGCTTCTTTGATTGATAGCGAATCCTTCTTGGAAAATGTGTTCACTATTCGTTCGAAATAGGTGGTGGTGGTGGTGGTGGTGGTTATTAAGAGGAAGTACAACTGGGCAACCAATCTGTATTAACACGAATCAGAGGGGAAAAATGAAGGTATCGACCAAAGAAAGACAAGGGCCAAGAACGAAACCTAATACCGTCGCGTTCGAAATAGAACAAGAGTTTGCCGCATCTTCCAGATTCTCTCCACTAAAGCTTTTGAGTTTGTCTACCCATCGCTATGGTTCACCACTCAATGTTCCCTCGATCAGTTTTTCCACTGCCTCTGGGCAATGTGTCCGCGAAGCATTTCAGAAACTGTTGGCCCGCAAGGGTTGACAGTTTCGTTTCCACGCCGAGTTGACTGGTGCGGTGTTTAGTCTACAGTATTCCTAACAGCCTTCCATATAATCACACTTCCTGTGCTGGTCTGCCATTTTCACAGTCTACGTTTCTGCCACATATGATGCGATGGGGAAGATAGAGTTATCACCAATATTTCATCTTCACTACGATGGAAGTGGATTGATTAGCTAGAAGAAGAATAATGAACTTTGAACCGAGATAAGAGTGACGTAGAGAGACCAAAGAGACTATGACTAGGCTTGGTTTTTTAATGTTTTCTAGTAGATCAGATAGGGCAGTAGTGCTAGTTGTGATTGGAAGATTATGGAGACGCTTGGTTCATTCACAGGAGTTTGCAGACTGAACAGTGGAATGCCTTAAAATCGTTAATGAAAGTGTATGTATGTATGTATGTATGTATGTATGTATGTATGTATGTATGTACACGCCCATTTTAACTGTCAAACATTATAATAAAAGACACTAGAAATGGCCCAGAAAAGGTTAATTTACGGTCGACCAGTTACGTAAAGATTCGGTACGAGAACCTTAGGCTACGTTCTCAAACACCAAAGCCTAACCAATCGATAGTGGTAACTTCAGTCCCTATCATGACTGTTATCGACCTCAAAAATTCCATTTCTCTCTTGAAAATACGTGTACTTCCTTTATGCTTTCTAGCGTCCATAGAGCATGACGAATGAATCGATTATTTTTTTAAATATAATTTGATTGAACGATCCGGATGCACGGTTTGGGCCGCGTATTCGTTAGCTTTCATTCGGGAGATGGAGGGTTCGAACTCCGCTATCGGCAGCCCTGAAGGTTTTTCGTGATTTCCAATTTTTTCGGCTAGAATGCTGGGGCTGAACCACAATTAAGGTCCTGTCCTAAGCCTTTTCTCTCCCACTGTCGCAGAAGAAGGAAATATGTATGAGTTCGTGCAACGTTAAACCTCTAACTATAGGCTATATATTGTGGATTACTTTGCTAGAAGAGCGAGGAAACTGAACATGTCTGTTTCCACATTCCCGTCCTTCCTGGTACTCCGACCATCATCTCGTCGATTCGAGTACAGTTGAAGGAACAAGACAATCGTATCACGGTAAAACATTCAAGAAACAAACTCGGATAAACCCCCCTGGTCTACAATATCTCCTTGTTGGTCGGCAGTAACGAGGTATGAGCCAGATAACAGACAATAGTTCCAGCATTCACCTGGCTGCATCAATCATACAGCCAGTCTCACTTTCTCTTCGCCCAACCTATTATTAACGCACCTTGCGCGCGCGTTCCGCAACGCAGCAGGTAGCCGGGCATGTGCACAGGGAGTCAGAAAGATTAGTGGCCTCTTATTCCTCACGTTTCATGTACCCATGCATTTGAGAACGGAAGCTGGAACCTGCTTCGTAGCAATGTCGGTTTCGCGGCTAAGAACGAAAAATACTACTTGAAATTCGATTATGTTCATTACTGTAATTGTTCTGGTCATTCATTTTAAGGACTAGGAACATTTCGGTCATCAGTCTTATGTCCTTGTGGGACGGATAGATTTGATAAACTGTTCTATCGTGATGCTGGTGCATATGGATGAAGAATGAGCTAGGTTAGTGGTTTTGTGCTTTCAAGAAACCATTGCTGCACCCGCCCAAGATACGAACCACTACGGTGGTCAACATCAGTGAAACGAAAGTAGAGATGCTCAGTAAGATTCTGCGCTCATTACAAGTAGAAGGTGAATCAATATATGTGGTGGTAATTGTTTTAAGAAGAAGTACACCTGGGCAACCATCACTAACGCTAATCAGAGAGGAAAATGAAAGGGTCCAATCCTTTGAAAAATGAAGCTATCGGCAAAAGAACGGGAAGGGCTACGAAGAGCGTGAAAATGAAGAACTCCCTAGGCCTTGAAAACATTATGCCGTCGGGGTCAGAAGGGAATAAAAGTTCGCCAAGAAAGGTCGGATAGGAAAGATGACGCGAGAAGCTGAGCCAGTATAGCAGGTAGCTCAGTTCTAATACCTTGATCAGATTATCGCAAAAATGTAGGCCTACTTCGTTAAATATCACCTAGATCCTTTTCAGGTTGCCGGACAATTGCGGTCATGGACATTTGCGGTCAATGAGATGAACTTGTGCCCACTCACAGAAGTTCCCCAGTTGTCACAGGACATTTGCGGTCACTGAAGCAGGGGGTGGGCCTAATTAGCTTAATCTCGGGTATCCCCGCTAACCTGCCTGAGCACCTGCTCGCTCCTTGCAGATCAACATTTTTCCTTCGCGGGCATTATTTAGAGATTGATGCCTTCAGCCACAAACACCATTCTATACCGAAACTTCCTGGTGTGAGTACTGTATATAGGCCCTACTATTGTGTGCTATAGCTCACTCTTGAAGGTAAGAGGAGGAAGACGAAATATGTAAAGAAAGATGACATTGAAAGAACCCTTACGAAATATTAAGAATAATTAATTAAATTAACGATGGATTAACTTTCGTTTTTCTAAAAATGAAGGACTGGTGCGGAATAAAACACGATGTTTTTTAACCTTGACCTACCTTTCATTATTCCACGATAAATAAACAGGAACTTATTTATTTGAATTAGCCTCTGATGTTTGTATATAGAATTTCACTTTGTGGTGTATTATAGTTTAAAAATGAAATATACGAGCTTGTACATCTGCGTGACTCTTTATATCGCGGTAGCCACGGGACCTTTCCGTGATGGTGGCGATTACTGTTTTTGTAAGAAAGTAGAACGGCGCCACCATTCTCCCTTAACACTAACCAGAAAACAATTCGAATATGTCAGACACTCTTTTAAAGAAAATGAAGGGAAAGGCCACGAAGGATGTGAAAATGTAAGATTGCCTGCGCTTGACAAACATCGTACCGTGGGGGTCGGAAGAGAACAAGAGTTGACCAAGAGAGGCCGGATAGGAAATAGAATGGAATATATTTATTTATCATCTACAGAATTGTATGTTACGAACAACATGACATGACTTGTTCTTCTCCTTCAGACACACCCAGGTGACGATTTCATGTTGACTTTCGGTATACTTCCTTTGCCTTATCAGTAACTGTCAAATCCATTACAGCACACAGCAGTAAATACACCAGGAAGTTTCAATATAGAATTGTGTTTGTCTGAAGGTATCAGTCTCTAAATAATGCCTGCGAGAGAAAATTGTTGATCTGCAAGGAGCGAGCAGGAACTCAGGCAGGTTATCGGGAATACCCCGAGATTAAGCTAATGAAGCCCACCCCCTGCTGCAGTGACCGCAAATGTCCTGTGATAACAGGGAAATTTCTGAGAGGGCACGAGTTTGTCTCAGTGACCGCAAATGTCCGTGATTTTGTGATGACCGCAAATGTCCGGACACCCCTATTCACGTCTTATTACGCAAAGACGGTGCCAGTGCTTGACTGTATCACGATGCAAGTTGACCAGTACGTTCCGACGCTAAAGCAGTGTGTACTGTTCGATATTAGAACATGCAACAAAATATAGACTCTGTGCGCTACGTAACGATCGCTTAATGTCATAGTTTCAAGGTCGTGAATCGAACTTAATCATCCCTGCATTACGTGGAAAGTGAACAGTTAGTAGATGTCGAAGACAAGGGAGTCTCGTATGCATGCCAGCGCCGGGTATGTGCGATACTATACAAGTTAAGCCAAATGACACGAGTTATGTCACTTAAAAGCCTACATCTGGTTGTGCTTTCAATCACACATTTTTCTAATAACATCATGCGAAAATTCCTTAATTTGGTCAAAAGTTGCCAGTAGGCTACTTGGGAAAAAAAAAAAATAGTTCCACAAAATTAGGAGTTGCCTCTTACTGTAAACTAGCTGCTGCTGCTGCTGAACCTGTCTTTGTCGGGTTACTTTTTATCCAATTGCAATAGTAATCGATATGGCTGGCAGCAGAAGAGACAGAGCACACCTCACGCAACAAGAATCAGTGTAATGTTATTGTTGATGAGTTTTAATGGTCATAGGACATTATAGGGCATCAGATTGTTTCCTTCCAGTAAAGCGATATTAGAACATCCGAAGTCAAAGGTCTTTTTCATTTCACATTTCCTTCACCTTTTATGACTCAATTATTATTATTATTATTATTATTATTATTATTATTATTATTATTATTATTATTATTATTATTATTATTATTATTATTATTATTTCGATAGTAATTTTATTACCTGCTTCAATATTGGCTGATGACCATGTGACAAAGATGTCACCACTTAACTCGTTACCATCATGAATGAACAATATTTCCTCATCAGCGATGTTCGGCGTTGATTAATTTAGCAATAAAAAATAAATTCGTGAATATTTCCGTCATAGCCTGTACGATAAAAATGTATGAGCCGGGCTGAGTGGCTCAGACGGTTGAGGCGCTTGGCAGGTTCGATCCTGGCTCAGACCGGTGGTATTGGAAGGTGCTCAAATACATCAGCCTCGTGTCGGCAGATTTACTGGCACGTAAGAGAACTCCTGCGAGACTAAATTATGGCACCTCGGAGTCTCCGAAAACCGAAAAAGCAGTCAGTGGGACGTAAAGCCAATGTTATTATTATAGGGCCTATGAGACATTAGTAGAGTTACCACATTAAGAACATTGAGACAACAGAATTTTTCGAAACTCTGTATTTCAGTTTTCGTGTGATATAGATACAAACAAACAAAATTGAGCTGAACCCATATTCGACGTTTGTACTGTACACCTAATCCGAGATAAATATGATACGAAGTATGAGCTAAACATTGAAGTGTAGAGATAAAATTATAGCCTAATAGTCTACCTATCATAAGACATACTTTTGTATAAAATTATTTTCGTTTCATAGGCCTATAAACAGAAGATTATTAGTCAGATAACTGAGAATATTTTTACTGAAGACATTAGGCTACTAAGAAAAATTTCAAACAATATTTGGGACGTTTTGACTCCGCAATAGTATTTACGTGAGTGAAGTACACCATAGGCTACCAGTTAAAGGTCAAATAACGAACTGTAGTAGATCAAATTATTTCACTGTTCTTTCACAAGCAAGTACCCTTCACGTGAATAAATCTTTTAAATCGCGATCTCAGTTTGAAAAGCTGAGAGACAAAAACGAGAGCCTGAAAAAAGTTAAAAAAGTATAAATCACGCTCAGTACAGTCCAGTAGGGTCCAGGTCACAACCAGGAATCGATGCATTTCCCCAGTGTTCTGTTCCAAGCGGCCAAACTCGTGTAATTTTATATATGAAATAATTCCCCGTAAGGACTTATAATAACATGCGATCTGAGAGCTGATGCTGATCTGATCAAAACATCCTAATGTTGGTGGTGGTGGTGGTGGTGGTGATTGTTTTAAGAGGAAGTACAAATAGGCAACCAACCTCTACATAACACTAGCCAGAGGGAAAAAATGGAAAGGATCCGGCACTTTGATAAATTAAGGTATCGGCCAAAGAAAGACAAGGGCTACGAAGGGCATGAAAAGAAAAGACTCCATAGGCCTCGAGTAATCTAATACCGTTGGGGTCGGAAAAGAACAAGAGTTGGCCAAGGGAGGTCGGATAAGATAGTTGAAAGTGAGAAGCCTGGCACAAGTAAGTGGAAGCAATGCCAGGGCTCAGCTAAGGGCTCCGTGGTCGCCAACTCACGGTCCAAAGTTCGGAGCCCGTGGAGCCCCTATTAGTCGCCTCTTACGACAGGCAGGTGATACCGTGGGTGTTATTCTACCGCTCCCACCCGCAGGGGGATCCCAATGTTGTCATCAACTCATCAGTCTCATCGCTGAGATATTAATCTATCTCCATTCCCTAAAAGAAGTGTTTGGGTGGACGAAGGGTCTCTGGTTAGCCTTCCGAAAACAATATGAACTCATGCTCCACACGTGTGAATGTGTGATGCACTCAAATGCCATTACTTAGCAAATACATAGATTAATATATTTCATTGCATCACGCACCCACGCGATTACGCGAATTGCAGTGCTAACGTTGACTACTAGACCTACCAAACTTATCAAGTCATACATTAAAATCCGCCAGAATTGTCTCTAAATGGCACCTAAAATAGTCAGAAAATTCGCCCTCTTTAAAATTCTGAACGACTTCAAAAAAATTCCAGATCTAGCTCGGCCTCGTACCAGTGCAGGTATTACCAACACAGATTCGACAATCGTTCTCCATTTACATGACAGTTTATTTTTTTTTAATCTTGTGGCCGTGTCTTGATACAACACACTCAATATTTTACTACTCCAAAGCATAATATGCAGATTAGACCAAAATAGGTCTTACCGTCCGTTTAGACATTTTTAGTCACTATAAAACCACAAATGTTGAGAGTTATTTTACATAAAACATCCACATATAACGTAGTTTTGAAGCATATCAGTAAAGGTTTTTGACTAGTCTAGTTATCATGTCTACCTCCTATGACACCTTTAAACTGATGTTATCCCTTTGAACTGATTTTATCGTTCATACAAAAGAAATCAAATCCCAAATAGGTAGTGCCGGTTCTAGTGCCTAATTATCATGTTCGCGAGTGGAGGTTAAGGTCGAAGTGAAGCGATGAACTCGCAGAACAAGTGGTGTTCACCGGAAGTTAGCTGCGGATGATCCTATCTCTCGGACATTACATTCACTTACAGCTATTAATATCAGGCGATAAACGTTGTCATTAATCTTGTACACTCCCGAGATAAAGTTTACTATTTGTTGCGGTTGATTTTAATACTTTGTCATTCATGCTGAGGGAATGCTCGCCTATAAATAGGCCATTTTAACGATGTGGTATATATGTAATGGTAACTACCATTAAGTCGCATGAAGCCATCAATGCTCACTAACCATTAAAAGCTACCAGTACTCCCAGCCTACATCCAGTGTTAAAGAAAGTCTTTTTTTGTTTGAAACGAAAGTAACTATTCCAATGCCTTCCTTGCCATTATTAACCAACAACACAAATTGCTGGTTGTGAGAATCGTATACTCTCAAAGAAATTGCAATCCCTAGAAACTATTCCTAAATATGTGCCACCGTGTAATGTTTATGTGCTTGGCCTACTACAATATCAGTAGTAGATAAATTGCTGGAAAAATCGAACAATTGCTGTGTTGTGGTTGTGATTTTTGTTTAAGAGGAAGTACAGCTAGATAACCATCCTCTATTAACGCTAATTAGAGAGAGAAAATTGAAGGGGTCCGACACTTCGAAAAATGAAGGTATCAGCCAATGAAAGAAAAGGAACACGAAGGGCGTGAAAATGAAACACTCCCAAGGCCTCGAATGATATAATACCGTCGGGGTCTGAAAGAACAAGAAATGACCAAGGGAGGTCGGACAGGGTAGATGAAAGTGAGGAGCCTGGCACAAGTAACTGAAACCAATGCCAGGATTTGGCTAACTGCCCTGTGGTCGCCAACCGACGTCCCCAAGTTAAGAGTTCCAGGGCCTCCTTTTGGTCGTATCTTAGGGCAGGCAGGGGATACCGTGGGTTTTATTCCATCGCCTCCACGCACAAGGGGACAATTGCTGTTTGGTGCAGATATTTTGATCATCAATATTATAATTATAGGCATGTTAGCAGTAGGAAAAATGTTTTTAGCAACAATAGAATGTGTGTATGGAAGTTGAACCTCTTATCTTTCGGGGTGCGATAGCCGAATGGCGTCACTGGCTTCTTACCTAGCAGACCACGATTCGAATCCCAACCAATGTACGAGACATTTTGGAAATGTAACTTCACGCTTCTGTGTTTCGGACTCAACGTAAAATTGGACGTCTCGTGGTTATGATCACTGTATCAACAGCTACGTAAAACTACAAGTAATTTATAATAATAAGTGTATGCTGTATGGTGTGCAAGCCATCTGAAAGGGCAGGACTATAATAATAATAATAATAATAATAATAATAATAATAATAATAATAATAATAATAATAATCGCATGGCCTCAGTCACCGTGTGCAGGCATTTTGATTTGACACCAATTGCGCTGCCTGTGCATCAACTTCAACGTTCCGTTTAACTCTAGCAGATGGAAGAGTAAAGCATATCTCTTGGGCGATCATCGCCAATTCTGAATGGTATCCAGTAAATATCGAGTGTATCGCCAGATATATTTTGCCTGTGAGCCTGCATTCAGGAGACTATCGGCAGCCTCAAGATGGTTTTCCGTGGTTTCCCATTTTCATACCAGGTCAAATGCTGGGGCTGTACCCTACTAAGGCCACGGCCACTTCCTTCTCACTCCTAGCCCTTTCCTATCCCATCATCGCCATAAGACCTATCTGTGTCGGTGCGACTTAAAGCAACTTGTAAAAAAAATATATATATTTTGCATGCCGACATCGTACGACATCGACTGTCGAAAGGACTTTTTCGCCCTTAAAAAATTCCGACCCCCTCTGTCGGCTTTAAACTCCCATGTCTTAAGAACCGGAGGCTGACACTACCACTGATCCATTCTACAATTTGCCACTAATAGCGATAATCCATGGTGTTTTTTTTTTTTTTTTGAAAAAAAATCCATTTATTTATTCCTTCTGACCTTTCTTTCATTAAATAATATGATTATATAACATTATAATTAATGATTTTATTATTTTGTAATCAAAGTTATGAAAATAAATTAACTTCGGTATTAAAAAATATGTACTCTTCCCCGGACGAGTACTGCAGACGAGCAATTTACAGAATAAGCATCTTATCTTCCCCTACGATGACATTTTTAGTTATCACAGAGCAAGAAACTTCCTTTTTATCTGATTATAGATGAAACTATTGTGTTACAATCTTGCCTTTGTTTGAACATCCGTTTAGTCTGTAGGCTAACTCAAATTTTGAATGTGGTGCATGTTTCTCTCATCAAGTTTCAGTAATATTTAACTTACACCGCCGCTCTGTGGCAGAACTCAATAAATCTTCGTTATGGTGTTACGCATAGCTAGACTATTTCCATACAATCCGAAAACAGGAAATAAAATTTTCTCTGTCACTGAAAGTTCACAGATGCCTTCAACCATAATCGAATAACAACCCACGATAATTCACAGTCTCTGAATGTTGAGAAATTCATAGCTTTCTATAATAAAATTAGTTAGGAAATAAATGATGAGAGAGAATGTCCGCCTGCTGTCTTTGCCACAGGCCAGAGACCAGAGCAAAGTGTAGCTTCCACCAAAGTGTTCTAGGTTAAGTTCCTTCGCAGTACAACCAACGATCAGCAGGCAGTACATCAGGGGGCTCTGGAATTAATTAAGAGAGCTGCCATCTTCCCACGACTGTACTTCCTACTCGCAGCGACCCGCACTCTGGAATTTTGGTAGCTGTGATCTGAAAGCCAGATAAAACAGAGCTCACCAATACACATCAACTCGACGAGTGAGAAGTTGTCTTTTTCCCCTTGCTCCACAGTGTGCACAGAGAATATTAAAAGTAAAAGGACCCTATCAAAACATTATTTTTATAATCTGTAAACAGAAAAAACCGTCCCTTTAAATCATGTTTACGTCACATGGAGGAGAGGGGGTTCCCCGAAGGAGCCATCTCTGACACTTCTGAGAAGCGGGAGAGCAACAAGGGGTCCAGTGTGTGTGTGTGTTGATAAGATCACCGACTGCTCTACTTCCAACACCGGTAGCTCCTGCTGCAACGCATAGAGGGCCCTTCACAACTTGTCTTCTTAGAACTATTCTCCACACTGAAGCGGGCAAAGGAACCACCCGAAATATTTTAGAGCAATAATATTTTAATATATAGAGAGCTTTATTCTTTAGACAGTATTTGCCCCTATTGACCGAAGTGTAATCTGATCCAGAACTAAACGACTGAGGTACGGAATCGTTATTGAGCGAACTAAAGTAATCTACGGACTATTTTAAAGTAACAATATTCCTCGCTATTTAGGATAGACTATAACAAAATTAGTTAGGAAATAAATGATGCGAGAAAATGCCCGCCTGCTGTCCTTGCCACAGGCCAGAACAAAGTGTAGTTTCCACCAAAGTCCCAATTGCATTTATGGCTGACTATAGATTTTAGAAGCTGTTCAGGTATGGATGATGCCGAGTAGTAACATTTGGAGCATGCCTAATGCGTCTGGCTGTTATGAAAGGTACTACTCATAGGGTCAATTGTGCTGCAATAGTACTTTCTGGCCCAGAGAGGAAAGCAATGGAAAACTACCTCATTCCTCATGTTGCGTATTATGCCTTATTTACGCACCACAATTGGATTTCGCAATTTCCCTATAACCGCACAGCATCTGGTGGTGCTATTTGAGGATCCAATCATCTTCTGGGCTGATGACTTAACAGAGATTACAATAGAAACTGCATTTACGATACGTATACGTAGAAAACACCCACGGTATCATCTACCTATCAACATAACAAAGGGGCCCCTCCCTTTTTCAACTCTTGTCCTTCTTCTTACGACCCCGACGGTATCGTTTACGAGGACTGGGGAATCAATTATCATGCCCTTCGTCGCCCTTCCCTTTCTCTAACCGAAACCTTAATTATTCGAAGGATCGGACTTCTTCCTCCTCTGATTAGTGTTAAGACAGGATGGTTGCTCAGTTTGTCTTCTTTTGCTATGGCTTTTCCCACACCTGTGGGGTCGCGGGTGCGAACTGCGTCGCACATGTGGATTTGGCCCTGTTTTACGGTCGGATGCCCTTCCTGATGCCAACCCTATAACGAGGGACGTCATCACTATTGCGTGTTTCTGTGGTGGTTGGTAGTGTGGTTGTTGTCTGTCTATGATGAGGAGAGTCCGTTGAGACGGACAAATACACCGAGTCCTCTAGCCAAAAGAATTAATCAGAAGCGATTAAAATCCCCGACTCGGCCGGGAATCGAACCCGCGACCCTCTGAACCGAAGGCCAGTACGCTGACCACTGAGCAAAGAGTCGGACGATGGTTACTCAGTTTATATTTCCTCTTAAAACAATCACCATCACCATCTTTTCCACGGGCCCCATACCTATCTACAGTAAGAGTTTTGTCTGCAAATTGCTCAGAAGATTTTTTTAAAAAAAAGAATATGACTGCGCATCACAATAAAATTGCTGAACAGAAATTAATGAAAATTGGTACCGTGTGTTACATTACAATCTAGGCTATAAAAAATTGTATTCACCCTGGGTGAAATGATAGTTTAATAAATAATCTTACTTGCTTTACGTCCCACTAACTACATTTGTACGATTTTCGGAGACGCCGAGGTGCCGGGATTTTGTCCCGCAGGAGTTCTTTTACATGCCAGTAAATCTGCCAACACGAGGCTCGCGTACTTGAGTACCTTCAAATAACACCAAACTGAGCCAGGATCGAACCTGCCATGTTGGAGTCAGAAGGTCAGTGTCTCAACCGTCTAAGCCACTGACCCCGGCAAAATGATAGTTTAGGGAAGGCCTAAAATTTCATTCTCAAATATCTTCCTTTTTAGTGGTCCTATCGATAAATACTACAATTTTCAATCATTTACGTCTTACACAATTTTATCGTAGGCCCTATTGGCTGTGATAACAGAGATATTCATGAAGGTAGACTTGTGTTGCTTAGTCCATATCAACGCCGAGCATGGCTGATAGGGAAATATGGTCAGTCGTGTTAACTGGCGATGGTGGTGCTTTTTGTCGTTATTGTCTTAAGGTGAAAACCACGTGGGCATCAGTCCTTATCGACAAAGGAAATTGTCGAGATGCCTATTAAAGTGAGAAAAATATCGTGAAGGAACGATTTTTCTACTTTTTAAAATTCGCTTTACGTCGCACCGACATAGATATAGGTCTTATGGCGACGATGGGATAGTAAAAGCTAGGATTGGGAACAAAGCGAGCGTGGCCTAAATTAAGGTATTTGCCTCGTGTGAAAATGGGAAACCACAGAAAATGATCTTCAGGACTGCCGACAGTGGGGTTTGAACCCACTATCTCCCGAATGCAAGATCGCAGCTACGCGCCTCTAACCGCATGGCCAACTCGCTCGGTAAGTACATTATAATTGTTAGCTCAATTGCCCTGGGAAGAGATAAAACATTAGTTGACAGTTTACGAAGTCTTAGGACACACTCAAGCCTGTTTACTTATTGTCTATTTACCACACATTCCTGACAAGCAGACATGCTCACAGGTTCTTTGTTTCAAGAACTTTTCCTTCCATGTGCTAGATACTAGACACAGTCTGCGTGACCTTGGCTGTCGAGTTTCCTCAAACGGGCGAGTGGCCCAGCCATCAATCGAGCCAGACATGAATATTCAGAAAACTGGATCAGGATAGTTAATAAAATTCTCGCTTCAAGTAACGTAATCAACACAGTGGTCCACCCGCCTCACAAAGCAAACCGGCCTCTACCACAGCTATTTCAGAGGATTTCCGTCTCTACCTACAGTCTACTGCATCATGTCCGAATTAAACTACATATTTAACTCAACTACCATATAAAATCTTCTTCTCAGAGTTCAAATAGAAATCTGTATAGCAGTCATAAGCTAAAATATATTTCGTTCTGAAAATGAGAAATGCGGGGCTGAGTAGAGATATAGCAGAAGCGCTGGTCATGAAAGGAATGATCGAACCCACTGCTACATATATGATCTCCAACTTGTGAGAAACTCATAGCGTCAAAGCAATATCATCTTTGATGGACTGAAGGATACAGCACAACGAAAACTTCGATCATCTTGCAAAGCAAGGAATAACGAACGCTCGACTTCAATGATTCTTCGTATTATCTGCCAGAAAACTTACGACCGATGGCCAACCGAATGGACCATACGGACCGACACAAAGGACGACATTACGCTGCTCTTCATCTCAATATCAATAAACCTTGGGTTCCCCAATATCTAGCTCAACCGACGCCATCTGTCATCTATGATCCGTATGGGACTAGGACACTGCAGCTACACCAGTAATATCTATAGAATAAAAGTGTTGGACTCCCTCCTCTGCGTTTATGACTCTTCATCCACCCCCGCCCCACCTCATGTGTCGTATATTTAAACCAAGGTATGTAAAAAAAAAATCTCATCAGTTTAAGACCGTAATCACATCAGTATGTTTACCTACTTGAAACAAGAATTTTTAAAAATATGGGTATCCTTTTTTCTATGACCCTGTATATTTATAAACAACATGTGCAGAAAACTTAAGAGCATACTAAGGATCCAACAAGTGAAAAGGGACTTTGAGAGAGCCCAGACAGATACATCAGAAATATTAAGACAGGAATCTCTTCAGTCAAATAGTACACAGATGGGTAGTACAGCCAGAGAATGAAGTTCCAAAGAGACCAGGAACCAAGTGGACTGAATAAAGGAAGAGAGCCAACGGAGGAAAAATAGCAAAGGCTGAGTTAACCATATAATGCCCTGTGCGACATGGGCCAATTTGTCACAGAAATTACAAGAATTCTACAACTGCAGAAACAACTATTATCCATTTACTAGCCTGAAGCACTGAAATAAAAGATATTTAAGTACATGGCATCATACATAGCGAATATTTGCAACTTAGGCTTACTGTTCAATTGCTTATATATTTTTAAAAAATCCGATGTTCTTTCAGGAGCGAATCACATAATTCTGTCATTAGTTGTTTTTTTCGAAAAATTTTCTAGTATGTCTTGATCTTCCAAAACTTCAAAATTTGCAAATCTTGCAAATGTTGAAAGTTTTATGTATTAATTCCTCTCAATTATCTACGTAGACCTATGAGTAAAACATTACAATACCGGTATATAACTTTTCATTATAATATTGTAATATCTCTCATTTCTCACAGCATATGTAGGCTGATTTCAAAGAATTGCCGGAAATTACTTTATAATGATATTAACCTTACGATTCTGTGACAAATATTTCTCAGTGGACCCCTTTATTAAACCGAATTTATTACCATGCCATTGTCCATCGTTTAAATGAGTAGCATCAAATTTGAAACAGGTGAATGATTATAAATTGAGCTTAAGACAGTAAGCTGAGGTATAGAAAATATATGTTAATGCAAAACATGTTTGTAACATAATTAGTCTGGGTATTAAAAGGTTAATTTTGTCCACGTAGTAATCTTCAGTTCATAAAGCGCCGCTTTAGATTCCCAGCAAGGCCGGTTATTCTAGCAGCGTTTAGTTAATTCCTTTAGCTTGGGGTGTGTGCTTATGATCATCGTAACATACATCTTCGTTACATACAACACATCAAACTACAAACCAGCACAGAAACGCGTAATAGTGAAATACGTTACTATAAGGAAGGGCATCCCACCGTCAAATGGGGTTTAATCCACATTAGTGCCGACCCAAGATAACTGGATTAAAGCTAGGAAAGAAGAAGACTACAGGTGACACGCAGTGTGCCAGCAGAGATCTTCAACATACAACAACAAAAGAAATGGAGATTTCCCGTTCTTTAAAATTCGACCATCTCAGCTGGAATCGAACCCCCGAACTTGGAATCACCTGATACTATCAGTGATCGATCGAGGCACCTAGTGAAGGGCAATTTTTTTTGCCTTTCTTCGAACCGACACAGATAGGTCTTACGGGGACGATGGGATAGGAAGGGGCTGGAGTGGGAATGAAGCGGCCGTGGCCATAATTAGGTACAGCCCCAGCATTTGTCTTGTGCGAAAATGAGAAACCATGGAAAACCCTCTTCAGGGCTGCCGATGGTGGGGTTCGAACCCACTATCTTCGGAATGAAAGTTCAGAGCCGCACAACCCTAACCACATGGCCAACTTGCTCTGTACTAGTGAAAACCTAGCTAAATGCCGTAAGCATTATAGTGTCGGTAAGCATAATTTATACTTTCGAAATGTTTGTAACTACTGTAAAGCCGTGATGTCTGCAGTGTGATATAGAGGGCGCCAGAGTTGCGCAAAGAAGAAGACAGGAAAGGATGTCGCCTGGGGGTGGGTGGGGCGTGACCAAGGTTTCCGGAATGTCAGGTATGGTTGTTGCGTGGGACCCTTTCGTCCTATTTAAAGCAAGGAAACCCCACGACGAAAGATGATGCCTTCTCAACAGATGCAATCTGTTCATGTGAAATCAGGCTAATGCCGGAAGAAGGCGAGGTTACATTAACGGCTGTGAAACACTTTTGTTGCGAGTACGAATACAGCTCCTTTTCTCCTAGATAGGCTGTCTATGTGCGTCACTAGATCACAGTTGGAAAATTTTAAAATCCTAATAAGGAGATAGACGCATTAGGTTGGTGGGTTAGAATACTGCTCTTGTTTATTTCAGAAGCGGTGTTTAGCTTCAAGTGAATTCAGGAATGATTTATAGCAGGTATTTCCTTACAAGTAAGCTGACTATATTTCCTAAAGTGTCTATTTTCCCCGTAACTGCTAAACATGCAGTGCTAAGTTAAAAATCTGTTTTAGGTCAAATTAAAACTAATAATAAAAAGGCATTTGTTAGTGTCTATAAATGCCTATTTTTACCGTTAGGGCCTAGTTTGCGATACATGCCTATTTAAGCGCAGAAAATGTTACTGTAGAGTCTCGGTATTTCGAATCTCGATAGTTCAATTTTCCCATAAATTCGTGCAGAAAAATTTGAATTAACAGAAATGATAAATAGTCAATTTTCAGTGTGCGAATGCCTTATACGAGGCGAAAGCTGAACATAACACATGGAACAAAATTTTGAAGAGCGCGCAGATAGTGAGGAGAACAACAATGAAGACGACCAAGCGTTGTCTAATCTTCTTCAAAGACTTCCAGGTTGAGAAAACATCGCCGAGACGGACATGGAGGAGTTGTTAAAAGGTGATGAACGACTGGAGATTACAGGTGCCTCTATAATAAAAATTATGAGTGCACCAATCAACATAGTGTATACGTAAAGGTGACGAGGATGCGGCAGATATTGTACCACTGATGAGCCATAGCGCACGCTGTACTATAGAGGCAGCTATGTGTTATGTCTTAACAACCCGAGGCGACACCGATAACATTCTGTTTAGACGGTAGCATGACCCTTATTCGGAAATGGTGCAGTTCGTTAAAACAGGAGACGCTTGGTAAGTGTAATGAAATGTGTGTTGTTGTTTTTTCACCACTACTGAAATAGGCCCCACAATGTTTAAATTAAGCGGTTTTTTTTTCTTTCTCGAAAGACATTAGATAATTTCTTTCAGTGAAAGGCAATCTGTATGTTTTTGTTTTCTGAACTGCAGTGCTGTAATGCTGAACATTACTAAAGATTTTCATGTGATTTCGAGAGTCCTAGTTTTCCTATATTTTGACGTAGTCTCGGTCCCGTTCACCTCGAATTACTCGAACTGTACTACTATTATTTATTTATTTATTTATTTATTTATTTATACTATCTTCAGAGTTGAGATGAATAATAAACGGGCACTTTGAGATACAGTAAAATCCCTACTCAGCATTACTCAGGAGACAATTTTAATTTTACTGTAAACCGAATGGTCAGCCATCGAGACTTACGGCTCAGAGGGTCCATCGTTTGATTCCCGGCAGTGTCGACGACTAATTTAATCGTGCCTGGTTACTTCCTCTGACTCAGGGACAGTGCGTCTGTGTCAACACGCTCTCCTTCATAGACTGCACATACAATAGACCACACAATCCATCACCGCAGAAACACTGAATACTGTATATCGTTCAACACACGGTTGGTTTCAGGAAGGGCATCCTGCTATGAAACAGGACCAAGTTCACATATGCATCACAGTTCGCACCCGCGACCCCACCAGGATGTAGGGGAAAGCAGAAGAATAAGTGGTTAACACAGGAGTATACAAATTTTGTTTTAATGTTTCCAGCGCCTACTTAGGTGGCCTAAAACTGGATTTTAATGCTTAAATATTCTCAGCTTACTTACAAGTCAGCCCCGTGACACATACATCCCACGCTGAACCTTGGATTGCCATGAAGACTGCTGCCCATCCAGATGGTCTCCAGATAAGGAAGTGTCACGTGGTCAGCGTTCCATCCTCGGCCGTACTGCCTGATCGTGACCAGGTTCGTTGCTTCATATATCTAGCTCCTCAGTCTCAACAAGACTGTGTGAACCCCGTCCCAGTCTTCACACTCGCCAAGAATGCAACCGAGGGCGCTCTGATCATTCAGCCAAGGAGCTGGACATCTACGAATATACTTACACTGACATAAGAGTTTGCAACGGGACTATACGGTGTTAAATGGATCTGCATGTTTGTGAACTGAAGCTACTGGAACGGTATTCGTGAGGTACAGACACTCACAGGCATTCCGGTGTTCTGACTCTCGGATTAAAGGGCGCCGGTTTCGATTCCTGGTCGGACCGAGGACCTTAAACTGTGTATGATTAATTTCTCTAGCTCGGGAACTGGTTAGTTGTGTTCATCTTAATATACTTATCTTCATCTACATACAATGTTATATGTATTTTGGGTATTCAGCCCGAAGGCTGGTTTGAACATCCACAGCTCCGCCAACAGCTGTCATAGACAACCTAGGGGTCACCGAAGAGGCATACTAGGGAAATGAGGAGTGAGGTAGTTTCCCGTTGCTTTCCTCACCGGACCAGAAGTTGCTATTACTTATCAATCTGCCAAGCCCACTGAAATGCATGCACCATCCGACCCTATGAGCGATATTTTCACACCATTCATAACAGGGACAGGCTGAATGAAGAATGGTATTACTAGCATCGCTCATACCTCAGGTCACTTTCATATTATCAACGCCAAGGATGAGACTGAGACAGGTCAATGAAAATAAATTTATTCTAACCCATACCAGAAGACATAATGACTAAACACTACATCTCGCCAGCAAAGGCATCTACAGTACGTACAATACACAACAGTATCAACACGACAGAAACACGCGACAGTGTATACGTATATCCCTCCACATAAGGTTGGCGTCAAGAAGGGTACACGCTCGTAAAACTGGGCCAAATACGCATAAAATAACTATCCCAATCAAATCGGGAAAAGAAACAAGGAAGAAGAACAAATAATTCACAGGCATTTAGCGTGTCAAGGGTGAAGGTGGCAGTTCTTTCAAGGAATATCATATCAGTCCATATTAAAATCGAAGGGAGAACGGTTCATATCGTAGTTCTTGCTGTTATTGCTTTAGAAAGGCTATAAAAGGTGGAAAAGAGACTCATCAGGTCACGCAAAAACCTCCACCGTCAAGACAGGAAAGGAATAACTTCACAAGGGAAATGAGAGGGGTAAATTGGAAACAAGAAGCCTTCTTCCAATGAAGTGGAAGATACTGTGATTGCCAAATACGTGTCTCTTGTTCCGAGCAGGTTAAGTCCCAGGTTACAAAATTGGTCGAGCCTGAATCAGTATTCGCTGGTTTTGTGAACAGTACTATAATATGTTCTTAATATCATAGTTACTGGGTTAAACCGTATGATTGCCACTAAATTTCTCCCGACACTCGCTTCTTAGGATATCTAAGTTACAGGATTGTGAGCAACTGCAAAAAAGACCTCGACGAAGTTGTGAAATGGACGGCAAACAATGGTATGCTGATAAAAAGGCCCATCAGTTTTAATTACAGTATTGATTGAGTAAATGTGCCTCGGGAACTGCTGTAAGCATCCATGTGTTAATATAAGGAAAGATCTTCGTTGCAGTATTAATAATAATAATAATAATAATAATAATAATAATAATAATAATAATAATAATAATAATAATCGTATGGCCTCAGCTACCGTTTGCAGACATTTCGATTTGACGCCATCTGGCTGTCTGCTCGTCAATTTTGACGTTCCGTTTTACTCTAGGTCCGCTAGATGGCAGACAGAGTAAACCGGATCTCTCTTGGGCGTCTATGGCTGAGATTTAATTAATTTTGTCGGGTAAATACCAAATGTATCACCAGAGATCTTTTACATGCCGACATCGTACGACATGGAGTGTCGAATGGACTTTTTTCCACCCTTCAAAAATCCGACTACCTCTGCCGGGTTTGAACCCGCTATCTTGGGATCCGGAGTTCGTTGCAGTAATAAACGAGATTGAAAGTAAGGATTACAGATTTCTTCATACGGTTATGAAGGTATTTAGGGGTTGTGATGAGGATGTAAAGGAAAATGCATATAAGTCTCTGATAAGACCCCAATTAGAGTATGGTTCGAGTGTATGGGACCCACACCAGTATTACTTGACACGAGAACTGGAGAAGATCCAAAGGAAAGCACCAGAATTGGTTCTGGGTGATTTCCGACAAAAGAGTAGTGTTACGTAAATGTTGCGAATTTTGGGTTGGAAAGACTTCGGAAAAAAAAGACGAGTTGCTCGACTAAGCGGTATGTTCTGAGCTGTCAGCTGAGAGATGGCGTGGAATGACAATAGTAGATGAATAATTTAATAATGTCATTTGCTTTACGTCCCATTAACTACAGTTACGGCTTTAGGAGACGCCAATGTGCCGGAATTTTTCCCGCAGGAGTTCTTTTACGTGCCAGTAAACTTACCGACACGAGGCTGACGTATTTGATCTTCTTCAAATACCGCCGAACTGATCCAGGATCGAACCTGCAAAGTTGGGATCAGAAGGCCAGCGCCTCAGCCGTCTGAGCCACTCAGACCGGCTAGTAGATAAATAAGCTTGAGTGGAGCTTTTAAAGGTTGGAATTCAAGGAGGAAAAATAGGGGTAAATATTCATTTATAGGAAGATGAATTAGGGATTAGAATAATTTATCAAAGGAAATAATGGATATATTTCAAATATTTTTTTGAAATCATTTAAGAAAAGTCTAGATAAACAACTGATCGGGAATCCGCCATCTGGGCAAAAGCCCTAAATGTAGATCAATAATGATTTTATATTTTTGATTTGATTTGCGCTGCTACTTGATGTGCGTACTGATAAACATGGAAACAGGAACAACACGACCGACATATGACATTACAAGTTCTCAGGCCGGCTTAAGTGTTTGCTTATACTGTATAATGAATGTATTTGAATGGATACAAGAACTTGAGAAAGTTATGGGCTTATGCAGCGTCTTTTCAAAATGAATAATGTTTTAATGTAGGCTATTTATGCATTGTGATAAATCAGAGACACTACTGTATGCTTATCCCTTAGTCCCTTTTTCTGATAGGGAGTCGGAAAATTCTGTGATACTACTATTAGACTATAGTTATGATAAGGAAATAAATGCGATGTAAATACAATGAACTAAGTTCTATCATGTGTATAGTCAACATAGGAAACTTGTAATACATAAGTACATATCCCCTTGTGGGTGGAGGTGGTAGATTGCAATTCAATTTAAGGCAAGGAATAAAGGAATACAGATATCTTACATGGGAAAAGAATCTGCAGTATTAGATTTGCTGATGACATTTCCATAGTAGCAGACTCTGAGAAGGAATTTAATAGAATGTTAACTGTTATGTGTGATACACTGAAACATTACAAACTTAGAATCAATAGGAAGAAAACCAAAATTTTAGTTGTGAGCAAAGATGGCAGGAAAATTAATACAAACATAAGAATAAGAAATTCCAAAATAGAACAAGTGCAACATTTCTGTTACTTAGGAAGCGTTATAACTGAAGACAATAGATGCACCAAGGAAATCAAAAGAAGAATAGCTCTTGCTAAACAGGCCTTTCAAAATAAAAGAAGTATTTTAACAAATACCCATATCATCATCATCATCATCATCATCACCATCATCATTGGTCTGCCCATCGGCAGGTCTTCACATGAATTCTCCACGCTGTTCTGTCTTCAGCCATTCTCTTTGTCTTCCAGTAGCTTCTATTCACCTTTACACTGTTCACTAACGGATACCTCTCGCTTCCTCTCTTCAGTTTCCCTTGTATCATCCCTTCCAATGCTTCGGTTAATTAAACCATTTCGTCGCAAGCAGTGGCCTAACCAATTTTCTTTTTCCGTCTTTGAATGCATTCCAATATCGTTCTCCTTCCTTCACCCACTCTTTTTAATACTTCCTCATTCCTTACTTTTTCCTGCCAGCTGATTTTCTCTATCTTCCGCCAGATCCACATTTCAAATGCTTCTAGTCTTCTTTCTTCCTCTGTTCTCAACGTCCAAGTCTCAGCCCCATAAAGCGCCACACTCCACACAAAGCACTTCACTGCCCAAATAAGTTTTTAAAAAGAAAGCCTTTTGTTAAAATGCTCTGTCTGGAGTGTACTACTTTACGGCTGAGAGAGCCGACTCTTGAAAAAAAAAAGGAAAGACATCACCATTCAACATAATGAAAATCCATATTTAGACTGAAATTACTCTTTTTTAATAATTTGGCCGTGAAAGTCTTAAAGACTCAACGAGGTACACTTGAGGATAGTTAACCTTCAGCCAGATGTAGGCCTACAAAGTCTCAATGAAGATTCCGTAGAGAATGCTCGCTCTGGCAATCAACATGTGATCAATCTGTCGCATGACGTGTCGGTTATTAAGGACCTCAGCCTGCAGCCAAACGCCTGCCTACCTACCTGTAATCACCGCTGCTCCCGTCTTCACCACATTGCAGGTAATTTAGAACGTTTCGTGGAGAACGGGCAGGGCTAATACTCAAGCGAAGCTAACCCGATCACGACTCCGAGTAGCACGTGGGCTGCACGCTGGAGATTGCTCGAGAATTATAGACGTTATGGTGGATAATAAATTAACATTAAAGGCTTGATTAGCTTCTAACTGAGGCTCGAACCAGTAATCAATACCTACTCTATTGTGCGATCAATGTTCTTATCACTACATCAAGAAAATAGCTTAAAGAAAAAACTTCATTGGTTTGGGCGTGTGATTTATTATTCTCCAAGAATCGATCCCATGGCTTACGCAGTTATTAATGAAGATAGCAAACTACGGAAAAATGATTTCGGTTGTTTAAAAGTCTTCAGTATGGGGGCTGGTTGAATCCTCAAAGAGCACCACTAAAGTTTAAGCAGTTACAGGGGAAACTGTAAAAACCGATGGCGACGCCAAATTGAGGCGTACAAGGCATGATCAGGACTGAGGTAGTTTACCATTGCTTTCCTCACCAGGCCAGCAAGTGCTATTGCAGCATGACCAGCCCTATGAGTAGCACCTTTTCTAACAACCAGATGCACTAAAAATACCTTTGCTCTAGGATAAATTACAAATGAGATTTTGGAAATGAAATCTCAAGCAGAATCTAGTCTGGATGGAATGCTTGGAGAAAGGTTTCCAGCGTGTTGTTTAACAAGAGGATTCCAGCCAAATTGAAAGGGAAACTAAACAAGATAGATGTGAGTCCAGCACTCCCATACGGAACGGAAACCTGGCCTGTCACTAGAGGGCTGCTGCAAAAGATACATCTTGCAGAGATGATAATAATAATAATTGTACCGGGTGGTACACCTCCATGCCGCTAATTCAAACTTTGCGCCAGTTGAAACTCCTCTACTGGAGGAAGTCTGAACTTTATCTACTGTGTTAATTTTCTAGTTTCTCAGAAGATGCCACTACTTGTAAATTTTGAAGTTCTGAACTGGGTCGTTTTCGATGTATTTTTGTTTTGCCTGTAGTAAGAAGTGTGGACATTCTCTTCCAGATGGCACTTCTGAAGAAATACAATTATGCACCCTAGTGCGAAGTGAAAGAACTATGTTTTTGAAGAACTTTTGGGTTTATAAGTTTGTTCTTTGTTAAATTTCTTTCAGTTATTGTTTATGTTGGCAATATTAACCCCTTCCTTCCGCCAGGTTTGAATTTAGCCAATCACGAATTTCTTTAATTAATTTATGACCAATCAGGTGTATCTTCTTCAACTTGGATATGTTGCTTAACCCTAACCAATAAAATTCTTGTGGGAGGGTGTTCTCATTCCTGAAACGCCTCGAACTTTCCGCGAGGGTTTATAAACTGCTGATTTTCGGGTCTCCGGGCCACTTCAGTAACATCTTTCAGTGTGTAAAGTACGTAGCAGGGGGCAGGAAGCGCCTCTTTCTTCGGGCAGCAGTTCAACCACAAGGTAATGGCCGTTTAATAACTTCTTTTCTTGCTAGCTCAGCAGTTTAACTCTCGGGGCCGGTCCGAAGCTTTTACACCATGTAACCTTTCCCCTAAAATGTAAAGACACTTAGTATCTATTCTATCTTTTAAGCTACATATTGGGATAGAGAGTGCTTAACCCTCTCGAGCTCCCACTCATATTGCATTGAGGTGAACTTATTTTTTCACAGATACCTGGGAACAAGTGGGGGTGAAAGAAGGTGCGGGGGTGAACAGGTCTCAGAATACGAAATTAAAGTTAAGATAAAATTTAACAAGGTTATATTTTCTTAGCAAAATCAAGAAATAACACGAATGGCAGGTACAGAGTAGCAAGGTAACAAATGTACAATTACAGTATTCACAGGATTTGGGCTTCGAGCCCCGGACTCACAATTCTTGAGCAATTAGCCCAACTTTACCCAAAAAAAACAAGATTCGACAAAGGGGCAGAAGACCCCAATCATGTTCAGAAGCACTTGCTCCCAATTACAAGGTAAAGCCTCCTCGAGGCACCCAAAATCAATTTCAAAAGAGCGATCCGCTCTCAAAGTTTAAGCCTATGAAAGGCCACACCAAACTCAACTTTCAAGTTGTCCTCCAAGGACATGAAAACAGGGGTAAAAATACCCAACCTACTGAGGCCTATTAAGTAAAGAAACAGAAATATTACATGGCCTCGACAATACCAATTTGAAAGGAGGCAAAGCTGCACTCCTAATACACTTTATATAAAACCTACTTGGCACTAGGCCCTTACTGCAAGGGCTAATCCCATACTAAAGAGGTGACTTTTAGAAGGAAACAATTTACATTACGTTAAGGAAGAAACGGTTGTGAAAAAAATAAGTTCACCTCAATGCAATATGAGTGGGAGCTCGAGAGGGTTAAGCACTCTCTATCCCAATATGTAGCTTAAAAGATAGAATAGATACTAAGTGTCTTTACATTTTAGGGGAAAGGTTACATGGTGTAAAAGCTTCGGACCGGCCCCGAGAGTTAAACTGCTGAGCTAGCAAGAAAAGAAGTTATTAAACGGCCATTACCTTGTGGTTGAACTGCTGCCCGAAGAAAGAGGCGCTTCCTGCCCCCTGCTACGTACTTTACACACTGAAAGATGTTACTGAAGTGGCCCGGAGACCCGAAAATCAGCAGTTTATAAACCCTCGCGGAAAGTTCGAGGCGTTTTAGGAATGAGAACACCCTCCCACAAGAATTTTATTGGTTAGGGTTAAGCAATATATCCAAGTTGAAGAAGATACACCTGATTGGTCATAAATTAATTAAAGAAATTCGTGATTGGCTAAATTCAAACCTGGCGGAAGGAAGGGGTTAATATTGCCAACATAAACAATAACTGAAAGAAATTTAACAAAGAACAAACTTATAAACCCAAAAGTTCTTCAAAAACATAGTTCTTTCACTTCGCACTAGGGTGCATAATTGTATTTCTTCAGAAGTGCCATCTGGAAGAGAATGTCCACACTTCTTACTACAGGCAAAACAAAAATACATCGAAAACGACCCAGTTCAGAACTTCAAAATTTACAAGTAGTGGCATCTTCTGAGAAACTAGAAAATTAACACAGTAGATAAAGTTCAGACTTCCTCCAGTAGAGGAGTTTCAACTGGCGCAAAGTTTGAATTAGCGGCATGGAGGTGTACCACCCGGTACAATAATAATAATAATAATAATAATAATAATAATAATAATAATTTTACGGCCCACTAACTACTTTTCCAGTTTACGTGCCAGTGAAGACTAGCAGATTTGAGCATTTTGGAACCAAACCATTAAGTCCTTACATGAAATAAAAAGAAACAGAAATAAGAATACTTAAAAATAACAAGAATAAGAAAACATATGAACTGTTTATCGCAATATGTACTAAAACAGCTAACTGAATTCACAAGTACATTACATAAAGTAAAGTACCGCAGGGGCGGGGGACCAAGAGAGGTTTCACCCTGCGCACATCTCTGTACATGAGGTCATGCCCACCAACTTGTCCAAACAGACACAGTACATTTAGTCTTCTGCAATGAAAACTATATTTTATATATTACTTTTTGTCTCAGTATTTGGTCGAAAAATCCCTACCTATTGAAGTAGATTCAGAAATGTGACCCTTTATAACTTTATAACTTTACAACAGAATGAGCCAAACATCCGCACTCGTACGACATGTCCCCACGGTTGGCAACACTATCAAATGCAGTGTACTAGAATATATTTCAACATTTACAATTTTAATGAGTTATATAATTTCCTTCTGGAAACGAATGTAAACTTGAAATTGAGGTTAGTGATTTCAGTGGCCCTAGGAAAATTATATCCATACGCCTACTATCCACTATTGACTGTGATGATGACTATTGTTGGCTATTATTTATTCGTTCACAATTTCTAGTTTCTGCAGACATGACACGAACGTGCAGTACTCTCCTCGGCAGCGTGTTTTTATTGTGAACGTACTGCAAGACAAATTACTTGACTGAAGCACAACTATACTGAAGAGTATTCGGTGTGCGCGATGTTCTAACCAAGCCAAGGTAAGAAAGCTGGAGACAATTGGCTCACTCCACAGCGAGAGCGGAAAAGACAGGCAAGTCAAGATTGTGTTGATGTACGGGGCCGCTTACCGAAATTAGCAAAGTCACTGCGCCGACTGTGCTCATATGGCACATGTCACAGACCTGTGAAGAGGTTACGAGCATACAGAGTGCATGCACACAATGAGAGAATTGAAAGAACCAGAAGCGGAAAAGCGAATGTGTTATTATCAATGATTTCTGGCACTTCTCATTGCAACCCCACACATTCTCTCCATAATCTGGCTCACGGATGAGGCGTGGTCTCATCTTTCTGGCTACATAAAACACCAGATGTTGGGCTACTAAAAATCAAAATACCACCCACGAAACACGACTGCATTCTGAAAAGGTTGGAGTCTGGTGTGCGGTTTCCGCTGCCCGAATTGTTAGTAACATTTTCTACACTGAGCTTTCTAGTGCGTCTTCAATAAACTCGTCGATAAACTGGACGACATCGAAATAACAGAAGGCTAGCAAAATGGCGCAACATGTACGTCTAACGACTCTACGAAACTTTTAGCCATCTTCGGGTTTAGCCTAATCTTAAAAAACAAAATCTGTACCCCCTCCCCCTTCAGTAGCCCCCCCCCCCCAATCACCTGACCACTCCAGACTTCGTCTGATGGGGCTACCTTAAGGACGGGGTATAAAAACACCGCGGTCACTTGTTGAACTGCGCGAGACGATTAGGAATTAAATCGGTTAACACTGACGAAGATACGCCTCGCAGAACGTATGCATGCATGTATGTACTGTATATATGTATGTATGTATGTATGTATGTATGTATGTATGTATGTATGTATGTATGTATGGTGTGACTAGTACAATCGTGTAAGGATACAGGCGGGAAGTCATTTAAACATTTACTCTGAGGAACCTCGTACAGTTACTGTGTAATTCAGAACAGATTGCATATACGACTGCTTCAAAAGTTTTAAGTCATTAAAATTGCAAAAGTTTGTATGGATGGTCCTGTACTTACTGTACAGTAAAAATATCATTTGATGAATTTGACTGTGCCAAAATAAAGTTTTACCGATTATTATTCCGGCGCTCTTGAAATACCCCGTGGTTTAATACGACTTGCTCAAAGCTGTAGGAGGAAGTATTTTCCATATAATGGTGTACGTAGTTCTATGACATCTCATTCTGGCAAACTACTTTCTCAACTAACGTTTATTTAACACTTTTCACATTCCTTGGAAGTGTTGGGCTGTAAGTTGAATTATAAAACCAGAACTGTTTACATATTGTCGTTCCCTAAAAAGGAAACGGTTGTCAGTCGAAAAAAAGTAGGCAACTCCTGCCTGAAAGTATTATTTCGTTTTCCTCTGCAACAGAGTAACAAATTATTCATTTCTCTGTCATTTATTGCGTGACACAAGAAAAATGTCGCCACGGAGAAGAGAAGGGCACTTTACTGGCGACGACTTTTGGAATTTCCAAGAATGATGAGTGCAGCAAGGAGGCAACTGGTAATTGACAAGTGAGGGGGAGATAGCAGCAGACACGTTCTGGACATTAACTTCAAAATTAATGGTCATACCAGTCTTATGGCTAATGTTACAATGTCCGAACCATACGAATTAAATATAGATACCGAGCTAATTTATCTGCAGTAATGCAATGAGAACTCCAGAATGAATGTTGGTTGGGAAAACCTGGAGTTAGAGTTGTAATTATTTTGGATATTAAAGGAATAACTACAAATTTAAATAAGTAACCTACTTAGAGAACAAAACTTTCAGCAGGGAAATCTACGGTTTTATTTCTCGGTTTAAACTCTTTGAGCCGCAGCCTACCAATATGTCCCCTGTCGGCTTCATCAATAATTTATTTATTTATTTTATTTAATAAGTAAACCAACGCCTTTTAAAATATTTTTTTTTTTTTTTGCTAGGGGCTTTACGTCGCACCGACACAGATAGGTCTTATGGCGACGATGGGAAAGGAAAGGCCTAGGAGTTGGAAGGAAGCGGCCGTGGCCTTAATTAAGGTACAGCCCCAGCATTTGCCTGGTGTGAAAATGGGAAACCACGGAAAACCATCTTCAGGGCTGCCGATAGTGGGATTCGAACCTACTATCTCCCGGATGCAAGCTCACAGCCGCGCGCCTCTACGCGCACGGCCAACTCGCCCGGTCCTTTTAAAATTTCGTTAAGTACCAAGTGTTCCTAGGATCAGTCCAATTACTACCTAGATGGGAACCGTTCTCTCTTTTTGGCGTTCAATTTTCTTCTGGGTTGATTTTCGTGATTCTCAGACGTAGTGTTTGTTTCCATTATTACAAAGCGCCGATCTGTTCTCTATAGCAATCACACGTCTTTGACTAGAGCTTTCATCTGGTAATATGCCACGAACTTCTTGTAAAAACAGGTCTTTATTTTTGACAATTGGCTTTACGTCGCACCGACACAGGTAGGTCTTATTGCGGCGATGGAGTAGGAAAGGGCTAGGAGTGAGAAGGAAGCGGCCGTGGTCTTAATCAAGGTACAGCTCCAGCATTTGCCTGGTGTATAAATTGAAAACCACGGAAAACTAACTTCAGGGCTGCCGACAGTGGGGTTCGAACCCATCATCTCCCGAATGCTAGCTCACAGCTGAGCACCCCTAACCGGACCGCCAACTCGCTCGATTTCAACAACAGTACTCTGCAATTTAAGATCCTATTTTACATTCATACATACATCTGCATTACAGACTATTATACCTTTCTGCGTTCAGTCTGCAAGCCTCTGTCAATGAACTACGTAACTCCGCAATCCTCTAAATACAGGTAGTTCTATGGTCTCATGTAATTCCACGCCTCTTATCTTTAAGCCATACCATCATCCACTTCGTTTACCATCCATGGCCGAATCTATTATACTCCTAGGTGATCTATCCTCGTCCATTTGCCCCATCATTTCTTAGCGTATGGTTTTTAGTGCCTGGATTGTCGAGTGCATGTTCGGCTCTCGTGCTGCAGGTCTTTTCAAGCAACTGGGTGACCTGCGCTTCTGGGTGTGAGACGATTACGATGATGAGGATGATGGGATACGGAAAGTGCCGAATAACAACAAGGAGCCTGTTTAAGGCTTAACGTCCACATCCGACGGACGAATCATCATTAACAGTGTCACATGCCCTCACTCCATATGAAAACTGCTGAGGGGTTTGGAATTTAATCCAGGCTTTTGACACGCAATGTGGTCATAGGAAATAATACCACCACCTCTTCTATCCTGCCGGCCAACGTTTATTTTTGTGGTATCATCGTGGAAGTTCACCGTCCAAGATCTACCTTGCACAGTTCTGACAACGGTGACAAATGTAATACAGTACAACTAATTCACTGAAAGTAATTATTTCTGGTCCTTTAGATTAAAGTCTGTTTAAAGAATGAATGCCTTTGCAGGCAAGACCTAGTGTTTACAGTGCAATATGTCTTCTGGTGTAGGCTAGAAAAAATTTGTTACTTTAATTGACCTGTCTCTGTCTCATCATTGGTTTTGACAACATGAAAGTGACCGAGGTATGAGTGATGCTGGTAATACCATTCCATATGCAGCAAGTCCCTGTTATGAATGGTGTGAAAATGTTGCTCATAGGGTCGGTTGATGCGGGCATTTCAGTGGGCTTGGCAGACTGAGATACAGCCTAATAACTTCTGGCTCGGTCAGGAAAAAACGGGAAACTACCTCATCCTCATTTCCCCAATACGCTCCTTCAGTGACGCCTAGGCTTTCTATGATAGCTGATGGTGATCAGCTATGGTGATTGGGGATCCAACTAGCCTTTTGCAAACTACCCTTGAAATTAGAAGCTTCATCGAAATGAGCGTTTTCCGTTTATATGGAAGTAAACCAACTGCTTTGTATATGCATACATAAACGACATCTCGAGATTTAAGGATGAATAAACGTCAATTTGCAGACCTAATTCTTAACATGAAAGCAGTGGGCAGAAGAAATGAAGCTGTAATTCTCGACAACCTTTAGATTCACGTCGCCGCACTAAGTGCACAAGTATTTCCCTTGATAAGCTTAAGCATTTAGGAGTCAACTTGTGGCTGACCTGCGTAGCCAATTTGAAGTGGCGCGGCGCGCTAAGACTCGTTAACCGCGAGGAGAGAGGCTAATGAGACGGTACAAGCGACATTCCTCTCCTCCCACATCACAGCGGCCTCGCTCGAAACCAGGAGCATGGTGACGAGGACGACTGTCTTTGCTGGCGAGACCTGTTGTACAGTATGTCTTCTGGTATGAGCTATAACAAATTTGTTACTCTCCTTGGCCTGTATCAGTCTCATCCTAGGCTTGACAATATGAACGTGAATAAAGTATGAGGGATGCTAGTAATGCAGTTTCTTATGCCACACGTCCCTGTTACGAACTGTGTGAAAGTGTCACTCTAAGTTCGAATGTCCGGCTCCATGGCTAAATGGTTAGCGAACCGGCTTTTGGTCACAGGAGTCCCCGGTTCAATTCCCAGTAGGGAACGCCACGAAGGGCGTGATAATAAAGGACTCCCTAGGCCTCGGGAACCTAATACCTTCGGGGTCGGAAAGGAACAAGAGTTGACCAAGAGAGGTCGGATAGGATAGATGAAAGTGTGGAGCCTGGCACAAGTGGAAGCAATGCCAGGACTCTACTAAGGGCACCGTGGTCGCCAACTCACGCTTCCAAGTAGAAAGACCCTGGGGCCCCTTTTAGTCGCCTCCTACGACAGGCAAGGAATCCCATGGGTGTTATTCTAACGCCCCCACCCACAGAGGGTGAGGATGGTTCCATAGTTGTACTTCCTCTTAAAACAATATTTACCACCACCACCACCACCACCACCACCACCACCACCACCACAGAGGGTCATTCGTAACCTTTAAGACAGCTACAAAATTTCGCTTTTAGAAGTTCAGAGCATATACTTTTGTACATCTCGGAGTTCGGCATACTATGGAAGTATTTAGGAGACATTCTAATATTTAAAATATTTCAAAATATACTCATGTAGAGCTCGGAGCTCTGCGTCGTATAGGCCAAGTCTTTAGAAGATGTGTGAAGTTTCAAAAATGCTTTCGCTTTTATTACTTATGTTGTTTTCTCAGCCCCCATTTCAAACCTTTTCCACCTTAGTCTCGTCGGAGAGTTTTGAGGATTTTCGATTTTTAAGGGTCTTGGGGATATTAAGGTTTTCAGGTTCATTGGTAGGCCTACCGAGTTTTAAGAGCCTATGGTGTCTAGAAATGCCTCATTAACTTATGTCTAGTTTCGTTTTTACTTTATACATCACTTCACTTTGACTTCCATTTATTGGTATAATAATATTATAAGATATATTATATTGTTCACTTTTCAAGTTACGGTTTTAGGACATCCTTGGTTGTCAGCTCCTTGTACTTGCGAGTGTAACCTGCGTTACTGTAGTAGTTATTGTAAAGGGAAAAATTTCCTAGAACAATCTACCGACCTCATTCCACACTTTAAGATTCTCCAAAGACGATTGGGTCAATATTATTCCGAACGTGATTGCTGTTCGGCTGTTAGCAACCGAAGTGAGGTCGCTCATGTGATCACAGCAATCGATCAAGTACCTAACGTAGGAGTTGGAAGTGTTGGTGAACCTGCCGCTGTCAGATTGGAGTAGCTGGAGAAATCTGATGTCACGCTCGAATGGTCATCATCTGCAGCTGGGAGAGAGATGATGTCCGGAACGCACACTTAACCCGCACGGGGCACGGCGGACTAGCGCAGGTCATTCGCCTGCGAGCTCATCCACAATGCAGTGGTCTTCCAACAAGAAAGCTGAGGATCTGATCTGTGTTATGTTCATGGGAATGATTACATTATTATTCGCGGTACGGCAGGTTTCCGGAGACGAAGTGCCGGAATTTTGTTTCACAACAGTTCTTTTACCTGCCAGCTAATCTACCGACACGAGGCTGGCGTATATGAGCACTTTCAAACACCACCGGACTGAGCCAGCGTCAAAACCCACCAAGTTGAGCTCAGAAGGTCAGCGCTTTACCGCCCGAGCCACGCAGCCTGACGATTGTGGGTTTGTGTGGTGTGTTGTGCATATATGAAGAGGTATGCATCGATACAAACACCCAATTCCAGAGCAATAGGAATTAACTTGAACTGGTTAAAATCCAGGAGATCCTCTGAACTGCAGGCCGCGACGCTAACTATTCAACCAAGAACCGGACGATAAAGAACACCATACAAAAACCGAATCCCACCATCACCATCAAGGTCGTGGCCGCTACCTTTCCCATCCTTCCGTCGATGTGTTAATGCGACATTAAAGTACAGTACTTGAAAAAAAAAAAGTATGCAACAAACGAGTTGTTGAACCATTTGGTTATGTGATAAGGTGGCTAGTTGCTTTACGTCGCACCGACACAGATAGGTCTTATGGCGACGATGGGACAGGAAAGGGCTAGGAGTGGGAAGGAAGCGGCCGTGGCCTTAATTAAGGTACAGCCCCAGCATTTGCCTGGTATGAAAATGGAAAACCATTTTCAAGGCTGCCGACAGTGGGGTTCGAACCTACTATCTCCCGAATACTGGATACTGGCCGCACTTAAGCGACTGCAGCTATCGAGCTCGGGCGATAAGGTGGCATTCAAGAGAAAATGAGTTCGAGCTGCACTGTCGGCTGCCATGAAGATAATTTTCCGTGGTTTGTCATTTTCACACCTGACAAATCTCTGAGCTGTACCTTCATTTAAGGCCTCGATCGTTATCTTTCCGTTCTAGGACTTTCCTATCCCTGCGACACCGAAAACCCAAATGAGTTAGGGTAACGCTAAACACCTCACAAAATAATAAGGAAGAAAACCACTTTTATTTTGAAAAATGAAGGTATCGGCTAAAGAAAAACACGTTCATATTCGTTCACACCAAATAAATATGAGTGAATAGTGATGTCCCGTCGAATTAGAAAGAAAGATCTAGAAACCTGAAAAATTCTAAATCAAGTTGCTGTGGATATGAAAAACCACCGAATAATCAGGATATATAAATATTTTCCCATGAGTTGCGATGTGTGTCGTGTATTACGGCTCAACACGATGGCCTTCAATAGGAACGTGTAAATCATAACAGAGTGAATATGTTAATAAGAATTAATGTTCCAAAATCCTACGAGGTGGGCGTCGATCTGGAACCCACACATTACCTAAGCAACTAGTTATTTTAACATAAATCTGCACTTTCATCAACAGGTGTCACACGTTGCAGCTGAAGAGCAAGCGTCTGTTACATTCGTATTGTATTTACGGCGGGAGATACATTTATGAAACTCAGCAATATATGCCTTGGCGTCAAGTGCATATAATAGATTCGAACCTGGCTGTCTGATTTTTCTCGGGAGCCTCCCTACGCCTCCATACGTAGACCTAATACCGTCGGGGTCGGAAAAGAATAAGACTTGACCAAGGGAAGTCGGATAAGATAGGACAGATGTTAGTGATGAACCTAGTACAAGTAAGTGGAAGCAATGCCAGGACTCAGCTAACGGCCCTGTGGTCACCCACCCCCACTTCCTGGGGCTCCTTTTAGTAGTCTCTTACGAAAGGCAGGATAGAACGTGGATGTATTCTAATGCCCCTACCCACAGGGAGGGGAGGAGACAGAAGAAGAAGAAGTAAAATTTCTTCAATTAGTTGTTTCATGTGAAGGTGTTGGGAGATTAAAGTCTTTCCATGTCATAAAATGACATAGCGACCACCGGTTAAATACCTGCCTCTTCAGTATTACGTACTTACGGCGGGAGATACATTTATGAAACTCAGCAGAGGCTATATTTTTCTATTGCATTAGCTTACATATTGAGCTAATTGCATTACGATATTCGATACTATGAGGCATATTTGAAAGACTATAATTTGGAAGACTGATTTTCTCCCAAGGAATGACTGTAGGCCTACGTTGAAATTTGCTTAACTTATCTCTACTGTGCTGGGAGATTAAAGTTATTGGTCTATAGCTCCATTAAATAAAACTAATTGCTGTCAATATCTTGAGCTGTCAACCTGGGAGCGTGAGTTGGTATCCACTGCGCCTCTAGCTGAGTATGCCATTGTTTCTGCTTGTGCAAGACTTCGTTGACAAACCTACCTCAATCAACTCTAGTTCTCTTCTGCCGGACGGTAGAGCGCTGGTCTTCTGAGCCTAACGTGGCACGTTCGATCCTGGCCCAGTCCGGTGGTATTTGAAGGTGCTCAGATACGTCAGCCTCGTGTCACGTAAAATAACTCCTGCGGGACAATATTCCGGCACTTCTGCGTCTCCGAAATACATAGAAGTAGTTAGTGGGACGTAAAAACCAATAACATTAAGTTCTCTTCTGACCCCGATGATATTTGGGGGATCTAGGGCGTCCCGTTTCCACGCCCTTCGTGGCCCTTCCTTTGTCGATACCTCCATTTTACGAAGGTTCGGACCACTTCGATTTTCATTTCTGATTATTAAGAGAGGATGGTTGGCTAATTATACTTCTTAACAATAATCAACACCTTCACCTTAATGATGATTCAATGGAAAAGAGGAACAAATTGTTTCAGTTTCACGAGCCCCTTAATAAGTTACCATTTAAAAATTATAAAAGCAGCGTATCGATAGTCTATGTTTAACGGATCTGGATATATATATATGAGGAAAACGTTCTTATTGAATCACCATGTTTCATTATTATTATTATTATTATTATTATTATTATTATTATTATTATTATTATTATTATTATTATTGACCTTTTCCCGATTATCTTCGATCGACATTTTTTTAATGGATTTAGCCCATTTTTGCGACCGGATGCCTTCCCTGACGCCAACTCGATGTGAAGGAATGTAGGCCTATTCATTACTGCACGTTTCTGTGGTGATTCGTCGTGTGATGCGTTTTACAGTATGTAGGTGTGTATTAAGACGAATACTAACACCCAATCCTGGAGCTATATAAATTAACCAGACTTAGTTAATATCTCCGACACTGCGGGAAATCGATACTGGGGCCTCTGAACAGAAGGCCACTACGCTGATCGCCCAAGGAACCGGATTATTATTATTATTATTATTATTATTATTATTATTATTATTATTATTATTAAACTCTTAACAGCAATTGGTTAAATAGATTAAAGTGATGTGGTTAACAACCAAGCTCCAACCTACATTCAGTGCTGCAAACAGTATGTATTTTGTTGCCAGATGCTATACGTGACTAAAAAAGGTTCCATTCAAAGATTCGAACTACGGTCCCTTGACGTAGCGTCCACGTTCCTTTCCGTGCGTACTACACAGTCGACAACGAAAAACAAGAACAATCCACAGATGTTCAAATTTTGAGACCGTAATTATGGCAACCTGTACGTTCTTTTCATAAATTATCTTCCAGTGCTTGATCCCTGCAGCAAAATGTGTCGACCGAATGACAAGCTAACAGCAAGAAGATATCTGGACTAGATAATTAGGAGACGTGGGGTTACTCCACACTAATTGTAATTTTACAGAGAGAGAAGGAGAATGCCGACAGACAAGAGAACTTTTAGTAGGAGGCAACATGTAGGAAGAGTCAGCCACTTGCGGGAACTCATAAAACACTGTTTTAATGTTAGCCGAGAAGAGCTCCCGCCAGAAGGGAGAGAGCAGGTCGCTTTGGGCTCTTTTGTCATCACGCGAACAAGTTCCGCGGGCAGATTTTTCACTGTGTGGAACACGCACCGCTGAGAGAGAGTTAAAAAGCGGTTCACTGCTCTCGGCTGAAGGTCAACAAACAAAACAATATCATTAACAGCGGAGTGGAACTCGATAGGGTGAGGAACCACCCACACCAAGCCACCCGCGCCTTATCATTCACGGCCTCTACTCCCACCGAGCTTTGGCCTAGACAGATTGTACTCGCCATGTGTATTGCTCTAGGTAGCGATATTATTATTATTATATTATTATATTATTATTATTATTATTATTATTATTATTATTATTATTATTATTATTATCATCATCGCAGACCACTTATTTTCAGAGGAACTGCTTCGTCAAAAGTGACACACGGACAGAGTTTTCTACAGCCGTATAACGCATGTGTGTACTCATTTTCTTTTACAATCGACTTTACGTCGTACCGACACATAGGTCTTATGTCGACGAAGGAATAGGAAATGCCTATTAGAAGGAAGCGGCCGCAGCCTTAATTACGATACATTTGCCTTGCGTGAAAATGGGAAATCACGGAAAACCATCTTCACGGCTGCCGACAGTAGGGGTCGAAAGCACTCTCTCCCTGATGCAAGCTCACAGCCGTGCGCCCCTACCGCACGGCCAATTCGCCCAGTTGTGTGTACTCTACCGTGGTCACAGTTACCATAAACCATTGTTAAGTATAATTTCATAATGTGGAAAATGAGCCTATTTTATGTATGAAGGGTCAGGGGAAAAACTCGCAGATCAACTTACTTCAGAACTCAGAAAAAACGACATTTTAATTTCAAAATATTACTAGGTAAAAATTTACAAAATCATATGCTTTGAATAAGTGAAGTTCGAAATGTAGCAAACTGAAATAAACTTGGTCCGATACCCAGTATATTACCGCTAACTCGATTACGACAAAAAGTTGACTTGTCTGTTTTTTCCCCTGATGCTTCATATATATTAAATGTTTCATTTCTTATTTGTACATTTTCACTGTTAGGGTAAATAATACCTGTCTATTAGAATAAAATTTTGTAGTAGTAGTAGTAGTAGTAGTAGTAGTAGTAGTAGTAGTAGTAAACACGGCGTTTTAAATCGTTATCAATGGTCGTTCTGCTGGTTCCACGACGATAGGTCCATGGACAAAATGTCTACTCTTCACACAGTCCATTTGGAATTCTGTCCATAAACATACAGGTTCATGGTACACGTGGTAATTATGTCCAGTTCCACGATACGCACATCTCTTCAATGTCCATTATGTGTAATGTAATTTTAATTCAGCTGTGCTGTAAGGACCAATGGCTGTTTCGACACCCTACTTAAAAGAAAGTATACTTTAAACTTGAGAAAAGTTGTGCAAATGATGATGATGCTTGTTGCTTAAAGGGGCTAACATCTAGGTCATCGGCCCCTAATGGTAAGAAATAAGACGAAATGACATGACAAATTAAAAGCCCAAAAACATCCACTGACCATAATTCAAAAGGTGACGGACGGACGGATGGCCACTCCGCCCAAACACAAAACGTTATATTTAGTGTAGTGCCTATATTTCTTTTACGAACATTCCATTACCCGTATGCTTCTGAGCTTTAACCGTTGACGCAATGAAAGTAGGGAGGATGGGACTTCGAGCCCCAGGAAGTTATTTCCGAAGGTTCTCATCCAGGAATTCCATTTATATATTTGTTTGTGAAGCCGAATTATGTAATTGTTGCCCAGATATGCCCGGGGTGGGTACAGTATTTCGTGGTTATGTAGATTTCTACACAACCTGAATGCGCGCGCAATCGCAGCAACGTTGTAGTAGTGCTCTGTCTCGTTCCATTACCGGCCTCTTACGTCGAGCTGGATTGGTCGACCCCCACACCCCCACTTCCCCTAACAGCATGATGGCCAGCCGCCGTCAATGTAGAAAAGAGCTAAAGTATCTATGAATAAGACATGTCGCTTGTGAATGAGAACTCAGATGGTGAAATACAATCTGACATGACCTCTTAAAAGGCAACAGTGACTGTCATCTTCGATGCTCGTAGGTAAGGTCGTAATACTGAAAGATAAGAAGCCGACTGCGGTTGCCATGGATATAAGTCTGCTGGCAGGCTCGTGTTGCTTGGAGTTGCCAAACCTCTCACTTCTTGTTGCAAGCAGGAAAATGATATGTGCCGCACAGGAATTCCATGAAAAGGCTACGAGTTTTCCGGAAAAGAATGTTCCTTTCATTCCATTTCATAGAATCCAGGAATGCCTTTGCTGGCGGGACCTAGTGTTTACACTGCACTACGTCTTCTGGTATGGGCTAGAGCAATTTTGTTACTTTCGTATCCTTGGCGTTGACAGTATGAAAGTGACTGAGGTATGAGCAATGCTAGTAATGCCATTCCTTACGCAGCCAGTCCCTGCTATGAATGGTGTGAAACTGTTGCTCATAGGGTCAGTTCGTGCATGCATTTCAGTGGGCTTGGCAGACTGATACATAATAGCAACTTCTGGCTCGGTGAGGAAAGCAACGGGAAATTACCTCACTCCTCATTTTCCTAGTACGCCTCTTCAGTGATGCCTAGGCCATCTATGACAGCTCATGGTGGAACTGTTGAGGATCCAACCAGCCTTCGGGCTGATGACTAAACATACATACATACATAGGCCTACATACATACATACATAGCCCAGGAACGCGCTGCCAAAGCTCTTAGATTGAGCAAAAGTTCTGTGACAAGAGTTACGCTGGAGCAATACAACAATTCAAAAGAGGGTTCATCTAACCTGTCCACGCCTGGAAAGAGGAAGCCTAGAACTTCCAGAATTACAAAGTTGGCTCCGTTTAAAGAGGAGCTTTTCGCTATTTCACAGGCTGTAGTTAGGGTAAAGGGGGCTAAGAGTTCGCAGCGTCTAAGAGTACGCATAGTTGTTTTCGTGTAGTTGGGAACACTGCAGTTCTGTTCTGGCGGTCGTGCAGTGAAGTTATTAGCGATCGTGACTGTATCCCAAAAGTTTGTGGTTTTACCTCGAGTGGTTTGATTTCTACAGGTAAATATCATATTAGTACATTCTAATAAACTTTTTTCTTGGTTCCATACTTAACTAGCATTAATTTTAAACACACACCAGGGGTAATTTCAGTGCATCATGAAGTAGTGCACTCTATAGCCTCACTGATCGTATGCATGATGTCTGCTTGTCTGACAAGTGGTGCGATCTAGCGATGATTATTTAAAACTATTTAAAACTGTTACAAAGTGGCCAAGAGTGCGCACTGGCTGGAAGCCCAAGAGTACGCGCGAACTCTTACACGCTCGTCGTGCGTACTCTTTGACGCTCGCCTTGTTTAGGGAAGGAAACGATTGAAGCAGTACCTCTTTCACTCACCCTAATGCCACATACAGGCTATATGGATTCTGATCTCTTTGCTAATAACTGGCTCCCACATTTCAAACATCATGTTAAGGCGTCAAATGATGACCCGATGCTTTTGATCCTCGACAACCACAGTTCTCATTGCTCACTACAAGCAGTGGAATTCTGTAGAAAGAACAATATAACACAGCTTTCGATTCCTCCACACACCACTCATAAGCTTCAACTATTGGACAGGTGTTTCTTTGGGCCCTTAAAATCTGCTTATGCAGATGAAGTAGACAAACACATGGTAGCCAATCCTGGGATACCTATACGCAAGACTGTCATAACCAGTCTCTTCAGAAAGTTGCAACAGTTCCTCTGGCTGAGAAATCTTTTGCTTGCATTGGAATTTTCCCCTACAACCCAGATATTTTTACAGACATTGATTAACATCCAGCCACAGTGACAGAGATTCCAACACAGTGTGTGACCTCGGGAGAAAGTGAGAATTCGTCAAAAAATGTTACGCCAAAACAGCCTGGGACTGCACCTCATCAGTCGAATTCTCCACCACGTAGCTCACTAGATAGAATTTCTGTTCAAACTCAAACAACAGTACCTACAGTTCCTGCTCGTCAAAACTGAAGAATTCACAGAGCGGGTCAGTGTGCGGCCTTTATACCTCCTGCCCAAACGAGCGGACGAGTCGACAAAGAAAAGAAGAGATTTAGGTCTAAGGTCTGAAATTCTTTCCGATTCCCCCTACAAGAAACAGCTCGAGGCAAAATTAACAGCAGCAACGGAAAAGAGTCGGATAAAAACGAAAAGAACCTGAAATATTCAAAGCAAAGTAGCACCGATAAACCAGCAAGTTCTCAACAGTCAACATCAGGAACAGCAGAGGGTAATGAAAAGCGAATTATATCGAGAGAGGAAGAAGAAACTTATTGCGCTGGCTGTGGTGAAAATTTCGCCGAGGAATGGATCAAGTGTTGTATTTGTGATCAGTGGTGGCATGAGGAATGCTCTGGTTATGAAGGGATCAATGCCTTCGTGTGTGATCGTTGCGCTTAGATGATTTCTTAAGTGCGAACTCTTAGACAGATTCATCGCGCACTCTTACCCGACAGTTCTGCCAAGAGTACGCAAATACATATTTCATTATTTTTGTGATTTTACGATTTTTGTGCCATGTTAATAACACTTTGATACTGTATATATGTAGTCTGATAGACAATGTATATTAAGTCAAATGTACATGATTAATATTCCAAACATTAAAGATTTATAAGTGATTTTGTGTATAGTGCGTACTCTTAGCCCCCTTTACCCAATCCTGTTACTGATTTTACGTCCCGTCAGCTACTTTTACGGTTGTCGGAGACGAGGTATTAAAATTTACTCCCACAGGCGTTCTTCTACGTGCCAGTAAATATATCGACATGAGGCTGACGTATTTGAACACCTTAAAATACCACCGGACTAAGATCGAACCTGTTAAGTTGGGCTCCTAAGGCCAGCGCTCTACTTTCTGAGCTAATCAGCCCGACTCCTGTCAAAGATAACTAAACATGAGACTAAGTCAGTCACAGTCAGGCCAGGTAGTCTACCACGGAACACAGCGGTCTGAATGCAGCAATGTATCAACACCGTGCAATGGCACATTCAATGCTCCTCCCACCAGCCCTAGCTGTCAGAATTCTTCCTTAAATATTACGGGTGTAGTTCTTAGTTGTGGTGAAAATTTCTTGTACGCCTTCAGAAAAGTATCACACACATCAATAAAGAGGTCGATTTCACCTGTACTTCCCAGGTAGGTTGTAATTTTCTTAGAAGTATTGAATTTTTGGGACCTGTATTGGCTTATTTTCATTGCTGACAGCTGCCACTTGTTCAGTGCCCTGTTAACGCTGGTCTATAGAGTCTATTATTATCCCACATCTGGAAGGTTTGGAGTAGGCTAGTATGTCCACATGACGCGTTGAGCCGTTCGCACTAAGAACAACTACTTCTTCACGCACTTCGAAATCTACTGATTTTTTAAAATTATTATTTCCACTAGTGTATATGTGAACTGCAGAGATTTTGCTGGAATAGAAAATTTTAAAGAAATATGAAGACTAACTATTCAATATGCTCAAACCTATTACCTCTACTTTTTGCTATTTGGTTTCTACGTCGCACCGACTTAGCCAGGTCGTATGGCTACGATGATATACAGTGGCTCAAAAAGTATTGGTCTGCCGAGATATGCTACATATGAGGACGAGGAGTCTAAGGGAATGATGATAAAAATTGACATATACTAGAATCCCTGATTATTTATCATCTTGTGTAACATGTACACTGTAAGAAAAACATAATTCTCACATGTCCATATAACTAAAAAGCCATAACTTAAACAATCATATTCACTTGCCACCAAAAAAGTATTGGTCTGAATTAACATAACGCAATTTCTTGCTCCTTCTTCAACGTTTCAGTACTTGGTAGGTCCTCCTTTCCTCTTTATAATCTCAGCTAACCTATTTGGTATCGATCGTACCAAGGTTTCCGTAGTTTCCTTTGGTATGTTATTCTATTTGTTGAAGGCTTCTTTCAGCTCAGTTTTGTGTGATATTGCATGCTTTCTCACGTTTTGCTCCAAATAGTGCCACAAATTCTCGATGGGTTTGATGTCGGGAGGTTGTGGTGGAGTTTCCTTCCAACGCGGTGTATTATATAACAGCCATAGCTTCGTGTTCAGGGCTGTGTGTTTGGGGTCGTTATCTTGCGTAAACGTATACTTTGCTGAGAGTCCCATTTTTTGTACACTTGATGGAAGATATGTTTTGAGGATGTTAATGTATGCTTTTTGATCCATAGTCACCTACACTATTCGCACTCATGCAACCCCACACCACCAGGGAACCGCCTCCATGTTTCACAGTAGCTGCCAGGTTCTTCTCTTCAAGTTAAGAATTCGTCTTCGTCCACACAGTCACTCGTCTGTCTGACCTGAAGAGGGTAAATTTACTCTCATCAGTAAAAACGACTGTATTCCAATCCTCATAGTTGTCATTTCTGTACTCTTCTTCCTATTAGCTTTACTGATGTACGGCTTTCTAAGGGCTGTTTTGTCCGCATATCCTCTTTCGCGTAGCACATTTCGGATGGTTTCAGATGACACTTGCACTCCTACGTCTCCTACATCTTGTTGTCACGCAGCTGCTCTTCGGCGCTGAGGATTTTGGGCCACTTTACGCACAATTTGCCGTTTGTCTGGTACTGATAACTTTGAGGGACGGCCACTTCTTTGTCTATTTTCTATTGTCTTTGTTCGTTTGTACCTGTATACAATACTTTTAACAGTTTTGACAGCTCTTCCAATAATTTCAGTTATGCCCTTGAAAGATTTACCGTCCTGAAATAGTCGCACTACAATTCTCCTTTCTTCCACGGTTGTTTCTTTCATTGTCCTTCCCATTGCTATCTGAACACGGAAATAATGCTGAATATCACCTTCCGGCATGTCAGCACAGACACAATGAGCCACATGCAGCAGACAGCACGATGTCACGATGATATTGTGTACTAGACCAATACTTGTTTGGCGTGTAATGACGCATGCCGTTGTATTACTGGTCCGTTTGCAAACAGCGTGAATCTTCTTGGCTCTATATTCAACCTACTGATGTACTTGACTGTCTTACATATCTGCATATGTATAATTCCATTGTATGCACCATTATTTGTACCATACTGTTCCGTTCATACCACGGCTATGGGCAGACCAATACTTTTTGAGCCACTGTATAACAGGTCCAGGACTGGGAAGAAAGCAACCGTAGCGTATATTAAAGGTACAGACCCAGCATTTATATAGTGTGAAAATAGGAAACCACGGAAAACCATATTCGGGGCTACCAACAATGGAGTTCAAAGCAACTACCTCTCGAATGCCAGCTCACAGCTACACGACTTGAACCGCGTAGCTTACCCACTCTGTAAACCTGTTATCTCCAATGCACTCTGGCAGTGATAAGAAATGAACGCTTGAATTAAAGCTTGCCGACTGGAATTAAGTTTTCTAATATATTTTGCTTCGCAACAATGCTATGGTAACCTCATTCGAATCCCAGCCAATCCATGCGGGATTTTTGAACTGAAAGTTACAGTTCCGAGACTATTATTACGATAAGAACAGAGACGTTAACTGTTTGCTTGTGAAAAGTAGTTTAATTTCAACGGTAAGAAAACTGAACTTACCCAAACTAATAACTGGACCAAGGTCTGTAGGGGTGGGGCCAGCTGCTCGCCGACGATTTGAATATGTCGATGTGTTGACGATATGACGTGAGCCGTCCCCAAAGGCTCCATGCGCCTGGCACGAACAGTACTGCACGGGCAAGCACCTGGCCACATACACATCTAAATACCTAATTCTCCCCTACGGCTATACTTCAGTAAACTTAGGCTTGATTTTCTACTTGTAGGAATTTAAAGTGGCAAAAAAAAAAAAAAAAAAAAGTATTCTTAGAAATTTCTGGAAGACAATTTGAATATCTTACGCGATTGGAGCTATTTACTGAAAGACCTTTTTCTTTGTTTTTTCCCCACCTTCATAATGTAACGAGTCAAGCTGGAAGGCATTCGCAACTGTTTTAAGAATCGCGCTTTACAATATAATTGTAACGTTTTGTGAGGGTAAACTGCTCAGTGAACACAAAAAACAAGTACAATATTGATGTTCACGTCACATGATCGACACTGTTCCATTTTACTGCACCTCTCACATACTCGAGTCTTTACATCTTCAGTACTATGGAATGAGAATGAGGCTATCATCCGAACTGTGTCATGCTGCCCTCGGTACGTGACGTAGAGAGTGTTGGAGGTTGCCAAAAAAGGGTGGTAGTAATTGTTTTACGACTAGGCAGCTATTACTCTTAACATCGATCTCCTTCTCTCGGTGGGGTCGAAGTATGTGGCATAAATTGACTTGGCTCTGTTTTACGGCCGGCTGTTCCCCTATGGGGAGGGATGTATTCAGTATTCAGTGTTTCAGTGGTGCGTTGTCTTGTATGCATACAACGGTATGCGCACGTAGACAAACACGAGCACCCATTCCCCGAAACACAAGAATTAACCAGATGCGACTAAAATCCACGAACCGGGCGAGCTGCGGTTAGGGGCGCACAGCTGTGAGCTTGCATCTGGGAGAGGGCGTTCGAACCCCACTGTCGGCAGACCTGAAGATGGTTTTCCGTGGTTTCCCATTTTCACACCAGGCAAATGCTCGGGCTGTACCGTAATTAAAGACCACAGCCGCTTTCTTCCCACTCCTAGGCCTTCCCCATCCCATTGTCACAATAAGACCTAGGCCTATCTGTGTCGGTGTGACGTAAAACAAATTGTAAAAAAAAAATCCACGAGCCGGTCAGGAATCGAACACGAGAACCTCTGAACCGAAGACCTCGACGCTGACCATTCAGCCAAGGAATTGAACGCATTCCTCTTAACACCAATTGCTGAAGACAAAATTGAAGCGTTATAACTCCATAAAAACGAGATTCCCTAGGCCTCGCAAACATAATACTTTTGGGTCGGAATAAAGCAAGAGTTGAATAAGAGAGATTGGTTAGGAAAGTTGAAAGCGAGGAGGTTGGTACAAGTAGAAACTATGCCTGGCTCAGTTAGGGGCCTCGTGGTCACCAAGTTAGTTCCTATGGTTATCCCTTCTATTTGCCTCTTGCGAAAGGAAAGGCACACCGTGGATATACTGTATTCTATGCCTCCACTCACAGAGTGTTTCTGGAAACTAGGTATATTGAGTAGTAGTGGTTGATTTGGTTGAGAATCACCCCTTAGGAAAACAAGTAGATTAATCTCGTATTCAGCATATTTTAACTGCATATATGCCATTTCATTATAGAAGAGCTCTCGGAATCATTGTATGAAAGACAACACCTCCCTTGTCAGGCTGAATGACAAACGGTAGATCCCTGGTCTTATAAGTTAGTGGCTTCAGTTTTGTCTCAGTCCGGTGGCATTTGAAGGTATTCAAATACGTCGGCCTCCTGTTGTAGTTTTGCTGGCAGGTAAAATAACTCCTATGGCATTAAATTCCGCTACCTCAGTGTCTCCGAAAACAGTAAAACTTTGTGGAACGGGGCAGATGATGTACTCGTAGATGTTAAGACCACTTTAAACAAGCATCATCATCAGTTAATGGGATGAAAAACCAGTAACATTAGGCTATGTTTAACAGTTTACTTGAGTAAATTAACACTTCTTGCAAAATTTGTAATTTATGCGTATGATTTCTTAAAATTATGCATTCTGTATTAATATCGTCCGACTCATTGACAGAATGGTCAGCGTTGAGGTCTTCGGTTCAGGGGGTCCCGGGTTCGATTCCCGGCCGGGTAGGGAATTTTAATCGCATCTGATTAATTCTTCTGGCTCTGGGACTGGCTATTTGTGTTTGTCCCAACACTTTCCTCTTCATATTCAGACAACGCACTACACTACCAACCACCATAGAAACACGCAATAGTGATTACATCCCTCCATAGAGGCTTGGCGTCAGGAAGGGCATCCGGCCGTAAAACAAGGACAAATTCCCGTGTGCGACATAGTTCGCACCCGCGACCCCACAGATGTGGGAAAAGTGGTAGAAGAAGATGATTCTGTATTATCCTTGTTGTTCATTGCTGTTGTTTTTTTGTTTTGTTTTGAAAAGCTAACGGAAAGGAAAGAACAAGTAATATTTAGGAGATAATTCAAAATTGAAAGTTTTTGTGTGGTAATTTTGCCCAGGATCCTTGGCTCTGCGGCTTCTTAATCTCTGCCCTTGTGCATTAACACGTATTATTTTGATAATTCTCAAAATGAATCCTATTTTCAGTTTTGCCTCAATATTGCGGAATTATGGGTGTCTCCCCTATAATTCATTTAAGTACATCTAATGAAATGCCATTTCATTTCTCAAGAGGTTGGGGATGATTAAAAGTGTCCTTGTTGGCAGGCAGGGTAACAACAAGTGTTATCGTGCTACGTAGGAGTGGCCTTCAACACTTTTGACGTATTTATTGCTCGAGCTATAAAACGAAGACAAGTCCCAGAAGTTGCACAAATCCTCGACACCCACGCCTCACCTTGGTGAACCAGTCAACGCAACACCACCACACCGTTGACAACGGTGGGGACACTGGGTCAGCCCGCACATCGCACGTGCATGGACCTAGAAAAACAGCAGCGAAGGCCGACTACTTCTGACCCCGAAAATCTACGAAGGAAAGTCTTCCGGCAACAATTAAAGAATTCGAAGGAAAAAAAGGAGCCTGAAGGCTGAATAAATGAGATTCCACCACTGAGTCACGTATGTGGTATTTATTAACCAACATAATATCCTTTGGAAAATAAAATAACATTTTTATGTATCCCTTTGGAACCTCTTCCGCGATTATTTTTAATAATAATGTTATTTGTTGTACGTCCCACTAACTACTTTTTAAGGTCTTCGGAGACGCCGAGGTGCCGGAATTTAGTCCCGCAGACGTTCTTTTACGTGCCAGTAAATCTACCGACACGGGGCTGTCGTATTTGATCACCTTCAAATACCACCGGACTGAGCCAGGATCAACCACCGATTATATTTGTGGCTCTTGATATCAAGTAGGCGGTTTTCACTGGATGTATATTTGTATAAAATATTGACTTGGTTGTAAATAGGAAACTGCATTAATATAATTTTGTATAAAGATAATTATCTAGTATTCATTGTTATCAAGGAAAAGAGGTAGGTTATGGAAGAAGAGGCTGTTTAAATTGATGAAATGGGAGACCCAGTTCTGAGGTCAGAATTCACAGTTTTGAGAGGCCTAAATAGAACAAGGCACTTGAAATTTACGACATACACTCAATTGCTGTCTTAGGAAAAACTAGCATGGCGAGGTTATTCCATTTCCTGTGTCAAGATGTATGATACACAAGAAGTGCCATTCGATTTTACACAGAATGTTGTTATACCTATCCCCAAGAAAGCAGATGCTGACAAGTGTGAATACCGCCCCATTAATTTAGTGGCCCACGTTGATCTTAGATGATCGAATTAAGAAAAGGCATTCCAAAAGCTTCATTGGATCAAGCTTTCTTTTCGATTCTTAAGGTGATCAGGATCAGATACCTAGAAAGCAGGATTATCTACAATCTGTACAAAAACCGGTCTGTAGTGTTAAGACTCGAGGCCTATGAAAAAGAAGCAGCAATCCAGAAAGGAGTGAGGTAGGTTTAAGGCTCCAGTATCTCTTCTATACTTTTCAGTGTTTATGTAAAACAGGATGCAAAGGAAATCAAAGAGGAGTTCGGAAAGAGAATCACAATCCAAGGAGAGGAAATCAAAATTGAGATGGGTAGATCGAATCACGAATGAAGAGAAACTAAATGGAATTGGTGAGAGGAGAAAGATTTGGCAAAATTTGACCAGAAGAAAAGAGAAAATAATGACACATCATAAGACACCCAGGACTTGTTCAGTTACGTTTTGAGGGAAATATAGGCTCTACGAACGATAGGGTTAGACCAAAGCAGGAATATGACAAACAGATGTAGTATGTAGTAGGTACGTAGAAATTAAGAGGTTAGCACAGCATAGGATGGCTCGGAAGGCTGCATCAAATCGAAATAAGTCTACGGACTGATGACCCAAAAAGCAGCAGTATTTACGGCCTTGTTTCTTACCGTCTTGAATGGACTAGCTCTGTGATTAACTGGTTAGCATGCTTGCCTTTGGTCCAACGGCTCACGGGTTCGCTTCCCGATCTTGCCGGGAAATTTAACCTTCATTGGTTAATTCGTCCGGCTCGGGAACTAGGTGTGTGGGGCGTATTCATCATTAGATGACATCCTACGTAGGGCTTCCTCCTCACTGACGCGCAAGTCGTCCATGTGCGTCAACTCGAAAGACCAGGGCATCTCCGGTGGTCACACACCATTACTGTATTCAATAAAAATAACATTTGAACTTCGGTGTTTCAACTGGAGTTAACACTAACCAGGACAAAAATGGAGGGCCACGAACGGCGTGAAAAATATGAAATAGGCCTCGCAAACGTAATACTGTCGGGATGTGGAGAGTTGACCAAGTGAGGTCGGACAGGGCAGATGAAAACTAGGAGCCTGTCACAAGTAAGTGTAAGCAATGCCAGACTTAGCTAGGGGTCCCATGCTCGTCAATTCACGCTCTCAAAATGAGAGCCCCTGGGGGTTGACTTTTCAGTCACTTCTTATGACAGACAGGGGCATACAGTGGATGTATTCTACCACCCCCATCTACAGCAGGTCTTTAAAAATTCTGCACAGCGCAACATCTAGCTGTCCATAGCAAAAATATGGCACTCTGAGGAAAAAATCGCACTTTGTTGAAGGATTACCCTTGTGCTTTATGGTTTGCTATAACAAGAGACGAGATGATTGTCTTAAGTTTTGCCACTGTGGCAACTGAAAGAACTTAGGCTATACTACAATTTCAGATTTATTTATTTATTTATTTATTTATTTATTTATTTATTTATTTATTTATTTATTTATTTATTTTTGGAAAAACTTTGTTGGGTTCTCCGTGGCAATTTCCTATCACCATATATTCCTGAACTCTTGCCGGTTAGGTGCTACCGGCAACCAAATTTACAACTTCCTAGATTATTTCAGATTATTTTTTGTCAGGTCAGAGGAACTTGCTACAGTTCAAGAATCCCTTAAAATCTGGAAGTTATCATACCATCTGTGAACAACAAATGCCCCGAAATAATTATAGCTCTGACAGATATCAATATTTTGGGTGATACACTAACTGCCCTGTTGTCCTCCTCGCCACTTAACCGATAATATCGAGAAGTTTCCAAGCTACCTACGAAGAGATCGAACACTTTTTTCTGAGTGCATTAGTCCAGGGTTGAAATAGGGCTGTATTTTTGTATTACGGAGTCTCTGAGAACACGTAAGTCCTATAAGTAGGTACTCTATGTTGATAATCTCGTAGAAACGTGGTGTATGCATTCACATAATGATCAGCAATTGCAAAAGAGAATACTGAACCCATGACCTTTGTGCCCTAAGAACATTATGCATAATGTAACAATTAAACTAAAAGTTGGATTCTTGATAGCATGGATTTGACACGTGACGAGGGGGTGATTACCTTCGGTCCCACGCTCTGGGGTACGTGACGTCAGCCACACGTGTCAACGGCGGAAGAATCTCATGTCATTGTTGTGAACTATTTCAAAGCGCGTGTACATGGCGTGGCCAAGCCAAGTCAAAAAAATATAGTGCCTATCAAAGGAGGTCAATCATCTCACAAATCGAACCCGTAAAAGCTTTAAATGTCCATGAACACTACCGCCAGAAATGTAGCAAGCATGTAGTCACTTTCAAAACTCTTCAAATTACAGTTTAGGTAAGTCAGAAAATTTATAGAAATTTTCTTGGCGGCAAAGGGAGATATCCGAAGAGAGGGGGTAACTGCTATAAATATGAAGGGACGCCATGACGAACGCTCCTTCTCCGGCATTTGTGATACAAAGCGGACGAAAAATTGTTGAGCTGCTCTGCGAAATCAAACAACGAAAGTAGACTGAGTTCAACTGCAGATTTCAGCCAGTGTGGCTAGGTCTTGAGTCCATGAGGGGATAGTTTTCTTGAGTGAAATAATTGTACCAGATAGGACGGTCAAAGTACTGAATAAATTCTAATGTGATTAATTAATTCGTGTGCGGAAACAATTATAGTCCATCGTGTGCGCTCAACAAACAAGTGAAGGGTATTTTCTTTTTTTTTAATGCTTTATTCCAGGAAACCTGAAGAAAATAATAATAAACTGTGAAGCCATGAATGTAAAAATGGCTAAATAAAGTGCCAGGGTCGTAGGTGAGCCCTATGACGAACACTGGCGTGACGACATGAGGTAGGTGACTTTCCATCTTACTACCTCTTATATCTTGTCTCGTGATCTCTAAAAGTGTATTTGAATGGGGATATACGACGCAGTGGTCACCCCTACTAAGTTTTGTAAATGTGAGAGTACGACTAAAAGAGTCATTTGTTTTATTTTCCACTTGGATAAAATTTTTGAAGTCTTGCGAGTGCCGTGTAATGTTGTAAAAAGTTATTGAATAGGGTTCCGAAGTGATATCACGTCCAATGTAGATCGTCATCCGTGTGAGTGTACTGCCTATATTTTGTTATGTCAAATTAAGATGTTCATTCGACGTAAAATTTTTCTGTCTGCAATTTGACGTTAATAATAATAATAATCCATGGTTACTCATTTTCAATCGAGTGGAAGCGCGCTGTCGGGTGAGAACCTAGGGTGATGAGTTTGGTCACGGAGAGAAACGTTTTTCTAAGCTCATTTTAAACTGTGTCTGACTGACAATAAAAAGATCTAGTAGAATGTTTCAGTCATTTCTCGTAAAATTTTAGTTATTAAATACGATATCATTTATGCGAAGTTATTCATGATTAACGCATTGTGCGATATTAGACGTCGAGATTTCTAGTAAGGATTTTATTCCAGTTCATTGTCGATGATAACTGTGGAGCTGGGAAACAGAGGTTAGTTTTGTTGATATGAGATTTGTGAATCAGGTTGGACCTGTCATTGAAGCCGGGACACGGAAGCCCGAGGAATATTTTATAATGTTGAGAATGGAAAGAAATTCATAGAAATCCATAGCGGTAATAATTGGCGACGCGTATAATTAGTGTGGGCATCTTGAAGCATAACCTGTGCATTTTGTTGGTTAGAATATCGTATTTGTTTAATTATGTCGGCGGAGTTTAAAGGGAGCATTTTGAGAAGCCAGTCAACTGTGAATAAACCAGGTGTTTCGTGTAACTGCCAAGCGAACTCGGGGGATGAGAGACCTCAGCGGGGATAATAACGGGACCCGTGTGGAATTGAGATTGTAATACTCGGCCAGGGAAACGTTAAAAATGCTGGATTTAGTTGAAATTCATAGCCGGTAATGATCTGAGTATTGTGAAATACTGTAATTGGGGACGTAATGAACATTTGAAACCACGAACTTGGAGTATAAGGAACAGAGTAACCAAATTCAGGGTTGTCCAAAATATAGAGCGACGGTCGTGATGATCGGTTTGTCTGTGAGGGGTGTGCAAAATTCATAATGGTATGACGAGATATGACATCGTAATTATATGGCGAGTTGTTTGGTTTGTACGTAGATTCATAGGATATCCAAGTTTTGATAATGGTTAGGACTAGATTAGACTTTAAAGTGTGAAATCACGAGACAGGATATATAGCTGGACATGAATTATGTAACAAATTCTTTTCCAGCCAGATAAACATCGCAATATTGAATTCACATCACAGCTGCGTAGAAATTTGTGAAGAAACCAGAGTCCGCGGAGATAAAATTTGTTGTTCGTTAACATTTCGTTAAATCATTTAAATTTATTTAATTATTAAATTCAGTGAAACCGCATTTGAAATAACTTTAATCAAGCGAATAACTTGGAGATGCATTCTGGAAATTTTAGTTTGTTTCTGGGGAATATTAAAAAATAAAGTAACGATTAAGGGGACATATCCGAAGGAAATGGATTTTACTGCCACTAAGTTTGTGAGCATTGCTAATGTTGTAATTATTGAACTTTGATTGATTGAGCAGTGAATGTGCTGGGGATAGTAAAGTGGAAACTTTGGTCATCAACTGATGTAACTTAATTGTGTTTAGCCTTCAGCCTAGAAACTTGGATGGTCAGGGGGTCATCAACCTCAGTGACTTAGATTAGGGCCATATGCCATTGTAGCCTCATTTCCTTGCGGCCATCATCCACAATGACTTTAAAGTAACTTAGAAGATTAGATGTCGGTCTATGACATAGACGCAGGTCACATCGATTCAATTAAGGGTCCATGCCGTAGAACCACTGTGTGGCACACACCGATTGGACGGCCTTAATTATACTCAGAGTCCAGAGTTCGTGTTACGAGAGCTGGACCATAACGAATCACTATGATGGTACATGTGGTCTCACGTGGAAGCCGAATTTAAGGATTTCCAGACTTTTCTTTCTTAAATGATTAATAATTGAGACAATGGTTTCTAGTATGAATGCCCGTCAGGCAGTTACGTTAAAGTCTCACACCAGTGTTCTGACCATTATGTAAAAATGATTGTGGTGTCCAGTGGACACAGTTGACTTCTATGATACCATTGACAGATTGCTTCAGAATTTTCCTGAATAAATCGGAATCTTTTAAATAGACCTTTCATTCCAGTAGATAGATTAGAATTACTGAACCCTACCTTTACCTCAGCAAGTGACAAAGAACCCGATACGACCCAAGAGACAGATCTCATGAACTTTGCTGATAGGTAAGAAAGGTAGGTATCCCTCAATATGGACCTAAAGGGTTCAATACGAAAGCCATTTTGTTTCAATAGCAGTGACCTCTATGTTGAAAACATTGTGTTGTACAGGAATAACCTTATATTTGACTAGAGTTTCTACTTAATAATAATAATAATAACAATAATAATAATAATAATAATAACAATAATAATAATAATAATAATCTCTCCATTTCAGCAGGCCGGATGTGGGAATGAACCAGCCTCCTCCCGAGGGTTGTTCTATTATTTTTGAAAGCAATCCAACTTTTTCCTTTCCTGTTGAATTGCTATACTTAACACATTCTAGGTTAAGTTCGGTCAGCGTGTTAGCCTTTCTTATTCGCGTAGCTTACTTTATCTACGAGGTAGCAGCACTGGAATGCCTCCGAAGGTCTCCTCCTCCTCCGAAGCTGCCGTTAAGGGCTTTAACCCTTACGATGTGCTACTACCCGGGCCAGCTGGACCAAGGTATTTTGAACTATTCTACCACTCGCACTTTGTCCTGGCTTGTGATAGGCGGAGCCTGGCCTCCCATAAACTGGGCCCAGGTTGGCGGTTTTATTGAAATGAACATACAGGGTGTAGAAAAATGTCGTCCAATGATCACTGGCCGTGATAAAGAGAATCAAGAAAACTAAAATTAGAATAGGAACCAACCCTCTAACTCACACTTCTCATCCGGAGTCTACTTAAGGGAAGCAAGGTAATTAAGTTTAGAAACCATAATATATCAGGTCATCCTGCTTGGCCTGAAATTAATTTTTAACTTTCGAACGACGATGTGAGTGAAAGAAATGCTAAATTCAACTTCCGGTTTTTGATAGATCTTGACGTTTCATGACCAATACACACTGAAAAGATGGGTCTCGCAACATATCTGTGATTTAAGACGTCGTGAGGGTTTCTTTCGAGCCATGTGTGCCATAGAACTCATAAAAAAAAGGCATTATGTTACCTACCCAGTTTGAATCGAATTAAAATTGCCTCTTTATTCCCCCAGTGATTGATTACTGGACGGCATTTTTCCTAGAACGTTCATATCATAGAGACAATAGGTCTGTTACGTATTTTACTGTTTCATTCCTTTTAGCAACCCAAGATATTTTAGTATGGATGATGAAAATGGGGCTGGGGTTAGCGAGCCTGCCTCTTATCAGCATGAGCCAGGTTCGATTCCTGGCCAGCTCAAGGACTTTCCCTCCATCTGTGGGGTGGTTCGAGGTCTACTCAGCCTACGTGAGACCAATTGATGAACTATCCTGACGTGAGACAAGGCTCCGATCTAGAAAGTCAAGAATAACGACCGACCGAGAACATTCGTCGCCTTGACTGCCTTCAGCTAGCCTTCAGGATGAGCCCGCCTGTGGGTGGGGGTAGTACATTAACACCCATGATAACCCCTGCCTGTCGTAAAAGGCGACTAAAAGAGGAAGCGTGGGTAGGTGACCACGGGGCGCTTAGCTGAGTGCCAGGCTCTTCACTTGCATCTATCCTATCCGTCCTCCCTTGGTCAACTTTTGTTCTTTGCCGACCCCGACGCTATTAGAACATTCGAAGGTAGGAAGTCTATTTCATTTTCACGCCCTTCGTGGCCCTTGTCTTTCCTTGGCTGATATCTTCATTTTTGAAGTGTCGTATCCATTCCATTCTTTGTCTCTGAGTAGTTGTATATAGAGGATGGTTGCCTCGTTGTAGGCCTACTTCCTCTTAGAACAATCACCACCACATTTCAGGATGAGCAGCGGTATCTTCGTAGGCCAACACCCATTAGGACTGTTGCGTCATGGGGTTTGGTTTGGTAATGCAGATGGAAATCTAGGAGAATTTGTTGAAAGGAAACACGCCTTACGATAGCCCAGTACAAAAGTTTTTTTTTTTTTTTTTTTTTTTTTTTTTACAAATTATTGGACGTGAACTGCCTGTTGCCTAGATATTCCTGCCTCCGTATTCTTCTCTGCAGAGGCATTCCTAGTTCACTTCTGATTAAAAAGCGGAACAAACGTGATCTTAGTGGTCCGGTATGTTCAGTTTAATTACATATACATTTTTTTTTTCCTTCTTCAGGACATGGCAGCATTCGTCTCGAATAATTCATAACATGTTTATTAATGAACGACAGACTGCTGCATAGGAGATGCTTGTGGCGTGGTTAGATCTTACGTAGGTGGAATTCGTGTCAATATGCAAATAACTGGTTTATGAATAAACCATTCTCAGTGACGTAAAAGTGTCAATATCTTTTGTTTTCCACATAAAATAACTCTACAACAGACACGGGAAGTGCCCCGCGGAACTAACGACTACACACACACACACACACACACACACACACACACACACACACAAGATTAACAATACAAGACTCCTTTGATATGAGGAAATAAAAAAGCCTTTAAAAACGGGATGTTTCACTGCGGAGAGCATCAATAATGTTTTAAAAACTGTTAAGCACACGACCTACGTCTATGTAGTCGCTAGAATCACACAGTCACAACAAGCAATTTAGAAATCTGGTGTCTGAAAATTTCTGATGATTTGGATCCTATTTCTTGGCACTAATTGTAATCAGGCTACTTGTTGTTTCAGCCCTTGTCCCGTTTATCTACGGGGTTGGGTATGAGGTGAGATGAATCTGTTGTGGCGGGTTCTTTTATGATGCCCTTCCTGACGTCAACCTCATCAGAGGAGCTAAAGAGGTGAAATGAGTGACGTGATATATGATAGTAGGAAGCAAGAGGGTGAAATCCGGTACCGGCACATAGCTGGCTCCTGTCGAATAGCACCAAGGGGTCTGCTCAAGGCTTAACGTCCCCATCCGACTGACGAATCACAAACAACGTCATATGCCCTCCCTTCACATGAGCACTGCGTAGAGGTTTAGAATTCAATCTAGTCTTTTCGCACGCAATTTAGCGATTAGAATTTGTATATCACTACCTCCTCTACCCTGCCGGCCAACATTCTGATGGTGAAATTTTTTGACCAGCGGGACTCGAACCAGCTAACCATGGTGTCAGACCGTTTAGACTTCAACGCCTTAACGATCAGGGTCAACAGACAGGCTTTAATCAGACTACTTATTTTTCATAAAGTGTTAAGCCATCTGGAATTGTCTTCCACTGCAATTAAAATATTATAACAACAAAATACACAAGGAAGCGATCTTATAATACTGTTAAAAATTAAGTATTTTTATGAAAGCAGTTCCTAGGGATGTGATTAGCGTAGTGTCTTAGCAGCTGACTTCCCACACTCGGGTCAGATGTACAAAAGCCGAAAGCTGAATCTTAAGAAAATCTTTAGAATTAAAGTAAGTATATGAAATAACAGCTCTATAATGTGAAAAGGTCCATTATTATCGCTAACCAGAACGGCGTGCCTTCTTCAAAAACAGACACCTCAACTCTTTTGACGTGAGCCTGTCTTGTCTCCTCACGCCAGCTTCCAAGACAGGGGATCAAGTGACCCATGGACGCCATGAACCTGTACGGGTAACCGTTCTCGCGTCTTCAATTGAACACCTAGTTCCATATTAACATAATTCCACAGAAACTGGTCTGTCAAATCTTTGTTATTTTTTCTTCAGATTTATATTCTTGATAAATTTTGTCATTAATCAAGTTTCAGAGCATAAAACATTGTATGAAGAAACTTTCCAACATGAGAATCTTGTTCGAACCTTTCAGTAATCGTTGTTATTCACCCATCTAACTCCCTACACAGCACTTTTTTTTTTCACTAATTCTAAATTTATGTCCGTTCTCTGAATATTAGGATTACACTTCTCAGCTTCAGATTTTAAGCACTTGAGGTCATTTACACCGGGACGTGGTCTTCCAATCTTACGTTTATAATTCCACTATTTTACTGAATTATTTGTCCTATGAAATCTGTGATATCAGTTCCATAATTCAAGTGGCACTTCAGGATACTTCTTTAATTATTATTTTTTCCACAATTTTGCTTTACGTCGCATCGAGACAACTAAGTCTTATAGCAACGATGGACGGAAAAGGGCAAGCAATGGAAGGGAAGTGACCGTGACCTTAATTAAGGTACAACCACAGCATTTACCTGGTGTGAAAATGGGAAAACTGAGCTCGATAGCTGCAGTTATTTAAGTGCAGCCAGTATCTACTATTCGGGAGACAGTGGGTTGGAACCCCACTGTCCGCAGGCCTGAACATCGTTTTCCGTGGTTTCCCATTTTCATACGAGGCAAATGATGGGGCTGTATCTTAAGGCCACGACTGCTTCCTTCCAACTCTTAGCCCTTTCCTAACCCACCGTCGCCATAAGACCTATCTGTGTCAGTGCAACGTAACGCAGATTGTAAAAAAGAAAATAGGAAACCTCGGAAAACCATCTTCAGGGCTGCCGACAGTGGGGTTCGAACCCACTCTCCCGAATACTGGCCGCACTTGAGCGACTGCAGCTATCGAGCTCGGTGAGCTTCTCTTCATCCGGTGCTTGCTCGAGGATGTATAGACAGACTACAACACTTTTCAAGCTTGAGAAGCACATATTCGTACACAGAGTCTGACCTATTCATTTTCTTTGTATGGTGTAGTCATACCAATATACCGCGCAAAATGGAAATCTCACACGCAGATATTAACTGAGGGAAATAACTCCTTTAACTCTGAGATAGCTGACATTTCAAAATCAGTATATACCGTCTCAGGCTTTCAATCCGGTACTTCTCGCAGACGGAATCGTAACATTCCTAAATAAGTTTCATTCCGTCAGGGAGAAGAGCAAAGAAGAGTATGTTTCCTCGTATGTGCTTCCAAGGTCGATATGTAGGGAATAGATTTTATTAAGCTGATTACTGTAGCTTTTGAATGTCCCGTCCATGAAAAAAGACTTCACTTTATCAAACCTCCTTTCCTTTGCCTCCACCGAACACCAACAGCCGATGTTTTATATCCTCATTGGCCAGGAGAAAATTCTCCCCGTCAGAAATGTTTAGGATTTCCTTTTTTTTGCTTAACGTCGCATCGACACAGATGCGTCTTTTTTTTTTTTTTTGCTAGGGGCTTTACGTCGCACCGACACAGATAGGTCTTATGGCGACGATGGGATAGGAAAGGCCTAGGAGTTGGAAGGAAGCGGCCGTGGCCTTAATTAAGGTACAGCCCCAGCATTTGCCTGGTGTGAAAATGGGAAACCACGGAAAACCATCTTCAGGGCTGCCGATAGTGGGATTCGAACCTACTATCTCCCGGATGCAAGCTCACAGCCGCGCGCCTCTACGCGCACGGCCAACTACAGATGCGTCTTATGGCGACGATGGGCTAGGAAAGGTCTAGGAAGTGGAAAGGAAGCGGCCGTGGCCTTAATTAAGGTACAGCCCCGGCATTTGCCTGGTGTGAAAATGGGAAACCACGGAAAACCATCTTCAGGGCTGCCGACAGTGGGGCTCGAACCCACTATCTCCCGATTACTGGATACTGGCCGCACCTAAGCGACTGCAGCTATCGAGCTCGGTTAGGATTTCCTCACGAAGAACCAAACTCACTGGAACTTCTTGGCTCCTTTTGTACTTCCTGTGCACTATTTTTTTGTTTAGGTACAGCGACTCCTTAAATTATAGAACTGGGGTGTCCTTGTAACGAATTCGTAACCTCTTTAGTAAAGGCTGAATTTCTTCCTCAAATATCTGAGGAATTGCGCTCTGTTGTTCTCGCAGGCTCGCTTCTTCGCTCGAAATAATAGCTTTCTGCACGCCCACGCTCTCCTAGTCAGGAACACACGAAGAACGATCATTCTCACTTCTGTATTGTTCTAACACACTAGACCTTTACATTTTTAAACACACCCATGCCATTACACATCTTTGACTTTCCCCGCAGTTTTCTGTATCAGTATCGGTCTTATAAAACACAAAGCTTGCCTTTAGTCCTCTCAATGAACTCCATGTCGTAAGCAAGCACGCAGGTAACAACACAAATTGCATCAAGGATGGATGTCTACAGCTGAAATACTGTATGTTGAAAACTATAGACTAACATTATCTCAAAAATAGTTGAAGAGAGAGGAAACGATCTGGGAAAATCCCAGAACCTAGCCTTAACACAACTGGAGCCTAAATTAACATTTCACCTGCTGCATAGAAGTTGGAAACCCCAGATAGGCTGCTGATAATTTTACAGTGATCACATGCCGGGCGAGATGGCCGTGCGGTTATGGGCGCACAGCTGTGAGCTTGCATCCGGGAGATAGTGAGTTCGAACCCCACTGTCGGCAACCCCGAAGGTGGTTTTCCGTGGTTTCCCATTTTCACACCAGGAAAATGCTAGGGTTGTACCTCAATATAAGGCCACGGCCGCATCCTTCCCACTCCTAGCCCTTTCCTATCCCATCGTCGCCATAAGACCTACGTGTGCCGGTGCGACGTAAAGCACAACAATGTTTTTTTAAACAGTGATCACAAATGGGACACAAATGACTATTTCTTCCCATTCTTTTTTCTTCTGTTACTGGAGGGACAAATTTTGTTCGCAACTGGGACACAACCTTGCCCACACTGAGAAATGCTATTTGTTTTACGTCGTACCGATACACAGAAGTCTTATGGTGATGATGGGATAGGAAAGGCGTAGGAATGGGAAGGAAGCGGCTGTGGCCTTAATTAAGGTACAGTCCCAGCATTTGCCTGGTTTGAAAATGGGGAAACCACAGAAAACCATCTTCAGGGCTGCCGACAGTGGGGTTCGAACTCCCGGATGCAAGCTTACAGCTGTGCACCCCTAACCGCACAGCTATCTCGCTCGGTACTGAGAATTGATGAAAATGCCAGGAAGAGAAGAATAAAAGCGCTGGGTTTAGTTGCTCAGATGATAAGAGCTGAAGTTGGCGGGTTTGATCATGGCTTAGTCCGGAAGTATCTGAAGGCGCTCACATAAGTCAGCCTCGCGTCGTCAGATTTACCGACACGTAAAAAAAAACTCTTGTGGGACAATATTCTGGTATTTCGTAAGAGTTATTAGTGGCAAGCAAAATCAATGGGCCTAACATTATGTTTAAGAAAGAAAAGCAATTACTGCACAAGGAGTGTGTGCACCACAGTATCTCGAGGAGAGTCATGATTCAAGATCAATTTTTATGCCTCTACAAATAATAATAATAATAATAATAATAATAATAATAATAATAATAATAATAATAATAATAATAATAATAATAATAATAATAATGTTGAACCGGAGCTCGCTCAGGCTACCGAGGATCAACCGTGAAACAATAACAGAAATACGGTTAAAGGAGCCATAAAGCTGGCTAAGAGCCACTCATGATCTGCAGATCACCTCGACATGCGGTAGTCCTAATTCCTTTTAATGTATAGTGCATGGGGCATCTGGAGATCATCTGTTACTGGTATAATTTAAAGAATCACACTTAACGGAGTTTGTCACTCAAATATGAATTGCAATACAGGGAGAGTTCTTGCCGTGTGGAACAAGCTAACAAGTCTGGCCACCCCTGAGTGGGTGCGTTAGCGACAGAAAGCACCTGAACCAGTTGCCATTGCGTAACGCAGCGGTGAGGGCGGCCAAATTCCCGCCAAGGTCGTTACTAGTCCGCCCCCTGCTGTTCTCACACCACGCGGACAAAAGAAAAAAAAAAAAAAAAAAGAGAAAGGTTAAGTTTCTAACAGTCGACAGACCAGTCAACAACACCAGTGACGTTTACAAAGTAGCAACATACTAACAACGTATGGCACACAATAGCGACCGTGTAATCAAACAAGCCGGGCTATTTAGTCAAGGGGTGGGCTACAGACCGCCAATTTAAGACATCTCTGGTTCCTTTGCAGTTCGCTCTTATTAAGAAGGCTACATTTAAGAAGCGAATAAGATTAGGGATTTAACTGTTGCAGGGTTCGAGTGCCAAAACCGGACATGGTTTGTGAATAAAATATGTTCCATACTATGTCAAATGCAGCCTGCCTAGTGGCCATGGTCGATGAAGCGTCAAGTCTATATGGCCCGACACTGGTTAGCTAGTTCGAGTCCCATTGGCCGAAAAAAAAAAAAAAAAAAAAAACACGATCAGAATGTTGGCCGGCAGGGTAGGAGAAGTCGTGGTACGCAATTTTTAATACTTTAGCAAACCTCTTGGTGCTATTCGACAGGAATAAGATATGTGCTGACACTGGGTTTCACCCTCTCCCTTCCTAGCATCATATCACGTCATTCATTTCTTGTGATTAACTCCTTTGATGAGGTTGACGTCACAAAACCTCGATACGAAGATTCATCTCAGTTCATACCCGAGCCCATAGAGAAACATACACTTGTCAAATTGGGCCTATTTCTTCTTCTTTTTTTTTTTTTTTTTTTGCTTTACGTCGCACCGACACAGATATGTCTTATGGCGACGATGGGATAGGAAAGGCCTAGGAATTGGAAGGAAGCGGCCGTGGCCTTAATTAAGGTATAGCCCCAGCATTTACCTGGTGTGAAAATGGGAAACCATGGAAAACCATCTTCAGGGCTGTCGACAGTGGGACTCGAACCCACTATCTCCCGATTACTGGATACTGGCGGCCTATTCCTCAAAATAATGTGAAAAATGAACCATTATGATACCGTAACTACTTACCGCACTCATCTCCTACCAGCATAAAAACATGCCATCAGGAACGTTTCTCAGTGCATGTAGAAGTTATTTAGATATTTACTAGATGACTCCCACGCGTCATGTGGGCGTGTCTATCGACTGATACCTTAATAACATAGATTCTTTACTGCGTAGCGTTGACTGTTTGAATAGTAGGCTCTTTAACTGGCCATGCTATGTTCATCTCAATATTATTTAAATAATAACAAAGAAACTCGGCGTAGTATGAAATAAAATAATACAAGAGCAAACTCGTTTCGCTTAATTCATACGTAAAATCATACTTTCCACCCTTTTAAAGTATGGTTAACTTTGATTTTCAGTTTCATACACTACGCCCCTTATTATGAAAACTATTTACTCATTTCTATTTTCGAACAATATTTTACCACATTTTCCGGGGGGGGGGGGGGGGGGGGAAGGGGGGAAGGGATGGCGGCGATGTCGCGATTAGCCCAGTGACTCAGCTGGTCACTTTCCATCGAGATGGAGGGTCGAATCCTGGTGAATCTCAGGTTGGAATTTTGAGTTAAAAATGACGTGGTATCAGGAAGAAAATCCGACCTAAACCCATACATGGGATAACTTGAAGAAAGTAGTCTATAGTATGTTACCATATTTCGACTGTAAAAGAGGGAAAAAAGTGTTTATTAGCTAGGGCACGTAGTCCAGCTCTTTTGCTGAATGGTCAGCGTACTGGCATCAGATTCAGAGGCACCTGGGTTCGATTCACAGCCGAGCCGAGGATTTTAACTGTGTATGGTTAATTCTTCCACCTCGGGGGACTGGGCATTTGTTTATGTTTTCATACACTTCTCTGTATCTACATACAACATACCGCACTACTAAATACCACAGAAACACGGAGTAACAAATACATCATTCAGCATCGGGTTGGCGTCGGGAAGTAAAACTGACTCAAATTCACAAGTGCCTACCCGAGTTAGTTGAGAAAAAGGCCATGAAGAACAGGAATAAGAAGAATAAACTTCATCTCCTTCGGGGCTTCACTGAAAGTTGTTTATTTTCATATCTGGGTCAGTAGTTAAAACATCTGTTGTGAGATAAAAACTAGTTCTGTGCTTATCTAAGATACTCAGACATAGGCTATCTTATTTGAAGTCAAGTCTAAGTTCATTTAAGCTTCTGGCATACTGTCTTTAAAGGGCAGAAGTTCAACCATCTATGAGTTAACCAATTGAGTGAGCTCACTGGGCCTATACCATTCATCACTTCCAAAACAAATATGTCGTAAGTAGTGGTACGGTAACTACCTTCTATAAATGGTACTTCTTGCCATCAGATTCAATATTTAATTTAAAGGAAAATTTCCATAATTCAGAGAATTTCGGACCTGCATACGTAATCACCAAGCCACGAACTAGCTAAACAATGTATTAGTTATAAAAGTGTTTCTAGCTTAAAGTTTCGTCTTGTATAAAGTGTAGAGACGATATCTCAATACCATGTTAACAAGCGTGGGAGAGAAGGCATACTATCGCAATTGACTCCCTTAATCACAGTATATGACCCGAAGTGATTCAGTTTAATTGTTGATTTCATCTGTAATATTGTATTTAGTTTATCTGTATGCCCATCTTACTGACGACCTAACGATTAATATCCAGTTTTGTACGGTCGCATTACTACTTACAATTTGAAGACCTTAAGACGACAATTTTCTGGAAAATACTTAGTCTTGTATCGGTTATTATACCTCATAAATTAAGTGCAGAAACAAATGCTGACCTAATGTATTCTCCTCCTCAATTCGACGTTCACCTTTCATTATCTTCCTGTGCAATATGGATCGATGACCACGAGTTTTGCACCTTATAAAAACAACCATGACAACAAAGATCCCATCGCAATTCACGATTACCGAGTTGCGAGAAATTCTATTAAACCGCTTTGCTGTGATGTCACCACAAACAATGAAATGAACCTTCTTTCTACTTTTGTACACCGAATCCGAGATAAGAACTAAGAATGAGGCAAAAATTTAAAGTGTAGCCTATAGACAAAATTTTAATTTTTAAAGATTGTTGTAAACTTTCTTTTTGCACCAATGGAGCAAGGTGATTAGTTCCCATTCTCTAACCGCTGATTTGCTGTCATGAATCATATAGTGTTCTCACTAGGACAATAAAATTGCACAGTGTATGATCGGTCCATCCCTAGCGCCCCCCTGCAGCAAGTCGGGGCGCCACTCTTCTTCACTTGGTCCAATTCTCCTTTTTTACTCGCTTGCGGGCTGAGGCGGCAGCTGGGTCTCTCAGGTATTCAGGAGAGCAATTAAGTAGTTACACAGGAACCATGGGGGGAGACAAGGGCTGACCGGTAATGAAGAAGGAATTCAGAAACTACCAGTTCACTCCTTCAGGGAAGCACGCTTTCGGCGCTTTTCGAAACGCCACTCTTGTGCGTGGGTGGGGGATGTTAAGTTGTCCTCTGCCAGGGCTGGGCAAATACCAGTGTTTCCAAAGATTGTATTGATGTTTAAACTAGCTCTGCACGATATTAAATTTTCTGTTTAATAATCGCAGAATAGCAAGCCTCCGTGGCTCAGGCGACAGCGCGCCGGCCTCTCACCGCTGGGTCCCGTAGTTCAAATCCCGATCACTCCATGTGCGATTTTTGCTGGACAAAGTGAAGGTGGAACAGGATTGTCTCCGGGGACTCCGGTTTTCCCAGTCATCTTTCATTCCACCAACACTCTCCAATATCATTTCATCTGTCAGTCGTCAATTATTGTCCCAGAGGGGTGCGAGAGGCTTCAGGAGCCGGCTCAATTCCTATCCTCGCCGTTAGATGGGGCTTCATTCAATCCATCCCTCATCCGGTCGAATGACTGGAAACAGGTCGTGGATTTTCAATCGCAGAATAGTGCATCCAGAAACCGAATTAATAATTCGCTTCTCAATCACGATTTTCTTTAATGTAATTTTAGTGTAGGCGTCTTTGTTTGTTATAATAATAATAATAATAATAATAATAATAATAATAATAATAATAATAATAATAGGTCTGTATCTTAATTTTTTTTGCTAGTTGTTTTACGTCGCACCGACACAGATAGGTCTTACGGCGACGATGGGACAGGAAAGGGCTATGAGTGGGAAGGAAGCGGCCGTGGCCTTAATTAAGGTACAGCCCCAGCATTTGCCTGGTGTGAAAATAGGAAACCACGGAAAACCATTTTCAGGGCTGCCGACAGTGGGATTCGAACCTACTATCTCCCGAATACTGGATACTGGCCGCACTTAAGCGACTGCAGCTATCGAGCTCGGTGTGTATCTTAATTAAGGCCACGGCCGCTTTCTTCCCACTCCTAGCCCTTTCCTATCCCGTCGTCGCCATAAGACGTATCAGTATCGGTGCGACGTAAAGCAAACTGTAAAATAATAATAGATAAATTAACACAACGTTTCGAAGGAAAATAATGTGCATTTCAGGAAATTTTCCATCCACTGATAGCAAGCACAACTGGGAGGGATTTTATTTAATCTTACTGGGATCCACATTGAGAACAATCAAACTTCACGATAGGTATTTCGACGATTACTTCACCTTCGAATCTGTTTAACGAAGTGAGTGATATGAAGATAGATTTGTCCATAGTGCGAACGCCTAGACTGTGTTGTCATGAATGGTTTAAGTCCTGATCACAGCTGCTGCAGATGGTAATCCTAAGTTGGATATGTTTACTTGGATTTACTCTTTATTCATAACAGAAAAAGACTGGCAAGTTTCCAGGACACGTCTCCACCATATCTGTAAGCATACACATTATCAGACAGCCGGACTGAGTAGCTCAGACGGTAGAGCGCTGGCCTTCTGAGCCCAACTTTGCAAATTCGATCCTGACTCAGCCCATTGGTATTTGAAGGTGCTCAAATATGTCAACCTCGTGTCGATAGATTTACTGGCACGTAAAAGAGCTCCTGCGGGACAAAAATCAGGTACCTCGGCGTCTCCTAAAAGCATAAAAGATGGTTTTTCGTGGTTTCCCCATTTCCTCACCAGGCACATGCTAGGTCTGTATCTTAAGGTCACGTCCGCTTTCTTCCCACTCCTAGCCCTTTCCTATCCCGTCGTCGCCATAAGACGTATCTGTGTCGGTGCGACGTAAAGCAAACTGTAAAAATATATATATTTTTAAAGAGGATCTCACGTCTGAACAGTTCAGGGAAGTAGGCCTTCAAATACACGGCAAATACTTCTCCAAATTGAAATTCGGTCTTAGAAGTTGAGAAATCATGACTTTTGAATGCTGGAAGCATTCGAAAGATAAACAGAATGATGAATAAAAAGAATGTACCCAAGAAACTGTAAGACGTTGTTATGTAAATCTCTTAATCCAACGACGGTTGTTGAGTTGGTGTCATCAGTTTATTTTCTCGTATTATGTACCAGGAGCTCTATATCATCCCAGGTATGCACTATTTATAAGGCACATTTGAATACTACTAGCCTGAAATACCACTTTTCATGTTGTGTTGAGCGACGTACATGTATTGCCACACCTAACTAGGCTGACGTTCGTCCCTTCGGCTCTGGTTGGGTGAAGGTTCTTGGCACTCCTCGTTAGGTGGTGGTGGTGGTGGTGGAAGAATAAGAAGAAGAAGTGGCATGAGGATGCTGTACTCCGGTTGATTTAATCTAAATAAATTGTTTTATGCACCGTCGAGTCCTAAGTCGATTCTTCAGCCACTACCATTTTTTTTTTTTTTTTTTTTTTTTTTTTTTTTTTTTACAAGTTGCTTAACGTCGCACCGACACAGATCTTATGGCGACGATGGGATGGGAAAGGGCTAGGAGTGGGAAGGAAGTGAACGTGGCCTTAAGGTACAGCCCCAGCATTTGCCTGTTGTGAAAGTGGGAAACCACGGAAAACCATCTTCAGGGCTGACGACTGTGGGGTTCGAACTACCATCTCCCGATTACTGGATACTGGCCTCACTTAAGTGACTGCAACTATCGATCTCGGTACTATCAATTTTAAGGGGAACGAGGATCGTAGAAATATTCATTTTAAATAATAATTTTGGATTTACAAAATAATTTAAAGTTTCGCGATAATGTTACGGCCTCATTTGTAAAGAAAGTTGTTCTATTAAGAAACAGAGTTGTAACGTTAATCAAGTTACGGTAAAATATTCCATTCTCATGTGTTCTGTTGAAACCTCTCCATTTCCTAAACCAGATGAACCCACTTACAAAGAAAGGCAAATACTATTTCCTGTAGTAATGCCATTCCTTATGCAGCCAGTCCATGTTAGGAATGGTGTAAAAATGTTGCTCATATGGTCGGTTGGTGCATGCATTTCAGTGGGCTTAGCAGACTGATATGTAGTAGCAACTTCTGGCTCAGTGAGGAAAGCAACGGGAAACTACCTCGTTCCTCATTTCCCTAATACGCCTCTTCAGTGACGCCTAGGCCATCTATGACAGCTAATGGTGGAGCTGGGCTGGGGAATGAACATGCATAACCTGACTCAGAGCTGAGCCAATGGTCACATCCTTTGTCACTCGAATTCAGACCTCCAGCCTGACCCCAGCTGCCATCATTACAGATTTAGACCATTTTAAATATAAACCAGATCCATTCCAGGAGAGACAGAATTTATAAAACAGGCAAGGAAGAAAAGGCAAGAACAAATCTGTTTTCATCGACATTTCATAGTCTCATCTGTCGCTTTGACAATGTGATAGTGGTCGATGTATGGACAATGCTAGTAATGTCATTCCTTATGCAGTCAGTCCCTCTTATGTCGTCAATACACAAGTTTTTTCGGTAAGTCACGAACACCTGTGAATTCTTGGGATGTTTAAGATATTTTGTTAACGATGAAATACAGTACGATTATGTTTTGGATTACTGTAGTCTATTGCATTTTATTTCCAAATATAAAGTTAAGTACGGTACGTTGGCCGACTTCCTTTTATCAGAGAACTCTACGAAGTTTACATATAATTTTTTCTTCTTCTTCTTCTTCTTCTTAATTTTACCCTCCAGGGTCAGTTTTTCCCTCGAACTCAGCGAGGGATCCCACCTCTACCGCCTCATGGGCAGTGTCCTGGAGCTTCAGACTTTGGGTCGTGGGATACAACTGGAGAGAATGACCAGTACTTCGCCCAGGCGGCCTCACCTGCTATGCGAACAGGGGCCTTGTGGAGGGATGGGAAGATTGGATGGGACAGGCAAGGAAGAGGGAAGGAAGCGGCCGTGGCCTTAAGTTAGGTACCATCTCGGCATTTGCCTCGAGGAGAAGTGGGAAACCACGGAAAACCACTTCCAGGATGGCTGAGATGGAAATGGAACCCACCTCTGCTCAGTTGACCTCCCGAGGCTGAGTGGATCCCGTTCCAGCCCTCATACCACTTTTCAAATTTCGTGGCAGAGCCGGGAATCGAACCCGGACCTCCGGGGGTGGCAGCTAATCACGCTAACCACTACACCAGAGAGGCGGACATATATATATATATATAAGAAATTAAAATGCTATTTGTTCGGAGCGTCGACCCATGTGGATCTTTTGCCCCTGCTGGCACCACATTGTATGAACCTGCGTGTAACTGGAATGACGGTAGTGCGGAATATTGTGTGTGAGGAAAGGAAGATTAAAGACGTCACAAACACCCAGTCTCCAGGCCAGGGATATTAATCGTTACAATTTTTTTAAACCTGACCCAGCCGGGAATCGAACCCGGGGCCGTCGGGTGACAGGCGGACGCGTTGCTCCCTACACCGCGGGGCCGGACAAGTTTATATTTACTTTCACTTCCGAAATAACAGGTTCGATCTCGGCTAAGTTCAGTAGAATTTAGGGAAGTGTAAGCGAGATAGCTTCGTGATGTTTGCTTGGAGACAAATTCCGATACCTGGCGTTTGTTTAACTCAACAGATAATAAAAAATCAAATCAAACCCCAAATGACCTTTGCCTACCAAGCGACCGCTGCTAACCCCTAAGGTCTACAGATTTTGAGGTGTTGTGTGGTCGGCACGACGAATCCTCTCGGCTGTTATTCTTGGCTCCCTAGATCGGGGCCGCTATCTCACCGTCAGATAGCTCGGCAAGTGTAATCACGTAGGCTGAGTGGATTTCGATCCAGGTAAAAATCCCTGACCTGGCCGGGAATCAAACCCGGGGCCTCCGGCTAAGAGGCAAGCACGGTATCCCTACACCTCGGGGCCGACAAAATTAAAAAGACGTAGGCTATTATTATTATTATTATTATTATTATTATTATTATTATTATTATTATTAGTAGTAGTAGTAGTAGTAGTAGTAGTAGTAGTAATAGTAGTAGTAGGCCCTAGTAGTAGTAGTAGTAGTATCATCATCCCAGACTCGTTCCCGATGAGATATACGTAGTGTTTACATTGTAAAGAATTGGCTAGAACAAATTTATTACCATCATCGACCTGTCTTCGCTGCCTGGCTTTCTGAATATGAAACTGACAGAGGTATGAATGACTGTAGAAACACCATTCCTATACAACCAGACCCTGTGATGAATAGAGTGAAAGTGTGGCTTATACGGTCGGTTGATGAGTGCTATCCATTGGGCTTGGCAGACGCAATAGAACCATCTGGTTTAGTGAAGAAAGCAACGGATAACTACTCTAACTCATTTCTTTATTTATAGCAAATTACCTCAGCCAGTTATTTGAACCGTTAGTGGAACTGTTAGGAACACTTATCTCTTCAAATTTATCTTGCTTGGTTTTTCTACTGAACTGGTGTCAGTGGATCATTGCTTTTGGAGTACAAGGATCCTTTACCAACCATTTTCACCTTTTACCTTTAAGACGTAACACGTCCTTATATAAATGAAAGCAAATCATGATATAAAACGCGGAGATGTATGAGAAGCAGCATGACAAACTAAGATTATCATCCATGTGCTCTCAAATTCAATAGCTTACATGGCATGAACCAACGACATTAGTTAATATACCTTGGATAGTAGTATTTCTTGAGCAGAAACCGCAAAGTCTGAAAGAGGAGCATGAATGGTACTGTCGGATGACACTTCATAATGGGTGGATGCTCTAGTATAAAAAGTCTGAGAAAAGCAGACATAAGTGAGTTGAACACACCGCTAACTGGGCAACTTTATTCACTTTCCCTGTCGCATACCTCATGATCAGATGTTTAGGACGGTAAACGGAAGTAGTCTTGTTCGGAGGTGAGGGCGGGAAGGTGCGGGACCACCCGCCTGTTCTTTAGAGCAGGCAGCGCGTGCCCCGAGCGAGCTCAACAAAGCCAAGGGCTCGTGCCATGGGCGCTGAGTGACAAGCGGCGGGTGGAGGAGGATACAGTCTGGTTCCCATAACATAGACCTTGTGAGTGGAGGTAGACTACCGCAACATGGGATTTTATGGATGGACAAAATACATTCGGATCACCGCATCATAGGATCTTGTAGGTAGAGGAAGATACATATTGGTAACTTATAAACTCTGGGTCTAAGCAGTGAAGGTACCCCCATTCAGCTTCCTTAAACAGTTGCGATTGGAGAAAGTAAAAGTCTGATTTTACTATGAGGCTTGAAGAATGCCAGTAGTTAAAAAAATAATAATAATAAATTCAGTATGACTCGGAACAGTTTTAGCTTCTCACTAAGGCGGCCGCGATTCAAACCTCAGCCAATGCATGTGGGTATTTTGAAATGGAAAGTCACATCCGTGTGGTTTGGATTCCATGTAAAACTAGAAGTCCTGCAGTTGTGATCACGATATCAACAGTCATATAAAACTAGAAGTTTGCCTCTTTTTTAATAACTGAAATACACACCGTAGTTCTATTATACCGCTAAAATTGCTATTTTTTTTTCTACAGCTTTTCCCCCCCACACCTGTGGGGTCGCGGGTAAGAATTCTAGCGCACATGTGGATTTGGCCTTGTTTTACGGCCGGGTGCCCTTCCTGACGCCAACCCTATATGGAGGGAAGTAATCACTATTGCGTGCTTTTGTAGTGGTTGGTAGCGTAGTGTGTTGTGTGAATAAGAAGAGGAAAGTGTTGGGACAAACACAAACACCCAGTCCCCGGGCCAGAAGAATTAATCAGAGGCGATTAAAATATCCGACCCGACCGGGAATCAAACCCGGGACCCTCTGAACCGAAGGTCTCAACGCTAACCAGCCAATGAGTCGGACAGCTAAAATTGCTATATTATTTAAAATAACCATAGCCACCAAAGAGGTGAGTGAGGGTAAATAACTTTTCGTCCTAGGAGTCCCGGGTTCGATTCCCGGTCGGGATTTTACTTTCATTGGTTAATTCATCCGACTCAGGGGCTGGGTGTCTGTGCCGTCTTCATCATTAGAATTCATCTTAGGCAGGAGCCCATTCTCACAGACGCGCAGGTCGCCTAAAGAGCGTCAACTCGAAAGAATTGCACCAGGTCTCTTCTGAGACGGTTATCGAAATCGGATATAGACCTAATTCGCAGAACGCTGCTGCTATGTTCCAGAAGTTATACAAATGCAGTTTCTACAAAATTCTATACCAGGACATAAATTCCGATGAGGGAGCTGAAAGGGCCAATAATGTACTAGACCTCGTGAAAACAACTAAGAAGAAAGGAAGGTTTCAATGGCGCTCTTCACCAACCTAGATGAGACTTCCGTGGTTTTGCTCGTGGACCCCTGACGAATATTGGGATGGCATCTAACCCTGAAACAACGACCAGTTCATTCCTAATTTTAGCCATATGCACTAAGCACACGCCAATGCAGGCACCGCTGCTGCCTACGAGATATAGTCCATATGTCCTAAATACATGGGACTGGTGATTACGATACTTACGTTTAAAAAATAAGAGGAACTTAAGCATGAGAGTAATTCTGCGAATAGAAACCGTAAACACAAGGAATGATGAGCTACAGTATTACTATAGAACGCGGATCTAACGAGAGATAAGCTGTCCAAGATACAAACAACTACTCCCAAACCCTGGTAGGGTCGCGCGTACGTAATACGAGGGGCAAATATAAACGGGATTTTATTTTTTATATAAATTCATTCATTGAAAAACACAAGGCAATTACAATTTATTTTTCCACATAGTTTCCTGCTTTGGAAATGCATTTGTCCCAGCGTATGGGCAGCTTTTTGATGCCCTCGTCGTAAAAAGAACAGGGTCGTGTCACCAGCCAGTTGCGCACGAAGTCTTCCACACTCTCGTCATCTTCAAATCGTTGCCTTCCTAGAGCTTCCTTAAGCGGTCCGAACAAATGGAAATCGCAGGGCGATGAGTCCGGGTTGTAAGAGGATGATCAAGTGTAGGCCAGGCCAGTGCATTTCCTGTAGCTTGGAGACAGTTTCGGTCAAAAGACGAGGGACCCATCTGGAACACACTTTAAGGAACTGTAGGTCGTTTTTGATGATTGCTCGACATCTCCCATAACTGATTCCGACTTGTTCTGCAATTTCTGATAATCTTGCCCGTCGATCGACGTCAATAATGTTTTCGTCTGTAATGCTGGTCCGAGGACGGCGATCGTGTTGCAGATTTTCCACACCTTCTCGTCCTTCCTTGCACTTTTTATGCCAGGCAAAGACACTCGCCCTTGACAATGTTGATCACCGAACTGTGCAGTGAATCTCTGGCAAATTTCCGCAGCTGTAACTCCTTCACGAGCAAGAAATTTTTAATTATGCGTTGTGCAGTGGAAGGGTGCACCTTGCTCCGATATCGTGAGCGTTACTGACGAAACTGCGGAAAATATCTAACAGCACGCTCTCCTCACTCCTAACGGTCCCGTCTAAGCATAGCAGAAGCGCGGGGCCAGTCCCACCAGCTGTTGATGTTCAGGAACAAAAATCCCGTTTATATTTGATCGACCTTCGTATGTCGCACATGTTTAAGAATGTGTTCACTATTCCATGTTTCCATAGCTGTTGGTAGCGTGTTGTGTTGTGTATATACAGGTGTCCTTGAAAGAGGTTGCAATATTTACAGAGGAGGCAGCATGCAACAAACGAAGATCAATAGGTCCTATAAACATTGGTTTATGGTCCGCTACCACTAGTACCAATGATCATCATGCCTTTGATCTACTCTTCACAACATGTGCTCGATGACCACCGTCCATTGCAATGCAGTCTTCCACCCTACGTCGCATGAAATTACGCATTTGTTGGAACACTCCTGGCTCTTGTCTGATTGCATCACAGTCACTGAACATGCGTTCTCGTAGCGTATCCACATCATTTACTCGTATTGGGACCGCATACACCATGGTCTTTACGTCTCCATAAAGCCAACAATCTGAAAGGTTAAGGTCAAGTGAACGGGCAGGCCAAGGTATTGGCCCTCCCCGACTAATCCTTCGCTCGTGGAAGACTCGTGTTAGGTGTCACCTAAACGTAAGAAGGAAATGGGCCGGCGCCCCATCAATCATGTACCACATCTGCAGTTGTTTGTAGAGAACCATAACTCCAAAGATATTGGGTTTGCCACCAATGTTTATACGACCTTTTTCCTTTGTTTGTTGCGTGCTGCCTCGTCTGTAAATATTGGAATCTTTTTCAAGGAATATGAAGAGAAATGTATAGGGACAAATACCAACACCTAGTCCTCGAGCTGGAGGAATGAGACGTGGTTAAAAATCCCCGACTCTGCCGCGAAACGAACCCAGGACCCCTTTGAGCCTCTGACCATTCCGCCAACGGATCAAATCGAAGACAAAGACACTAGTGAACAAAATGACGTTTTCAATCGCGATTCATTTACACGAGACAAATTACATTAAGAATGTTGGACCTACATGCCAAAATTATGCATGCAAAAGTAAACAAACTTCGCTACACTAACAGCCCTAATGGGCCTTTAGCCTACCAAGCGACCGCCGCTCAGCACGAAGTGCTGATAATTACGAGGTGATGTATGGTCAGTGCAACGAATCCTTTCGGCCGTTATTCTTGGTTTTCTAGGCCAAGGTAACCATCCCACCGTCAGATAGCTCCTCAATTGCTATCACGCAAGCTGAATGGACCACGAACCAACTATCAGGTTCAGGTGTAAGTCCTTGACCTGGCTAGGAATCAAACCCGGGATCTCCGGGTGAGAGGCACATTCGTACTCTTTAGATTACGCTACTAGCGTAGTTTATTTACATAGATATACAGTAATAGGAACATGGATCCGTTGCAATTCTTCTTATTCTTACCAGTTGAATGTCAGCGAGAAAATACTAAATTTGAGCAGGCGGTCATTTCAAATACTCTTGGGTTGAATATTCTTCCAGGACAGAAATATAATGAAATGTGATCAAAGTGTAACTCAGAGAAAGATATAAGACTGAATTTGCAGGCTATATTATCCCTACATTGCCCTGTCTTCAGGCCGACATCTTACTCAATCTGGAGACGACCATCATGAAAATTTCGAGCAGAATTGCTGGTTACAACAGTCCGGCTCCTTGGCTAATGGTCAGCGTACTGGCAATAGGTTCAGAGGGCTCCGTGTTAGATTCACGAACGGAGCGGGAATTTTTAACATGTACGGGTAATTCCGTTGGCGTTTGGGGTCGTCTTAAACTTTTCTCTTTTTTGTTCGTTTTTGTTTTGATTTGCTGCTGGTTTAACGCCTTACTAACACATCTAAGGTTTCCGTCGACGTAAGGATGGGTAAGGGATAGGATTGGGAAGGTAGTGGCCATCTCGCTGGTCGTTTTAAATACATTTCTCTTCATCGACGTAAATTACAGTACACCACATTACCAACGCAATACTGAATACATCCCTCCATGCAGTCTAGGGTTGGTTTCAGGAAGGACATCCGGCCGTAAAATTAGGTCACATCCCCATCAAATGCCGACCCCAATAAAATGAGGCATGGGCCAAGAAGAAGAACAAGGAAGCTGGTGTAAACAATAGGGAAAATGAGGTAATTCACAAAGAAGAATTAAAGGCTAAGCTGGGAAGGAACACGTTGTATTAAGGTGCATCGGCACTGAGGCCATAAATGTAAGGTGAATGGACGATCATAGGTTAAGTGCAAAAATAATACGGTACATTCGATCAGAGCGACATGTAGGAGGCTATTATTAGTTTCGCTTTACGAATAATTGCAAAGCAAGGAGCTAATTAGGCTACATAAGAGATTATAGAAGGACCTGGTTCATTCACAGAGGCCAAGAGATTGAATGCTTTGAGGTGTAGTAATCTATAATGCAATCGTATGTAGTAGTAGTAGTAGTAGTAGTAGTAGTAGTATAAATTGGACTCTACAAACATAAACCGGATCAATATCTATGTGTATTCTAGTGGCACGAGTTAAACGAATGATTATACACTTCACGCATCTTCGCAAACTAGCACGCCAAAAGAAATATAGCGCCACTGCACTTTGTCAAAAGAAAGTGGAACTTGTTTCGTTCAAGCCTGCTGTACTCTTCCACTCACCCTCCTCAGTCAAGAGTTTTCAAACTCCAGCCGTTGTCTCTTTTAATCTACCAGCATCTTGAGCTGTAGGACCCAGTGGGGAGGCTTTACAAAATTTCAGTTAAGACTCAATAGTAGTGGTGATCTTTCGTATGAATAGAGGAGCCACGGAAAGAAATGGATGGGGTGGGGGAGGGGAGGCATTGCTTGCCACCACTAACATATGTTGAGTGGTTGTACTTCCCCAAGGGAGGTATTTAAAATAATAAGTCTGTCAAGTTTCATGCTTCATGTTTTAAATAGCACGTCATCAAATTGCATATCGTAGTTAGCAACAGGTGAGCACACAAGTAAGACAGAAAATGTAGCAAACACAATTCTGGTATATATATTTAAGCAGAGGCAAACAGTAAAACGAGTACTAACAATCTGCAAATTTAAAAATTACACTTCATCTTGGAAGTATTTCATCTACGAAAGGCAACTTTTTTTTTTTTTTACAAGTTGCTTTACGTCGCACCGACACAGATAGGTCTTATGGCGACGATGGGATAGGAAGGGGCTAGTAGTGAGAAGGAAGCGACCGTGGCCTTAATTAAAGTACAGCCCCAGCATTTGCCTGGTGTGAAAATGGGAAACCACGGAAAACCATCTTCAGGGCTACCGACAGTGGGGTTCGAACCCACTATCTCCCGAATACTGGATACTGGCCGCACTTAAGCGACTGCAGCTATCGAGCTCGGTACGAAAAGCTAAAACAGATCTTCATGCTGCTTACTAACAAGTCCCACGTCTTGAAATATTAATCTCCTATACAGATAAATTAAGTTCAATAAGGTCAAACTGTAGTTTGTTTTGGAACACTGCAAAGGTCCTCAAATCCAATAATGGAGAAACATGCGACAAAGACTCTTCTAAAAACTCATTCCAGAGAGGACTAAACCTGGTTGGTCTCATCGTTCCTGAATGGAAACAATATCGGTACCGTGTAATTTTATATTTTTTTAAACAGTTTAAAGCGATGCAATTTACCCCTGAAACACCTCGTAAAGAACGATAAATTTCCTCATCTGTTTGAAACTTTTAGCTCACTTTTATAGCGTCTACCATCTGGGTGCGGGTGCGAATACGAAATCAGCCAAAGAAACGTCACTGAAATTATTGCTGATCCACGTTTCCCTAGCAACGAAGCATTTATCTATACCTCCATACTAATAGTCTACATAAAGAGGGACTGAGTATTTTTACATGTAAGGGGGCAAGAAAATGTGAAGCCAGTCAGAGTAAAACTACTGGGCCGATTTTGAATTTTCTTTAACCATTGAAAATTTAATTTTAATGGAGTCATAGGTTATGTATCTTTCATCCGGGAATAACCAAGAGTTCCCACGAAAACCGTGACTGAAGAAAAAAGTACAGCATTAATAATCCTCAATATTTTGCATGTTTGTCAGTCTGTACGTTTTCACGTAAAAAATAATTGACTGATGGAGCTCAAATTTGGCACCTACGCCAGGGACCCATAAAAATGAATACACTTCCTGAACGGCTAGTCCTATTGAATAATGGAGCGCACCAGATGTAGACTATTTAAAATTAAATTTCCCACAAAACCGCTTATAAGTTATAATATTCTTCGTATCTCTAATATTTTTCAAGAATAAAGTATGTGTGTGTGTTATGGTGCATGCTTTATCCTTTGTCTCTGTCTATATTTCACGTAGAAACTATTGACGGGTCGTGCTCAAATTTGGCAATCATACAGCTGGAACCATTCGTTAAAACACAGGCTACTTATCACACTGTGTCTGAAGAGAACTGTGCAGAAAAATAAAATATGGAGCTATAAGAAAATGTACACCTAGGACTCTTAAACCTGCTTAAACGATTAGTCCTATTAAATAATGGAGTCAATCGAAAGATCTGCACCAGGTCTCTGCGGAGGCCTCGCACCATTATTATTATTATTATTATTATTATTATTATTATTATTTCAGAGAGAGAGCGAGTACGTAAAATTCAATATCCTAGAAAAATGTTTATACGCATTGTCTTCGTAATTTCAACATTAGTTCAGAAAAATATGTTTTTCTGTGTCCTCTTACCATATTATCTCTTAAGCAGGCCACGCAGCGAAAGGCCTTTCCTGCAAGTCAGAGGAAAAAGTACGCCTGGTACCCTAAATAAAGTATGCTGCCAAATTGGTTAGTCCTATTAAATACTTGTAATGGCTACCTGCCAAGCGGCTTAGAAAGAACTCATACGCCACACACAGCACTATCCTTCACTACAACAACACACAGTTTCACATACATGGCAGCTCCCGCCCACCCCAGTCACAGGGTCTGCCTTACAGGGGCTGCACCAGGCTAGCAATAGTCCTATCCTCGCCCCTAGATGGGGCTTCATTCATTCCATTCATGACCCGGTCGAATGATTGGAAAGAGGCTGTGGATTTTCATTCTTTACCAGATAAATCCTTTCGACACCAACGTATCATACTGTCCAAACACATCAGCGGAGTTACATTATTATACTTCGTCTCAAATTATCTAGCACAATTAGAGCTTAGGCCTATAAGGTCATACTAAATAGCGTGGCAAAGGAATGAAGGAAAAATGTTCTTTATCGACGCACCTGGTGAACAGGCAAAACGTTCCTGAACAACTTAATCCTCACTAAAATGACAACAGGAAAACTTGATTTAGCAGTGACTTCATCTGGAGCAGCAACTGCACTACTCAGTGGTGGTTAAAAAGTTTATTACCGAGCTCGATAGCTGCAGTCGCTTAAGTGCGGCCAGAATCCAGTATTGGGGAGATAGTAGGTTCGAGCCTCACTGTCGGCAGCCCTGAAGATGGTTTTCCGTGCCATTTTCACACCAGGCAAATGCTGGGGCTGTACCTTAATTTTTTTTTGCTAGGGGCTTTACGTCGCACCGACACAGTTAGGTCTTATGGCGACGATGGGATAGGAAAGGCCTAGGAGTTGGAAGGAAACGGCCGTGGCCTTAATTAAGGTACAGCCCCAGCATTTGCCTGGTGTGAAAATGGGAAACCACGGAAAACCATTTTCAGGGCTGCCGATAGTGGGATTCGAACCTACTATCTCCCGGATGCAAGCTCACAACCGCGCGCCTCTACGCGCACGGCCAACTCGCCCGGTGTGTACCTTAATTAAGGCCACGGCCGCTTCCTTCCAACTCCAAGATCTTTCCTATCCCATCGTCGCCGTAAGACCTATCTGTGTCGGTGCGACGTAAAGCAACTAGAAAAAAACAAAAAACAAAAAAAAACAAAAAACAGTTTATTCTTCATTCAGACCTCCTTTCAATTTTCACACCAACCGAGAAACTGTATGCGCAATTCGCACAAGTGTACCCTTAGTTTTAAAGGTTTTCAAGTCATGAATCGTATATTATAGCTCTAGACAGGGCTTTAAAGTCCTCAGAAATTCGAAGAAAACAATGGGTGGCGTCGCAATTGTTTTTGCTGGGGACTTCCGACAGACTCTTCCTGTAATCCCCAAAGGAACTAAAGCAGACACTGGCCTAATCAAAGAATGGTTAAAATCCTCTTCAATGTGGAGTTCAATTCAGACCATTAGGTAAGAACAAATAAGAGAGCTCAAATTTAAGTCCCAAAGTACAGTAATAAAGTAGCCTATTTCACATGTCCCAGTCTCCCATCAGAACACAGGAAAGTAGCATGGAGACAACCTTCCAAAAATGAAAGAAAGATTCTCGGATGACGATCCATTATATGCAAATCTAACTCCCACCAACTGGAGGGGTTACAGTACATCAGCTTTACCCGTGAGACCTAACCATCCCCAATTTTTAAAATTAATTTTCTATTTATCCTGGCTCAAGGTATCTTTTTTTCAACCGAGCAAGTGGCTGCACGGTTTGCGTCGCGTAGCTATCAGCTTGCATTCGGGAGATATTGGGTTCGAACCCTAATGTTGGGAGCCCTGACGATGGTTTACCGTCGTCTCCCATTTTCACACCTTAATTAAGGCCACGGTCGCTTCCTTCCCATTCCTATTCCATCATCACCATAAGACCTACCTATGTCGGTGCGACGTAAAGCAAATTGCATTCTTTTTTTAACCTTCTCCTCGAACATTTCAAATGAGATCTTATGTTCTAGTTCCATCAACACCTGCCAAAATAGGCTGATTTAAATATTTTTGGGATTCTAAATTTCTGTAGCTCCACATTGATTCCAGCCGCCTCAATTCTGAAAGTATTGCAGGAGTTTTTGCACATGAAATATGTCGCTGAACTGACAAATGGCTAATTACAAAAATGTTAATAAATATGGCCTCAATTAGCTTTTAGTTTGACACCCATAAAATTCACTACAACTGTGATTTAGCATAATATTACTCATCTATTACGAAGTAATCTTGACACGTGCTGATTCCGATTCGTGGAAACCTTTTCCTCGCCTGGCAACACAGAGATTCAAAGAATGGAGCATGCTGAACAATTTACACATTGAGTCTTAATACGTCCCTGGTCAGAGGGCGCTATATTGTCAAGCTATTATTAGACACAGTTTGGCTGAATAGCAGACTTCATAACATGAGTCACGGCATGGAAATAAAGATAGTATAATGAAATCTGTTTTGCCTACGTTTTGGACATTCTTTTTCAGCAGGAAAACATTCTAGAGAGAGACGGTATTTCCATTTTACTTTACATATCAAGATAGACCATCCACATGCAGTTTTTTCGCTGTTAAAAGCCATTGATATCTTAGAATCTAGTGGTACAGTACATTCCTCTATGATTCACTTGAACTCGTTCAATAATCAATTTCTTCACCGAATTCCGCTCCATGCGAAATGTGAGAAATTAATAATAATAATAATAATAATAATAATAATACTAATAATAATAATACTAATAATAATAATACTAATAATAATACTAATAATAATAATACTAATAATAATAATAATAGTGTATGGCCTCTGGAGAGGCCTGGTGCAGATCTTTTTGTAGCAGACAGCCTACAGGCGACCTCTATGTCTGTGAGGATGGGGCACTACCTAAGATAATTTCTAATGATGAAGATGACGAATTAACCAATTAAAGTTAAGATCCCCGACTCGGCCGGGAATCGAATCGGAACCCCCCTGGAAGAAAGGCCAATACGCTAACCCTTTACCTATGGAGCCGGACAAGCTCGGTAAGATTACATTAACGACAAGTTAGAAAAGTGGTAAATCTGAACCCATAACTAAAGAAAATACAGTCAATTGAGCAGTCCCGGGGTATATTTACCAGATAAAGAGCATCCGTGGCTCAGGCGGCAGTACGCCGGACTTTCACCGCTGGATTCCGTGGTTCAAATCCCGGTCACTCCATGGGAGATTAGTACTGGACAAAGTGGAGGCGGGACAGGTTTTTCTCCGGGTACTCCGGTTTTCCCCTCTTATATTTATTTCATTCCAGCAACATTCTCCAATATCATTTCATTTCATCTGTCATTCATTTATAATTGTCCCAGAGGAGAGCGACAGGCTTCGGCAGTCGGCACATTTCCTATCCTCGCCCCTAGATGGGGCTTCATTCATTCCATTCCTGACCCGGTCGAATGATTGGAAAGAGGCTGTGGATTTTCATTCTTTACCAGATAAATCCTTTCGACACCAACGTATCATACTGTCCAAACACATCAGTTGATGAAGAAAGGCCATAAACTCATGTTGACTAACAACAGACGTAGCTTGTCTCAAGAAAACAATGCGAGACTATTGTGAGGCTACTTTCTGCAGTCAGTGATACATACCGGTATACCGTAAGTAGGCGGTGAAATTTATTTTAAGTGCATATTTTTTCAATTCTTTATGTATATTTTTCACATTCTTAGTACATAATGGCATGCATGCTTGAAGCTTTTTAAGTGCATATTTTTTGTGTAGGACGGACATTTATACTATGGTTTAGTCTACTTTTCGGGATTAGGACATAGTGGTGTACAACACCACAAGAGGGTAAATTCTATTGGATTTACAGTTAGCTGTTCGTGAACTATCTTCCGTGGTTTATGGTGGCGTTTGTAAGTCACTGGTAGAATTTTCTCAGGAGACCGAAGAGAACTCTTTCGAATTACTAGTCCGCTCCAAGATGCCTCATGGTAATTTCTGCAAGTCGCTGCCTTAAGCCATCTCTGGTTTCCCACCTGTAGTCTGTGAACAATAGTTATGTTCTTGTTACTTAAAAAGAAGTCAATCTCTGGTCAGAGAGCGGATTGCAACACAAATACACGCAACCAGTTAACTTTATGGGAGCCCAATAAACCTTGTTTTACAGTTCTCGCGGCCCCTGGTTCACGTCGACACTTCCTTATCGTGTCTGATTACAGGGATGGCCTCTTCAACATCAGCAATGCCGGGTGCTGGATTCTCTGGGTTATAAACTTACTCTAGCTGCGATTTGATTTGATTTTTTTTCTAGTTGCTTTACGTCGCACCGACACAGAGAAGTCTTATGGCGACGATGGGACAGGAAAGGCCTAGGAATTGGAAGGAAGCGGCCGTGGCCTTAATTAAGGTACAGCCCCAGCATGTGGCTGGTGTGAAAATGGGAAACCACGGAAAACGATCTTCAGGGCTGCCGAAAGTGGGGTTCGAACCCACTATCTCCCGATTACTGGATACTGGCCGCACTTAAGCGACTGCAGCTATCGAGCTCGATGATTTTATCTTTCATGCCGACTATACTACGAACAGTGGTGGTGGTGGTGGTGGTGGTGTTTACTGATTTAAGAGGAAGTACAACTGGGCAACCATCCTCAAATATACTTCGAAGAGTGGAGTACGAATAATAGTTACAAGAGGATACAATTGCCGTATCATCATCATCATCATTAATCATAATAATGTTATCGGTTTTACGTCCCACCAACTACTTTTACGGTTTTCGGAGACGCTGAGGTGCAGGAGGTTTGTTCCACAATAGTTATTGCGACAGTAAATCTACCGACATGGATATGACATATTTGAGCCCCTTCAAATACCACCGGACTGGGCCGGGACCGAACTCGCCAATAAAGCTCGGAAGGACAGAGCTCTACAGTACCACCTGAGCTATCCAGCCTGGCATTATTATTCTATCATCACCACCATCTTGATCAATTAAAATCTGCCAATATTGCCGCAGAGCTTGTGGTTCTAGCATTGGATCTCTTTAGCCATCTAAAAAACTCGAAATTGACTACACTGGTGCACTCAGAAGACAATGGTTATACTCGCCCGCGAGTGAACGCCAATGCTAATGAAAAGTATTGCCAGAGTTCACGAAGGATCGATGGATGACCTAGCGATCAGTGTGAACTGATACCGCGGTAGCCCAGACTTCGATTTTCAATTTGCGATGTTTTCATCCGATGAGCCAGATTGCCTTCTCGTGAGGACTACTGACCGATTCCCCCTATGGATGTGGCCGGTAAAGGTAGAATACATCTATGACATACGCTGCCTGTCGTACGAGGACTAAACGGGATAATTCCAGAGGATCACAACTTACTCGACCTTCCTTGGTCAATTCTTGTTGTCTTCCGACCCCAACGGTATTAGATTTGCAAGACCTAGGAAGTCTTTCAGTTTCACGCCCTTCATGGCTCGTTCCTTTCTTTTGCCGACACTTTCATTCTTCCGAGGGTTCTATATCTCCCTTTTTATTTATGATTACGGTTGAGAGGGTATAGTTTCCTATTTGTACTTCCCCTAAAAACGATAATCACCGAGCTCCATAGCTGCAGTCGCTTAAGTGCGGCCAGTATCCAGTATTCGGGAGATAGTAGGTTCGAACCCCACTGTCATCAGCCCTGAAGATGGTTTTCCGTGGTTTCCCATTTTCACGCCAGGCAAATGCTGGGGCTGTACCTTAATTAAGGCCACGGCCGCTTCCTACCAACTCCTGGCTCTTCCCTATCCCATCGTCGCCATGAGACCTATCTGTGTCGGTGCGACGTAAAGCAACTAGAAAAAAAAACCGATAATCACAATTACACCTCCACAACCGACAGATGTGATACGATAATTGCGATTATAGTAATGATATTGGTTCCACGTTCTACTCACTATATGTCAGTTACAATTTTCGGAGACGCCGAGGTGCCGGGAATTTGACCCACAGGAGATCTTTATCGTGCCAGTAAATCTATAGAGTCAGCACCTTCAGATGACTCTGATTGACCCGGAATCGACACCGCCAACTTAAGTTCAGAAGGCCAGTGCCCTACCGTCTGAGCTACGCTACTGAAACCGGCGATATAAGAAAAGAAAGAAATTCCGGTCTCTGCTATCGGCAGTAACTGTGATGTAATCCATCACGTAACGATGTGACCTAGTCCTCTCCATCAAGTCAATCTTTCATTGTTCTCTGGTTTTCTCCTCTTCACTGGAGGTTAATGAAATACCACGTTTTGGATAAGGAGCTCGCCTGAGCGTGAAATTCAGCATGCAACTAGGACGGACAACTGATTTTCATTCAAGCGTATAGATAAGACGTAGCATCGCCAGTGCATTGGTAGCTGCAAAGGCAACTGTGAATTTTCATTCCTTACCTTAGCAGACCAGCAGTTTTTTAAAGCACGAAGAAAGAATTCTGCACTTATGGAATAAATTAATTAAGTCCTGGAAATAATATGATCCAGGAAACGCGTTTGGAGGATGTATATTGTTTTAATATCATTTTCGTAATTTATAAGTATGCTGTTATGACTATATAGTAGACTAATAAGAATGTTGTTCCAGAAGTTTTAAAGGGCATCAAAAACAACTGAACTTTTAAGGGGAGTCAGAAATTTAGAAACCAAATATTGGGGATTTTTTTTTTTTGCAACCACAGAATTCTTCCGTCTTGACCAATTCGCTTTCGATCTAAATAACAGCCGCAGATTAGGCTGGTAGCCAAGATGTTGAAATAGGACTCTCTTTGTAGTTCTCTTCCCCTCTTGGCAACAATTTTTTCTTCGAATCAGTTTACAAATGAGGAGTGTTCAAAAGGTGCTATTTCCTCCATAAGAAAATTGTGGAAAAATTCAAGAATTGTATAATACAAGGTACATGGAACGTACCCGTGATCAGGCATGGTGCAACTTTTAAGGAATAAGACATCTTTCGGTCAGGATTGGCCATGTCATTTGACAGTATTTAGCTAGCTACTGCAATGTATGTGGACGGAATAACGAATACTTTTGAAGCGTAAATAGCACCTTATGAACAGGCACTCCTCATATTGTTTTCCGTAAGTGCCTTCCTTGTTTCTATGTTTATATCACTGATCTCTATACATGGATCGCTGATGGCAGCTCTCCGCTGCAGGAGAAAGTACGCCAAGTTGAGCGCGCGGTTCGCCATGTTGGCGTACGCATCCTAGAGGTCTCCTTATGGGGAAGCAATGGTAATATAGTCAATTTTAAATCGCAATTAATGGCGCGTTGGAATAATTAAAAATATAGGGACATGTTCACTCAAAGCATAAGGACATTGGGATCACTGACACGTCGTTCCTAGGACAGTAAATCTCCGGGATAGCAATAAAAATGAGTGTATAATAACGGCCGACTAATATTAACTTAGGTGCTGAATACATACAATTAGCGATCGGTAACACAATACGAGTGAAAATCAATTTCTGGAAACATTGCTGTAAATTGTATACATGTATGTCACAAAATTATGCATTCTTAAAATGATGTACCTATAAACGTAGTTCACTATACAGGCCTACATTCGACATACCATAATCGGTGCTTGATAATGAATTCCTGTTTCCTGTTTCTATGAAATTACGCGCAGTTTATCAAATTAAAATATAATTGAAGCAAATGTACACATTCATAAAACCAGCTTAATTTACTATTACAGACCTCTTTAATTAAATTCAGCTACCAAAGCAATATTGATGGTCATCATCAGAAATATGTAATACACGTTAAATGGGCTCCAAATACCACGACTACTATAATGGGATAGCCTAAAACACCCACCACACTTTGCCTTCTCCCACCACTCCAGTGTCTGAAACCCATAATTATTATTGATGTAAATAAGGTCTAGAATTAATCCAGACTTCATTTTCTAAGATTGTTATAAGGTCACGTCAATTATTTCATCAAAACCGTCAGTTTAATTATGACAAATAAATAAAAATATAAGTAAATCTTTACCTGCAGTTAATGTTCAGTAAAATTGAAAACAGTTGGCTATACATCATTTCTAAGGCGTGCAGTTTGTCCATTTTTATCTAAACAGTCTTCCTCACAGTGATGGGAGCAGAGAACAGCTGTTTTAGAAGGCTCCCGAATCTCCCGCCATATACTCCTAATTCAAAATCTTAGATGTTCGGGTTTCGAGAAAGGAAACCTAGAAAAATTGCCATTTTGCTCCCAGAATATGTGAAATAAGATACAATAAACCTAAAACTCAAAACACTACCCTAGAGAGATTATTATGTACAGTATAAAACTCACCGATGAAATGATTTCTCCTTCTGCTGATCGTTTCTGTTTGTACATCCATAAGATGAACACTGCGGTATGTTAATACCCGGTAGGATGTTTCTTCATTCGGATTTCACATAAATACATTCACATTTAAATTTAATTTTGTAATTTACAAGCAGTATCCGCCCCTGTGGTGTAGTGGTTAGTGTGATTAGCTGCCACCCCCAGAGGCCCGGGTTCGATTTCCGGCTCTGCCACGAAATTTGAAAAGTGGCATGAGGGCTGGAACGGGGTCCATTCAGCCTCGGGAGGTCAACTGAGTAGAGGGGGGTTCGATTCCCTCCTCAGCCATCGTGGAAGTGGTTTTCCGTGGATTCCCACTTCTCCTCCAGGCAAATGACGGGATGGAACCTAACTTAAGGCCAAGGCCGCTTCCTTCCCTCTTCCTTGTCTCTGTCCCTTCCAAACTTCCCATCCCCCAACAAAGCCCCTGTTCAGCATAGCAGGTGAAGCCGCCTGTGCGAGGTACTGGCCATACTCCCCAGTTGTATCCCCGACTGAAAGTCGGGATCTCCAAGACACTGCCCTTGATGCGGTAGAGGTGGGATCCCTCGCTGAGTCCGAGGGAAAAACCAACCCTGGAGGATAAACAGATTACGAACGAACGAATTTACAAGCATACTACAAGGCAACAAACCTAAATTCATAAAATACACTACTATTTCTTTTGAAATAACACAGCACAGAACACCCGTGGAACTATAATCAAAGGGGTTGGCGTCACTGAACTAAGCATAAACAAAGCAAGCGCGTTCCTCGTGGTCTCTTCAATGGGTCTACTGCACCGTGGGCTCGATGCCATCTTACTACGCCAGTCATCTTCTATTCGGCTTACTGCTACCCAAGCCACCAGCCATCCATGTATAGAGATCAGTGGTTTATATACTTACTGCTTAGTAGATGTTTTTTTTTTTTTCTGCTTCACCTCATGATTACTGAATGGTGACAGTGCTTTCGAGATAATATCGGGTCACCTGCTCAAGTTTTGAATTACCGACAGGCTTATTTATAACCATTGTCATAGTTTATTTTCAGGTTCCACTCAGAGGACTTCAGCCAGTAGGTACTGTTAGTGTTCTGTTCCTTTCCTTTGCATTGTTTTCATCCTAAAAAATAATTTGGAATGTCATCACTAAAGTGGTGAATCAGATGGCCCCCTCCAAGAAACAAATTTTACCGGGCTCGATAGCTGAAGTCGCTTAAGTGCGGCCCGTATCCAGTATTCAGGAGATAGTGTGTTCGAACCCCACTGTCGGCAGCCATGAAGATGGTTTTCCGTGGTTTCCCATTTTCACACCAGACAAATGCTGGGGCTGTACCTTAATTAAGGCCACGGCCACTTCCTTCCCATTCCTAGCCCTTTTCTGTCCCATCGTCGCTATAAAACTTATCTGTGTCGGTGCGACGTAAAACAACTTGTAAAAAACAAGTTTACCAGCAAGGAGACGTTCAGTTTACCGATTCTATTGATATTTGGCTATTAATGGCAGATATTAGGCATAACGGAATGTTGAAGTAGCCTAGTAGTCTAGTAAAGCGTGCCTCTATACCATTCGCAAGCAAATAATTAATATTGGCAAAGCAAATGGTATAAGGCAATCGCATACTCTTATAGGCCCTACACCCAGTCAGCTCGTTAGTGGTAGCGTTCTTGTTTACAGAACTGGAGTTTTGTACTTCAACTCGTCTTAATCCGTCACACAGTTAGGTCTCATGGCCCACTTTTTCACACCATTAAAATTATGCAGTTATGTAATAGAAATAGTAAAACTTACAACAAAACCATGAAAACATAAATAATGAGTAGGAATCATAGCAAATGGAGATAGTAATAATAAACAATTATAGAATGTATAACATGACAGTAAAGATGAAGCAGAATAAGAAATTCAGTATAAACCTCTAACTTGGTCGTAGACATTTTTTTATTTATAGATTACTAACAAACATACATTTACAGTAACACAACACACTACACATCTTAGCTCCAAATGGAAGGACACTTAATGTAGTGTATCAGAAAGCTTTACAAGGAAAAAGAAAGTTTAAAAATATATGGTATTTTACGTTGTTTTAATATTATATGTACTATCCACCAACCAGGTATCATAAGCATGAAAAGTAACAATTAAAAAGAAAATATGACATTTCGTGCAATTTATGTAAAACGGATGTGTTAAGGTTTTTTTAATTTTGCTTTCACACAAACGGTTTAAAATATCTACGGTTGAATTAATAAACGCGGCTAGCCGTCACGCTAGCGTACACTTACCGTAAGCACTATGAATGGATCAAAGTACACTAATGTCCAAAAGTTAAGCATAACTAAGATATGCAAAACTATTTCACGAATGAACAGTCAGAATTCCACAATACACGACGAAAAATAAAATACAAAGTTCTCTGAGATACAGAGTGATTGCTTTTTCTATTGCAAAAGCCGCACAACCAAAATATGAAAAATAAGCATCCTTCTTCAACAAACAAAAAAGAGGTTAATATGGGGTGTGACAACCCCAGACGGCCACACAAGTCTCACAACGATGTGACATACTCTCTATGAAGGTGCTGTCTGGCTGAAGCGGTAAAAGCGCGCTCGGTTCACCCGCAAGAACGTGGGTTCGATTCCCCGCCAGGAAGTTTAACAATTTAAGAAACGAGATTTCCACTTCCGGAGGTGTATATGGTCGTGAGGTTCACTCAGCTTACACCAAAAAATTAGTAGAAGGTTAATTCCTGGGGGCAAAGGCGGCCGGGCATAGAGCTAACCACTGTACTCCACCAAGTGCCGAGGTTCCGGACAGTGGAAGCCTTTACCTTCCACCACTCCAAGGGCCTTCATGGCTTGTATGGAGATTGTATGAGATTGTTCTCGTGCTCTACTGGCAGGCGGTTCCATTCCTCACGAAGTGCAGTGTGGAGCTCTGGAAGTGTCCTTGGAGGAAGGTGGTGGGCTGCAACTCTTCTGCCTAATGCATCCCAGGCATTCTTACAGGTTTCATGTCCGGAGATCTTGGTGGGCAGTCCACACTGTGATATCTTCACTTTCAAGAATATCATCAACCAGGTTGACTCTATACGGATGTGCATTGTCTAAGATAAGATCTGGGCCGATTGCACCTTTGACAAGTCTTACATGTTGTCCGAGTACCCAGTCTCTAACTCTTGCTATTAACCGTACCCTCTCAGCGAAGATGAACTCCGTACGTGCATTAAGCATGATGCAACCACCAGTATGCAACCACGACCAAACTGACCCCTTTCCACAATATTCGTGGAACTGAATCGTGCTCCACGTTCTCTCCAGACAAATACACGATGATAATCATTGCGCAGACCGAATCTGGACTCATCTGTGAACAGCACATTCCTCCATTCATTCAGAGTCCGATTGCGATTGTATCCGACAATAATAATACCCTTTTTTAGTTTGTAGTGAGTGACACACACACACACACACACACACACACACACACACACACACACACACACACTACTGGACGTCTAGCAAAGAGATCCGCCGTTCTGAGTATCTGGTACACAGTCTGCCGAGAAACGCGAACTCCTGAGGCAGCTGCAATTTCTGCGGAGAAATGTCCTGTTGGCATGATTTGGTTTCACCAGATCCCTTGTGGAGTGTTAACTCTTTGATAGCCCTGTACTGACCTACGATTAACATCACCTGTGTCCTGGAACCATCGCCAAAGTCTTGAAACAACACTTTGTGGCACATAGAGGGCTGCTTAAACTTCGGTCTGTGTCTACCCTGCTTCCACGCGTCCGATGAATAATCCCTTTAAAACCGACTACAACTGGCGTCCTTGTGCCGCATTCTCGAAACACGGTACAAACCCTACCTTCCGAACACACTGAGAGGCAAATATAGAATGAGACATTCTTGGTCGAATGCACCGTGGTTTGTGCACCGTCCAATTAGGATCCTATGTGACTCCCTTACCGCGATCGTGCAAAGTTCCCGCTTCCATCTTTCCATATTATGCTTATATTTTGGGCACCAGTGCAGGTACAGTACGATGTATTACATGAACATGAATCGCTATTTTTCTCAAGTGTAACATAGAAGGCTGTGATTTATGTGAATTTATAGAGAAAGCTTCATTATTTACGGTAGTAGCAATGTCGTAAAGAGTGTAGCTGCCTAGAGTGTAACATTTGGTTTGTAAGCAGATGTTACAGTGAATATTCATAATGAGTTACTTTGAGCATAGTTATCGAAGAGGAGTTAGCCAAGGGAGACTGGTGAGAAAAGGCTAGATAGAAGCGAGGAGCCTCGCACAAGTAAGTGGAAGTCATTCCAGACTCAGCTGGGAACGCCACTCTACCATCACGAGTTTTGAACCCCTGGACGCTGCTTTGTTGACCAAGATGTCAGTGGGCCAGGCTCTTATGCCCATGATCACACGTTCGAGCGCGGTCAAGAAAGAAACTCTGGTGTATGCTTAGATGCCCAGCTTACAAAATTAAATTCCGATCTTATTCGTCAATGGATAATAATAATAATAATAATAATAATAATAATAATAATAATAATAATAATAAATGTACGTTCCATTACCCACTTAAGTTTTTGGGAGACATTGAGGTGCCGCAATTTTATCCCATTTTCTTTTACGTGCCAAGAAATCTACCAACATGAGTCTGGCGTATGTGAGGACCTTCAAGTATCACCGGACTGATCCGGGATCGAAACCTCTAATTTAAGTTCGGAAGGCCAGCGCTCCCGTCTGATCCCGCCAACCTGACAATTTAGAATTCTCGACCGCGGATTTTTGAAGGACGGAAATAATTCCCTTTAGCACTACACATCGTATAATGTCATCATGTTGAGGATTTCTGGTGAAATATTTGGTGTTCACTCAACAAATTTAATTAAAAATTTAGCCACAGATCGCCGAAGAGCGCTGACTACTATCTGGTGGGGCGTCTATATTCACCTACAAGTCATCCAGATGGCATTTTCAGCCAGCATTATTTTAAATATCATCATCATCATTATCATCGGTAATTTAGTCGAAGAGCAGGCGAGACTGTAGGCAGCTGGCATGATGGTTGAAAAACAACATGCTAGTTCCCGTACAATTAACAAGAACGGTACTAGAAAGAGAGAATCCTAGCGGACTGAAGGCGTGCAGAAGATAATATGTAAGAGAGGAAGCAGCAAGTATCATCATGGTGCCCTCTGCATTTACCAAACAAAATCAGGAACAGTCTATTAGAATTACGCTTCGCTTGTAGATAACACCAAGTCGGTGTGTCGCAATTGGTACTCGGAACGCCTAGATGGCACCACTTCAGAAGGTCTGTAACCCCGTGACAGACGGCACATAGTTACATCCCTCTGTGGATCAGTAGTACCGTGTCGGGTTCCGGGATTTTAAGATCACGGTTCCAAACCAAGTAGCGGTAGTGGGAATTTTGTAAGGCGGAGAATCCATTCGAAACTCCATGTCGTACGAACAGTCATACTACAGATCTCCAGTGACAAATTTGGTGTTCACATAACAAAATAAATTAAAATCTCAGCCTCTGATCGCCCAACAGAGATCCGTTTCTCTACCACCTCTTTAACAGAGTAAAATCGAATGTCGAAATTGTCACACAGGCAGTCTAAATGGCGTTAAATCATAAAGCAGGTGTATAGTAGCTGAGGCCCTACTATTAATTTTTACTATCATCAAGTTTTGCAAGTTTGTTTAATGTTCTCACCCCTGCTGGACGAGTTTCTTTTAGTACAGTGGTGTAAATGAGCTCTTTAACAGATCCTTGGAAAACCGGTTCAGGATATCTGCTCCGGAAGATACAACCGATCTCCTAGTTGAAAAACTGCATTCTAGTTCCCGTACAATGAACAAGAACGGTACTAGAAAGAGAGAATACTAGCGGACTGAAGACGTGCAGAAGATAAGTAAGAGAGGAAGCAGCAAGTTCGTTCAGGCTGAAGTGTTGTCGAGCGATGGCCCAAATGTTGCAAACTCACAACAGCTTGTTCGACTTGTTTCTTCGCCATAGTTGGTAACTTGGTATTTTGTCTGCTACCTTTTACGGTTTTTTAAACACAAGAAGAAGTCTGATCAGTACGCCACGCACATAGCTGCACATTGGAGGCTAAGGCACATAAACACGCAGCATTTAAGATTTATTCCCTCATAAAACTCTCTTAACAGTTTAGAAACTAGCGGCCTATGAACATCTTGCTCTTTTAACTCTATTTGTCTTCTGGAGCTAATTAGCGAACGCAATTAACAAGATTCTCTGGGAGGAAGCTCACATTCCAAAGATCAAGCTCGTACAGTATACGTAGCATTTTCATTGACTAATGCGATGACTTAAATTACTAGCCAGATTATTTTTTATTTTTATTTTTTGCTGCACGTCGCACCGACACAGATATGTCTTATGGCGACGATGGGACAGGGAAGGGCTAGGAGTGGGAAGGAAGCGGCCGTGGTCTTAATTAAGGTACAGCCCCAGCATTTACCTGGTGTGAAAACGGGAAACCACGGAAAACCATTTTCAGGGCTGCCGGCAGTGGGGGCCGTTAGCGTGCTGGCCTTTGGTCACAGGGGTCCCGGGTTCGATTCCCGGCAGGTTTGGGAATTTTAACCATCATTGGTTAATTTCGCTGGCACGGGGGCTGGATGTATGTGTCGCCTTCATCATCATTTCATCCTCATCATTTCATTTTTTGCAGCATTACTTTAAATTTATGAAATACCATTCCAGAAAATGCAATGGGGATAGCGAGCCTGCCTTTTACCCGGAGGTCCCGAGTTTAATTCACAGCCAGGTTAGATATTTTCCTCGAGGTAAAAGAAATCCATCGAGCCAACAATATTGAGGATCTGTCTGACGGTGAGATGGCGGTATCAGTTTAGAAAGCCAAGAATACCGGCTGAGAGAATTCGTCGCGCTGACCACGCGTCGCCTTGTGATCTGCAGGCTTTCAGACTAAGCCCAGCGGTCGCTTAGTTGCCACGGTCCATCAGGACACTAGCACCATGTGCTTTGTGGTTATTCAACAATATCTCTGTGATAGAGAAGTCACACCCAGTAACGAGGGAGAGAAAGTGCAATCCCCGAAACAGAATGAGAGAAAAACAACCACCAGATGTTATCTATTAAAAACAAACCAATCAGCTTTTACTTTCCGTACTGTAAACAGAAATGAATCGTTTTATTGCCAATTTTTTAATGTATAGAGATTTACTTGAAGTTTGGCAACTAGTAAGATGGATGTTGGAAACTGAATATTTTGAAACTCATGTGAAATCATATGTGAACTGAAGCGTTAGTTAGGTTCTCCTGTGAGCCTCTCGTGTGGAACAATGGGCACCATGAAAGCTGACTCTTCCCGAGAATCAGTGTCAGTTTCGTGCGAGACGTGGACTCGATCCAACACGTTCACGGTAATCAACATTCACCATCTTCATACGATTTCAGATGGATCAGGAAGAAGCCAGGAGCCATGATAAAGCCGATGTGTCGTCCTGGCTCCAAGAAGCATTCCTCCAACATAGCCTACTTCAAGTGGCCCTAGGTATACCACGAGGTCGTTTCGGAAATTTCTGCCTAGAACCCGCAATAGAGAGAACATTCTCATTCCGAAGTCTACAAATATAATTAATTGTTGTACGGAAATGTTCAGAACATGATTATGAAGATCATCTATACTGGGGGCCAAAAAAGCGGAACACTTGTCTGTTTTCGAGTAAAATGACTTTAATGAACCCAAAACATCGTAAAAAGTAAATTATTATTATTATTTTTCACTTTTCCGACACAATAATAAGGTCACGAATAAAAACTGTGCCGTACAAGTGGCCTTGGGTCTGTTTTACGGATGGATGTCCGTAGTGACAACAACCCTTTGTATACAGTATTGCTTCTTTCCGTAGTGGTTAGTGTGGTGTGTTACGTGTAATAAATAATAACTTTATTTTTACGTCTCACTAACTAATTTTACGGTTTTTGTAGACGCCGATGTGCCGGAAGTTGGCCCGACAGGAATACTTTTACGTGCCAGGAAATGTACCGACACAGGGCTGGTGTACCTGCAAACCTTAAAATACCACCGAACTGAGCCAGGATCGAACCTGTCAACATGGGCATAGAAAGCCAGCGCCTTAACCGTCTGAGCCCACTCAGCCCGGTTGTGTTATGTGTATAACGAAGAGGTATGTAGAGGATAAGTTAGGCAGGGGTGGTTAAAATGCCACTGCCGGCCGGGAATCGAAACCGGGACTCTCGGAACCGAAGGTAACAATGCTGACCATTTCATCCAAGGAGCTAGACATAAATAACCAATATAAAATGAAAAAAATTATAAGTAATTAATTGTAAAATACGTTTCATAAACTGAATTTGTTCTGTTACGCTTTTCTTGGCCAGCAGTGTAATATAGACAAGCTCACATCTTTGTTATCTACGTCACGAATTTTCTATTTCAGGAAATGAAAGAGAGAAGTCTGTCCCAAGCAAGTAGAATTGAAGTTAGGCTTAACCGAAGCCTCGTGAATGTCTAACACGATACGAGAACCTGGGGGTGGGGGCAATAGCTACGAAATTGTGTTTGGTACGGATATCTGCAGGTATGCATATTTTGAAATTTCTTATCGTAAACTGGAGGGATAAACAAAGATTAAATTTTGAAAAGAAAGCCATTACAATTGATCACATAGTAGTATTAACTATACGTCTGGCTCGTTGGCTGAATGGCCAGAGTTCTGGCCTTCGGTTCAGAGGGTTCCGGATTCGATTCCCAGCTGGGACGAAGATTTTAAGAGCGATGTTCAATTCAACTAGCTCGTGGACTGGGTGTTAGCGTTCGTCGTATTATACTTTTCACCTACATCCACGGAAATAAGCGGTGGAGACCCCCTTTCATATAGGGTTGTTGTAAGGAAGGACAACTTAATTCGTTCGCCGAGTTTCTTTTGTGTACTTCTGTACATCCTGTATATTTTCTTTTTGAGTTTCCTTGCAAATTTGTGTTTGCTTACTAGGCTTCTAAACTTTATCCTATCCTGAATGATTTCTTTGGCAATACCAATTTTTTGTAGATCTTGGTTTATTTTTCCAGGGATGAAGCTACGTTTAGAAGTGTCTTTAGCAACCTATTGTTATTCATTCTACATATGAATCGCTTGATGTTGAAAGTGGACTTCTGACAATTTCTAAATTTTACAGGAGAAGAAAGAATTGTCTGGGTGATGAAAATGTCGATCTATGTTTTAAAGTTCTGCCAGTGCGAGATGTCTGTACTAATGGACACTTCAGTGCACGAAAATACAAAATGCAATTCTGGATTATGAAAAAAATACTTTTGTTAATATTGCAGAAGTCCACTTGATATATAAAATGGAATGAACTTTGGATATTTGAATACCAACTTCCACAAAATAATAATAATAATAATAATAATAATAATAATAATAATAATAATAATAATAATAATAATAATAATAATAATAATAATAACAGAAAATGTGACAATATATTGTTATTGCTTTTGAAAGATATAAATCCAATTTTCATTATGAACACTAAAGTAATATTGCCAAACTTTGTAGTAATATGTAAATGAAGTATAATTTCAATGCGAGAATCAATCAAGAACCAATGATCTGCACATAGGGCAGTCGCCCAGGCGGCAGATTCCTTATCTGTTTATTTACCTAGTCTTTTCTATAATCACAAGGAATTTAGAAATTGATTAAACATCTCCTTTGGTCAGTTATCCCAAATCCCTAACTCCCCTTTCTATAATCGAATATTTGGCCTCTTGAATTCTAACTTTATCTTTATTCTGTGATCTTCCCTATTTTTAAAAACACCACTCCAACTTATTCGTCTAATAATGTCATTCCACGCCATCTCTCTACTAACAGCTTGGAACATACCACTTAGTCCAGCAGCTCGTCTCCTTTCTCGCAAGTCTTCCCAGCCTAAACTTTGCAACATTTTCGTAACGCTACTTTTTCGTCGGAAATTGAAACACAGAAAGCAATTCCAATATTACAGCAGTTCAATGTAATGAAATGATTACGAAACAATACTGATATTATGCACATCTATAGCAGATATCTCCTTTCAACAACACACGGAGATACCACAAGTACAGGACAGTCTTGGTGTGCACACCAAACGGTGGCCCTACCTATCATCTGCAGTATCGCACCATAACCGAACATTTCGAAAAACATGCAGAAGTCCCCTTTCATCATCAAGCGGCTCATATGTGTACGGAGAACTTTAATCCCCTTTTCTAACTGTACCTGTATTTTTCTGTAATTTGATAGAGTATTATTATTATTATTATTATTATTATTATTATTATTATTATTATTATTATTATTATTATTATTATAAAATTAGTCTGGGGAGGATAACAGAAAGAATTTTCCATCCAGCTGGAGGCCTTTGCGAAAACCTTTGTATGGGACACGCTTCTGAACGGTTGTGAAAAATGGACATTAGGAGAACAGAATAAACAAAAGATTGGAGACAGATGAAATGTTTATCTCGAGAAAAATGCAGAGGATAAGTTGGACTGAAATGAAGAATAATACCGAAGTCCTTAGAAAGGTAGGAGTAAAACTGTCTGGTCACTGAAATCGAGACAAAGGAAAACAAAATGTACTGGTCATACTCTGCGGCATGAGGAGTTTCTTTGCAACTTCATTGAAAGAAGAATTGCCAGAAAAAGACCAAGAGAGTCATACTTCGAGAACCTGCTTCTGAGGATGAACAGCAAGACCTACGCTGAGATGAAAAGACCGACTCAAAAGATATCCGTAGCTCTTGCGACATGGCTTAGGCTTTACAATATGATGTACTAATCACTTATTACTGGTCCGGCCTCGCGGTGTAGGAGGTAAAGCGTCCGCTTGTCACCCGGCTGGGCCAGGGGTCTTTAATTGTAAATGACTAGTATCCCTGGACTGGGTGTTTGTGTCGTCCTTAACGTTCCTTTCCTCACATTCATCACTTTACACTTCCGCAATTCCAGTTGCAAGCAGGCTCAAATCATATGATGCAAGTAGTGGCAAAAGATCTCTAGAGGTCGACGCCACGAACAAATAATATTTAAAAAAACCATTAACTGTATAGTGACCTGACGTAGATCCTAAGAGACAAAACTTAGTACTACCAAACTAACTTTCTAACTGTTGGCTTGTATTCTTGCCACCCACGTCACAAGCTAGTAAAGAAACGCTGCATGCTGATAAAATATTTCAGTTATCTTAACTTGCATTTTGGAAGCCTTTTTCGTGATTTATGAGGGCAGCCTACGTTTATGTTGTATTGTGGAAGTCGCTACAGGTCTTTTCGGAGTGGAATAATTGATTTAATACATTGCATTCCTATAGAATGTTGCGTTAATATCGGGTAAGTAGAATAGTAGTAGCATGTATGCATTTGGGTGTAGGATTAAATCTTTTAAATGTATAATTTACCGGTACTGAGGTAGGTGAATCTCTATTATTGATACATTCAGATAAGTTTGTTTTGGTGATTTTCATAAAAAACTTCAAGTTTGCACCAAAGATATGCCAAGAAGACTACTAAAACAATCCACCTTATGTAGGTAAATGGACACGCCGGTATTAAACACAATGAAACGGTAGAAACATTAACAAGAGAAAGTCTTCAGACTCATTCATCCATCGTACAATTACTTTAGGTCTGCCGTATTTGCTTTAAGAATCAGTTTTACATCATTTCAACTAGTGTGATTGTAACTACTCTAAATCACATTAAATATTCATGATATAAAATACTCGATCGTCGCACTATGTGGTCTCAGTTTGTACTTACCTTCGGGTAATACCAGAAATAGTCACTTTAATTGGTGATGGCCGCCAGCTACAATAAATGTAACAATAATAAGATGAGAATCTAGAATATCTCTAGGGTGTAGGGTAATAAGCTTACTCTGACAGCATAACATAGAATATAGGTTCCGTAAAACGAATATTGACGTTTGGTTTCCCAACTAAAATTTAAGGTTACCTGATCTACCATGAAATAAAACAATTAACTGTACTTGATACTAAACAAATTATATTTTTTACATTTTGAACTGAAATGGTGAGATTTTCTGCGATAAAAAAAGTTACAATATAAAAATTTGAAATTAAAATGGAATGAAGCTCTAGGCATTAAATTAAAAATAATCTTGACCGGACATTTGAAATCTTTATGAGACATTTTATCCCTCACTGGTTCATTTAACAGTACCTTGGACACTAAGTGTTATTATGACGTATTCCTTGGAATCGGCATCAGCTGTAAGTATCTCAAACCTAATTTGGTGACGTACCCTTTTATCTTCACAAACGAGAGATAGCATGACTAAGATATAACCATACTGCACAATCAATTTTACACGTAATCCACCGAACTGTTAGTCTGCATTACGAAGACTCAATCTTCGGCTGTCAGCGAACCGACACAAGAACTCGAGCGAACACATACACGGAAACACACTTCGAAGACTCTGTATCCATATAACTGCTTCTTTTCCATCCAAGTGACTGACCGACTGAGGTCTAACTATCCATTTGACTTCCTCACTACAACACTCCATGGCAAGCCTCTCCATCCAACTGACAACTGCTATGGGATGCGAGCTCCTTCTACAGGGTACTTATTGGCTCATGGTTTACACCTTCCTCATGGTTAAAACAGCCTGTGACTTCCCTCAAATCCAGCTTTGAAATATTGCACCAGATATTGCAATCACCTCAGGCAGCGTAAAAGCTTCCTGAATCACCCCTTGTTTCTAACAGAACGCAATGACGCACGGGGTATTTAGCATTGCATGACTCGAGAGTAAATGTGACCGGATTGCACCACGTACCACAATATCTTAAACGTTGGCTCACAAAATAAATACATAATCTTATATTAAGCAGCAAATCTCGCAATATACATTCTCTTAATGCTAACACACACACACACACACACACACACACACACACACACACACACACACACACACAATTATATGATACATAATAAATGGAATAAAATGAAGCAAGCGATAAATAATCAATAAATAGCGAGATCAGACGATATAATATAATAAAATAATAATAATAATAATAATACAGAGGAATGTTTGTAACGGGATATGAACCGTTATACTAGTGTACATAGTTTAATTGCAGTTATGGAACTGGGCTAGAACGGTAACTCACTGTTTGTCACCAGATATCTTTTGATAAATAACAGATTCTAAAAGTACATTACAACAACTGGAACATCCACAATGGAAGATGCGCTCCTATCTGCAAGCTATGAAATTTCAAGTGTAATCAACTATGCCAATAGGACTGAAAAAAAATCTACGTGTGAGAAAAAGGACACGTCAGTAATTACAAAATTAAAGTGTAGAAGAATTAGCAAGAGAAAGTATATCTATCGGACTATCCAGACCCATCGTACAATGACTTTATGCCCACACTTCATAAGCAAGCACTCCAGAAATGGGGGAAAGATTGCACCGAAACTCAGAAGATAAAAAGATATCACTATGCTAGCATACAGCCACTAATACCAGTGAAGGCATGGTACACACATTTCATGTTCAATAAAAAGAAAAACATTATACCTTCATCATATATATGTATAACTAATTGTTTTACGTCGCACCGACACAGATAGGTCTTACGGCGACGATGGGACAGGAAAGGGCTAGGAGTGGGAAGGAAGTGGCCGTGGCCTTAATTAAGGTACAGCCCCAGCACTTGCCTGGTGTGAAAATGGGAAACCACGGAAAACCATTTTCAGGGCTGCCGACAGTGGAGTTCGAACCTACTATCTGCCGAATACTGGATACTGGCCGCACTTAAGCGATTGCAGCTATCGAGCTCGGTGATATACCTTCATCACCAGAATGAAACTGGACATGGGTACTATCTTGATGACCTCCTCCAAATAAAAATTTAGTCACTAATGTGCGACACAGACGAAAAGGAAATAGCAGACATCAGCAATCTATTCCTCGCGTGTTTAAAGTCCCGAAATGTGTATTACAATAAACTTACAAAGCTGGACACACCCTTCCCAACCAGTGCATCATCATCATCATATAACCCACAGATCTATCTAACAATAGTGCAATAGGCTATCTCCAAGAAACAAACAGTAAATAATAAAATTATACAAAGTAAAATACTATTCTTTATGTAGTGAATCTATGAGTTAAATTGTAGTTTGCTAAATAGTCAACCATTGACCAAAAGCTAATTTAAGTTAAACAAACAAACAAACAAACAAACAAACTCTTGATAAGGCTGCAATGCTGTACGTTCGTCAGCTCGACATTCCTGTTTTGTTTCTTCAGCCACTCTCACCGCAGTTACCTAATAAAGCCGTGTGTAATAGAGTAGCACTATTTTCGGAAGGTCGCGTTCTGCCTTTCACTGCGAGCTTATTACTCGCACCCACATAGCACTAACAATCTGTTAGAGGTCACATTTATTCAAGTTTCCATTCACTACAGTCACAACTAACCAATATACAGAAGGCACGAATTTCATGCTCATACGAAAATAGTGAGCGGCACGATTTTTTTTTGGGGGGGGGGGGGGTATGAGAAGCCAATATATGGAAATATGGGCTGAAACATACCTTACTTTCTTTCGGATTATTTAAGCCGATTTTTAAACATACAGTATTTACTTATGTTTAGTTTTTACGTTATTTAGAGTTATTTGATTTGAAACCGTTAATGTTAACACATACTTTTTTAAATTTAGTTTCTACATTAATTATAGTTAGGCTATTACTGAACAGTATCCTATCATTAAAAAGCCCGAGTTAATGTACCATTCTCACAACAGTTGCTCAAATACTAAATAGTAATATAATAGTAAATAGTTGTAAAAAATCCAGAAAAAAAGTGATGCTGTCGTATGGCCTCCGGAGAGACCTGGAGCAGTTCTTTTTAACTGACGCTCATGGATGAGTTGAGCGTCTTGATGTGATGAGATGGGGAGAGATGAAACCCAGTGTCTGCACATAGCCTACTCCTGTCGAATAACATCAAGAAGTCTCCTCAAGACTTAACGTTTCCATCCGACGGATGAATCACCATCTACAGAGTCATATGGCCTCACTCAATAATAATAATAATAATAATAATAATAATAATAATAATAAATAATAATAATAAATTACACGTGCAGACTTTTCTGCTATTTCACGTCACTTAGGCCGATTACGTGTCAATTACCATGTGGCAAATAAACCAGAACATTATTTGGGCGACCTCTAGCTCAGTTTTAAACATCTATTTTTTTTTGTGGGGTAAACATTGAACTTGCCGCCAGTGACTTTTTTCGTGTCGACATCGTACGATATGTAGTGTCGAATGGAGTGTCCGCCCTTCAAAAATCCTACTGCCTCTTCCGGGTTTGAATCTGCAATCTTGGAATCCGAAGGCCTACACTACTACTGATTTATAGATTAGATCTCGAGCGTCTCCGAAAACCATTTCAAGTAGTTAGTGGGACGTACAAGATAGTAACGTTATTCGATCTCGAGCAGCTGATTCGGCCCAGACACTGGTCAGACCTGTGTGACATTCTCAAAATTTGTACAACATAATAAGGTTCACAACTATGACAAATTAAAGTAGCCCGCGAAGAGCGTGTCGAGTTTTAATTGCTACACCATGCAGCCCACACCACGTGGCTGAGCGAGAAGGGGAGGTACCGGTACCAGCCGTGCATGTAATTATCACAGTTTAAGGCCGATACTATCTGCTACTTTATGTTCTCACTGTTTGTCATAACGGACGATAAGAGTAGCCTACATTACCAACAAACCAGTTGTTCGAACGTCCTTGGGATACCACACACACACATATAGGAGTAGAAGATTTCTTCATTCTGATACCGAATCTAGAAATCTGTCAGCAAGATCGGAACTAAGGCTGAGAAGACTAAATAAATCCACGTTGGTAATAATTTAACACGCACGAATTGATCGATGAAAAAAATAAGATCTCTTGGAAAGTTTTTTACCAAGACATATTTTTCAAGAAACAGCGCAAGAGGAAAGTAGAACTGTTGAAAATAGAGCCCATCAAATATCCCATACGGTAGGCCTAGGTTGATTTTTTGTTTTGTTATGGCCTTCGTACTTAGGATATTTGGCCTTCAGTAGAGTACAATGATTAAAATGTAACACAAAAAAAAAAGTATTGGACAAAAAGGAAAATATATATATAGAATGGCAAATGGCCTAGAACAGAGCAAAACGAAAAACCACACGTGTTTCTTCAGATATATTCCTATAGGTTAATGAGCGATTTATTTTTGTGTAATACGAGAAAATCCCTCCGTAGGTCAGTGGAGGAGAGTTGGCCTCCGGATCCCAAGATTGTGGGTTCAAACCCGGCCGAGGTAGTTGAAATTTGAACGGTGGAGAAACGCCTTTTCGACGCTCCATATCGCTCCACGTAAAATATCTCTGGTGACACGCTTGGTCTTTCTTTCTTTCCTTAATCCGTTCACCCTCCAACGTTGGGTTTTCCTTGGGATTCCGCGAGCGATCCCACCTCTACCGCCTCAAGGGCAGTGTCCTGGAGCGTGAGACAACTCTCGAGGAGGACCAGTACCTCGCCCAGGTGGCCTCATCTATGCTGAACAGGGATCTTGTGGGGGAGGGGGGAAGGTCGTAAGGGATAGACAAGAGGGAAGGAAGCGGCCGTGGCCCTCAGTAGGTACCATGCCGGTATTTGCCTGGAGGAGAAATGGGAAACCATGGAAAACCATTTCGAGGATGGCTGCGGTGGGAATCGAAACCTCCTCTACTTAGTTGACCTCCCGAGGCTGAGTAGACCCGGTTCCAGCCTTCGTACCACTTTCCACATTTCGTGGCAGAGTCGTGAATCGAACCTGGGCCTCCTGGGGTGGCAGCAAATCACACTAACCACTACACCAGGCGGACTACCATTTGGTGTTTACCCGACACAATTAATTTAAATAAAACAGCCTCAGATCGCCCAACAGAGATCCGGTTTACTCTGCAATCTGATCAGGTAAAACGGAGAGTCAAAATTGACCTGCAGGCAGCCTAGGCGGCATCAAATCAATATGTCTGGAGTAAATAATAATAATAATAATAATAATAATAATAATAATAATAATAATAATAATAATAATAATAATAATTCTGCTACCGCGCAGGCAGTTTAATTTCACACCATTTATGCTGCCTACCTCTCAATTTCAACATCCGATACTCTACCACACGACAGTTGTTGGACCTTCATTAGGCAATCTATTGCCGCATTCCCGTTTTTAATTTTGTCGGGTAGACAGCGCACGTGACATCAGATATCATCCTCGTACCGACATCGTACGGTATGCTGTATTGAATAGACTTTATCCTACCTTTCAAAAGTCTGACTACCTCTGCCAGGGTTGAACCAACGATCTTGGGATCCAAAGGCCGACACTACCACTGAGGGAGTTAAGGCATGCCCAAATGCGCTGGCGAATTGGTTCACAGCTTGTAGTAAGCTGCCTTGAATGCACACCTAAGGAGTCTTATTTCTTGGCTTCAAGAAATTGACATACAAACATACTTACGTTCTGTGAATTGGATTTCCTCTATTGACCTATTATTGGTTTAAATCCTACAGAGACCCAAGCTGTAACAGACTTTTTTAAAGAGTAGGGTGCGCACGTGGCTACACCAGGTGGCGCAGACACATGGAGGGTGAATCTTAAGAAGAATAGAGAAAGCTGGGGTGCCTTAGAAGAAGCTGAGAAAAACCGTCATCTTTGGAGGGGGAGGGAGAGGTGGGTGCCCTTCGCTGCACGCCGACCTCTGCTCATCAATGTCCAAGCACACAATTGCCGTTCGCAACTCAAATTTATTAGTTTACGAACATGCCCACGTCGTAATTCACACAGATAATGTTAGCGTACCAAGCACATGCTGCTTATATATACTTACTCGTTAGCAGACTTAACAGGGCTAGAAGTAGAGACCTGTACGAACAAACACGGCATCGTGCAGGTAGAGATGCTAATACTCGTTGGACGATTACAGCCATACGTATTGTAGTACATATGTGACGAGTAGTAATTGACACTAGTATCGTATGATTATTACTCGGCATCATCAGGATGCCAATAGGCTCGTCAAGAATTTGAAGGTAGTTAACATGATGTGATCAGGTAGATCCAATAAAAATATTAGTTTATCTGAATGGAGATCACATGCGTCGATATAGGGCCTACTGTTATCTATTGTAAGTAGAATGTTTTCGCGTGAGAATTTACTTTGGAGTGGATCAGGCATATGAACGGGGTCTTCTAGTTTAATGAAGATAAGCGTCCGTCTCCATGGCTTAGTGGTCAGTGTCTCTGCCTTTGGTTCTTGGGGCACCGGCTTCCACTCCCGGCCGGATCGAGGGATTTTACTCATAAATGATTTATTTCCTTGGCTCGGAAATTGGGTATTAGTACTCTTCCTAACATTCCTACAACTCACACACAACACTAAAACTTCTGTCACAGTAACACGCAGTTTCCTCTACTGTACATGGCAGACGCCGCCGCTCACCCTCGCTGGAGGGTCCGCCTCACATGAAATTATATTAAAAAGCTTTAACAAGCATCAAGAATAATAATAAGAAGAAGACAGAATCATTCGATTTTTTTACGATTTGCTTTACGTCGCACCTACGCAAATAGGTCTCATGGTGACGGTGGGATAGAAAAGGTCTAGAAGTGGGAAGGAACCGGCCGTGACTTTAATTAAGGTACATCCCACGCATTTGACTGGTATGAAAATGGTAAACCACGGACAACTATATTCAGGATTGCCGACAGTAGGGTTCGAACCTGCCATCTATCTACCGAATGCAAGCTCACAGATACGCGACCCTAACCGCACGGCCAACTCGCTTGGTAGTATAATTAGATTAAAAAAGGTATATTCACTGAGAGTTATTGGATTAGCCTGAAAGTGCTGTTGATTTTCAGATAGATTGCGGTGGCTTCACAAGCAGTTCAATTCCTGCTTCCTAGCACGTAGAAAAACGAAGACTAGGATACAACGATTTCGTGATGCTAAATTTATGATTACGTACTCACATCGCGGTAAACGGTTTCTGCTGGTTGTTAAACGATTCCGATTTTAGTTGTTATTCTAACAAGAACCTAATACGAAAAAATAAACTGTCAAGTAACTTTATAATTGCACCAACATGAGCTCGCGATAATTATATTTAACAAATCGATCGACATATTACGGGATACAGAAAGAGATATTCCCCGTGTAAGTTACAGTATCCTATTAAAACACCCGTGGTACATAGATCAAGGACTATAATTTATTGTGACCATTGTTAGGATGGTGCAGCCGTTGTAAAGTAGACTTTCCAATTAAGGCTGCGTATAGGAAAATTCGTGTTTGCGTGGTTGAGTATAGTGTCGTGAGAGGTGTGCGAGTTGCAGGAATGTAGAGTTCTTCATCATAAACACACAGTCTCCGAGCAACGGGAATTTAGCATTTTATGATTAAAATCCTTCGAGCCGGCCGGGAATCAAACCCAGGGCACCGAGAAGCGAAGGCTAAGGCGCGAACAACTCAGCCATGGAGCAGAACATCAAGGGCCTTGGACTGCTAAGATGACTGCTGTCCAGCCAGATGGCCTGCAAATATTGGAGTCCGACATGGTTAGTGAAACGACTTCTTCAGCCGTACTGACTTTCGTAATCGGGATAGTACTGCACATTTTCAGGTCATTCCTGCTATTACGAGTTTGTGCAGACACAAGGACCAAATTATTAATAATAATAGTTTTACGTCCTGCTAATTACTTTTACTGTTTTCGGAGACTCTGAGGTGCCGTAATTTTGTCCCGAAGAGTTCGTTTACGTGGCGGCAAATCTAACACGAGGCAGGCGTATTTAAGCACCTTCATTTTTTTTTTTTTTTTTTTGCAATTTTCTTCAACGTTGCACCGACACAGATAGGTCTTATGGCGACGATGGGATAGGAAAGGCCTAAGCACCGTCAAATAGGCAGGCTTACCACCTGACTGAGCCGGTATCAAACTCGCCAACACGATCTCAGAAAGCCAGCTCTCCCGGCCCAAGTAACAAATTCCATTAGCTTCCCTTACCTACTTCACTGAAATTTGTTGTTGTACTTATAGAATGCATGCTTATAAGCTCCTACTAAATAATTTATCCATGCCATATCACCACCACTACCACTACTTCTACTTCTTTCTCTTTAGTTATTATACAGAGGTTTAAGTACACTTCCCCAATGGAATATTACGTTTCTAGGGTTTTAGAACAAATATGAATGACAATATTCGCTACAAATTGTCCTAAACGCTGCTTGTCACTTGCATAATATAACAGAGCTACGCAAATTTATTGGCAAAGTGTGTATTGGTTAAATGTATAATTGAAGAGCAAAGGAAGAAATATTCTTTTTTTACAACAGACCATAGCTCAGTACGAGGTATACAAAGTTTGGCGCTGATTCTTCCGAACAACAGTCCACTAAGTTTTTGTGTCAGGAAGCATATAATTGCACATTACTTCGAAGTGTGATTAATGGATGCCTTTGCTGGCGGGACCTAGTGCTTACAGTGCACTATGCCTTCTGGTATAGGCAAGAGCAATTTTGTTACTTTCATTGACCTGTCTCAGTCTTAACCTTGGCTTTGAGAATATAAAAGTGACTGAGGTATGAGCAATGCTAGTAATACCATTCTTTATGCAGCCAGTCCCCGCTACTATGGTGTGAAAATGTTGCTCATAGGGTCGAATGAAGCATGCAATTCAGTGGGCTTGGCAGACTGATATGCAATAGCAACTTTTGGGTCGGTGAGGAAAGCAACGGGAAACTGCCTCAACTCCTCATTTCCCTAGTACATCTTTGACAGCTGATGGCGGAGCTGTTGAGGATCCAACCAGCCTTAGGGCTGAGGACCGAACATACATACACATGATTAATAGGGAAGAGCCAAGATTCAGAATGAAGTAATATTCTTGCCTTCGAATAGTGTAAGAAAACGCATAAATGTAATGCCGATAGTCGCTGTGGGCTACTATGACTTAAATGCGAATTTCTCCTAATTCCTGGAGGAGGGAGGAAGGAGGAGGGGTAAAGGCGACCGGACATAGGGCTAGCCACTCTCTCCTGCTTAGTAAAAGCCTTTACCTTCCACTCCTCCAAGGCCTTCACAACCTGTACCGGGATTACTTTGGCTTGGCCTTATGTTCATTCGGTGTCTATAACCTCAGCGATGCCAGTTGGTATGAATAAAATAATCCATCAATTACTTTAAATGCATGCTTAGGGCAGGCTGGTTGGGTCCCCAGCAGTTTTGCTTTCAGCTCTTACAGAGAGGCCAGGAGTTACTGAAGTGACATACTAGGGAAAATTTTCCCGTTGCTTTCCTCACCAAGCGAGAGGGAAATATTAAGTATCTGTGTATCAATGCCACCGAACCTACACGTGCTTCTTCGTAACATTCATTACGAGAGACAATCGTGTAGGCTACCTAACCCATTGTCGATGAATGTTTCGCTATGGACTCGAAAGAATTCGAAAAACGAAGTACCTTAATTAAGGCCACGGCCGCTTCCTTCCCACTCCTAGCCCCTTCCTTTCCCATCGTCGCCATAAGACCTATCTGTGTCGGTGCGACGTAAAGCAAAAAAAAAAAAAAAAAAAAAAAAAAAAACCGAAGTGTAGTAGCCTTTGGTTTGGAGGGTCACACGTTCGAATCTAGACTAGGGTGGAGATTTTAGCCATCTCAAGAAGGATCTCCTTTTCCTACCGCATTTTTCTCACACCTGTGGGGTCGCAGGTTCGAACTGCGTCACACACACGTGGATTTAGCCCTGTTTTTACGGCTGGATGCCCTTTCTGATGCCAACCCTGTATGGAAGAATGTAATCACTATTGCGTGTTTCTGTGGTGGTTGGTAGTGTGGTATGTTGTCTGAATATAAAGAGGAGAATATTGGGACGGACACAAATACCCAGTCCCCGAGCCAGTATAATTAATCAGAAGCGATTAAAATCCCCGACCCGGCCGGGAATCGAACCCGGGACCCTCTGAACCGAAGGCCAGTACGCTGACCATTCAGCCAAAGAAACGGATCATGCCAAGAAGGATATCTGAACATAAAACATGTTCAAGTCTACAAGAGTGACATGCACCGGAAGGTGCCACCTGAAAAAGAGAAAGAAAAAAGTGACCGCTGATCAAGGAGGCACAAGCCATAAATGTCCGATTCCTATCCATTTTTCGAAGAACGTGGGTTTATCATAATACCCCAGGAGATCCAACAACCTCTACGGAAGGGTCTTAAAATTAAACAGCATTAAGACAATATGACTGTATGCCCAGCCCTCATTCCGCCTCACTACGAGGTCAGGTATGAAGTGAGATGAATCTTCGTAGCGAGTTTTATGACCGAATGCCCTTCCTGACGTTAACCTTATCAGGGAGAAGGTGGAATTCAGTGCCGGCACATAGCCTACTCTTGTCGAATAGCACCAAGATGTCTGCTCAAGTCTTAACGTCTCCATCCGACGGACGAATCCCCATCAACAGCAGCATATACTCTTACTCCATATGGACACTGCGGGGATATTTGGAATTGAATCCAGGCTGTTGGCACGCAATCTAGTGATTATAAATTGTATACCACCACCACCACCTTCCCTACCCCACCGGCCAACATTTCTGATGGTGAAATATTTTTCGACTAACGGGACTCGAATCAGATAACCACGCTGTCAGACCATATAGACTCGACGAGCATGGCCACCAGGCGGTCTTAAGACCATGCGACTGTGAGCCGGATAAATAAGAAAATGGATGCGACTAATAAACAGGGTAGTAAATTAAGGAAGGTGTGATACCTTACATCATTAACAGTGTGGTAGTTTCTCACTATAGAGGTCGAGATTCAAGGCCCGAAATGCTTATGCAGTTTTCGTAATAGTGTAATGTGTTGTTAATGATCACACCATGTAGTCACGTAAAACTGTATAGAGCTTGCTTGTTTGCTTGCTTTAGTACTGTAGTCAGCAAGATGTCAGTGGGAGCGACAAGCCCCCGTCGAGCTAGACACGGCGTGAGCCCAAGCTTGAAAGGGCCGCCTGATGCCTTCAAATAACTGTCAACACAACGCATGCTCCAAACAGTTTCTCGAAGGAAAGGAATATGAGCGCAGACATCCTCCAAATACTGTCCATATCCTTTATATTTAAACCTCCACTGAATATCAGCCCTACCCCAAAGACGTGGATGGGCGAATAAATAATAATAATAATAATAATAATAATAATAATAATAATAATAATAATAATAATAATAATAATAATAATGTTAGCCGGCAGGGTAGGAGAGATGGTGGATCTAATCACTTGATTGCGTGCCAAAAGCCTGGATTCAATTCCATTCACTTCCAAACTTCTCCATAGTGTTCATATGGAGTGAGGGCATATGACGCTGTTGATGGTGATTCGTCCATCGGATGGAGACGTTAAGCAGACCTCTGTGTTATTCGATAGGAGTAGGCTATGCGCCGGCACCGCGTTTCATCCTCTACCTAATAGGCCTATCATATATCACGTGTCCGACTCGTTGGCTGAACGGTCCGCGTACTGGCCTTCGGTTCAGAGGGTCCCGGGTTCGATTCCCGGCCGGGTCGGGGATTTTAACCTTAATTGGTTAATTCCTACGACACGGGGTCTGGGTGTATGTGTTGTATTCATCATAATTTCATCCTAATCACGACGCGCAGGTTGCCTACGGGTGTCGAATAGAAAGACCTGCACTTGGCGAGCCGAACCCGTTCTGGGATATCCCGGCACTAAAAGCCATACGACATTTCATTTCATATATCACGTCACTCATTTTATCTCATTAACTCCTCTGATGGGGTTGATGTCAGGAAGGGCATCCGATCGTAAAACTCACCAAGATCTAATTGTATTAAAATAAGGAGTAACTAGGCCTATATTCCACAAATTTGGCGGACCACCAACGGATGACATATCTGTGGAGTATATCGAGTACGCAAATTTATACGAGTGTTCTAACAATAAATTTAGAAAGCTTAGTGTTGCTGTGAGGAGAAAAAACAATATATCATTATATTGCACGTGAACAATGAAGTCAAGTTCGTAAGCTCTACGATCAATTCATTTGATTTTCGTATCATACTGTGACTTATTAGCGACTTCTTGTTCTTCCTGGCATTCTGGAGCACTCGATGTGGATTTGGTTCAGTTTTAAGGCCAGATGCCCTATTGGAGGGATGCATTCACTATTGCGTGTTTCTGCGGCGGTGCTAGTGACTTTTACAATTTGCTTTACGTCGCGTGTACACAGGGAGGTCCATATGGCGTCGATGGGATAGGAAATGGCTAGGTACGGGAAGGACCTGACGGCGGCCTTAAATAAGGTACAGCCCTTGCCTATTGTGAAAAACCTCGGTAAACCATCTTCAGGGCTGCCGACAATCGGGTTCGAACCTACTATCTCGAATACAATCTGATAGCTACGTGACGCAAACCGCTCAGCCACTTGGTCGGTGGTTGGTAGCATGATGTACTGTATACAGATGAAGAGGAGTCTATTGAGACAAACACAAAACACTCAGTCTCCGAGCACCAAGCTTTCACCATACGTAATTAAAATCCCGACATAACCGGAAATCGAACTCGTGACCCTCTGAAGCAATACCAGTAACGTGACCATTCAGCCAAGGAGATGGACATTGTCTTCGTAGTGACTATTTACATTTAAAAAACCTCCACTGCTGAAGACCTGATCGCCTAGGTAAGAAAACGAGCATGTAGGTTATAATATAAAATTAGACCGAGAGTTTTACTAACAAATTCTGTTTATACTCATTTGTAAACAAGGATATTAAGTCATGGAACAAACTGTCAAAAGAGTGTAAACCGTTTTCTGAGTAAGATCAAATCGAACAACGAAAGATTTTTATTCGAAAATGTAACGCGTTATACATTATGACCTACTGTAAATAAATAAATAAATAAATAAATAAATAAATAAATAAATAAATAGCACTAGTCTGCCCCAACAGCTGTTGCGGAAACTATACTACAGATGCTGTGAATGCAGTCTAGGAGCTCCACGAGTGTGAGATATTATCTTCATTACCCGACCCAGTAGAGAAACGGTTCAAGGGTTGCACACATACACAATTTTAAAGGGAGTGTATTATAAAACAACAATCGTAACATTTGAATAACAGTAATAATAATAATAATAATAATAATAATAATAATAATAATAATAATAATAATAATAATAATAATAATAATAATAATAATATTGCGGCATTAGCTACCGTGTGCGGGCACTTTAATTTGACGTCTTTTAGATTCCTTGGGCATCTATTTTATTCTGCCGAATGGCAGAGAAACTGGAGTGCTATTGGGCGGTCTGGTGCAGTGATTTAATTCATTTTGCCGGTAGACACTGAATGTATCATGAGAGATCTTACTTAAATTTAGTTATTTATCGTATGGCTTTTCGTACCGGGAATGTCCGACTGTTTGACTCCCGTGGGTGGCCTGCGCGTTTGGGTATGGGATGATGATGATGATAATAGTGAGGTAGGGAGAGTGTGAAACCGGTGTCGTCACGTAGCCTACTCCTGTCGAATAACACCAAGGGATCTGCTCAAGGCTTAACGTATCCATCCTACGGACGAATCACCATCAACAGCGTCCTATGTCCTCACTCGATATGAATAGTGCGGAGAGGTTTAGAAATGAACCCAGGCTCTTGGCACGCAATCTAGTGATTATAAATTGTACACTTCCACCTCTCCTACCTTGACGGCCAACATTCCGACGGTGACTTTTTCCACCAATGAGACTATCCACGGTGTACGATCATATAGGCTTGACGTACCGTACGATATGGAGTACCAAAAATTCTGCCTTCTTTTCCCAGGTTTGAACCTGTGATCTTGGGATCTAGAGAGTCGATACTCCATCACTGACCCACAACGCGATATGTTAAGTGAAAAAATAAAGATACTCTGTATCACATGAACATTTAAATTATAAAACTGAATTGAATTCATCTTAATTATGTTATAATATTTAGACATGTCTGGGTAAAAGTATAACGTCCACAACAGCTGGTAGCAATTTTCCGTGCATACAGCCATGAAATTAGGACCATCGTACTGTTACCTATCTTTAACACTTGTAAATCTTCAGTCGATATAATTACAGTCTAAATACTTTGAATGTACTGTACTCATACGTCGTCTGCATGTCACAGACTGTCAGTATACGCTGAAATTGACACTTAATACGGGATTGCTTAACATGACTCAAGAAATACTGAAGCCTACAGCTTAGAAATGCAAGTCACAAATCATTTCAGGGCTAATTTCTGGCCGGTGAAAGTTCTCCTCTGGCATGTTTGGACGAAGGCAGCATAATACATGTAGTTCAGTATTTATCTGAACAGAAGGCGCATGTTACTAATTAGCATCTGCAGTGCCTCGCTTCAGTGAAACTGACACGTTCCGAGTTTTCTCGCGTAACTTACGTATTGGCCCAATATTATGCAGAATTGTATGGTAGAATGGTAGTTTTTAAAAGGTCAAGAAAGTGTCCTTAGGGAGAGAGAGAGAGAGAGAGAGAGAGAGAGAGAGAGAGAGAGAGATTACGTCCAAGTACAAATCGAAAATCTGTCTTTTAATAAATCATGTTATTGGCTTTACGACTCACTAACTACTTTTTCGATTTTCGGAGACGCCGATGTGCCGGAATTTAGTCCCGTAGTTCTTTTACGTGCCAGTAAATCTACCGACACGCAGCTGACGTATTTGAGCACCTTCAAATACCACAGGACTGAGCCAGGATCGAACCTGCCAAGTTGGGGTCAGAAGGCCAGCGCCCCAAACGACCAAGCAAGGTCGAATTTCGGCTATTAAGGGTGCTAAAGGACGAAAGATCTAAACAGATCTTACAACACAATATGGTGAAGCATCTGAAACAATGTTTCTAAACCTGAAGTACATTAATGCCGGTTGTTCATTATAATTACATCATTGCTTAGGAGCACCTAATTACTCAACATGGCACAATATGTACTTCGATTCTTTTAAGATTGCGTAAGGTTACACAGCTTAAAAAACGGTTTGAATTGTGTGAAATATCGCTCAATAATAAATTGCGCCTCTTCTGTTTGCTAGTTGCAATACATTGCAGGACCACCCACAGAAGTAAGCTGTTTCGATTAAGCGAAGAAATACACGTGCAACACTAAAGAGACGGAAAACCGCATGGCACTACAGCCCTTGAAAGACCTTGGCCTAACGAACGACCGTTGCTCAGCCCGAAGGCCTGCAGATTACGAGGTGTCGTGTGGTCAGCACGACGAATCCTCTCGGCCGTTATTCTTGGCTTTCTAGACCGGGGCCGCTATCTCACCGTCAGATAGCTCCTCAATTCTAATCAGGTCCAGGTAAAAATCCCTGACCTGGCCGGGAATCGAACCCGAGGCCTCCGGGTAAGAGGCAGGCACGCTACCCCTACACCACGGGGCCGGCGCTGTCGTCTCTTTTAGTTTGCACTAAACACCTGGATGGGATGGGTACAATGCACGACCTAAGAGTATTACGCAGTAGATCTTGTGAACAATCTCTTAACTTGCTCTTTTTCTCTCTAACACTGGTTACAGCTGAAATCTGAATTGCAATTTTCAAATGGCCATTATGGTAAAAGTTTAGTATCGTATTTAACCCTCTTGTTACGTGATTATGCCAACGGCCGTAGCCGTGTTGAAACACCGGATCCCGCGAGATCTCCGAAATTAAGCAACATCGGGCGTGGTCAGGAATTGGATGGGTTGCCACGCGCTGTTGGTGGGAGGTAAGGGAATGGAGGAGCGGAAAGGAACTGGCCACCCTACCGCACGTAAACTCCGGCTCAGGAACACCTCTGCGGAGGTTCGGACCTGCCTTCGGGCAGAACAACCGTTACCTTACCTTACGTGATTATGGGCTATCCGTACGGATGTATACACCAAGTCTTTTCGGAGGCCATTCTTATTAATACTATTATTGTTATTATTATTGTTTATTATATATTGGTTAATATTTACAGTTTGAAATTAAAAATAAATAAACACAGCAACATGAGCATTCTACAATCAGAGCAGTCATAATAAGCGATTTACTTCTTTAATATTACTGCTGTTATTCAGTTTTACTCACGCTTGCAAGATCGAATTTCGGCTATTAAGGGTGCTGAAGGACGAAAGATCTACACGAATACGTTTACACATACGTTAAAAATGCTCTTATAGATAAAACATACCTCTTGACGTCTTTCAAGTCACATTTACCAATGGTCTCCAAAAATACACGGGTTTAAATCACACAGAGCAACCTTGAAATTGTTTTCGGTCAGCGCCAAGTAATTATGAGAAGGACCACATCCTTTCCTTCGATAACCTTATTTATAAACAACAAAACATACACCGCAGAAAAGAAGGTCTTTCACACTTTTCAGACACGCTATAATTGAGGGGATTGAGAACCACCGACACTCCAAGTGTTTGAAGTGAAATAACTCAAGAAAGAGGATTTTGATTGTTCGAAGCATAGCAAAAGATAGTTCAGGAACTCGATTTTAACAGATTTCAGACCTAACAGTACAAAGGAAATATTTTTGTTCCATGATGTTCATCTACCACTCCCGGAGGCCCGGGTTTGACTCCCGGCTCTGCCACGAAATTTGAAAACTGGTACGAGGGCTGGAACGGGGTCCACTCAGCCTAGGGAAGCCAACTGAGTAGAGGGAGGTTCTGTTTCCTCCTTAGCCATCGTCCAAGTGGTTTTCCGTGGTTTCTCACTCCTCCTCTAGGCGAATGCCAGGGTGGTACCTAACATAACGCCACGGCCGCTTCCTTGTCTGTCCCTCCCAATCTTCACATTCCCCAACAAGGGCCTGTTCAGGATAGCAGGTGAGGTCGCCTGGGCAAGGTACTGGTCCTCCTCCCCAACTGTATCCCCCTTATCCCTTATTACTGCTGGATGTTCATTATAATTATATCAGATGTCTTAAAGGAGTGGAGTACAGTTTTGAACAGTATTGTATACTATATTTCTAGTCAGTATAAACAACTTTTTCTCATGCGAGTTACTGGCAGACTGTAGATATTCCGGACGTCTCGCGTTGTCATTGAAAACATTGATTGTTGTTAAAAAAAAAAAAAGGCAAGGAGTCTAATTTCCCTGTCGCCATAGAACCTATCTGTGTCGGTGCGATGTAAAATAAATTGAAAACAAACAAACAATGTCTTTTATGTCTCTCTGTCATGGCCATTCATCAACGGTTGTTAATTTCAGAAGACCGCTAGCCGTAAGACATGTTTGCTAGGTTACACTTCCCTCACACATTTTGTTACATGACACTCACTATATCGTTATACAAATTTTCCGACGACCGATCTCGATAGCTGCTGTCGCTTAAGTGCGGCCAGTATCCAGTATTCGGGAGATAGTAGGTTCGAACCCTACTATCAGCAGCCCTGAAAATGGTTTTCCGTGGTTTCCCATTTTCACACCAGGCAAATGCTGGGGCTGTACCTTAATTAAGGCCATGGCCGCTTCCTTCCCACTTCTCTTACTTTGCTGTCCAATCGTCGCCCTAAGACCTACCTGTATCGGTGCGACGTAGAGAAAAAAAAAAAAAAATCTGATAACCCGCAATTCTAAGACATATTTCTGTCAAGATATTTAATCCTAGGAATACTGTTCCCTATCTACAGTAACTTTAAAGATTGATTAAAACTAATGAAGACATACAATCAATGGTACTAATTAATTGGTTTTTAATCATCATTAGGGAAAAGGGAACCTCGTCGAAATTCGACACAGATAATTCTAGATGTATACTAGATATATGCTTTCTTCCCCCTACAATTCCAGGGATTTGACTGTAAAATAAAGCTAACCGCATTATCATTATCCCCTCGAATCCTTTTGCAGCCAGTAGTTAGTTCGAAAGTTGACTATAATGCAACTTGCAGGGCAGAGCGTAGAGATTTTACATAATTTACTCTTAGCAATAGAAAGTAATCTAGGCTATGCACTTCTACAACCTCAATAAGTATACACTATGAAGGCAAATTTTTTCCATTAACAGCATTTCCATTTCAGTACAATTGTATTATTATTATTATTATTATTATTATTATTATTATTATTATTATTGCATAAGAATGACTAAGCTGATGCACTGCTACTAGTAGATAGGCTTACTAGCTGAATGGAAATTATATCAGAGATTCAATAGAAGACATTAGTTCTCGTAATCATGATCGTTAACCTGACGAGAGTTCGTTGGCTGTGAAATAATGTCGGAAAAAAACCGTTCAAGCATCTTCATTCCCTAATATATTTCAATGTTTTTCTGAAGTCCTCATTCTCTGAGTTTATATCAACTCTTTGGATAAGTTGCCACTGATAGCAAGAAGATTGTACGGAAGTTACCTTTCTCAAGAAAACACGTATGTTTCACAATAGTGTTTATGAATGGAAGTGCTTGAAGAAATACTGGTTTTTCTGCATTGTATCTATATTCAACGAAGAAGGAGCAAACTTAATCTATCAATCACAAGGAGTATCTTTGTTGATCTTTCTGCTGATACAGTCAGGGTGACAATTATTTTCGGGGTTGGTCATATGAAGTACCACATATAAAAAAAAAGATTTCGACTTCGTTCCTGTCTCGACTGCACGATTTAACTGCATTTGTATTAACTTAAAATGGGTTTATTATTTCGAAAATTCAATTGAGAATGACAACTAGAAATATAACAGTATCACAAAAGTATATAGAAATATTTTGAGGACTTTTTTTTTCTATTTGCTTTACGTCTCACCGACACAGATAGGTCTTATGGCGACGACGGGATAGGAAAGGCCTAGGAGTGGGAAGGAAGTGGCCGTGGCCTCCATTAAGGTACAACCCCAGCATTTGCCTGGTGTTCAAATCGGAAACCACGGAAAACCATCTTCAGGGCTGCCGACAGTGGAGTTCGAACCCACTATCTCCCCGATGCAAGCTCACAGCCGCGTGCCCCTAACCACACGTCCAACTCGCCCGGGTTTTGTAGGAATAACTCGAAGCCTATAAGACGTGTTAATACAAATTCAATAATTACAACGAAAGTTCACGTGTGGTAATGAAAGGAGCAGTTCTTACCAGCTCAGATATTTCGCCAACGTTGGAGTCCAGTAACTCCCATGCTAAACTACATCGCTGATCATTCAAAACCAAACAGCCTTCTATTTTACACCTAAGCAGATTTTTGCGTAATATTTGCAACAATAAATCTCACGTGAGCAACATAAGCTAAATGATTAAAATGTTAGTTATCAAAGTATTCTTAGTCCAAGTTGCTTCCATACCCCTGAGGAGACATAGGCCTAGTTGAAGGATAAAACAATCTATCAGGTCATTACTCATATCAAGAGATTAATATTTACGCGAGCATTTACAGGTTTACAATTTGATTTTACGTCGCATTGACACAGATAGGTCGTATGGTGACGATGGGATAGAGAAAGGCTAGGAGTGGGAAAGAAGCGGTCGTGGTCTTAAGGTACAGCCCCAGCATTTGCCTGGTGTGAAAATAGGAAACCACGGAAACCATCTTCAAGGCTGCCGACAGTGGGGTTCGAACCCACTTCTCCCGAATGCAAGCTCACAGCTGCGCGACCCTAACCATGCGGTCAACTCGCTTAGTATCTGAGCATTTACCATACAATTATAATTCTGATCCAAGGGCCATCCATGGCTCACAAAAATGTTGAATTTGCACTGCTTCATCTACCGACAAATACGATATTCGAAGACGGTATAGTTCGAGTTTTCTTCGGAGATCTGGTTTTCTCTGTCCCTTTTAGTCTAGGCTGTGGTATAGGCCTACCTATTCCGAATAAGTGAGAAGTGAAACACCACTTGGTTTGAATGAGGCTGAGTAAATTACATCCTAATCACGATCAACATGCTAATTATTATTTGTATTATTTCAAAGTGTGTAACATTCTTATTAATAAGTTGGTTTGCATAATCTCAGTACAGCTCAGAAACAGACCGTTCTCAGTCATGCTGCAACAAGATACTAGCGTTAGTTTCGTTAAACCGACTTCAGGTAGCTCACGCACTAATAACGTATAATTATTGATCCGTGTCGCAATGAGTTGGAAACAGGTTACCATATGTGTAACTTGGGGGCAAAACTGTAATTAACGTAACGTAGATCTAATTATGCTTCCTGCATTACGTCAAGAACACACGGAGAAAAGTGTAGCTGTCCAAATTCAAATATCAATTATATAGATTTAAGTCTAAATGAACGCAAAAGAAAGGGAAAAAGAGGCTAAAGATGTATCAGAGTAAATTTCACCGAGATTTTCTTCGCTATGACTTTATCGGCCGCAATCTCGTACACTGCAAATTCTAATTATAACAGTACTGATCTCAGCAGAATTGTTGAACAGACGCACACAATCACATGCTACTGAAAACTGCTCTTGCACTAGGTATTCGCATCTTTTAGCAATCTATCTTTGTGTGTAGGAGTAGTGGTGAAATAAATGTTGTACTAAGGCTTGTGAACATATAAAAAGAAGCATGAAACTACATTACTGGAAGTAAACCATTAATCATCAGTAGGCAATTAGAATGATGCAAATTCATGAGGAAAAGATTCGTAACTAATTTTACAACATGCATTTCTCAGGATGGTCAAACTCAGCAATGGAAATAAACAGTAACTTCCAAGAACTCTCTCAAATGTAATGAATTATTCTATGCCTATGCTAATATTTATGTAAACAGGAAGAATTCTATTCGAGGTCGTCAGTCTCCGAAAACACAATAATTGTATTTATACTGTGTTTGGGAAGAACACACTCCGATAATGGAAAATAACCCACCCTAATTCATCAAATTAAGTGTAGAATGCCATTTTTAAGATGAAATGGCATAATAAATTCAAAATAAATGTAGAAGCACGTTTTAAAAACCGCGTTCTGAGAGCTGGGTTAAAGAAACCTATTTTTAAACGCATGGAAATGGTTGATCATGTTGATATAATGCCTTATGAGCTATACTTAGAGCAGATAAAAATATTTGTATAATAAGGTTCACTGCACACATAGTCTACTATATTTTCACTCTTTCTTCACGTATACGCTACATTGAAACTTCGTTTCACAATCCTTTTACCTAATCCACACGCAGAAGAGCACCAATACTTGAATAATCCAGAAGTTCTAAGCATATCCGTAATATTTATTGTAGGCCTACTTACAAACCGTCGGAAATTCTTTCGGCAAGTATAAAAGTTATCCAAATATGCATTCAATTATCACACTCTTGTTAGACTTCAGATGTGTGTTACTGTCTCAACAGATAGAGAAGACCAACAATTATCGTTTGAAATACGGGGGAGATTTTATCTCTTGCACTGGGTGTGTTGTCTAAATGGAGCAATAATGGGAGGATGCCACTAGCGAGTAATATTGCAGCGATTTAAAACTCGGCTTATTGCTATCAACTAAATACGTATGCTGCATTGAAAATTGTTCTTGATTCAAAATATCATGTGAGGATTGATTCTGATCAAGGTGGACAACCATAAAATATATGTGATTTATTTTATATTGTTAGCTTGAAGAATGTTGATAAGTTAAGCATATAGTAAAATTATCTAATCACAAAGGATAGTCAAGCCCGAAGTTTAAATAAATACCAAATAAAGCCCATACCGTATTACGAAACACGTGTTCCATTAAATAGTTTTCTGTTTTAATAAAAACCGTTTGCGAAGAAAGAATAACTGACTTTTGTGTTTTATTATACGCCACTTAACACAATTTAAATATTTGATGGACAAATGAATCTACACTGCAATCCTTTAGTGCAGTCTGCAATTAACTATCAAAAGAAGTTCCAACAATCGTGTCCAGTACATTTCTGGAATACCCTCAAGAGTTAAACCAGATAGCTCAAAACTACAGGTGGACTTCTTACTGATTGAAATAAAGCACGTGCAATTTAATGGCAACAAAGACTTTACCTTGTTAAAAACTGAACGTCCTTGGCGTGTTCGGTGATGTCCCTTTGCGTTGTTGCGTCTCGCAAACTGACTTCTCTCTTGTGTCTTGTCTCTGAAGCACACAACCTAAGTACACGAACGTGTGTAGGTGGACGTTGAAGCTGTTCGAAAATCCTTGCACGCAGTTCGTCTGTCGTCTTCACGCGCAAACTCGATCCTTTAAACAAGTGCGCGGGAATTTCCAAAATACATGTACAACATTTAAGAGAATAATCCAGAGCCACAGTTTACTAATACAGAGAACGACACTGGTTGACACACAGAGACAGGGCCGTGCTCTCACACACTCACTCACTCAACAGGTGACCCCACTCTAGCTTTTAGCTCGCCAGGACTGTACACCGACCGACTTGTTTGACGCGTCCGTTGCGACTGACTAGCTCAGAAGCGATGCACTCCAACTTTAAACCCTCGATGAGCAGAATTCGCCTGCGTTGTGGAGGGGGAGGACCACGCGCCCCGAGGGTGGTGGAAGGGGTTGGGGGTTACACTGAGGGGATGATCATGATAATGATGATGAGCGGGCGGGGGTGAAGAGTAAGGAGAAGGGCGGGTTCTATCCACCCAAAGCACCCCACCAGATCACCTTCGCAGTTGGTTGTAGGCGGGGCTTGCGGTCGGAATACGATCAAATTACACCTTTCTAATGCCTATTTTAAGCTTTAAAAATATTGTTATGGCTGATTTTGCAATGTGGCGGATTATAAATTACAGTAATTCGGATTTAGGGTGTAAAAAATAAAAGTTGTCACAAAATGTCTAAAATAGATGTAATAAATAACATTGTCATCGGAATGTTAGAAATACCGAGCAGCTCTTGCACTGAGCATGCGTTTGGGTAGGACAGCAAATCAGCAGACGGACTACGTGAAGGAAACAAGAGTAAAATAAATAGTCTTAGCAAGAAGGATGTTCAGCCCACATTCAGATTAATAATAATAATAATAATAATAATAATAATAATAATAATAATAATAATAATAATAATATTTGTGTATATATTATACATGTGTGTGTGTGTGTGTGTTTTTCGATCTAATCCGATCACACAGCCAACCTCCTATTACAATAGTGAAGAAACTCACTTTATCTTATTTACTACGGTCTAATAGAAAAATGAAAATCCTCAGCTTGTTTCAAGTCATCCGACCGGGTCGGGAATGAAATGAATGAAGCCCCATCTAGCGGTGAGGATAGGAACTGTGCCGGCTGCCGAAGCCTGTCGCACTCATCTGAGGCAATGCTAAATGGCTGACAGATGAAATGAAATGATACTGGAGAGTGTTTCTGGAACGAAAGATAACAGGAAAAACCGGGGTACTGGGAGGAAAACCTGTCCCGACCTCCGCTTTGTTTAGCACGAATCTTGCATAGTGATTGGTATTTGAACAACGGAACCCAGCTGTGAGAGTCCGCTGCACTTTAATAGAACAAGATATAATAAACGAATATTTCAGATGAACAACAGTATCCAGTCGCCGACTCAATGGTTGAAATCCCCCACCAGATTGAGAATCAAACTCTGGACTCTTTGGATCGAAAGCGGCTACGCTCAATATTCAACTGTGCAGTATATCCATTGCAACAGCTACATGTCGTAGCAGACGCCGGGATGTCAGATTTTTGGTCCGCAGAAACTGTTTCTCCTGCCTCAGGCCAAAGACATGGAGTTCTCGCAATTCACGCTCGAATACCACTGTCCTCAACTAGGATCAAACCCGCCAACTCGAGCTCAGAAGGCCAATGCTCTACCATCTGAGCTTCTCAGCCCGCCTATTTTTTTTTTTTTTTTTAAGTGATGTATTTCCTGACGAAAGACGGACGTTTTCAAATGAACCTTGCACTGATACAAGATAATAGACTACTGTCCTGCTCCATGGCTGAGTGGTTATCGTCTTGGCTTTCGGTCATCAGGGCCCTGGATCCGATTCCCGACGGGCTCGGAGTATTTTAAACTTAAGACGGCTTTCTCACTTGGTTCGGGGACTGGGACTTTTTGTCGTTCTTTACATCCCTGCAACTCAAACACCACACACACCTCTATCCTCTAAGACACTGATGCGCAGTTTCCCATACATGACAGATGTCGTCCACCCGTGAGAGAGTGTCTGCCTTACAAGGGCGGCACCAGGCAATAGCTACATTAAATTATTATTGTTATTACAAGATTACTTTTTAAAACATTACGTACAAGGAAATATGTTCTCGTAACTTTTCCGGCTCTTGACAAGTGCAACGTAAACTCTTTCTTGGCTCTTCGACCACTGCATTACCCTTCTTAATTATTTATTTAATCCCTCCAGGTCAGCTGTGCATGCCTCTTACTTGGAGGCCCCGGGCTCGATTCTCGGCCAGGCCAGGGATTTTTACCTGGATCTGAGGGCTGGTTCGAGGTCCACTCAGCCTACGTGATTAGAATTGAGAAGCTATCTGACGGTGAGATAGCGACCCCTGTCTAGAAAGCCAAGATTAACGGCCGAGAGGATTCCTCGAGCTGACCTCACGTCACCTCGTAATTTGCAGGCTTTCGGGCTGAGCAGCGGTCGCTTGGTAGGCTTAGGCCCTTCACGGCCTGTTGCGCCATGGGGTTTGGTTTGGTTTCATTTATCCTCGAAATTTGGTTTTCCCTACGGACTCAGCAAGGGATCCCACCTCTACCGCCTCAAGGGCAGTGTCCTGGAGCGTGAGACATTTAGTCGGGGATACAACTGGGAGAAGGACCAGTACCTCATCTGGTATCCCCCGCCTGTCGTAATAAGTGAATAAAAGGTTGACTCCCAGAGAGAAGTAAACTTGGAATGTGGGTTGGCGACCACGGGGATAGTTGCTGAATCTGTCATTGCTTCCATTCTGTCAGGCTCCTACCTTACATCCGATCTCTCTTGGTCAACTCTTATTCTCTTCTAGTAACTCACCTGCTAAGCTGAATAAGGGCCTTGTGGGGGTGAAGGGGGGTGGGGTGGGGAGTTTGGAAGGTATACGCAAGGAAGAGGGAAGGAAGCGGCCGTGGCCTTAAGTTAGGTACAGCCCCAGCATTTGCCTGGAGAAGAAGTGGGAAACAACGGGAAACCACTTCGAGGATGGCTGAGGCGGGAATCGAACACCCTGTACTAAAGTGACCTCCCATGTCTGAGTGGATCCCGTTCCAGTACTCGTAGCCTATTACGGTACTTTTCAAATTTCGTAGCAGGGCCGGGAATCGAATTCGGGCCTTCGGGGTTGGCACCTAATCACACTAACCATTACATCGCAGAGGCAGACAGATACATGAAGATATGCGAGTGAACATCTCTTGCTATCCTTGCTGAGATTCACTAAATACATCTTCAAATAATTCCCCCTTCAAACAGAGCACTGTAACACAATATCAAACAAAATTCAAATACGGATGACCTACAACTGACTGGTTTAAAAAAAATTGAAAATGCTATTTGTTCGGGGCGTCGACCTATAGGGATCTTTTGGCCCTACTTGCACCCTGTGACATGAACCTGCGTGTAATTGGAATGAAGGAAGTGTAGAGTGTTGAATGTGAGGAAAGGAACGTTAAGGAAGACACAAACACCCAGTCCCCAAGCCAGGGATATTAATCATTTACAATTAAAAACCTCTTACCCAGCCGTGAATCAAACCCGGGGCCGCCGGATGCTAGGCGGACGCGTTGCCCCCTACACCGCGGGGCCGGACAACTGACTGGCAACTTTTGTCCTTATTCATAAACGATGAAGAATCAGTAACAGGCTTTGTCTTCGTACTACGATATTTCTTCATGCAGTACTGAACTACGGACAGTGTAACTACATCTAGCTGGACGAACTAGGTCTACGACAGAACTGGAGATTTTGATGGTCCAGAGACCCGAATTCTTATTCCGCACCTGTGAGTTGCTATCTTTAGTATGCTTTTCATCGCTCCCTCCAGCCATACCAGTGCTTTTTCTAGGGAAATACCTCAAGGTGCATAGGCCAGCTACGTTATTTTGATGCCTGTCCTCAGCATGAACATATAATTAATTACAGTTCTGGTCTGGTAGAATTTGCTGAAAGTCTGCATTCTAATATCGTGGAGTTGAAAAGAAGCAGCGAATATGATAACTGCCTACGAGAACTATATTAAGTGTAGGCTACAATATGGATCATTTCAATTATTTAGGATGTAGCCTACAGTATATTGTCACCAGGGTAGTATTTCTTTCTTTCTTTCTTTCTTTCTTTCTTTCTTTCATTCTTTCTTAATCTGTTTACCCTCCAGGGTTGGTTTTTCCCTCGGACTCAGCGAGGGATCCCACCTCTACCGCCTCAAGGGCAGTGTCCTGGAGCGTGAGACGTTGGGTCGGGGGATACAACTGGGGAGAATGACCAGTACCTCGCCCAGGCGGCTTCACCTGCTATGCTGAACAGGGGCCTTGGTGGGGGATGGGAATACTGTATGGGAAGGGATAGACAAGGAAGAGGGAAGGAAGCAGCCGTGGTCTTAAGTTAGGTACGGAGGTGAAGTGGGAAACCACGGAAAACCACTTTCAGGATGGCTGAGGTGGGAATCGAACCCACCTCTACTCAGTTGACCTCCCGAGGCTGAGTGGACCCCGATTCATTCCTCGTACCACTTTTCCAATTTCGTGGCAGAGCCGGGAATCGAACCCGGGCCTCAGGGGGTGGCAGCTAATCACACTGACCACTACACCACAGAGGCAGACATACCGGGGTAGTATATGAATTGAAATTGAATGAAAGTGCAGCAAAGCTAATGTGAGCTTAGAGTTGCGATCAACGGTATTCTGTAACAAAGAAGTCAGCTCCGCACGAAATTACTTTTACATAGGTCTGTTTCCTGAGCGACTTTGCCGTACGGGAGTGAAATCTTGGTGGACGAGGATATCTTGTTCATAAATTAGAAGTAACAGACATGAAAGGAGCGAGAATGATTGCTGGTACAAACAAGTGGGAATAATGGCAGGAAGTTATACGGAATGAGGAGATAAAGGCTGTTAGGAATGCTATATATATATATTGCTAGTTGCTTTTCGTCGCACTGACACAGATAGGTCTTATGGCGACGATGGGACAGGAAAGGGCTAGGAGTGGGAAGGAAGCGTCCATGGCCTTAATTAAGGTACAGCCCCAGCATTTGTCTGGTGTGAAAATGGGAAACCACGGAATATCAATTTCAGGGCTGCCGACAGTGGGGTTCGAACCTACTATCTACCGAATACTGGATATTGGCCGCACTTAAGCGACTGCAGCTATCGAGCTCGGTGTTAGGAATGAACTCGATGTATGAAGTTCAGTGGGGGTAGCGATGAGAGGCACATGGAAGAGAATAGGTTACGTAGGATAGTAATGTACTCGGCCATGGAGGGTACGAGAAATAGAGGTAGGCCAAGGCGACGGTAGTTAGACTCTGCATTTAATGATTTAAAGATAAGAGGTGTTGAACTACAGTGAGGTCACTGAGCTAGTTGGAAATATAAAGTTCACAGAAGCTTGCAGACTGAACGCCATTCCCGCAGTGCCACTCTTATTCTCTGCCTCTTACTCGGAGGTCCCGAGTTTGATTCCCGGCCAGGCCAGGGTTTTTTACCTGGATCTGAGGGCTGATTCGAGATCCACTCAGCTTACGTGGTTAGAACTGAGGAGCTATCTGACGGTGAGATTCGGACAGGATTCGTCATTCTGACCACATGCCACATTGTGTTCTGCATGTCTTCGGACTGAGCAGCGGTCGCTTAGTAGGCCAAGGTTCTTCACGGGCTGTTGCACCATGGGGTTGGGTTTGGTTTGCAGACTGAACACCGAAGTGCATTAGAGTCTATAAAGACGATGCAGGCTTATGTACTGTATATTTTTATGTAGATTTCAGAAGTGGCCCTCGTCCAGAAGGAAAATTCCTTCCCACTACATATCGGCCACGGTATCCCCGCCTGTCGTAATAGGTGACTAAAAGACTTCACCCCCGGAGGGCTGTAAAGTTGAGAGTGTGGGTTGGCGAACACGGGGACAGTTGCTGAGTCTGCTATTGCTTGCACTTCTGTCAGGCTCCTACCTTACACCCGATCACTCTTGGTCAACTCTTATTCTCTTCCGACCCAAACGGTAACAGGTTTCCGAGGTCTAAAGCAAGCCCTCGTGACCCTTCTCTTTCTTCTGTACCGAGAGAGTTGGCCGTGCATTTAGGGTCGCGCAGCTGAGAACTTGCATTCGGTAGGTAGTGGATTCGAAACCCACTGTCGGCAGCCCTGAAAATGGTTTTCCGTGGTTTCCCAATTTCATACCAGGCCACGGCCACTTCCTTTCCACTCCTATCGCTTTCCTATCCCATCGTCACAGTAAGACCTATCTGTGTCGGTGCGACGTAAAGCAAACTGTAAAATATACAGTGTGTGTGTGTGTGTGTGTGTGTGTGTGTGTGTGTGTGTGTGTGTGTCTTTCGCTGATATCTCTACTCTTCGAATTCCCGGACCTCATTATTTTTTCTTCCGATTAGTTTTAATAGGGGATGCATCCGTTTAAGGCAATAATCACCACTACAACCACTAACACCATAACCAATTTCAAGGAAGACTGATGGTGTATCAGCTGATATCTGAAGAATCTATCGACTTTTAATGTGTTAATGTACCATGGAAATCACTATGCTTCCTGTGGGTGGGGGTGGAAAAATACATACACGGCATCCCCTGCCATCGTAACAGAGGGTCGGTGACCATGGGGCATCTAGCTGAACATGTCATTGTTTCCACTTGATTCATGCTTCTCTTTTTCCTCTTTCCTATTCAATCTTCCTTGGTCACACTTATTCACTTCCTACCACGTTTGCGAGGCCTAGGATACCCTTCGTAGCCCTTCTACTTTTTTTTTTTTTTTTTTTTTTTTTTTTTTTTTGCCTAATGGTTTACCGTCGCACAAACACATCAAAGGTTTTCGGCGACGGAAGGATGAGAAACGTCAATTATTGGTTAGATAGCGGCCGTGGCCTTAATCAAAGTACAACCAAAGGGTTTGCCTAATGTGAAAATGGGAAACCGACGGTGGGCTTCGAACCCACCATCTCCCGAACGCAAACTTACAGCTGCGTGATCCCAACCACATGGTCAACTCTCTCGGTTTCTATTTCTGTTGTTGGTACCTTTATTCTTCCATTTTTCTTCTGATTAGTGTTAAGAGAGCACGGTTGTGCAGTTCTATTTAATCTTAAAACAATAATAATCACCTTATCCACTACCACTATTGCTCTCCAATCCCAGCGGTGCTAGGAGTTGATAAACACAGGCCCAGTACTGGTTTCGTTTTTCACATCCTTCAGAATGATGGCATCGCAAAGGTGAAGGGAACGACCATGAAGAGCATGAAAGAGGATTGTTTAGGCCTCACAATCTTAATACGGTCGGAAGACAACACTAACTGACCTGGGGAAGTCGGATATGGGAGATGAAAGTGAGGAGCCTGGCACAAATAAATAGAGGCAATTAGGGGCGCGATGGTTGCCAACCCACTCTCCCAACTCATCTATAAATCACTAACATCAGTAGTAACAGGGAAGATATGGTAAGGTTCTTTCGTTCAGGAACCAACGTTAGGTGATCCTGACTATACAGTGGTATTGATTATTTGTCCACTATTATAGAAATCGTTTTCGCTGTTTGTTAGATTCTTAAGTTTTTCTCCTCCACTGAGACGGCCGTTGGAGATCGCGGCTGACAGTCATGTAGCCCGATACTGATACAACTTTGGTAATAGTAAACGCTCTTTGTCTATCTCAAATAATCACATACGATCACCTTCTCGGAGTCTGACTCCGTGGCTGAATGGTCAGAGTTATCGTCTGCAGATCTTGGGGTTCTGGATTCAATTGACGACTGAGTTAATTCCTGTGGCTCGGGGTCTGGGTGGTTGTGTACTTATCTCGACCTTCCAGTAATTCACACACCACGCTGACTCCTTTTCTAGACAGACGCTGCCCACCCTGATTGCTTTATAAGAGCTGCATACTGCTTTAATAGCAAAGCAAAGTCACCTCCGTACAGGCCATGAAGGCCCTTGGAGGAGTGGAAGGTAGAGGCTTCCACCATTGTTAACCTCGGCACGTGATGGGGTAGAGTGGTTAGCTCTACGCCCGGCCGCCTTTACTTCAGGAATTAACCTGATACTCATTTTCGGTGTAGGCTGAGTGAACCTCAGGGCCATATGCACATCCGGAAGTGGAAATCTCGTTTCTTTAATTTTACGACTTCCTGACGGGGATTCGAACCCACGTCCTTCCGGGCGAACCGAGCACGCCTTTACCGCCTCGGCCAGGCAGCTCCTATACTGCTTTAATAGGCCCACGAATTTAATTCGCATTCCTTGTGAGGGGCTAGGTGGTAGAAGTTTTCGAAAAATCAACTTAAGGTGGAGATCGAAAATAAGTGAAGAAGGAGTTGAATTCTCTTTATTTAGGATATATCTCAAAAACTAAGATGTTACAGACGTGAACATTGGTATTTGGGATCTCCTTTTGAAATAAAGAAACCCCCTTTTCTTTTTCGACTTGAAAGAAGACTGTTTCTCACATGCAGAGTTCCATGTCACATGTTCCAGATTTATCTCTGCCAGTAGCCTGGTCATCTTAGCCCCAAAAGGCAATGCCACAAACGTGGTTTACAAAGAGGTTCTGGATTAAATGAAATGCAATGTTTTTCGGTAAGTTTTTATACTTCAGGGATTTTAAGATAACATAGTGCAGTACCGAGGAACAACTAATTTTTATCAATTTACCAAATCCTCGCGAGCGAAGCCTTGGGTAACAGCTAGTGTCATATATTTTTCCGTACCAGCTATCATAACAGAGATATTCATGAATTATTATTTTTGTTGCTAAGTTCATATCAACGCCGAGCCACGAGAAAATGGGTAAACAGAATTTAGTGAAAATACGTATTTAAACTGCCTGCTGTCATTTCTTGATGGTTACAGTACTTTTGCACCCATCTCTTGGCACAGGCCAGAGCAAAGTGTAGCTTCCGCTGAAGTCCCAGTCTCATCCATGGCTGTGACAATATGGAAGCTGCTGGGGTATAGGTGGTGCTGATTAATGACATTCTGAGCACAACCAGTGTGTCTGAGTGTCATGAAAGGTGTTGCTCATAGGGTTAGTTGTGCTACAATAGCACTGTCCGGCCCAGTGAGGAAAGCAATAGCAAACTACCTCACTCCTCATCTTGCCTAGTATGCCTCATTTTGGTACTGCCATTGGTTTTTGTGGTTTCCCTATAACTGCATAGCCTTTGGTGATGCTATTTGAGGATCCAACCAGCCTCTGGACTGATGACCTAACAGACAGACAGACAGACAGACAGACAGACAGACAGACAGACAGACAGACAGACAGACAGACAGACAGACAGACAGACAGACAGACAGACAGACAGACAGACAGACAGACAGACAGACAGACAGACAGACAAGTACTTAAAATCGGGGGATAAGAAAATACAGTCTAGGCTATAAATGATTTTATTCACCCTGGATGAAATGGTAGTTCAGGGGAAGGCCTAAAATTTAATTTTTTAATACCTATGTTAATGGTCCTATCGAAAAGTACTGCATAACAGAAGTTATGGAGAATAAAATTTCCGATCATTTATATTTTATTTAGTTTACCGTACCGACTATGATAGGAGTGGTATTGTAGAGTCAGAAGAAAACTAAATGTGAAGGCCTACAATATCGAAAGCTCATAACATTGATCAACAATAACATTACATTGACCATTGTTTGTTGTGACGTTCTTTGTCTCTTATGATGCCACTCATCTCAGATAGATGGGATTACTGCTGCGTACCGAGTATAACAGCCTGCCTAAATATTGGCGGGAAATAGCTGGAGAATTAGATAACTTTCTTCTTTCGCATGCCATTTCCTCTGGTTCATACATTTTCTGACACTGCTGGTACGTAACACACTGGTTCATCATAGTATTCCAGCTGTTCGATCCCTACTCTGAGGTGCTGATTGGAATGAGCTGTGTGCACACTTAATAAAATAATAGTAGGGAGGAATGAAAACATTTAGTAGTAGTAGTACTAGAGGACTGTTCATGGCTGTCTGTGGTCTGGTCATCCAGCTCTGGAACTTTATATACTGTTACATTGACAGCGTCGTACTATTCATTAAAAGTGAGGAAATGTGTGGTTTTTAATTTGATCGAGTATTTGATATGATGGCATTTCTTTTGATCGCGACATTCCTATTGATGTCACTGTAATGACCTATGTTGATTTCAGTTGGGAAAACCACCGAGGCAGTCTTTCTGAGGATGTAAAATGGCAAGCGAAGAGTGAGTGTCTGCCATTGTAATGAAAACTCCCCATCTTGATTGTGACCGATGGTAGGAAAGATGGCCTACCATTACAATGAAAATTCCCTAACTCAGTCTTCACATGAGAAAATACGTATGGTGACTTCCCCGTCGCGTTTCTGGGGTAACGCTAAGAGCTATGCAATTTAATACAGTCTTACTCGCAACGTGTACACTACCTAATCTAGAATTTTGTATGCAATGTAGAGTTCCGTAGCGAAGCATGGGCACATCAGGTAGTTACAATATAAAACCTTTTTCTTTTTTTTTTCTTTTCTTTTTTTTTTTTTGCTAGTTGCTTTACGTCGCACCGACACAGATAGATCTTATGGCGACGATGGGACAGGGAAGGCCTAGGAGCAGGAAGGAAGCGGCCGTGGCCTTAATTAAGGTACAGCCCCAGCATTTGTCTAGTGTGAAAATGGGAAACCACGGAAAACCATCTTCAGGGCTTATAAAACTTGTATTTCCTTGATTTGTTGTAATAAGTAATAAATATGTATTAAAACTGGAACAAAATTCATAATGTTATATTGAAATTATACATAGTTAATTAAAGCGAGTAAGCAGGGCTGAGTGGCTCGGACGGTTGAGGTGCTGGTCTTCTGACCCCAGCTTGGCAGGTTCGATCCTGGCTCAGTCCGATGGTATTTGAAGGTGCTCAAATTTGTCAGCCTCGTGTCGGTACATTTACTATCACGTGAAAGAACTCATGCGGGACAAAAATACGTCACCTCGGCGTCTCAGAAAACCGAAAAAAAAAGAGGTTAGAGGGACGTAAGACCAATAACATTATTATTATTACCATCACTAAAACGAGTGATTTATCTTTATTGGAACTCCTTCCATTAACATGATGTTCGTTCGTAATCTGTTTACCCTCCAGGGTCGGTTTTTCCCTCGGACTCAGTGAGGGATCCCACCTCTACCGCCTCAAGAGCAGTGTCCTGGAGATTCAGACTCTGGGTCGGGGATACAACTGGGGAGAATGACCAGTACCTCGCCCAGGCGGCCTCACCTGCTATGCCTTGTGGAGGGATGGGAAGATTGGATGGGACAGTCAAGGAAGAGGGAAGGAAGCGGCCGTGGCCTTAAGTTAGGTACCATCCCGGCATTTGCCTGGAGGAGAAGTGGGAAACCACGGAAAACCACTTCCAGGATGGCTGAGGCGGGAATCGAACCCACCTCTACTCAGTTGACCTCCCGAGGCTGAGTGGACCCCGTTCCAGCCCTCGTACCACTTTTCAAATTTCGTGGCAGAGCCGGGAATCGAACCCGGACCTCCGGGGGTGGCAGTTAATCACGCTAACCACTACACCACAGAGGCGGACTAACATGATGTACTCACGTTAAAAAGAAACTTGTGGCCATGTCCCGACACAGACTACCACCTAAACTTCCAACAATGAATATGCAACTGCAGGAGCCGGACTGAGTGGCTCAGACGGTTGAGGCGCTGGTGTTCTGGCCCCAACTTGGCAGGTTCGATCCTGGCTCAGTTCTGTGGTATTTGAAGTTGCTTCGTGTCCGTATATTTACGGGTACCTAAAAGAACTCTTGCGGGCCAAAATTCTGGCACCTCGGCGTCTCCGAAAACCGTCAAAAGTAGTTAGCGGGACGTAAATACAATAACATTATTCATTGTACCTGCAAGACGGAACCACTGATTTACATGTAACTGAGTTAGACTCCACTATTATGCAGTCGCAGGTCTCCCATTTCTTCGTTTGCTCTCTCTCTTTTTTTTTTTTTTTTTTTGCTAGTGGCTTTACGACGCACGGACACAGATAGGTCTTATGGCGATGATGATATAGGAAAGGGCTAGGAGTGGGAAGGAAGCGGCCGTGGCCTTAATTAAGGTACAGCTCCAGCATTTGCCTGATCTGAAAATGAGAAACAACGGAAAACCATCTTCAGGGCTGCCGACAGTGGGATTCGAACCCACTATCTCCCAGATGCAATATCAGAGCTGCGCGCCCCTAACCGCACGGCCAACTCGCCCGGTCGTTTGCTCTCTTATCCTCTTCTCTAATCACCATCATCAGAACGATGTAGTACAGTTTATTTAATTTATTTATTTATTTATTTATTTATTTATATTTATTTATTTATTTATTTATTTATTTATTTATTTATTGTATCTGTTTATTAGATCCTTGTTCAGCGGTGAAATTATGTATTTAGGGCCTAAGCCTTCTCTTAAACTTAACTACGCCTACATTATGTTTACAATCTCAAAAAAATAATTAACATTAAATAATATAATTAATATAATTAAAGTGGAATTTAAATAAATAATTAAAATTGCAGTTGTAATGGTGCAGTTCGAGTTTGGACTTTTCCTGAAGAAAAATAACGTCCCCGGGAGAAGAAGATGTCTACTTCTGCGGAAATGAATCTCATTCCAAGTGTAGATCAGAAATGTATTTCCATCCATGCCATAAGACCTATTGGAAGTCGTTATTAAAATACGTAGTAATTCCGTAAGTTCTGCTGAAGTAGTCTTTCTGAGCAGTGGGCGTCAGTGGCTTTGTAATCGCCAGTCTGTCTTCAGCTGACTCAACGTTTCCTTGGCTACCCGCAAGGAAACATGTTCCCAGATCCCTAGAATGTGTTAGGAAGCCCTCTCGTAAGATATTCCTCATGTATATGAGTCTAATTTTGTATGTACTCTTCAAATTTTTGTCCCATACTTCAATGTTTTTTCGAATTAGGTACTCATAGTCGAAGATAGGTTCAGCTCAATTTTTATCTGCCTGTCTGTTCGACTGTTTGTTACTATATCACAGGAAAACGGCTGACTCAAAACTCCCCGGTTTTAATTTTTGTAAATAAATTTGGCATTTTGTCTGTTATGCCGTGCAACTAGCTCAGTACGTTTATTAACTGTGCGCATTCATTGTAAAACGACGTAATGATACGAACTTATAGCGTACACATGAGACGAACACAAAGACCCAGTCCTCGAGTCAGAGAAATTAACCACACACACAGTTAAAATCCTTGGTCCGGCTGGTGACGGTACTTTAGAGCAAATGAGGAGGAAATATCCACCTCACATGAGCACAAGTGACAACTTTACTTGAGCAAAACTTAAATCATTAATCACGTCATATATTCCAACTGTTCGGCAACACCGCGTTTAACTGCCAAGCTAGAGGTGGGGTAGAGGCCATAACATGCTATATTTCAGATACTGGCAACAATGGGCTACAACACCGCCTGTATACGGCGACTTGAATCAACAATAATCTGGTCAACCTGGCCTGCATGTTTAAGATGTCAGGCAGGAATATTAGCAATACATTACGTCGCTGTGTGCCAGGTCAATTAACTCCTGTGGACTTCATCAAATTTGTTACTAATCGTAGTGCTTAAGTGTACATTCTTCAGTAACTTTAAATACAAATTTCAACAGGACATGCAGATAGGAGTTAAATCGTGCTGATGTGCGGTAAATAAGTGTTGTGCTAAGATCGAAACAAATTGTGAGGTTTCTGAAATCTTACGTGAAGTGGGCGTACATATACAATTGGCGTTATATGACAGAGAAATGGAAGTGCATAATAGCTCGTAATTGTAAAAGAAAATCATGTGGTGAATTAACATCGCTACCGACTAAAATTGTTTGTCAATAATTGTCAAGTCCGCCTCTGTGGTGTAGTGGTTAGTGTGATTAGCTGCCACCCCCGGAGCCCCGGGTTCGATTCCAGGCTCTGTCACGAATATTTGGAAAGTGGTACGAGGGCTGGAAAGGGTCCACTCAGCTTCGGGAGGTCAACTGAGTAGAGGTGGTTTCGATTTCCACCTCAGCCATCCTGGAAGTGGTTTTCCGTGGTTTCCCATTTCTCCTCCAGGCAAATACCGGGATGGTACCTAAGTTAAGGCCACGGCCGCTTCCTTCCCTCTCCTTGTATATCCCTTCTAATCTTCCCATCTCCCACCAAGGCCCCTGTTCAGCATAGCAGGTGAGGCCGCCTGGGCGAGGTAGTGGTCATCCTCTCCAGTTATATCCTCCGACCCAGAGTCTGAAGCTCCAGGACACTGCCCTTGAGGCGGTAGAGGTGGGATCCCTCGCTGAGCCCGAGGGGAAAACCAACCCTGGAGGGTAAACAGATTAAGAAAGAAGAAATAATTTTCAAATGGTACTAATAATAGTGTTTCGTGTCTACAAATAGCTGAATAAAAATACTCGTTTAGCAGTGCACAGAGCTAGAAATAAGCACATACCAATAGCTCCGTGATCAGTACACATGCATTAGAGCAATTAAATATTGCATCATTATAAAAAAATCTATTTATTTTGTCTTGCAGACTTCCATTCTTGTATCTTGCTTTTCACATGTAAAATTTCTTTTTTTTTTAAAGTTGTTTTACGTCACACCGACACAGATAAGTCTTATGGCGACGATGGGACAGGAAAGGGCTAGGAGCGGGAAGAAAGCGGCCGTGGCTTTCAGTGAGGTGCTGCTCCAGCATTTGCCTGGTGTGAAAATGGGAAACTACGGAAAACCATTTTCAGGGCTGCCGACAGTGGGGTTCGAAACATGTAAAAGTAATTTGCAGTATTTATGTTCAAACAGTTCAACTATTCACATCCATCGATTCATTTAGTACGGGTTTTAAATGAGCTACAAATTCAAACGTAGGCCTACATATCAATCAGACCGCATCCTTCTGCGAAGAAAAGAAAAATTAGAACTATCTAATAAACCAGGATTGTGCCATCAAAAACTGAACGGTTATGATTCGGGAAATATTAATGTGTTACGTTATGTCACACTAATGTGATCGGGATTTAAAAATATTGCAAAGGACAAACTTTGTCATTTCCGTCTTGCATCAGGACGTGCTCATAAAATGGTGGTGAACATGAGAATTTTAATAAGAAGACGTGCCCATCAAATTGCGGTGAACTCCTATTTAATAAGGGGCAATCTGTGAAAAGTGAAGGACGAAAGCACTCCGTCCGACACAGCATTGCCACATCTCGCTTTTGCACTTATTTAATATGCTCAAATATGAAAATATTAATTTGCTCAAATGAAAATCATTAGCTCAATTGCTATGATCATTTACTCAAATGCTTAGCATCTGGCCCTGCCTGGAATCAAACCCGAGGCCCTCTGAACCGAAGGCCAGTATGCTAACCATTTAACCAGGAAAAATCAAGTATACGGCTCTCCCGGAAGGACGTGGGTTCGATTCACCTTCAGGAAGTCGAAATATTTCAGAAACGATATGTCTAATTCCGGAGATGCGCACATGGCCCCGAGGTCCACTCAGCCTACATCAGAAGTGAGTACCAGGTTCATTCCTTGGGGGGAGGGGGAAAAGGCGGCCGGGCGTAGAGCTTACCACTTTACCCCACTAAGGGCCTTAATCTCCTGTACGGAAATGACTTGCTTAAGGTAATATATGGCAGCGTACCTGTAGCAATATTAATAGGGCCAAAATAGAAAATATCAAATTTCTCCGTTTATATTAGCTGTATCAAAGAACTATACACAATAATGCAAAATAAATTTCCGATCTTTTATGTTCATGCGTTTTACTTATACTGTACGAGGAATAATAACAACGGATATTTAATAAACTTCCAAAGCAGCACGAATTGTTCTGGGTGATATCCGACAAAAAAAGTTTGTGTTACTATAATGTTACGATCTTTGAGCTGGGAAGACTTAGGAGTAAGGAGACGAGTTGCTCGACTAAGCTGCATGTTCCAAGCTGTAGGAGGAGAGAATTCAACATAACAAATTGGGGAAAATATTCGTTTAAAGGAAGAGGATTTAGCGATTGGAATAATTTACCAAGGAAGATATTTGATACATTTCCAACTTAAAAAAAATAATTTAAGAAAAGATTAGAGAAAGAAATGATAGGGAATCTGCCACTTGGGCGTCAGCCTTCAATACATGTAAGTGTGATTGATGGTGATAATATCTCGGGAAATTTTAGCTCCATCTAGAAAGAATGCCTTTGCTGGTGAGATGTAGTGTTTACCATGCACTGTCTTCTGGTATGGGCTAGAATAAATTTGTTATTTTCATTGCCCTGTCTCAGTTTCACCCTTTGCTTTGACAATATGAAAGTGACAGAGGATGAGCGATGCTAGTAATACCATTCCTTATGCAGCCAGTCCCTGTTATGAATGGTCTGAAAATATAACTCATAGTGTCGGTTGGTGCATGGATTTCAGTGGGCTTGCCAGACTGATTTGTATATTAGCAAATTCTGGCTCTGTGAGGAAAGCAACGGGAAACTACCTCACTCCTCATTTCCCTAGTATGCCTCTTCAATGACGCCTAGGCTAACTATGACAGCTGTTGGTGGAACTGTGGAAGATCAAACCAGCCTTCGGGCTGAATACCCAACATCTTTGCTAGTTGCTTTACGTCGCACCGACACAGATAGGTCTTATGGCGACGATGGGACAGGAAATGGCTAGGAGTGGGAAGGAAGCGGCCGTGGCCTTAATTAAGGTACAGCCCCAGCATTTGCCTGGTGTGAAAATGGGAAACCACGGAAAACCATTTTCAGGGCTGCCGATAGTGGGGTTCGAACCTACTATCTCCCGAATACTGGATACTGGCCGCAATTAAGCGACTGCAGCTATCGAGCTCGGTAATACCAAACATCTAGAAAGATGACACAACTAAAATTATATGAAATCTCATTTCCAGTCTTATATCAGATTTATATATTTTTACCGCATGGGATATAATACTGTAGATATTCACGACTTTAGATTTGTGTGCAAGGATCGCTGAAATGGAGATTTTTGATTATCCTTACTATTAACATGCGCTCTGTCCTTTATACTGTCATTTATCTCCAGTAGATGGCATTACTAACCCATCAACGACGGTACAGCAGCTAGTTGCTTATCTGTTTTACACAGTACATTTGACTTGTTCACGGCTAACATCAGTGCAGAAGTGAAAAGAGTAACATATGTAGGCTGACCCTATAGTAGTCTCCATGGAGAAGATTTCAGACAGAGCCAATGAATGGCACAGCGTGAGTTTGCCGATTCACTCATTCCGGTGGCGCGTGGAGAGCGTCTTGCTTCCTCCTTGAAAGGCCCGCGATCGGCAGATGCAGAGCAGGTTTAGGTCTACAAGTGACTACGACTGGTCTGTGATCCGATAGCTCTGTATTCTGACCGACCAATAGAGCAGAGGATGGGTGGCCACGGCTCTATCGTGGCTCTGCACCTCTGCATTCGGGAGACAGGGGCTGGTCCCCAATGTCGGCTGTCCTGTGAATGGTTTTCCGTGCCGGGGCAGGTCCTACTATAGGCCACGGCCGCCAACATCCTCACCTTGACCACACATCTCTTTCACCGCCACAAATCTCCCGGCCTGAGAGACGGCGTTACCGTCTAAGAGGCCCGCCTCCCCCTTCAGGGGAGTACTGAACACAATTTAGTAGTAGTAACAGTAGTAACAGAGGCCCTCTCGCATCTAACGGAAGGGAGACGCGGTGCTCAGGCAAGAAAATATTTTTTTTTACTGTGTAATAGAATTGGTGGTCACACCTGCACGGTTCAAACAGCGGACTGAGTGGTTCAAAGGGGATAATTATTTAATAATAATAATAATAATAATAATAATAATAATAATAATAATAATAATAATAATAACAACAATAATAATAATAATAATAATAATAATAATAATGTCATTTGCTTTACGTCCCACTAACTACTTCTACGGTTTCCTGAGACGCTAAGGTGTCGGAATTTAGTCCCGGGACAGTTATTTTACGTGCCAGTAAATCTACCGAAGAGAGGCCGACGTATATGAGCACCTTCAAACACCACCGGACTGAACCAGAATCGAACCTGCCAGGTTGGGGTCAGAAGGCCAGCGCCTCATCCGTCTGAGCCACTCAGCCCGGCGGTAATTATTATTGCTGAGCCTAAGTTAGCGGGTTTGATGCCAGATCAGTTCTACGATCACCTATTGTAAGTTGCTCAAATACGTCAGCCTCGTGCCTTACCGACATGTAAAAGAACTAATGAGGGATAACATTTCCCACACCTCGGCGTCTTCAAAAACCTTAAAGGACGTTAGTAGGGCGTAAAACCATTATTATTTAGAAGTTTTAAACACAATGTAGGACCAAAATCTTTCTTGCTTGCCTTTTAAATAAGAGCGTGAATTGCGGCGATGTCCGTAGTTTCGCGCATAACGCATCAAAAATAAATACTCATGCCTATTTGTGAAGTGAATACTTATCTTTAAACATGTCAATTCCAGTTATGTACCTGTTACGTCGACATAGTTGTGTTGAAGCCTATTACAAGGTTGACACGATCGGATTAGCACATAATATTGCTTGTTCTTGAGTAGCCACAGCACGACAACTAACTTTTTCTGGCCTCTGGAGGTATATTAGTTACCGGACACGTTGTTGAAATCAATTTTTGTGGCAGCTGACCGCAACAGATAATGTCAAAATGAGTTTTCTTGTGCGGCCAAGTATGACACAGCCAAAGCGACGGGCGGGCGGTGGGGAACTATCCATCCAGTACACGCATATGGTTCAGAGACGATGACGCTGACAGAACTATTTAAACTACAGCAATTACTTTACAGTGTTGTCGAGTTGGCTGATTTGTTAGCATTGAGGCCTTTGGTTCAAAGTATCCCGGGTTCGATTCCTGGTCGTATAGGCGATTTTAATTACGTCTAATTAGTTCTTCTGGCTAGGAGACTGGGTGTTAGTGTTTGTCCCAACTCTCTCATCTTCATATTCAGACATTACACCACACTAAATACGCAATAGTGATTACACCTTTCCGTACAGTCGGCGTCAGGGCCACATCCACTTGTTCGATACAGTTCGCACCCGCGACCCCACAAGTGTTGGAAAAGCGGGATAATAATAATAATAATAATAATAATAATAATAATAATAATAATAATAATAATAATAATATGACTTTACACTGTCCAGAGAATAGCTTCAAAGTAGGAATGGGATGAACGTAATGTGGACAAAAACCTGAATGCAGCTAAGTTTGGTGATTATTACCATAGCCAATCAGCCGAATGGCCATCGCACACAATCTGATTCCATGGATACACAAGGCCCCTGTTCAGCATGGCAGCCTGGGCGAGGCACTGGTCCTACTCCCCAGTTGTATCCCCAGACCCAAAGTCTCACGCTCCAGGATATTGCTCTTGAGGCGGTAGAGGTGGGATTCTTAGCTGAGTCCGAGGGACAAACAATTCCAATGTAAAGATATAACTGAGTTCATCTTGATCTCTTTCAAATGCACAAATAGGTAGGAAATAGCCTTAATTCAAAGGACGACTCCTACTGTCCAGAGTAATAAAATAATACAAGATGTCCCAAATTAATATATTCTCTATTTGAATGTTCATACCAAATGTAAAAATGAAGCAGAACAACGTATAATTATGCAATAGGCAGTGTGTATCATATACGTCACGCACTTTCTTTTGTTTTATGTCCAAAGTGTAAACAAACATGTGGCGACGCGATTGCTGATCGAACAGCGGAAGTGTAATAAATACGGAGAGTGTGAGGGAGACGTTGGAGTCTCAATATTCCATTTGTAGAACGTCAACAATGGGCTCACTTCCTCACTTCCAAGAACACAATGATAAATAAGTCTACTACTTTTGCAGATTATGGCAGCTAGCCGTAATATCCCTAACAGCGTGGTCAATTATCGTTCATTATTGCAGAGTTTTGTGATGGCGACTATTGGTTTTAATAATAATAATAGGGTCGATACAATTTGTGTCGACACTCGATACGATACCAATACGTGTTTTTGTCTCGATACTCCAAAACAAATAATTCAGTATGTTATTTATTAAACAGGCATTTTATGTTAAAACTTCTATAACTGTATAATTGCATAGCCTATTAAAATATAATATATATTTTTACCTTGATTGAGGCTTGGTTCTAGCTACACTCAGCCTACAAGATTAGTATTGAGGACCATCCCACGAACGAATATGAGATCCTCAATATTCTTTGAACTGAAAAGTCCGTCTTTCAGAACAAGTTGTAGTGTATGAGCTGCATAGGGTAAATGGGGAAATTTTTTAAAAGTCATGGTATTATCCTACTACATTGCGACCGTTACCATGAAGAACCGTCTGTTGCCATTTCTTGATGGATGCAGTATTTTTGTATCCGTCTCTTGGCACAGGTCAGAGGAAAGTGTAGCTTCCACCGAAGTCCCAGTCTCATCCATGGCTGTGACAAAATGGAAGCTGCTGGGGTGTGGTTTGTGCTGAATAATGACATTCGGAGCACAACTAGTGTCTGAGTGTTACGAAAGGTGTTGCTCATAGGATCAGTCGTGCTGCAGTAGCACCTTCTGGTCCAGTGAGGAAAGCAATAGCAAACTACCTCACTCTTCATCTTGCCTAGTACGCCTCATTTTGGTGCTGCCATTGGTTTTTGAGGTTTCCCTATAACTGCATAGCCTTTGGTGGTGCTATTTGAGGCTCTAACAAGCCTACCAGCCTCTGGGCTGATGACCTAACAGACAGACAGACAGACAGACAGACAGACAGACAGACAGACAGACAGACAGACAGACAGACAGACAGACAGACAGACAGACAGACAGACAGACAGACAGACAGACAGACAGACAGACAGACAGACCATGAATCACAGCCACTATTCTAAACATTGAACCCCGAGTTTCTAATGTTCTCTTCAGAACTATTTGCAGTATTTCCACCTGCATGTCTCTCTTCTTCAAATGGTATCACATCAATGCATATATTCTGAAGTTTTTAGTCCAGGTCTACAAAGTGAACAGTGATACTTAGGTAGTCGTCTGTTGCAGTTAGTGTTGATGTCCACAAATCCGTCTATGCTGTCTGTATTTAGGAGCTCGTCTTATTTTCTTGTTTATACTTCTTGATACAATTCTGGGAGGATGTCATTTGATATGTGCTTACGATTAGGCAGAGTATTTCTAGATTCAAGGTTCAGAATCTACTGTTGAATCCCTTATCTTCTAAAATGCTAAATGACTGATTGTCTTTGCATATCATGTATTTTTCTTTTCTTGCTAGTGACTTTACGTCGCACCGACACAGATAGGTCTTATGGCGACGATGGGATAGGAAAGGGCTAGGAGTTGGAAGGAAGCGGCCGTGGCCTGGTGTGAAAGTGGGAAACCACGGAAAACCATCTTCAGGGCTGCCGACAATGGGATTTGAACCCACTATCTCCCGGATGCAAGCTCACAGCTGCGCGCTCCTAACCGCACGGCCAACTCGCCCGGTAGCTATTCTTCTGGTAATAAACTTAAATAGATTAACTCCCGGTTTAAATTTGCATGTGGGTGTAGGCTGGCTAGTATTTGGGTACTCTGATGCTGTTGATGACGTAAATAACGAAGACAATGACTTCGAAATGGAATGAAAGGTTACTGCCATTTTCTTCACTTGTTACACTTTCACTGATTTGAACTTTTGTTTGTTTGGATGTTCAGTAAATACAATCTGATGAATTAAGGTGACATGTTTCCTCAGGTTGTAACTGTTGTGAGATATTCCTCGTCGTGAAAAACTCTTTTTCCTTTTTCTTTTTGCAAATGCGGCAATTGGCACAGTTATCAGTGACAGAATCCAATTGGAAATACCGAAGGGCAAAGTCACGGCGTTGACAACATCTTCAGGTTTCAATTTGTGAACGGTATGAAGTTTGTAGGGATACCAGTGTAAAATGTGCCGCAAAATCTTGTGAACTGTTGACCGAGGTAGCGACACTTCACGTGACACAGCTCGAGCACTAGTTATAGAATTGGGAGAATGTGCTGCACGGTCTGCTACAGCTACAGCAACTTCATCAACAACACCGATGGGGATGGGCCGCCGTTCTCTCCCTGGTGCAACACCTAATTCGTCTGTTTCCTCGAATTTCTTAATAATTTTCTTCAGCCCATTACTTGTCATGGGACCTCTTCTCTCCTGTTTCTGGTCAGCGACATTCCCGCAATGCAGCGCCATTCTGATAAAACAACTTCACTAGTAGTGCACGGTCTCTTTCCCAATAGGCATTACGTTTCAGACGGAAAAGTTCAACTTTCTTACGTTACAACGAAGATTCACGTCACAAAAGGAATCAACATGCGTCACCAAGCAACAACCAAGGATCTGACAACGCAATTCTACCAGAAGAACATTTTGACGTCAGAATTACGGAATATTGCACGGTCTGACTGCTTTCGGCGCCATATTTTCGCCTGTTGACAAAACTTGTAACTAATAATGTTTGTGATTTGTGGAATAATTCGCAAGCGCATTGCTTAGTTAACATATCTACGAAAATTCAGACTCCTACGATCATTACAGCCCGTGTTGTACCGTGTTGTACTTTAATTGTGGACATCCGGTAGTTCCCCACTTCACTCATATTATCCACGAGCAGTAGAATACGAATCGCACCGGCTTCTGTCACTTGAACTGAATTAAAATCAAAATCAGGTTTCAGGCTAAAGGTGTTTATACATTTACAATAAGTTACTTCCTTGCTTGTGATTTGATAGTTTAAATATACTACCACGTCTCTGTTATTGGTTACACTCAGAACTTGGTTATTTTGTAGACGGAGCGTGGTTTTTTCATAGCTGTTAAAATTGAGAATAAATAACGCTTCAAATTAATCCAAAATCACGTTCGGAAATATCCGTCTTTAGCACGGCACGTTATTGTACTGGTAAATGGCTTTGAAATAAATTTGTACTTCAAACATACTAGCACCAGAACATGTGCATACATTCGGGGGAAGATCCCTGTTGTTGTGATATATGTAGAGCTATAAATGAGCCCAATTTCTTGCTATGTCTGATATCGGCTATTTGGAAACTAATGAGTTCAGACGTGTGCTCCTTGTGACCACTTTAAAATCTGCTACTTCTGACAAGACGACAATATTAATAAAACATTTTAATTTTTTATTAACACACTAGCGAAAAAAGTAACGAGCTCATATGTAGTAGTATCGTTCGATGTAGATTAGTGCTGAGAGCGAAGGACCTGCTCCGAGTGATTGAATCAGTTGTAGCGATTACAGCGCCCCTCCGGAGATAACCGGAGATATCCGAGTGTCAGCGAAATAGTAGCGAGTGACTCCGAAGCAACCGGAGGACCGTAGAAGGAAAGGAGTGGTTAGTACACAAGTGAGTACTGTCCGATGACCGTATGTTTCGACTAAATGCCGTGGCAGTCTGTAGTTCGGTCGCTCTTCGAATGAGAGACAGGCAAGAAGTGAGCCAAATGTGAAGTGTGTGTGTTCATTTACAACAGGACGAGGAACATCTACATGAAACGTGTTCACCCCAACCGGCTCAATTTGGACAAGAAAGGAAATGTTCCCGTCTACTAACGGTTTTTGCAACGTGAGGTACGGTTGAGACTGGACATCCTGAAACCTCATCCCGTTAAGGACGTGATTGAAAGAAAAAAACAGAAAAATAAAACGAGAAAGACAAAATTCTTCTGCGATAGATATTTCTCCGAAAACGAAAGGGTAGCCGTTCGTGACTACAGGTCTCCTGATAAAAAATCGGGCGTATGTATAGTACGCGAACCTTTTCTTGATCCCTGAGCTCCCTAGTGCTGAATGGGAACTTGGGATCAAGAAAAGGTCCGCGTACTATACAGTCCTAAGTAAGGAAGGAGCGCTGAATTACATGATATCTGTCAATGGCCAATTATGGCAAAGACATATCGACCAAGTGAAGTCATGAGAACCTTCAGTTCATGAGACACCCACTACATTCTTCGTGCTCTTACCTTTTCATCATCCAGAAAAGAAGACCAACCAAAATGTCAACAATAACTCTACCAGCGAGACCGACAACCAGATCGTCTAATAAACATGGGTTCTACAACACAAATTCTGAGATGTGAACACGTGTTTATACGAGGTGTCCAATGTGATGTCATACGCCATTAATCAATTCAGAAGTAGATGCTATTAATATAATTTATTGACAGAGAGCATTTAGATACCGGTAACACATTTTAACAGTTTGAGGAACATTAAAAATATTAACATTAAACCAATGACGGTTAAAATTCCCGACCCGGTCGGGAATCGAATCCGGGACGCCTGTGACCAAACGTCAGCACGCTAACTATTTAGCCATTGAAGAAAAACTTTCCTTCTGAAAGTCAGTACTCGGAACATCAAATGTGTTCTTACACGATTGCGAGTTGTGACGTCATTTGTTATAATTTGCTAATATGCCCTACAATCTACACCCATTTGTCATAATTGCATTCTAAAACGTTGCACAGCATGCATGTAACGTCCAAATGACAATGTAGCAACTCTACTACATGTAAAGAAAACGGTGTGTGAAACGGAGGTTTCGGAGGAAACGATTATTTTCTCGCCACGATTTCACTTGCGCGTGTACTCGGTGCCTCGGCTTGAATGCGCGGGAACCTCCGGCTCAGCTCCGCTCCGTTCGCTCCCAGGACTAATATAGATACTTCTTGAGTATCGAGGGTAACGAGGTATCGAAAGTATCGAAAACGCATCTCTAATAAATACTACTACTACTACTACTACTACTACTACTACTAATATTCATCATCATCATAATAACCTTCCTTTCTCAATCTGTTTACACTCCAGGGTTGGATTTTCCCTCGGACTCAGCGAGGGATCCCACCTCTACCGTCTCAACGACAGTGTCATGGAGCGTGAGACTGGGTATAAAACTGGGGAGGAGGACCAGTGCCCCGCCCAGGCGACCTCACATGCTATATTGAACAGGGGTCTTGCGGAGGGATAGGAAGATAGGAAGCGATAGTCAAGGAAGATGGAAGGAAGCGGCCGTGGCCGTAAGTTAAGTACCATCCCGGCATTTGCCTGGAGGAGAAGTGGGAAACTACGGAAAACCACTTCGAGGATGGCTGTGGTGGTAATCGAACCCCTCTCTACTCAGTTGACCTCCCGAGGCTGAGTGGACCGCACTAGATAGACAGGCCACAAGGCTCGGACCGTGACGTCACAAAAGTGGCCCACGTTTAGCACGGTAGTGTACTCACTGTCACCATGATATTTTTCATTTAGTGAATCTTAACGATATAATTGAACACGTCTTCAATCGAGGTTTTATTTAGGCTTGTGTACTACACGAGTTTCAGGCGGGGGGGGGGGGGAGTGAAAGTGGGGGGCAGGTATTATTTGGGAAGGAGAGAAGAGGTGTGTACATGTTAGGAAAGGTAAAATGACCTCAGACCCTGTTTATTATACAAAGGAAATAAGGAAATTAAAAAGCAAATGTAGAATTTTAAGCAGGAAAATCAAAGAGGATAGGGAGAATAGAGAAACTAGAAAACAGCTAATAAGGGAACTTAATAGAATGAAGAAGAAAGCAAAAGAGAATTACATGAATGGCATACTTCTTGAGGGTAATGGCCATAAAGAGAAGTGGAAAAAGCTGTTTTCGTAGATTAGGAATCAAGAGGGAGAAGGAATCCAAATTCCCACAATGGTGGGAGTTGGGAGTGAGCAGTTTTTAACAGATAATGAGAAAGAAAATCTATTTAGTAGGGAATTCATAGATTCAGTAGAAGATTGTCAGGATTTGGAAACCGAAACAGAAGATAAAGAAGGAGAGACACATAAGGAAACAAGAAGCTTCTCATTCACAAATGAGGATATCTTCAGAGAAATCCAACTGCTTCAGCAAGGAAAAGCAGCAGGGAGTAATCAAACTACTGGGGAGGTATTAATAGGGTGGTGCATAGTGCCTTATTTAAAATTTCTCTTTGACTATATCATAAATAATAGTGTAATATCAAAGGAATGGAAGAAATCTATAATAATATAAAGGAAAGGATAATAAAATGAAACCTGAGAACTACAGACCAGTCAGCCTCACCAGAATAGTTTTTGAAATACTGGGGAGTTTAATAGCAAAATATATTAGAGAGGTATATGAAGGTAAAAATTGGTTCATGAGGAGCCAGTATAGATTTAGAAAGAAATTTTGTTTTGAGACACAACTGGTGGGATTTCAGCAGGACATATCAGATGAGTTGGATTCGGGAGGCCAGTTGGATTGCGTAGCCATAGACCTTTCCAAGGAATTTGACAGAGTGGAACATGGAATATTATTGAAGAAACTCGAGGGAATAGGATTGGACATAAGGGTTATATGTTGGATAAGAACATTTCTAAATCCAAGGGTTCAAAAAGTCCAAGTAGGAAATTATGTATCACAGGAGGAGAAAGTTTGGAAGGGAATTCCACAGGGTAGTAAAATCGGCCCATTACATCAAGAAAAAAAAAGAAGAAAAGAAAAGGAAATCCTATGTGTGTTAACATGCGATGATGAAGCATGGACTCTGAATAAGACAACAATGCACTACCGTTCTGAAAATAAAGTTCTGAGAATGGTTTTTGGTCCTGTCAGTGAAAGCGGTACACAGAGAATAAGGAAGAATCGATAATTAAAACAAATCTACTGAGAACCCGCTATTACAGCAATTGTAAGAAGGCGGAAATAAGGTTTTATGAGCCATCTTCATCGCAGAGATGAAGAAACTGTCATCAGAAAGCGCCAGCAGGAAACTGCCAGATGGAAAGAGACCACCGTGACGACCGCGAATGAAATGGTTCCAGTAAGTGCACTCTAATTTGGAAAAATTGGAGGCAAGCAAGAAAAGGCAAACAATAGAACACGTTGGGTGCAAATTGTGAATAAGGTTAAGGACTAATTGAGATTCACATGACCACATGATGGTGATGATTAATTTTTATAGGCTGCACCCTCTTTCCACTTCGCAACCCCTCTTTCCCCAACACCTCTTTAGCGGTCACGTTCGACAGCTTGAGAAACACGCCGTAACAAACATTACCAACCGCTAAACAAACAAATCTTCATCATAACTCACGTCTACTGTGTTTGAATGAAATTCTTAGAATCTACTCTCGCAAACCGCCATGTGATATGCGAGAGAGATAGAAGCCGTACTCTTTCAGCCAGGAGGAAGAACCCGAATGGAAGTGATTTACTATTGATTACCCAACACGTGGCCACAGGTGCAAGTCATCCCCGTTCTGTTCGATGATAAATTAGTTGGCGCTCGCCTTGTTTGTTTTCTTTACCGAGCTGGAAAGGAAGGTTAAGCTCACTATAAAAGGTTAATGAACCTTCCGGATTAGACCATCCACTGTACTGTGTATTTCAAGTGTTGCCTTTAAATAGTCATTATCTCAGGTGCCTGACGAAACTGATGTTGATGGGGTCCGTTTAATTAAATATTGACGTAATAATCATATATGACAATCACAACAATCATGCAAAATTTTAACTATCTTGGAGTTGAAGCAACTACGGCCTGTTGAAAACTCAATATACACGCTTAGTCCAGGTCGGATCCCGTGTAGCGTAGAATTAGATAAATAACTACGGCCTGTTAAACTGAATTTACACTCTTCGTTCATGTTGGACCGTGTGTGGCTTAGAACTGAAACTTTCACGACCTGTTGAACTGAATATACACTCGTTCATATTGGACCATGTGTGGCTTAGAATTAAAGCTTTCACGACCTGTTGAACTGAGTATACACTCTTCGTTCATGCTGGACCGTGTGTGGCTTAGAACTGAAGCTTTCACGACCTGTTGAACTGAATATACACTCGTTCATATTGGACCATGTGTGGCTTAGAATTAAAGCTTTCACAACCTGTTGAACTGAATAGACACTCTTTGTTCATGTTGGACCTGTGTGGCTTAGAATTAAAGCTTTCACGACCTGTTGAACTGAATGTACACTCTTTGTTTACACTGGTTCGTGTGTGAATTAGAGGCGAAGCTTTTACGGCCAGTTAAGCTGAATACTCTTCGTTCATACTGGAAGGTGTGTGGTTTAGAATTGAAGCTTCCACGGCTTGTTAAACTGAATATACACTGTTCATTCATGTTGGATCGTGTGTTGCTTAGAACTGAAGCTTTCTCGACCTGTTAAACTGAACATACATTCTTTATTCATGTTGGGTCGTGTGTGAATTAGAGGTGAAGCTTTCACGGCTTGTTAAACTGAATATGAACTCTTCGTTCATGTTGGACCATGTATGGTTTAGAATTGAAGTTTCCACGGCCTGTTAAACTGAATATACGCTAATCGTTCATGTTTATAGGTTAGAATGAAACTTTCATTACCTGTTATACTGAATACAGACTTTATGTTCAAGTTAGACCGTGTTGAAGTAGGCTATGCATTTTATATAGCTTAAAACTCGACGAGTTCGAATGTATTGCAGTATTCATTATCAAGACAGCTGAAAGTGAATTGGCTACGTGGTGCTGATCATATAAATGTAAGCTTACATTGAGAAAATGATGGGTTCGAATCCTACCATTTGTAGCTCTGAAGATGGTTTTACCAATTCACTCAGGCAAATTCCAGATCTGTACCTTAATAAAGACCACAAATGTTTCTTTCACGAGTATGTGTTATTTTTAGGTTATGCGAATAGAAAAAAATTGTTTTCATCAGAAGTGTATACGCTATTTTAATGTAAAATACGTCTTTTTTCTGAGGACCTACTTGGTCAAAAGCGACACACGGACAGTGTGAAAAATAAGCCTACTTATACAGAGTGTGTCCGTGATGATGATGTTACAAACTTTAAGGGGTGATGGAGGACGGCAAATGGACCCATATTCCAGAAACGATCGAGTCAAAGATTAAGAAAAATTCTACTCATTTAAGTCTGTTTGCATGGACAAGTTTCACAAGTTGCTCCATTTACAAAAAAATCTTCGAAATGGCGTCCCCCTGCGATTTTTGCTTTAACTTTTGATGCCGGACGCAGTAATGTAGTGGATACGACGTTGGTCTACTAATCTCAAGTTGATGGGTTCAAACCCGAATGAGGTCGGTGGCTTTTAAGTGTGTTTAAAGGTGACAATACCGTGTTGGTGGCTTCCGGCACGTTAAAGAACTACAGTACTGCGGGACGAGGTTCCAACAAGTCGGCGTTTGTTAAGAACGGACGGACGCTAAACAACTTGGATTATTAATAAATGTTGACGTTTCCCGATTATGGTCCATTTGCCGTCCTCCATGGTCCCTGAGAGTTTGTACCATCACGGATATACCCTGTATATTACATATTTCGTTTATATACACCGACCGGCAAAATTAATGGATCGCTTGAATTTTCAAGGGAAAAAGCATCTTAAATCGTGAAACATTTGTTTTATTATTTTCACCGATTATTTTCATGAAAAAATATGTAAAAAATAACTAAGGGTAGCAATAACAGACAGATAACTTTTCTTATATATTTAATTCATGAAAATAATCAATGTAGTTATACAATTTAACATGCGTTTTCCTTTGAAAATTCAGGTGATCCAATAATTTTTCCGGTCAGTGTATTTGTGTACTTTAAACTCTGTTAGGGCAAATAATAGTCTATTAGAATAAGTAATAACAATAAACATTTTGTAAGTAGTTATGTAATAGTAATAAGGCAATAACATCCGAGCTTAATCCCTTGGTACGGGCCTCAGTCGAGTTGCCGGTTATTTATTCCCTGTGCCGTCTCTGGGTGAGTGGATGGTGCAATTGCCGCCTGACTCATATAATTCGTCCAGTGATTTTATGGTCTCTGCTAGTTTGCTATAAGCTTCCGTATAGCGTACAGTATGACTGCATCTTAAACAGCAATAGTTGGTCGGTTTAGTGCGTTTCATGGCTTCTGAATTCAGTGATGAGAAGTGTATTTTCGTGTGCTCCAATAATTTTAAAATGCAATTGTCACCGAAATTTTGAAGATTCAACGTGAGTGAATTGCAGAGAATGAACCGGAATATCATCGCAAACTACGACACTTTCAACACTTGCTGTAGTGGTGGAAGTTTCATTGTTTTTGTATCTATTTTTCAATCTAATTATCCTTCATCGAAGCTGATGGGTTTTCTAAGAGCGTACGGAAGCGGTGTGAAGGTGACCGCTCTCTCGTTTACCGACACGCGGCATGTAGGAAGGACGGCAAACTTTTCGGAATTCGTCCTGCAGTTGCTGATACTTGGGATAATGCACGTTCCTTTCTTTTTTAAATTTAAATGTTTGCGTTGTTTGATTGTATAAAATGTATTCCACGCATAATGTTTTAATGAAAACAGTTGAACATGTATTATAGTATAGGGCTATGCTTTCTAATTTTTGTGATGCTTCTTCTTCGCTTCCCTGTCTTTTTACGGCTTCTATGGTACAATGACGGGAATTACAAGAATAATAGTAGGTTCGGCTGATGATGGGTAAGAGAAGCAGCAGGAGACTTACGTTATGATAGGAGACTCTATGCTTGAAGATTATGGAGTGAGAAGCTGCCTCCGTGGATCAGCGGTAGAGTGTCAGCCTCCGAATCCCAAGATAAAGCTAGGTAAACAATTGATAGGGAATCTGCCACCTTGGCGACAGCCCTAAATAAAAATCATTAATGATTATTTAATGGATTAATTGATTTATTGATTAACTGATAGGGGGTTTAAACCCGGCAGGGATAATCGATTCTTGAAGGGCAGAAAACAGTCCATACGACGCTCCATGTCGTACCATGTCGGTATGTATAGAATAGAATAATTATATTTATATATCACCTGCAGGGTGTCCCAATTACAGATGATGTAATAGAAAATTACATAATATACACTATATACATATCAGGCGATCTGGCAACGTTGTGTCTACCGGCCTGTGGTAGTCCGGTTTGTTTATCCCTTCCACTTCCTCAGTCCGAGTTACAACTCCGTACAGCTAACACATTATTTTTGACAGCGAGATCAGTGAAGTTGTGTTTTTGTTGTGTGTTCCAGAAATGGAGCATCGGAATTTAGAGCAACGTTGTGCAATGAAGTTTTGTGTTGAACTTGGTGAATCCTCGAGTGTGACTTTTGAAAAGTTGAAACAGGTCAATTGGGGAACATTGCTTATCAAGAGCACAAGTTTTCCGCTGGCACAAATCATTTTTGGAAGGCCGAGAACACGTTGAAGATGAACCTCGCTGAGGGAGAACTTCAGCTTCAAAAACTGAAGAAAATGTTGAACGTGTGAGGGCTCTTGTGAGATCAGATCGTCGTTTAACAATAAGGATGATGAGTGAACAGTTAAATTTAAACACTTTCACCGTACATCAAATTTTGACAGACGATTTGAACATTGCAGACAAGTGGATGCTTCATCGTGACAATGCCCCGTGTCACACGGCCATTTCCATCAGTGAATTTTTGGCCTCGAAAGGCATTACTGTTGTTACTGTTGTTACTGATTTGAGTCTTTGTGACTTTTTCCTTTTCCCGAAATTGAAAATTGTCCTAAAAGGACGTCATTTTGGAACTCTGGAGAACATTCAAAAGACTGTGACCGATCAGTTAAAAGCCATAACAGTTGAAGACTTCCAGCGCTGCTACCAAGAGTGGGAACGACTCCGCCGGTGTATAGCTGCCCAAGGGAACAACTTTGAAGGGGATAACATTGTTGTTTGAAAAAAATAAAAACTTTAGTTACTATAAAATCAGTCTCATTACTTTTCTCACACATACAAACATACATACAGATATACATCTTCATACGTTTTCTTCAGACTATTCACATAATAATTCACGTAATTTACAAAAATTATTACGTTCCACCCTTGAGAAGAGCTTTCCGAATTGCAGTGGAAGGGGGGTGAAAAATGTCGAGTGACCCTTCCAGCTGATTTATGGTCCTAAGAGCTTGCATGAACCAAGATTTTTTTTTTTTTTTTTTGCTAGTGGTTTTGCTAGTGGCGACGATGGGATAGGAAATGCCTAGGCGTTGGAAGGGAGCGGCCGTGGCCTTAGTTAAGGTACAGCCCCAGCAATTGCCTGGTGTGAAAATGGGAAACCACGGAAAACCATCTTCAGGGCTGCCGACAGTGGGATTCGAACCCACTATCTCCCGGATGCAAGCTCACAGCCGCGCGCCTCTAACCGCACGACTAACTCGCCCGGTCCAAGAATTTTCATGTGTAATCGTCCTCCGTCTCTCACGACACCGGGCGACATCGCACAAGACCAAACTGAGAGTTTTAAATTCTTTCAAAGCGATAGCTGACAACCTGGACATCCTAGTCGGCGGTCTGTTACTGCTGAGGTGGTCAACCCTGTTGAGTGATAGGGTTGAACGTCAAAGAAGTTCGTTGCTCACATAAAGTCACAGGTTTGCTGCGGTCTTTATTCTCTGCGTTTCGCAAGGTCAGCGAGAAGAATGCTTCCTGTTAATCTGCTGCGGATCTTCCCAGAATCAACAGGAATGTCAGGAATACATGAAATGCAGTTCTTATTACTTGAGCAATTGAGAAATATGTCTGCTCCCTTTGGCATTCGAACGGTGTCTGTCCAAATTCTTCTGGGAAATGGTCCTCTCTTTCTCTCTCTCTCTCTCATACACACACTCACACACACACACACAGAGAGAGAGAGAGAGAGAGAGAGAGAATAGGTCTATATCTTTCTATCAACACGAGAACACATTGGTACTATAAAACTCGTCTGAGCGATAGCTTTCTTGCAAGCAGTTGTTAACAAACGTGTATTTCACGAAAATGTAAACTGGGCGAGTTGGCCGTGAGGTTAGGGCCGCGCAGCTGTGAGCTTGCATCCGGGAGATAGTGGGTTCGAACCCCACTGACGGCAGCCTTGAAGATGGTTTTCCGTGTTTCCCATTTCCTTAATTAATTCCACGGCTTCTTCCTTCCCACTCCCAGCCCTTTCCTATCCCATCGTCGCCATAAGACCTATCTGTGTCGGTGCGACGCAAAACAAATGGTAAAAAATGTCTTAAAATGTAAAACGGTAATCGTATTTTAAAATTTACATTTTTTGAATGTTGGGAGTCTATCCTCAAGATATATAAAGTGCATTCTTCTCCAGCAGTTTGAAGAAAGATAATCCCTTACATCAGATTTTTATTTCAAACTTGAACATTGACTTGTTGAGTGAACTCAGTATGAAGGAACATTTTATCTCACCGTTATCATCATCATCATCATCATCATCATCATCATCATCCTTTTTTATTTCATTTATGCCAATTATTGTATCCCTTTGTTTTAAGCTGAAGATGTTCCATATTAGGAACGAAACATGTACTTTTTAAAATAATGTAATTAGATTTTAAGCTGGAATATGTTTCATAATTACATAGACTATCAATAAAATACAAAACAAAAACAAACAAGTACTGGAGGGTGGGATTCTTCCTTCAACCTAATCTTAGTTAACAGACAGACAGACAGACAGACAGACAGACAGACAGACAGACAGACAGACAGACAGACAGACAGACAGACAGACAGACAGTAGGTTCGAATCCCACTATCGGCAGCCCTGAAGATGGTTTTCCGTGGTTTCCCATTTTCACACCAGGCAAATGCTGGGGCTGTTCCTTAATTAAGGCCACGGCCGCTTCCTTCCAACTCCTAGGCCTTTCCTATCCCATCGTCGCCATAAGACCTATCTGTGTCGGTGCGACGTAAAGCCCCTAGCAAAAAAAAAAGACAGACAGACAGACAGACAGACAGACAGACAGACAGACAGACAGACAGACAGACAGACAGACAGACAGACAGACAGACAGACAGACAGACAGACAGACAGACAGACAGAATTTGAACCGAATCTTTGTGTACATAATCAAAGATAACGTTACGTGCTGCAATATCGATTTTCGATTAGTAGATATTTGAGAAGTCATACTAGCTTCTTCTTTATGGGAAGGCCTAAAATTTAATTCTCAGATATTGTTAGTGGTGCTATCGATTTGTACGCCTACTACACAACAGAAGTTACAGAGAATACAATTTCCGATCATTTATGTCTTATTCAGTTTTACCGTACCGACTATGATAAGATTGGTGGTGGTGGTGATTTTTGTTTTAAGAGGAATTCATAAATTAAGATGAATTTAGACTTTACCGGGCGAGTTGGCCGTGCGCGTAGAGGCGCGCGGCTGTGAGCTTGCATCCGGGAGATAGTAGGTTCGAATCCCACTATAGGCAGCCCTGAAGATGGTTTTCCGTGGTTTCCCATTTTCACATCAGGAAAATGCTGGGGCTGTACCTTAATTAAGGCCACGGCCGCTTCCTTCCAACTCCTAGGCCCTTCCTATCCCATCGTCGCCGTAAGACCTATCTGTGTCGGTGCGACGTAAAGCCCCTAGCAAAAAAAAATTTAGACTTTTGTTGCTTAGTCCATATCAACGCCGAGCATTGCTGCCATAGCCATATTGTTCAATCGTGTTACCTGGCGATGGATTTTGTCATGATTGTCTTAAGGTCTAAAAACGCATGGTGGTTGGTTCATATCGACAAGGAAAACTGTAAAGATGATTATAAAAAAGAGAAAAAACTGTAAAGGAATTATCGATTGAATAATGAGAGTCGGAAGAAAACTAAATCGAAGGCCTACAATATAAAAGCCCATAAAATTGATCAACAATAACATTACATTGACCATGGGCGCCCGTAGGATCTTTTCCAATGTGGGGGAACATTAACACTTTTCTAGATCAACTTTCCTGCTATAAAGTACATTATTTCGTTTCATTACCTACCTAGATGAAGATGATACGCAACCAGCCCCACCCCCACCCATTTTCGTTGCATTTCTTATTTGCTTCGTTAAATGCAGCACTTCGCTGCTCTAAAACCTTTGGCTACTTTATGGTCGGAATGGATGGATATTTAGCCTTTAATTCAGAGATTTCCTCTTCTGTGATTCATTATCAAAAGGTTCAGTTGTTAAAATGGTTACAAATAATATAATGATCATGTCGCATTTCCAAAAATTAGAAATCAAGCAGTTCTTAAAATGGTAATGTTAACCAAGTTGGCGAATTTTCTAAACAAATGGATATATTTTGAGATAACTCCAAGTCACTATCTTAAATAAAACTGTAAAAATATCTCTAAAACACAACCTGGCTAATTATTCGAATATAATACACAATGGAATAATTTGTCAGTTAGTTAAAAATAATGTTCCAAAATGTTTTTAAAAGAATCTAGTTTTTTACTCACCGGTACAGTGGATCACCACGTTTTTCCTCTTTTTCACAGTCAATCATGAACATCTTGCAGTGCTTTTGTTAGAATAATGAAACATTTGTACAGAGTGACAAATTTTGTAATGTTCATTTTATTTCCTCACACACTTAGTTTCACGGCAGTGGTAAAAAGCACTGGCTACGCAAATTTTCTGTCCACTTTAAATGAGAAGAAAAAAGTACGAATCAAAAAATCTGTAGTGATTTAGTAGCGTTACGAATATGAAAGCTTAGTTTCGTAATACGATTTCCAGCATACACATTCACTCAATCAAAACATATATCACTTGGCAAATATTATCCATTATTTTTATATAAATGAACGTAAACCACGCCTAAACCTGATTAATAGTTTAAATTACTTTTTTTTAACGTAATATGTCCTTAAACATCAGAATCGGGTAAGAGAAGTTGTATTCTTCTACGAGCTTTGCTAGAAAATCGTGTGAGAACGTTTTTAATAAACTTCTGTTTGTCCTCTGTCACTCTTTCACGGTGCAAAGACAGCATGCAAAGCCCACTTAGGCGATCGTTTGTCATTGTTGATCTAAGCCAAGATTCACCCTACGAAGCGTGCTGAAACTCCTCTCCGCTGTGCATGTTGTCGCGGGTAGGGAAATACAAATATCTAAAACAGCACCTACGCTTGGGTAAAAATCCTTACCTTCTTTTAAAAGCCCCAGGAAATTCATATCTGGTTTACAGTCCTTGGACCGAGCTCGATAGCTGCAGTCGCTTAAGTGAGGCCAGAATTCAGTATTCGGGAGATAGTAGGTTCGAACCCCACTGTCGGCAGTTCTGAAAATGGTTTTCCGTGGTTTCCCATTTTCACACCGGGCAAATGCTGGGGCTGTATCTTAATTAAGACCACGGCCGCTTCTTTCCCACTCCTAGCCCTTTCCTGTCCCATCGTCGCCGGAAGACCTATCTGTGTCAGTGCGACGTAAAACAACTAGCAAAAAAAATAAATACAGTCCTTAGTTTGCCACACGTCATACCACAACTCTGCGTCCACCATTAACCTGTCTATTTTGTAGATATTAGAAACAACTTTCATGGGATGCAAAAAAATCTTCCTTTCTTAATGTCTTCATAACACAAGTATGGAGAGAATACAGCATCAGTATGGTCTTGTTTTGTTCTCCAAAACGCGATTCTAGAAACTGTATCAGTGAGTCCATGTATGGAATGTAGATTAAAACTCTGTAATAGTCCTCAACCCTAGTTTCATTGTGGTTCGCCCTGTGACGCTGCTTGGCAGCGAAGCGAGGGATCGTTATTTCAAATCCATTATTAGAAGCTGTGTCCTCATCATCTACCATTATTTTTTGAAAGTGGGGAATTTTGTCTGATCGTTGTTTTTTAAAAGGTCCAGTAGCAACAATATATGTTCTCTAACTTTGAAGAGCTCCAGTCCTCCCGCTTGAAGGTAGTTTGTTACAGGTTCTAAAATGCCACTGTATTTTTCCATTACGTGCATTGCAACAATAAAGGCCGAGTTCGATACTGAACAGTGAAGGTTATGTCCACGTTGTCGAGTCTTGGAACTGAAACTCCACCAGTTAGTAACATTTTCGAGAGCCTTCATGATACTGGAAAAGTTTTCTGAAAAGAGCCTAATGCTTTTGTACTTTGAGGGCCATCTTGTTTGACAGAAAAGAGGTAAGTTGCTGATCTGCTTTCTTCGGAGTGGACTTTCACGAAAAAAGTGAATTATTTCCTTGATGGTACCTGCCGCATTATTCACAACAGAGAGTTCAATGAGGTCGTTTATTACCAGGTTAAGTTTATGACTAGCTCAGTGACAGAAAATAAACTTTTGATACCTATCTTGTATTAATTTTGCAACTCCACCTTCACGTCCTGCCATAGTAGCACAACCGTCGTGTCCTTGACCGCATAGTTTGGTTAAATCCAGACCAGAGCTTGTTAAAAATTCAAAATTGAATTTGAAATTCTTTACATACTTTCAAATGTTCACTAGATGTATTCTTACCGAATTCCAATAGACAGCTGCTCGGTTCCAGATATGTCTGCTGTCTCGTCAGCAATAACGGAGAAGGCAATGCATGAATTTGCTTCGCAACCAGTACCTCTCGTAATTCCTGTTCACAAAATCTTATCATTTCATTTTGAATTATATGAGAAGTGTATTTGGCATATTTTGCAGAATTTGAGAAGTGTTCTTGTAGTAGAGCATATACCTCCCTCAGCGGAATTCCAATAGATCATGGAAAATTCCGCTCTCTGACGTTTTCTCTCGAAGCGAGATATCATGGGTGCCACACAAAATGATAGTTGACAAAATTGGTTGCAGCTTCTTTCTATTTTGTTCAATCTGATGGTGACGCCTTAAAAATAACAATATACAGAATTTCGCAGCACGAACAAAGATTGCGGTATGATGAAACGGCGTAAAGTTAGGCGAGAGCACAATAAATAATCCGCTTTTTAAGCACGACCTTACGGGACTAACGTCTTACCAGTCAGCAAACACGACCTTAGTTTAGGGGTTGAGCTTGATTTGATCAGCTACCGTGAGTTGCCTTCCTTCATAGATGTCCACAAAGTTTTCCGCCTTTTCTGATAATTCTCTATGCCAATTTGATTTTATATGGTCTTTGGCGCTGGCATTGAAATCCTTATATTTTGTGAAAGGTTTCGTAATGAATGAACCTTAAAGACACCTTTTAACGCTCGGTTTAAACGGAACACACGTTTGGCATAAAGCGCCATTCAGTTCACCAGAACAGCATAGTCACGTAGAATAAATTAATCCTTCAACCACTGGTGTCTGAAAGCGCGGCTTGTTCCAGCTCGCAAATCACCTATAAAATAGTAGGTTACTTGTAGGACCCATGATTTTAACAATAATTGCATGAATGGCAGGCTGCCGTTCTATTATAGCAATCGTCACTTTGTTCGCAAGAAATTAGCCACCGTATTATTGCACGCCTTAAAAATAACAATGTACAGAACTTAACGCCAGTGTCTTTTCTGTCACTTTTATCTTTCAGAAACACTTCGTTAATACTCCCCCTTGAAGTTCCGCTTTATCACAGCATTATTCTATATCTTGTGAAGATTCCAGTTCGCGAACACTGCACTCTTTGTTCTGTTCAACACTGTCACTTGACGCACTTATTTCCTCAGAATTTTCAGCCCCTTCACTTAAGTTACTAAGTTTAGCCTTTTTGAAAAACCGTCTTATATCCATTCCTAATGCATAAAAGTCGCTAAATCGTTTGATTTTATTAGCAATAATTTATAACCGCTAAGTTAAATAGATAAAAATTACTAAATCACTTTTCACTACAATAGCCGCTTTGATAACAACACAAACATCGCAGAATCAATGAACTATTATACAATGATTCTATTGTAGATGATTTAACGCTACAAATTAAGAACCTGCTGTACAACAACAATGGCAGGCTGCCGTTCTGTTATAGCAATCGTCACTTTGTTCGCAAGAAATTAGCCACCGTATTATTGCACGCCTTAAAAATAACAATGTACAGAACTTAACGCCAGTGTCTTTTCTGTCACTTTTATCTTTCAGAAACACTTCGTTAATACTCCCCCTTGAAGTTCCGCTTTATCACAGCATTATTCTATATCTTGTGAAGATTCCAGTTCGCGAACACTGCACTCTTTGTTCTGTTCAACACTGTCACTTGACGCACTTATTTCCTCAGAATTTTCAGCCCCTTCACTTAAGTTACTAAGTTTAGCCTTTTTGAAAAACCGTCTTATATCCATTCCTAATGCATAAAAGTCGCTAAATCGTTTGATTTTATTAGCAATAATTTATAACCGCTAAGTTAAATAGATAAAAATTACTAAATCACTTTTCACTACAATAGCCACTTTGATAACAACACAAACATCGCAGAATCAATGAACTATTATACAATGATTCGATTGTAGATGATTTAACGCTACAAATTAAGAACCTGCTGTATAACAACAATGGCAGGCTGCCGTTCTGTTATAGCAATCGTCACTTTGTTCGCAAGAAATTAGCCATCGTATTATTGCACGCCTTAAAAATAACAATGTACAGAACTTCACAGCACGAACAAAGACTGCGGTAAGATGAAACGGCGTAAAATTAGGCGAGAGCACAATAAATAATCCGCTTTGTAAGCACTACCTTACGGGACTAACGTCTTACCAGTCAGCAAACACGACCTTAGTTTAAGGGTTAAGCTTCGGTAGAGGTATGGTAATGTATAAAAATATCTCCAGAACGTGCTTTCCCTTATGATCACTGATGAGGCCAAATTCCTAAGGTACCTTACGAGGGGTGGCAAAAGTAGGTAGTCACCATTCATGATGATGATGATGATTAGTGTAATGGAAACATTTCTAAAACTTGGGTAGGCGTAATCATATTGGACACTGAAGCAATGCTTCCATTAATAAGCTATTGTATGACATTATTAAAATACTTTTCTTGAATATAAAAACCAATATAACGTCAGCAACATTAAATAGTTTACAGAAGTTTCCGGTTATAACAGATATTGGATGACTGTCAGTAAGTTCAGTTTATGAAATTATCTGGTATGATTTTAACAACTGAACATCAACATTTTAGAATTCTAGTGGGGGGGGGGGAGGGCAAGCGCCCCCCCCCCCCTTGCCACCCCCTATTGCGGATGCTCATGACATTGACCATTGTTTGTTGTGATATGCTTTATGCCTTCTGCTGCCACTCATCTCCGATAGATGGGATTACTGCTGCGTACCGAGTTGTTGGTGGTAGCTGGGGAGTTAGATAACTGTCTTCTTTAGCAAGCCATTTCTCTGGTTCATTAATTTTCTGTCATTGCCGGTACGTAACACACTGGTTCATCATAGTATTCTAGCTATTCGATCCCTACTCTGAGGCACTGATTGAAAATGAGCAGTGTGTACACTTACAGAAATAATGGCAGAGGAGTGTTCACGGCTGTCTGCGGTCTGGTCATTCCAGCTCGGGAACTGTGGTGTGTTAGATCAGCAGCGTAGCACTATTCGTTAAAAGTGAGAAAATGTGTAGTTTTTCATTTCATCGACTATTTGATAAGATACCATTGGTTTCAGTCCGGACATTTATACTGACGTCATGCAATGACCTATGTTGACTTCAGTTGGGAAAACAGTCTTTCTGAGGATGTAAAAAAAAGCAGGTGCTGCCCAACTTGATTCTGACTGACAGTATAATAGGCAAGTGGGCCTACCATCATAATGAAATCTCCCGAACTTGATTGTGGAGGGCCTGCCAATACACTGAAAATTCCCGAACCCAGTCTTCACATGAGAAAAGACGTATGGTGAATTCCCGATCGCGATTTTGGGGTAACGTTACGAGCTATGCAATTTAATACAATCTTATTCACAACGTGTTCACTACTTAACCTAGAATTCTGTATACAGTGTAGAATTCCATAGCGAAGCACTGGTATATCAGTTAGTGTTTAATGCACTTGCGGAATATGTGTGTAGTGCTATAAGCCATGTGTTCCGAAACTTTTAAAGTGGCGTACCATTAAACCAACATTCATATTTTCACCGTACCACCAATTAATATTACGGGATTTTCAGTGCTAAAATGTTTTATCCCCTAATACTAGTAACTAGTCATTATACAATTAATTACTAAAGTGGTACTTAGAATATTCTATTTTATTGGCACTAAAATAAGTCTAATTACGGTATGTATTAATAATATGTACATACTACCATTATTTGGGGTAACAACTACAAATTAGTGTAATTCATTATTCCTAAATGAAGCAGTGCAGAAACATCATTGTAACGTTCTTTTATTGCAAGAGTTTATTGAATTTCAACACACTAACTTGACTTGTTAATGTGGAGGATGGGCCTGCCTAACCAAGCACAGCTTCCGGTTCAATGTTTGTTATTTTTAGCCGTAGATCTGCATCAATACTTAATTTATTCCTGTATTTACCTTATATACGCACAAGTGAAGAAAACATATTCTCACGTAGATAAGCTGGGCTAAATACAAGCAGAAATTTTATAGCTTTCTCATAAATCAAATTATATTCCTTTCGCCTCGCCAACCAAAACAAGATTAAATTCATCCTGTTGAAAATATTCTCAATAATTCCGGCACATATTAAGCGGAATACGTTTTTCCTCTATTGTCAGAGATGGTAGCAAGGCGTCTTAAATAGAAAAGGGATCTCTGATTCTGAATTCTGATGTCATATTTTCTGAAAAATCACTGAAATCTGATATTATGCTTTCACAGTGTTCAATTATATCTTGCACCAGTTCAAGAGGTACTTGTACTATTTCATTTTCACTCATGAAACTGTGCAAGAATGGAAGCGATGACACTGTTCTATTTTTAAATTACTTCATAGCGAAATAAATTTTGTTTCTGAAGACCTTTGTTTTGTTATGGACTGAGAAAGGTGTGGAATGGTGGCCTTGAAAGCCCTTATTTAACACATTCAGGAAACAAAATATATCTGTCAAATATGGCAGGAGGCAAAACCAGAGTTAATCAAGGAAACGATGTTTTAAGTCTGAAGAACTGTAAAAGAGAAATATTTGCACTATCTTCTGAACGAGGCTTGGAGGACATAACGCCCCAATCTGCGAGCAGTGAAGACAAAATAATAAGCCACTGTTACATTTGGAATGTGCTGAGGCAGTAACGCCATCCCTGTCCCTTCGTTGTGAGACACATCCTCAAGGCTGAAAGTGCGCAGATGCAAGACCAACTACAATATATCCAAGACCGACTCCAATCCTCAGACCTTAATGCTACTCTCGATCGTTCAAAGATGGAGAATCGAGTAGCCGGAATTGTTGGAAATGTGGGTTTGTTTTGGTTTGTTGTTATCGTATGTAGTCGATGTAATTTTATGAAAGTTGACGATAAATGTTAGTTTCTTTGGAGAATATAAGTGTGCAAGTGTATTTATATGAATCAGTGGATACATAGGATCTGTAATTATACGCAATAATGTGAGAATGTGCTTATTGTGATCGTGTTTTTACCCATTGAAGAACATGAGTGCACTAGGTGGACCAGTTTTTAGTCTAACTATGGCAATGCCTCTCATACAACTGTTCTTAAGTTTCCTACGGAATAGAACATTAGAAGAGAAATCGATTAGGAATATACATCGTGATTATTTTGAAGTCGATGGCAAAACCGTAGCGTGCATACATCATTTTGAGAATAAGGCTGAGGTTAGGGAAGCCAGTTCTCTACTTCCAAACTATTCGTTTCGTCGAAAAATATTAACTTAGATAGAATATAATTGATAGTGTGTTATTACGTCAGCGTCTATGTGCTTCAAAGTGTTTAGTGATTTAGATGCAAATCTGTGCTTTGCCTGCGGAAATGTTTGGCTGGATCTTGAAGTATAACAAAACTTATAAGTGTGACAGATGGAGCAATCTGTATACTGTTACACAGAAGAAATAGTGGCTTATTTTTTGTAGAGGGATTAGCTGGGTTTGTAACGTACGGTTTTACACTACCAACACTTCCGATTTATGCTGTGGCTATCTGTTATCAAACAGACTGCGCCGAACTGAAGCTCGTCCATGTGGTTAAATATCAATGTTTAGTCGATAGAGTTTTTGCACTCACGTTCTTTAATGGGTAAAAACCTATTATATCTTTAGTGTCTGAAGTTTCATTACTAAGGTTACTATCATTGTGTGAAGTGTTGTTATGCCAAATGTCAACATTATATTAACATTACCGGGGCGTTCATTGGTTAACATAATCATTTCGGGTGTACTTGATCTGAGTGACGCAGACTGTTAAGGCGCTGGCCTTCTGATCCCAAGTTGGTAGATTCAATCCTGGCTCAGTCCGGTGGTATTTGAAGGTGCTTACATACGTCAGCCTCGTGTCGGTAGATTTACTGGGGCGTCAAGGAAGTACTGCAGGACTAAATTTCGGCATTTCGACGTTTCCGAACCCCGTAACAAATGTAGTTAGTGGGACGTAAAGCCAATAACATCATTATTTCGGGTGTACTTCCCATTCATTGGGTGGTGAATTTAAGAAATTGTCCACCACTTCAAAACTAAGGCAACAAGTTATGTTTCACAGTTCTCACGAGAGCGAATAAATCGAGGAATTTCGCACCTTAATTTATTTTGAAACATTCAAAATGATGTTAGAAATATCATTTTAACAGTTTTATAATGTAATTTCATGCTATCCAGCGAAGTGAAATCCAAGAGAAAACGTTATTTGACGAACTGAAATGTTTAAATAATCAGCTTGTTGGTCTCTTTTCTAGTAGAATATATGTGATTCTAGTTGATTATATTTGGTGCGTACTTGTTGGCAAAGAGTTTTCATACGTGTAAAAGTGATTTTCCCTACGATGTTACATTTATCATATTAAATTACCGCCGTTTATATAATATGTACATGATATTTTCGTGTTAGCCAAAATTGTCATTATTTATAGACGAGTGTGTAACAGACTGTCGAGTAGAAATGACAGTAAACGTACTATCTGAAGTTTGTCAAGCATGATTGAGTAAGGAACTTGTGTCTCTTAGAGACTCGATTATATGAACTTTTGAAGCTCAAACTACTAGACGATGTAAATGAGTGGAGCAAGTATGCTCTTGTAAAACAGTGTACCTTCAGAGCTGCGTTGTTCGTCCCCTGTAAATTACTGTGTAAATAATTTTCGCTGTTGTACCTGACGTTTGGACTGATAATCCGTTGTTATTCCATTTAACTGTTATTGTTGCTTATTCAGATTTTCTAAATACCTCATTTTAAAATAAAAAAGGAACGAAATAAAATTTCAAAATTTAGTGCTTTAACTTATGCTCTGGTCATTTCCCTGCCCACTCATTCACCCCGACACCTTCTTACACCCCCCTGATTCAAAAAATCACGATAATAATAATAATAATAATAATAATAATAATAATAATAATAATAATAATAATAATAATAATAATAATAATAATAATGTAGCTGTGAAATTTGAAGTAACAAAATAAAATACAGAAATATATTTTTCTGTTAAATATAAGAGATTATACAACATTTTTCTACTAATCGTGTGTAGCAGTATCCGAAAGCTTGCGAATCAGTACTAGTACGCGTACTACAGTTTGAAAACCTCCGCTGTAAGGTAATAATACAGTAATAACAATCATGCTCCAGTGCCGGAAGGATCAGCCACTGAAAGGACTCACTGATTCCAGGATACTCACGAGTGCTGTCTCCTTTCGACTTCGCCCATTTCGCTTCGGCTTTTATAGCTGAATCCGACGACAGTCTTCGGGGAGGAGGCTCCTTCTGTGTAGCCCTGTGATAAATTACAGACTCCCGTACATCAATTGGTTTATCATAACCTCAGTGAATCGCTGACAATTGATAATCTAATTCGCAGCTAATGGATGAGTATAAATGTCAATTTTATACCCCAGTACTCGGTGTCGGTGCTTACAGTTATTTTAGTATCATGTACAATTTTACTTGAACTTTACTGCTAAATGTCTTCTTTATTGATTTTTTTCTAATTTGTCTTTGTATTTTATGTTATTTTTCACCTAGTATTTTCTTTTATGTATCATAGTCTACTATTGTGTTATATTCCTTCTTTCTTAATCCGTTTAGCCTCCAGGGTTGGTTTCTCCCTCGTACTACTGAGGGTCCCACCTCTACCGCCTCAACGGCAGTCGCCTGGAGCATGAGACTTCGGGTTGCTTTTGGTCGGAGGGATACAATTGGAAGGAGGACCAGTAACTCGCCCAAGTGACCTCATCTGCTAGCCTATGCTGAATATGGGCCGTGTAGGGGATGAGAAGATTGGAAGGAATAGATAAAGAAGAGGGAAGGAAGAGACCGTGGCCTTAAGTTAGATACCATCCCGGCATTTGCCTAGGGAGAAGAGGAAAACCACAGAAAACCACTTCGAGGATGGCTGAGGTGGGAATCGAAACCCTGTCTACTCAGTTGACCTCCCGAGGCTGAGTGGACCCCGTTCCAGCCCTCGTACCACTTTTGAAATTCCGTGGCAGAGACGGGAATCGAACCCGGGGCTCCGGGAGTGGCAGCAAATCATAATAACCCTACACCATAGAGACGGACGTGTTATATTCTACTGTTGTATTATTTGGTTAGAACGCTAGCATGTGTTGACTGGATTCCGTGATAAGAGGCATAAAAAAGGGCAATAATTGGACTGATTAATCATTAACGAATACAAGTAAAGTAACTCGTGTTCTCACCCTGAGGTGGTACAGCTCTTTTCAGGCACACCGCCAAAATATGCGAGCTGAATGTACCATTTTAACCAGCCTTCTTACCATTCTTACATTTCTGGCAGTAACGGGATTCGAACTCGGGGCACCGAGGACGACAGCTAATAGTCATAACCGTTAAGCTTCGGAGGCGGACAATTAATTAGTACAGATGATGTAAGATTACAATGAATCGTAAATGATTCCTATTAGCATATTTTGAAAGTAATTCGTCAGTGATCCCAGCACGCTTGAGATTATTTTTTGTCTGTTTTACTAGACGTATACTGAAGTAGTAAGATAAATATGGCAGAAGCGATCCACAAGTGGGCACTTTTCGTGTCCTTATCGTTGTAACTGTTCCACCTCGTTAAGACACTTGGGGAGATGAAAGTTATTATCTTGGGACACATGAATATTAAATAAACTATTTGTGGCTTGCCCGCAAATTGCCACGCAAATAGAAACAATTAACATTCCATGGTTCCCCATTTCTTTATGTAATGTTTGGGCGCCATGGTTGCAGTTTTAAATAAAACTGTAAACCAAAATTTATATTTACTAGCATAGAGACTTACACTTAAATCACAGGGGTAGGATTTTAAATAATTAACCATTAAGTCTCGCTTAAGAAAGAAAATTAACGCAATATAAAATACAAATGAATTTATTATACAAAAAAGGAGATGAATCGGAAAAGTTTCCTTAAAGCGTGGAGGAATTTATAATTTACTGAATTTACCATTGCTTGCTTTATCTAATTGAAGCTCACCAATTGCAGCTTCCGTTGAAGTCATCTGGTTTCCGTGGTTACTCGTTCTCTTCTTCTCGATGTAGAATTTGCTCCATGGACATCCTTCCTTCCTTCTCTGAGATGGTACGGGCTATCTTGACTAACACTCCCTACTTGCCTAGTCTTTAAATTAGACATTGGCCCTATACTTGTAAAAACTGATCAGCGTTGATCGTATGAGGAGAAAATTCAGACATATGAATTTTTCCATATTAGTAGAAATCTCAATCCAATTGAGCTATACTATCTATACGGTACAGATTTGTACCAAAATTCCGTAGACTTGAACTAAACATAGTTCTTCGTCCACAATATTTACTGAATATCACACAAGCCATAAGCTTGTTTCGTTTCTCGTAGATCCGATAACATAACCGAAACTAAGTACTGTATCGAAGCGATAATACATTGTACAAAAATAACTATGTCGCGGAGCGACCACACACTGTTTCAAAAATCACATCACGTCGTTCAAAGTAGATGTTCACAGTAGAAGTAGTAGTGATGGAGTTCACGTAGTTAGGTTGTAAGGTTGTAAGGTTGTAATGTCGTAAGGTCCCCTTCTCGTGTTGAGAATCAGTATATATCCGGGCTCACCCCCACTCTTGGTAACAGTTCAATCTCAAAACTCATATACAACGAAGTATCTGATTCGATAGATCGAAGCATCAACTCCCCTTCCCTTCTTCCTCGACAAGTCCAGAAGGCGTGGCGATGATATAGCTGACCAGCTTGCAAGCCTCGCGCACGGGTCACTGTTTACTAGCCTTGGTCATAAAATAAACCCATGACTCACGCAAAATCCCAAGCTTCAAGAATAACCCTCCGTATACACAAACATGAGATGAAATGAAAACAACTATGTCTCAACATATTGACCGTATTTACAACATTTTTTTTTTGCTAGGGGCTTTACGTCGCACCGACACAGATAGGTCTTATGGCGACGATGGGATAGGAAAGGCTTAGGAGTTGGAAGGAAGCGGCCGTGGCCTTAATTAAGGTACAGCCCCAGCATTTGCCTGGTGTGAAAATGGGAAACCACGGAAAACTAATTTCAGGGCTGCCGATAGTAGGATTCGAACCTACTATCTCCCGGATGCAAGCTCACAGCCGCGCGCCTCTACGCGCACGGCCAACTCGCCGGTTATTTACAACATAATGGATTCTTATCCTACATAATATAATAATTTAAATAATAAAATGACGTTATCATATATACAATATGATTCCAAAAAGCCTTGATTACAAATGATTGACGTTGAATAAATATGTTATTACAAATAATTGCCGATGGCGGATAAACTTGATATCAAATGATATCGCGTAAAATGTTATTATATTAAATTAGTAGGGCTGGAGAAGCCTGGACGGTTACATCGTCAATCTGATTGAAGACTTTATGGTTAGATCTAAATCTCTTGCTATTCTGGACTGGCGATTGATACAGTCATCAGGTGACTAACGACAGACCTACAAATAAAAACTCTTGTGCAGCTAGGTGTGGATTCCTGTCCTACCTATGAAAACATATACACAAGAACAATATAGTCAGCTTTTAGGATACATCTGTGACAAAAACCATTTCCATGTAGACCATGAAGATCCTTGGTGGAGTGAAAGGTAAAGGCTTCCACTATACGTGACCTCGGCACAGATAGAGTGGTAAACTACTACCGATTTTTTATGTAGGCCGAGTAGCTTAAACCCCAGATCTATTTGCTTCTCCAGAAGTGGAACATTTTGAAAATCTGAGAATTTACACAGTCCGCCTCTGTGTTGTAGTGGTTAGTGTGATTAGCTGCCACCCCCGGAGGCTCGGGTTCGATTCCCGGCTCTGCTACGAAATTTGAAATATAGTGCGAGGGCTGGAACGGGGTCCACACAGCCTCGGGAGGTCAATTGAGTAGAGGTGGGTTCGATTCCCACCTCGGCCATCCTGGAAGTAATTTTCCGTGATTTCCCACATCTCCTCCAGGAAAATGCCAGGATGGTACCTAACTTAAGGCCACGGCCGCTTCCTTCCCTCTTCCTTGTCTAGCCCTTCCAATCTTCCCATTCCCCCGCAAGACCCCTGTTCAGCATAGCAGGTGAGGCCACCTGGGTAAGGTACTCGTCATCCTCCCTAGTTGTATCCCGACCCAGAGTCTAAAGCTCCAGGCACTGCCCTTGAGGCGGTAGAGGTGGGATCCGTCGCTGAGTCCGAGGGAGAAATCGACCCTGGAGGGGAAACATTAAAGGAGGAGAAGAAGAGGAAGAAGAAGATAATTTACACATATAAACTGTCGAAATGTCGAAGTTTAGATAAAGCAGAAGTTTACTAAGAAAAGTCGAACTGGAAAGAAGGCAGAAGAAACTTCTCTTAAGAACTAGAAAGTAAAGCCAGACCCATCTATGTCACGTTATGGATCATGAGATATGGAGGTCTAAACCAAGTAGTCTTACACTCACCTCGGTAATAAAGGTTCTGAATACCCAGAAGATGAAGTGGATCAGTATGTTCCAAAGACTGAATGAAAAACAGAGAAACTAAGTTTGGTTCCTGTGAAGTTACAGTTGATATAAAAGTGTGCTGGCGGTCGTGATTACTTCTAACGAAATACAGTAATACGGTCCCGTGTTTACTACGTGTTAAAATGTTAAAATATAGCGTGGGCTGCTATCATAAATACAGGAGAATGTAGAGTCTTATTTCGCCAGGGCAGTGAAGTTTCCAGAAAATAAGTGCGTATCACAGAATGTTACCAGTACGTTAAGAGCTATCTAAGCACTCCACAGGATCTCTTCAAATATAAGCTTTTTTGTTCAGCTTATCCGAATAGAATTATTTTGCTTTAAAATATATTTCGTGTGGTTTATTCTATACCTTTATCTTAATTATTAGGGGGGTCCAAAGTCGAAGAGGCTTGGCCGGAAGGACATAGGTTTGATTCTCTTTTAGGAAGTTGATACAGATTTTTTGATATGGTTTAACGTCGCACTAACACATTCAGGTTTCCGGCGACGATGTGATAGGAAAGGTATAGAATTGGGAAGGAAACAACCGTGTCCTCAATTAAGGTACAGATACAGTAGCATTGCCTGGTGTGAAAATGGGAAACAATGGAAAATCGCCTTAAGGCTGCCGATAGTAGGATTCAAACCCACCATATCTCAAGTGCAAACGTACACCTACACGACCCTTACTAAACAGACAACTCGTTTCATAACATAAATAAATAAATAAATAAATAAATAAATAAATAAATAAATAAATAAATAAATAAATAAATAAATAAATAAATAAATAAATAAATAAATAAATAAATAAATAATAGGAATGTTCACTTCATGAGAAGAACGTGTCTTGATGCTCAACAGTAATGATTGTTAGTTTTATTCATAGGGGAGAAGGCTGTTAGGCTTTAACCATTTGTTACATAACACAATTTTCAAATAATCAACCGCCTTTATCAGTCAGGGTGATTCTAACTTTTGCTCTAGATTCACAAAAAAAAAAAGTAATTATTCTTGGAGATAAGGAGGTTTTAACAGAAATGGATAATTCACGGCTACCCGGAAACAGTATTATTTTTTATAAAGGTGATTTGTAAATAAAATTCGAAGAAAGAAGAAAAATTGGAAATGAATTGAAATTGAAACGAATTACTGCAATTATAAAGAGGGTATATTAGAATTAAAAATATTAATTAACTGTATTTCACATTAAAAATTATTCTCTGTTGCTAGTGGTTTAGCGTCGCATTAACTAAGATAAGTTCTCGGTAAGAGTGGAATAGGAAAGAGCTAAGACTAGAAAAGAAGTGGTCGTGGCCTTAATCAAGATACAACCCCAGCATTTTCCTGGTTTGAAAATGAAAACCACTGAAAATCATCTTCAGAACTATCCACGGTGGGTTTCAAGTTTATAGCTACGCGGCCCGCACCACAAATGCAACTCACTCGGTGTAAAAAGGCTAATGTAATGACTATTCAATTTTTAATGCTTTATTCTTGTTACATATTATCTCTTTGTTGTCCGGCTCCATAGCTATATGGTTAGCGTGCTGGCCTCTGGTCAGAGGGGTCGCGGGTTCGGTTCACGGTAGGGTCGGAAATTTTAACCATCATTGGTTATTTTCGCCGGCTCGAGGGCTGGGTGTATGTGTCGTCTTCATCATCATTTCATCCTCATCACGACGCGCAGGTCGCCTACGGGAGTCAGATCAAAAGACCTGCACCAGGCGAGCCGAACATGTCCTCGGACACTCCCGGCACTAAAAGCCATACGCCATTTCATTTTTACCTCTTTGCTTTGTCGAGTCACTTGCATGTAGGCCGAACTTACTCTGAGGAATATTTCTCGTGGCTATTCACCTTCTGCCAAATGCAGCAAACAGTGCGTATATTTGCTTTACGTCGCACCGATACAGAGATGTCTTATGGCGACGATTGGGTAGGAGAGGCCTAGGAAGTGGAATGAAGCGGCCGTGGCCTTAATTATTAAGGTACAGCCCCGGCATTTGCCTAGTGTCAATGGCGCATTCCAGCCCCGTTCGTGTGAAGCAAATGTTACTACTTTCCGGACTTTTTGTACTTCACGAGAGTGACAAGGAATATCCACTAGATGGGTGTAACGAAATTTTAGCTGCCCATACTGACCCGTTCGCTACAGATAAGCAGTTAAAGGTAGTCCGTGCTTGCAGCAGCATAATGTAATGGCATTGCATTAGAAAGCTATTTCTGTCCGACTCCAAAGTAGATATTTACGTTTCTCAATGTATACTGTGATCTGTAATTAGTGAATTCTTGAGATTTTGCACTTGTATTTGTATGTTGTACAATAAGAATTGACGCAAATAAGGTGAATTATCAGCTTCATCATATGAAGTACATTTTGTTCTTAACAAATTTCTACATCAAGAGCACTATTTTAAGTTTGATCAAGAAACTCGAAGAGCTGGAAATCCTGGAGGATGAAGAATTGGTGCAAATGCCTTTCGTGGAAAATACGTTTTCTTTTTACAATTGTGTAGGTCTTATGGCGACGATAGGAAATCGAAGCGCTTAATTAAGATACAGCCCCAGCATTTGCCTGGTTTGGAAATGGGAAACAATGTGAAACCATATTCGTGGCTGTCAACAGTGGGGTTCGAACCCACTGTCTGCCAAATGCAAGTTTACAGCTGCGCGCACCTAACCACAATTGAAACTAAGAACAAAGGGTAACCATTCAAAGAAAAGCATACATAATTTCAGGAAGGTCAAGGATAACAGCTAACTACCTCGTTATCAGAGATATTATTAATAACAAGGAACGGAACTTGATAAACTGAAGATCATAATGGAGTACGTGTGGTCTAATTTTCAATAGGCAAGGGCTGATCTAATAGTTGTGCTTGATATTGTTTTAAGGTGGTGGGTATGTATGAAATCTTGAGCGCTTGTATTGACTGATTTCTAAGTTGGATCGACCTACGTTTGGAATTTCAAGGCGCATCACAAGATTATTAGTCGCAGAGTTACGCACTTCGTAACACGCAACAAGATACTGGGAATTCTGCGATTGTATGAGGTACTGAATTCAGTGACAAGATCGTTCCTAATTATTCATCAGCTGAAATGATGAATACCAACCACTTTGGACTTAATTATGAAATTACCAGTTGAGTTGGCTGTGTGGTTAGGAGCGCGCAGCTGTGAGCTCGCATCCGGGAGATACTGGGTTAGAATCCTACTGTCGGCAGCCCTGAAGATGGTTTTCCGTGGTTTCCTATTTTCACACCAGGCAAATGCTGGGGCTGTACCATAATTAAGGCCACGGCCGCTTCCTTCCCATTCCTAGGCCTTTCCCGTCTCATCGTCGCCATAAGACCTATCTGTGTCGGTACGACGTAAAGCAAAATAGCAAAACAAAAAAAATATGAAATTGAAATAGATCGCACACTGTCTAGCGTCGGTGAAAGAGGCACGATTGTCGGAGTGAAACAGAGCGTCTGGAATATCAAATACGTTTACAATTCAGTCCATTGTATCCCTGGAAAGTAAACTCCTCTTTAAACTTCTTATTGCCTTACGTAAGCCATGTGACACAATTGGTCCCCTTCAACTATCATAAACTTGTTCAAAATCAGGCAAGTGGGTAAGAGTACTCCTGCCGGGCTGTGTGCCTCACCAACTTAGCCGGTTCGATCCTGGTTCAGTCCGATGGTATTTGAAGATGTGCTCAAATGCGTCAACCTCTTGTCGGTAGAATTGCTGGCATATAAAAGAACTCTGCTGAACTAAATTCCGGCACCTCGACGTCTCCGAAAAAAGCAAAAGCAGCTAGTGGGACGTAAAAACAGTAACATTATTATTAGAGTATTCTCACACAACGGCGGGATAGCTGTCTCTCCCCCAATGTTGGAACAAAATACTGTCAGGTTCTAGATTCATTTTTTACTCTATAAACAAAATAGGTTGGTAATTCCGTATAAACATCCTCAGGTAACAACCATTCCACCTGATGCAACTTACCTTGTTGAATCTTTGGATCGTTTCGTCAACGGAATAAGTTCGCCAAACCTTTTTAACGTAGACTTACGATCCTCGACACCGGGAATATGGAAATAAAAACTTTAAGACGCTTTTAGTGCTTGGGTAGAACGCGAATATCGCCGGGAGTATTTAAATTACGATTGTGTTTAATACCTCAATTAACAGATAAAAGTGGAAGCTACCTGTTGCAAAAAAAAAAACAAAAAACAAAAACAAACAAATTGAGAATCTGAAACGTATTGTTTTATGAAATAGTGCTTCAAAGTAAGGTAAAATTTGTACTATATATATGACGTCACACTCATACTCTGTTATAAGATGACGCTCTGTTGACTCGCGCGCTCAGTTGGCGCTTAGCTGAAACTAGGAAAACAATGTAATTAGTAAGTCTACGAAACCCTCAAAACCCTGTGGCCGTTGCAATAGTGACAGCCTACAGCCATTATTTTTTGAGTGAGTTTTACTCGACAACATTAATATTGACCTCTACAGACGCAACTCTATCATCAACCTTCACGCGCTTATCCATAATCAGTTCAGTGACCCCCTATTCAATAAGATGATTAAGTATGCCTGGAAGAAAGCTACATTTCTACTTGACTGCGATGCTTTTGATGCTCCTCACAACATTATTTGGGACACTGAAGATTCGAGTTGCTCACTCCCAACTGCACAAATGAATACTATATACAAAGTGCTTATTATAGTTCACATTTGTTCTTAACAAAGTTTTACATCAAGATCCACAAACGTGTTTATATAAGGACAGCTAAAATCAGTAGAATAATAATTATTTATAGCTGAGTTTCCTGTCGTATTCATTATTATACTAATATCTACCTACGCGTATAATTACCGCTATGGGCAGCTAAAGCTGGTACAGCAAGTACTGATTACATCGTATTTGACTTTATACCATTATGAGTAAGGCACTTCGTGAATGTTCCTTGTGAGTGAAAGCCGTTCGTCATAAATGGAACCCTAGGCAACTGCATTGCGATGGCAGACATATTAACCACCCTAATATGGTGTTAGCTCTATTTTTCAGTGATGTAATAGAAGATAAAATAAATCGTGCATGCTTAATGTATGCTTCTCAATTGCTCAAGTACTGGAAGGCAATACATATAGGCCTACCTTGAGAACAGGTGTCTGTCTTTTGTCCCTCGAGTGCTCTCAACGTTTCCAGAAATTTTCTAAATAGCCTCTTTAGTTTATGTCTGTAGGGAACTTAAACGACCTTCAGTTGATATGTGATTGACAGCTTTATTTTCCCTCGGAGGGAACCTACGTCTGAGGTCTAATTATTCCAACAAGAATACGTCCACTTCAGTCTGGCTTGAACGCGTGGATTCTTGGCCAGAAGCAAGCACTCTGCTGCACAACTGGACCATGACTTTGTAGTGTAGTTACTGAGGCTATATCGTTTTGGACCGGGTGATAGTGAACACCGGCTCAGTTGTCCCTTTTTCGAAAAGTACAAACACAAAAACTGTGTGCATGTTAAGACAAGCACGCGATGTTGAGAATTAATAGACAACAGAAACGTAAAGTCACAAAAGTGATATTATTACTTGTGGTTTGAATTGAGACTACCGAATAGTATGTAAATGCAATTAGCGCTGCATTTGTTTTCAGAGTACGTATGCAAGGCACTGAGGGACCTGTATTTGTTAACCAGGTACTTACTGTACATAACCAATAGTCAAGATGCATTGGCAATAAACTGATGACAAGAGGATAAAGAGAGTGCGAGCATGGACGTGGCCTGTTCTGTTATTGTTAATCAAAATGGAAAAAATATTATGGTTGTCAACGGATATAAATTTTATTTTAAACATGAAGTAAAAGACGATTTGTGTCGTTGGTGCTGTGTTATAAAGCCGTGCCAATGAAAAGTTTATATTTATGGAATTTCAAGTCTGGATGTAGAATTTTCCTAATCTAATTTCCAACACAACCATGATCCAGATAACACACTGAACCACCAAAGTGTTTATAATAAGTTGAAAAGAAAAATGAGAGAGGGCGATTCATTACTTCATTTGAAACCTTCTAAAATTATAATAAAAAATTATCTCAACATGAAAATGAATAATAATAAAACAGACCTACCCACATTCGACTCAACGTGCAAAACATTGCCACCATCGCCAAAGACATTTTCTATTGTGCATGAGGCAGTCAATGCTTATAACCTGAAAACTAAACAAACAAATATTTACTTGTTAAAATCGAAGACATTTGTAAATCAAAAGGCTTAAATTTTCAACCGCCCCTCATTGGCGGTACTGCAAAATACGCGAACTTGGATTGTGTAGTGTTTTCTGCATAGTGTTCAAAGGTGGCGATATTTTTATTCTATTCCTTTGATCTTCCTTTCCTGGAAATTGCAGACATAAACCATTCTTTCACAGATGATGTCATGGCTTCGAAACCTAATTATGAGAACTGGAATAAATTTTGGGACTACGTCTGTGACAATTACATCTCTGAGAAAGCTGCATTTTCCCCTGCATTATGGATATACGGCAATAATGACGAATGGAAAGAAACAGTGAATATACCGTAGTTGAATCATTTCATTCCAAATTCAATGCCTCCTTCCGTCGCAGTCATCCGAACATCTTCAAGCTTATAAACAGTATATTACGGTTTCAGGTGCTAACTTACACAGATATCCGAAGCAGGCACCAAGAGTCCTCTTTATGAATAATGAAAAGTCCAAAAACGAGGTATTTCACACTAACATCAACTATACTTGATAAAGGAAATATCGAGATTTGATTTTACGAGAAGAGCTACATATTTAAATACCATTACAAAGTAAGAAAGCTCTTAGGCATAATTACAGTTTTTGACATCTATTAAGTCCACCTCTGTGGTGTAGTGGTTAGCGTGATTAGCTGCCACCTCCAGAGGCCCGGGTTCGATTTCCGGCTTTGCCGCGAAATTTCAAAATGCTACGAGGGAGGACAGCTGAGTAGAGGGGGTTCGATTCCCACCTCAGCCATCCTCGAAGTGGTTTTCCGTGGTTTCCCACTTATCCTCCAGACAAATGCCGGGATGGTACCTAACTTACAGTAAGGCCATGACCGCTTCCTTTCCTCTTCCTTGTCTACCCCTTCCGATCTTCCCATCCCTCCACAAGGCCCCTGGTAGCATAGCAGGTGCGGCCGCCTGGGCGAGGTACTGGTCCACCTCCCCATTGTATCCTCCCGACCCGAAGTCCCAGGCTCCAGGACACTGCCCTTGAGGCGGTAAAGGTGGGGTCCCTCGCTGAGTTCGAAGGAAAAACCAACCCTGAAGAGTAAACGGGATAAGAAAGTAAGACGAAAGAAAGAAAGAAAGAAAGAAAGAAAGAAAGAAAGAAAGAAAAAGAAAGAAAGAAAGAAAGAAAGAAAGAAAGAAAGAAAGACATCTATTAAACCAATGGGAAGTAAAATGAAGGCGCCACACATTTTTAACTGCATTTTTGCACTGCGCATAGGCAGTCCTTACTCTGGTGAAGTAGGAAGGGAAACGTTAATATGGTCAAGGAAACATGAAGCTCCTCGGGAACTCATACAGCAGGAGATTACTCATTGCCAGTGCGAAAAGTTACACAGTGTGGAAGTTTACGTTACCTGAATGTTATATTTAAATGACCTTGGCGGAGTTTACCGTCTCCCTTTGTACCAGAGATCCTTTTGGTCATCAGCTCCGAACCCTTGCCTGTAAACCTGTATTGTTGTGATGTCTCTAGTAGGATAAAGATGTAAGAATGAAAACATCAGTTAAAGAAAGGATAGGGCAAAGAAATTGGTCGTGGTGATTATTGTTTTAATGACAAGTACAACTAGATAACCATTTATTCCCTTCAGAAGGGATGGAGCGAGTGGCTGCGTGTTTTGGGTCACGTAGCTGCCAGCTTGCATTCGTAGGATAGTTGGTTTGAACCCCACTGTCGGCAGCCCTGAAGATGGTTTTCTGTGATTTCCCATTATCACACCAGGCAAATGCCTAGGACTGAACATTATTTAAGGACACGGTCACTTCCTTCCTGCTCCTAACCCTTTCCTATCCCATCGTTGCCATAAGACCTATCTGTGTCAGTGCGACGTAAAGTCCCTAGCAAAAAAAAAAAAAAAAAAAAAATCCTGGCGCTGTCCGGTGGTATTTGAAGGTGCTCAGATATGTCACCCTCCTATCAATAGATTTACTGGCACGTAAAAGAACTCCTGCAGGACAATATTCCTTCTCCTCGGAGTCTCCGAAAACCGTAAAAGAGTAGTTAATGGGACGTAAAGCAAATACCATTGAAAATGAAAAGTGCCGGGTGTGTCCGAGGACATGTTCTGTTTGCCAGGTTCAGATCTTTTATTTTGACGTCTGTAGGTTACCTGCGCGTCGTGATGAGGATGAAATGATGAAGACGACACATACACCCAGCCCCTGTGCCAGCGAAAGTAACCAATGATGGTTAAAATTCCTAAACCTGCTGTTAATCGAACCCGGGACCCTTGTGACAAAAGGCCAGCACGCTAACCATTTATCCATGAAACCGGACGCAAATACCATTAATTATTATTAATAACAAACGTGCAAGTATCTTCTTACACTGCACCTTGTTCCACACTCAATGTGACCGCGAGGACTGTGCTGCGGGCTAGCCTACATGCTCAAAACGGAACTCTCATTAGTAAGACGGTCATTCAAGCTCTCCTTTGTTGGATTTCTTAAAGGCCAACGTAGTAGTGGCCTTCTGTTAATTCCTATAGTGTAGAAACGGGGTGATTGTGTTCATTCTAACGCACACCTTTTCATTGTCACACCTCACTACCAATTACCACAGAAACACGCAGTTTTCAATTCATACATGCATAGCCTACCCTCAGAAAAGGCATCCGGCTGTAAAATTTGACTTATATACAATAATTGGTAAAATATCGGGAATTATAGGTAGAAGAAGATTCAAGAATTTCATGATTGTGGCTTCGTTCCTCTCATAGTATTTAACACACACAAATCATTAAAAAAAGAGCATGGTATTTTAAGAAATACAGCCAACGTGGTGGCCGTTTCATGTCACCATCAGAATGTTGACCGGCAGGGTAGGAAAGATAAGCAAATTCGAATCACTAGATTGCGTGCCAAAAGCCTGAGTTCGATTCCAGACCTCTCCGTGCTGTTCATATGGAGTGAGAGCATATGACAATGTTGACGGTGATTCGTCCATCGGATGGAGACGTTAAAACTTGAGCAGAATTCTTTATGCTCTTCGACAGGAGTAGGCATGTGCCGGCACTGGGTTTCACCCTCTCCCTTACACCTATTGTACAGTACCCAAGGGTAAATACCCTCTAGGACGATGCCTCCATTCCTGTATGTACATCCGACTAACTCAGGGTTGGGCAGAGTGTGGGGTGGTTGTCGGTTGGGTCAGGATAAAAAGTCGAAGTTCTACTCTAAAATATCAATCAATGACAGGAAATGGAGGTATAACACGAATGAGAAACAATCATAGGGGGTAAGATGGATTTATTGATAAATATCCCCGATCATATTACGAGAAAACAATTAAATCAAGAAAAAATAATATGTCAAAATGAACTCAAAAATGTAGAAAATAAATGGAAATCAAAACGTTACTTGAATGATAAGACAAAATTTGAAATCAAAAATCAAGTTCAACAAAGAAAACTATACATCAAGACTGAGCTGCTTCTAATAGTCCATTGTTTATATTGTCTGGCAACAAGTGTACGCAAACACTGACATGTGGTATTTCCGTATGGAGTTACACACTATCGCATCACAACGATACGGTTTCCAAATTTAAGTTAAATCCGAGAGTGGCCGAAATACAACTGTTAAATAAAAGTTACCTTATAAAGAAAAGTTATGACGAAAAAGAAAATAATTAAGACGCAATGGACGCTATGTAAGTTATGCAAAATATTAGGGGCATAACCTACACTATATTTACAACAATTCAAATGATCAAACTAAACACATCTATATACATCGGATATCGAGTAAAGTCTTAAATGCTACACAGATTCTAATGTGAAACCCGTTTCACTGCAAAAGATCTAGACAGAACTAGATAAACCATCAATACTTCAGCACTCGGGCTGTTCCCTTTCTAAAACAACGAGACAAGTATACAACCACAAATAACAATTTAACACATCAACCTGTAAGGGAAAGACATATAAATAACCCTTGATATCATGAAGAAAGCAATGGGCAACATTGCCTCCTTCTGCTGCATTTGAGCGCTCAACAGCGCGGTCATCCGTCATGTACTTCCGGGTAGATTACGAGCTGAAAGAAATGTTGAACTCAACACTATGCTAAAGTTTAGATTCTGTCTCCCGAGGCTGTCACTAGGAAGTTTCGTCTCCTTCACACCTACAGATAAACACAGGCCAGAAATCAGCTTGCCATGAGATAAAGCCTTTCGCCGGCTACACGGAAACTCACGTATATTCATTCCTTCTTAGCATGCTTTTACCATTGAATATCATCAGACTCAATAGTCTGGAATTAATACTGTCCATTCTGACCACAAAATATACTCGGAAGACACTTAGCAGGCACACACATCTGCACAATATTATTTCTCTTGTCAGGCATACAATCAGCCTGCATCAATACACTATAATTCGGCATGCAATCTTTCTCTCATTATTTCTCATAAATCCCATTGGCCTTCCACATTATGAGACTCAGTTCGTGTCCTTTACAGACCATCAGGCAAACAGAATCCAACTTAACTCAAAGATCTTATTTTAACAACGACGTTCTGCAGCTCCTTCAGTCAGCCTCCGTAAAATCATGCGTCATGCAGAATATCTATACCTGTCTCTCTGAATAACCGAAATGAAATGAACTAATACGTATTGAATGTTGTATAAAGATGAACCTGTCAATCTAGCCCTTCTAGCATATAAATAAGGAAAACTCGGAATATCCTATACTAACGTAAATAAACAACTAATCCTATTAATCCCTCATTTTCCCAATCATCTAATCATAAAGCAAAATGAAAATAAAATAAACATGCATTATTCTCGTATCCGAATCTATCATATTAACAAAATCAAACAAACACATGCCTTCAGGCTTACTTTACATGAACATTAAAAATTCTATCTATACTGCCCTAGTACCTTAACATAATTTACATATCATGCCATAAATAACACATGCGTCTTAACTGAATTCCATCCGACGACTTTCGAAATACCAGGATAGCAGCTTACATCCCCGCTGATTGAGGGATTTACTCCATGTTAATCACAGCATTAACATGTGAGAATGCACTTCTTTCTTCTGCATGCATCGCCATCATCTTGCTGGAAAATACTCCACTGGAACACAGAAGACTATGGTTGACAATATCGTCGCTGCTTAATGCTACGAGCCGAAATACCCTTTCTCTTTACAAGATCAGCTAAACACACTGATATAATTATAATACACTTCACTTAAATGGCGAGAATACAGTTTTAAAAGCAGCACAAAGTTCGCTACGGAAGTTCCTCGCGAAACGCGCCCGTCGCGAAGTAGTGAAACAATAGCACGTTTCCACTACACTTGTTACACAGCGGTCACTAAGCACCGTCTTTATATATTGAAAGTAAACTCTGCTAAAATATACTATTCCATTTACTCAAGAACATTAAAATCTTCCAAATGCACAATTTAAAATATCATTTAGAACAGTTACTGTTACTGGAATAACACGATGTTAATCACGATCACCAATTCAAAGTTTGTGCTTCCGCACCATCCAAGCATTTAACACAGAGTGGCGCTCTCCAGAGCTTGGGTTACTGAGGAGGCTTCGGTGACGCCATATTAATACTGGGGTTCCCGAGTGTCTGAACCAAACACCAATCAGAAAATTCGTCGTATATGATGACACAATATTTATTGTGATATTTTTACAAAACACAGCTCATACACTAGCAAATCGCTTCCACCTATTTTTATATTACTTTTCCAAATATATCTGACTTCTGAAACTGTGGAAAACCGATTACCTACAGGAACTGACTTAGCAACTCAGCACGTTGGTCATTCTGGAATTAAGATTTGGCGCGGTGTGGCCTCCATGTTTCCCAAGTCCTTAATTTCCATTGGCTGAAATATATTGCTTGGTCAGCATCTAATACACGTGTCGATCCTTGCCAGCGCTTGGTTACGCCATCCTTTCTCACGGTCATACGGAAATATGAAGCAATGTCCAGCGACTCACTGTCTTGCTCAACATCCGGTATCAACTATTTTGGGATACGATGCTTTAACATGTTAGACTGTAACTTTTATGAATAAATTTTACATATTGGGTCAAATAATACTCTAATTATTATTATGGGCCGGCAGGATACGGCTCACTATCATATATCACGTCATTCATTTCATCTCTTTTAACTCCTGTGACAAGATTCACGTTAGGAAGGGCATCCGGTCGTAAAACCTCGCTACGAAGACTCATCTCACTTCATACTCGAGTCTGTTGAGAAACAGGACAAGGGTTGGATATTGATAAAACGTCGGGCTGAGTGGCTCAGACGGTTGAGGCGCTGGCCTTCTGACCCCAACTTGGCAGGTTCGATCCTGGCTGAGTCCGGTGGTATTTGAAGATGCTCAAATACGTTAGATTTACTGGCATGTAAAAGAACTCCTGCGGAACTAAACTCCGAAATCCGTAAAAGTAGTTAGTGAGACGAAAATCTAACATTATTATTATTATTATTATTATTATTATTATTATTATTATTATTATTATTTGAAGACTGATATGTAATAGCAGCTTCTGGCTCAGTGAGGAAAGCAAGGGGTAACTACTTCACTACTCATTTCTCTAGCACGCCTCTTCGGTGATGCCTAGGTTATCTATGACAGCTGATGGCGGAGCTGTTGAGAATTCAACCAGCCTTCGGGCTGAGGACTGAACTTACATTATTATTATTATTATTATTATTATTATTATTATTATTATTATTATTATTATTATTATTATTATTACAACTATAAGGGATATCTTTAATTTTTCGTAAGATTTAACTTTTCTCCAAAGTTTCGAATATGTTCCAATATCAGTAACTGCAAACAAAGCAAATATAACGATAACAGGGTTTTGCCTGCGTTTTCACCCAAGTTTATTTCTTCTGTTTTTGGTTTTTGCCCTTTATAGAACGGAAACTACCAAACTGCCGTCAGTGCTTTATAGTAATGTTGGCTTCTGTTGATTTGTTGATCGAAGTTAAATATGTTCATAAAGGAGAGAGCAGGAGCGAAGAGAATCCATCAGCCCATAGAGAATCACTGAGAGTGGGCATATAACACCACGATAGAGAACACGCGCTAGTCTAGGCATCTCCAAGTGATAGACTACACACTATAATGAGGTCTCAAAATAGTATGTGTACCGAGCTCGATAGCTGTAGTCGCTTAAGTGCGGCCAGTGTCCAGTAATCGGGTGATAGTGGGTTCGAGCCCCACTGTCGCAGCCTTGAAGATGGTTTTCCGTGGTTTCCCATTTTCACACCAGGAAAATGCCGGGGCTGTACCTTAATTACGGCCACGGCCGCTTCCTTCCAATTCCTAGGCCTTTCCTACCCCATCGTCGCCGTAAGGTATATCTGTGTCGGTGCGACGTAAAGCAAATAGCAGAAAAATAGTATGTGTGGTGCTGAAATTTAGTACTTCAGTGAGGATATCTACAGTACGCTTTAACATGGTACACTCAACGACTATTCTTAGCAAGAAAACAACAGTAGTCCTGAGCGTCGTTACGGTTATCCACGAGGGAAGTCGCTGAACTCATTGTCCGCTTCTCTCTGGCTGAGAGGCGGTATTCATATCACTTGGCACTTATATTAATTCGAGGTTTACGATACCAAGGAATATGAAATCAACATTCTTATTCTTATTCGTATCCCTCTTTTCCTCCTCCTCTTTCTTCTTGACCTTACTTGGGGTCATAACGACGTGTGGGTTGGTCCAGTGAGGTCAAAGGTGACTCGGAGTTAGGCAAACCACCGTATCCTACTTTCTTGTTAGTAGGCCTCCCGAGGTTATGGATTGCAGATCTTTACAGTCTTTATAGGGATTACTTTGCTTCCTTCACCATTTCCTGCCAACATATTTCAGTTCTCCTTCTGGAAGCGCTCAAACAGGAATAGCTTGTTTAAAATGATGACATCTGCTGGCCGTACATCTGGAAGATGGAAGAAGAGAAAAAAGCATAGTAAGCACAATTTCTCTTACTGAGTGCAAAGCAGTCATGTTTCAAGATGGTAGTTTGTGGCGGTACACACGAACTGTACAGTAGAGTGGCAATCCTCCTTCATATCTCTTACAGGGTATGAGATATGATATAATGTAAACAAGCTGCATTGTATTACGGCAAGATGTGACTCGACTGGCTGATGAGAGGGTCTCGCGGGGACTGGGCTGATACTTCTTCTGTTGCTGATTTATTGCGTGGTAATCACTATGCACAAGGTTAAGTTTCTACCTGGAGGTCTGCAGGAGGGGTGCGGTTATATTCTCGGCAGTGTACAACTGAAATCACACCACTTTGCTTCAATGAGATTTCCTCACCACACTGTCATCATTGTCTGTGACCATTGCACTCTCTGACTGACCTGATATATCGTTGGTATCATGTTAAACTAACACATGTAAAATTCTCTATTGTTCAGGAAAGCAGCAAATAGTTTCAAAGCGATCTGCCCTAGTGAGAAGTGCCTTCTGTTAAATTTACTTCTACCCCCTTTGGCTCGACTTTACAACTGCCATAGTAGCTTTACATTAGTTTAATTATATTCGAAAAAGAGTTGAAATATTAATGTTATTTTGCTTTGCGTCCCACTTACTACTTTTACGGTTTTCGGAGACGCCGAGGTGGTAGAATTTAGTCCCGTATGAATTATTTTACGTGCCAGTAAACCTACCGACACGAGGCTGACATATCTGAGCACCTTCAAATACCACAGGACAGAGTCAGGATCGAACCTGCCAAACTAGGGTCAGAAGGCCAGCGTCTCAACAGTCTGAGCCAATCAGGCCGGCAGTTGAAATATTGGTTACTTTACAATGCATATACATTATTGATTAGCTACCAAAGATGAAGTAGCAAATGTGCGAATATGGTATTTTGGCTTCCTAAATCCCTAATTACGTTTCCTTCCCTATGTTATTCTCCCTTTAACTCCACGGTACAGGTAGGTAGTGATAAATTGAGACTACACTCACAAGACTTGAAAACAGGCATTACTTTTCACTCACTATAGTTGTTACCTCTCGTAAATAGAAGCGAAAGAGGGCAGAAAGAATGAAAATACAAGCTTTCCTAAGAAAAGAAATTTATTCACTTCAAACATTGATATAGGAATTACAAAGATGTTTCTGACAACTTACATTTTGGAGCGTGGCATTGTATGGAAGTGAAACATGGTCGACAACTAGTTCAGAAAGAAAGAGAATAGAAGCTTTTGAAATGTGGTATTACAGAAGAATGCTGAAAGTGAGATGGATAGATCGAATCACGAATGAAGAGATACTGAATCGAATTGGTGAGAGGAGATCGATTTGGCTAAATTTGACGACAAGAAGAGATAGAATGATAGGAGGCATCTTAAGATATACAGGACTTGTTCAGTTGGTTTTTGAAGGAAGTGTAGGCGGTAAGAACGGTACGGGTAGACCAAGGTATGAATATGACAAGCAGATTAGAGCAGATGTGGGATGAAATAGTTACGTAGAAATGAAAAGGTTAGCACAAGATAGGGTGGCACGGAGCGCTGCATCAAACCAGTCGATGGACTGATGACTCATACAACAACATCGTCACCCTACTTTGGAGCCATAATTACGCGAACAGCTTACAAATAATTAAAAAATTAAAGTATTTAAATTATCAAGACCACGCAGGCGGCTGCACCTCTCGGTTGGCACAAGCGAACTGGCACAAAATACATACCGGCATGTCACGTTCACACGGCTCCAACTGTCCCGACAATACGGAGCTGCTCCGGGTGGTGGGGGTTGCAGCTGGGCCCAGTTGGTTGTCCTCAGTCTACTCCTGGAGACAATCGATTGCCTAGACAACTGGACCGAAGTGCTCATACGTAGCCAATAACTGTAAGCCAATCAATTGTCTTCTGACAATTGTCTCATCAACTGGTATAGTGTAAACTAGGCATAAAGGCGGAGGGGTGGGGTTGCTCTTACTTGGGGTTCGAGATAATGGGAAAAATCCTTTTCGACTATAGAACTGCCAAAGAGAAGGAGAAAGATAGGTAAAAGTTTCACTTATTGTTCCCGTTACCTACCCTAACTTAACCTAACCTAACCTAACCTAACCTAACCTAATTCATGTAAACTGTAAATATTCTACTAGGTACAAATTGTGGTTCAGTGCACGCGATAGAAAGATGGCAATCTGCTCCCTTTGTAGTGATTAAAAACTATTACATGACTCTCCTCCTCTAAATCGAGAATTCAATTATCTAGTATTTACACTGACCCACGTTATACCGGGCAAGTGTCACAACCCGATCTATGACTGTCAAGGTCCCTCGGTACGGAGCTGGTTCCATGCAAGTGTTCCGAACCCATTCTACACGGTTGTAGATTGCGGACAGTGTCGATTGCGGACACCTCATTAATAGTCTCGATTGCGGACACAACAATATTTGAGAAGAGTGCCAACTCGTTCCAGGGTTTTCCTTTCCACCCTCTCTTCCACCCGTCTTACTACTCTACTTCTGCTCTAGTTGTCATACAAAACGTTAGCTCTATCACTGTGCTGAGTTTTTAGTTCATTTACTTGCTTCTGTTCATTCATTGTTGTCCGCCTACGTAGCGTAACTGTTAGTGTTATTGACTGCCGTCCTCGGGGACGCGAGATCGATTCCCGGTACTGCAAGAAATTTAAGAATGACAGGAGGGCTGGTATGCGGTTGAAATGGTACATGCAGCTCAGCTCCGATGAGGGTGTGCCTGAAAAGAGCTGCACCACCTCGGTATGAGGACACGGGTTGACTTTATTGATCGTTGTTGTGCTATTATGGAATTTATTAACACGGAGAAAGGAAGGCCATGTGCTTTATTGCATGGTTATAGTTACAGATAATTTAGAATGAGTAAAAATGATATTATCCGCCTCTGTGGTGTAGTGGTTAGTGTGATTAGCTGCTACTCCCGAAGGCCCGGGTTCGATTCCCGGCTCTGCCACGAAATTTCAAAAGTGGTACGAGGGCTGGAATGGGGTCCACTCAGCCTCGGGAGGTCAACTGAGTAGAGGTGGGTTCGATTCCCACCTCAACCATCCTGGAAGTGGTTTTCCATGGTTTCCCCACTTCTCCTTCAGGCAAATGCTGGGATGGTACCTAACTGAAGGTTACGGCTGATTCCTTCCCTCTTCCTTCTTTATCCCTTCCAATCTTCCCATCCTCCCGCCAGGCCCCTGTTCACCATAGCAGATGAGGCCACCTGGGCGAGGTACTGGTCATTATCCCCAGTTGTATCCCCCGACCCAGAGTCTGAAGCTCCAGGACACTGCCCTTGAGGAGGTAAAGGTGAGATACCTCACTGAGCCCGAGGGAAGAACCGTCCCTGGAGGGTAAACAGATAAGAACAAGAAGAAGTGTACTGTGGAATGCATAAGGGGCATGGAATGCAGAAAGAACCGAAGTTAGCATCAGAAATCACACTCAATGAAGAATTGTTGAAAATGTTTGACGGAAAGAGCTTTTTTCCTTTCGCCAGTTCTTTAGCAAAGGAAATGTTGCAAAAGGAACGTTGTTTTTCGTTGATGGTAAATTTAAAAGTGTAAGCAGCCAGTTCGCCCAACTATACATGATACATGTGCACCGGGGAAGTAGTGTAAGTGAAACTAACATCACTTCTATTATACAGATATTTGCACTTCTTGCTGACAAGATAAAGGAAACACAAATTCGGATGCTCTAAAATACTGTGCAGACTGTTCCAAAATGGAAACTTGAGAAATTCACAGTAGACTTTGAGAATGGTGATATTTTTACGCTAAGGGAAAAATTTCATTAATCTGAGTGTCACGGATGACTTTTCCATTTCATGCAGTGTTTGTGGAGGAAGGTTCAGGAAATAGGAATGACGACTCTTTACAAGGAAAACGAACAATCAGACGAAATGTATGAAAATGCGCTGCACTTGCTTTCCTGAAGCCTGACGATGTAGGGAGTGAATGGATTCGAATTCACAGTCAAGCTCCGCCGAGGGTGATGTTAACAGAATTATTCGGCTAATTTTTGAACAATGACTGCAGAATGAGTCTGTCCCGTTGTAGATGTGGAACTGTTTTAACGTTAGACACAAAACAAACAACACCATTGAAGGGTGGAATCATAAAATCAATAGTAAAATTGGAAGGCCTCACCCAGGAATAAGAGATCTCATCACCTGTATAAAGCTGGAAGCAGAGAATTCAGATCATTCAGTTATGTGGATGGACTCAAGGACTTAAATTTGGAAGGAACTAAAATAAAAAGAAAGTACTGTAAACTGAATGAAATAATTGATCGAAGTACGAGGAAGTTCAATGAGGATCGAAAATTCGAAAGGCTTTTGGACGTAATGAAATTTGTCCTCAGAAAACGTATGTTGTAAATAACAGTGTATTATTAGCAGTATGTATTTAAAATTTATGACGAATATTATAGATGAGAAAGAATTATAAACATACATTTATACACAAATAATTAGTAGTAAAAACGAAAAACTTAAAAAGTACAAGCTGTTATTCTGACAAAAAAAAAAAAAAAAAACAACAAAAAAAACAAACAACAACAACAACTAATTATCGGACTAGGTCTTCATTATTTTAAAGGCCGAGTACGGTTAACCGAGCAGGTTCATGGCATCCGTGGATCTTCCGACCCCCTACCGTTAACTTCATATGCGGAGCCACACGGCAGGTCTACCTCGAAAACAAGCGAGGTGCTCTAAAAAAAAAAAAAAGGACACAGTCCCGGTTGGAGCTAACAATGAACATTTACGCACTTGTACTAGTAGCTAATAACAGTACAATATAGATTCTTTATTTCATATTTCTGTAGGAAACATTGTCTGCAATCGAGGCACATCGAGACTTAATGGGGTGTCCGCAATCGAGACTGTCCGCAATAAAGACGGAACTGAAAGGGAGAACCCTGGAACGAGCTGGCATTCTTCTGTGTCCGCAATCGCGACGACACCTTCTACACAATTATATTAAACTCTAAGTTTACTAGCCGTTTTTATTGCTATTGCATAATGGAGAACTACAATTGGCATCAAACGTCCAGCAGAGGAAATACGTAAACATTGAAGAAATAACGAGGTTATTACATTAATGTGGGGAATAAGAATATATTGTACAACGGTGATGATAATGATCATTTTCTTAAGGGTACAAAGAAGACCGGCACGCCTAAACAGTGAAGAAATTGTTGTTTTCTGAAGGCTTAATGCTGTTGTTAAAACTAGTGATCAATCACGTAGCGGGTTACCATCAGCCTCTTCTGATCTGCAACTGAGCCTGGTTACAACATCCGACACATCTGATCGGATGACACTGAAAGCGAAGCTATTGACGATACAATAATATTTATCGGGAAACAAGTGATGAAAGGGAAAATGACCACCTATGGTCAATAAGACTCGCAGAGAGTTCATGAAGATCCTGAGTAGTGAGGTGATTACGCCACATGAAATAATCCTGTCTCAAATGTATTTTTCTTTCTTTCTTTCTTTCTTTCTTTCTTAATCCGTTTACCCTCCAGGGTTGGTTTTTTCCTCAGACTCAGTGAGGGATCCCACCTCTACCATCTCAAGATCAGTTTCCTGGAGCGTGAGACTTTGTTTAGGGGGGATACAACTAAGATTAAAGAATCTCTTTTTAGGAATAAATTCCTACATTCAGGAGTCATATTACTGTAGCCTGATAGTAATGTTAAACATAATAATCATCCAACCATCATGGGGGCATGATTAGCTCAGTGGTTTAACTTCTGACTTTCCACCCGACGGCCTAGGTTCCTTTCTTGGTGAACCTGAAATAACACGTTACGTCAGCCAAAACAAAAAAAATTGACCTAACGTGGTTTTTTCAGTCCCAAAATATAACAGAGATAAACTGAAGAAATATTTACCATTACTATTCTTCGACCGGGTTGGACCGTATCGCACAGGCTACCGACGTTTTGAATACATTCATCAAGGCGACTAATGGTTCATCCGACCTGCGATAATCAGTCACCCCAGGCAGCTAAAACCGACTAGGAACTAGGTCTCTCTGTAGTTTCACTCCCAGGAACATGCACCACAAGCACGTTGTTGCTCCATTGTCCTGTAAATAGTTAATAGTTCCACGAGAAGGATAGTTCCTCTGAGCGAGGAAATGCTAGAGGTGGGAGAATGGCCGGTGTAACGAGTAGTTATGAGGTAGGGCAGAATAATAATTATGTGAACTATAGGGAAAATTTCTACGACCTCTTTAAGAATGTAATTATCAGTTTCAGGTTACTTTAAAATTTCAAATATAGGGGTTCCTCTTGACAACTTAAATTTAATGTAGGCCACGTTCCCTGTCTTCGAACTTCTTCTTCTTTTTCTTAATCTCTTTACCCTTCAGGGTCGGTTTTTCCCTTGGACTCAGCGAGGAATACCACCTCTACCGCCTCAAGGTCAGTGTCCTGGAGCTTTAGACTCTGGGTTGGGGATACAACTGGGGAGGATGACCAGTGCCTCGCCCGGGAGGCCCCATCTGCTATGCTGAACAGGGGCCTTGCGGGGTGATGGGAAGTTTGGAAGGGATAGACAAGGAAGGAAGCGGCCGTGGCCTTACGTTAGGTACCATCCCAGCATTTGCCTGGAGGAGAAGTGGGAAACCATGGAAAACCACTTTCAGGATGGCTGAGGTGGGAATCGAACCCACCTCTACTCGGTTGACCTCCTGAGGCTGAGTGGACCCTGTTCCAGCCGTCGTACCACTTTTTAAATTTTGTGGCAGAGTCGGGAGTCGAACACAGGCCTTAAGGGGTGACAGCTAATCACATTAACCACTACACCACAGAGGCGGACGTCTTCGGACTTACGAATTTATTTACATAATGGGAACTTGTAAAATATAAGGAAGCACGAGTGGGTACCCTCGTTAAAATTCCTCTCTACTTCGTTTCTTGGTGACCTTTTCTAAACATTTCAATTATATTTTACCTGTTCGGCCTTTAATTCTTTTATGACTTAGCCTCTGTTTCTGAGGGCGTTATGCCCAGTTAGGTGGGGTGTAAATTTCTTTCGGAATGGTAAGGTTTCGCCTCCATTCCATTTCGGTTTACGGCCTTTGTAAATGTAACTTTTCTTTATTCACTCATCACTTTTGTGGCCATGTAGCATGGACCTTCTGAAATCGAAATAAGTAAACTAAAATATGGAAATTAATTAAAATATAATTTTACTTACAATTTTTGCGAGGGATTTGAACTGCACACCACCTGCGTGTCACACAAAAGTTAAGTGCAAGTGATCTACCGCTGAGTCAACACAACAGCACAGTGGCTGTCCTTCTACTATGCGCTGTTCTTTTACGGTATTTTCTGGACACCCTGAATACCATCAATCCTTCTTGGATGAATCTTTAATATTAATTAGACACGCGTAGACTTCTGAGGTATTCGTAGGCTTTAGAGTCCTGGATACCGTCTAATGCATATACTTACAACTAGCTACAAGCAGCATCTTCTCAGTTTTCACCTTCGGTAGATATTCTTTCTCATATTCGTGTGATATTACATACTTTTGCCGTTCTTATGAAGCTCCATTACTCGTATACCTCTAAAGAGAAGCTATGTTCTTCATTCTGACTGGATCCTCAGCAGTAACTGATCGTGACGAACCAGGACGGATCGTCAGGTGTGATGAAAATGGGTGGCTGAACCTGTTTTATCTGTGCTGCAAGTCTAATAGTTACATCGTTAAGAACAACCTTCAGTCCATCCGAAATTAAATCCGCAATAAGACATTCCTTGCCGAAGGAATATGCGTCATTCCATTTATTAACACTGCTAATGCAGCACTTTGCATGCACGCAGGCATTCCTCAGTTGGTTATAAAAGACATATATGTCGTCAATTTAGATATAGAAACGGGTTTTTTCACTCACTTCTACCTAACAGTATACCAGTATATAATGTAATACAAGCTTCTGCTATCACCGTAAAAACACGGCCACCGTGCAATATTCTGATTGCCTAGAAAACTGAAACACTTCATGAATTTTAATATTTCCAGCTCCTTGACTTCCATCTGAATTGTGAAGTACCTGAGTTCGGAACTTTTGAACAAAATGACAAAATTAATAAGTCAAAATCCAGTTATTAATTTCACATTACAATTGGCTTTACATCGCACCGACACAGATAGGTCGTATGGCGACGATTGGATAGGAAAGGCCTAGGAACGGGAAGGAAGCGGCCGTGGCCTTAATTAAGGTACAGCCCCAGCATTTGCCTGGTGTGAAATTGGGAAACTACGGAAAACAATTTTCAGGGCTGCCGACAGTGGGTTCGAACTCACTATCTCCCGGATGAAAGCTCATAGCTGCGCGTCCCTAACCGCACGGCCAACTCACCCGGTAATTAATTTCACTGGCAGTCTTATATCATGCAGGGGGTGAGAAAACTACACTGTAAATTTGATGAACGGCTGAGAAGCACTGTTCATTAGGTGCTAGTCTTCTGTGCTCAAGATTCTGGGTTCGAATCTTCTCCTGTTGCAAGACACTCTACACAGGTTACATGTCCCATGAACTCCTGAATCCAGCCTAATTGCTGTGTATGTTGGTTCACGCAAGTTCCGTGTAGTTAGCAATCGTGTATGACCATTAAGAAAAAGTGACCCGAAAACGTGTGCACTCATTGCACCTGTTCTTACAGCCCACCTGGTGGTCATGATCGCTAAGGCGTCAAGTCTGTATGGAATGTCAGAGTGGTTAGCTAGTTCAAGTCCCGTTGATGGAACAAATTTCACACCTTCAGAATGTTGGCCTGCATGTTAGGAGTGGTGATGGTAATGAATTTCACTAGCCTGCGTGCCAGAAGCTTGGGTTCAATTCTAAACCACAGTGTTCGTATGGAGTGAAATCACATGGCGCTGATGATGGTAATTCCTACGTCGTGTGAGGGCGTTAAGCCCTTGGTGTTATATGACACCGGCCTTCCCTCTTCCTATCACATCACCACACATCCAGATGCGCATGTCGCCCAATTATAGAAACCTGCATCAGACCTCTCTGGACGCCACAGTACATTAGATCACCTCTCCGTACAATCTCATTAATAATCAACTAACAAACTAACTAGAGAAATAATTAAATAACTCTATATATAAAAGGTAATGTCTTGATTGATTGTCAACGCCCAGGCAATAACATAAATAAATGAAATTTTAGGGATACATCACTGCTACAGCGTAGGCACCCACTAAGGAAAGGTTTCAAGAAATTCAATCTCTAAGGGGATGAAATGGGGATGAAACCATGATAACCAAAATATGCATTACTCCAAAAACGTTCACAGGGTATTTCATTCAATTGCTGCTCCTTTATGCACCAGTTGTTAAATAACACAAGTTTAGAAACAAAAATACAGACCTTAAGGGTTGAATGGGGGTTAATACCCGAAAACAAAAATATTTCTTTTCTGAAACCATTTGATATGCAAGGTTAAAGGCTCATATGATCGTTCCTTCTACGTATATGTCTTACATGTTGAATAAGATGTGATCATAAAACAATACACTCCTAGGGGGTTTGACTAGGAGTTGAGGCCTGACGACATACATATTCATTTTTATCTAACCGCTTGACATACGAGCTTGAAATTACACATGATGGTTGTTCCTCTATGTTTCAGATTTTAAACAGAAAGTGTTATTAAAACAATACACCCCTACAGGTTTTGACAGGGATGAGACCTGAAATAATAAATATTCCTTTCTCTGAAAGCGATTGACATGAACGGTTGAAATTTTACACAATGGTTGGTCCTATATGTCTTAGATTTTAAATAACATTTAGTCCTAAAACAATACACACCTAAGGTATTTTGACAGGTTGAGGGTGGGGGGTGAGTGTTGAAGCCGCATGACAAGGATATTTATTTGTCTCAAAATAAATAGTGGTCTTAAAACAATACACCCCCAAAAGGCTTTGATTGTGGGTGAGGCCTTATGTCACAAATATTCATTTTGCTGAATCGAGGTTGAAATTTCTTATGATAGTTGCTCCTCTATGCCTCAGATTTTACGTAGGAAGTGCTATCAAAACAATACACCCCTAAAGGGACTTGACAAGAGGTGAGACCTGAAAACATAAATATTCATTTCTCTGAAACCGATTGACATACGAGGTTGAAATTTCGCACCATGGTTGCTAATGTATGTCTTAGATTTTAAATAATAATTGGTCTTAAAACAATGGACATCTGAGGTGTTTTGACTGGGCAGAGGGCGTGAGGCCTGATGACAAAGAGATTCGTTCTTTCAAACCGTTTGGCATACGAACTTGAAATTGCACAAGGTGGTTGGTCCTTTATGTCTTAGGTTTTAAATAATAATTCGTCTCAAAACAATACAATTTGTTTAAAAAAAGACACTCCTAAGCTGTTTTGACTGGGGTGTGAAGACTGGTGATACAATATTTAATTCCTCGGAACCGTTTGACGTACGGAATTGTTATTTTAAAAGAAGGTGGTCCTTTTATGACCCAGGTGTCAAAATATTTCTCCCAAAGGTGTTTAGATGGGGGTTGACTCTGAAAGTCACAATATTCATTCTTCCCAAACCGTTTCACGTACGAACTTAAAAATTGTACGTCTATGTTTTAGATGTTAAATAAGAAATATTTTAAAAACTACTTCTAAAACAAAACATTAATTTCTCCATTATTGTGCGACGTACAAAGTCAAAATTTCTCAGGTTGGTCACCTTTACATTTTTTTTGCTAGGGGCTTTACGTCTCACCGACACAGATAGGTCTTATGGCGACGATGGAATAGGAAAGGCCTAGGAGTTAGAAGGAAGCGGCCGTGGCCTTAATTAAGGTACAACACCAGCATTTGCCTGGTGTGAAAATGGGAAACCACGGAAAACCATCTTCAGGGCTGCCGACAGGGGGATTCGAACCCACTATCTCCCGGATGCAATCTCACAGCCGCGCGCCTTTAACCGCACGGCCAACTCGCCCGGTGGTCACTTTTCAATCCTAGATGTTAAATAACATAGGGTTATTCCAATTTTATGGGGTTCAAATATGTGTTAGATCCAAAAATAAATAATTATTCTCCAAAGCCGTTTGACGTACGAACTGAGCGTGTATTTTACAGGCCCAGTCGACAATGGACTCTCCAAAATATAAAACTTTGAATGATAACTTTCATTTTAAACTGTAGCAAGGCACGGGTATCTTCCTAGTAAATAAATTAATAAATAACCAGACCAGCTGTACGGCTCATGTTGTAGAGCGCTTGATTTCTGAGCACAAGAAACCATTCTTCCCTTTGTGAAAATCAAAGATCATAAGTAGGCCTATGTCTCCCGGTCATGACCATCCATCAACGGCTGCTAATTCCAGATGATCCCCTGCCATAAGACATATTTACGTCAAAATATAATTCCGTGGTTAACAGCACTCCACCTCGACCCTGGAGTACGTCGATCCAGTTGTAGATCTCTGAAGAGGTGAGTGGATGATATGTTGGCTGTAGATCTCAAATCCGAATACACTTGACGCAGCACAGGGCCCCTCAAACGCCCAAAATCTCACGCGTGCAAATTGAGGCGCAGAGTTCCTGTGCACAGTGCATCGGTCCCACTCGGGTCGGCTCTGATCAACGCTTCGTCTCTGGGCTACTTGGCTAAGCTCGGCTCAACTCGGCTCAATTCGGCTAGGATTTGGAGCGCTACGGAGCAGGTGAGGAAGAGAGAGACAGGCGGAGCGAGTGAGACACGCGTGGGGAAAGAGAGAGACAGCGCTGTTGCTCCAAATCGAGGAGTGGGGGTCTGCACTCTGGTCAACCAAGCGAAGTCGTCTTTTGCAGCGTCCACAGTGCATGCACCGGTGCTGATCGTAGCAGAACAGAATAGAAAAGCTGAGTTTTGGAAGCCAATCCGAATGGGTTTTCCCAAAGATAACCTCTGCACACCATACCTCGCTTTTGCAGATGATCTGGCGCTACTAACAGAGGATGAGGAGACTGTCGTTAAACAGCTCGGGATAAAGCGCAGAAAAGGTGGGACTACAGATATAGTTCGAGAAAACTAAATTCTTATGTTCAAAGACAGATACCAAGAGCCTGAGAAAATATGGTACAATTGACAGGGCCCGCAACTTTAAATACCTCAGAGAATTTATCGAACCGACAGGCCTTGAAAGGATCTCACAACAAACTCTTTTCCAAAAAAACTAAAAAAGCATTAGGGTTAGTCCAAAACATCTACAACAAAAGTCCATGTCAAGACATTAAAAAAATGGGCATTACAACACAGTCATAAAACCAACAGTCCTTCACGCAAGTGAAACATTGGCACTCAGCAGAAAACAAGAAATTAAATAAATAAAAAAAGAACAGAGAAAGATCATTAGGAAAATCTTAGTAGCAAGATACATCCAAGACGGTAACAGGTTACAATCTATCAAAACAACAGAGAAGTTCTCAAGCATCTAAATTGACATTAGGAAAATACGAATGAAATTCTTCAGTCATCTCACTAGATTACATTTACAAATAAAACCAATACCATCCTAAGAAGAAACTTCTGGAAAAATCGACATCGTAGTCTGAATTTTGAAAGTGCTCTGTAAAAATCCGTGTCAAAGGATAAATTTCAATATGACTTCTCTGACACTGATGGACAGGCTACCAGGCTACACTCTGGCTGTACTAAAAGTACCTGCTTGCGTGAAGAGACCTCACACTGACAAATTTTGAATGTTCCAATTTTTTGTATGTCATGCTGTAAGGGATAAACTGAAATCTCATCGTTCTAAACCTATTAAAAATACTTCCTATCGCGAATTCATATAATATACAGTATAATATGATGATAACAATCATTCAGATTTGCTGAAATTTAATATTTTAAAATCAGACAAACAATTAAAAGCATTGTCATGTAAGATTGTCTTTGACAACAATTTCTTCTCATTAAACCTGAGTATTAATTGCTCATCAAGGTGAATAGCCATTCGTAAAAGTTCTCTTATGAATGCTCGAGGTTAATCATATTATATTTGTATTTTAAAAATTTTCTCGCTAATTCGCATTATTATTATTAGTAGTAGTATAAGTATTAAGTATTATTATTGCTATTATTATTATTATTATTATTAGTAGTAGTAGTAGTAGTAGCAAATTCTCCCAATATTGGAAGACGTTAAGCAAATAACTCACTCATTTCTTCTGTGGGTTCTTCTTGTTTTCCAACAGGCTTTCATTCTTTCTGAGAAGGCTTGTTTACGTTCTGCAGACCACTTCAGTCTGTACTGCTTTTGTTGTGGTTGCTCTGATGTAGCTTCCCAATTGTTTACTTTTGTCTAAAGATGTTTCTTTCTAGAATGTCTGTTTAACTTATGTTTGCGTTTTTGGGTCCTTTAGAAGTTCGTTAAGCCAGGGTGGTGAGTTCTTAACTGATGTTACATAATCTATTATCCTCAACATCAGAAGCACTCGTTATATCATTCATGAAATTGTGAGGGACAACAGATGTATGACGCTAAATTAGTTGAAGGTGTGCTGGAAATGTATTTATTTATTTATTTATCGTATGATGAATGTATGTACATATATATACAGTTTCAGGATGAATGTACGTAGTCGCAAGTCCGTACAATACTACAACTCTAGGTCTAGTTCTTTGACCCAATCAACTGCTTCATCCGATGTGCGGCGAATGTCCATTAGATTTCTTTTGAAAGCTCGAATTGGGCAGTCAGCAACAATAAAAATGAAATGGTGAATGGCTTTTAGTGCCGGGACAAGTTCGGCTCACCAGATGTAGATCTTTTGATTTGACTCCCGTAGGCTACCTGCGCTTCGTGATGAGGATGAAATTATGATGAAGACGACACATACACCCAGCCCTCGTGCCGGCGAAATTAACCAATTGTGGTTAAAATTCCCGACCCTGCCTGGAATCGAACCCGGGACCCCTGTGGCCAAAGGCCAGCACGCTAACCATTTAGCCATGGAGCCGAACTGTCAGCAACAATGTGGTGGATCGACTGAGAAGGGGCACTGCTACTCAAAAACAATCCGAAGTAAAAGCATACAAGTTTATATAAGAAAAAAAAATATGATTAAACGATAATGAACTAAATGCATATTTATGACAATAAAGTAATAAGTCATGTGGTTAATTTAAATTATGCAAGACTAATGGAAATGAAATGATTCGAGATAATAGACGTTTGACGCTGAATTAGTTGGAGGTATACTGGAGATGAAAGGTTAAGAGAGAACAGACATGTGACGATGAATTATTTGGAGGTACTGTACACTAATGAAGAAATAGATCAACAAGAAAGACACCACTCTATTGTCATGGAATGGAATAAGCTAGTTTACACTTTGACAAATGCTCGAAAAAAGAAAACACAGTCGAAAAACAAAGGAGTTATGCTGAAATATTAGAGTGTTTTTCATCCCGTTCACCTACAAGAAAAATAGAGAAACTTACTTTTCGACTTCAAACAACCACCACTAATCTGTATTTAAGACTATCAGCAAGGTGGCAGATTTCCTATTAGTTGTTTGTACCTGGCTTTTGTTAAATGATTTCAAAGGAGTTGGAAATTTACCGAACATCTTTGTTGGTAAACTCTTCAATTTCCTAATTCCTATTCCTGTATGTTTAGTCCTCAGCCCGAAGGCTGGTTGGATCCTCAACAGCTCCGCCATCAGCTGTCATAAATGGCCTAGGCATCACTGAAGAGGCGTACTAGGGAAATGAGGAGTGAAGTAGTTTCCCGTTGCTTTCCTCACCGAGCCAGAAGTTGCTATTACATATCAGTCTGCCAAGCCCACTCAAATGCATGCACCAACTGACCCTATGAGCAACATTTTCACACCATTCATAGCAGGGACTGGCTGCATAAGGAATGGCATTACTAGCATCACTCATACCTCAGTCACTTTCATCTTGTCAAAGCCAAGGATAAAGCTGAGACAGATCAATGAAAGTAACAAAATTGCTCTAGCCCATACCAGAAGACATAGTGCACTGTAAACACTACGTCATGCCAGCATATAAAACGAATATGTTCCCCATTTGTCTCTAGTGCTTAGTGCGAGACTGTCCTCAAAATAGGATGCTAGACTGTAAGGCTTCCTTATACCTGAATACAACTGAATTTCATTCAGGCTTCGAACTTCGCAGTCGGCAGCATTGCAGTGCTGCAGGGTTCCCACTTTCACACCAAACAAATACCGACGCTGTACCTTGATTAAGGTTATGAATTCCTCCTTCCCAGTCCTAGTCTTTTCCCAATCTACAGTTACCGGAAACTCATATGTATTAGAGCGACGTTAAAGTACCCCTTCCTCCCCCTCCAACCCTCTCTCTCTCTCTCTCCTCCAGTCTCTCCATTGTTGAAATCTTGGACTATCTCAGGTTTACAGAGTATTTAAATAGTCTCACTTCTGAGACAGAAAGAAACGACAATGTGTTGCTTGAATGATAAATGAGAATACACTGGCGTAAAGTCACGAAGCTGAGATCACTGTTATCTGACAATAACCAGAGGGAACCAGCACATAGTCGATACGTCTGCCTCAAACTTACAGTATTCCACTCCCAAGCTAATGAATATACTGGAAATTAATATACTATATTTTATCTGTCTCTAACATTTGATAATCGACTACGGAAAGTATCACCTCCTTGTTTTATTTGGGGTTCGAGATCTTAGACTTTTCACATACGGCGCCTTGATCAATATAGAAGAAACATTTTGGATTTGCAGGTGAGATGGTATGAAAAAACAAGTAGAGACGAAATGCTGCCCGAGAACGGGTGTCATGCTGAATAAGTTGCTGCTCACGCTACTATCACTAGGGTATGAGAAAAGTGGACGAGGAATGAAATCGACCAAATCAGTGCCTCGGGAGCGTCGTTCTGTAGGCGGATGTTCCGGATACCATGAACAGAGCACCTAATTATCTTGTATACCTGGGTGGTACTTAAAGACCCATTGCAATTTCTAATACCACCTGATAACTTATTTCTGTAGAGCAAGAAACGATTTAGAACCTGTAACCTCAGATCACCAGTAACCTACACAGCAGTTAACAATCAATCCGTAAGCGTCATAATGATATGCTATTCTGTATGAGAGAATACATTTTACGTAAACAGAATCAGAATCTGCTGCGTCCTTGATCGAAGATGCTGAGAAGATCCACTACGTACTGTAAATATATCTCTTATCACAAAAAGAAAAATAAGGACTGAACATAAGCACAGTTATGACGGCAAAAGTGCATTCACGTCCGCATCTTTTAGTCTAGTTTTCGCTGAGGTTGCTTTTTTCTTCTCTGTTGCCATAAACGCACATACCGGTTCCAGTCGTCTAAAAGAATAAATACTATCTTCACGGCTGCCCATTGCTTACATATTGTCTCCCTGCTTACATAAATGTATGAAGCAGCAACATTTAGTGCCCGACGATAAGCAGTTCATGGGCATCCCGTTTGTGCGTCCTTGTTCGTGATAACATACCGTACTTTTCCTGGACCACATCCTACAAGTCGAGATTGCGGCTTAGCAGGAATAACAAATTCTTACCGTACAGTTAGCTGCTGTCAGTCCAGCTACTTTGTGAACAGTCAGAGCAATGGCTTCAGTTCGGGGAGCCCCAGGTTTGATTCCTGGTCAAGCCGGGTGTTTTAACCGCGCCTGGTTAATTCTTGTTTGGATGTTTGTGCTAACCGAAATACATATCTTCACTTACAGTCATACATAACATATCAACATAACAAATACATCCCTCCATATACGTTGGATCTGACGAAGTTAACACATCGCAAACAAAAAAAAAACAGAAACAACTGAAACTTTTACGTGTGGGTTAATGTAATATGATTTTAGAACAAATTCGTTGAATGTGGAAACAATGTATGTACTGTACTGTATACATTCAGGAGAGTTGTTTTCTTCCTTTTTTCCCTATGGTTAATCTATGTGCCTTCGGTTAAACATGCCTGTTTTAGTAAACTTTGTTTCACAGTGTAACCACGGAATCAAGGAATCATTTAAAGTTTGGGAAATTTTGACAAAACTAGACGTAAACAAGCGATGTAAAAAAATTAGCCGAAAAGTTTTACCTGTCAAAAAAGGTCATTGAACTAAACATATGTCTTACTAATTTATTCTGTTGGCTTCGCTGATCTCTGATGTGTCAGCCCTTCTGCAGTCCAATTCCTTTTACTCCGGATGTCTGATTTGGTCCAATAAAGTTTAGAAGAAAAATGCCATTCAATTAGATTTCGATAAATATACTTTTGTTGTAAAAATTAAGTGCTTACAAAATATATCAATGGTGAAAGGATACATTGTATCAGATTAGCACATAACATTGCAGATTCAGAAAAGGAAATGAACAAGATGTTACAAGAGCTGACACTCTTAAGGAATGGAAACTGAAATTGAATAAAAACTAAATCACGTAAGGAAGTTTATCAATGAAATCAAAACCAATATACCGATATACAATCAGAATAATATCAGAATAACCAATATATATATTCAACATTGTTAAGGTAAAGAAGTCTCTTTTATTAATTTCTTGCTCTGGATATTTATTTGTGATTCAGAGTTTGATTCTTGCTTAATCGTTTATTTTGTAAGAATGATTACAGAATACAAGAGATGCATGATGGAAATGAGAGAAGAATAACCTTGACAAAGCAGGCATTATATGCTAAAGGAAAATATTTTGATCAGTAATTACACGAACATATTAGGAATTATTTTGGAAAGGCACTTCTATAGAGCAAATTGCTTTACAGAACTAAAAGTTCGACATTAGGAAAACAGGAGAAAGGTATCTAAGAACAGAAATTCATTTATAAAAAATAACTTGGGGCTGTAGATTAATGGAGAATTTTTCAAGAATAATTTGTTCCTCATTTATGCCCGTCACATTTTCTACAACTGTACAGTGGTACCAATTATCTCTTTTCGTGTTAATTCCTTCATAAATGAGTATTTCCTTTTACCCAATCTCTTTTGATAATCCTTAGATATAAGAGCAAATTCATCTCCGTACAGACCAAAAAGGCCCTTGGAGGGGTGGAAGGTAAAGGCTTCCACCATTCGTAACCTCGGCACGTGATGGGGTAGAATGGTTAGCTCTACGCCCGGCCGCCCTTGCCCCCAAGAATTAACCTGGTACTCATTTTGGGTGTAGGCTGAGTGAACCTCAGGGCCATATGCACCCTGCGGAAGTGGAAATCACGTTTCTTAAATGTTACGACTTCCTGAATAGGATTCGAACCGACGTCCTTCCTGGCGAACCGAGAATCATTAGATATGATCTAATAAAATTCTCAGTTTCTTAGCAGTTGGTGATTTGTTTCACTAATGTTATTAAATTTTTGGGCATCTACTCTTCGAACTTCGGTCAACTTGTTTACGTACCAGAACGAAGAATTGTTTAGTTTCTTACTTGAACTAACTGTAAGTATCCGTAATTTGAATACCAATCATTATAAATCCAAACTGATAAAAAGTGACACGATTGGACTTATAACAACAGTAAAGTAACATCCGGAGTGATCACCTCTTGGATGGGTGACACTCTACACCGCGGAAGTTGTAAGAGAATGCCCACCCTTACCTGCCTGTGGTCAAGGTGAGAGCGTCCTCGCATCACATCAGCACTAAAAGAGTTGAGGATGTCAACAACATACAAATAGTTAACTTTTCTTTTGCTATTTGCTTTACGTCGCACCGACACAGATATGGTGACGATGGGATAGGAAAGGCCTAGGAATGGGAAGGAAGCTGCTGCTGCTGATGATGATGCTTGTTGTTTTAAGGGACCTAATATCGAAGGTTATCGGCCCCTTGGGAAGGAAGCGGCCGTGGCCTTAATTTAGGTACAGCCCCAGCATTTGTCTGGTGTGAAAATGGGAAACCACGGAAAACCATCTTCAGGGCTGCCGGCAGTGGGGTTCGAACCCGCTATCTCCCGATTACTGGATACTGGCTGCACTTAAGCGACTGCAGCTATCGAGCTCGGTAATTGTTAACCAACATCCACTGTGTTCACCTCTTGGGTGGGTGAACGCGCACACATCCACACGAGGCACGGTGAGAGCGTCCCCCACACGCTGAAAATGCATGTGTACTGAGAAAGGGTAACATACGTAAACGTACACCGTCATATTACAAGTCCCAGTCTCAATTTTTTTAAATCTCCAAAAAAATGGCATAACATAAAAAAAGGCTCTCTTTCACTACTGTCTGGACAGTGAGCGCACCGGAACTACTCGTGTTTCTGAGTAACAGTTGTTTTACCCCTATCTACACGCCAATATCAGGCAAAAAGCCGAGCAACGTGTGCAGCGTGTGCGGTAAACTACGCTCCTCCCCCTTCAGTGACAGTAGAATGATAATTTGGAGATACATTGTCCAAGGACAATGGGCTGAACTTGAATTTGTGTTACGTGTGAATTAAGCCCAGTTTTACGACGGGATGCGTTTCCTGACGCTAACTCTATGTGGAGTTATTGTAATGTGATGTAATGTGTGTAAATTATGAGATGTGAACTTAAACTAACACAAATACCCACACCGAGCCAGAGAAATTATCTGGACGCAGATACAATCTCCAGACTGACTGGGAATCGAACCTGTGACCCCTTGAAGCGAAGACCGCTCCGCTGACCAATCAGCCAAGAAGCCCAACTTTCTATCAAGGATTGGAGACATGCTAAGTCCGTTTGTAAGCGATAAGATGTGCTTAATTACGGTTTATTGCGCTGTTATCGAACTAGATCAGCACATTGCCTGCCCAGTCTCAACAGAAGTAACATTCTCTGGGGCTATGAGACCACAAATAGCCATGAATTGCCCCCCAGGCAAGTAGATCCCAAGGTTATAGTCGTAAGTGTGTTGTGAGGGCGTCGAAGGTCAGAATCCATCTATTGCAATTTGCTAGGTCAAGGTTGGATCATCAACTGATAGATCATTAATGACGTCAAAAAAAGGCAAGTGACGCAACGTGTTAATTATCTCGAGATGAATGTAAATACTGATAGAGGGAAAAACAACACCCACCCACGACGTCAGAGAGACCAAGAGGTCAGCTCCATCACTGACCGCCTCGTGGAACTCTGGGCAGTTCTGGTCTTCACTTCCCTGTTCACTGCTTGTCTTCAATTGCTCAACTGCTGCCAACATCAATGGGCAATTCACATTTAACCCGTCCCAGTCAGTGTCATTGCAGACCTTTCATTTTATTTTCTCTCCGTTACATCGTATGATACGCCTCAGACAGCCTTGATTATTATTAAGATGCTGCTGTTCGTTTTTAACGTAGACTTACGTTCCTCGACAACCGTTACATGGAAAGAAAAAATAAGACTCTTTTAGTGTTTGGGCAGAACGAGTATATCGGCGAGAGTATCTAATTTACGATTATGTTTAACGTCTCAATTGACAGGCTAAAGATGAGGCCACCTGTTGGAAACAACAATTGAAAATTTGAAACGTAGTTTTTATGAAATAGCGCTTCAAAGTAAGGCAAAATTTGCGATGACCTAGCGGTAAGGTGCCTTTAACCCTTTAACCCTATATATATAAAATAAAAGTTTTGTCCGTATATTGCTCAGAATTAAAAAAAGAATGATGTTTGTGTATTGGTCGTGTCCACAGCAACAAGCAAATACACTTTTTACTTTTCCGTAATGTCTGTCTGTCTGTACGCGCATCACGAGAAAACGAATGAAGATAATTTAATGTAAATCGATGTGTAAAGTCGGGGAATGAGCCACTATAATCTAGGCTATATATCATTTTAGTGACACTGAGTGAAATGGTAGTTTAGTGAAAGGCCTAAAATTTAATTCTCAAATATTTATGTTATTAGTGGTCCTATCGATAAATACCATATAATTAAAGTTATAGCCTATAGAATTTGCGATCATTTATGTCCTATACATTTTTACTGTACGGGCTGTGATAACAGAGATATTCATGAATTTCAATTTTTGTTGCTAAGTCCATATCAATGTCGAGCCACGATAAAATGGGTGAACAGAATTTTATGAAAATCGGTATATAGAATCAGGGAATAAGAAACTACATTCTAAGCTATAAGAAATAAGTGGTAGTTTAGGGTAAGGCGCCTACAATTTAATGTTTAAATACTTATGTTATTGGTCCAATCGAAAAGTACTACATAACAAAAGTTATAGAGAATACAATTTCCGATCACTTATGTTTTATTCAGTTTTACCGTACCAACTATAAGAGTGGTATTTCAGAGTCGGAAGAAAACTAAATATGAAGGCCTACAACAACAAAAGGTCATAAAATTGATCAACAACAACATTACATTTACCATTGCTTATTGTGATGTTCTTTGTCTCTTATGCTGCCACTTATCTCCGATAGATGGGATTACTGCTGCGTACGAGTATAACAGCGTGCCTGAATATTGGCGGGAAATAGCTTAGATACCATTCTTCTTTAGTATGCCATTCCTATGATTCATACATTTTCTGATACTGCTGGTACGTAACACACTGGTTCATCATAGTATCCCTACTTCGACGCGCTAATTGGAATGATCAGTGTACATGCTTAACGGAATAATGACAGACTGATTGGCTCACTTATGACCTGGTCTAGAATTACAATTTCGTCCTATTCCAAATTATGGCACCACAATTCGCTAAATAACTCAAAAACACTGAAAACAGCTGTTTCTTAAGAAAAGCGTCTTCCTCTTCAGTTTTATTAAATTCTACATTCATTTTTATTCCAAATTAGCAGCGAAGGGGTTTCTCCTCTGACTTCGAGGAAAAATTTGCCTCCTAGTCAGATAGTTCTTCCCCCGCCAGTATAGTAAATTGAGATGTTCCGACTAATCGGATACTCATAGGAAACAGATGAGTTTTGCTTTGGGACTCTCCAATATTCGCCCCCTTCCTCCCTCACCACCGAAAAAAAAAAAAAGAGTGTTCACGGCTCACGGCTGTCTGCGACCTGGAACTTTGGAATGTTAGATCGGCAGCGTAGTACTGTTTGTTAAAGTGAGAAAATGTGTGGTTTTTCATTTGATCGAGTATTTCATATGATAGCAATGCTTTAAATCGCGACATTCCTTTTGGAATCTTTGTGGTTGGAAAACCACTAAGACAGTCTTTCTGAGGATGTAAAAAAGGCAGGTAGAGAGTGTCTGTCTGCCATTATAATGAAAACTCCTCAACCTGATTGTGACTGACCGAGCTCGATAGCTGCAGTCGCATAAGTGCGGCCAGTATCCAGTATTCGGGAGATTGTCGGTTCGAACCCCACTGTCGGCATCCGTGAAGATGGTTTTCCGTGGTTTTCCATTTTCACACCAGGAAAATGCTGGGCTGCACCTTAATTAATGCCACGGCCGCTTCCTTTCCACTCCTAGCACCTTCCTGTCCCATCGTCGCCGTAAGACCTGTCTGTGTCGGTGTGATGTAAAGCAACTTGTGAAAAAAAAAGAAAAAAGATTGTGACTGATAGTAGGCAAAAGGGCCTAGTATACAATGAAAATTCCCTAACCCAGTTTTCACAAAAGAAAAGCCGTTTGGTGACTTCCCCGTCGCGTTTCTAGAGTAACATAAGAGCTATGCAATTTAATACAATCTTACTCAACGTATACACTACCTAGCATATAATTCTGTACACAATGCAGAATTCCGTTGCGAAGCACGGGTACATCAGCTAGTTTATCAATAAATACTACTCGCTGCTAAAATGTCTGAAAAGCACCAAACTTTATATCTCCTGTTTTGCATCAGTGTTAATGGATACATTTGGTATTGTTGTTGTAATTGTTTGCGGGCCGAAGGAGGGAGGTGTGATTAGGTAGTGAATGCTAGAACAAAATTTTCATCCGAAAATCACGTCAGGTCAGGAACGTTAACTGTCCAAAGTTAAAACTATCGACATCGATCCAAAAGATACCCAGGATGAAGTGAAGAAAATAACATTTTGTGTTGTTGATCGGTTTGGGCCGTGTACCTGCCTGTCGAAACGGCCTGCGGACATTAAAGTATCACGTGGTCAACGCAACGACATCCTCAACCGTATTGTTTGGCTACCACAACTTAGTCCTCTACATAGGATATCTTTATTTCCCTAATACGCTTCATCAGTAATGCCTAGGCCAACTATGGCAGCTAATGGTGGAGCTGTTGAGGATCCAAGCAGCCGCGCTGATGACTGAGCTTTTCAGTTGGTCTCAAGAAGCTGAGTAAACCCTATTCCAGTCCTCAGTCAAAAATTAACATCCCTGAACTGGCCTGGAATCGAACCTGGGGCCTTCAACTACCCCATTGGTCTGAAAATTATAATAATTATGAGGAGAAGAAGAATAAGAATATGTGAATTTACTACATGGAATGCATCGTCCAGCTTTACGCTTTATTTAGGATATTGGTGGGTTTGAATCCCATTGGCGGTATCTCTGAAGATGGTGTTTCGTGGTCTCCCAATTTTCACTCAGCCATATGCCGGTACTATATATTAATTAAGGCTACGGCCACTTCCTTCACACTCCCAGCCCTTTCCTATCCCATGGTCGCCATAAAATCTATTTGTGTCGATGCGACGTAAAGAAACAACATTTCAAGTGGGAAGAATCACTAATGTTTTGTAAAAGGAATGAATGATGTCTGCCTGATTTTAATTTTAAAAAATGTGCCTACTAATTCCAAGGATTTTTGAGAGAGAAGTAAAATGTAGAAAGGTTTTTAAGAAACGCTTTTGTTCAGAGCCAATTGCTCTGGACGAGTCTACTTATTAAGCTCGCTATGCGTTACACAAACCTATGTCTCGTGTTGCTCGATAAACCTCCCGCTGGTTCGAGGTGGTGAGAGTTTTGGCGTATAATTTGGTTCACAGAGAGAGAAACCAAGAAACATGTGTGGAGAAGAGTTCATAATTCTCTCTTACGTACAGGACATAGCTGTATCTGGAATATATGCTGCGAGCGTGGGTTGATTCAGTTCAATGTTAAAGCCACGATACCTGTTTGAACCACTAGGCGAGGACATAAAAACATGGTTTCATGTTTATCACGTCTCCAAGTGTTGAAATATAGTCAATAATTAATCCATGTTTGAGTTAGGGGAACACCCACACAACTACATTGCTTCATGCTGGGAGACAGATGAATACTTAACAAAGCTCAATGTTTTCGTCGTGCACAGAAATTTGCATCCCCAATTTATTGACTGCATGTCATCAGAAATGTTAAGTCATTTTGCGTTCCTCCCACTGGCACCAGTGGCTACATGGTTACCAATTTGGATCATAAATCTGAGACAGAAAAATCTGTGGTTCACATGTCAGCATTTATCTGGTGCATTTATTTCTGTCCACTAAACAACTGTTCTTCGCCAGGGAAGAATAGTGTATATTCACGGATTATTCATTCACACTTCGGAAACATATCTTAATAATGTAGTATCTATCTGTTCATTCGTTTTTGTTCATTTTTGAGAGGGTATACGCGATATAGAGACGGTATCAATCATTTTTGAAAGTTTTGCCTGGTTTTATCGTTCAATTTAGAAGATATAAACGCGAGAAACTATGAAAGATTTTTTCATGAAAATTGCCAGTATTAAAATAGGTACAATCAATATTTCCTTGTGCGTTTCTTCACTCTGTTAAGCAGTAGCTGAGAAATAATATTATTAACTTCGAGAATATGAATTCCACCTCTCAGCCAGAAAGAAGTGTACAATGAGTTCAGTGCTATCCTTGCGGGCCACCGATACAACACCCAGGTACACTCTTAGGTTCTTGCTAACAGTAGCGGTTGTATTTGGTATTTTCTTGCATTCTAATCGTTATGTACATTGCAAAGCCATTCGAACAAATCTGCTGTACATCCTTCATACACCGAGCTCGATAGCTGCAGTCGCTTAAGTGCGGCCAGTGTCCAGTATTCGGGAGATAGTAGGTTCGAACCCCACTGTCGGCAGCCCTGAAAATGGTTTTCCGTGGTTTCCCATTTTCACACCAGGCAAATGCTGGGGCTGTACCTTAATTAAGGCCACGGCCGCTTCCTTCCCATTCCTGGCCCAACCTCTCCCATCGTCGCCATAAGACCTATCTGTGTCGGTGCGACGTAAAACAACTAGCAAAAAAGCATCCTTCATACGTCCAATTACTGTGAGATTTTGTCTTTTTTTGATCGTTGCTTCACTGAGATGTTTGAATTTATTTTCCTTACACCCACAACTACAGTAAGTTTTGCGCCACACATGTTGTTATGAAACTTCAGTTTTACTTTTGTAACATTCTGAGTAGTTAGAGTGTCGTTCCATGTTCAAGTGTAGGCGTTCTCCCTTTCAACTGCAACTCGCTGCATGGCATCCGAATTGCAATATTCTGGCACATGTTGTTTCGAGACCTCAGTTTTTTATTGCTGTTTTGCTTTACGTCGCACCGACACAGATATGTCTTATGACGACGATGGAATAGGAAAGGCCTAGGAATGGGAAGGAAGCGGCCGTGGCCTTAATTAAGGTACAGCCCCAGCTTTTGCCTGGTGTGAACATCGGAAACCACGGAAAAACATCTTCAGGGCTGCCGTCAGTGGGATTCGAACCCACTATCTCCCGGATGCAAGACCTCAGTTTTAGTGGTTTACCATTTGGAGGCGTCAGTACTATCGTTTCTTGCTACTCGTGGTGTTATATGCCCCATCTCAGCCTTTTTCTACGGTTTACTCTACTCTCTTTATTCTGAAGATATTCAGTATCAAACACTGAATATATTATGGCACAGTTTATATGTTCCTTCTATAAAAGGCCACTAAACTCACGAAATTAAGATCCAAACGTGCGGATCCAACTACAAACTATTTCAAAATGAGAGAAAATATCCAACCAACAAGATGTCTAGCTAATTCCCATCAATTGTCATTCAGTCAAAGCAAATTCAATCATTACTAGGCAGTACAACTTTCGTTATATACTCTAACAATTAAGAATAAAGTAAAGTTTCCTACAAAATAGTTCATTTGATATTTTAAAATGTGATTTAAGTATCATATGTTTTCGGTTTTGTGCATATTTTTACACATTCTTTATTATTTGCTTGTGCATACTAATCCGAGCTCAAACTATCACCAACCATCGTATGGCTTTTAATGCCGAGAGTTTACGAGAATATGTTCGCCTTGTTCGGTAAAGGTCTGTCTGTTTGACGACGATGGGCTACCTGCACGTCTGGATGTGAGATGATGATGATGACGTTCATGATGATGATGATGTGGTAAAGAAACGGTGAAGCTAGTTGTCGGCACATAGTCTACTCCTGTCGAATAACGCCAATGGGATCTGCTCAAGGCATAACGTCACCGTCATACGGACGAATTACCATCAACAGCGTCATATGCCCTCACACCATAAGAAAACTACGATAAGATGTGGAATTTAATCCAGGCTTTGGTACGCAATGCAATTATTTTGATGCTGAATTTTTTATCCACCACCGGGAGTCAAACACGCTAACCACGGAGTCAGACCATAAAAGACTTGACCCCTTAATAATGATGACCACCAGGCGGTCTGCCATAATCTGGTGAACATTTAACTCCGTCGGAATGTAATGTGCAGATATTTCATGATTTTCCATATCGGGCCATTTGTGTTAATTTTAAATATGTTTCATGTAATGAAGGTATTCTCATTCATTTAAGAGTTCACTGACGCAAGACATTAGTAGAAAAGGTCACTCCTTATAGTGTAGATCGACGGAGTTTTCCAGAAGGAATAAAAAAAAAAGTAGACATGATTGGAGGATAGGAATTAGGAGATAAGATGGATGGTTGGAGAATCAATTTAATAACAGGGATGGTAACAGACAAATAAAATGAAGGCAGGTTATGTGACCGACTTCAAAGCAATAACTTTGTTCAATAGTAGTTAAGTCTTTAAACGCTAGGCTTCTCTAATAAATAGCCAGTAGAGACATCTGTTCATTAGAGTTGAAGCTATTTCAATCAGATAGTTCATTAGGTGTGATACAGATTACATAACCGTAGAACTAGCGAAATATTTGAATAGACTGAGAGGCCTAACTCATGGTTCAATATCAATAACATAAAAATTAAATAAGCAATCAAACATGCATCGTAGTAAAGTAATACACGCCTCATTGGCTGATGTGCAGTAACTGTTCAACGATGCCCCCATTAGAAGAAACACACATATCAAGGTATCGAATCAATCCCGTCTGCACCTTCAGCAGCACTATTTGCTTCACTAACTGAAACAAGGTCAGCATGCACCCAGTTAGCTCGAAAATGTCCGCAGTTTATTTGGTTTCATATACAACGAACCTTAGAAAAAAAATGAACAGATGTAAATCAGCAGGCCTTGCAGAAAATTGTATGGAATGATCACGACCATTCCAGCGTCTGGTCCAGTTGCGTTCAAATGCTGCTGCACGGTCCTTTCTCGATGTTTCGGTGCTTTGTCTTGATGAAATCCGGTGCTTTGTCTTGATAAAATCCCACTCTCTGATGTTACTGAAGTGCTGCGTCTTATATTAGTTTCGGTTGGGCATCCCACAAGAAAGTACGGTATATGCGTGCGCTTACTCTCTTAGGAAGTAAATACTGTCCTGTGACAGCCGTCGTGTTTACCGACAAGAGCTGATTCTTCCATGTTGGGCAGTAATGGGTATTGTGGATGTTTAATAGTCCTTCATTAGTAAATATGGCCGCGTAACTCTAGTAGAGACGCACTAAAGTTTGGTTCTTAGTGAAGCCTGTGTAAAACCCACTACATAATATTCTAATCTCAGCTGGCAATCCTTTGGTCTTAAATGTTGCACCCTTGCGAAATGGAAAGGGCGTAGATTTATCTCCTAGGGTATTTAATTAACAACCAGATGTGTTCGACGTGATACGCAACGGACAGATGTTCGAAGGTCATCAGAACCTCATGCAAAGCACGTTGGTAATTCTCTTGCATCATGATGGTGCAACTTCACCCAGTATCATGCCAACGACATGTAAACATCCCTGTGAACCATATCGATATATGTTCTAATTGTATACCATTTATGTATGTATAACGCCGTGGGCTTATTTAATAATGCATCATTGCATGGGAGTCAAATAAAGGCCGGTTGAGTACTAGACCGCGCCTAAGTAAGAGACAAGTCGATACCGAGCCAGTACCTATGCTTATTTTTAAGTTTAAAAGTAGTCGTTGAGGGAGTGCCGCTGCATCGCTCTTTGTCCCTCGAGTTCGAAATCAACCAACCAAACTCTGGTAGGGGAAATACTTGAAGACTGGGAGTCACAAGACAACTCATCCAGGTTAACCAACCTCGTTACCGCAGGAGTAGAATTATCAAAATATTACGTGAGAAATCCGTCCCCGCACCGATATTCCACAGTTTGATCTATTCGAAGAGATAGATGAGAATTTATAAATATCTGTGTGCGAAAATATTGACTACTTGTGTTTGCTGAGAGCGTTTTGCAGTTTTAACGGGAAGCCATTTGAACATGAGTAGCCGTTGGAGAGTCGCGCTATTATACCATGGGGACTCCCCGGTCTCAACCGAAATCTGCAAGACTACAAAAGACCGCCTACAGTCACTGTGTTTTGTTGAGGACGCTTTATCCAGTTGAATGTATTTGAACTTAGCTGGACGCTTGATGCGAACGTTCGTTATTCTGACGGTGAATATTTAATTGCACAATGTATGTATTGTGTAAACTGATTAATTCGTGGTAAATAACAGTAACCGTAAAGAAAGATAGTTACCTCTATCTAGTCGGTAAATACTGAAATGACGCCAAGGTGCGGGCTCTGGTGTGTAAATTTAATTAATGCTAGTTAAAAGACGGTATGAACGATAATTTTGATCGACGTGTGAAATTCCGCAGATTTATTAAAATCAGTGAGTAGCAATAAACTATTCGGATCGCGCTCGCGGATCGTGAAAAGTACGTGTGCGTATCGTTAATTACCGCCGAGAAGGATTGATATTGCCTGGGAATAACTTCCTTAAATTAATGGTGTTCGGACAGGACTCATATCCGTACACAGGCTGTAGTCTAGTGTCAGCCAATCATTAAGGGCAAGATCCAGTACACGTGTACAACATGAGCGGCGAAGCAGACGCCTGATAAAATCTGTATTGCAGGAGATTTCAGCATTACAAGGACAACTATGACAGCACCCAGAGTCGACAGAGTGACCGCTAAAACCCTGGATTTCGTCGTCATAATGGCCTAATCTTTGTGGCACTAGCGGCTATGTGAGTGCCGCTGATAGCTGAGAATCGACCAAGTTGTTTCAATGTCCAATTTTTAGCATGCTAGTGGAAGGAATAACACTAGACAAGATCATTTTATTAGAGTAGGTTTAAGCTTAAATGTCAGCCAGAGTGGCAATTGCTGGTTTATTTTATTGTGATTAACTTAAATGTCGTTCAGGGCTAACTGAATGCTCGAGTCCTTTGACCAGTGTATATATATATTTCAGATAGCTGGGAAGGAAGCAGAGTTATGTGATGTTATGAGACAGCTGATGAATTTGCGTGATAGCAGAAACTGAGCTGTTAGTAGGAAGAGAGAGTTTTTATGTCTCCAGCGGTATTAGAAAGACGAGGCTTTAGAACCGACAGTATTGATCCCGGAGAGCAGGTAAAGACAGCTGACCGTTCTCACCGACTCCTTCAAGTGATAGTTGCTCCAAGAATAGACCGTATGTTTCAGTAAGCCACTGCATTCCTTTGCCACACAGTTAAACGCCTCTAGGTCACAGCTGACCCCCAACCACGTGGTGAGTGAGAGAGAACGATTTGTTGTGTCTCCGTGAAGACACAAACCTGCGCCCACATTTATTGGATGTATATTCCCAATAAGCTCTCTCAAGAAGTGTTTATATTTATGTCCTTTTATTACAGGTTTCTTCATGTGTTTGTATATCAATGTGTGTTTTATTTTATTTGTCTTGTAATTTTACGTGTGTCATAATTGATCTGCGTTGCTTAAATTGTTTGTTTGGTAGCTCGAAAGCTATATCAAGGGATGGAGGCTTTTGTGTCATCCAATTTGCATATGGGACGGTCCCATAGTAAACTCAGTGATATTTTGGTGGGAGGAATAGGAACGGCCCTGGAGGAGCTTGTGTATTGTATTTGTGTCCGATGTTATCGGAGTATATATTTGTAGATATTTGGATAAAGTGTTAGTGTTACTGCTCTTACCGCGGCGGCTTATGAACGATATAATTATCGCAACCTTTCGAGGCTCGGATGTAGAAAATTTAGCCTGAGTCAATACACCATCCAAATGTAACGTTTTTCCCAAGTTTCAAATGTGTACAGTTTGTATTTTATTTCCGGGTCTTTACCCGGTTATCTTGTTTTCATTTGCTTTTGTAACTTAACTTTAGTCATGCGCGCGGCACATATTCTGACTTTCCTGACCAATCTGGGTCGAGCTTAAGGATTTTGTTATTCATTTGTGATTTATAGTGTGAATTAAATCTATATCTTACTTAATAAATCTATCTTAGCCCCATATTCGTTTCTTATTCACGTAGAAATGTAGCCGTTATCCTGTCCATCTACTTGATAGTATTTTTTGTTGCTATTTTAGAGTTTCTCCACGTCGCCCGTATTTATTTCCGAACGCACCACGCGCTCTTACCCCTGAGTCTAACCCAGGTACTGTGCACCTGTTCCTCCAAGACGGCAATCCAGGTATTAAAAAAAAGCGTTGTAGTCTGGACGACGCTGGTATGTATAGCATTTTGCATAACACACGCGCAGCAATTTTAGCTAAACATCGACACTCTCATGGCAAATGCACTTTAAACTGCGTGATTGAGAAACAGGCCAGTATTGCATCCAACGTGATACAGCAAAGATAACATTAGACTACTATTTCACAACCAGGTAGCCTACCCTGGATATGAAGACAGGTCATTACTCATTTCACACGCAGTAAGAAAGGAAGAAACATGATGTGAACGAAATTTAGCAACATATAAGGAGTAAATGAACGATTGTGAAGTTATACAGTTGCGGGATTTAAATTGTAAAGGACAATACCTTATTTTTTCCCCGTTGTCTTTGGATGGAAATTGTGAGTTAGAGGGTTGGTTCTTATCTTATCCTTCCTAGATGGTGTGATCGAACCCCAACAGCTCTAAATATGATTTTCCGTCGTTTCCTATTTTCACACTAAGCGAGTGTTGGGGCTGTACCGCAGTTTAAGACCACAGTCGCTTCTTTCCCAGTCCCTAACCCTTTCCTATCCTATCATCGTCAATACACCTGCCTGAATAGGTACGACGCTAAACCACTCATTCTTTTACAACAGTGGAACTTTGTGTTACGATTACGAAACCTTAGACTTGTGCGTTCTGTTCTTGTGTGTTTCCCACGATTAATGTACTAATATGCAAACAAACCCCATGGCACAACAGCCCCGAAGCGCCATGGCCTACCAAGCGACCGCTGCTCAGCCCGAAGGCCTGCAAATTACGAGGTGTCGTGTGATCGGCACGATGGATCCTCTCGGCCCTTTATTCTTGGCTTCCTAGTCCGGGGCCGCCATCTCACCGTAAGATAGCTCCTCAATTGTAATCATGTAGGGTGAGTGGACCTCGAACCAGCCCTCAGATGCCGGTAAAAATCCCTGACCTGTCCGGGAATCGAACCCGGGACCTCCGGGTAAGAGGCAGGCACGCTACCCATACACCGCGGAGCCGCCTGTTCTAACATGCAAATAAAGCTTTTCCGAACCAATGTCTATGTAAGATATTTTCTTCTACGTGTGGCCTACATTATTGTTAAACCCTGCATAAATACAAGAAATATATTACTTGATTATTATAGCAGATAAACTGGTACCAAAAATTAATTAGTAGGATGCCTGGTCGAGGCAGTAAAGGGATTCTCAGTTCACCAGGAAGGACGTGGGTCCGATTCTCCGTCTGAAGTCGAGAAATTTAAGAAAGGAGATTTCCACTTCCAGAGTTGCACATGGCCCTGAGATCGACTCAGCCTACATCAAAAATGAGTACCAGGTTAATTCCTAGGGGCAAACGCACAGCTAACCACTCCTCTACCCCACCAAGTGCCGAGGTTGCATGCAGATAGTGGAGGCAGCCCCCACCCCCCTTAGGAGAAATTAATTCTACTTTCTCAAGTAATGAAATATTTCACATGAATAATATAAAACATACGTACATTGCCGTGCGTGTAACATGGTACATGTTACAGTACGGCATATGGACAAATTGATAAGAGTTCCAGTTTTACAATTTTTATATTGTAGACCAACGTACAAATGTGCGTTATGTTGTTGTCTTTTCCTTTATTAATCTTTCACTCAGTTAGTAGTCACTCGACAGGTATACCTAGCACAGATAAAGTATAACGTGACGGAAATATATGTAACCTGCTGCAGTAGATAAGCACTTACATATCCAGTGAAATGCTTTGGTATTCATCATCACCATCATCTGTTTACCTTCCAGGGTCGGCTTTTCCCTCGGACACAGCGAGGGATTCCACCTCTACCGCCTCAAGGGCAGTGTCCTGGAGCTTCAGACTCTTGGTCGGGGATATAAGCGGGGAGAATGACCAGTACCTCGCCCAGGCGGCCTCACCTGCTATGCTGAACAGGGGCCTTGTGAAGGGATGGGAAGATTGGAAGGGATAGGCAAGGAAGAGGGAAGGAAGCGGCCGTGGCCTTATGTTAGGTACCATCCCGGCATTCGCCTGGAGGAGAAGTGGGAAACCACGGAAAACCACTTCCAGGATGGCTGAGGTGGGAATCGAACCCACCTCTACTCAGTTGACCTCCCGAGGCTGAGTGGACCCCGTTCCAGCCCTCATACCATTTTTCAAATTTCGTGGCAGAGCCGGGAATCGAACCCGGGCCTCCGGGGGTGGCAGCTAATCACGGTAACCACTACACCACAGAGGCGGACTGCTTTGGTATTACCTAGGATAAAAACTTGTCTTGGATTCCAATATTTCTAACATCGTAAAACGGATAATTTTCTGTTCACTCTTTAGTCGTCTTAAAACACACGTGTTCGAAGAAACTAAATGGAATAATTGTTGAAACACTAATACTACAACTTGCTTCACGTCGCACCGGCACATAAAGGTCTTGTGGCGACGATGGGATGGAAAAGACCCAGGAGTGGGAAGGAATCGGCCGTGTCATTAATTAAGATTCGGCCCCAGCATTTGCCTGATGTGAATATGGGAAACTACGGAAAACCATCTTCGGGGCTGTCGACATTGGGGCTCGAATCCACTATCTCCCGGATGCAAGCTCAAAGCTGTGCGCCCGTAACCGCGCGGCCAACTCGCCCGGTGAAACACTGATACTCGCAGTTTGATTACTGTGACGTTGTGTGCAGGGGCGCTGAAATGAACCAACAAACTCGACCTCAGATAGGGTAGAAGGCATGTGTGCGATACATATAAAATTTGAGGTTCTGTACTTTGATCGTGTATCCCCATCGTTTAACCATCAGTCTGTCTTAGCCACGTCTAGACGTTCGTCGTAGTTACCACACCCTAAGCATCCTTCACAAAATATTGAATTCTTCACAACTCACCTACGTGAGAAGTTCCTTCAATTACCTTTCCTCACACCATGATAGAATTTCGACGTTCACTAACTCCTTTTCAGTTTGCGCATACTGTGAATGGAACCAAATTCCTGTGAATATCAGAGTAATACGAAGCGGAGACGCTTTCAAAGCAATTGGGTGGGAGTTCTGGTGTAACTACATTAGCGTATTATCTCCTTTCCATGTCAGTAATTAAAGTGTATTCTAGTTATGTTTTGTTTAACATTTAGTTTACTTAATTATAAGTAATTCAGTTATTAATTACTAACTTTCATAATGTATGTACTATTTTAAGAATAATACTATGTTTAGCAGCTATAGTACAATATTCACGTCTTTGTTTATATAAGCACCTTTTTATAATTCAATAATATTTCAGTAAATATGTCATGTTAGATCAAATAGTTAGGTACACACTTATTTTTAATTATCAACAATAACCAAATGGGTCAGATTTAAAACCACCTGGCAATAAATAAATAAATTAAATAAATAAATAAATAAATAAATAAATAAATAAATAAATAAATAAATAAATAAATAAATAAATAAATAAATAAATAAATAAATAAATAAATATTATCTTTCAGAAACATATTATGTCGTGCTTCTACTTTGTTTTGTTGTATTTATAAGCATTTTAACAAACTATTTGGTCTGGTATATTGTGAGACCCGCCTCTGTGGTGTAGTGGTTAGCGTGATTAGCTGCCACTCCCCAGAGGCCCGGGTTCGATTCCCGGCTCTGCCACGAAATTTGAAAAGTGGTACGAGGGCTGGAACGGGGTCCACTCAGCCTCGGGAGGTCAACTGAGTAGAGGTGGGTTCGATTCCCACCTCAGCCATCCTCGAAGTGGTTTTCCGTGGTTTCCCACTTCACCTCCAGGCGAATGCCGGGATGGTACCTAACTTAAGGCCACGGCCGCTTCCTTCCCTCTTCCTTGTCTATCCCTTCCAATCTTCCCATCCCCCTACAAGGCCCCTGTTCACCATAGCAGGTGAGGCCGCCTGGGCGAGGTACTGGTCATACTCCCCAGTTGTATCCCCCGACCAAGAGTCTGAAGCTCCAGGACACTGCCCTTGAGGCGGTAGAGGTGGGATCCCTCGCTGAGTCCGAGGGAAAAGCCGAACCTGGAGGGTAAACAGATGATGATGGTGATGATGATGATGATGATGATGATGATGATGATGATGATATTGTGAGACCTCTTGAGCATGTTCTGTACAGTATCATCAGTTTGAAATGAATGTATCTTACTTCATTTGAATGATGGCAAACAATGTTACGAAAGTTTGCTCCTTATCTTACAGTCTTATTGCAGGCTGTGATGGAAGAGCATAAGCAGTGGGTGGAGAAGATACTGTACCGTCATAAGGAAAATTACGTCAATGATCATGTTCGTACAATGTGTGTGTGTGTGTTACGACACCAGTACAAGCGCACTTTAATCGGGATTGCAGAGACGTAGCTTGCAATAATCCACATCTGTTGAATAAAATTACGAAATATTGAAGAGAAGAATGCTTTTTCTATCCACAGTTTAAAAGGTCCTTTGTTTTTACTGATCTTTACATGCTAAAATGATTGGTTTGTGTTTGTGCGAGGCAACATCATTTTCAGCGTGCTCATATCTAGGGCTAGGATTTTGGTGAAAATTCGCCTCCTTTTTCTGGTATCACAGACTTTTTTGTTAGTGGTTCAAGGTCACACTTTGCTTGGTGTGAAAATGGAGAACCACAGAAAACTATCTTCAGGGCTGCCGGCGGTAGGATTCGAACGTACTATCTCCCGAATGCAAGCTCACAGCTGCACGTCCCTAACCGCACAGTTAACTCACTTAGTGATAACACAGAAAGACAGGTGCTTTAGTATTTGCAGGTTTCCTGATAAATAGAGCCTTTAAGACGTATTTGTTAACCCATTCTTTTTTGAATTTTTGTCTCTAGAATATTTTCGTTGTTTTAATTTTGAGCGCCTTTTTACAGAATTCTGTCCAGAAATCCCCACTAATGCCATACTTTTCTTTAGTTTCATTTCCATTGTTATAACATATTTCTTCTGCATATTTTTGCCATTAATACACATTCAATATTTTCATTTTAACGTCCACTCCATTGCCCACCAGTACAGTCATTCCTTCAATAAGTATTCACAATGATGTGCCCCACATCCAAAGTTCTATCTGGAGAATAATATTCACCGAGGGAAGAGGCGACATTGATTTAGTGACCAGATATATTGTGCATTTTAACCATATCCCTCTTATTTCATTGACGCAGAAATAAGATTTTCTGTGTATAAGGCTCTGCTAGCCAGCAGTCGTCAAAGTTATATGAAGTGTTTATTGTATACTGCAACTCAGTAAGTGAAAATAAAAAGTAACACTAACTACTGCTTGCGGAAAGTACATCATTTAAAATAAGTTCTGTACAATTGATACATAATTAAATAAATACGTACATTAATACCTTAATTCAATATGAGTGTGACTTTCTTTTTTTACAAGTTGCTTTACGTCGCATCGACACAGATAGGTCTTAAGGTGACGGTGGGACAGGAAAGGGCTAGGAGTGGTAAGGAAGCGGCCGTGGCCTTAATTGAAGTACAGCCCCAGCATTTGCCTGGTGTGAAAATGGGAAACCACGGAAAACCATCTTCAAGGCTGCGGACAGTGATGTTTGAACCCAATATTTCACGAATACTGGAAACTGGCCGCACTTAACTGACTGCAGCTATCGAGCTTGGTCTGACAATTATTAATTACTAGTCTAAATGATAAGAAGTTCAAAAACTCATTTCCTACTAAATACATTTAGAACACAAAATGTTCTTTTAGTTCATTTCTTGTGTTTTTAGGAAATTTTTGTGGGAGTTTTAGGTCATAAATGTCATGTTAATATGGGATGGTTTGATAATTTACTTCTTCTTCCTTCTTCTTTCTTCCCCATGGCACTACAGCCCTTGAAGGGCCTTAGCCTACCATGTGACCGCTGCTCAGCCCGATGGCCTGCAGATTACGAGGTGTCGTGTGGTCAGCACGACGAATCCTCTCGGTCGTTATTCTTGGCTTTCTAGACCGGGTTGATAATTTACAGGTCATCAAAATCCTATATTAGCCCTAGATATGACCATCCGCTCTGGAGTTCATAATGACCCGATATACTATCTCTGTCATTAAGATGTATGATATGTACAGTGTACATAACACTTAGGCATATATTAATTCATAGTAATCTCTAATGTGTATGTCCGGTTACTTATCTGAATTCAGTGGACGACGGGTTCGATTCCCGGGTGGCCGGTGATTTCAACTGCGTATAATTAGAGTAATTATTCTGGCTCGGGAACTGGATATTTGTGTTCTTTTTTAATGCACACCTCATCCACTGTACATACAACACACTCTCAGCCAACCACCACAGGAACATGTAATAGTAAATTCATTCCTTTGCATAGGAATGGTGGCAGGATATGCGTCCGGTCGCAAAACTGGGCCAAATACACATACAGTACTGAGCTCATTAAATTGGGACAGTGTTCGGAAAGAATAATAATAATATAATATAATATAATATAATATAATATAATATAATATAATATAATATAATATAATATAATATAATATAATATAATATAATATAATATAATATAATATAATATAATATAATATAATATATGAAGCTTATTGTGATATTGCAACTTGTAAGACAGCCTGATATGTAGCACTGGACTAGGACGGGAAGTGTTTAGGCGGGGTTATCCCTTTTGTTAATAGCCTCTAGTGTTAGAAATAATGGCAGAAAGGTAGCTGGAAGGCGTAAACATTCTGACTTCTGAGGAAATGGACTATATCGGTAAATCATGAAACTGTGAATATGTGTGATTTTTCCCGTAAAATAAATGTTTCTTCAGGGGTCATTTTGAGCAAAATGGAATAGGCGTTGTAACTGACCGTGCTGTCGTGAGTAATCTCGCCTCCAGCCACGTCGCGGTACCCATGTAAGGATGCTAGATCGGTTCACAAAGTTCCCGGAATACCTCCACTGACGAAAAAGTACGTTAAGTACCTAAGTTTGAACATAATCTTCTTAGTAATAGCCACCATGCGCAGTATTACACCGATTCCATATTTTCTACCACAGCTGGAGTGCGGTCCGGAAGTCATTTTGCGTTAGTGAATCCAGAAACCTCTTGCTATTCGCCCTGAATCTGATCAATGGTGTGAAAAAGTGACGTTTCAGCTGCATCTTCGTCTTCGGGGAAAGGAAGAAGTCGGCGGGAGCGAAATCTGTGAGTAAGGTGGTTGCTAAAGCGATAACATGCTGCGTTTGACAAGACACTCACGAACGATACCCGGGAATATTGTCGTCGTGGAGAATGCAATTTTTTGCGCGCCTCAAATCCGGTTATTTTCGTCGAGTATTGTCTTTGAAACTCCACAGAATGTCACAGTTCACGGTCGTGCTCTGTGGGATGAATTCGGGAGGAAGAATGCCACTGATGTCGGGAAAAGACGATGACCACGATCTCCGTTGAGCTGCGGCTCATGCTCGCCTTCATGGGCCGTGGAGATAATGGGCTCTTCCATTGTGGCAACGACCGTTTTTTCTCAGGGTCGTACTGTAGACCCAAGACTCGTCGCCGATGATGATCTTGGTGATGGTTGGATTTCACGTGGAACACTCACGGAGATTTGGCACGTTGCGTCGCGATGTTCCTTATGGTCAGTGTTCAGCAGTTGGGGGACAATCTGGGAAGCGACACGCTACATGTTCAATTCCGACTTTAGAACTGTCTGCACTGATCCGTACGACATACCTTTGTTACTGATTGTCCTCCAACGAACCTCACGCACACGTCGACCCATATTTTTGGCAGTGACGTTAGTGGAAGGTCTTCCTGATCGTTCTTCGTCTTCAAGGGATGTTCTTCCACTTGTGAAGTACATGTGTCCCTCGAAACAGTGCGTACGACTCATTATCTCATAATCGTATGTTTGCCAAAGCATACTCAATTTCTCTGCGGTCGATTTTCCCTGTTTAACGCAAAATTTCATTTGGGTTCACTGTTTCATCTTTCTGTTCACGATGTAATCGCAGACTACCACACGCACTTGTTCACAAAAACGCCACTATAACATTTACCGCTGGTAACATGGCAATGCCTACTGGCACACTGCATTATCAAGGTTGAAGGTCACTGTACCTGCTAACGAAACCATCTCTTGACGGACTACAGAACTAATCCGGGGACACTTTTCTACATCCTTGAATACTTAAGAATTTCGTCATAGTTATATGACTGGAGTACAGGCTTGCAATAGGGAACATGCATGATCCGGGGTTTTAATTAAAAATATGCTAATCTGATTCAAAATTTCATGCAGAATTCAAAAATGTGATCAGAATGTACAAATAATAACTCCAAACGTGATAAAAATCTACGAAAATGTCACGTCACGCAAGCACGCGATCTCATTGGTCTGACGTCATCGTACAGGTTGACTGAATTAGCAGACGAAATAACACATAGTGTGCTGTGAGAAGTAGGATACACTTCGCGTATTTCTACTTTACGTTAGTGTCTAGTATGGTTAAATTCGAGGTCTATACATTGGATAATAATCTGAGTAGTATATTTTAGACTTAAAATGAATCCTGCGCAGACAGTGAGGCAGAAAACTTATTAATGGTGTAGAGTTCCGATGTGCAATAGGACATCGCATACCATACCAAACAAATTCTACCAATATATCTTGGCATGGGACAGTTATGTATGTCTTTATTGAAGAGCTTAATTGGTAAAGAAATTTAGGCTATATCTAAATACTCTATAATGTAACAAAGAATAGGCGTGTATATCATGAAAGGAAACAACGTGAATTTAACAAATGTATAACTCTACACAAAACCAATGCTTGTCTGTTGGGGTCTTATAAGTTAACAATGCTCAATTATAATAATTATCATAATATTAATGAAATAAATAACATAATTGCACACAGGTGAAAATAGTGACGTAGGTGTTTAAAATATTATCCAACTTAGCCTAAGTTTTAGGTTATACAAGCCAAGTCAATAAACCGAAGGGTAAAAATACCGCGCGAGTTGGCCGTGCGGTTAGGAGCGCGCAGCTGTGAGCTCGCATCCGGGAGATAGTGGGTTTTGAACCCCACTGCCGGCAGCCCTGAAGATGGTTTTCCGTGGTTTCCCATTTTCACACCAGGCAAATGCTGAGGCTGTACCTAAGGCCACAGCCGTTTTGTTCCCATTCCTATGCCTTTCCTGTCCCATCGTCGCCATAAGACCTATATGTGACGGTGTGACGTAAAGCAAAAAAAAAAAAAAAAAGTAAAAGTCACAGCACCCAAAGACATTCCTGTATTGAGCGACTAAAATGTCACCAGGACACTTTCTTTCCTGATATGTTCAGCTTGTTAAAAGCCAAATGTAATTAATGTTATTGGCTTCACGCCCCGCTAACTACTTCTACGATTTTCGGAGACGCCGATGTGCAGGAATTTAGTCCTGCAGGAGTTCTTTTACGTGCCAGTAAATCTACCGACACGAGGCTGACGTATTTGAGCACCTTCAACTACCACCGGACTGAACCAAGTTGGGGTCAGAAGGCCAGCACCTCAACAGTCTGAACCACTCAGCCCGACTTGTGAAAACTAGATGAAGTCATATTTATCTTTATCATGTTTAACTTTTTCCCTCCACAAAGATATTTAATTCTCTTTCATGGGCCCTGGAAGTGGGTAGGCCAGTTGTCCCAACCATAAATATATATTTTTTTGGGAATGATAGATTATAGCCCTATAGTACTATGATCTTTCTTTCTTTCCTTCTTTCTTTCTTTCTTTCTTAATCAGGGTTGGTTTTCTCTCGGACTCAGCGGGATTTCACCTCTACCACTTCAAGGGCAGTGTCCTGGAACGTTGAGACTTTGAGTATGGTGATGAAACTGGTGAGGAGGGCCATTACCTCGCCCAGGCGGCCTCACCTGTTATGCTCAACAGGGGCCTTGTTGGAGGATGGGATGATCGGAAGGGATAGACAAGGAAGAGGGAAGGAAACGGCTGTGGCCTTATGTGCCTGGAGGAGAAGTAGGAAAATACGAAAAACTACTTCGAGGATGGCTGAGGTGGGATTCGAAACCCTTCTACTCAGTTGACCTCCCGAGGCTGAGTAGACCCCGTTCCAGTCCTCGTACTGTTTGTTTTCAACTTTCATGGCAGAGCCGGGAATCGAAACCGGGCCTCCGGGAGTGGCACACATTAACCACTACACCACAGAAGCGGACTAGTACTATAATGCTACCTATATGTTTATGTTAGTGCTGAAATCCGATTTCTTACTTTACTAATGCTGAAAGCCCGAAAATGTAATGTTATTCTTTAATAGGGGAATCAGTCTAGAAGGAAATGTTGAAAGTGATGTGATATCTATCCACGTTCGTTGTTATCCTAATACTATGGGTTACAGTACATTGCACGTATATAAAAGACGCCACTTACAAACTTGCTTGTTATCCGCGAATTTCTGCGGCCACAAAAGTCACATTTTTCAAGAATGATGACATCTACACATGGTAGATTGTCTGACTGTGCTGTTTCGAACCTTTCTTCTGTCATTTCGAAGATACTCGCGATCATGAATAATAAACAATCGGCTTTTAGCAACGGCTGATGCACAACGGCTGGTAGAGCTCCATGCGGTACTGGATCGTGACGTCACAGCGCGCCGCTTACGTCAGAGGCCGTTTCACTCGCCTTGCGGAAAGGCACTATTAAACATTTTTTTAATGGTAGAAAACAAGGCAACATACCACAATGTAATACGTTTACGTACTATTTCATTGGTGTACTTTTCAAAAAAAATATTTTTGAAAATTATGCATGTTCCCAATTAATTTAAACCTACATCTGGAAAACCATAAATTTAGGTCACCCAGGTTTTGGTAGAGAGAACGATTAGTTTTGGGTTTACTGTCTCTTAGGCATGTGGGAAATGTTTATTTTCACGTTTTAGTTTATCAAAATTTTCCTGTACACTGGAATTAAAGTGCACAAGTTCGCCTATTTACAAGTCGGGCACGTTCGATACTTGTGTGTGCTGAACATTTCATCTTTCAACGATATCTTTAATAAAATAATAACGAAATACTGAGAAAGTTTCAGTCTCTTTCCAGCGACGTTTCCCGTGATTGGGTTGGCAGCGCTGTTTTACTAGGAAGAATAAACCAAAGAATATTGGATAGGAATCGATATGTCCACCTTGAATATTCAAAATCATAATAATTGTATCAGTTATTAATTATATAATTTGCTGTAAAGTGAGAATTTCAGTTAACAACATTGAGAAGAGAGCCTCACGATAGACCTATGTTGTTGCACCAATCATGTTAACAGTGCAGTTAATAGAGAAACAGAATATATACATCATATAAATGTAAGTTGTTATTTACTATTACAACTGAAGATATCAGCCGTCACTGTGACTATGAAAATGACTATGGAGGCATCATACAAATTTTTATGGAAGAAGTTGATTTACGACGAATCTTTTTTCTTAGTATAATTATTTTAGTCATCGATCTTGTCTGTCTGTGAGGGATTTTGATGCGGTTTTCACTATTCTATTAAGATTTTTTCGAGAAATATTTATGCTTAAACACATATATGACCAAAAGAAGCCGAGCAGTAACGATTTCAGAGAAGAAAGTCGAAGAAAAACGGCCTTTCGTGCGCCTTTTTTTTAAGTTTACGCTGGTCAAACCGTTCAAGATACATCTATGAGGGCAACAATTGTTCAGCATAAAAGTACAACAAAGTCCGGAACAGTATATATCTATTTTTAACACATAGCCCACTATACGCGTTTTTATGTTACAGTATCGATTTAAATGAAGAAAGTCGAAGAGTAAACGGTCGCCCGTCCCCTTTTTAAGCTTACCCTGGCTAATCAGTTAAAGATAAATCTTCTTAGGGTAAGAATTGTTAACTATACCTAAGAAAGCCAGTGCGTCACATGATCATCTCATGATCACCTTAATGTCCCATGTCTTAAAGGTATAGCGTAGCAGCGTATAGCAGCGTACCGACCGTCACAATTCCTGGCATTATCATGCAAGAGTGCCGCTATGGCTCCAAATGCAGCAACTACCGGTATGTGCTTGTTTCCCTTCACTGCGTGGGTTCGTTCAGATCGCAAATCTTTGTCAAATCTTTGGTCGGCATTAGTTACTTAATCTGGTGACAGACGTTTTCCTCAATGAAAACCCTGATTACTCTCACGAATTTATTAACCTTTTGTTCAATACCAGGAGCCTCTTCAACAAATCGCTCGCCAATTTTGCGGGTTATTTTCCAACAAACGATATTATTTATTTTATTTTACCTACGAGTTGTGGTGAAGGTCAGTTCTCTTTTTAATTTCATTACTCAGAGTCACAGTGTATGGTCATGTATTATTGGCGTTTTACTGTCTCTTTGCTTTGAAATAGTTACGCACTTCTTGCTTTATCATATCCTCTAGGCTGTTCGGGTCTGACGAGAGTGTCGCTGTTTGAGTGTGTTTTCGAAGTTTTGTAACACATTCCTACTCCTTATTCTTCTTTTATGATCCAAGGTGATTGTATGTTTCAGGTGAGGTGTCATATCAATTGCTAATGCAGGACGACACAGATGGGGAGGGTCAAAATTTCCATCTTTTCCCCTTTGTTGTTTTGTCTATTTCTTGTATGCATTAGCCAGATATCCTTCTCGAATCTTCGTTTTTGTTTTTCTTGGAGGAGATGGCTGATAAGATGAACTGCTACTTCCCTGGACATCCACCGCTGGTGACATTGTTTCATCACTCACCGTCACAGCACTATCTCGTTATTCATCTGATGCCATCTCGTCGATTGCATGTGCACTCATCTCTGCTATTACAGTTTCTTCCCTGACAACTAACTGTTCCTTTCTTTGTTCACAAACAACACGCTCTTCAACCGTAGGCGCGTCTATCGAAATACCAAAGTAATCCACCAATAGTCTCATAATTACCGCCTGTCTCACTCTTGAAGGCGCCCGTACTGGACAAACGTAACGTGTAAACACACTCCCGCACCATTCAGATAATGTGAGCTACCCTAGGGGACAACACAAATCTGTCTTGTGAGTTGTGACCATTGCACTGCTTGTAGGTTGGTAGGGGATATCTACACCGCCGCACTTACCCCTCCCTCCTATCCACACCGTTGCATTATACTTGGAAGGAGTTTGTGTTTCCGATCATTAAAAAAATGAAAATCTATTCACCGAAACAACTGCCGTGACCCTTCCTGTCAGTCGTTTTATATTACAAATTGTATTTTGTTTACATAACTGTGGGAGGGATCCCACCTCTATCGCCTCAAGGGCAGTGTCCTGGAGCGTGAGACATTTGGTCGGGTATACAACTGGGGTGGAGGACCAGTAACTCGCCCACGTGGCCTTACCTGCTATGCTGAATAGGAGCCTTATGGGGGATGGGAAGATTGGAGGGAATAGACAAGAAAGAGGGAAGGAAGCGTCCGTGGCCTTAAGTTAGGCACCATCCCGGCATTTGCCTGGAGGAGAAGTGGGAAATCAATGAAAACCACTTCGAGGATGGCTGAGGTGGAAATCGAACCCACTCTACTCATTTGACCTCTGGAGGCTGAGTGGAACCGTTCGAGGGGTCCTCGTACCACTTTTCAAAATTCGTTGCAGCGCCGGGAATCGAACCCGGGCCTCCGAGGAGGCAGCTAATGACACTAACCACTTCACCACGAAGGGGGACACAATTATTATTATTATTATTATTATTATTATTATTATTATTATTATTATTATTATTAAAGCAAACCTCATGGCGCAACAGCCCCGAAGGGCCATGGCCTACCAAGCGACCGCTACTCAGTCCGAAGGCCTGGAGATTATGAGGTGTCGTGTGGTCAGCACGACGGATCCTCTCGGCCGTTATTCTTGGCTGTCTAGACCAGGGCCGCTATCTCACCTTCAGATAGCTCCTTGACTGTAATCACGTATTCCTTACTGTGTAGTTTTTTTTAAAGAATACCTAGGAGGTTATTGGCGATATTGATCCATACATATTACCGGCGACTCCGTGCTGGATGTGTATGCGCCTTCCACTGCATCTTCGAAATGTTCCTTTAACGAGTAAAAAAGCGCCTTTTTTGGCAGATCGTTACAGTTACGAACAAAACGCACATGAGGACTTGTATAGGATATGTAATTCTAAATCTTGCATGTATGCTTCTTCTGTTTGCAAGTATAATAATTTAACATGTTATTTTGGTTCAAATATTAAAGCATGCATCAGAACACGGAAAGGCTTTTTCTTCTGGAAAATATTAAGAGTTAAGACGAAAATACATATAAACTTTGTTCTAGAAAATTTAATTGTTAGTAGACTTGGTAGGCTTCATTTTAAATAGGACTAACCTCTGAGGCAGCGTATTTACTTTAAAGGTTTGCAGGCGTACAGTATCATCTGACTTGCTTCTTTCGCCTATACGTACATATACTGTGAGTAGCCTACAGATTAACCGAAGGTGCCAGCAATAAACTTGCCAGATTTAAGCTCGATTGGTCTAGCAGTGTTTGCATGACAGACGGATAGACGGACGGATTTATTGGTCAAACGTTCTCACAGTAAGACCATTGAGAACCATTCGATTATTCAAGGAACTGTGGTGCCGTAGACGTTAGACATTTTGGCTACTTTGTAAGCAAAGTTCTGTTCGAGTAGTTACTAACCAAGCAGATGTCTGTCTGTCAGGTCAACAGCCCAGAGGCTGGTTGGATCCTCAAATAGCACCACCAAAGTTTATGCGGTTATAAGGAAACCCCCAAAACTAATGGCAGCACCAAAATGAGGCGTACTAGGCAAGATGAGGAGTGAGGTAGTTTGCCATTGCTTTCCTCACCGAGTCAGAAAGTACTATTGCAGCACTACTGACCCTGTGAGCAGCACCTTTCATAACACTCAGATGCACTAGTCGTGCTCTGAATGTCATTACTCAGCACTACCCATACCCCAACAGCTTCCATATTGTCACAGCCATGGATGTTGACTGGGACTTCGGTGGAAGCTACACTTTACTCTGGCCTGTGCCAAGAGATGGGTGCAAAAGTACTGTATCCATCAAGAAATGACAGCAGGCAGGAACCAAGCAGATACTGATGTGATATACACCATTAGGAAGACCGCTATGAGCCATTGTAAAAAGCTAATGTTTTCGGTCCTTAGAGTTGTTTCTGGACTACAGTTTACGAGTTCCTCACAGCTACTGTAATTTCATGCGCTAGCCTGGGAGGGTGAGAAGAAACAGGAGAGTGGTCGTACATCTTATCGCTGCTCATGAATGACCTACACTAACGCATGGTCTGCCTGCTGTAGCGATAAGATGTTTCGAATGTAAAAATATCCTCTTCAAACTGACCTGTCATCATGCGTGCGAGAAGAGACAATACGCCAACAGAGGTCATCGCGAGTGCAAGATAGCATGCCAAAGTTCACAACCCCAGCAGCTAGGCAACACCTAGCATTCTACATTTCTGGAAGTAGAGGAGAGTGATTTCTTATGCTCCACGATAGTTCTGAGAACCATCACTATCTCAGTCACATGTTCGAATCTCGTTGAAGACATAGCATTTTTTTTCTGAAATTTCGTAAATCAGGGTGTGTAATAACGAACAAAATTACTATCTAACCAGGACACCGCGGTTCGAATTTCGAGCCATACATGCGGGTATTCTGAAATGAAACATTACGCTCCTATGGTTTAGGTCAGATGTAAAACTGGAGGACCCTTGTCTATGATCTGGATATCAACTCATATAAAAGTACAAGCACCGAGTCGATAGCTGCAGTCGCTTAAGTGCGGCCAGTAGCCAGTAATCGGGAGATAGTGGGTTCGAGCCCCACTGTCGGCAGCCCTGAAGATGGTTTTCCGTGGTTTCCCATTTTCACACCAGGCAAATGCCGGGGCTGTACTTTAATTAAAGCCACGGCCGCTTCTTTCCACTCCCTAGGCCTTTCCTATCCCATCGTCGCCGTAAGACCTATCTGTGTCGGTGCGACGTAAAGCAAAAAAAAACCTACAAGCTTGCTTACCTAACTTCCTTTCATTATCCGTACCTGTGTAAGTCAAAAATATCAGACCCCTTTGTGCTATGGCACTCATAGGCGACACGTGGTCAGCGTTACGAATGATCATGGCTCCTATTCTTCGCTTTCTACACAGGGGCCGCTACTCAGAGTTAGATAGGTCTTCAGTTGTTCTCATGTAGGCTGAACGGACTTCGAACAACCTCTCAGATCCAGGTGAGAATCCCTGATCTGGTCGTATATTGAACCCGGGACTTTCGAGTAAGAGACAGGCTCCCTACCTATAGACCGTAGGGCCTGTAACTATGTAAATCACCTGTTGCCACATCTTGATGGTTGCAATATTTTTGCATATACCTCTTGACAAAGTAAAATGTAACTTCTACAGACATCTGTCTCATGGCTATGGCAATATGGAAGTAATTGGTGGTGCTAAGTAATGACATTCACAACATGACTTAATAATGGATATATGAAAGGTGCTACTCATAGCGCCGGTCCCTCTGCAGGAGCACTTACTGTACCATTGATGGAAGCAATGGAGAACTTCGTCACTTCTCATCATGCCTTGTACGCCTCATTATAGGGCCATCATTGATTTTTACTACTACTACTACTACTACTAGCATTTTAAGTCCCACTGATTACTTTTAGCTACACGGGGCTGGTGGCGTATTTGCACCTTCAAATATCACCGGACTGAGCCAGGTTCGAACATGTGTACTTGTGTCAGAAGGCCAGCATGAATTATTAGACTCAGCTTTTTCTTTTCTTTCCGGATTCTCTATAATCGCATAGCTTTCGCCGGTGCATCTTGAAGATCCATCCAGCCTCAGAAATGAAGAGTTAACAAGCTACTGTGTAAACGATATTTAGGCCTACTCGTAAGACGAATAATATAATAATAATAATAATAATAATAATAATAATAATAATAATAATAATAATAATAATAATAATAATAATAATAATAATAATAATAATAATCTGTTTACCCTTCAGGTTCGGTTTTTCCCTCGGACTCAGCGAGGGATACCATCTCTACCGCCTCAAGGTAGTGTCCTGGAGCTTCAGACTCTTGGTCGGGGGATACAACTGGGGAGAATGACCAATACCTCGCCCAGGCGGCCTCACCTGCTATGCTGAACAGGGGCCTTGCGGGGGATGGGGAAGATTGGAAGGGATAGACAAGGAAGAGGGAAGGAAGCGGCCGTGGCCTTAAGTTAGGTACCATCCCGGCATTTGCCTGGAGGAGAAGTGGGAAACCACGGAAAACCACTTCCAGGATGGCTGAGGTGGGAATCGAACCCACCTCTACTCAGTTGACCTCCCGAGGCTGAGTGGACCCCGTTCCAGCCCTCGAACCACTTTTCAAATTTCGTGGCAGAGTCGGGAATCGAACCCGGACCTCCAGGGGTGGAAGCTAATCACGCTAACCACTACACCACAGAGGCGGATAATAATAATAATAATAATAATAATAATAATAATAATAATAATAATAATAATAATAATAATAATAATAATAATTGTTACCGTGTTTTTGTGGTAGTTATGCGTGAAAGAAGGTGCGGGGTGGTGAACAGGTCTCAAGCTACGAAAATAAAATTAATTTAAAATTTAACAAGGTTATATTTTCTTTTTAAAATAAGGAAATAACAAGCATGGCAGGTACAGAGTAGCAAGTCACAAAGGTAGTTAGAATATTTACAGGATTTGGGCTTCGCGCCCTGACTTTACAATGCTTGGGCAGTCAGCCCAACCTTACTTCAAAATAAGTATTAACAGAGGGGCAGAAAACCCCATTCATGCTCAGGAGCACTTGCTCCAAATTACACCGAAAAGCCTCCACGAGGCATCCAACACATAATTTACAAGAAAGAGTCACTCGCTCTCAACTTTAAGCCTCTCAAAGGCCACACCAAACTCCACCTTCAAGTTGTCCTCTCTGGACATAGACACAGGGGTAAAATACCCAACCTACTGAGGTCTATTAAATGAAAAAGGGTAATTACTTGACCTCTAAAATAACAATTTGAGAGGAGGCGAACTTGCGCTCCTAATACGCTTTGTTAAAACCTACTTGGCACTAGGCCGTTAATACAAGGGCTAATCCCATACTAAAGAGGTGACTTAAGAAGGAAACAATTTACATTAAGTCGAAGAAGAATAGGTTGAGAAAAATATAAGTTCACCTCAAAACAATATGAGTGGGAGCTCGAGAGGGTTAAGCACTCTCTATCCCAATATGTAGTTTAAAAGATGGAATAGATACAAGTTTCTTTACATTTTAAGGAAGGTTACATAATGGAAAAACTTCGGACCCGCCTCGAGAGTTTAAGCTGCTGAGCAAGCAAGAAAAGAAGTAATTAATCGGCCATTACCTGGTTGTTGACCGCTGCCGGAGAAAGAGGCGCTTCCCGCCCCCTGCTATGTACTTTACACACTGAAAGATGGAACAGAAGTGGCCCAGAGACCCAAAAATCAGCAGTTTATATCCTCTCGCGGAAAGTTCGAGGCGTTAGGGGGAATGAGAACACCCTCCCACAAAAACTTTATTGGGTAGGATACAGCAACATACATCCGATTGGACAGAAATTAATAAAAGAAATTCGGGATTGGCTAAATACAAAACAAGGGGAAAGAGAGGGGTATACAGCCAACTTAAACAATAACAGAAAGAAATTTAACAAGAAACAAACTTTTGAAATAAAAATTTCTCCAAAAAAAAACCAGTTCTTTCACTCCGCACTAGGGTGCACTATTGTTGATCTTCAGTAGTGTCCTCTAGAAGAGAAAGTTCACACTTCTTTCTACAAGCAAAACAAAAATACGTCGAAAATGACACAGTTCAAAAACTCCAAATTTTCCACGTAGTGACATCTTCTGAGAAACTTGAAAATTAATACCGTCAATAAAGTTCAGACTTCCTCCAGCAGAGGAGTTTCAATTGGCGCACATTTTAAATTAGCGGCGTGGAGGTGTACCGCCCGGTACAATAATAATAATAATAATAATAATAATAATAATAATAATAATAATAATAATAATAATAATAATAATGCAATTAAACAAATTTGTAATTTCAAATGACTTTGGATATTGTGACCAGAGCTATAGGACCTCCATTTAAAACTGGAATCTGAGCTGTAAGGTACAGTTATAACTTTTCATATAGATGCGTTAACTGGGATTGTCACTTGGTTGTTTATTAATGGTAAAGTCGTGCCCGCATCCCGAGGTGGTACAGCTATTTTCAGGCACATCCCCAATGGAGGTTAGCTGCATGTACCGTGTACCAGACCTCCTGCCGTTCATACACTGACTGACAGACAGAGCAAATGCAACACCAAGAAGGAGTGGTCAGAACTTTATGCCAATTGCAGGGTAGACTGACGTCACTGAGGTATGCTCATGATGTGAAATGCGCCGCTGTGCTGCGCACGTAGCGAACGATAAATGGGACACGGCGTTGGCGAATGGCCCACTTCGTACCGTGATTTCTCAGCCGACAGTCATTGTAGAACGTGTTGTCGTGTGCCACAGGACACGTGTATAGCTAAGAATGCCAGGCCGCCCTCAACGGAGGCATTTCCAGCAGACAGACGACTTTACGAGGGGTATGGTGAACGGGCTGAGAAGGGCAGGTTGGTCGCTTCGTCAAATCGCAGCCGATACCCATAGGGATGTGTCCACGGTGCAGCGCCTGTGGCGAAGATGGTTGGCGCAGGGACATGTGGCACGTGCGAGGGGTCCAGGCGCAGCCCGAGTGACGTCAGCACGCAAGGATCGGCGCATCCGCCGCCAAGCGGTGACAGCCCCGCACGCCACTTCAACCGCCATTCTTCAGCATGTGCAAGACATCCTGGCTGTTCCAATATCGACCAGAACAATTTCCCGTCGATTGGTTGAATGAGGCCTGCACTCCCGGCGTCCGCTCAGAAGACTACCATTGACTCCACAGCACAGACGTGCACGCCTGGCATGGTGCCGGACTAGAGCGACTTGGATGAGGGAATGGCGGAACGTCGTGTTCTCCGATGAGTCACGCTTCTGTTCTGTCAGTGATAGTCACCGCAGACGAGTGTGGCGTTGGCGTGGAGAAAGGTCAAATCCGGCAGTAACTGTGGAGCGCCCTACCGCTAGACAACGCGGCATCATGGTTTGGGGCGCTATTGCGTATGATTCCACGTCATCTCTAGTGCGTATTCAAGGCACGTTAAATGCCCACCGCTACGTGCAGCATGTGCTGCGGCCAGTGGCACTCCCGTACCTTCAGGGGCTGCCCAATGCTCTGTTTCAGCAGGATAATGCCCGCCCACACACTGCTCGCATCTCCCAACAGGCTCTACGAGGTGTACAGATGCTTCCGTGGCCAGCGTACTCTCCGGATCTCTCACCAATCGAACACGTGTGGGATCTCATTGGACGCCGTTTGCAAACTCTGCCCCAGCCTCGTACGGACGACCAACTGTGGCAAATGGTTGACAGAGAATGGAGAACCATCCCTCAGGACACCATCCGCACTCTTATTGACTCTGTACCTCGACGTGTTTCTGGGTGCATCGCCGCTCGCGGTGGTCCTACATCCTACTGAGTCGATGCCGTGCGCATTGTGTAACCTGCATATCGGTTGATAAACATCAATTATTCGTCCGTGCCGTCTCTGTTTTTTCCCCAACTTTCATCCCTTTCGAACCACTCCTCCTTGGTGTTGCATTTGCTCTGTCAGTCAGTGTACATTTCTGGCAGTATCGGAAACGAACCCGGGACTGCGATGACAGCAGCTAATGGTGCTAACCGTTACGCTACGGAAGAGGGCATATACTGATGGTGGATAGGCTCATTAGTACTACGCAAAGTATTTAGAGGACTTATTTTGCCACCCTTTGTGTCTATACGTCTTTGAGCCATTTGCTCTGGGCTTCTTCTCGCTCCTTGGTCCATGTTGTTCCAGATATTTTCTTTGGTTTGTTCTGTTGGTCATCTCGCCATTTCTGAATTTTGGATATAAATACCTGTCCGCCTCTGTGGTGTAGTGGTTAGCGTGATTAGCTGCCACCCCCGGAAGTCCGGGTTCGATTCCCGGCTCTGCCACGAAATTTGAAAAGTGGTACGAGGGCTGGAACGGGATCCACTCAGCCTCGGGAGGTCAACTGAGTAGAGTTGGGTTCGATTCCCACCTCAGCCATCCTGGAAGTGGTTTTCCGTGGTTTCCCACTTCTCCTCCAGGCAAATGCCGGGATGGTACCTAACTTAAGGCCACGGCCGCTTCCTTCCCTCTTCCTTGCCCGTCCCATCCAATCTTCCCATCCCTCCACAAGGCCCCTGTTCAGCATAGCAGGTGAGGCCGCCCGGGCGAGGTACTCGTAATTCTCCCCAGTTGTATCCCCGACCCAAAGTCTGAATCTCCAGGACACTGCCCTTGAGGTAGTAGAGGTGGGATCCCTCGCTGAGTCCGAGGGAAAAACCTACCCTGGAGGGTAAACAGATTACGAACGAACGGATATAAATACCTGCCTCTTGTGTGTCTTCCTATGTGATTACTGAAAATATAAGGTCGCAGACACATATTACTAGGTAGGCTACACCTTCGTAGTGTAGCGGTTAGCGCATTTGGCTGACCAGCAAACATTTAAGATTGAAAACGACTTTGTCTTTAATGAAAGCACTGGTCTAAATAAGAGATGAAAAGCTGTCCTCAGTGGGGTTCAAACGCACCGTTGAAGCACCGAGCGAGTTGGCCGTGCGGTTAGGAGCGCGCAGCTCTGGGCTTGCATCCGGGTTATAGTGGGTTCGAACTCCATTGTCGGCAGTTCTTATTTAGATAGTGGCTTTAATTCGCACCGACACAGATAGGTTTCATAGCGACGATGGGATAGGAAAGGCCTAGGAGTTAGAAGGAAGCGTTCGTGGCATTAATTAAGGTACATCTCCAGCATTTGCCTGGTGTGAAGATGGGAAACCACGGAAAAGCATCTTCAGGGCTGCCGACAGTGGAATTTGAACCCACAGCCGCGCGCTCCTAACCGCACGGCCCACTCGCCCGGCATCGGCAGTTCTGAAGATGGTTTTACGTGTTTTCCAATTTCCTCAGCAGATAAATGCTGGGGCTGTACCTTAATTAAGGCCACGGCCTCTCCTTCCCACTCCTAGCTCTTCCCTGTCCCATCGTCACCATAAGACCTATCTGTGTCGGTGCGACGTAAAGCAAAAAAAAAAAAAAAAAAAAAAAAAGGGGGAAAAAAACGAATTCAAACTGCAGCTTCATACTCAGTCACTCAGTTGGGCACTGCACGTGTTTTCGCTGTTTTTTTTTTTTTTAACACTCCGATTTCAACCAGTGTTACATAACAAGGTCTGCCAATGGCAATCTTTCTGTGAGATGTATTGTTTTCATTTACGCTTAACGTTAACGGAGTAAAAATATACTGCATTTTTAAATTAATATGGTGGTTCCATCCTCGTTGTGAAACATCTAAACACATTAAATTCATCTTCTGTCATCCCATAGCAACACACTATAGCTCTGTCACTACAAGAAGGGGCAGAAGAATATTACTCCCATGAGTCCCTCATCTGAGACTTCTCACTTTGTTTTCCTACTCAGGCTCCTCTGGTCAACTCTTGTTCTCTTCCGTCCACGATGGTATGATGTTTGAGAGGCCTAGGAATTCATTCACTTTCACGCCCTTCAAGGCCCTCCCCTTTCTTTAGCCCGATAGCCTTATTTGTTGAAGCATTGACCCTCTTCCATTTCTTTCCTCTGATTAGTGTTAAAAGCGGATGGTTATCTAGTTGTACTTCCCCCTCAGATAAATATAAGTGCAATTTTTAGCAATGCAAATCTTACAAATCTTATCTAGTACAACATACATGAGAGAGAGATGTGTTCATTACTGAAGCTAGAGACCCATCATCAAGCCTCAGAAATATATTTACTTTTGTAGCAAAATGTTACGAATAGGCCATTTTCCACGCATACCGACTGAAGAACCACTGTCATTGGCTGAAATTACTATATATGACATCACTACCATTGCCTCTGTGGTGTAGTGGTTGGCGTGATTAGCTATCCCCCCAGGAGGCCCGGGTTCGATTCCCGGCTCTTTCACGAAATTTGAAATGTGGTACGAGGGTTGCAACTGGGTTCACTCAGCCTCCTAAGGTCATCTTCGTAGAGCCATCCTGGAAGTGGTTTTCCGTGGTTTCCACTTCTCCTCCAGTCAAATGCCGGGATGGTACCTAAGTTAAGGCCACGGCCGCTTCCTTCCCTCTTCCTTGTCTATCCTTTCCAATCTTCCCGCCCCCCTCCCCGCAAGACCATTCTCAGCATAGCAGTTCAGGCCGCCTGGGCGATTATTGGATCTCCTTCCCAGTTGTATCCCAAGACCCACAGTCTTACGCTCCAGGACACTGCCCTTCAGGCGGTAGAAGTGCAATCTCTCGCCGAGTCCGAGGGAAAAACCAAACGGATTAAGAAAGAAATAAAGATTAATTTCGATAAGTTTTTTTCCTGTGAGACCCTATCGAAGGAAAGGCTAAACGTAAAAGTATGGTTGAGGTACGAAAATAAATGTCAACTTCTTATCATGTACATTGTGGATGTGCTAGTCGAAGATAATATGTTCGGCTCGCCAGGTGTAGGTCTTTCGATTAGACGCTCGTAGGCGACCTGCGCGCCGTGATCAGGATGAAATGATGGTGAAGACGACACATACATCTAGCCTCCGTACCAGGGAAATTAATCAATGATGAATAAAATTCCCGACACTGTCGGGAATCGAACCCGGAACCCGTGTGATCGAAGGTCAGCACGCTAATCATTTAGCCACGGAGCCGTCCTCCGGGGATGACAGCTGATCACAGTAACCACTATCAATCAATCAATCAATCAATCAATCAATCAATCAATCAATCAATCAATCAATCAATCAATCAATCAATCAATCAATCAATCAATCAATCAATCAATCAATCAATCAATCAATCAATCAATCAATCAATCAATCAATCAATCAATCAATCAATCAATCAATCAATCAATCAATACTGATCTGCATTTAGAGCAATCGCCCAGGTGGCAGATTCCCTATCTGTTGTTTTCCTAGCCTTTTCCTAAATGATTTCAAAGAAATTGGAAATTTATTGTACGTCTCCCTTGCTAAGTTATTCCAATCCCTAACTCCCCATCCTATAAATGAATATTTGCCCCAGTTTGTCCTCCTGAATTCCAACTTTATCTTCATATTGTGATCTTTCCTACTTTTATAAACGCCACTCAAACTTATTCGTCTACTAATGTCATTCCACGCCATCCCTCCGCTGACAGCTCAGAACATATAACTTAGTCGAGCAGCTCTTCTTCTTTCTCTCAATTCTTCCCAACCCAAACTTTGCAACATTTTTGTAACGCTACTCTTTTCATTACACGTCGTCCATTTCATGACCGTATCGATGAGTATAATCAAGAAGTACACCACAGAGGTAGACACAAAAATTGAAGTAGGCCTAAAGATCATCTTTACAGCGACCACCATCACGACTATTAGATCCCTAGCCTTAGTGCATTGGCAGTACCCGTTAATCAGATTATCAGCGTCCTGGCACTGTATATGTTATGACTAGTAAAGCATCAACAGCTAAACTTGGTTAATATTGTGATCTCCCCTGATATTAATAACTGATGATTGATAACCGCACATCGCCTGATGCAGTTATTTGCCTCATTTAAGAGGTTTCACTGAGCATTCTGATAACCTCCACCCTGACGTCACATTCCATGGAAACTAGCTATTGGTTCTGTCATGTGTTGTTGTGGAGACACGCTCTCTTAGGAGCACTGGCCGACTCCAAGGAGAATTACGTGTAATATACATGATTCCAACACTCAAGACAGGTAGGCTTTAGCAATTCTGTGGAAGGCCGATATGCAGCGGTAGAGTGTCGGCTTCCAAATTCCAAGATCACGGTTTAGTCCTTTCAGCACTAGACATCGACATGAAAAATATCTCTGGTGTCACTTTTGGTGCTACCCTGCAAAATTAATTCGAAAACTCAGTCAGAGATCGTCCGACAGAGATTCGTAGACTATTTCTACCACCTCGTGGAGTGAAACAGAACATCGAAATTGACATTTCAGGTAGCCTAGATGTTGTCAGATCAAAATGTCTGCACATGGTGTTTGAAAACGTTTAATAATAATAATAATAATAATAATAATAATAATAATAATAATAATAATAATAATAATAATAATAATAATAATAATAATGAATTTACGTCCCACTATCTACTATAACGGTTTTCGGAGACGCTGAGCTGCCGGAAATTTGTCCTGCAGGAGTTTTCTTACCTACCGCTAAGGCCACCGACTAGAGGTGACATATTTGAGCACCTTCAAATACCATCGGACTGACTTTAAATGTAAAAATAGAACAATACATTTCCATGCTGAAATATTCGTTCTCTCTATAGGTTATAGGCGAATGTATCCCGTTGTGTTAATATGCATTTTATGATTCAGCTAAGTCTATCATTTTGGGGTGGACTCCAGTCTCCCCGTACGTCGGTTATTGGCCTCATCAGAATAGTACAATTATTTCCTGTTGACTGTGTGGTCTGTGGGAAAATGTATTTTTGAAGATGTTTCAATGCACTCTTCCGTAAGTGCGATAATACGAGTATGACAACAAAAAAGAAGAAAAATAAGGTAATATAGTGGCAGTAGAAAGCCAATGACTGATCGCTGGAGGCATGAGCTAAATAGTTCTTAGTGAATTGAAAATGGAAACCTACAACCTGTTTTCCAGTCAGTGAGCGGGTCAGGAATGGAATGAATGAAGCCGTCATCTTGCGGCGAGGATGGGAATTGTGCCGGCTGCCGAGGCCTGTCGCACTCCTCTGGGGAAATGATAAATGATTGACAGATGAAATGAAATGATAGTGTTGTTGGAATGGAAGATGACGCGGAAAACCGGAGTACCCGGAGAAAAAACTGTCCCGCCTCCGCTTTTTCCAGCACAAATCTCACATGGAGTGACCGGTATTTGAACCACGGAACCCAGCGGTGAGAGGCCGACTAGCTGCCGCCTGAGCCACGGAGGCTCATCTCTTAATGAATTATCTTTCCTAATTGATCACATATTTCTAAGGGGGCAACTTCAAAAGCGCTAAAAGCGCCAAAGCCGATCAAATGCCTGGGACAAATGAAATTGTAAGTTACAGATTCCGTTGTATTTTTCGTTTATCATTTTAAAACGGAATTTGAAATTCGAATTATAGTACATTAAGCTTAGGAACATTTGAAAAATAGTGATGTCAAGCACATGGCTGTAGGATTTAATAACCGCGATTTAAAGCGTTGTGTTATAAGTTAAGCCAACGGCCGTAGCCGTGTTGAAACAACGGATCCCGTGAGATATCCGAAGTTAAGCAACATTGGGCGTGCTTAGGAGTTGGATGGGTTGCCACGCGCTGTTGGTGGGGGGTAAGGGAATGGAGGAGCGGAAAGGAACTGGCCACCCTACCGCACGTAAACTCCGGCTCAGGAACACCTCTGCGGAGGTTCGGACCTGCCTTCGGGCAGAATAACCCTTACCTTACCTTATAAGTTAAACGTTACATAAAAACGTTACATAATTATTAATACTTTTTGTATATCCGTATCTCAAACAAGCGGCTGCCGAACTATCGGACGGACCTATCCTTATATCGGCTTGTTTTCAGCCCAACTTTGCTATACGGGAGTGAAAGCTGGGTTGATTCAGGATATCTTATTCTTAAGTCAGAAGTAACAGACATGGAAGTAATGAGAATGTTTCTTCGTAGGTACAAACAGGTGGAACAATGGCAGGCTGGTACTCGTCGAACTGACACAGGTAGGTCTTATGCCGACGATGGGATATGAAAGGGCTACGGGTGGGAACGAAGCGACCATGGCCTTAATTAAGGTACAGCCGCAGCATTTGCCTGGTGTGAAATCTCGGTACTCGGAACGAGGAAATGAAGTCTGTGAGAAACTAACTCGATATACGAAACTGTATGTATCAATTGACTTTGGCGGTGGGGTCATGTAAGAGGAATGGCGGAGGATAGTTCCCCTGTAAGAATTATGGACAGTGCTCTAGGAGATAAGAGAAGTTGAAGGAGGCCACGGTAACGACGATTAGACTCAGTTTTAAATTATTCCAACGACGGCTCATTCTGATACGTTTCAAGATATTGCCCTCAAAATGGAATATTTGCGAACTCAAAATATCGCACAGTTGTTTAGGACGAGGTACCTCTTCATTTCTAGCCCTATCACGCCTGAATGACTCGACCAAATGAGCTAAAATTTGGTATGGGGATACCTCAGATATAAAGTTAAAATACAAGACCATTCTAATATTTGTTTAAATAAACCTTTCTAAATGGCGGCCACTAATAATAGGTATTTACTGCACTTGCTCATGTTTTATCCTCCCAAATCCAAAATACTGGCCACATGGACTTGCCACTAAACAAAGCCCAGCCTGTGCATTTAAAATCCAGTTTTATGCAAAACTAATTCATATGCACTTTGTGTGTAACTCTCATGGTTTTCCAGGAATTTCGGCTTTAAAATGTTAAAGCAGATGTTCCAGAGCACTCGCCGGCCGAACGCTGTTCTTGGTAGATCCTGCTCATTCAGACTGGACACCAGAGTTACGAATGTTGTAGCTTAAAGAAACACTTCAACGAAGGGGAAGAACAAAAGTCAGTGACGTCATCAACAATCGTTCCGACAACAACGGGTATTTTCTGCTGCTAAATGAAAAAATAAAATAAAACACAATTAACTGATTTTATCTTTACGGTTGTTACATTATTTCGCAATACATCACCATCATCATCATCATCATCTGTTTACCCTCCAGGTTCGGTTTTTCCCCCGGACTTAGCGAGGGATCCCACCTCTACCGCCTCAGGGGCAGTGTCCTGGAGCTTCAGACTCTTGGTCGGGGGATACAACTGGGAAGTATGACCAGTACCTGGCCCAGGCGGCCTCACCTGCTAAGCTGAACAGGGGCCTTGTGGAGGGATGGGAAGATTGGAAGGGATAGGCAAGGAAGAGGGAAGGAAACGGCCGTGGCCTTAAGTTAGGTACCATCCCGGCATTCGCCTGGAGGAGAAGTGGGAAACCACGGAAAACCACTTCCAGGATGGCTGAGGTGGGAATCGAACCCACCTCTACTCAGTTGACCTCCCGAGGCTGAGTGGACCCCGTTCCAGCCCATGTACCACTTTTCAAATTTCGTGGCAGAGCCGGGAATCGAACCCGGGCCTCCGGGGGTGGCAGCTAATCACGCTAACCACTACACTACAGAGGCGGACCTCGCAATACATAACATCAATAACATATCTGGCCGGTCCTCCAGCGACATAGATGACTAACTATACCCTATAACAAAAGGCTTTTACATATTAGAGTATTATTCATCCGGTCTTAACAGTGCCAATGACAAAGACCTCTGAAAGAAAGCTGTGATAGGCACGCGGCGTATCAAAGAAGGATAAAATCAGAAACGAAACTATACGGGACTGGGTAAAGATGACCACCGTTAAAAACAAGATCCAGGAGTCAAGAGTAAGATGGTTTGGTCATATCATGAGGAGAGGAAGTGATGATGTAGGATGAAGCCTTATGGATATACTTTCTACCGGGAAAGAATGGGCGGGCCCCGTAGGAGATGGAAGAACCCTGTCATCTGTGATCGCTAAGACCTGGAGTTAGAGGAGGACCTAGGGTTCAATAGAAATACATGGAGGAGACGGATCCACATCAGTGACCCCGTGTGTTATCGGGACTCATCGCACTTGAGAAGAAGAAGATGAAGATGAAGAAGAAGAATTCGATATAAAGCAAATTAAGTAATTCTTCAAATTTCGGCCAATCATATCTAAGACTCAAACGGCAATCCTTGTAGAACATCATCTCGGGCTTAGAGTCTTTTACTGCTACTCCACATGAGGGTTCGGAATTAATATTTAGACGATCTAATAGCCGATTTTGCAACGCTTTTGTTGCAAATTTTTCGTTCACAGTCATGTATTAACAAACTGTTCTTGTATTCGCTATATTGTCACTTATATTTGTTAATATGTCTATTTGTGAACATAATACGAGTAGAATCTTATAAATCGGTCAACGCATTCATTTGATGGCCACTCTTAAGTGGACTGAGCACGCGTAAGCTAGGGCTCAAAGAAAAATGCCACCACGGGGGGAGATTGTTTCATTCCGCTAAATTTATCGTTGAGATATTTAGCTGAGTCTTTGAATTACCTAGTAGTATAAGAATATGGAACCTATCACTTGTTGTAGTTTGCCAGGAACAAACAGCGTATGATATACAGGCTGATTTTTCATAATCGCAATTTTCTGTGCAGGTCTACGGAGTGAGATGTCACGTCAGAACTTCAGTATTCTTCATCACCATATCTACTTCTACTTTAAGTTTATCAACTATGTCTGGACTCGGTAATTCTTTCTTAATCTGCTTACCCTCCAGGGTTGGTTTTTCCCTAGGACTCAGCGAGGGGTCCCACCTCTACCGCCTCAAGGGGAGTGTCCTGGACCGTGAGACATTGAGTCGGGGGATACAACTGGGGAGAATAACCAGTACCTCTCCCAGGCGGCCTCACCTGCTATGCTGTACAGGGGCCTTGGTGGGGGATGGGAAGTTTGGAAGGGATAGACAAGGAACGGGGAAGGAAGCGGCCGTGGCCTTAAGTTAGGTACCATCCCGGCATTCGCCTGGAGGAGAAGTGGGAAACCACGGAAAACCACTTCCAGGATGGCTGAGGTGGGAATCGAACCCACCTCTACTCAGTTGACCTCCCGAGGCTGAGTTGACCCCGTTCCAGCCCTCGTACCACTTTTCAAATATCGTGGCAGGGCCGGGAATCGAACCCGGGCCTCCGGGGGTGGCAGCTAATCACACTAACCACTACACCACAGAGGCTGCTCCCGGACTCGGTAATACCTACTGAAATTTGGAGATTATCCTTAAAATCTTTGATTTAATAACAACCATATTGTACTGTATTAAGCTTATATCGCACATTGTTTGGTTTCCTTGATTCTTGTGGTCACCTACAGTTTCAGGTAGACGAAAATACAATTTATTCTACCCTCCACGTCGATATATATTCTGTGGTGTATAGAAACAGATTATCCGCAACATACTTTTTTTATCTTTGCAAATGCGTTCGTGTCTGCTGCAAGCTATTCACACTATGGTTATTGAGCATATTTGAATAATTTATGGATGTTATGTAGTTACCTGTGATTTTAAAAATCATTAATTTTAGAAAATTCATTTTAATTTTGTTATCTTAACATCATACACATTTATCTTTTAGAGTATTTGACCACATCACGCACGTATTACTATAACAAAATAAATTCCCATATCTATTTTCTTCACATTTCACCGAGTGCAGATAGAGCTTTCAACCTACTGTACCTGTCTTAGTTTTTTCACTAGACCTTGGCTAAATGTGTAGGAAGACCTCCTGCACGCGCTGTAATAGTTGGATGCAAGCGCTGGGAATTATTGGACCGTGCAGTTTTCAAAAGAGAGATACTAGAACATTAATTCATTCTACAAGTGGCCAGAGTGTGCGATATTCCTCTGATTTCATTTTTCTCAGGTGTAAGAATCTCCCCATCCTTCCTAACTGCAGGAGTGCCGTCGACAATTGCATTGTGTACGTTCGTGTGATGCGTGACTACCGAAACACTGACATAGGCAGAAGGGGAGGCTATATGTGCTTTTGTTCCAAACATCTTGAGTTGCTTTGATCAGGGAAGTTCCAAGTGTTTTGTCGTAGGAACTACCATTGTTCCACTCCCTCCGAGTAGGGTGGTGTGTAGCATTGCCTTCCCTGCACGCAATGTGTGCTGGGTCCATAATCCTCAATCCACTGACTGAATGATGTAGCGCTACCCACGCAGAATGTGACACAGAGAATGACAATCAAACCACTTTTAACAGACAAAAGCTTACCCTTACTAGAAATGCATATTAGATTGAGACTACTTTAGTGCTTTGCAATTCATTCTTCTTCTTCTCCTTCTTTTTATCCACCTTCAGATCTGAGCGGTTAAGTCAGCTTCATCAAAGCTACAACGTTCGGAGATCGCAGGTTTGAATTCCGGGTGTTTCTGCTCGTAGCTATCAACAGTCACTGTGAGAGGAAAGTATTGAGATGTACCTTACCTCAAGTAAAGAACAGCACAGTGTCATTCCTCTTTTCCGATACTCACATATTCGCACACTTTCGTAGAATCCAGTATCGTAGCCAGGATCGGGATAGTTTTAAAATGCTAATAGAACATAATGCAGGTGCGAGTGCGGTGCGCGCATGAATGACTTGTCATTATAAGGACACTAATACGAGTGAATTATGTTGAAATTCTGATTGCAGTCATCTTCTTCTTAATCTGTTTTCCCTCCAGGGTCGGTTTTTCCCTCGGACTCAGCGAGGGATCCCACCTCTACCACCTCAAGGGCAGTGTCCTGGAGCTTCAGACTCTGGGTAGGGGGATACAACTGGGGAGGATGACCAGTACCTCGCCCAGGCGGCCACACCTGTTATACTGAACAGGGGCCTTGTGGAGGGATGGGAAGATTGGATGGGACAGGCAAGGAAGAGGGAAGGAAGCGGCCGTGGCCTAAAGTTAGGTACCATCCCGGCATTTGCCTGGAGGAGAAGTGGGATACCACGGAAAACCACTTCCAGGATGGCTGAGGTGGGAATCGAACCCACCTCTACTCTGTTGACCTCCCGAGGCTGAGTGGACCGCGTTCCAGCCCTCGTACCACTTTTCAAATTTCGTGGCAGAGCCGGGAATCGAACCCGGACCTCCTGGGGTGACAGCTAATCACGCTAACCACTACACCACAGAGGCGGACGATATTCTGATTGCAGTGCACTACAAAATCTTACATTAAAATACAGAACAAGAACAATATGGCCAAGGTCAACAATTTTACAGTAAATTGTATGTTGAGATTACCATACAATATACCATTTTCGAGGGTTAGAAAATAAGCCAACGGCCGTGTTGAAACACTGCATTCCGTGAGATCTACGAAGTTAAGCAACATTGGACGTGGTCAATATTTGGATGGGTTGCCATGCACTGTTGGTGGGGGGTAAGGGAATAGAGGAGCAGAAAGGAACAGACTACCTTACCGTACTTAAACTCCGGCTCAGGCAGACCTCTGCGGAGGCTCGGACCTGCCTTCGGGCAGAATACGCCCTTACCTTACCACAGAAAATAGATTCAAGATATCTGTTTGTATTACAATTATGTCTCTGAATGTTTGTTAGTTTAGTGTTTATTGTCAGTTTATGTTTATTTTCTTTTTGTAAAAAGTTTATGGGGGGTGGGGTTCTAACCCCCAGCAACTCCCCCCTGGCTAAGCCCTTGGTAGAATAAACATATCGTACTTTGAGGGAGTATTGATTGATTAATTGCAATCGTTACTAATGCATGCGTCCGCCTCTGTGGTGTAGTGGTTAGTGTGATTAGCTGCCACCCCCGGAGGCCCGGGTTCGATTCCCGGCTCTGCCACGAAATTTGAAAAGTGGTACGAGGGCTGGAACGGGGTCCACTCAGCCTCGGGAGGTCAACTGAGTAGAGGTGGGTTCGATTCCCACCTCAGCCATCCTGGAAGTGGTTTTCGGTGGTGTCCCACTTCTCCTCCAGGCAAATGCCGGGATGGTACCTAACTTAAGGCCACGGCCGCTTCCTTCCCTCTTCCTTGTCTATCCCTTCCAATCTTCCAATCCCCCACCAAGGCCCCTGTTCAGTATAGCAGGTGAGCCCGCCTGGGCGAGGTACTGATCATTCTCCCCAGTTGTATCCCCCGATCCGATATCTGAAGCTCCAGGACACTGCCCTTGAGGCGGTAGAGGTGGGATCCCTCGCTAAGTCGGAGGGAAAAGCCAACCCTGGACAATAAACAGATTAAGAAAGAAAGAAAGACTAATGCATGCAGTTAGTTTAAAATACAACATACTAAACATATTTCAAATAACAGAATATTAACAAAATAATTAACATATAATTTATTAATTTTGTGTGGTTATTTCTAGCGTGGTGTAGTCCTTGTAAGTCAGACTTCCGGGTGAGAATGGGCGGCATGTATTTGTAAAGAAACCTGCCTGTTAATGTTGTAAAATAGTGTTGTGGGTGGCATGTGAGTTCCAGGAATGTTGGGGGTCAGCACAAACACTCAGTCTCAAGGAAATTAAGCATTTACGATTAAAATCCCTCGACGCGGTTGGGAATCGAACTTGGGGCTCCGATGAACGAAGGTCAAAACGCTGACCATTCAGCCTAGGGCTGGACATAACTTACTTTTTCATATGTAGGCATATCCTATAAATCCGTCTTGCATTTTTTAGGTATTTAAGTAAGTCACCGTCTCATACGTCTAGTTACATGCATGTTCTCTGTTTTTAGATTCCTGAGATTTACTTTCCTACATTCCTCCGATAATATTTCATCGTTTTGCTGTTCTGCCTGGTTTGTCAAGGGGTTTAACAAGTCGCTTTTAGGGCATCAACACGTTAGCCTACTGCAATGATTGTGCGAGTCTCTCAGAGTGTTTTCTATTGACTCTTCGCCTTTCCAAGGAAAATATACTTTAAAAAACGTTCCATACACGTGTGTAATGTTGAGAAATGACCTGCAAGAAACAGATTAAATGAACATTCGTGTTGAATATTTATAATATTGACCGCTCCAGTTATGTTAAAAATTGCCAGTAGTATAATTTGTTGTAATTAATTCGTATTCGCTTAAAAAAGAGTTAGTTACGAGCTATGTAAACTATTTTACTTTTTTTGCTAGTGTCTTTAAGTCGCACCGACACAGATAAGTCTTATGGTGACGATGGATAGGAAAAGCTTAGGAGTTGAAAGGAAGCGGCCGTGGCCTTAATTAAGGTACAGCCCCAACATTTGCTGGTGTGAAAATGGGAACCCATGGAAAACCATCTTCAGGGCTGCCGACAGTGGGATTCAAACCCACTATCTCCCGATGTTGCTCACAGTCGCGCGCCCCTAACCGCATGGCCAACTCGCCCGGTATATATTTTTCTTTTATCATTCTTTTATGTCAGATGCACTATTCAGCAATTTCTCCAGATCTTCAGCAGACTCAGATAAAATAACAATATCACCGGCAAATCTCAGACTTTTGATTTCCTCTTCTGAATTATGAACCCCTTTCCAACCGCTTTCCAAACTCCTCTTTCTTTTCCTTTACTTCCTGTTCTATATAAACACTGAAAAGGAGAGGGGGCTAACTGCAGCCTTGCCTCACACCTTTCTGGATTGCTGCTTCTTTTTTCAACACTGATATATAGATAGATGGATAGATAGATAATGCCTTTATTGGTGGCGAAGTTAGGGCTCAAGGCCCTCTCTTACACTTAACCACTAGACGAGTATACATGTACATAACTTATACAGTACTTACAAATACAAATAAAACAAATAATATTAATAGCAAAAACAATAGTAATAATATTAAAAATGACAACAAAAGAATCCTTAATTTTAAAATACACAAAGTAAAATACACTGCAATAATCCGTTCATTCATCCCATTCATTCTTTCATTCACTCAACAATTATCCAGCAAGTCAGCAGGATCTACTCAACAAATACTCGCGGCACGCCACTTTAAACTTGCGATGAGAGGGATTGTCCCTAATGTTCGCAGGTAGCAAATTCCATGCCCATGACGCAGAAATACTGCAATTACTAAAATAAATTCCGACCTAAAACATCTTAGTGACTATGCAAATGATAACAGTTTACTAATAAACCCGAATAAAACTCAAGTTATTATTATTGGTACCAGTAAAAACCTACATTCCCTTAAGCAACGGGACATCTCTCCAATAATTTTAAACAATAAAATCATACCCTACTCTACTTCAGTGACTAACTTAGGAATAATTATGACTGAGACCCTAAATTGGACTCAACAAGTGATAAGCACATGTAATAAAGTACACAAATGCTTATATCCTCTGAAGCGATTCTGCAATGCATTCTTGGTTCGACTTAAAGTACAACTAATTCACTCTCTTATACTACCTATACTTGACTATTGTGACACTGTGTTGACTGAAATTACCTGCGACAGTAACAAGAAACTCGACCGGAGCCTCAATAGCTGCGTAAGATATATATTTAATCTGCGATATGATGCTCACATATCACCATATTATAAGGAATTGTCGTGGCTTCGAGTGCACCAGCGTCGTGAATTACACATGTTATCACTTCTGCACAAAATACTTTCCACTAATACTCCCAACTATCTTTCTTTACCTTTTTCTTACCTCTCTTCATATCATGACCACATTCACATTTGAATCACAGTATTTGCGAATAAATAATTTCTGTATAGCCTAGGATTTGCTTAAGGAATGTAATTTGATTTATAATCAATCAACACATTCCACTGGCTTGTGTCCAAAGCTTGACGCCCTGTTCGATCCCTCATCACTCCCACGCGCCAGCTTTGATGGTCGGTGTATCAGTATAAAGTACTACTCGCTGAATAAAATAACATACTTTTAAGCTTAATTAAATTCATATTAGCTGTTTTAATTTTTGTAAAATAAAAGAGTAATGTGAACATCAACATGCCTCGAATAGGTGTGTCCTGCTATAAACTTCAGACATGCACGACGACGACAAAACAGAGCAGAGGAGGAAGGTTTGAGTTGTCCTCTAGGGAACTCATTATCTTTTGATGTAATGTTTAAAGTTTGTTTGTCCTTTTTGTGAATTCACTCCGCGTTTGACGCCTTTCAGCCTAGCTGAGTGGCTCATGCGGTGGAGCGTTGACCTTTTCTGAGTCCAACGTGGCAGGTTCGATCCTGGATCAGTTCGGTGGTATATTTAGGTCCTCAAAGACATCAGTTTCGTGTCAGTAGATTTACTGGCACGTAAAAGAACTCGTGCAGGACAGAATTCCGGCAACTCGGCGTCTCTGAAAACCATAAAAATGCAGTTAGTGGGGGTGTAAAACCAATAACATTGGATTATTGACGTCCTTTATACGCTTCTGATTGTTTGAAGACCACCGTACGAAATGTTTTACTTCAATATGTCGTATACATTCAAAGATGAGCGAGACAAAAAAAGGGCTGAATTTCAAAAAGTTCAAAATACAAACAGCGCACAGTACAGTCGTGTTGTGTATACATGGCAAGAGCTCACCCGTCCGCCAATCAGAATGGTTCTTGAAAATATTCAAGGCCGCGACGAGGAATCGATACACTTCTCAAGCGTTCAGTCTCAGACCGAAAACGGGCATTAACCGTAAAAATAATTTTCTCCCGAATATACTGTATTGAGTCCGCCTCTGTGGTGTAGTGGTTAGTGTGGTTAGCTGCCACCCCCGGAGGCCCGGTTTTAATTTCCGGCTCTGCCAATAAATTTGAAAAGTGGTCCACCCAGCCTCGGGAGGTCAAATGAGTAGAGATGGGTTCGATTCCTTCCTCAGCCATCCTGGAAGTGGTTTTCCGTTGTTTCCCACTTCTGCTCCAGGCAAATGCCGGGATGGTACCTAACTTGAGGCCACAGCCGCTTCCTTCCCCCTTCCTTGTCTATCTCTTCCAATCTTTCCATCCCCCCCCCCCAAGGCCCCTGTTCAGCATAGCAGGCGAGGTACTTGTCACCCTCCCCAATTGTATGCCTGACCCAGAGGCGACCTTGAGGTGGTGGAGGTGGGATTCCTCGCTGAGTCCGAAGGAAAAACCGACCCTGGAGGGTAAACAGATAAAGAAGAAGAAGATTATACTGTATTGAGCTATACACAGTGGTCGGAAACAACGTGAACTAGGTATATGAGCGTTAGCGTTGGTCATACTGATAAATAATTTGAAAAAAAATCGATATCTTGCGCCTTTGTCATTTTATTAGCTGGTGAAGTTAGTGAATCAGATCGTTTCGCGGGCGAATTCAAATGGACTTTGCACAACGGTGTTGATAAATCTGCAGGTGACTTAGATCGGCATGAGAACCATGCCGAGAAAGCAGCATCAAACACACCGTGGGTTCCAGCCAGCAGCGTACTTGCTGAGGCCCGATTCTGTCAGGTCGAAGGTCCGTGTTCAAAACCCCCCCATGGCGATTTTTCTTCCTTAGACTGGTGCTCTCAAGCCAGTCTTATGCCACATGCAGATTTAGGAGCATTGCCGTGCAAACCACATTTGAAGCGATCTGATTCGCTAATTTCAGCAGCTGATAAAATGGCAACGGCGAGAAATATTGGATTGAAATTTGAAAATCCACAGCCTGTTTCCAGTTATTCTGCCTGCTGCCGAAGCCTGTCGCACTCCTTTGGGGCAATGATTAATAAATGCCAGATGAAATGAAATTATATTGGAGAATGTTGCTGGAATGAATCATGACAGGAAAAACCGGAGTACCGGGAGAAAAATCTGTCCCGCCTACACTTTGTCCAGCACAAATCTCACATGAAGTGACCGGGATTTGAACCACGAAACTCAGCGGTGAGAAGCCAGCGCGCTGCCGCCTGAGCCACGGAGGCTGAGATATTGAATATGTTTTTCAAATTATTTATCAGTATGACCAACTCTAATGCTCATATGCGCGGCTCACGTTGTTTCTGACCACTCTGTACAAAGCACAATTAGAGAGTTACAAAACAGAAATAAAAAAGAGAGACAATGTTGAGGCATATGCCGAATTTGTACAAGCGGCATTTCAGAAAATGACATTTAGAAGAAGGAGCAGCTCGTGTTGATCCCGAGGAGGTGTTACTTACTAGTGCCGAGTCACTCTACGGGGAGAAGAAGAAACGTAAACCCGATGATACCGCTCAGCCTCGTAGCAGTCCGGATACTACCGACAGTGATTCACTTGCGGATGCAGACATGGACATCGACACCTCTGAGGAGCTGCTTTGTCTCCTCCACCGTCATCGATTATCATTCGTCGGAAGAGTTGTCAGTTCTCTAGTTGTGGGATGTTTACTAACAATGATTTCGGGCAAGAGTGCAGTGTGTCGGTGTCGTAAGCCGCCTGGTGGCCTCTGAGGAGCTGCTTGTCTCCTCCACTGTCATCGATTATCATTCGTCGGAAGAGTTTTCAGTCCGCTAGTTGTGGGAAAGTACCTCCTTTAAGAACATGTTTACCAACAATGAGTTCAGGCAAGAGTGCGGAGTACCGAGCTCGATAGCTGCAGTCGCTTAAGTGCGGCCAGTATCCGGTATTCGGGAGATAGTAGGTTCGAATCCCACTATCGGCAGCCCTGAAAATGGTTTTCCGTGGTTTCCCATTTTCACACCAGGCAAATGCTGGGGCTGTACTTTAATTAAGGCCACGGCCGCTTCCTTCCCACTCCTAGCCCTTCATTGCCCCATCGTCGCCATAAGACCTATCTGTGTCGGTGCGACGTAAAGCAACTAGCAAGAAGAGTGCGGAGTGTCGGTATCGTAAGCCGCCTGGTGGCCTCTGAGGACCTGCTTGTCTCCTCCACTGTCATCGATTATCATTCGTCGGAAGAGTTTTCAGTCCGCTAGTTGTCGGAAAGTACCTCCTTTAAGAACCTGTTTATCAACAATGAGTTAGGGCAAGAGTGCAGTGTGTGGGTATCGTAAGCCGCCTGGTGGCCTCTGAGGAGCTGCTTGTCTCCTCCACTGTCATCGATTATCATTCGTCGGAAGAGTTTTCAGTCCGCTAGTTGTCGGAAAGTACCTCCTTTAAGAACCTGTTTATCAACAATGAGTTAGGGCAAGAGTGCAGTGTGTGGGTATCGTAAGCCGCCTGGTGGCCTCTGAGGAGCTGCTTGTCTCCTCCACTGTCATCGATTATCATTCGTCGGAAGAGTTTTCAGTCCGCTAGTTGTCGGAAAGTACCTCCTTTAAGAACATGTTTACCAACAATGAGTTAGGGCTTAAAACCAACGGTGACGTTAAACCGCCTGGTGGCCATGATCGTTAAAGCGTCAAGTCTATATGGTATGACATCGTGGTCAGCCGCTTCGAATCCCGTTGGTCGAAAACATTTTCACCATCAGAATGTTGGCCGGCAGGGCAGGAGAAGTGGTCTACGAGGTGTGTTAAAAAAGAAACCAAACTTTTGAAATAGTGCGCCAACTGGAAGAAGGGAGCGCGCTGCAGCTACTAAGTGGCAGGTTTAGACAACAAATGTTCATTTGCCGCGTTTCGCTCTGACCGTTAGTTGGCGAGCTACAGTGGCTAAAGTGAGCACGTGCGCGAGCTGTTCGTTGGATTAGTGCCACAGAACAACGTGTGTGTATGAAATTTAGCTACAAACTTAGCAAAATTTTCACGGAGACATGGTATTGAAACAAAGGTGCATTCGTCGCAGTGGGTGGGCAAAGAGTCTCCTCGTCCAAAAAAGAAAAGAACAATGCATGAGTCGGTCAAAGATCAAGGTGATATTGGTTGTGTTTTTTGACTGCAAAGACATTGTCCATTAATCCCCGCAGACTTTTTCCTGTCTCCCAAACTTAAAACCACGTTGATAGGACGTCGTTTCCAAAGCATAGAGGAGATTCAGGACAATGCGACAAGGGACCTGTGCCCCATCACTGAAAGTGCATTCCAGGAGGCTTTTCAAAAATGGAAGAAACGATGGGAAGGGTGTATTGCCAGCACAGGGTACAACTTTGAGGAGGGGCAGTTGTAACGGTTCAAATCCCATTACAAGTCGATATCTGTATTATTATTATTATTATTATTATTATTATTATTATTATTATTATTATTATTATTATTATTATTTCATCTGTGATATTATTATCGTATTATTATTATTATTATTATTATTATTATTATTATTATTATTATTATTATGCCCATACTATTATTATTTTATCTGTGAGATTACTATTATTGTATAATAATTGCTATTCAATTCAATTCAATTCAGTTCTGCAATGCTTATCGCTTGCGTGATTGTAGTTAAATGTATGCATATATACGTGTGTGTAGATTAACACTAAAGGCATGTACAGTAAGAGTTGCTGTATATCAGATGTGGATATGACATTGCTACATTGTGCAATACTGCTGGCGATGCTGCCAAGTCATTGCTACGTCATCGCTACGTCATCGTGCTTATTTTGCGGTGAATTCACGTTCTTGGAGTTACCTACTGGGTGCTGCGGGTGTAACATTTGTCGCGATGTGGTGAACCCATAATTCTACGGTGAGAAAAATTTTTATTTTTCACAAATATTTATTTGGTATTCAGAAACTACTGTATGTTTGAGGGCAGCCATTTTGCGCTCCCAAGAGCCCAATGTTGCGTGGGAAGGTTCCCGCAAGGCGAGCTCGTGGATTGCCGGGACACCTCGGTGGAACTCGAGTGCCCGACAATTTTCTAAATTAATGAATTCTGCACAACGAGGGATTTTGACAAGATAGTAAAGGAAGAAATAAATAAGCAAAATTATTCATACACCCTCTGTGAAGGTAGTGACACCAGGGACAATTTTAGATGCAGTTAAGCCTAAGTGTGTGTTAGCGTGAGAACAGCGAGCTAGTTACACGTGCCAAGGTCGTGGGCAGAAGAAAACGCGCGAAACGCACGGGCAGAAACAATTTATTCCTCCTGTTGTGAGTGTAGGAAAATTATAAAATTAACATCGAACATAAGTGCAAGTCTGTCCGGAGTTCTGGGACAAATCTTATCAAAATTGGTCTATTAGAAGCAAATTTGGCAGATTTCACAACCAAGCCTCATAGAGGGGATAGCGTCCTTCTGGAAATTATAAAAGAAACCCCCCACCGTAGATTTTTCAGTGTCGATCTGGAACTTGAAGCCGCGGGAGCTCGTGCCCGTCGTCATTAGAAATTCGCGCCAGATTGACCGACAATAATTCAATACATGTTCGTGGCTAAAGTCCATATATTAGTTAAGAAGAAAAGTGATTGGAGAAGCTGTGAACGTTTGCAGACGAACTGGGAAGGTGTAGGCTGGTTGAAAAATACACAGCAGAATTTATTTTTATCATTTCCTGTACTCTTGTAAGTGAAGAAGGTCTGGGGGAAGCGATTCAAAATAGTTCTACTCCCTTATCGGCCGAACACCTGTTCTTGTTGAAACAACGGGGAGAGAAACCACTCTGGGAGGCGCATCAGACAGTTAGAGTCGACTGCAGAACGAGGGAAGTTCGTGGTGCAAGTTACAAAGAAAGTGCATTATTTATGGTAATTTTAATCTCGTGTGTGTGTGAAGGGTAGTGTTTGGATGAGTGAAATGTTGAAAATGAAAATGTTGTCCGTGAAAATGAGTGGTTAAGTACGAGGTTGCTGGAGATGATGTAATCAGAATGCTGAGAATGTCACCAATGTGCAGGTCTGTCTATTTTACATTATGTTGTAGTTAGTTAGTTAGTTCCTGTCTGTCCTAACCAAAATTTCCAGATGATTGTCGGGTGATATGCGTGATTATCAGGCGAAAGGCGTTGTAAATTTTGGTCAGCGTGTGAAAATTTCAGTGTGTAAATTTCATGTCAAGAACGGTAAAATGCGACGCTTAAAATTTTGTGTTGAGATGAGATATCATTCAAAGTGCGGATTTGTGAACGTTATAAGTGTAAATTTTTCGTGGCGAATATTGTAATTTCAGGTGTCAGTTGCATTTAGAAACGCTGGTTAATAATAATAATAATAATAATAATAATAATAATAATAATAATAATAATAATAATAATAATAATAATAATAATGTTTACCGCGGGATAAGGAAATTCTTCTCTGTTAAATTACATTTAACCAGTTATTTCTACAAGGATCGTAGGCATATTTAGATAATGTCAATAAAATTTGTTAGAGTCTCAGTCGTTAATGGGAAGGAAATTTTGAGACATCGTGTATACTTGAATTGCGAAAGGTCGATGTGTGCTCTTGGATTCTTGAGGTCCGAAAGCCTTAATAATAGTAAAGTAAGAGATGTGTTTAATAATGTTTGTCGTTTTCACCAGGGGATCGATGTATGAAAAAGGATCTTGAAGGAAAAGGAATTGAGTGCGATGAATTGATATGTATGTGGAGACGAGATAGATGGGAGTAATGCCGCTGGAAAGCGAGGAGAAAGAGTGTTGAGACAAGTTGTATTTTTGTAGAGGAAGTATTTAGAAACAGGCTGTGTGAAACAGGCTGTATTGTTTTCCGCAATCAATCCGAATTTGAGATGACTATGATGTGAAGCATTGTGAAATTTATAGAAAGATTCCAAGTGAAAACGACTCTTGTAAAATGTTAAAGTCTGGGCAGTACACATCCAGTGATCTATGTTACGTAAAGCCCGCATGGATGATAAGAGAATGAACGATCTTCAGGATCAAAGAGCACTTTGGACACACGGTTTGGGTTATATTTAATTTGTTCATTGGAGAGGTCATGGATAAGATGGTTGGAGTTGATGATAGGCGATCTGAGAATTTCGAATGCGATGGTGATGATTATTATTTTGAAAGCGTCCACTAAAAGGGAAACGTGTGTTGGGAATTTTCATTTGCTTCCCTAATACTTCAGTGCACAGGCTGAGATTGTGTTCGAGGTGGAGAACCGTTCGTCACGTTTATTTATTTTTTTGAGTTCACATATTATAATGAGGTAGACACTTACTGTATTTTTCGAGAGGTAGACACTTGCTGTATTTCGACTTGCATTCATTTGATAATAGAGACGTGGGTTCCGTCGTGCGTATTTGTTTGACGAAATCTAGTGTTAAATATCAGAGTTGTTTGAGAATTGCATTTCGCCTGATATGTTAAGGGAGACGTAGTACGACCCACTTTGACGCCCGACGATAGATTTAGGACGTCACGTGTTTATTCTTGGAGTCATTGATGATGAGACGTCCTAGGTCACGCCCGACGATAGGACTTGGAAGGCATCATGTATATAATGATTAGGTTTAGGTTGTACAGATTTCAAGTGAGCCCGACGATAGGTCTGGGATGGTAGCTGTACACACTCAAGTCTCGGTTAAGATGTTCCCTTCTTTTGTTTCTTTTGTGAAGTGGCCTGGTTGAAGGTAGCCATTACAGTGCGATATGATTTATTGCAGAGGGTCTATGCGAAGCTCTCATTGAGATAACGGGACTGCTGTTGACAAACGAGGGCTGTCCAAGTGTGGGACATCGACCCGATCTAGATTAAACATTTTTACTGTGTTTCTTCGTGCGTGTTAAGCTGTATGACTTCGTGATGTTAATTTATTTTTACGGACTTTATTGTTTCCTTGTCTTGACGTCCGTTTTCATTGATAGTGTGCATTATTGACACTCAGTGTTTTGGAATGAGACTTGAGTTGCGAATGCGGTTTCGATTCGTCAGCCAGTAATTTTATTTTATATTTTAATCTTGTCGTATTTTCATTCGTATTCATAGTTAGAATAAGTAAGTAATCACTTTACCAGTAGTGTGTTGGGACAGACAGTAAATAGAGAGATCTGTACTGGTAGCATTGTTGTCAAGGGAAAGAATTCCTTAAATTTGTAGTAAATTTTAGCGTGGACTGGTAAATTTATTAAGCATAATAAACCCATTTCTAACCTGAAAATCGGTTCAATAATAATATTTTCAAGTGACTTTTCACTTTTTGATTAACTTCAGTGTTTGGCATTTCTTCTAAATGCATGATTAGTAAGTGTTTCCTGCAGTTCGCAGTTTTGTTCCTTTAGAACGACTTAACGTAAGATCCTCCCGGATCATGTTGTTGTTGGTTCCTTCCGAACAGTTGTTTGGGGTGATGCACGTTTAGCATCGGGACTACCTTATCACTTAAGGGTGTCATGAATGACAAATACATGGTGGAATTTTATTTCAATTGTGAATGATGCCATTAACTTGTAGTGAACACCATGCTTTCCTATAATATTTCGCAACCTATCCAAAGCAACTGATAGTCAGTTTGGTTCGATTAAGGGTCCATTCGGCGGATGTTCCGTATCCGTGAAGGGTATTTGACTGGTGGATAACCTTAATTAAGAGAAAATCAGGCGTTCTACTTGTTGAAAGTCAGATTTTCCACGGATCGTGTGGATTAACTCTCAGTTCTCGTTTGGAATGATAGGTGCCCGGTTTTCAGGTCTTCCCTTTTTCAGTTTTTCAGTTTCGCTGTCCACTAACATATTAGCTTCTCTGAAGCAACTCTTCGACATTGGAAGAAACGAAGTGACGTTATGTAATGTGACTGTGTTAGGAACTTTTCAAAAATCAATAATTCAATTTTTTATATTTTTGTGGCAAGAATGCATATTAAATTAACGATGTTATCGTGCTCTTTCAGTTTAATAAAAGTTAGTAAGCACATTTTTGCTCCTCATTTCAAGTAGTTAGGCTTTCTTCTGAACCCCATCGTTTGGTTAAGATCGTGACCGAATGTATTCCCGCAACGACCCAAGATTTAAGAGTTCTAAATTGTTCTACTATAGCAGCCGTGGCCGACCAACGATGGAATGGTAAGTTCAAGGGTTCAGTGGGAGTAGACCATAGTTATTTCTGGAGATTACGTAGGTGTGTCAACCAACGTCTATGAAAGGTGGCTGCATATTGTAGCGTCAGTCATTAGTTAAACGGAAGCTGAACAGTGAAGAAGTCATACGGATGCAGAGGCCTCAGTCGGTCAGTCAACGAGAGTGAACGAGATGGAGAAGATTCAGTGAGCCATTAGTCTTTGGTCATTGAGAGAGTGAGGCCACAGTTGGTCGGTCTCTTAGTTGAAGATACGGACGGGAAGGCTTACCATGGAGTCATTGAAGGATACACTTGCAATGAAGTCATACAGTACAGACTTACCAAGAAGTCGTATGATATGGAGAAGAAGCAGTCACATGGATACATCACCAAATTAGGCTTGGTACATCTACAGTAAACACCAGATCAAAGGAATACGTCGTAATTGTACTCAAAGTGTTGAACGTACAGTCAAGTGAACCAGTGAGGGATATATTTCGTGTAAAATGGTTAAATGTCCGGTCAAGAAGAATTCAAGTTCATGCCTAGTTTTTTTCAGTTACAATGTCATAATTTCACATTCTCATGTGTTTTATCGCAACAAGACTTACTATTTTTCTATACATTTTAAAGAATGTATTTTGTTCTATCAAATGAATTCATCGTATTATTTTAATAACAGAATTAGATAACCTCAAATTTAATGGGGAAACCGAACGCCAATCTCCTTTTCCCAGAACTTATATGGCATGTTGTCAAAAGTAAGCTTATTACCCCACACCCTAGAGATATTCAAGATTCGCATTCTGTTATTGCTGCACTGAGTTGTAGCTGGCGCCCTTCAAATAACGTGTGTGTAAGTAAGCAGGTAAGATCTAAGTGTGAGTACAAGGTCCGACGATTGTATTTTATTTAATGAATATTAATTTTCATATATTTCAATTTTATTCAGATAAGTATGTTTGTAAATTTACTAAAGGAGTAAGGAATATTACACAGTGTTTAAAATGTTGTACAATAAGTGGAAACTTTCGATGTGTTAGTGCGACGTTAAACCACTACAAAGAAAAGCATATAATAAACGTTTAAGAATATGTAATTTACGATCGTTTTTGCTATATCTGTATTTATCGTACGGCGGATAATAATTGAGATGCTTACGAATTTATTTTATTCGAGTCCGTGGGACACGTGGTGCTTGCTATTTCAAGGTTGGTTAAATGGAAGAACAAAGAGCCATTTTACTCTTTCGATAGAGCAGATACTGTAAGAAGGCAGGAATCATCAATAATGAGTTTTGTGAGTCTTCAATCGCAGCCAGCGGTCAGAGAAACAATATGTAACTGAGAAGCAGGGAGAATTTCGCATAACTTCGCACTAGGAGCTGTACCGCATTATAAATTCGGATATCGTCCTCGTTCTGTCTCGAATTTGTTCAGCTTTAACGTACTTCAGGTTACTGCCACGTGCTTTCGGAGAAAAACATCAGTTTAACATGCCTTATTAAAAAAGAGGATAGAGATGGTCGGCTTGAATCCAAATATCGGCAGCCCTAAAGATGGCAACTTCGTACAAATTCATGAAGGAAACATAAAATCCATTCAAACTGCGCTGGAAGAACGGGCGAAAATACTAGTACACAATATTTTCTCTCTATGCGACAATATTTGAAATTAAAAGCACGCTCAAAGCAACAAATGTAAATCACAGAAATCATACATTTTTAAGAACAGTGTCTCTTTTATATCCTATATGTCGTGAAAATATTCACTTATCTTGGTCAGCTACCGCAGTGTTACCACCTATCTGCTAACACCACGAGTTTAATTATCGTCATGCCACATGGCTTCATTACGAATTATAAACCTGATAGAACAGGTCAAGCTTATGATCGAGTTATATAATTTTATCAGGGTAGCAGAGTGGGTCACCTATCGAGACAAGAAAATTTCAAATGGGGGATGTACGTCTCAAATTTATTTTGAAATTGATAAAGTATAAATCCTACTCGATTAGAATCTTATATACCTCAATGTGGTATAAAAATAACAAATTAAAATGAGCAAATTGTAAGGCAAGATATACATTCTGCGAGAATACAATTTAAAGAGTTTGCATTGGCATGTAGGATAAAATAATTATCTTGTACTGGAAGTAATGGCATGACTTCTCGCCCACCATACGTCCAAACCTAGTAAAATGCTTTGACTTGATACAACTCTCATAATATTATACTATATTTTAAATATTCATCTGGAAGATGACTTCTTAAATTTGTATTTGTTCCCATGTAAGAGGGAGAAAACTGATCACAAATATATCTGCTACCAAACATGAAAGTATCTTAGAATCTCTTCCTTCTGTGAGCGAACATACTACCTCTGACGGTAGATCGGAAAACGATATAAGTGTTTCATTCAATTATTGGAATCGAGTGTTGTACTGTATCAGTCTAACTCTTCTTCTTCTTAAGCCGTCGTCTCCAAACGGAGGTAGACGATCCACACGGCCAGCTCCGATCTTGACGTTGCAGCCATGCCATGTGGATTTATTGGAATATCTGTCAGGATCTTTAATGCAGTGGTTTCCCGTTGCCTTCTGCATCCTAATGCCGTTGACCAAACCGGTTCCTCCGGCTTTGGGAACAATTTCTTGTCCCCAGGACAATAGAGTGCCCTTACCCATACCCGCTCATCCACTCTCAAAGAGACTGTTGGCACTTGGTATAGGGGATCTCCTTATACCGGGAGATAATCAGTCCCTTCATTCGTTAGCCGCCTGCATATAAAATATTATTTTTATATGCAAATGTCAGGATTTCACCGTCATTGAAACAAGGACCAAACGGCATTTCCTTGTTTCTCTGGTTCTTTAGAGAGGATCAGTCTAATTAATTATACATATCTGTCAATGGAGTATTCAGTTGTGTGATTGATTGATTGATTGCTTGATTGATTGGTTGATTGATTGATTGACTGATTGATTGATTGATTGATTGATTGATAGATAGATAGATAGTTGGTTTCTACTATTCATTAAGGACTTAATAAATTATGGCTAAACTTAATATAACGTGTTTTGTTGTGGGCGATCTGGAATGATATCGCAGGTCGCATGCGATTCGCGGACCTTTTGAAACCCCTACACTATTTCTTTTTCTAGTTGCTTTACGTCGCACCGACACAGATAGGTCTTATGGCGACGATGGGATAAGGAAGGGCTAGGAGTGGGAAGGAAGCGGCCGTGGCCTTAATTAAGGTACAGCCCCAGCATTTGCCTGGTGTGAAAATGGGAAACCACGGAAAACCATTTTCAGGGCTGCCGATAGTGGGGTTCGAACCTACTATCTCCCGAATACTGGATACTGGCCGCACTTAAGCGACTGCAGCTATCGAGCTCGGTGAAACCCCTACACTAAAACACCCAGAAATATCGTATGACATCACTGGAAAAGGAGAAGTAAGGACAAACATGTTCAATTAATAACTGGAAAAAGAAGAACAAAACAAGAATAATCTGGTTCATATTTACAGGTTATTAAAGACTTAATTACTTTAGTAAGGGATTATTGTGATTTTATTGCATTCTCAACGTCCTCATCATATCCGTTGTCAAAACGTTGACCAACCACGTGACTGAGTCACTTGCGAACTCGTGGGAGATAATTAATTTTGAATCTCAATTTACGAAAGAAAGTGATGAGAAGATTAAATGATTGGCGCTCCTTTTCTCTTGTCCGCCCTTTGGTTAGTTCAGAGAGCGTGAGTCAGCTGAACCTGTCGAGGAATAACAAACAAAGGGAAGAGGAAAGAGGAACTCACCTCCTTCAAGCAATAACCTTTAACAGCCGCGTGGGTTGAAATGAATCCAGGAGATGTTGCGATAAGCTGTTAGTGTAAGCTGAATTAATTCTTACTAACAGCGTCAACAGGGTGCTCCTGCAGTTACGTTCAAAACAAATGCGAACTGTCATGAGAAGAAATCGAGAGCCGTTTTTATTCAATGGCTGTAATAAACCTTGAGAGTAGTGTAGCTTTCTTGAAGGCCGGGATTGCTATATTTCCAAATTCTGTAACGGTACGCGAACCTTACAAAACGGGATTTAGTCGCAACCTAGTAGGAAAAACATGGTTTATTGAGTCCTGCAATAGATGCACAGAGTATTTCCCCACATCTACGGAACAAATAGAAAGAAAACAAAGCTATGTGCGTACACATATTGAAAGTCCCTGGAGGAGTGGAAGGTAAAGGTTGAGTGATATTAAGAAATACTGAATTATAATCATTTGCTGTTATTTTACTTTCATCGAATTTTATCAAATGGATAGTCAGCGTAACATATATCGGGTCAGAGGGCCGCGGGTTCTATTCATTAGCAGGTCAGGTTTTTGGCCACGTCTGTTCAGTTGCTGTTTATTTGTTGTTGGTTTTACGTTCCACTGTGTTTACGGTTTTCCGGGATGCGGAAGTACCGAAATTTCTTCTTACAATCCCTTTATTTTTATTCGTTTTTGCCTCCCGGCTAAGGTGTTTTGACCAACTTAATTCAGCCATCTAGCTTCGCGACGAGGGAATCCTGGATAACGCCATTCCATGCTTTGCTGTTTCGTTTCGGGTCGTTCCTGAGACACCAGTTCATCCTCAGTGACAATACAGTTCAAGAAATTTGGTATCGCATCCGCCGTTTCGACAAAATCCTGTGAAGCCTCTAACCGTGCCTGCTTTTGATGGGGAGTTAAGTGATGTGTCACAAGACGAGAACACGTTTTCCTCTTCCCTAACTTCTGGGTAACGATTTGTCGCACGGATTCACGGTTAATCTGCAGTTCATCCACTATCATGCGCACAGTTAATCACCGATCGTTCATGATTAATGTCCTCACCTTCTCAATGTTTTCGTCACTGACGGCGGTCGCCGGTCTTCCGCTACGGGGGTTGTCAGAAGCACTTTCCCGGCCTCCTCGAAAACGGGCGAACCACTCGTACACACACTTCAAGGACAGTGCTTGATCTTCATAAACACGTACCAGCATCGCATGCGTTATTCGCTGTCTTGCCAAGCTTAAAACAAAACTGTACATTGATCTTTTGTCTGTTCATGTTCCTGTTCGCAGTTCAGAACCAACGCACTAAACACGCACTGTGTCAAAGAGGTCTTACACGGCACACACATGATGCTCAACTGAACAACGTTGGGAGTAGGTGGTCAAAACCTGCTGCTACGCAAGTGCAGCGTTGCGTGTCGGCAGTAATGCCGGATCGACCGTTCTGACTTCATTCACCGAACTTTATTGACACAGGTTGTATAATCTTAACATTGTGTCGAACTAGGTCAGACATAGGACCGGAACTGAAAATTAACGATGTCACAGGTCGTATTTACTGTAAGTACTGAATAATGAACCATTTAATAATGAACATGGATCTGTTTCAGAGAGCTCGTTCTGTCTTATCACAACTAATGTTTGCAGCTCGGTGTAGTACCCGTTACTCCTGACGTACCTACAAGCTGCCGCGACTTCTCCTCAGACGCAGATAGTAATTAGTGACACGGGCATTATTTATGTATTTTTTCTCCTTGTTATTTAATTTCTAAAGAATTTGTTAATATGAAGTCCCATCTTTGTTAAATTTTGTTTATTTTCCTACTGTTCATATTTTATATTGTTATACAGTCAGCGTAAAATGGAGAACTTCTTACCTGTATCTGATTCCTACTATATAAAGAAAGACAGAAAGGAAAAAAGAAAGAAAAAAGGAAAAAGGAAGGAAGAAAGAAAAATAAATAAATGTTTGTACTATGAGCTGCTCAAGGAATCCTCAGCATTTTCCTCCAGCGAAACTTTCTATTCGCGTATGATCGCGTTGCAGAATGATCCACGTCTCTGCACCGTACAAGAATACATTGATTCCTTTCAGCATCGGCAAATCTACCGACGCGAAGTTGGCGTGTTTGAGCACCATCAAATTACACCAGACCCAAACGGGATCGAACCCGTCTACGTGGGCTAAGAAAGCCAGCAATCTGAGCCACTCAGCCGTCAGTGCCTATTTTGACATGAATACGTCTTATGGTTAGGGATCATCCGAAAATTAGTGTTACGCGACAAAATGTGTTACGGAAGTGACGTCACATTAGTCGTTATCGTAGGTCTTGGTCGCTAAAGATGCTGCGGCTGTGGATTTGTATAAATATAGTGTGTTGAAATAGAAAGTGTACCGTCAGTGACGTCACATTAGTCGTTACCGTAAGCCTTATTCGTCAAAGATGCTCTGTGAAATGATGAAAATAGATCGTTCCTTATCAATATTTGAGTTTCATTTACCGAAAGACATTCATGATCATGATATGTTTTGTCTAAATACGCACCCTTCTATTTATTCATGACAAATCACACTTGTATCCACTGCAACATGCGTCATTCATCAGGAAAGACACCTGGTTATAAAATTACATCACAGCTCGCATGTTGTGTAGACCGCAAACTGGGAGTGCCTACTTAAAAGGCAAATATACAGACTGAAAAGTGTAAAAAAATTAATACTTTTAAATAGTCACTACATTAACATTATGTACATTGAGTACTCAGTCCGAAGGCTCGTTGGATCCTCAACAGCTCTACAATCAGCTGTCGTAGTTGATCTAGGCGTCACTGAAGAGGCGTGCTAGGGAAATAAGGAGTGATATCTTTTCACGTTGTTTTCCTTACCGATCCAGAAGTTGATATTACATACCAGTCTGCCAAGTCTACTGAAATGCATGAATCAGCCGCCCCTGAGAGTACCATTTTCACAACAGGAACTGGCTGCATGAAGAATGACATTGCTAGCATTAGTCATACCTCAGTCACTTCTGTATTGCCAAAGCCAAGGATGAGACTCACAAGGGAAGTCGTAACAATAAAATAAAAAAAATATTCCACACATTGGACGTCAATTGGAATTTTATTGATTCTAATTTACCTTGATTCAAATGAATGAATAAATAGATAAAATAATTACTTGAATGTCCATAATTTGGGCGCCAGAGTTCACCAAAATTGATCTCTCGATTTTAGATAGAACATGATTATTTTTTCAACTCTCCCAGGGCATGTACATGAGGCTGTGCACTGGTACATCCTTTACGAGCGTTACCTAACCCTCTGAAAACGGTACCTAGTTTGTAGAAGTTTAAATATCATTTATCTGTATTTTGATATAACCATAAGGCTTGCAAGAGCACTGCATCGACACACAATAAACATAAAATATAAACACACTCAGTAAACACTGAAAATGCTGGATGATTCTCGCCATATACAGCAAAATGGTCCTGTGATAAAAGCACCTGGGAAATACAGCGAGAAATGAACTGCCATTTGTAGTGAGATCGATTATTTTCAAATATTTGGTGGCCTTCACTTGTTTTGTGTGTAAATACAAGTTTCAGACATTCATCATCAACAAATAGTGTCCGGAGTTGAATTCGTTCACTTTAATACTATACCTTTTTATATTCACTGATTTTATCACTTGGTTTAATTATACTTTCACTTTAAGCAAACACACGCTGCTTATCAATGTCTTGGAACCGTGCCGTAGAATATTAGGCATTTTTACTCTTGACCACGTAGTTATTGCTATTCATGGGTAACATATTATCTATCTAAGCAAGCCTGCTGCAGGAAGTTGTCAAAGAAAGCACATGATCCGCTACAACAAAATATGAGACGAAATACAGATAGCAGTAGACTACCTTGTATCATCGATAGAACAATGCCGATATTCATACACTATTGACTCTTAACCAGTAATGGAAATGGAACACTGGACTGGGTCCAGTTTGTCATGACGTACCCCGCTTGGACTGTGGCTATCCAATGAAGAGAGAGAGAATTGAATTGAATTGAATTGAATTGAATTTATTGATCATGATTTACGTGCCACTGAGGCTGAAAAGCCCCTTTATGTAGCGTCTTCTTATAATACAATGCAAATTTATGATCACAGTAACTACATTTTTATAATATTAAAGTATTAAACTAAACATGAAACCAAAAAATAAAAATAAAAATGAAAATACAGATACCAAATCCAGTAAGGTTAAGACACACAATATATAATAAGTAAGAAATTAAGTCATTAAGCCCTTCTGTTATTTTGGACTACATGGATTTAAAGAATATAAAGCTAAGGCAGAGAAACAATTTTCTTCGAAATATACATATTTCTGATTGTTCGACGCAAGAATGCCTGATCTCAGCCTCTTGTGTACTCCTCCAGAAAGATAGATGTTAAGAACTGCTTTAGTTGTGTACAGTTAGTGTTATTTGGGAAACGGTGAAGATTAAAGACGTTAAAGATACGTGATGCAGTGCAAACAAAGGATTTGTTAAATTTAATGGTACGATGAAGGGGAATTTGAAGGGTGGTTTTTTAAACCTATTATCTCTGTTATGTACCGACTCCATAGGTTTAAATGCATTATAAAGGTAAGATGGTGTCTTCAGTTTGAGAATTTTCTGCGTGGCAACAGCTACTGAGATTTCTCGACGTTCATGGAGTTTCAACCATTGTAGCTGTATGTAATAGGATGTTATGTGTTCATCACGCCTGGCATTTGTAACGTAACGAACACATGCGTTTTGTACAGAGAGAGAGAGAGAGAGAGAGAGAGAGAGAGAGAGAGGTTTACCTCACTTAATCCCCAACGTAGTCGTCCCGCAAGGCCTCCCCTTGAAATAGAACTTTGGGGACCATAGATACCATACTGTCATACTGATATCATACGCTGTTTACGCAGACGTGACTCAAAGTATATGCAATGTTGTATTTAACTTTGTATTTCCCAACTACTGTACAAATTAACTTACGAACAGGATACAATATTGAGACCTTCCAGTTTCTGCTCTATACCATACAACAAAATTAAAATATAAATAAACATGATGCGTTGTAATAAATACAGTGCGGGTGTGTGTGATATACGTACAATCACAAAGTGTTTGAGGCAGGGGCGTAGCCAACGATGGTTACTGGGGATTGGAACCCCCCATGGAATTTTTACAAAAGAAAATAAATAGAAACTGACAATAAACAAGTGAAAGTCGATTCATTGTGTTGGTTCTCTTGAATATTCATAGACACATAATTGTAAAAGTAACAAATCTCTTGAATCTATTTTCTAAGAAGCCTCGAAAGTTCGATTTTAGATTGTAATCTGAACAGTCCATTCACCGTTAAACGATTTAGTTTGATCATATTCTTCTTGTTCTGTATTTTAAAGTAAGATTTTGTAATGTACCGGGACTGCAATTTTATTATCAACATCATTTACCTGTATCAGTGTCATTATGGCACTCGTACATGCGCGTAACGCACACACCAAGCACTTTCATTATGTTCTATTCCCTATGGAGATCATTGTAAGTACCCAGGTGTTAATATAAGGAAAGCTCTTCATTAAGGGTAATCACATAAATATGATTGTAAATAAAGGGCCCAGATCTCTGCACATGGTTATGAGGGTATTTAGGGGTTGTGTTAAGGATATAAATGAGAGGACATATAAGTCTCTGGTAAGACCCCAAGTAGAGTATGGTTTCAGTGTATGAGACCCTCACCAGGAATACTTGATTCATGAACTGGAAAAATTCCAAAGACGAGCAGCTCGATTTGTTCTGGGTGATTTCCGACAAAAGAGTAGCGTTACAAAAATGTTGTAAATTTAGGGTTGGGAAGATATGGGAGAAAGGAGACGAGCTGCTTGACTAATGGGTATGTTCCGAACTGTCAGTGGAGAGAGGGCGTGGAATGATATTAGTAGACAAATAAGTTTGAGTGGTGTCTTTAAAAGTAGGAAAGATCACAATATGAAGATAAAGTTGGAATTCAAGAGGACAAATTTGGGCAAATATTCGTTTATAGGAAGGGGAGTTAGGGATTGGAATAACTTACCAAGGGAGATGTTCAATAAATTTCCAATTTCTTTGCAATCATTTAAGAAAAGGCTAAGAAAACAACATATAAGGAATTTGTCACCTGGGCGATGCCCTAAATGCAGATCAGTAGTGATTGATTGATTGATTGATTGATTGGTTGATTATATTATCATAATTTTTTTTAAACTATACTCACCCCCTCCTCCCTTCCATCTTTCGATCCTGGCTACGCAACTGGTTCGAGGTATTTACTCTCCGATTTCGTTCAATACTTAATGCTGTTTATTTAACGTTGCACAGTTGTGAAATTACGTGCAGAGCGAGTGACCAATATAAGGTTGAGGTGGGGTGAGTTACACTCGTACAGTTGCAGTGTTGGCAGAGCTCGTTCGGAAGAAGTGCATTCGTCGACGAGCAACGTTTTATGAGACGTGATATTCCACGATCATAAGTGACTATGCATTAGTGTAGATCAGAGGTGCTCACGCTGGGCAAATCGTCCTGCGGGTTCCCAGCACTGGCAGGCGATGAACGTATGCTATTCAGCCAGTGACGTGGTTACGTGGAGATTGGGCGAAGTTCTCACAGTCACTCTCGATCACTGCTCTGATACCCGAGTTTGAAATCGAGGCAGAAAATAATGAAAGAAAGTGGACAGAAATCCATGTCATTTTCAATTTACATTGTAAGAAATAAGTTAGGGTCTATTTATGTTTTCATTGCAGTTTATGTACTTTGACCAGATACAATAAAGAGTTAGGCCAACAACCTCAAATATTTTTGTAATGTACGTAATTAATTACAATGTTCACTTTTAAATTTTAAGAGGTGCTTTAGAAGCATTTCTAAGATAATACAGAGTTCAAGTGGATGAGCTGTGGCTTGTGGTTGCTTAGTTTTAAATTATCTGATAAACTCACCAACAATCCAATCATGCTTACCGGGAATAACATTAGTTAGATTATTTATTTGAAGGCATACTATACATCTATTTGGTAGATACATTCACATTGTTGTTTTTTAAGTGTATTTATTGTCGCTTTACCTTAGAAAGTCATATCGCGACATTCATAATTATACATAAAGGATAGTTACATTGATTAGATAGACTTACAATTGCAAAAATAACAACAGTACATATTGATCAGATAGTGATTACGCTAATTACATGTCATTGAATAGATTTAATGATGTTTTTACACAGAGTGTCTTTGTTCAAGATGTCACATACACTATTATTCTGGATTAAATCACACAATTGTCTTTGTTGATCGTATAGATGGCATTCTATTAAAATGTGGTCAACATTTCTTTTTCTTTTTTGACAGGTGTCACATATTGGTGGAAGTTTGTTGGAGAAGAAGATATGTGCATCAGTCAGTTTGTTATGGCCTATCGTACATAATTCTTTCCAGTATTTTGGAGAATACAGAGGGGAGGCAGACAGGCCTATAATTACCAGCATCTTCTTCACTACCCTTTCTATGTATCGCAACAACTTTTGTTACCTTGAATTTTTCTGGAAATTTTTACCAGTGGTTAGTGACAAATTTATCAAATAACAGAGAGGCTTGATTATATATTGGTAACAACATTTAATAAAGTAGTTTTAATAAGCATCTAAACCAGAAGACTTCTTTTTACCCATCTGTTTTATTATCTTCTCCATCTCTTGCTCAGTCACTGGAGTAAGAAACATGGATGATTCATTCCTGTGAACTGTATTCAAGTTTGTTCTTGTCATTGATGTTTGAAAATTTTCCGTTAACCTCAAAACTGCTTCTAGAAAATAGTTACTAAATATTTCTGCAACTTCTTCTGGATCACTGACTTCTTTCCCCGCATTTGTAAGAGTAATATAATTTTTTAATGGAACTAGAGTACCTTTCTCCCTTTTTATAATGATCCACATACATTTAGACGTGTTTTTAGAATTTTTAGATCATTCTCATTATGCAATCTTTTGGCAGCCTTCAAAACTGCTCGATATATATGTTTTTATTTTTCTTATAATAATCCGTCAATTCAGATGAGGTGTTACACCCTTTCGCACATTTGCTTAAAAACCTTAATCGTCTACTTGAATTTCTAATTCCTGTTCTAATCCACCCATTCCTATAATTCTTTACAATTACCCTTTTGACTGGTATTGCCACTTGATAATAATAGTTGAACAAACCCCAAAACTCACTGAAGGCCGCATTAGTTGAGTTATTTCTATATACACTCCCCCAAGTTTCTTTGGCCAATAACTGGTTAAAATATGAAATATTTTACTTGGTACACATTCTAGTTTCCCTGTAAATTACATTGTTATTTTTTAAATTACGGTTTCCTATTACCCTAAAATTTAAATGCACAATTTGAGCAAAAGGATCTTAAAAACCTGTGTCATAAACTTCTATTTCATAATTCCACATTTCCTCACTCAATACAACTTTGTATCCCCTGATTTTCTAGTTGGTTGATTTACAACTGCCTTTAGACCATGCAAGGAAAGCAACATTTCTAACCTTTGCTTATCTCGCCCACCATTATTCCCTAAAAAATCTACATTAAAGTCGCCCATGATTATTACATTTTTGTTCTTATTCTGTAGGTCATCTAAAATAATTTCAATATTATTACAAAAAGTTTCAACATTACTAGAAGAATTTCTATAAATGCATATAAGTATTAACTTATAATCCACTAGTTCAACAAAGCTAGCCTCGAAATACTCCTCTACATTCAGATATTCAAATTTATCCAACTACTTACATTTGATATTATTATTGACATATATACATGAACCTACACACATCATTTTCTTTCTAAAAAACTTACTTGCAAGAGCATAACCTTCTAATACAAAGTTTGAGATCTCGAGATCTCATCCTCTATCAATCAATGTTCAGTTAAGCATAAAAATCATACCCTTGTAGGTTATCTGCCAACAGAACCTTCATACTTAGAATTTTATTTCTTAACGATTGAACATTCTGGTGGAACAAATTTAGCTCTCCCTTTAGATTAGTACTATTGCTACCTTTTACCTTAAAAATCCTACTCTGGTAATACTGGTCGTTTCCTTGTCCTACTTGACGTTCTTATTTCTGGTTGTTTAGCTTGCCCTCCTTCAGTTCGTCCTGATGGTGCTCAAACATCCAACTTCTCCAGTAACTCCTCTGCTCGTTCATCCAAGTGCCTGCTACTGACGAGCTCAATGGTTTCCTCACAAGTTTTCCCTGAGAACTCGGTGCTCTCTAGTATTGCTGTCTCTGATGATTGTGGTAGAATCACATTAAACCCTTTCAGCTGATTTTCTTCTCCTGGGGATCCTTCTTTAGTGGTAACACTCACCTCAACTACTTCCTCAACTCTTCTTACTTTCTTTACCTGAAAAGGTTCTGCAACTTCCTCTTTATCGAACAGCAATGGTATGGCAATATTCATGATAGTTGTTCCTGGAGTATGTTGTATTTTTTCCTTATCATATTACATAGCTGCTTCTTCCCTCTTCTGCTAAGATACATGACATGATTTTTGAAATATCCTCGATCCATATTACTCATATCAATAATTTCTGTATTTTAAAAGCATTTGAAAATGTTCTGTAGCCGCCTGTTTGTATCATCAACTAACTTATTTACACAAGACCATTCAATTAAATCATGTCGATGTGGAATATTACATAATATTACATTGGTGATCTTTAATTTGCAAAGAGCTTCCTTCACCCCATAAATCACTTTTGATGCTTCATTTCTAGCAAAATCATTCGTCCCTGCCATAATAACCACGTAGTCATTCTCATTAAGTGTTCCCATCTCTTCCATATCTGATTTAAGAACCTCTTTGAACAGAGCAACTGGCTTGACAAAACCTACAACTTCAGTCCCCGGTAGCACATCACCAAGTTCGACAGCAATACCCCGACCATGGCTATCCCCGTACACAACTACCTTACATTCTTTTTTCGTCAACCCCAGTGCTGGCTTCCTTGTAATGGCTGGAACGGTTATTAATCTTTACACATTCTTCTTCACTAGAGGTAATTGATTCAAGGACCTGGAACTAATTCCTTAATTCAAAACTTAGGCCTACGCCCAGTTCAGTATTAGTTTTAGGCCTACTGTTGCAACTCCTTGTAATTACTTCCGACCATGTCTCAGTTTGCACTTCAGTCACACCATTTAAACTAAGTCTATTACGTTTAATACTTTCAGTGTCTTCCCTTAACATTCGAATAATTTCATCCCTTGAGCCCAGTTCGGATAATAAATTAACACAGTCAACATACTTTCCCGCTTCCGCATGCACGATGCGTGCGTTACATACGCAAACACTTCGTGAATTATTTTTCCTTTGGCCTATGTCCTGATCCACACTTCCACTGATATTTGACACCTTCTTCTTCTTCATCCCGTCATCAAATTCTATGCACTCACTGCTTTCCATTAAACTATTACATTTCTGAAAATTCTCAACAGCTTGAGGAGCAACACGACCGGCAGGCGCCATGTTTGTACTGGACCACTGTCTGTTGTTTCTTTATTGAATTCACTTAAATCTAATATTATTGGTGGTGGTTCAACTTTCCATGGAGGAAATGTGATGTCTTTTATAGCTCTTGAAGCAATCGGGGGGAACTGAAGAATGCATTTCCTGTAAGTATTGCGTAAACCTAATGTGAAAGGGTATATGTCTATTTTGTTGCGAGGAATAGCGTTGAGGATGGTAGCGTGGGAAAACATAAGCATGTGCTCTGGAATGAGGAGAGGCCGCTAACTTTACTGCGTGGTTGATAGTCAGTTGTTTTCTGCGAGTCCGAAGCGGGGTTCATTAGCTTCTATTAGTAAACTTGAGATCGAGCTAGTTTTGAATGCTCCCAAGGCAATCCTGAGAGCCGTGTTTTGAATCGGGTCAAGCATTTTCAGTGAGGATGCTGTAGCTGAATTATATATAATAGAACCACAATCCAGTTTGGTGAGAATTATAGATTTGTAAGTGCACATTAATACCTGAAGATCTGTTCCCCAGTTGTTAGCTGCCAATGATTTGAGTACATAAATTCGATGTAGGCAATATTCTTTTACAGTTTTAGATGCGAGTTAGATGTTAATTTTCTGTCAAAGGTCATTCTTAGTATTTTTATTTCACTTAGTATCTCAATTTTATTTCCCTTGAGGTACAATTCTGGGCAGTTACTATCACTCTTTTGTTTGGAAAATAAGATGCATTTAGTTTTGTTTGAAGAATTTTGTACAATTTTTTGGGTGGTTGACAGGTTGTGACCTCTGCAAAAATAGTCATGTCATCAGCAAAGAGGCAGGTCTTTGCAGGAGGGTTGACGCATGACATGATGCCATTTATAGCTACTAAGAATAGTGTTACACTGAGAACTGAGCCTTGTGGGACACCATTTTCTAAACTGACTTCCTGGGACAGGACTCATTAGCTCGAACTTGAATACGTCGCTCTTGCAAGAACTTATAGATAAAACTGATCATATTTCCCTTAATATATGGTGCAGTAGAGTTTTAATAACGTGAGTTTTCCACACCATATCATACGCTTTGTGAATATCTAGGCAGACTGCAAGGAGATTTTGTCCGAAATGAAAGGCATCTAGGATTTCTGACTCTAATACTACTAAGGTGTCAGCTGTTGAGTGAAACTGTCGGAAGCCACACTGTTCTGCATTGAAGAAATTGAAGAAACCCTGGCTCCCATTTTAGTCTTTTATTTATTATTTTTTCCATTAGTTTGCACACAGTGCAGTTTAGAGCTATTGGTCGATAGTTATCTGGTAACATGTGGTCGCAGCCAGGCTAGGTATTGGAATTACTATAGCTTTCCTCCAAGCTACAGGAAAGACTTTCTGTGACCAAATGAAATTAAATATTTCAGTCAGGAATGCTAGGCCTTCAGGAGGAAGTTCTTTTAAGAAGTCATATACTGTATAATATCGTCAGGAACTGGGCTTGTACTTCGACAGTTACTGAGTTCAAGTAGTACTTCAGTAATACTGATATTATCGTTGTGGCATTAGTCAGCACTTAGATGGATGTGTGACTGTAAATCAGGACAATTTTCAAGAGAGGATAAAAATTATTGTTCATAGTTAGAATCACTTGAAATTTTTGCAAAGTTCTGCACTAATGTATTTGCAATATCGTGATGTGTAGTTGTAACTGATCCAGTCGTTTTATTGAGGGCTTCGATACGTGAGGGTTTTTTAAGCCCTTTTATTTTTCACAGGTGTTCAAAATTCTGTTTTGTGGGGTCTGATGAGAAAGAGATGACACATACTTCAGCCAAGATGCTCGTTTACTCTCTTTTATGACTTTTCGGGCTGCAGCGCGACTCTCTCGGAACAGTAATTTATTTTTTAAAGTGGGGTGGCGTTTATACTTGTAAAATGCTTGGTTTTTCTTTTTAATTGCATCTTTACAGGAATCATTCCACCAAGGAACTGATTTTCTGTAAGTTGTATTGTTGGTCCTTGGAACAGAATTTTCTGCGGCTTTAAGTGTGATATTGCTGAATTCTCTTACGATATAGTCAATGTATATTGCTGTTGTACTTTAATCTTGGATAGTAAATATTAATGTCCCCACTCGGTATGAAACTAACTCGCCATTTAGAGACTAGCTACTGTATTATCATCGGACGCCTGATAAGTTTTAAATACTGATTTAAAATTCAGTGAACAGGGAAATTCAAACAACACAACAACACTGTGAAAAATCAAGCAGTTACCTTCTTCAATTATGTAAATATATTACTTTTTGCTGAATGAATAAGAGGAATTTTACTTTTTAAGAAATGAAAATACTGTCATGCCCATCGAATTAATTAAGAATTGATTAAGAATTTAACGTTACTGTAATTTACTGTTGCTTGCATTGTCTAATTGCGGCTCACAAATTGTAGCTTCCGTTGAGGTCATCTCTATTCTGTGGTTACTCGTTCCCCTTTTCAAGTTGCAGACTGGCTCCACGGACATCCTTCCTTCCTTCCTTCCTTCTGTGATATGGTTTGGGTTATCTGGACTAGCACTCCCTAATTGCCTAGTCTTTAAATTAGACATTGGCCCTATGCTTGAGAAAATTGATCACCGTTGATCGTATGAGGAGAAAATTTAGTGTTGTGAATTTTCCATGTTATCAGAATCTTAATCCAACTTAGCTATTCTAATGATACAATACAGACTTGTACCAAGTTCCGTGGACTTGAACCAACGTAGTTCTTCGTCCAGAATAATTATAGAATATATCACAAGCCGTACACTTGTTTCGTCTCACCCTGATCCGACAACATCACAGCAGCTACGTACTGTGTCTTGAAGCGACAACTCACTGCCCCGAAAATACTTGTGTCTCGAAGCGACCACTCACTGTCTAAATTGCAGTTGTGTGTTGAGGATTTGTTTTACGGGGGGCCCCCGTAGCCCGCTCCCCCGCCATGACCATTGACTCAATCTACCTGGCCTCCGACATGCTATTAGTTTCTAGGAAGAAAGAGATAGCAGGTAAGAGTGGGAAGTGATACAAGAATTATCTACCGGTTTCCGAGTTAGACTCGCTACCACGGCAAGAGTTTGTAATGGGTGCATAGTGTTAAGGTGTGGTATTGAAGGGTCAGGGGAAAACCATATAGACAGGAGGAGAAAGAGCCTACATGTAAAACTTGACATCTTTTGATAGCACATGCAAGGATGTGGGCTGGAGAAAGGTCCAGTGGTAGTGTTAGTTGGGAAGAGGTATCATGCACCAGCTAGCCATGAACCATAGTCTCGCCGTTCCATCTGCCAGGGGATCAGTCCGCCTGGGCACTGCCGTGACTAGCGCGGGCCTTGCCGGCTGCGGAACCATGCGTCGAGTACCACTAGGGCCCGCCGCACAGCACCACCTCCTTGGGGTCCGTCGTACCCAGTCTCCGATCCCGGAGAATGAGGCCAAGCCCACCGGGGCGGGGACCTCCTGGAAGGGGTGGGTCATGACACCGGGCCTCCTTCGTCTCTGCCCGCGCCATGGCCCGGTAGACTGGGCAACTGCGATGGGAGGCTGGGTGGGCCGGGCAGTTGGCGCACACCGGCGCCTCCTTAAGTGTTGCGCAGGCCGTGTAGTGGTGATCACCCCCACAACGGTTGCACCTCACTTGGAGCCCACACCTCTCCTGCCGGTGACCCCATCTCAAACAGCGGAAACACTGCAAGAGCTGTTGAGGGGGACGTTTCGATCTCACCTGGTTCCCGCTACCCGCTGAGGTCCTCTCCTGATTGGCTCCTCGCTCGGCTGCTATCCTGGGAGCAGTCCTGTGTTGCGGTTGGCGGCCCTCTCCTGGTATGCCAGCGTCATCTTCTTCCTCCTGGTCCTAGGGCGGCGTCTTCTTCTTCCTCTCGGGGATCTCTTCTCGGCAGGCCAAGAGGCCTCTTCCTCGTGGCCCTCCTCCCGGCCTGGTGATCCCGGTTTAGCGGGTGGTTCCGCTGCGTCGCCGTCTTCTTCCTTTTCCTGGCTGGCGGCGGTGGCGTCGGTCGGTACTAACACTCGACTGCGTTCCCTGTCCTGTGGGGCGCGCGTCGATTTCTGCATTTCGACAATAACACTGGCAGGCTGGGCCTGGACAGCAACCTCTGAACGCCAGGGGGCGTCCTCCTCTTCTGCTGTGCAGCCTTCCGCCGTCCCGGGCGCTTTCCTGGATTGTGCCCGGGTAACAGGCCCTTCCTGGTAGGCCTGCGTCTGCGTCCACTTCGCCCTGGTAGGTGGTCGACGGTCCTGATTGGCGGCCTTGTTGGTCTGCGTGTACTTCGTAAAGTACAGCGGTCCAACTGGGGGCGCGCCGTCGCGGCTCTCGGGAGCGCCGACGTCGTCCTTGGTCCTTGGCTCCGTCTGGGTGGCTGCCTCCTGGTAGCCTGAGCCTCGGCCGTCCAGCTGCGCCCTCTGTCCTGGTAGCCGGAAGACCTGGTGTCGCTGGGACGCCAGCTCTTCGTAGAGCCGGAAGCGGTCTGCGTCCTCGGGGTGGATGGTCACCGCCCAGCCAGTGATCACCTCGCCGATGGTCTCGATGATCGAATCCCCGATGAGCTCCGCGATCACCGTAAGGAGATCGATTATGCGGATCGTCTCCTGGTAGTCGTCCGCCCCCTACGGTTGTAAACCAACAGCGTCGGGAGTCATAGTCGGCCGATCTCACTGGAACGGATAACTTCTCCATCCTTGTCCTCCTGAAAATAAATACTGAAAGAGAGAGAAAGCGAGCACTGAAAAGTGCTCAGCTTAGACAAATGCTCCTTCGGACGAGTACTAATAAGTACAGTTGCCTGGCTTGCACTTAGGAAGTACAGATCGTCTGGCGAGGAGAGGGACAGCGGAGCGAGAGACACGTACGTGTTCTCGCTAGCACAGTCAAGCTCGTCCTCGCTTGAAGATTGCTCCGCGCCAGATAATATACACGAGCTCTCCCCACTCTTGGTAACAGCTCCCTGCCAAATCTCTTTACAACGTAGCATAGGATTCGTTGATATATCATATCTTCCCTGTCTTCATTCTTCACCCGTAACCAGTAGGCGTGTCGATGATGTACTATCCTAGCTTGCTAGCCTTGCACGCGGGTCGCTGTATAATACAGTACTCGTGAGTTAAACCCAATCACTCATCATAAATTCCCTGTTTCAAGAATAACTTTTCCGTGTACAATATGAGATGAAATGACACAAACTCAGACTCAATATACTGTATTAACCATATTTACAGTACATAATGAATTCCTCTTATAATTGAAATAATAAATGATGTTCTAATATATACAATATGATTCCAAAAGCCTTATTTACAATTGATTGAAGTTAAATTAATATGTCTTCATGAATAATTGCCGATGGCGGATAATTTTGATATAGAGTGATATGACTTAATAGGACTGTACAATAAATTAGTATGGCTGGAGAAGCCTGGACGGTTACAATACAATTCTTCAGCAGCAAATTTCTGACACAGCGGTGTCCAGTTTGATTTGGCAGGATCTACCTGCCAAATACCCAGCCGAACGGTGCTAGTCCGGCGGGTGCTCTGGAGCGGGTGCTTAAACACATAACAAATGAGTTTCCTGGAGAACCATACGAGTACGAAGAAAATGCTTTTGCTCATTTTTGCAGAAAATTCAATTTTCAATTTATTTAAGGAAAATGTTCCCAGCTTTTTGGTTTTTCTTAGTGGTAAAAGATACATTAGTTCAGTAAATAACTATATATTAATGATCGCCATTTAGAGAAAGTTCTTTCTTTCTTTCTTTCTTTCTTTCTTTCTTAATCTGTTTACCCTCGACGGTTGGTTTTTACCTCGACTCAGCGAGGGATCCCACCTCTACCGCCTAAAGGGCAGTGCCCTGGAGCGTGAGACATTGGATCGGGGATACAACTGGAGAGGATGACCAGTACCTCGCACAGGCGGCCTCGCCTGCTATGCTGAACAGGGGCCTTGGTGGGGGATGGGAAGATTGGAAGGGATAGACAAGTATGAGGGAAGGAAGCGGCCGTAGCCTTAAGTTAGGTACCATCCCAGCATTTGCCTGGAGAAGAAGTGGGAAACCACGGAAAACCACTTCCAGGATGGCTGAGGTGGGAATCGAACCCACCTCTACTCAGTTGACCTCCCGAGGCTGAGTAGACCCCGTTCCAGCTCTCATACCACTTTTGAAATTTCGTGGCAGAGCCGGGAATCGAACCCGGGCCTCCGGGGGTGGAAGCAAATCACACTAACCACTACACCACAGAGGCGGACTTAGAGAAATTTAATTTTTGAAAACTAGAATATGGTTGTATTTGAACTGAATATTCGAGGTATATTCATACAAGACATCAGACAGTAGTTTACATGCGACACTATTTTAAACTAATGCGCGATTTAAAATAATCACAAATATTATCTCGAAATAAATGACAGCAGAATGTACCCATCCTTCAGTTCCACACCTTTTATGATTCATTAAGAACTGAGTTTAACCATTGTTGCCTTGGGCTTTCTCTACATCTCTTACCCTCCAAGGCAAACTCTATTATTCTCATAGGTAACCTATCAACGTCAATTCACCTCACATGACCTCAGCGCCGGAATCGGCTGATTCGTAGCCTACAGCTTCATCTACTGAGTTTATTTCTCCTCATTTCGAGTACCTTCTTGTCGTTCTTCTCATTTATACTAGCAATCGTTCTCGCTTTCATGTCTGTTACTTTAAACTTATCAATAAGGTATTCTGAGTGCACTCAGCCCTCACTCTCGTACAGCAAAGTAGGCGTTTGTAATGTCCCCAACATCCTTGCAACTCACACATCCCGCACACCACTATCCTCCACCACAATAACACGCATTTTCTCATACACGACAGATGGCACCCACCCTTATCGGAGGGTCTGCCTTACAAAAGCTCCCTATCGTTGCCGTAAGACCTATCTGCGTCGGTGCGACGTAAAGCAACTTGCAAAAAAAAGTAAAAAACAAGAGCTGCCTGCAGTCGCTTCAGTGTGGCCAGTATCCAGTATTCGGGAGATAGTGGGTTCGAACCCCACTGTCGGCAGCCCTGAAAATGGTTTTCCGTGGTTTCCCATTTCCACACCACGCAAATGCTGGGGCTGTACCTTAATTAAGGCCACGGCCGTTTCCTTCCCACTCCTAGCCCTTCCCTGTCCCATCGTCGCCATAAGACCTATCTGTGTCGGTGCGACGTAAAGCAACTAGCAAAAAAAAAAAAAAAAAAAAAAAAAGATTTTTCCTTTCCCTATACCTCTGTTTCTTTCTCATCCTTATACCATCCTCAATTATACGACGTAGTCACGGTGTTTTAAGACAACAGACATCACCGATATAATGAAATTTGCAAGGCGTAATTGTTAAGTAGGAGTGGCAGCAGATGGAATGCGATTGGAGGCTCCACAATTATTATTAAGACAATATTGATGTTGTTTTTCTCCTGCTGTGTTGGTTAATTGAGACGGGAACGGGACAGGCTTAACAATTACCGAGCGCCCAGCTACATATTAATTGGAAGCTTTTGTGCCAAGTCAGCTGGATGAGGTAAAAACTGCCACGTGGAGGGAGGACCCGTCTTCAATTAAGTGTGTTCTCGATGAGGGCATGCTTTATCAACCATAGCAGACGTGCTCGAACCAGGAAGAGTCACCTGAAAAGTGTTCTGGGGGTTATACCTTCCTGATGATGTGTACAGCGATCTAAACTCATAGCTGGCCAGTGGGCTACAAAAAGCTCGTCATTCTTGCATTCATTATATTTTTACCATGAAACCGTGTCAATATAATTTCCCCATATTTTAAGCATTTTATTAATGCTGTAATGACCCGTTATTCCATATCTGTTGTTCATATGTAGGCCTATATAATATCCAGGACTGTATTATTTCATTATAAGTATATGTATTATAAAATATGTAGTGTCTAAATGCCTATTTAACACGCTTAAGTCGGTGGCTCTAACCGGTTCGTTGACTGCAATTTCGATTCATACCAGTTTATTGAAAAGCGAGTAAAATTTTTTAGTTCTCCATTTCTGTATACCTCGGCTTCTTACTCATCCTCATACCCTCCTCAGTTATATGAGGTCGGCAACCACGTAGTTACTTCATTTTAAGGCAACAGGATAATTCTTCATACAAGCTATCGATGCTATAATGTAACGATATTCCATATCTAATATTCATGTGTATCGTATGGTATGTTATATAATATCTAGAATTGTAAAACAAGGAGTAAAGCAGATGCTATTCAGGTTCGAACAAACATACGCATCGAATGTAAGATGCCTTCTTTATATAGGAAAACTTTCTATTGTACAAAATGAGCTCAATAGTTGGAATACTTCAATGCAAGCCTCTCTGAAACCCATTGGAAAGGAAGCAGCCACTCACGACAGATGACACCGTCGTTTACTTCCCTAGCACATAGATGGACGATTATAAAGGCATGTAAGTTCATAAGTAAGTAAGTAAGTAAGTAAGTAAGTAAGTAAGTAAGTAAGTAAGTAAGTAAGTAAGTAAGTAAGTAAGTAAGTAAGTAAGTAAGTAAGTAAGTAAGTAAGTAAGTAAGTAAGTAAGTAAGTAAGTAAGTAAGTAAGTAAGTAAGTAAGTAAGTTCATAAGTAAGTAAGTAAGTAAGTAAGTAAGTAAGTAAGTAAGTAAGTAAGTAAGTAAGTAAGTAAGTAAGTAAGTAAGTAAGTAAGTAAGTAAGTAAGTAAGTAAGTAAGTAAGTAAGTAAGTAAGTAAGTAAGTAAGTAAGTAAGTAAGTAAGTAAGTAAGTAAGTAAGTAAGTAAGTAAGTAAGTAAGTAAGTAAGTAAGTAAGTAAGTAAGTAAGTAAGTAAGTAAGTAAGTAAGTAAGTAAGTAAGTAAGTAAGTAAGTAAGTAAGTAAGTAAGTAAGTAAGTAAGTAAGTAAGTAAGTAAGTAAGTAAGTAAGTAAGTAAGTAAGTAAGTAAGTAAGTAAGTAAGTAAGTAAGTAAGTAAGTAAGTAAGTAAGTAAGTAAGTAAGTAAGTAAGTAAGTAAGTAAGTAAGTAAGTAAGTAAGTAAGTAAGTAAGTAAGTAAGTAAGTAAGTAAGTAAGTAAGTAAGTAAGTAAGTAAGTAAGTAAGTAAGTAAGTAAGTAAGTAAGTAAGTAAGTAAGTAAGTAAGTAAGTAAGTAAGTAAGTAAGTAAGTAAGTAAGTAAGTAAGTAAGTAAGTAAGTAAGTTCATAAGTAAGTAAATAAGTAAGTAAGTAAGTAAGTAAGTAAGTAAGTAAGTAAGTGAGTAAGTAAGTGAGTGAGTGAGTGAGTGAGTGAGTGAGGAAGGAAGGAAGGAAGGAAGAAAGGAAGGAAGGAAGGAAAGAAGGAAGGAAGTAAAGAAGTAAGTAAGTAAGTAAGTAAGTAAGTAAGTAAGTAAGTCAGTATGTTACTCCTGGGGTACGAACCTATAACCCCGCGGTTGATATCCCTGAGCATCAAAGCCAAGCCCTGCATTCTATACATGTTACAGGTGTGCGCTCCTACCGCAGATGCAGAAGATGAGGTAATTAAGAACTTTTATGTGTCCCTTAATGCCGCTGTCTCCCATGTCCTTGGCAGCGAAGTTCTCATAGTAACGGGTGATTTCAATACCAAGACTAGAGACGTGACTGCGGATGACCACATTCGCTCTGTAGTAGGACACTTCGGCTTGGGTAATTGTAATGAAAGAGGTGAACTCCTCATTCAGTTCTGTATTGACAAGGTTTTATAACAGAAAATAATCTCTTTCAATAGCATTCGAGACGGCTGTACACATGCAAATCTCCGAACAGAATGTACAAAAATCAAATAAATTATGTCCTGGCACGGACACGTTGGCACACCTCACTGAGAATAGCCACGGGCGGTTTGCGGCTCGGATTGCCAATTATTGCCACATTTTGCATCAAGCTTAAGGCGCCATCAAGAACGACTGCCCTAAAACTTCTCTCCGTGTAGAGTACGCTTTCTCTGAGAATCTTGAACTGACCATTCAGCGAGAACTTATCAACTTCGAGAAATTTCCAACAGAGACATTATGGGCTAAGTTACACCCAATTGAACAGACGTGGATCTCTGACAACATGCTTCTTAAAGAACGACGCAAACTGACAGTGAAAGGACTGGGCAACTGATGCATTCACCAGACACCGAGCTCTTAAGAGCTATGCAGGGAGAAGTCATTTAAGGAAAGACTAGGAAAACAACAGATAGGGAATCTGCCACCTGGGCGACTGTCCTAAATGCAGATCAGCAGAGATCGATGCCACCGAGATAAGAATAAATACATTAATAAAATATGCTCCGACAACCAGACGCATGCAGACTCCGCATAAACCAGTGACAGATCACTCGGGATTTCCCACCTCGTTCATGGGCCATTCGCAATGCTAATGGCGTCTTATTATCAGAAACTGAGGATGTGGTGGAAATTCGGAGGAAATCCTGTGAAAAACCTGTACAATAAAAAAAAATCTATTCTCCAGTGAAAACGGCGATACATTTTCATTACACAAATCCCAACAGTTTGAGATCTCAGTTCCCAGACGCAATAAACAGGTTGACCCCATGGACCCCATTGTCATGACCACTGCTGAGTATATAAAAGCGATGGGCCCTCGTGGTGTTGACATCATGTTGTGGACCGTGACAACCTGAATTGTTACCAAGATTGGCAGAAATGAGGTGGTGAACCAGATTCACCAGATTGTATATTTGGGAAGCATCATGTGAAGTGACGGTACCTGTGGTCACATACAAGTGGGGAGCATTGTTGTGATGCAACTGACCACAATATAGGGGGACAAAATATCCCTGGTATGTCCTTTCCATTACAATTACAAAGAGCCTAAAGCGGAAATAAATATTTAAAAGTTAGGGGCACGCAGTTGTGAGCTTATATTCGGAGATAGTGTGTACGAGATAGTGGGTACGAACCCTACTGTTGGCAGCCCTGAAGATGGTTACCTTTCCAATCCTAGCCCTTTCTCTTCCTTGCGTCGCCGAAAACGCAACGCTAAACGAACTAGAATTTATTTTATCGGTATTTGTCATTTGCTGGAGAGACGGATTTAAGCATTAGAAATGTAATTATAAAGAAGAATGCTTAGAATTTCCTAGGTAGTGAAAAAGTTCCTAAACTCTTTCTACTGAATTTACAAACATACTAATCTGAATTAAAATTGAAAATTATGAAAATTAATATTCATTAAATAAAATACACAATCGTCGGACCTTGTACTCACACTTAGTTCTTACCTGCTTACTTACATATACGTTATTTGAAGGGCGCCAGCTACAACTCAGTGCAGCAATAATAGAATGAATAATAAGCTTACTTTTGACAGCATACCATATAAGTTCTGGGAAAAGGAGACTGGCGTTCGGTTTCCCCACTAAATTTGAGGTTAAGAAATGTTACTGTTTAAATAAAACGATGAATTAATTTGATAGAATAAAATATATTCTTGAAATAATTTCAATAAAAATAGTGAGTACTGCTGCGATTAAACAGCTGGGAATATAAAATTATGACATTGCAACTGAAAGAAAGTAGGCATGAGTTTGAATTCTTCTTGACCGGACATTTAACAATTATACACGAAATTTATCCCTCACTAGTTCACTTGACTGTACCTTCAACACTTTGAGTGTAATTACGACGTATTCCTTTAATATGGTGTTTACTGTAGATGCATCAAGCCTAATTTGGTGATGTATCCTTTTTGTTTCACTGACAACTAAGTATCCATGTGACTGCTTCTTTTCCATCGAGAGGACTTCTTTGTAAGTCTGTCCTGTATGCCTTCATGGTAAGTGTATCCCTCTAACTGAACTGACCGACTGAGGTCTCACCTTCCACTTGACTCCATCACTGTTCACCGTCCTCTTTACTTCTTCTCTCTTCACCTTCCGTTTGATTAATGACTCACGCTACAAGATACAGCCACCTTATATAGGGGACAGTTGACACACCTACGCAATCTCCAGAAATAACTATGATCTACACCCACCTCGCGACAAATGTTTCACACTATGGCGAAATCGCCCGCGGCACCTAGTAGATATCTCCAAGAACGTGAGCTCACCGCTAAATAAGCACGATGACGTAACGATGACTTGGCAGTAACGCCAGTAGTATTGCACAATGTAGCAATGTCATATCCACATCTGATATACAGCAACTCTTACTGTACATGTTTTTAGTGTTAATCTACACACACGTATATATGCATACATTTAACTACGATCACGCAAGCAATAATAATAATAATAATAATAATAATAATAATAATAATAATAATAATAATAATAATAATAATAATAATACAATATCACAGATGAAATAATAATAATAAAAATACAGATATCACCTTGTAACGGGATTTGAACCTTTACAGTAGAAAAGAAGAGAAAAGAGGAAGTCCTCAACTTGTTAAATAAGAAGAAAGAGCTTCTAACATTCGTCAAGGAACGAACGTTCTGGTACCCTCCGGCACATCATGAGAGGTGAAATATATGTTCTCCAACTAATCATCTATGGTTTGGTCTTACGTCTCACTAACTGTTTTAAAAGGTTTCAGATACTGAGGTGTCGAAATTTCGTTCCACAGAAGATTTTTTTAAATGCTGGAATATCTGGCAACATGAGGCCGACATATTTGAGTACCTTCGATTAAGATTGATCTCAACCGGGATCGAACCCGCGAATTAGAGCTTAGTAGGTCAGTGATCTTCTGTCTAAAGGCCCGCTCACACCTAGCGGAAGAGGGACGTGACACGAAGGCAAGAAAATATTACTTTACTGCGTATAAGATGCGGTGTTGTCCGCCTCTGTGGTGTAGTGGTTAGTGTGATTAACTGCCACCCCCGGAGGTCCGGGTTCGATTCCCGGTTCTGCCACAAAATTTGAAAATTGGTACGAGGGCTGGAACGGGGTCCACTCAGCCTCGGGAGGTGAACTGAGTAGAGGTGGGTTCGATTCCCACCTCAGCCATCCTAGAAGTGGTTTTCCATGGTTTCCCCACTTCTCCTCCAGGCAAATGCTGGGATGGTACCTAACTTAAGGCCACGGCCGCTTCCTTCCCTCTTCAATGTCTATCCCTTCCAATCTTCCCATCCCCAACCAAGGCCCCTGTCCAGCATAGCAGGTGATGCCGCCTGGGAGAGGTACTGGTCATCTTCCCCAGTTGTATCCCCCGATACAGAGTCTGAGGCTGCAGGACACTGCCTTTGAGGCAGTGGAGGTGGGCTTCCCTCGCTGAGTCCGAGGGAAAACTGACCCTGGAGGGTAAGCAGATAAAGAAGAAGATTAGCTGCGGTGGCTCACACTAACGCAGACTGGAGGGAAAACGCGCCGCGCCGAAGACGAGGAAGTTGCTTGGCGAGAATATTTCTTCCACTCCTCCCGCCGGAATTTAACTTCGGTAACATTCGTCTAGTAGTCGGGCGCTTTCGGAACCGCGTTGAGTCCATGAGGTACACTGGCGGTACACAGTGGATATTCACATTCCTGAGAGACGCTTAAACTGGGCTGTGCTGAAAATGGATTGCGAGAAACTTATTCAATTAGTTGAAAAGTCAAAGTTTCTATATGATAAATGCCATAAGTTACATAGCAATACCATTTCAAGAGATAATGCGTGGGATGAGATAAGCAAGAAACTGGGAAAAATGTTGATATTTTAGCTTAAAAATGATAAATAACAGGCTGTTTATCCACAAGTCATGAATTAAAATCTCAATATCCATTTAAGTTAACAGAATACGATATTTAAATATAGTCACTTGCGTATGGAACATGCTGTATCTTACGTAACTATTTTAGAGAATGCATTAAATATTATTTATAATTATGTGTACTTCAGAATACGATGGAAATTGGGCTGAATAGTTTTGTCTTTATCGTAAAATCAGATCATTTTTGTGCTTTGTTCTTCAGGAATTTAATTTGTGCAGAACAGTATACTATTATATAGTTACTAATATTGTTATAGACTACATAGTACTTGATGCACGTTTCGTCATAGCCACATTGTGCTTTTAGAGAAATAATAATCTTCAGTCAATTAACTGGTTGACGTCCACGATTCACAATGTTTTTTTGCCAATCAACTCCGCCTGTTGTATTGAAATAGTCTTTAAAATGGTCTCTAATTGCCATTGCCTCTACCGAAGCATTTCCCCTGATATTTTCTAGCGGTTGAAGAACTGTACGTCTCGTGGCAGTTGTTGGCTATTCCGGAAGGCACGTTGCTAACACAGTGTATGTAGCGTGTGCTTGTGTCAGTTGCAAGCGTCGTTGGTACATCAGACATTTCTGAGTTCTTATACCAAATTTATTTTCTACGACGTTGCGAGCTCGACTTAAACGATAATTGAAAAGCTTTTTCTCATAGTTATTTCCTAACTGGGATCTTGCATGGGGCCTTAGTAAGTACATTCGGGGAGAAAATGCTCCATCCCCGATCACAACATGTGGTATTGAAACTTCAGTCCCTGGCAAAGGGTTCCCTTGTGGTACATTGAGACTGTTGTATGCCATCCTTTTGCAAGATTACAATTTCGAAAAACGTCACCGTCACTGTTAGAGCCATTTGTACCGACATCCACGTAAATGAATTTGTTGCCAGCATCCACTAATACAAGGAGAACAATAGAAAAGAAGTGTTTATGATTATAGAATGTAGATTCACACCTAGCAGGTGCTTGAATTGATACATGTTTGCCGTCCATTGCACCAATACAGTTTGGAAATTGCCATCTGTCTCGAAAGCCTGCTTCAGTCCTTTTCCACACGTCCGATGTCGGTTGTGGCATTACTATTGGCTGAAGAACTTCCCACAATATCCGGCATGTTTCATGAACAATAGTGACTACTGTTGAATGGCCAAGCCGGAACCTGAGAACCTGAATCCAGTTTTTTTGAAACTGTCATCAGTAGCAAGAAATCTGAAAACAAATGGGAGTGCAGTAGTCTAACTGTCCGATTTTTGATTCTTTGTAAATTACACATAGCAGCATGTTTTGTTGCCCATGGTCTTGTTTTCTTATAATTAATTTCAAGTATATCTTTCTTTCAGGAAGTGAATGCAAGGTAAAATGGAAAAGTATTAGGGAATGCTATAGAAAAGCGATGGCCTCAAGAGAAAAGAGTGGCAGTAAAGGGGTGAAAGTGAAAAAACCATGGAAATACGAGGAGGAATTATATTTCCTCAAACCCTTCATATGTCAACAAAGTAAGGTATCAAACATTGAGACGCTAGACACACAAGAGAAAAGTGATGCCACCGAAGTACAAGCCTTTACTAGTGTGTCTGAGGATTCTCCTCTTTCAGCATCGTCATCCCTAATTAACAGGCCTGCTTATGAGGGTCGTAAGAGGAAGAAAGATCACAGTCTCTCCCTAGCTAAAGTGTTCAAAGAGTACCTGGAAAAGACTAATATTAGTTCGGCAGTGCAAGATCCCATTTCCAGTTTCTTTCAAAGCATGGCTGAAACCGTGAAATCATTCCCTCCCCCTCTCCCCCTACCCGAAATTCATGTGAGGTAAAAGAAAGAGTGCTAGATACTGTTACAGACTGCGAAATGCGGGTCATTAGAATGGCACAGGCCACTGTATCATTGGAATTACCCATAATTCAGTTCAGTGGCAATTTTATATGTTACTACTTTTAGTTATAAATGGCATTGTTATTCGTAATTATTTTAACTTATATGTATTAACAGAACCGTTTGAGTACTAGTACATCGCTGATTTTAATATTTAATATATATTGTCATGCAGTTCTAGTTGTGTTTATTATATGTATGCCACTAGAGTTTTATAATAAATAGAACATTTAGAACTATTACAATATTCAACATAATTAACTCACTTTAAACATACAACCAGTCGTAGGGTCGCTGATATAGGTTCACGAAATCTCGTAAAATACTTATTTAAATGTTCTTCAACAAGCTGAAATAACTGTTGAAATTTCACAATGCTCATTCGAAACTACACACTGAATTTCTCTTCAGCGCACAACAGCTATTGAAACAATGTACAAAATTCACCATTTAAATTCCTGGATAAATTTATGTCGTGAACCCAAAATCTTCAATTTTGTCTTTGTTCTTCCCTTTCAGCATCTTCAGCCATCAGAGCAAGAGCTAACAAGCGATCCATTAATTACGTTCGACACACTACTGTGACAGATGTGACAGCTCTCCAAATGGCGAGGCGCCCTACCGGTAGGTATGAGTGCATACGGGAGAAATTCTTCTCGGAACTTCTTCTCTCCGCGTCTCCCTACCGCTAAGTGTGAGACGCGGCCGGAGAGCAGGAAAATATTCTTTCGTTGTGTAGTAGATGTGGTGGCTCACACACCTACTGGAGGGGAAACGCGCCGCGCCGAAGAAGAGGAAGTCGCTTGGCGAGAATATTTCTTCCGCTTCTCCCGCTGGAATTGAATGTCGGTAACGTTTGTAAAGTATTCGAATGTTTCGCAATCGCGCTGATTCAATGCCGTACATGGTGTTTCCTTCCTCTGCGAATATTACGCTGGACTGTGTTGAAGATGAATTGCGAAAAAACAATATTCAGTTATTTGAAAAGTACGCTTTTCTATATGACAAATGTCATAAGCTATACAGCAATACCATTGAAATAACAGTTGAAATTTCACAATCATAAGAAAATACACTTTCAATTTATCTTCAGGGCGCAACAACGATTGAAACATTGTAGAAAATTAACTATTTTTAGATAATGACGTGAACTCAAAATTTCCGATTTTGTCTTTGTTCTTCCCTTTCACCATTTTCAACCAACAGAACAAGAGCTAAGATGTGATCCATTAGTTGTGTTCGGCTGGGCCAACGCTTCACACAGTCCGACTCGTTGGCTGAATGGTCAGCATACTGGCCTTCGGTTCAGAGGGTCCCGGGTTCGATTCCCGGCCGGGTCGGGGATTTTAACCTTAATTGGTTAATTCCAATGGCTCGGGGCTGAGTGTGTGTGGCGTATTCAACATTAGAAATCACCCTAGGTAGGGCCCTCATCTTCACAGACATGCAGACAGGCCGTCTACTAGAAGAAGACCTGCACAAGGCCTCTCCGGAGGCCATACGCCATTATTATTATTAACGCTTCACACACACAGCTGACTGACAGGTTTTAACGATCAGCTGTCCAAATGACGAGGTGCACTTCCAATAGGTATGAGCGCATACAAGAGAAATGATTCTCAGAATTTCCTCTCTCCACGGCTCCTTTCCGGTAAGTGTGAGCGGGCCTCAAGTCGCACAACCCGGCGCTTCTAGTGTATCTATATGAAAGTTGTTGGGGGAGTTTTTGTACAGGTAACTACAGGTAGGTCACTCTGTGGACCTGTGGCCTCCGGAGACCGACATTCTCCCATTAATCCACACAGGGAGTTACAAAATTAGAACTCGACAGGTCTGGTTTTCCTGCCATCTGGTAAAGTAAAACAGAAAGTTGAAATTGGAATGAAGATAAGCTGACAGTGCCACTGAGATATCTCCCCGTTGCAACGTACGGTAAAACGTGTTTAAAAATCTCAAGGGGCAGATACTATCAACTTATTTACGTTGTGTGCCGGATTCCTGTTGATAAACGTGACTAAAAGATGCAAATGAAAATCTTATATACGAGGGTCGAGTCATAAGTCATGGCAACAATTTTTTTCTCTCGCGAACAGGCGACCACACGGAAAATCTAAGATATGCATTTGGAAATGTAGGGCATGTACTTATGCATAGTGCCTGAAAACAAATTCTGACGTCAGGAGATTCACGTAGGAAAGTGACAGAACACAGGCTATTGCTAAACATTGTTTTATTATGATATAGACAGCAAATACACAAGACTACGTATAAAGGACAGGTCTCCACTGGTTACAGACCGTCGAAATAATCACCCAAGAGTCCAGCGCTTGTCCTCATGTAAACATTGATCGATCACCATTACCCGTACATCTTTGTCCATGGACACTGGACGGCCTGGGGGAGGCAAATCGGCAGTTGACACTCTACCTCGCTTGAACGTCTCTACCCAGCCCACCACTGTTCTATAGGGCATGGCATGCACTCCTAATGCTTCCCGCAGCTCTGCATGGCATTGGCCCGTATTTCTGCCGCGGAGAACTGCTATTTTAATATACGATCGTTGCTCCTGCTTGTTGATTTCCAATTTGTGACGCTCTCACTCACACACTGAAATTGGGGGCATGCTTAGACCCACACTGTTGTTTACATACGCCATCTAGTGGCATCATACGCAAGTACATACCGTACGTTTCCAAATGCATATCTTAGATTTTCCGTGTTGTCTCCTGTTCGCGAGGAAAAAAAAAAGTTGCCATGACTTATGACTCGACCTCCGTATTCTCCGGTTTGTATTCTGAAGATACTGGGTTCGAACCCTACTGTCGGAAGCCCTGAAGATGGTTTTCCGTAGCTTCCTATTTTCACACCAGGCAAATAACTCCGGTTTGCATTCGGCTGTAATTACCTTAGTTAAGTCCACGGTCACTTCCCACCCACTCCTAGCCCTTTCCTATCCCATCGTCGCCATAAGACCTGTCTGTGTCGGTGCGACGTAAAGCAGTTTAAAATAAAACCTTCGGTACATCTTTCTTTCTTATCCGTTTATCCTCCAGGGTTGGTTTTCCTCTCGGACTCAACGAGAGATCCAGCCACTACCGCCTCAAAGGCAGTGTCCTGCAGCATGAGATTTTGGTTAGGGGGATACAACTAGGAAGGAGGACCAGTACTTCGCCCAGATGGCCTCATCTGCTATGCTGAGCAGGCGCTTTGTGGGGGGATGGGAATATTGGAAGGGATAGACAAGGAACAGGGAAGGAAATGGCCGTGGCCTTAAGTAGGAACCATCCCTGGAGGAGAAGTGGGAACCCACGGAAAACTACTTCAAAGATGGCTGAGGTAGGAATCGAACGCCCCTCTACTCAATTGAATTCCCGAGGCTGAGCAGACGTCGTTGCACCCCTCGTGCAACTTTTCGAATTTCACGGCAGAGCCGGGAATCGAACCCGGGCCTCTGGGGGTGGCAGCCAATCACATAAACCAATACACCACAGAGGTGGACGTGACTACATGACACAAATGATAAACATAAGTACCTAGATATATACCTTCGGTACATAAACAGTAAATCCTTCCCTACTTAGGACTTCACAGTGCACTATACTGTATTACACATAATTTCGACCCTAAACTTTGCGACGATCTGCTTAACAGCCAGTTTGTTCTCACTAGCTTCTATAAACTTAACGTGTTACCGGGCTGAGGGTCTCAGACGGTTAAGGCGCTGGCCTTCTGACCCTGGCTCAGTCCGGTGGTATTTTAAGGTGCTCAAGTACGTCAGCCTCGTGTCGGTAGATTTGCTCCTCTAGGACAAAATTCCGTCACCTTGGCGTCTGCGAAAAACCGTCAAAGGTATTTATACAGTATTATTGCCTTAATATGTTCATTTCAACGACTGAACGATATACCCCTTCAATCTCTTTTTAAACTCCTGCAGCTACAAGACAACTATCCGCGACTATTTGCGGTAAACACACTAAGTTGACAGGAGAACTGCACTGCACTATAAGTTAGTGGTAAAGCGTAAAAGTGGTCAAGTGTAAGAAAGGACCTTGAAATTAACTTCAGCACAAATGAAGGCATTTTTATTTATTTATTTATTTATTTATTTATTTATTTATTTATTTATTTATTTATTTATTTATTTATTTATTTATTCAGCAGGTAGCAGGTAGCATCCCCACTGTCCGGAACTCCTCTATCCCCTCAATCATACTCATACCATAAAATCTGTCATAATAACTGTGTGGGTGAATAACACTACAAGGCTGTCAAGATTAGATTTGCAGGGTGAGAAAATGAAGTAAAGATGAAAGGTTTCTTATGTTCCCGGCCTCAGGCTATCACCTTTCCGCATTCCTGCAGTAGCAAAGTTGTCCAGACTATATGAAACACCACTGTCGTGGTCTCCTCACAATCTGGTGCTTCGGGCTCAAAATTTATATATTTTTCCCGTTATTAACATCAAATTTCCTTCCTTTTCCGGTCAGACAAGTTCCGCTCTATACAGACGAACTTGCTGTAGTGAACAATGAACGATAATTCGCAGGACAGGAAACATTTTCCAATATGGACAGGTTTCTGGTTCAAGGAAGCAGGTTTTGCTATATTTCATAATAATAACAATAATTCAAAAGAATTCAAAGCTAATCATTCCTTAGCTGTAGAATAGACCATTGAATGAACTCGGTAGCGGAGGAGTGGCGGACCCCCTGCCAGCACCGTGACTAATTAAACATTCCCACCTGTTAAACCAGTTCAGAGATTTTGGCTATTTGCTCTAATAATACTGACATCCCTTGGGGTAAAGATATATCGTCATCATTACAGTTCTTTGTTTCTTTTATCTCATGCATTTTGACACTTATTACTTCCAGTTTGTGCACAAGACAAATGACGTCCCATTATATTCAGCTTTCTCCAACACCGCGAGTGTTCAGTCCTATCTCGCTGGAGATCCACCCTCGAGCTTGTTCTTACATATTCCTGATTCTTGATCTGCCAACCAAACTAGAGGCCAAGAACATGGACTTGGCTAGTTTGCGTTATATTTATTACAACAGGTAGGTGGAATAATAATAGTATGGCCTCAATTAACGTGTGCAGGCCTTTTGATTTCACGTCATTTCTTATTTTCTTCTTTCGAATGGATTTTTTGACCATGCTTGTTCAACTGTTGGGCTTTTATCTTTGTCCAGTATTTCCGCATCTTTTCTCGGCGTAGCTCCTTTCTTTCCTGCGACCAGGAGTTACCTTTCCCCTTCAGTGTTTTTATCCTGAAAGTCAAGGACTTTCTTCAGTATGTGTCTCACAGACTGTCTGTTTTGTAAGTCTATCAGCCCCTTTTATGCCTTTCTTAGTCTCCGTCAGCCGTATGGTGCAGACTTTCTCGATTCACCACAAGGTGAGACAACCTCACTACACGACCATAGAAAGCTACCCTCCTTATCCTGTCACAGCCTCTGTCTGATAATAGTGCTCTGAATATTGTGACGCCTCCGGTATTCCCCATCTTGTAGTATCCGGACCTAGAATACTCGTATTTCTGAGAATACTTCTCACTCCGATTTTCAGTCTTTTAAAAACCAAGCCTTTTATATTTAGTGACAGGCATTCTATGGCGTACAAGGCTTCCGGCTGGATGACTGGTGTGTAGGGTTTTGGTTTCAGTAAGCCATTTATTATTATTATTATTATTATTATTATTATTATTATTATTATTATTATTATTATTATTATTATTATTATTATTATTAATCCGTTTAACTTCCAGGTTCAGTTTTCCCTCAGATTCAGCGAGGGATCCCACCTCTACCGCCCCAAGGGCAGTGTCCTGGAGCGTCAGACTCTGGGTCGGGGATACAACTGGGGAGGATGGCCAGTACCTCGCCCAGGCGGCCTCAACTGCTATGCTGAACAGGGGCCTTGCAGGGGGATGGGAAGATTGGAAGGGATAGACAAGGAAGAGGGAAGGAAGTGGCCGTGGCCTTAATTAAGGTAGGCTACAGCCCCAGCATTTGCCTAGTGTGAAAATGGGAAACCACGGAAAACCATCTTCAGGGCTGCCGACAATGGGACTCGAACCCACTATCTCCAGGATGCAAGCTCACAGCTGCGCGCTCCTAACCGCACGGCCAATTCACCCGGTACATTTATTTTTAACTACGGCAAAAACGGCCGCATGATCACTAATACCATCTATTACTTCGGTTTGTCTATAGAGCTCATCTGGTTTTACCAGCACCACGTCCAGGATATTCTTCCCTCTAGTTGGTTCCATCACTTTCTGAGTCAGCTGGTCTTTCCATATTAACTTATTTGCCATTTGTTGGTCATGCTTCCTGTCGTTCGCATTACCTTCCCAGTTGACGTTTGGTAAATTCAGATCTCCCGTTACTTTACCAAATAATTCTGAATCAGCGTCAGCGCTACCCTTTCCCGGTCTGTACACTCCAAAGACATCAACTTGCCTATTATCTTTAGAAATAAGCCTTACGCCTATCATTTCATGTTTGTCATATTTAACTTTTTCGTAGCTTACAAATTCTTCTTTCACCAGAATGAATACTCCCTCTCTTACCATTTCTATCCTATCTCTGGCTTTAAAGCTGGGAATATCCAGCATTATAGCTACTTCTTTCTCTAGCTTCTTTAAATATCAGTAGTCAACTGCGGGAACAGTTTGCTCACTAGCAGCCATGCTGATAACTTTTTATTTCAGCTATTCAAATTAGTGACGCTTTGACGATTACGTTTGTTTATTGCTGTTTGTGTGAATATCTTTTGCTTTACAGCATTTATTTCAGTTGGTTTTTAACTTTATCTTCTATCAAGCTATAATGTGGGAATAAAACTGGAATACAGCATGTATCTTATACAAAAGTACGTAAGCATAAAAAGACTCCCTAATATTACTTGGCATTTAATACAGTACAGTACATTTAATATAAAAGCAGCTAAACTTGTCATAGTACAGCAGGTCTGGGTTCGATTCCCGGCTCTGCCACGAAAATTTGAAAAGTGGTACGAGGGCTGGAACGGGGTCGACTCAGCCTCGGGAGGTCAACTGAGTAGAGGTGGGTTCGATTCCCACCTCAGCAATCCTCGAAGTGGTTTTCCGTGGTTTCCCACTTCTCCTCCAGGCGAATGCCGGGATGGTACCTAACTTAAGGCCACGGCCGCTTCCTTCCCTCTTCCTTGTCTATCCCTTCCAATCTTCCCATCCCTCCACAAGGCCCCTGTTCAGCATAGCAGCTGAGGCCGCCTGGGCGAAGTACGGACCATTCTCCCCAGTTGTATCCCCCGACCAAGAGTCTGAAGCTCCAGGACACTGCCCTTGAGGCGGTAGAGGTGGGATCCCTCGCTGAGTCCGAGGGAAAAGCCGAACCTGGAGGGTAAACAGATTAAGATAAGAAGAAGATAAGATAAGATAAGATAATACACTGATGTAAGCATATATAATAAAAATGAAAATTCTGTATTAGAACTTCATAGGCTACATTTAGAATAGTACTTAACCAGTTATTTGCTTCTGTCATCTGAAACTGCCACTGCCTGATGTTCAAGCCGAGACAATGTTGTTGCCCCCAATATCTGTTGATAAAGACTTTAAAGAGGAAACTTACTTTCGTCTGACATTCAACACTGTTGTTTTATCGCTATTTGTGTCTCTTTTAGTGCAAGACAATATTTTCCGTATTACGGATTAATATTAATGAAATTTATAAGAATGCCCAAAAGTGTATTTTACGTTTAACAGCGTAAACTTTGTTCTTTTACTTCCGCTGTTATCATCGGCTTCCTGTCCGACTCGTTGGCTGAACGGTCAGCGTACTGGCCTTCGGTTCAGAGGGTCCCGGGTTCGAATCCCGGCCGTGTCTGGGATTTTAACTTTAATTGGTTAATTGCAATGGCACGGGGGCTGGGTGTATGTGTTGTCTTCATCATTATTTCATCGTTATCACGACGCGCAGGTCGCCTACGAGAGTCAAATAGAAAGACATTTAGAAACACTATAGCATACCTGTAATAAATACAATTAATGAAAACGCTTTTTACAGGTTTGTTTCGACAGACTATAAAACTTAAAACTTATATCACCAGTTTCATCACCGAAGAGTACCATACTTTCATCAAGTTGCTTATATCTATAGAGGAGATTACAAGTAAACATTACTCCTTGGTCCGTGGACTGGATCAGTGAAATAGTGCTTGTTTTTACTACGCGATTAAAATAGTGAGAATTATCGTGAATCCCTAATTAGTGAAGTCCGAAATAGTAGGGTTTACTGTATGTTCAGCTCTTACTCATTCTCGGAGACTGTCCAAACAATTGAGCAATTTCTCCAGATCTCCAACAGACTGACAAAATAACACCGTAATACGAAAATTCTTGGAAATTATGTATGTGTGTACGTATATATGTATGTATTTATTTAGTGTATGACAATGCACACGGAAGAAAAATTGTTGTAACTACAGAACAACTATACAACTAACAAAATATTAATGGAATAGCACAAAACAAAAGAATGCTGTAACCTAACACCCAGCATATCTCTCCACTCAAGGCTCAATGCTGTAGCATTGAAAATGTTTCTCAAATCGCCAGTGTAGGGTCTCAAATTGCATTCCTCGATAATGTGTCGGATTGTTTGGTATAGTGCTCCACAATCACAGGTTGGACTTGATTGTTTATCCCATTTGTGTAAGTTGTACACCCATATTCCATATCTTGTTCAGGTGCGATTGAGACTTTTACACATATTGTATCATTCTGTTTAATCGTGAGAATGGGTATTTAACGCAGTAAAAATGTTGCGCAATAGGACGCCGCTTGTGGGGGCGTGATGCTATACAGAGCGCGGGAATCCAGAAGGTAATTCCCGAGGCAGGGTGTGGCTGTGTACAAGTGAGAAAGAATATATGTGGAAGAGAGAAAGAGAGATAAGATTTTGTTATGGAAAGTCCCAGCGCCACCCTAACAAAATATTAAGCGGGAGCAGACAGGTTCGCCACACCACGGGAATTGAGCCATAATTCTTCGATTTGAAGGGTTTTCAGAACAGTAAAAGGATGGAAATTATAGCCAGAATTTTACGAAGCCAACAATACGTCAAAGTCTATTAACATATAATTAAATCAATAAATACGTAGCAAGCCGAACCACCGTGGGAAGATCTTTAGTGGCCACATTCCAGACTCAAGTTGTTTCTCGGGGCATTCTCTAGCCGTTTGGCTTGGTGTCTCCTATAAGAGCTGAGAGATGAGGAGGAGGGCATTCATTCAACGATCACATTGCTGCTCGTGCGCGTCGCGTCTGCCTAGATTGCGCCAGAAACCTTTTTGTTCAGAACAAAGACAGTGAGTAATTAGTGCAGTGCGCTTTGATTCAGTGGATCAGTAATCTATAAAGTTACATGTGGTAGATTCATAGGTGTGACAATATTTAGATACTTACCAGCGAGGTCACGTATGGCTAATTCATTGGCAACAAAAGAACGCTGTACTTATAGACGTCAATAAGAAGCGGTAAGGGCGAAGCTCGCGAGGTGCAGAGGAAGTGCGGACAATAGGCTAAGGAGGTCCATATTCATTCTCTGATAGACTTGTGAATCCGAATTAGGCAGGCATGAAAACACGATAAGTGAGTAGATAGGTTCGAGGGCTGAAAACAGGTAGTGACTTAGTGCACAAGTTAGTGAGTATACGGTTATACGAGAATAGAGGACAAGGAGTTGTAATGTTGCAGAGTGTTAGAACTGTACGCTAGCTTAAACCTTAAATAAAAGTCCAGAATGATGTGTTGTAATTGAAGTAGGCGTCTCATTGTAGTAAGAGGCCGAGACATGTTCCAAGGGACGAGAGGTGCAAGACCTTCAGAACGTGGCTTCGAGAAGACGCTACCTTGAACGAGTCATCCCTCAAGAAGACGGCACCATGGACCAGCTGTACGTGAAAACCAGACTCCAAGGATCGACACTGGACGAGACCGCTACCATAATGGACTAAACCATTATAGCCTACCCATATGGGGAGAGGAGGCGGTCATCATAATGAGATAATTGGGATTTTCCTAGGCATGCAGTAGAATTGGGGGGAATTACGCAGGAATAGAAGGATTAAACTTGTAAATACTAATATAGGTTGTGATCGTAGCCTATCAGGCTGCATATTAAAGTGTTTTGATGTATCTAATATATAGGGGTAGTTAGATTTTTCTCTTTAGGTAAAGCAAACAATGACGTAATTTGATAACGCGGCAAGAGGTAGTGTGCCTAGTTGATATGTGTTGTTTGAGTGCGATAGACCGGATATTTTCCTTTGGGTCGGTCGTTGAATACGTTTTCCTTGTAGGATTACTATGAGTAATTACCATTACATTCCAGGGGCAAGGGCAGACATATCTGCGTAATGTAAGGTGTGCATGCTGACGGTATTTAATTATATGCATGGCTCTATTTACGTGACTTAGATGGACGTAAACTGTAACGTAGGCGCAGGCATTACAGCTATTTGACTCTGCTACTCTGCCAAACACGGGCTTGAACATCTAACCCCCAAGGTTACCGGGAACTCGTCGTATTATGGAAGAGAATGATTTTACGAGATAGTATGGTAGAACACTTTATGTTATATAATTGCGGCCCGTGGTGGTCTCTTAATGTGGTCGGATACGTAGAGTGCGAGGTGTTTTTCCTCACTCATTTTTATGGTCATTTTGCTTCGCTATGTGTAGAAGTATAAACCCCATTGTGAAGGGAGCTGGAAGAGCGCCAGATATAGGGTACGAAGTCAGGCGGTAGTTTGTTAACAAATTTTTTTGGTGATGTCGGCCAGGCCCTTGGCGAGACAGCAGGGTCAATGTAAGGCCTGCTCAGTGGGGGGTAGGCTCGGCCATCTTTAAATTGCCCGGGGGAAGGTCATTTCTTCTTTTGGAAGAGAAGTGGTTTGGGGACACAGTTGCTTCATTTATTTTGACCTTTCTTTTTTTTTTGTTCGTTTCGCATTTCTTATGGTTGCGTATTATACTTAAGTTATCTTGACACTATATAATTGGTAATGATAGTCCATCTGTTGACACAAAGTTTTTGCCTGGTGGACGTGGGTTCACGTCCAGGTATATATGTAAACCATGGCTGTAGAGTAGGTTATCTGAGGCGTTTTTTTAATATATTTATTTGTGCTGCTATTTAGGTATATATAAATTTCCCAAAATGGGAGAGGACTTTCTAATAATAGCTCCAGTTTCTGCGGAATATCCCTAATTCTACCACCATGCCTTTTATGTCGTAGGCATAGTGGTGCTGTTTCCATGTAGGGGACACATCCGTTTTTTCCCTGGTTCACAGATCTAGAACTTCAGCACGTCATCACGCAAAATGTATTTTCTTTGTTTTCTTTTAAAATTGTAGATGTGAGCCCTCGAGGCACTTATTTTGGCATTACAGGTGCAATTATTGTAAATACCCTAATTTTTCTAATATACTGTCTTATGCTCAAAATTCATATCGTAGCCAAAGTGTTCCTCATTCAGTAGTTTACTGTAATTATATTGTTCCCCATAATCCTCTCGTCACAAGAACCCAGTAAACGACCTTTCTGCCGACTGCAGTTGAGCTGGTGCCCGTATGTAATAACAGGTGAGCAGGTAAGTATGATCCTGCAGTGTTGTTGTGCCCTGTAGGGTACAATATATCTCGGAAGTTCAAAGCCCTTAGGTTTCTGTATACTGTCGATACGGGCGGGGGCTGCCTGGCCAGGGCGGTAAAGGTGTTCTCTGTTCACCCGGTAGGATGTGGGTTCTATTCCCCGTCAGGAAGGCGAACAATTTAAGAAACGAGATTTCCAATTCCGGAGGTGCACATGGCTCTGAGGTTCACTCAGCCTACACCAAAAATGAAAATGAAAACCTACAACCTGTTTTCCAGTCATTGACCGGGTCAGGGATGTAATGAATGAGGCAGATATAGGCTGTTAGTACGATGGGGTCGCCACTCCCAAAGCGATTTATTAATGTATGATAGATGCAATGAAATGAGAATGGAGAGTGTTGCTGGAATGAAAGGTGAAAGTGAAAACCGGAGTACCCGGAGGAAAACCTGTCCCGCCTCCGCTTTGTCCAGCACAAATCTCACATGGAGTGACCGGGATTTGAACCACGGTATCCAGCGGTGAGAGGCCGACGCGCTGCCGTCTGAGCCACGGAGGCTACCAAAAATGAGTACCAGGTTAATTCCTGGGAGCAAAGGTGGCCGGGCGAAGAGCTAATCACTCTACCGCATGAAGTGCGGAGGTTACGGATAGTGGAAGCTTTTACTTTTCACCCATCCAAGGGCCTTCATGGCCTGTACGGAGATGACTTCTTTTGTAGATGAGGTCACGCACTTTGGATGGAGTACTCTCATTGAGAAGTCATGCCACTTAGCATAAAATTGAAGCTGCTATTAGCAAGCTGTTGGGATAGTCGCAGGGGTGAATTTCTGGAACGAAGCAATTTTGTTGCAAAAAATGGGAAATCATCATGAATCAAAACTCTGGAATTGTTCATTGTTTTCAAATATACCTTCAGCAGTGCATCTTGTCTTTTTAACGCGGAGGGGGCTACATGGCTGAGTGTTGGGAGCCAATGTAGTGGAGTAGTTTTTATGCATCCAGAGATGGTTTTCATTGATATATTCAGCTCTGTATCTATATTCTGTATGTGAGAGCTATTCGTCCACACCGGCCGTAGAGAACACTAAGATGGTCACATTAGTTCGAAGCGTATCTACTGTTGCTTCCCAGTTGGTGATGCAGAGATTTTGAACGAAATCATTTCGAGTGATTCATTTTTGAGATGTAAATTCAAGTTGTTTTTGAAAGAGAATGAAAGATAATATCCTTTTCCGAGTCACTCCAAGATAATTTGGGTGACTGTCGTAGAAAAGCATCGCACATATGAACCTTGAGTTCAAATCTGTAAATGAAAGCTTCTGATCCCTGTGTTTGAAAGATTTTTTATGAGTCTCCACTGGGTGAAATATTTATGTAGTTTGTTAAGGTCAACAGCTAGAGCATTCTCAACAATTTTGAACTCCTTTTGTTGAACAGCCAGGGTAAAGTCATCAGCATATCCGAACTTCTTTGCACTAGGTTCAAGAAGTCAGAAATATAAAGGTTGAAATTTACAGGGGATAGTACCGACCCGTGAGGTAGGCCATTATTATTATTATTTGCTTGCTTTGAGATTGCCCTGGATCACTAGAGAATGTTTCTCAGAGAGCAACAGCTTCAAAATGGCCAAACATTTACATCGATATCCGTCCTTTTCGTACCATGTCGTAAGCAGTGGCCAGGTCTTCAAAAACTACGGATATCTTTACTTTTTTTCGAAATCTCACTTCGATGTGTGTAGTTAGACTTAAGACCTGGTTTGTACAGCTCCGCTTAAGTCTGAAACCAGCTTGTTTCACTAGGGTGTTTTCAGGGTCGTCGGGGATATTGTGCTTAGTAGAAGTCTCTCAGAAGTTTATGGAGGCAATTAAGCAGCGCTACTGGACGGCCATTTTCTACTTCATCTGGAGGTTTGTTCAGTTTTAGAACCGCAATTACTTTGATAATTTTGAAAGGTTTTGGCAGGCATTCTGATGAATGGATGGATGTATACAACTCGTATGTATTATAACCTTTCACTTAACTTAGATTTGAAAAGGTTAATGGTTCATATTAATGAAGGTACATTTAATATTCTGAGATTAAGATATTTGTGTATGTGAAACAATATTGTATGTGTGATGAACCACTGTTACGCCATTTTGTTAGTTTTCACGTTAATATGCCAGTCATTTTGATTACTTCAGATTAATGTGTTCCTTTCTTTTTGATGAATATATACTAACGAATCTAGTTCATTGCATCAATTCAGAAAAAAGTAAATTGAGAGTCTTAACATCGTAATTCAAGAAATTCGGTGCACATTGTGAAAGAATAATTGTAACTACGTTATTAAGAATGCATAAGAGAATAAACGGTTAATGTTTAATCGAACAAAGCATTTTCATGAGATCTACGAGTAGTTTGAATTACGTATACGCCAGAGAAGTGATCTTGAATTGAATAAAGATTAACATCCCGAAAAGTCTCCAGATGTTAATGAAGTCGTCAGTTTCTGGAATGTCACAATAGAATATCCCGAGTAAGAACTGTAAATTGGCCGAGATGTCTAGCTAAGTTCCCTATGTTTGGAAGCCGAAATGATGGATCATGAGATGAGGAAATCATGGAGATGGGGTGGAGACGTCAACTGTAAGTAAACTTTTCTTTTTCTCTCATTTATCTTCTCTTTAGTTATTTTTGTAAGTTATTGAGTTCTCTAAATCATGGAGATAAAGACGCCAAATATAAGTAAACTTTTTTCTCTTATATATCTTCTCTTGAGTTATTGTTGTAAGTTATTGACTTCTCATTCTAGTATTTTCTTTACAATAGACTATATTTAGGATTTTCTATTTCATTCACTTAAGTAAGCTGATTTTTAACTCTGTCTTCGTAGCTTTATTGGGATTATTCGTTCGTGTTGTAATCATCATGTCGTATTCAGTAAGTAGGGATACCCATTTGCGAGTTGTAGAGTAAAGAATTCGGATCTTTCAAACCTATAATGAACGTTTAGTCATAATATAACCTCAAGCGAATAAAGGGTTTTCATTCGGATCTGTAAATCATTGCATTTTGAACTCCGACGATATAGCGAGGAAGAGCGTTGATGGCGAATATTATTAGAGATCTTCTGATATTTCTGTTATGTTTATAATAATTGACGTTATATAAATTCTTTGATATACTGTATGATAATGTTGATGATGATAATATGTGGAGATGTAGCTTCGTGTGATAATCAATGTGGTTTGAGATAGGAAGATGATTCATAGAATGATGATAAAACACGAAGTATTCCGTGATCTTCGCTTGAAACCCAACTTGTGCTTTCAATTTGTTATTTATTAAATGAATGATAGGATATATTCGGAATGAATGATAGAGAATGCCTCGAGAAAAACTTCACACGGATCTTCGTGGTAATGATATAGGATTTTAGGATGTAGATGACGTACATTGAGATAACTGATTCTTAGAAATGAAATTATGTGCTTGAAAAATGAGTAAAGACGTATAGTATGTATAATTTTTTAGATTAACCTATGAGTGCGAATATTTTGTGTTGAATGAAAGTCTTCCTTGTGAAAGACAGAAGAAAGGAGGGCGTATATTATTCAAAGAATATCAATGAACGTGAAATTATGGGAAATATTCAACATTATGTCAGTGGTCATCAAATAATTATACGCAATGGCCATATGAATATTATAGATGAATTCCCATGTGTATTCAGTATGTATCTCCTAGAATTAAAATCGTCATGCATAACGTATGTGAAGTCATCATTTTTTCATCTGTCAAACGAAATATTAGAAGAAGAGACATTAGTAGAATTTGTTCTCTTATAGAGTAGTTAGTTATGTTGATCTTGTTTATTCCACTTTTGGTCAATAATTATGAATTGGTTGTGTCCTATATCCGATTATGTGATTGTGATTTACGTCATTGCATTGATAATAAACAATATCAACCACAAAAATATTCCTGCAATAATAATGTCGATTTTATTCTTTGCATGAAGGGACCACTGTTGTATTTTATTAATTGGATCAATTTAAATTTACTCAAGGAAATTTTTAGTATAGTTTCATGAACTTAAAGAAAAGTTATAGAATAGAAATAGGAGCCGATAATGCAGGGAAGGTAAATATTGTTTTCTATGGTATCATGCCAATATATTTCACCATGATGAAAGAAGGATACATAATCATAAGTCAGATTCGTATTTGTAGCGTTGTTTATTTGAAATTTAAATTTAATTTTCATACTTTAAATACTTTCATGTTGATTTGTTAGTGAATGACATGAGTACTTGTCTTAAAGAGGATGAACGTAATTTATTAAACGTGAATAACGGATGGCGTTTCTTGGTCTCAGTGTCGATATTAAATATTAATGAGATATAGATGTGTGGATATAATTTCTCAAGAAAATGAATGTATACCAAATGAATCATAACGAACCGTGTAACCTTTGTTATGTAACTGACACATGATTAAAAGAGTTTATTACTTTCGTAATGTCTTTATTCTTATTTCATTTTAAAATAGAGTAAACAGGTAAGTCCTTGTCAGCAAGGCTATATATATTCTGTTTTTAATTAATTAGGAAGCCAGATTGTACAGTAGCTATCGTTAAAAGGTCTGCGTCGAAACAAAAAAGTTTCACCCGTCGGAACCCATTCGAAACTTCAGCCCTAGAGAAGATTCTCCCTGAACAGTCGGCAACAAGATGAAAAGAATAATAATTATATTTTATTTACGTCCTACTAACTACTTTTATGGTTTTCGGAGACGCTGCGGTGCCGGAATTTTGTCCCGCAGGAGTTCCTTTACGTGCCAGTAAATCTATCGACACGAGGCTGACATATTTGAGCACCTTCAAACACCACCAGAATGAGCCAGGATCGAACCTGCCAAGTTGGGTCAGAAGGTCAGCGCCTCAACCGTCTGAGCCACTCGGCCCGGCAAGATGAACAGAAGAGACGGGTATAGTATGTATGTATGTTTACAATTTGCTTTACGTCGTACCGACCAGGTAGGTCTTATGGCGACGATGGTATAGGAAAGGGCTAGGAGTGGGAAGGAAGCGACCGTGGCTTTAATTAAGATACATTCCCAGCAATTGCGTGGTCTGAAAATGAGAAACCACGGAAAATCATCTTCAGGACTGCCAACAGTGGGGTTCGAACCCACTATCTCCGAATGCAAGCTGATAGCAACGTGACCCAAACCGCGCGGCCACTTTCTTGGAATGTATGTATGTATGTATGTATGTATGTATGTATGTATGTATGTATGTATGTATGTATGTATGTAAATAAGCTGTACTATTGTACGTAACACCATCCATGGTCCACTAAACTCTCAGTTAATCAACGGGGAGGTAGAACGTGTTGACAAGTAATTTTCTCTACTGCATAAACAGGTGTAATTTCCAACAGAGAGAAGTGACAAGCACTTTACGGGATATGAATACCAAATCCAAGAGTTCCAAGAAATTAGGAAAAGAAATTGAGTGATATTAGAAGTTCGAACAGTTAATTCTTGGAAATGACGCCCGCTTATAACCACTGCAGATGACAGTTGTTTTTCTGCAGAATATAACGGAAATGTAAAAGGAAGTACAATATGTCTCGTCAAAAGACAGTGGACTGAATTTGAGATGACGAACAAACTTGTTTGTTGATATAAGAATGATTCAAGTACTATGTGCCGTTATTTCTAGGTGAGTGTTCGCTATTTTTAAGGTAAATCCTATTGATTTCGATATTTTCTATTGCTTAAAATAATGTATTTATCCATATTATGCTAACTAGGGATTCGCTAATTGACCGAATACAGATCTGCGCTGAGTTACGTATAGAAAGGAGTTCGTTCTTCTGCGTTTACTACAGAACTTGCAATATTTTGGGAATTGCATTTCTCTCGTTTGGTCGTAATTGAATCAGCGTTTGATACGTTATTTCCAAGATAGATATTTTACAGTTTGCAATGTCAGCAGAGTGGAATCCCACCAGAGTATTCTGTGCCGGCTTACATTTCTGGCCTACACCGCACCTTCTCACGTACTTCAGAACAACAGTTTTCCTACCGGACCAGAAGAAATGACACGGAAATTTGATGGAGTGTTTTATACTGTCCATGATGAGCACCCAGATACGAATCATGGAAATAATTCAGAATCATTTTAAAGAAACAGGGACGAAACTATTAGGCGCTTACGCGAATGCCTCGATACCTCAGCAAACCTCGCTTGACTAAAAATTCTTTCTGAGTACATCTGCCCATAGAGGTCTCCTTCATTAAATTGGCACATTCAACATCATCTTTCTGAAAACTTTGAATATCCGTGAAGGACCAGGGAAGGTTTTGGAGAAGAGCAAGTGGCTTCTTATCGGAATACTAAGCGATTAAAGGAACAACAAATAAAATAAAATGTATATTTTGATAAGGATTACGTGATCGATCTCAGAACATGGTTTCTTGTTTTAAGATTGTTTTATTTGTGGAAATTATAACATGTTGCTTAGGTCAACCAGTTCATAGTCAGTCTATCCTGAACTAGCCTTTCCAGTTCTACATAACTACTACATCTTTCATCTGCTCTAATTAGGGTTGCCATACGTCCTGAAAATGCGGGATTGTCCTGAATTTGAGCATGTATCCCGACGTCCTGACTGAACTTTCAAAAATCCCTAAATGTCCTAAATTTTAAAAATCGGAGCAAATTATTTAAAATTTTGCTGAAAAGTTTTTGAAAATTATGGAACTTTTTTTGGTTGGTCATCTTGAAGCAGAGTCTGTCGTCATTACCGGACATTGTCATGGTAACAGGCTTGACCTACGCTAACGCTATCTACTTCCACCCGGGAGCAGCGTGATTCCGCTTTGTGTCTTTTGGTAATCGATGGGGCAGTTCACATGGAATTACCCAAATACACTCGTTGGAACAATAGGCGCCAAATTTTGGTCTTGAGCACGGGGGACAAGAATGAACATATCAAAATATTTTTACGGGAGCTAAAACACAATTGCGTCCCCGTACTGCTATGTGTATGGGGGCAAGTGCTCCCATGGAGTCGTGCGCCTATGGTTGGAACTTGTCGATGTTGGTGTCCTGAATTTCATCCTGAACCTTACGGCAACCCTAGCTCTAATCTACTTGCCATATTCATACTTTGGTCTACTCCGACATTTTTACCCCATTCTCCTCAAAAACTAGTTTAAAGCGTCCTGGGGGTCTCAAGATGTGTACAATCAGTCTTTTTCTTCTTCTTGTCAAATATCGCCAAATCGTTCTTCACTCACCATATTCAGTATATCTTCACTGTTGATTCGACCTACTTTCCTTCATAGAGATTTTCTTGCTCTACGACATTCTTCGACATATATTTGAAGTGTACTGCTTATGATTTAGGTAGCGTAAGAAGAAAAAAAATCTCTCGAAGGGCCATTTTTTTCTTTGAATTTCTTTAGTAAACTCATCACTCCTCGGCTCCAATTTTTCACAAAATAATATTTCCCACAACTAAACTTTCGTAAATAAATTCACTACACAATAGTGAAAATCCATTTAGCTGTTCTCGACATTTGCTCACGGAAACAATAACACCGACCGGAGATTTTATTTGATGGGCCTATGTATAGGTCAGCTGTTTATTCCAATGGCATGTTCTTCACGTTTGATATGTTCAGTATAAGTCTGAATGATTACAGAATGATATATCAGTTACCTTCTTGCACAAACTCCTATGGATTAAAGTTGGAGGGAAATGGCGCTGCGGAAATGGTCTATCCTTTCAACTTCCAGACAAAAATGGTGGTGTTTATTGTTTTAAGAGAGGAAGTACAACTGAGCAATCATCCCTCCGAAACCCTAATCAATAGTCACTATTTTACTTTATAGTAAGCGTCGAGCTTTGTTAAGCGACACCTCACCCAACGTCCCACGCGTACACATTTTCCGAGTTATACTAATTTTGCCACGCTGCGAACATATAATTTTCCACTCTAAATTGACGACCATCTTGAGGGGGCGTGTGACATCACGCGCTTAAGTTTAATGCTGCGTAACATTCGTTCATCCTTGTTCTTTTGAACAGTGAATTGTTTATTTGGATAAGCATTGAAATGAAATGGCGTATGGCTTTTAGTGCCGGGATATCCCAGGACGGGTTCGGCTCACCAGGTGCAGGTCTTTCTATTTGACTCCCGTAGGCAACCTGCGCGTCGTGATGAGGATGAAATGATGATGAAGACAATACATACACCCAGCCCCCGTGCCAGGGAAATTAACCAATGATGGTTAAAATTCCCAACCCTGCCGGGAATCGAACCCGGGACCCCTGTGACCAAAGGCGAGCATGCTAACCATTTAGCCATGGAGCCGGACGGATAAGCATTATTGACTTGGCCCTCAATGGGCAACTTAAACGCACTCTGCAGTGTGATGGTAGTAGTACCAGACCTGTAGCTTAGATTCCTTCCAACAGAACAAAGATGGCCTAGGCCACCATAGCTCAATTGGTAGAGCAACCGACGCGAAATCGGGAGGTTGTGGGTTCGGATCGCACAGGTGTCTGGTTGGCCATTTTTGTTCTGTACTTAACATCTCTTCAACACGTACTAAATGTACGTAACACGACCTAATAGGTTGAAAGTCGCTTTCGATTATTAATTTTGTTTGGTATACACGGAATCATAACACCGACTTTCAAATGGTTCCTGCCCTCATCCCTCCTTCCCCTGTACTGGATCCGCGGGGTAAAACTTGTCATTCAGAAAACAAAAATACATGAAGACACACATCCATCAGTTTGTGGACGGAGTCAGAGTGTTTTCAAAGTGACTGAGATGATGAGTCCATGTGAAAGAAAAATGAATTTTCTGTATGGCTTTCGACAACTGGCTACCCATATTTAAATGTATACATGCACACTGGATTAAACATTAAGGAAGGAACTTTTCATATGTCCTGACGTCATCATCATCATCATCTGTTTACCCTCCAGGTTCGGTTTTTCCCTCGGACTTAGCGAGGGATCCCACCTCTACCGCCTCAGGGGCAGTGTCCTGGAGCTTCAGACTCTTGGTCGGGGGATACAACTGGGGAGTATGACCAGTACCTCACCCAGGCGGCCTCACCTGCTATGCTGAACAGGGGCCTTGTGGAGGGATGGGAAGATTGGATGGGACAGGCAAGGAAGAGGGAAGGAAGCGGCCGTATCAATCAATCAATCAATCAATCAATCAATCAATCAATCAATCAATCAATCAATCAATCAATCAATCAATCAATCAATCAATCAATCAATCAATCAATCAATCAATCAATCAATCAATCAATCAATCAATCAATCAATCAATCAATCAATCAATCAATCACTAATGATCTGCATTTAGGGCAGTCGCCCAGGTGGCAGATTCCCTACCTGTTGTTTCCCTAGCCTTTTCTTAAATGATTGCAAAGAAATTTGAAATTTATTGAACATCTCCCTAGGTAACTCCCCTTCCTAAAAACGAACATTTGCCCCAATTTGTCCTCTTGAACTCCACCTTTATCTTCATACTGTGATCTTTCCTACCTTTAAAGACACCACTCAAACTTATTCATCTACTGATGTCATTCGACGCCATCTCTCCACTGACAGCTCGGAACATACCACTTAGTCGAGCAGCTCGTCTCCTTCCTCCCAAGTCTTCCCAGCCCAAAATTTGCGTAACGCGACCCTATTCTTTTGTCGGAAATCACCCAGAACAAATCGAGCTGCTATTAGGATTTTTTTCCAGTTCTTGAATCAAGTAATCCTGGTGAGGGTCCTATACACTGGAACCACACTCTAGTTGGGGGTCTTACCAGAGACATACTGTATGCCCTCTCCTTTACATCCTTACTACAACCCCTAAATACCCCCATAAACATGTGCAGAGATCTGTACCCTTCATTTAGAATCATATATGTAATTACCCCAATGAAGATCTTTCCTTATACTAACACCTAGGTACCGACAATGATCCCCAAAAGGAACTTTTACCCCATCAACGCAGTATTTAAAACTGGGAGGACTTTTCCCATTTGTGAAACTCACAACCTGACTTTTAATCCCGTTTATCATCATATCACTGCCCGCTGTCCATCTCACAACATTATTGAGGTCATTCTGCAGTTGCACACAATCTTGTTATTTATTACTCTGTACAGAATAACATCATTTGCAAACAACCTTCCCTCTGATTGAACTTTTTTACACATATCATTGATATAAGAAAACATAAAGGGCCAGTAATACTGCTTTGAGGAATTCCCCTCTGAATTATTACAGGGACAGATAAAGCTTCACCTACTCTAATTCTCTGAGTTCTATTTTCTAGAAACATAGCCACCTATTCAGTCACTCTTTTGTGAAGTCCAACTGCATTCACTTTTGCCAGTAGTCTCCTATGATCTACCCTATCAAATGCCTATCAATGGTCAATCGCAATATAGACAATATAACCTTCTGAATCCAGGATATCAGCTATAGCTTGCTGGAGGCCTTAAGTTAGGTACCATCCCGGCATTCGCCTGGAGGAGAAGTGGGAAACCACGGAAAACCACTTCCAGGATGGCTGAGGTGGGAATCGAACCCACCTCTACTCAGTTGACCTCCCGAGGCTGAGTGGACCCCGTTCCAGCCCTCGTGCCACTTTTCAAATTTCGTGGCAGAGCCGGGAATCGAACCCGGACCTCCGGGGGTGGCAGCTAATCACGCTAACCACTACACCACAGAGTCGGTCATGTCCTGACGTAAGGAGTGAAATAATTTGAAATATAGGGTCAACAGACAGGATTAAACCTATGAAATTTAAAAATGCAAACAATTTCCTTTACGTCGGACCGACACAGACAGGTCGTGTGGCGGCGATGGGATGGGAAAGGACTAGGAGTAGAGAGGAAGCGGCCGTGGCCTTAATTAAAGTAGAGCCCCAGCATTTGCGAGGTGTGAAAATGGGGGACCACGAAAAACATCTTCAGGGCTGCTGACAGTGGGGTTCGAACCCACTCTCTCCCACATGCAAGCTCACAGTTGCGCGCCCCTGACCGTACGACCACCTTGCCCGGTTAAAAATGTAAACTATTTCAAAATAAGGGACTAGAAAAGTGAGAAATCTCCGTCATTCAGCTTCAAAAGGGGTTGAAAAGTGATGAATCAATAAGCATACAACTCAGAATAAAAACAACTCAACTGGGGAAACTGAAATAAGGTATGGAGCAACTACGGAAGGAATGGCTGCAGAAGAGGGTAAAAAAGGACACCAGTACATATCCCTAACCATCTCAACATAGTATGAAGTTGAAGTGTGGCATGGAGGACTCCATTATAATGCAAATGGTCGCTAAGGAAAAAACACCTTTGTGTCTGGACAGTGAAAAGGTAAAATAACAATGAAGTGTATGAACGCACCGCACTAACCACTCAACCAGTCGTATTCACATATTTACCTTCACTCTTGAATGTATAAGATGATAGTCAACGTACGGTTCTTTAGATACATTTTAGTTCGTAGTTGTTTCAAACGATCACCCCTCCCCCCCACACACACACACTCAATTCACACTGCTCTGAGCGATGTGGCTACTGGCTGGGGCGCGATACTTCTCTATTTCTGATAATAGTTCGCAGTCCGAAATTTGAAAACTGTTGTTTGCCATGTCTTAGATCTGGACTACAGGGCGAGTTAGCTGTGCGGTTAGGGGCGCGCAGCTGTGAGCTCGCATCCGGGAGAGTGGGTTCGTATCCCACTGTCGGCAGCTCTGAAGATGGTTTCCCGTGGTTTCCCATTGTCACACCAGGCAAATGCTGGGGCTGTAGCTTAATTAAGGCCACCGCCGCTTTCTTCCTATTCCTAGGCCTTTCCTGCCCCATCGAAGTCAAAAGACATATCTGTGTCGGTGCGACGTAAAGAAAAAAAAAAAGAAAAGAAAATTAAAAAAAAGATCTGGACTGAGGAATTCTGCACCCGGATCTTATACTTTTTGATTTATCATCAGTCATTACGGGCTAGATGCTATATCTTTTTATTAAACAACACATCAGTACATGTTCGAAAGGTCCATGGAGGACTGGAAGGTAAAAGCATCCGCTATTTCTAAACTCGGTACTAAGAAGGATAGAAGTGGTTAGTTCTTGTAGTCTGGCGTTTTGACTGAATGTTCAGCGTACTGGCCTTCAATTCAGAGAGCTCTGGGATTGATTCCCTGCTAGGCCGGGGTTTTTACTCGCCTCTGGTTAATTCCTCTCTCTGGGGAGAGGGATGGGTATATTTGTATTTGTCTTAATACAAATCTAAAAATACATGCAATACATCACACCACACACCACCACAGAAATATACAATATTGAATGTATCCCTCGCATAGGATTGGCATCTGGCCATAAAACTAGGCTTCATCCATTCAAAGTGCCGACCCAGGTAACTGGGAAACGGCAAGGAGGAATAAGAGAGGTTAGCTCTATGTCCGGCCCCCTGTCCTCCCAGGAAATCAAATGGCGTGTAGCTTTCAGTGCCGGGAGTGTCCGAGGACATGTTCGGCTCGCCAGGTGCAGGTCTTGTAGATTTGACTCCCGTAGGCGACCTGCGCGTCGTGATCAGGGTGAAATGATGTTGAAGGCGACACATACACCCAGCCCCCGTTCCAGCGAAATTAACCAATCATGGTTCAAATTCCCGACCCTGCCGGGAATCGAACCCGGGACCCCTGTGGCCAAAGGCCAGCACGCTGTCGATTTAGCCATGGAGCCGGAATCCTCCCAGGAATTAACTTGGTATTCATTTTTAGTGTAGTCTGAGAAGAATCGCAGGGTTATGTGTAGAAATCTTGAGACAAACTTGTTTGGCTTTCTTACTGGGAGTCGTACCCACGTTTTCCCGGGAGTACAGAGCACTCCTTTACTCTCCCTCTCTGTTCTTGCAACATGTCAAACTAGCTAACAATCCCCTCACTGATACACTGTCATGCATTATTACATGGCTTAATATAGACTGCTATTGCTCAAATAGTGATATTTCCCACAGCCATTTTCACTATAGGAGGAAAAAACCTTTTGTTCCAAAAAATGACTTCTTTCTTCACCACTTTTTCTCTCAAACTTGTGGTGGGTACGCCTGAAATCTTTGTCACACAAATGCTGATTTGACCAGTTTTTAAGGCCGGATATCCTTCCTGATTCCAACTTTACTTGGAACGTTGTGTTAAGTTTTTACGTATTTCTATGGTAGTTGTTAGAGCGGTGTTTTCTGAGCAAATGGATGTGTTAAAACAAACATAAATACCCAGTATTGAGAAATTAATTAGACATGCGTAATATCCCCGGCCCGGTCGGAAATCGAACTGGCACCCTCTGAATCGAAGGCTGCTGCTCCAATCATTTAGCGAAGGAGTCTGACTTATTACATAATATGACTGAATAATACCCTCCGTGGCCAAGGTGACAGTGTGTCGGCCTCTCACTGCTGGGTTTCGTGGTTCAAATCCCGGTCACTTCATGCGAGATTTGTGCTGAACAAAGCGGATGCGGTATATGTTAACCTCCGGGTACTCCTGTTTTCCCTGTCAACATTCATTCCAGCAACACTCTCCAATATCATTTCCTTTCGTCTGTCAGTCATTAATCATTGCCTCAGAAGAGTGCGGCAGGTTTCGGCAGCCGGCACAATTCCTATCCTCGCCGCTAGATAGGGGCTTCATTCATTCCATTCCTGACCCGGTCGAATGACTGGAAACAGGCTGTGGATGTTCATTTTTTTAAGTGACTGAATAATTTGTATTAATTATGCTACATGCAGTATATTTATTTATTTTATTTATTTATTTATTTATTTATTTATTTATTTATTTATTTATTTATTTATTTTATTTATTTATGTATTGTATGGCAATATTATGTACCAATATTTACAATTATTTAACTGGCACGTGACAAGAAGGGCTTCTAGCCTCAGATATATTGTGCTACTCCACTCTAGGGCTCCGGGAATTTACTATCTGAAAATTAGAAAAGTATATTTGATGTGCCCTTGTCTTACATTCGGACACAATGTGTTAAATAGACTGTATGGGAGCTCCCCAGATGGGATTTTGTCCCATTTATAAAAAGATTCAACGCAGAATCCATCATTGGTCGTAATCCTTTTAAATCCAAATTTTCCTTGGTAGACTGAAACCAGATGTAGGTTGTTTAACTTCGAACAAGATCAAAGTTGAGGACGTGTTCAACACCCATTCTTCTTTCCAGGGCATTTGCATCATAGTGACTCTCTGTTAATCTCTGGACATAACTCATTGGTCCATATTTGTAATATTTAGCTATACTCCGCACGGCCTTACTTCTAAATTGAAGTTTCGCAAAACAAATGAGCATCGCCTTTCCTCTGTTGCCAGCCCGCTACACCCGCGAGAACAGCTGATGCAATACAGCCCTTGTCACATGTAGTACCGTACTCAGAAAAACTAATGAATATGGATTGAAAACAATTTCACAAAAACACTTGCTAACATCTGACACTAAGAGAGAATATTTTATTAAGAATAAAAGAGAATGAGGAAATAACACATCACTCACCGCTAATGACTGGCACATAAAGATGTTATGGCCTACAAAGGGAACATTCTACTGATCTCAGAGTCACAGGAACTCTCCAACAATATGAAAAACACACTAATTACTGAAGGGAAATGCAAAAGATCGCAAACCGTACCGAATACCATTCACACTGAGCGAGATAGGTTAACCACGTGGTGAATGTAAATATTAGAGTTGGCAACTAGGTTTCGAGATCGTGCTCTGCCGATATAAATCGATATGAATGGCAGCTTGGGATTGGTTGGATGTCTATGCTTCAGCTCATAACCACCAGACGGAGCCAAAATCTGCCAAAACGTCAATTTAGAAGTGGGGCCGTTCGGAGTATAGTTGCTATTGAGGTCAGGTTGGTCTTCGCGAATAGGCAGTTCCGTGTTTCCTACGATCTTCTTGTATTCTCAAGTCAGGATAGCATTCAGTCGCAGATGAGGAGGCATGATGTTGCTGAGAACTGGAACTCAATAGGTGGGAGTCGGTTTGATTAGGCCAGTGATTAATCGTATGGGGGCTGTTCAGTTAAACGGAAGAACAGAATTCAGCTTTAGAAAAGACCACACCTAAATCGTAGCACCTCACAGTTGTTGCAGAAGCACCGCAAGTTGTACCACAAAGCAACTTCAATATATTATTGCGGCTTCTAGTTTTGGTAGTTGCATTTCGAGCTATTTCTTGAAAGAAGCCGTTCGGTTCCCTGGAGCTCCCAAATACTTGGGGAATGTTTTATACCTAAGAACTGATCCCTCATACGGTATGTGTATCCCGCTGTCTGCCATTCTGTTGTTCAAATGGAGCATCAGTTCAAATATCGTCCAAGTATAGCGAGGTCGTTATTCAGTTTATTCTCCATGATATTAGTACTTTTATGGTGCCTTATAGCTAGAGCTGTATCTTAAGCGTAACAATACTTATTCGATATGCACAGATAGAAGAGAAAGGTAGCCAGAACTGATCCTTGGGGAAGCCCGTTATTCATCTTCATTCGTTTGCTTATTCTTGTTCCTAAGATGACGTGAAAAAAGTCTGCTGCGGAGTTTATTAGCAATAATTTGAACTGTATTTTTACAAGGTGTTACTTGCAACAGTGTTTAGAGAATTCCCTTCCTCGTTTTATTTTTAATAGTTGCTTTACGTCGCACCGAGACAGATAAGACGAAATCCCCTCCCGCTATACCGTATCATAATCTGGAGACAGATTCAGAAACACAACAGATGTTTTAGCTACTGTAAAGTTGAAAACTAGACCCTATGTGGGATGTTAAAGAAAGAATTTGGTCACAGAAACTACGATTGGATCTGAAGCCGGCCTTCCCGACAGGAATATGGCACAGGATGATATGACTTACCCTATTATAAATCAGACTTTCAAGAAATTTGTAGCATTAGGTTAGCAGTGTCATAGGCCTGTGGCGTAGGTCTTTACAATTCCCAAGTTTCAAGAGAGCAAAAATTTTAGTTTCCTTGAACTCTTTGGCTACAACCTCTGAATTTAATATTTCACTGAAAAATAAGCTGCCATTTCCTAGAATTCTTCCCTAGATTTAAGAGAATTTCAGGATGCATGCCGTCGAAACCAGAGATTTTTCCACCTTGAGGGCTTTCCTGTTTCCAGATATTCTTTGCAGAGGGTAACAATTTGTTCGTTGCATTCTGGAACCTACATACTCCTTTCCATATCCCCTAGAAATACATTTCTTGGCATCTGACATTACAAGTTCAACGAACCTGTGCTAGCAATTAATCTCGGAGGAATCCACCTGATGCATTTATCTAACTCATTATCAAATTTTGCCCAGTCAGCATTATTGAAGTGCCATCCAGGACGAGGGAATAATGTTATAAGCGGGACAGACAATTCTATTACTAGGAATACTGGTCTGTGCTGGCTACGAGTAAAATCACGTTGTACGCTTCTCATTGTGGGCAGTGGTTGGCTCTTGTTGTGAATGTTCTTCGGTCCTTAGCATCGAAGATCGGGTGTAAATTACATTCATCAGCCCATTCAGTGAGAGTTCTACCATTGTTATCACTCTGGGCGTACTTACAGTTTACATGGTGACTGTTGAAGTCGATTGCAAAAGTGGCTGGATGGTTTGCTATTAGAAGCACATGAGTTGGCCATAAAACCACTGGTGTTTTGTAGCAGCAGCAGCAGCAGCAGCAGCAGCAGCAGCAGCAGCAGCAGCAGCAGCAGCAGCAGCAGCAGCAGCAGCAGCAGCGGCAACAACAACAACATCATCAACATGAATATCGCCATATGCGGTGGAAGTAATATGATGAACATGTTTCATGCGTTTTCCGGCATATACTTCATACACACTGTAGTAAGTTGCAAGAGAATTTGCCTCTTTTCTGCAGTTCTGCTTCACTGAATGTTTAAGTTTCCTAGATGAATTCTCATGGAGAATTCTTAATAAGTGGTCGAATTTTGAATGACTGATGCTAGCTAGCCGATTTTTTGGCTACGTCCAAGCTGCCTTATCATGGGACTCCGGAAAGAGCCTCTGGGTATGGAATGATTCTTCATACCTAATTTTATCAGGAGATCTTTAACAGATAGTCTGACTGCCGAGTGCTGACGTTCAGTTCAGTACAGGAAAATCGAATCCAATTACCTATGCAAGGGCACCAGGTGCAGGAATAAGACTCACTCCCACATATGCTATTACAGCACATAATATTTCAACTTTTTCGTGAAAAAAGGAGAGAAGTTTGATGGCGCGATTCGAATCCCGGTAGCTTCCTTTGGTACTTTGAATATTACATTAGATGGTGACAAGAAGGGAATCTAGTCGTAAAATTACTTGTAGAACCCACAGACAGAGATAAAAGATCCACAAAATTCCGCAGAAACGAGAAGGATAAGAAAAATTCTAAGAAAGTCTCCAGTGTACCAAGTTGTTCGCCTCTATTAAAACATATCCTTCATAAGATTAGGGGCCTTACTTCCGAGTGGAGGACGTCATCAATCACTATGTAACAGCCAATCAGTTGCTGATGTTTAAAACTATTGCCTTCCGAGTGCATCAGACTACTACTATCTATTTATCAAAACTTTTCCTGCGTAGGAGTAAAAGGTGACTAGCCATTTCAATACTATGCTTTATTGCCATTATTATTTGTGTCATCAGATCACCAATCATATACTGATTGTTACTTTAATCACCCAATCAACTAAAAATTTGCTCAGTTTCCTCATGCATATATAAACACTCTGTTCTGGGTTCTTGGAAGTGTTGCAGTTTATCTTTGAAAGTACAATTTTTTCAATTTGCTTTACGTCGCACCGACAGAGGCAGGTCTTATGACGACGGCGGGATAGGAAAGACCTAGTAGTGGAAAGGAAGCGAATGTGGCTTGGTATGAAAATGGGAAAACACGGAAACCATCTTCAGGGCTGCCAACAGTGGGGTTCTAACCCACTATCTCCCGGATGCAAGCTCACAGCTGCGCGCCCCTAACCGCACGGCCAACTCACCCGGTCTTTGAAAGTATTTCTGAGATGATCTGTAATGGGTTTCAGCGTGTACAGTTTGCCTTATTTTCTGTAGGGGTAAGGTTTCAGAAATGAAGCGTGTTGAAAGGAATGAGGTGCCTGTATCTTGCCATAGTCAATTAGAGAAAATTCAGGGTGTAAAACTTGGCATTTGGGGAGCGATATTATGAAATCTTCAATGTTTTCATTCTTGTCATTAGCGTCGTCAGAACAAAATATATATTTGATCCACACTAACGCCACTTCTGAACTCTACTATTCTAGGAAATCGTGTAATATTCATTCGCTTGCGCAATAATCTAAACCAAGGCAGCGGTGAATACATATAGGAATAATTCTATTTCTTCGGAACTGTCACCTAATGTATTGTCTACTTACTTATATAGACAGTGTGAATAAGGGAAACAAACCGGCCAGCAATCTACGAAAATAATGATGAATGATCATTTTTTTTGGCAGTTTCGTTAGAGGAGGTGGAGATTGATTCCTACTGTCATCTTTATCAACTGCTGTCATTTTATTCTCACTTATTGCCATTATTATTTGTGTCATCAGATCACCAGTCACACATTGATTGTTTCTTTAATCACCCAATCAACTAAAATTTGCTCAATTTCCTCATCGCCATGATGTCTAGTCTTGCGCAGCGTAGCCGTTGTTGTTGTTGTTGTTGTTGTGTTCGGATCTACACGGGGCTGACATTTCACCATTGCTAGAGAACCAAAGCATATCAATATTACTCGAAAAAAGCGGAGTACCTCGTATTCCGACCTTCGAAGCTCTCAGTTTCAACTGCTCTGATATTCCACATAATTTCAAGGATCTATTGAAGTGAGCAATGCACGTAACCTACAGGTTTAGCACCGACGACAACCTGTCGTGCAACGTATATATACGGGTTTAGCATTGTAAGGGCTAGAAGGGATACCTTATAGGCCCTCAGTTTGAAAGTGTACTGTATGCTGACGAACACGGGAGCTGTATCTTGTTATGGCAGTTTCCACACACTTGTCCCAGTATTTCATTTTCATACCCATTGTAGCCCTTCCCTTTCTCTTTCCGATACCTTCTTTCTTACGACTGTCGAAACTTCTCCAATTTCCCCTATAATTAGTATTAGGAGAGGATTTGTGAATATCTGTAATCTTTCCCAACCCCTTCGGACCCACCGTGTATAATTAGGCACATGCTTTTTAAGATTATTGGTCAAAAATCAGTTAGAGACCTCGAGATATGTTGTGCACAATTTTTCAAATCTGATGGACCAAGTTTTGGCAGTGATGAATCCTTATAGACTAAATAATACGGAACTATGACACGGTGAAGAAAACATGAATGGTCTTCCCTCAGCTGGTCGAGGTTGGGTTACAAACTTTGTTTACATTTTATAATATGTAAAACAGCGCAGGATGGATTTCTTCTCTTATTTAAAATGCTATTTGTTCGGGGCGTCCACCCATATGGATCTCTTCCCCCTACTGGCACCATATTGTATGAACCTGCGTGTAAGTTAATTGGAATGACGGTAGTGTGGAATGTTGTGTGTGAGGAAAGGAAGATTAAGGACGTCACAAACACCCAGTCCCCAGGCCAGAGATATTAATCATTACCATTAAAAAACCCTGACCCGTCCTGGTAATCGAACCCGTTGCCCCCTACACCGCGAGGCCGGTCTAGTATGGATTTACTGATACTGTTTGCGCAGTAAATGTTCGTGTAGAATTGTAATCAAAAATAAACCCAACAAACCCAATGGTGCTACAGCCTTGATGGGCCTTGGACTACCAAGAAGCTGCTGTCAAGCCCGAAGGCTTGCAGACTACGAAGTGACACGTGGACAGCGTACCGAATCCTCTCAGCGGTTATTATTGGTTTTCTAGATCGCAGCCGCTATCACATGGTTAGATGACTCCTAAATTGTATTCACGTACGGTAAGTAGACATCTAACCAGCCCTCAAATCCAGGTAAAAATCCTTGATCCTGCCGGGAATCGATCTCAGGTTCTCTGATTAAGAGGCAGGTTCGCTATTCCTAGATTGTGGGGCCGGCTGCAATATCAGATGTTATATATCAAAAATTAACCGATTAAAATGACTATGTGCATCACAGTTTTGGATTTTCCACGCCACTTTTGGGAAAATAATTAATATATAGCATTCTGTAGGGCATTATCGTAATAAAACTGTATTGTAGTATTGTTTGTACTTTCACAAATATTCGGGCCTGAAGCTGTTAAAACATATCGATGGCTTTCTTCTAAAATCTCCTATGTCCAAATGCTCTTTCTTTCTTTCTTTCTTTCTTTCTTTCTTAATCTGCTTACCCTCCAGGGTTGGCTTTTCCCTCGGTCTCAGAGAGGGATCCCACCTCTACCGCATCAAGGGCAGTGTCCTGGAGCGCGAGACATTGGGTCGGGGATACAACTGGGGAGGATGACCACTACCTCGCCCAGGCGGCCTCACCTGCTATGCTCAACAGGGGCCTTGGTGGGGGATAGGATGATTCGAAGGGATAGACAAGGAAGAGGGAAGGAAGCGGCCATGGCCTTAAATTAGGTACCATCCCGGCATTTGCCTGGAGGAGAAATGGGAAACAACGGAAAAGCACTTCCAGGATGGCTGAGGTGGGAATCGAACCCACCTCTACTCAGTTGACCTCCCAAGGCTGAGTGGACCCCGTTCCAGCTCTCGTACCACTTTTCAAATTCCGTGGCAGAGCCGGGAATCGAATCCGGGCCTCCGGGGGTGGCAGCTAATCACACTAACCACTACTCAACAGAGGCGGACCAAATACTCTTCCTACCCATTATATTCCTTACGACTGGTCACGACCCCCAGCCACATATTTAATTGCAGTCCATCAGAACTATCTTCGTTGCGTTCATTTTTCTACGCTAATGTGTAAAGGAAAATGAACCTTAAATACATTATACTGTAGAAGTGCGTAAATTCGCCGAGCAGATAACATCCCCAGAATTCAGTATGGTAAGGTCAATTTTCCCTTACACATTAGCACAGGAAAATGAGCACAAGAAAAATTATTCTGATGGACTGCATATTAATATGTTGTTGGGAGGCGTGACCAGTCTTAAAGATTATATAGGTAGGAAGAGCAGTGGGACATTCATCATCATCATCATCTGTTTACCCTCCAGGTTCGGTTTTTCCCTCGGACTCAGCGGGGGATACCACCTCTACCGCCTCAAGGCCAGTGTCCTGGAGCTTCAGACTCTTGGTCGGGGGATACAACTGGGGAGAATGACCAGTACCTCGCACAGGCGGCGTCACCTGCTATGCTGAACAGGGGTCAGGGATAGACAAGGAAGAGGGAAGGAAGCGGCCGTTGCCTTAAGTTAGGTACCATCCCGGCATTTGCCTGGAGGGGAAGTGGGAAACCACGGAAAACCACTTCCAGGATGGCTGAGGTGGGAATCGAACCCACCTCTACTCAGTTGATCTCCCGAGGCTGAGTGGACTCCGTTCCAGCTCTCGTACCACTTTTCAAATTTCGTGGCAAAGCCGGGAATCGAACTTGGGCCTCCAGGGGTGGCAGCTAATCACACTAACCACTACACCACAGAGGCGGACCAAATGCTCTTCCTACCCATTATATTCCTTAAGACTGGTCACGACCCCCAGCCACATATTTATTTGCAGTCCATCAGAACAATCTTCGTTGCGTTCATTTTTCTACGTTAATGTGTAAAGGAAAATGAATCTTAAATACATTATACTGTAGAAGTGGGTAAATTCGCCACGCAGATAACATCCCCAGAATTCGGTATGGTAAGGTCAATTTTCCTTTACACATCAGCACAGGAAAATGAGCACAACAAAAATGATTCTGATGGACTGCATATTAATATGTAGCTGGGAGGCGTGACCAGTCTTAAAGAATATATAGGTAGAAAGAGCAGTGGGACATTCGAGGTTTTAAAAGAAAGCCAACGATACTTCACATTGCGTGCCGAAGTCATTATCTGATGACATCTACTAGCATTGGTGCTGTTTGTATGATCATATTAAGATGTAAATAAACTGCATTTAATTTACGTACCAATTTATAAATTTAGTTTTAAGTTCTGTTACAGTCTACAGTGAGGTTAACAAGCGCTGGGTCGCTTGTTATTGGGGTGGGTAAGAATCTACGTTGAGTAATGAAGAGCTGTGGGAAATCTGTTTTAGTGGTATAATTATGAAACCGTCCGCTTCTGTGGTGTAGTGGTTAGCGTGATTAGCTGCCACCCCCGGAGGCCCGGGTTCGATTCCCGGCTCTGCCACGAAATTTGAAAAGTTGTACGAGGGCTGGAACGGGGTCCACTCAGCCTCGGGAGGTCAACTGAGTAGAGGTGGGTTCGATTCCCACCTCAGCCATCCTGGAAGTGGTTTTCCGTGGTTTCCCACTTTTCCTCCAGGCGAATGCCGGGATGGTACCTAACTTAAGGCCACGGCCGCTTCCTTCCCTCTTCCTTGCCTATCCCTTCCAATCTTCCCATCCTTCCACAAGGCCCCTGTTCAGCATAGCAGGTGAGGCCGCCTGGGCGAGGTACTGGTCATACTCCCCAGTTGTATCCCCCGACCAAGTGTCTGAAGCTCCAGGACACTGCCCTTGAGGCGGTAGAGGTGGGATCCCTCGCTAAGTCCGAGGGAAAAACCGAACCTGGAGGGTAAACAGATGATGATGATGATGAATTATTAAACCGCGTTTGAGATGAGAAATTAGTTATTTTCAAATCCTTAACAACAGCAACAATTTCGATTATCGATCCCACTATGCGTTTCGAGACCTACTCTGGAAAGGCAACTGATATCGTCATATTGTCAAAGCCAAGGATGAGACTGAGTACAGTACACTGTAAACATTATATCTCACCAGCAATGGGTTACGTCTCTCTTACGAGCAGTTAAAACTAATAATAGTCACTGAATTATTTTTCTCGAAATATACTTCTTAGTGATACTTGTACGGGGCATAACGCTTTTATGGTGAATAGGGATGCGAGAAGAAGAGGCAAACTAAGATTGCAGTTGATTAATTAAGTCCATTATGAGTGAATGTTGGAATGAAGCGGCCAGCCCCGTGGTGTAGGGGCAGCGTGCCTGCCTCTCGCCCGGAGGCAGCGGGTTCGATTCCCGGCCAGGTCAGGCGTTTTTATCTCGACCTGAGGGCTGGTGCGAGGTCCACTCAGCCTACGTGATTAGAATTGAGGATCTACCTGACGGTGAGATAGCGGCCCCGGTCTCGAAAGCCCAGAATAACGACCGAGAGGATGCGTCGTGCTGACCACACGACCCCTCGTAATCTGCAGCCCTTCGGGCTGTGCAGCGGTTGCTGGGCAGGCCAAGGTCCTTTCGAGGGGGCGTTAAGTGCCTTGCGGTTTTTGGGTTGGAATGAAGCAACTAACGGAACTAAGGGAGGAGTGGACAAGAAGAATCGCTGCCCTCCAATCTTCGGATTGAGAACCAAAGAGAATTTGATTTAATTTCCACGACACCATCTTGGTTCGTATGTCTACTTTAGACTACGTAATCGCTCTCCTCTGTAGTGGCTGGTAGATCGAGGTTCGATGTTACCCACGGTCGGTTGTGGAAGGTCAAGCGTCCCTCCCCCCTTCACTGTGTGCAGATACGTTGGAGATGGTGGATGCGCTATTTTTCACCCCCTGACAAAGATCTCGTATGTTGTGTGCATTGTCCCTTTGTATGAAAGCTGGGACAATAGAAATGCGTTACCCGCCGTGTAACCTGCTGCCTGCGGCGGTTGAACCTGGCTGGTGTGCGATAGACAAGACGAGCGTGGCCAAGGAGTGTCTATCAAAATGAGATTTGCCTTCTTTGATCCTTTGTGCGTGTGGAATGCAAACCATTAGTAAGCGATTAGTTGCGGTGTTTGCTAGTTGTTAGCCTTCACCTGTTCATCTCTCATTTGATTGTGCTTGTGCAATGTCACATTTCTTAGAATTAATAAACATTTTCTCATGATCTGCTATTTAATTCGAGTTAATCGCAAACATCCTTAGTCACAACAACAAACCAACACCCGCGGAAAAAACAATTTTTAATGGATTTTTTTTTTGCTAGTGGCGTTACGTCGCACCGACAGAGATAGGTCTTATGGCAACAATGGGACAGGAAAGGCCTAGGAGTTGGAAGGAAGCGGCCGTGGCCTTAATTAAGGTACAGTCCCAGCATTTACCTGGTGTGAAAATGGGAAACCATGGAAAACCATCTTCAGGGCTGCCGACAGTGAGATTCGAACCCACTATCTACCGGATGCAAGCTCACAATCGCGCGCTCTAACCGCACGGCCAACTCGCCCGATAAACGTGGACGAATTGTGCGTAGCTAATATCTCGGATCTTGAAATGAAGTGCAACGAGTCTGATATAAAATTTGCATTTTCAAGGCTGAAGTGATATCATTTGATGGAAACTTAAAGAGGATTTAATGCCTTGCAGGGAATACGAAATTTGAACGCGTGGATTATTTTGAATATTTTGGCCACAAGGGTTTTTATTACATAGGTGTCCCAAAGCAAATGCTATGCGCTCAGATTTGGAATCAACGATATTCTGTAGGCGTGAAATGGGTCCCCAGCCAAAACTTAGCATTGCATCTCTGTTTACAGGCCAGCTTCCTTGTCCGAGAATGAAAGTACCGTGGACTCGGATACGTACTGTAATTCATAAGCTGAAGCGTATGTATGTTGAGTGCTCAGCCCGGAGGCTGGTTTGAACCTCAACAGCTACGATATCAGCCGTCATAGGTGGCCTAGGAGTCACTGAAGATGCGTGCTAGGGAAACGAGAAGTGAGGTAGTTTCCCCCTTGTTTTCGTCACTGAGGTAAAAGTTGCTATTACATATGTCTGCCAAGCCCACTGAAATGCCCGCACCAACCGACTCTATGAGCAACATTTTCATACCATTTGTAACAGGGATTAGTGAGTGGCATAAGGCAAAGCAAAGCAAAGTCACCTCCGTACAAGCCACGAAGGCCCTTGGAGGAGTGGAAGGTAAAGGCTTCCACCATTGTTAACCTCGGCACGTGATGGGGTAAAGTGGTTAGCTCTACACCCGGCCGCCTTTGCCTCCAGGAATTAACCTGGTACTCATTTTTGGTGTAGGCTGAGTGAACCTCAGGGCATATGCACCTCCAGAAGTGGAAATCTCGTTTCTAAAATTTTACGACTTCCTGACGGGGATTCAAACCCACGTCCTTCCGGGCGAACCGAGCACGCCTTTACCGCCTCGGCCAAGCAACCCCTAGTGGCATAAAGAATCACACTATTAGCATCAGTCATACCTCGGTCACTTTCATGTTGCAGAAAAGTAGGGAGAATAATTGTTGGTATAAAGAGGCGGAAAAAATGGCAAGAGGGCACGGACTGTGAAAAGATAAAGGTTCATTTAAGAATGATCCCGTTGGAAGAAGCTGTACGTCAAGCTCATGAATATGCGAACGATTCAGTTGTACAGCTGAGTAATATTCGTCTACGGAGTAGGCAGGGAGGAAGGTAGGAAGGGTGCAGTTCTAAAGGTGTTAGCGTCTGCATCCCACGATTGTCCAGCAAATCTAGTGAGACCATTTTAAGTCCGGCACGACCCGTGTGAATTAGATTTAATTGAAAAACTCTGAGTAATATTTATTTATTTATTTATTTATTTATTTATTTATTTATTTATTTATTTATTCAAACTGCTTGTAATATATCTTCCCTATAACTAAATTTTTACTCTCTCAAAATTAATGGAGACTGTCCAAATACTATTTTTCGGAACGTACCTATCTATCATACTGATATATTTACAAGTTCTACACAGAATTGTGTCTGTTTAATAAGTTCGGTCTGCACTGACTTACTACACCGCGTCTAAACATTCTTAATCAGTTTCCTTGACGAATATAATAGTTCTTTGCCTCTTTCGTCATGAACTGATTAGCCTGTATGTCTTCGATAAGGAGTTAATAAAGATTGTATTTTATTTTTACATACATTGGAGTCTTAACACTGTTCAGTACTTACTTCTTTGTAGCTTTCCTTGTAAGTTGCTGTCCTTGAAGTCCCAGTCTCTATACCCGACTCTCAAATTTTTCTGAGGATCACTTTTGTGGGAATGACTGAGGTACTATCCAGCCCAGGTCGAGTAAACCGATAATATTGGCGGAGAAATCAGTCGTACTTATCACGTGGCATTCAGTTCTGTCCCCAGGAAATCAGCCGTCTGTGAGAACTGTTCCTCCATGTTCCTTCTTTGAATAAAATACTTTTGATAGCCTATGACAGAAAGCAAATCTATGTGAAATTTCCAAACTTCTGAGTAGCTAAGCATTGAGGTTCAGTGGGTAAGCAGCACTACACGCCTTCCCTTTCCTCACATGAAAGGTCACCCTGAATTCTGCTTTGTTATAGTTCATTGTAGTTGACAGTTTCTTGTATCCACAAATAGATAAATGCCGAAAAAAATAAGCTGCACTAACAGAAGGCAAGTTCCATTTCAGATTTTAATGATAATAAAAAATAGAATGCCCCGTTCAAAACTTTTGAACATCTGTAGTTATATAATCATGGTATCACGCGAATCTAGTGGATAATTAATCCACATTGTTTGTGGGATAAATTGCAGATATTATACACAAATGAATAAATGACTGACTGATTGACCGAATGATTGAATGAATGAATGAATGAATGAATGAATGAATGAATGAGAGCTTGTGAAAAGTATTTTCACACCTTTAGTGTGTAGTCATAGTACTCATTCATTACATCTACAACTTCCCAAATGCTCTAATGTACGTTTGAACTCTTTAAGCTGATGTAAGATGGTTGAAATGAATAATGTCAGAGGTGGGTGTGGGCTGGCGACTGCCCACCTAAACATTTTTTCACCTACCCACCCGAAAACACTATCCTCCACCACACTAACACGCTGTTTCCTATAGACTGTAGATGACGCCCACCCTAGTCGGAGGGTCTGCCTTACAAGGGTTGCGTATATCAACAAGGTTGTTATCTGAGTCCATCGTTAACAAAGTCTTTATATAATGTTTTTTTAAAACATCTCCTGTCGATCGTTGCAACTGTGCAAGTTGGCTGTGTGGTCAGGGGCGCGCAGCTATGAGCTTGCATCCGGGAGATAGTGGGTTCGAACCCCACTTCGGCAGCCCTGAAGATGTTTTTCTGTAGTTTCCCATTTTCACACCAGGCAAATGCAGGGGCTGCACCTTAATTAAGGCCACGGCTGTTTCCTTCCCACTCCTATCCCTTTCCTATCCCATCGTCACCATACGACCTATCTGTGTCGGTGCGACGTAAAGCAAAATCGTAAAATATCGCAACTGTACAATTTGGGACAAGTGATGAGTTTTCTGGTACGGACACGCGCTCTGTTTGTCAGGGACAACAATAGTCTCGTTTACGCCACGCGGCTTGCGAGAAGTATGTACCTATGTTGGGTATTCAGCCCGAAGGCTGGTTTGATCCTCTACAGCTCCACGAGCAGCTGTCATAGATAGCCTAGGTGTCAATGAAGAGGCATACTAGGGAAATGAGGAGTGAGGTAGTTTCCCGTTGCTTTACTCACTAAGCCAGAAGTTGCTATTACATATCAATCTGCCAAGCCCACTGATATGCATGCACCAACCTACCCTATGAGCGATATTTTCACACCATTCATAACAGGGACTGGCTGCATAAGGAACGGTATTACTAGAATCGCTCACACCTAGGTCACTTTCATATTGTCAAAGCCAAGGATGAGACTGAGACAGGTCAATGAAAGTAACAAATTTATTCTAGTCCATACCAGAAGACATAGTGCACTGTAAACACTATATCCCGCCAGCAAAGTCATTTGCGGGAAGGAGGGAGATGATTTTTTACACAGATCTGTACAAATGAACGATTTAATAAAATGTTGGGGCACTTTCTTCGACACTAAGTATGTTTATAACCGTCTGTACGTACTGACTATGCATTTCAATTACAACACCTTTTTCTAGAAGCTACGGCATTTAATCCTTCCATAGAAATGTTGTTTTAGTGACATTGAGTTTTGGCATAAAAGTCATCCGAAGAGATTATGGATTCTAATTCTTAAAGAGATCAGAACACTTTCTTACGAGGGGATTATAATGTTGTTTTTATTAAAACAATAATCACGACCACTAGTTATCTGTACTACGTTTTAACATAGGAAGTACGATCAATATACATGAGATGAAACCACTTCTCGAGTCTTACTCCGCTGCGAATACTTTCACTACCTTCTGGGAATCAAGAAAATTAAAGTAGTTCAAATATCAGTTCCGGCTATATGGCCTTCCTTGAAAGACTTACAATCAGTAGCGCTTCAGTGAGAGACTTGTTAAAGTTTAGCCTGATGAGAAACAATCTGTGGGCCAGATTACTTCAGGATATAGACATCTCCTCGAGAGAGTTTATCAGTTCATCAAGCGGACAGTCGATCAATTAGTGATGGAGGCAGACTAAATTCCGGATCCACGAAGAGAAAGCGTAAGTGTTAAGGCATGTGCGCAGAGGAGAAGAGGTCGTATATAATGAGGAATGACCCTACGAGCGAGCCGACCATTATTATAATAAAGTGTGCTTGCTGTAACAATGAGCGTGTGGTATATAATAATAATGGCATGGGGGAGAACCACACCTCGGCATTATCATTGTCTCAAGGAAAACACAGGGCGAGGTCTGTCTTGATGACATTCCACCTCCAATGTCTCACATGTGTCATACATGCGGCACACGGGGCCAAACAAGTCACGGCTCATTGCCTCTTTGATACATTTGACACTACAATCATTCAAGCGCAAAGTAGGTGCTACATACGACGGTTCCTTTCATTACTCCAACACCTCTGTTGTGCAGGAAGTGCACCTGGTCAAAGCACTCGACGGATGGTGGTGATTAATTAATTAATTAATACTCAGATTGAAGAGGTTAACGTCTAGACCATTTGTAGCTATTCTCTCCGCCTAGGAGACGTAGATGTACGGATGCATAATTCATATAATTGGACGGTGTTATGCACCAAGCGGCTATGCGTCAAATCTAAGTTTTGAGCAAACGCGTTCAAAGGTTTTCGTATTTAAAACCATCTTAGAAAAGATATTTTATTAAAAACAAATAAATATGGTTCAGGTACGTCGCGTAATGCCATTATTCAGAAGAAAACTCATTCACGCAATATTTCCCTTGTTTTTCTCAAATTTAACTTAGCGTTATTTGCAGTTTGTGGACCGAAGCGTCTAAACGCCAAACTGTGGAGGTTAACTTGTTAATGCTCAGGAACATTTAGTTATGCAACAAAAAGTTAAGCGCCACTATGTGAGGTTTTGTTAATTACCAAGAACCAGCAATAGAATATTAGGTTTCCTATACCTATTCATCATCATCATCATCATCTGTTTACCCTCCAGGTTCGGTTTTTCCCTCGGACTTAGCGAGGGATCCCACCTCTACCGCATCAAGGGCAGTGTCCTGGAGCTTCAGACACTTGGTCGGGGGATACAACTGGGGAGTATGACCAATACCTCGCCCAGGCGGCCTCACCTGCTATGCTGAACGGGGCCTTGTGGAGGGATGGGAAGATTGGAAGGGATAGGCAAGGAAGAGGGAAGGAAGCGGCCGTGGCCTTAAGTTAGCTACCATCCCGGCATTCGCCTGGAGGAGAAGTGGGAAACCACGGAAAACCACTTCCAGGATGGCTGAGGCGGGAATCGAACCCACCTCTACTCAGTTGACCTCCCGAGGCTGAGTGGACCCCGTTCCAGCCCTCGTACCACTTTTCAAATTTCGTGGCAGAGCCGGGAATCGAACCCGGGCCTCCGGGGGTGGCAGCTAATCACGCTAACCACTACACCACACAGACGGACTTCCTATACCTATTACTATTTTATTATATAAGAATTTCACAGAAACATGCAGACAAATAAGCGTCGAACAAGTAAGTGTTGAACTTGTAAAACACATTGCAGAAACAAAAGGAAATGGTAGTACCATTCCTAAATTCTGATTACCTGACGAGTACCTAATCGCATCGACATCCTTCCAGGTACACGTTTACCACCTGTGGTAGCACACCTACTTCAAGGCTTTAGTGGATGATTTATAATTGATCATTAACAATTAAAGCTTATGAGCTTGCTGTATGTATTACTAACCTGCTTGGTGAAATTAAGTTGCTTAAATCCAAACAGCCAACTTTACACTTATAGTGTGATACAGTAAAAAACAAGCATGCACTAATGATAATGCACTGTAGGCCCTATGGTCGATAACTCGTACTGCATACCTGTTGATATATGGGTGGATGTTACAGAACGCCAAATGCGATTTGACGAATCGATTCTTTGAATAAGGTGGATAGACGATTGATGCGTAACTTCTAACCAAATACAGTAGAGACAATACGCGACACTTCCGGATTTAGCCTTGTTAAAATGTGAGACAAGTCGCAAGTGGCGCTCCTAGTGGCTTGACCTGAAAATCCTCGCTAAATTCAAATATCAATAGAAATGTATATACGGACATGGATAAATAAATTACGTCTAGAAAGAAAGTGTTACTAATATATTAACTTCAAAGTTGCTAAAGCAATTCTGGATAAATGAATGACGAATTATTTAACGGGTTATTATTTAAAAACTGAAATTAGACATACAATCAAGATGTGAAATGGTCTGCTGTGAAAGGGCTTGATCTTTCATTTATGCATTACGTTTTTAGCTTTAGAATTCCTGCCTGAACGTCCACGGCTAGATTTTTCTTTTTTTTTCATTTAAAAGCATTGTATCATCATATTAAAACACTTGTCAACAAAAATATCGGCACATTGCTTACACACATCCTTCAAAGAATTTACATTTAAGAGCTGGACAATTTTCCTTTTAACCTGAAGCCTACTAACGGAAAGAAAATCTATAAATTTAGCCTCAAAAACATTCAAACTTTCCCTATAAGCAATACTTGCCATAATGCCATTACATTAGGGTAAAGGAAATTTGCATCATCATATTGTTTCAACAAAATATGTACATTTCTTAAATCACCCATATCTTCTTCAGTGCTTAACAACGCATTACGGCATTCCAAATGGGGTAACTTGGAACACAACCAGCCACACTCATATGCATATGTATTTTCCTGAATTAAATCAAACCCACAGATCACACCTACAACAGCACATCGGTATTGAAGGTTAACTGCTGCACTATGCAATAAAATATGCGTATTATATTTTAAGCCAGTTAAAATGTGGGTCGAGAAGGTGAGAAGATTATGAAGTGCTATAAAAATCTCTTTGTCACTGGAAGAATATATATGCAAACACAATATTACTTACATTTTCTTGTCACGAGCGAAACGGAAGAAAGACCGCGCATTCTTCTCTACTTCATAGTTACTGCGGCCAAACACAGCACATACCTTTTCCCTCATGTTAAGAGGAGATATCAAGGAATGACACACGCTACTATTTAATTATGTCAACTCTCGGAAAACGCACAAATTACGCCCAAAACTTCACACACAAATACACGTGCTCTTATGACAGAATCAGTAGTTCCCAGGTCAATCCGCCAGAGAGAGATCTAATAGCTGCCCCTCGATATCTCGCTGAGTGTCCCTTTTTGTCTCTACTGTATTTGTTCTAACCCCGCATTATGATAGTGGCACTTAAGTTTTTCTTCTGTTACAGTTGTTTAAATTCAAACAGAGCTCCATGAGTATTCGGGCAGTTAGATTGACTCTTTAGGCGATAGATGGCTCCAGTATTCCGTTTTTTGAAAATTGTGGCTTAGGCTGTTGATGCATCACACCTCCAATTAATCTTCTTCTTCTGGTGTTGTCTCCTCACAGAAAATTGACGATCATCATGCAGTAAGTTTTCCTATTTTGTGTTTCCCGCATCAGAGTTGCTATGTTGTGGATGTCGAACCACTGTCACAGGTTCCACGTCCAGGACAATTTTCTCCAACCACTAAGACGTTTCCCTGTTGCCTTGCCTACTACGATCAGTTGTATAAGGCTGTATTTGTCATTTCAGATGTGACCGAAATAGTTTGTTTTCTTGAATTTGGTGAGCGTTAAGACTTTTCCGCCACTGTAGAGTAACCCCTCCTAGGTGACGTGGTCTACCTATGGGATTTGAACATTCTACTATACATCCACATTTCAATGGCTTGCAGTCGCTTCATTGATGAAACCTTTAAGTGTTCATTCTTCGACACCCTAAAGCGGCACCAGTGACACGACACGCCAGTGAGTTTCAGATTGGACGCCACAGTTGCACAAAATATATGTTAATTTTCGAAACACCCTTCTTGTAACGTCAATGGCCGTAGCCGTGTTGAAACACGGGATCTCTTGAGATCTCCGAAGTTAAGCAACATTGGTCTTGGTCAAGATTTGGATGGGTTGTCACGCCCTGTTGGTGGAGGTAAGGGAATGGGGGAGCGGAAAGGAACTGGCCACCCTACCGCTCGTAAACTTCGGCTCAGGCACACCTCTGCGGAGGTTCGGACCTGCCTTCGGGCAGAATACACCCTTTACTTCTTGTAACTCCGACTTTAGTTTTGTACATCCTGTCTCAGCCGCCTCTGTGGTGTAGTGGTTAGCGTGATTAGCTGCCACCCCCGGAGGTCCGGGTTCGATTCCCGGCTCTGCCACGAAATTTGAAAAGTGGTACGAGGGCTGGAACGGGGTCCACTCAGCCTCGGGAGGTCAACTGAGTAGAGGCGGGTTCGATTCCCACCTCAGCCATCCTCGAAGTGGTTTTCCGTGGTTTCCCACTTCACCTCCAGGCAAATGCCGGGATGGTACCTATCTTAAGGCCACGGCCGCTTCCTTCCCTCATCCTTGCCTATCCCTTCCAATCTTCCCATCCCCCTACTAGGCCCCTGTTCACTATAGCAGGTGAGGCCGCCTGGGCGAGGTACTGGTCATACTCCCCAGTTGTATCCCCCGACCAAGAGTCTGAAGCTCCAGGACACTGCCCTTGATGCGGTAGAGGTGGGATCCCTCGCTCAGTCCGAGGGAAAAGCCGAACCTGGAGGGTAAACAGATGATGATGATGATGATGATGACATCCTGTCTCCAGGTATCGCTCGAAAAAGCAGAATACATTACCTGGAACAAACAAGCACCATTATACACTAAAGAAAATCAGAAAAATCGTACGAGTCCTACAATTTAAATACATCGGTGAAATAATACAGGAAATGTAATAAAAACCAACAAAATGAGATAAAAAAGGAGGGAACGGGATATCAACTCAGATTGAATGTCTACAACAAAAGTGCGTTTTCTAAATCAAAACGCTAAAAAAGTACAGTATGGTCATTAAACCAAAATGTTCTTAGGTTCGGAAACACTGATTTCGGATAGCGAAAATAATGTGAACAAGGAACGTAAAATTAGAAAGAAAATTCTGGGCCCAAAACTCGCAGACGAACAATATAGATTCAGAAACAGCAAAAATGACACAATACACACACATATTCACATTAGAAAATGCCCTTCAAAACTGTACGAATACACGAAAGAAATGAATTCTGACAAACTTTCAAAATCTGATCGAATTTAATGAAAACAGGAGTAAAGACAAAACAGACACTATAGAATGGACGGCTGAAATAGAAAACGACCATGAATTTTCAGGAATCATATAAGAAGACATTCAGAACACGAAGATATTTAGTCCCAAAATTCACAAATGGCGAGTTGACCAAGAGGACAAAACGAAGAGATCAACTGAAACAGCTTGAACCAAAAGAAGATAAGAAGTCCACAGGAAAATAATGAAATATATTTATGCACAAAGGACGAAAACAAACGCCTCTAAGTACTTTGTGTACTCCTGACTGGGCTTATTCGCGCCTAATAATAATAATAATAATAATAATAATAATAATAATAATAATAATAATAATAATAATAATAATAATAATAATAATAATAATAATAATAATAATAATGGTTCTTGGTCCTAGTTCGTGAACGAAGGGCAACAGCTGAGTGGCCTAGTAAGTGGTCCTGTGTCGGGATTTCAATTGCTATGGAATGATAGTGGGCATCTCGGACATATTCTGAGTCATGGCCCTCCTTGTACTCAGGCGGTTAGGACTACACAATCCATCGGTGGTCCCAACCCGTTAGAGGAGAGATCTTATCTGGGGCTATGTGTAAGTAGAGTAGCATACTACTTCACAAAATTTACAAAGCTCAGAATGTTTTAAGCAAGCCTCGGACCTGTGGGAATAACGGAGTCCCACTTCCACTTGACAGGAGAGGGAATCCTTGGAAACAAGTTGGTGAACGAAATGGAATTCGATGGGGAGCTATCAATATTAAAGGGAGCTTATGGAAGAATATAGAACTGACTGAGTCAGGAAACAGGATGCGTCTGGATGTGTTAGGGAGTGCGCAGTTGAATCAGAAATACTATGGCACGGGATATAGTTTCTGCTAGACACCTACGGTAAATGAGCGAATGATATGGGTAGATTTGGCAGTTGGAGGAGTTAGGACGAGAATGGTCTCAGTCTATTCACCATGTGAGAGCGCAGATAAGGAGGAAATTGATGTTTTATGAAGCGCCGAACGACATAACAGTCATGGCCAATAGCGAGGATAGTATAGTGCTAATGGGTGATTTCAGTGCGAGAGTTGGCAATAGAACTGAAGGTGATGGGTAATTGTAGGGAAGATATGGAAGCTAATAGGAATGGGAAGAGTTTACTTGACTTCTGTGATAGTATGGGATTAACAGTTACGAATACATGCTTCAAGCATAAGGCTATTCATCGCTACACATGGGAGCGTAGGGGCAGCAGATCCGTAACAAACTATATCATAACCGAATCTGAATTCCGGAAATTCGTTAGGAATTCCGACGATATTTTAATGATGCAGATATCTATCTGATCTGTAGTGAACTAAGTGTCTCAAGGCTAGGATGGAGAAAGTGAAGTCTGTCTGCACACGAATACGGGCAGAAAACCACCAGGACGAGGAAATTAGATAGAAATACATAGATATGATCAGTGGAAAGTTCCACACAATGGACAGTAAGTAGGCTCAGGATATAGAAAGAGAATGTTTTGCATACAGGGATGCTATAGTAGAAACAGCAAGGGAATACCTAGGAACGACTGTGTATAAAGACAGGAAAAATAGTACAATTTGGTGGAATGATGAAGTGAGAGCAGCTTGTAAATGTAAAGAGAAAGTGTTTCAGAAAAGGCTCCAAACAAGGACTGATGTTACGGGGAATTGTATGTAAATGAACGAAATAGAACGAAACAAATAATAAAGAATACAAGAAGAATTCGTGGGAAGATTTTGATAATAACCTCAAAAGGCAAGGTCAAGCAGCAGGGAAATATTTCTGGACAGAAATGAAGAATCTTGGAGGGAAAAAGGAAATGAATAGTGTTGTGGGTAAATCGAGTGAACTCCTCAGGGAATCACTGGACAGGTGGAAGGAATATTTTGAATATCTTCTCAAAGTAAAAGGAAAACTTCCTGGTAACGTCGCGAACAATCGAGCTTATGGGGAAGAAGGACAGCGTCGATGGTGTAATTACGCTTGATGAAGTGGAAAGGAGGGTAAATCAAATCAATTCCATTGTCATAACGCAGCGGTAATAGATGGTATTATTAGACATGAAATGGTGAAATATAGTAGGAAGGCAGGGATGAATTTCTTTTGCTAGGGGCTTTACGTCGCACCGTCACAGATAGGTCTTATGGCGACGATGGGATAGGTAAGGCCTAGGAGTTGGAAGGAAGCGGCCGTGGTCTTAATTAAGGTACAGCCCCAGCATTTGCCTGGTGTGAAAATGGGAAACCACGGAAAACCATCTTCTGGGCTGCAGATAGTGGGATTCGAACCTACTATCTCCCGGATGCAAGCTCACAGCCGCGCGCCTCTACGCGCACCAGGGATGAAATGGCATCATAGTGTAATTAGCAAGGATTGTTACTAAGGCACTTTCTGATTGGACGAAAACAGTAATTGCTCCTATCTATAAGCAAGCGAACAGGAAGTAGCTTGTTGCAACAGCTGTCGAGGTACTTCATTGATCAGTATACCGGACAAGGTGTTCACTATCATTTCGGAATTGAGGGTGCGATCAGTGACAAGGCTGCAATCTTTCACCATTTTTGTTCATAGTTTACATGGATCATCTGCTGATAGGTATAAAGTGCTATGGAGGGATTCAGTTAGGTGGAAATGTAGTACCGTAAGCAGTTTTGCCTATGCCAACTACTTGGTTTTAATGGCAGATTGTACTGAAAGCCTGCAGTTTAACCTTTTGAAACATGAAAATAAGCGGTGTGTATGATACGAAAATAAGCCTTTACAAGACTAAAGTGATGTCCGTAGTTAAGAAACCGAAGAAAACTGAATGTCAGGTTGGAGATGCAAAGTTTGAATAGGTAGATCATTTCAAGTATTTAGTATGTATATTCTCCCAGGATGGTAGTATATCAAGTGAGATTGCATCTAGATACAGTAAAGCTAATGCAGTGAGTTCGCAGTTGCGATCAGCAGTATTCTGTAAGAAGGGAGTCGGCTCCAGAACTATCTTCACACCGGTCTGTTTTCAGACCAACTTTACTCTACGGGAGCGAAAGCTGTGTGGACTCAGGATATCTTATTCATAAGTTAGAAGTAATAGACATGAAAGTAGCTAGAATGATCGCTGGTACAAGCAGCTGGGAACAATGGCAGGAGAGTTCTCGAAATGAGAATATAAAGGCTAAGTTAGGAATGAACTGGATTGATGAATCAGTACGCTTTAATCACTTTTGGTGGTAGAGTCAAGTGAAGCGAATGAAGGACGATAGGTTACCTTGGAGAATAAGAGACTCGGTCATGGAGGATAAGAGAAGTAGAGGGAGACCAAGAAGGCGATGGTTAGACTCAGTTTCTGTTGATAAGATAAGAGGCATAGAGCTAAACGAGTCCACAGAACTAGTTAAAATTAGATGTTTGTGGTGGTGTTTAGTAAATTCACAGAGGCTTGCAGACTGAATGCTGAAAGGCATAACTTTCTATAATGAAGATGTAGGGAATATGTATAATAATAATTGTTCCGGGATTTCCGTAGTTTACAGAGGGGTTAGAAGCGTCTGGGTTGAATAGCTGGACAAGGAATTAACTAGAGCAGAACTTTACACAGCAAATTTGGAAATTTTATTTCTTTCCTTTTGTTAAAATTGAAAGATAGAAATCTGATTAAATACCCAACAAATATAATAGGTTATTAATGAGCTCGTCAGCTCTAGCAATATCAGGGACTTCGAAGTCCGAAAATAAAAAACTTGTGATAATACCAGGCAGTTAATTTACATAGAAAGGAGCCTTATTGCTCTTGACAGGTACAATGTTTTTCAAGAACACGATTTGCTCCCAAAAGATACACTACTCAGGAGCCTGAGCCCCAAATACCATAGTATAGCCTCGCAAAGGCATCCGTTTTTTATGGTGCACTAAAATCCACCTGACAACCTATCGGTTGGCCTCACATTAAAGTATTTATACACAGTTGCCCCAGTGTGGGCTTATCTCTTGCTCAACAGCTGCATTAGACACTGTTCCCAAAAGGACTATCACAAAGAAAACTTTACACTCAGAAATAAATAGACGGGGGCATAATTGCCAATACTACGTGGCCTTAATGGTAATAGAACAGGTTGCACATAACTGGCCATAAACAAAAGGCAAGGAGGCGAAACACCAGTACTCCTTAAAGAAATTGTTGAAACCCTAAGTGGGCTTACGGCCTGAAGATACAGAGGCTAATCCTATACTACATGGGGGTGACTATAGGAAAAAACGTTAATGCCAAGACAAGGTTTACGAAATTTAGAGGTTGAAAGCATGAGTCACCCTATTTAAGGCTGAATGGGAAACGACAGAGGGTCATCACTCTTTGTTCCCTAATATTACATATTTCCCAGTAGGGAATAGAACCAGAGTCCTCAGACTTGCCGTAAATTCTACATTGAAACCGCCAGTTTACAAAATCGCATTAAAAGAAAAGAGTTTGAAAAATGCCCCTCAAACTATCCGCAGGAGCTATCACACGTCTAGGTAAATTCTGCCATTATTTTGTGCCGCTGGATCTTCCTCACGCAGGCATCGCCCCTGCCTCCCTTAGGTCAAGTCGCACTTCCAAGCACTGCAGCAATTCAGGCAAAACGGTAGTGCCTCGCTTTTATAATTCCATAAGGGGAAGATTCCAGAATTCTTTACTGATAGGCTGGATTCCTGTATACACCTCCAGTTTTAATTGGCTGAAGAACATATTTCAAGGTATCTGATTGGTTGATTACAATCGAGAAGGAATCAGCTGAAGTCTTGACAACTTCGGTCCATTAACAACAACAACAACAAAAAATCCACAGAAAAAAGGTTTACCAATAACAAGAATGAAATTTCCTAAGCTCTAGGTTAGTTTTTAGTCCATAAGAATGCACTAATACATCGATGGTAACGCCATCTAACAGAAGTAGATGAAATTTCTTGGGAGTTTGCAAGTTCATATCAGTTGTCACAGATGGCCGTAGAGAAGGCGCGCCGTTTAAATAGCCGGAGAAGGTGTACCTATGGTGTAATAATAATAATAATAATAATAATAATAATAATAATAATAATAATAATAATAATAATAATTGTACGGCCTCAGCTACTGGGTGACTAAATTGGAGTTGTCCCATTTACGCGGCCTGTGAATCAATTTCAATTTTCCTATCGCACTGCCATCTACGAATGCAACGGGACTCTGTTAAGTGATTTTTAAGCCTGAGTTTATTTTATTGGGTGGATGCACAGTAATGTACACGCCCGGAGATATTTAACATACCAAGAAATTACGTCTTTCATTCGCCCTTCACACATTCGTTACATCGACCCTTATCGAACCTTCAAACTTGGGTTCGTGAGTCAGCTGCTTTAGTTGAGACAGCTAAAGCGACAGAGAACAGATAAGAACAAAGAAGAGAAGACCCTGGTTGACTGGTGCGGCGTGTCACCTCTCACGACCTATAAGCTGTGAGTCCATGGGGAAATTACCCTCTCGATATCTATTTCATGTTACTCATTGAACGAGGGACACATTTCCAGGGACAAGGCAGTCCTACGTAGTTTCCGAGACGATTCGTTTTCTCACCAGACAATCTCGTCTTTGCCATCACGTGGCTACAAATGTGTTCCCCTCCAGACCTCTAATAATTTAAATTGGTGACATTATTGGGAAAGAAACCTTGATATCTCCGATATCCATTAGATTATGAGAAAGGTAGACTTAAACATTCCCGAAAACAGCAACTTTTCCTCGTAAATAAGCGATTAACAATGCCAAAAATGTAATTATTGGAGAAATACTCGTATTTTATGGAAGAAGTTTGCGCACTCTCACAGTGAAGATCATTATCAGTAATAATAATAATAATAATAATAATAATAATAATAATAATAATAATAATTTATTTTTGCTAGCGTTTTAACGTCGAACTAACGCACTGAATGTTTCGACGACGCGGGGATGGGAAAGGGCTAGGACTGGGAAGGTAGTGGTCGTGGCCGTAATAAACGTACAGTCCCAGCATTTGCTTAAAATGAAAATGGGAAACCATGGAAAACCATTTCCAGGGCTGCCGACGATGCGGTTCGAACCCACCATCTCCCGAATGCAAGCTCACAGCTATGCGACCCTATTGACCCGGAGGGAAGTCCTTCAGCTTCTATTTCCCTACCTCCTAGTGTAAGCGCCATTTTGACTGATGCCCTTATGCTATTTCATGATATAGCGAAATATCAACGTGAAGATCCGGTCCTGGCTCCTATTATGGAAACCCTTTCGTCTGGGGAACATATTGCCCCTTATGTTTTGAGGAACAGAGTTATCTGTTGTCCTTCGAGGCACGATCAGAAGATTAAAATTTTGGTTTCTGCTTTTCTAGAGCCTGTGGTTTTCAGATATTATCATGATACCCCATTAGGGGGGCATCTGGGCATCTTCAAAACTAGAGAGAAGATAAGGGAAATGTTTATCTGGAAGAGTATGGACGGTGAGATTAGGGAACGACTTAAAGCATGTAAGTCTTGTTTGATTAGCAAGCCCACGTTGTCTACCAAGGTAGGGATATTGTCATCACACCAAACATCTCGCCCTATGGAGCGATTGTACATAGATTACGTCGGACCCTTCCCAAATCTAAGGGGAATGGTAATGAATTCATTCTTGTGTGTGTGGATGGTTTCACACGGTTCTCATGGCTGTTTCCGACTAGGCTTGTCACTACTCAGTCCACTATTTCTTGTCTCAATACTATTTTTACATCTCTTGAACCCTGTCAAAGTATTGTTTCTGATAAAGCTAAGGCATTCACCTCTAATTTATTTCGTAAGTTCTGTTTTGATCTCTCTATCTCACATGTCACGACGTCGGCGTACTATGCACAGCCATCTCTAGCTGGGCGGGTTAATTGTAATCTTGGATCTATCCTGATTGCTTTCCACTACGAAGATCATCTCGTTGGGACACTTCCTTACACTGGTTATCATTTGCCTTTAACTCGGCCGTTCACGAGTCACACAGGTTTTCTCCCATATCTTCTTATGTTCAAGTTTGTTCCCAGCACTTACTTTCACGTCGCGTTAACTGGAGGGGGTTGCCGGCGCGGGGTATGGGCCCGCCTCGTTACAGCCAAGCCTCCTCCTATACGGCTGCCTTGGGGACTCTCATCATTGGGAGTAGCTTTGAAGCTGAAACCCAATCGCCCACTCTACCATTGGGCGGAACTATCCAACTTGGTCCTTGGTGGCCATCGCCTTGGCTACTCCTCTCATATATGGGAGGAGAATGGTATCTTAGGGTACCTGGGGTTCCGAGGGACCCCATTCTGACATCGGCAGTGGCGGCCGCTCTTGCCGTCAACCTTGGGCGTAACTGACCGGACTTCTGTTACTTCGCAAACACCATCAAGATTAATTTACTTCAGAAACCAATTAGAACAGAAACTCTATCAAGACATTTTACAACTTATATATATATTCCTAAGAAGTTATGTGTACTTAGATGCAAGGTTTCCAAACTGTTCAGACTGTGGTAAAACTTTAGGGGGTGGTGGTCTTTACCGGGGGTACACCTTCTGCGTCCCGGTGAGCTGCATGCCTTCTAGAAGGCCATCTGTGCTGTGAATTTTGAACTTGATGCGTCGCTCTAGCTAGCTGTGCCGCGAGGGATCCTGTCGGCCATGATACAAGATACTTGGACCTTCAACCATCGGCCCAGGTGCCGTCTTCATCGCTCCGGTCTAGTGAGTGCGGCGTGGTTAGGAGGAAGGGCCTGCAGGGTGACGTTCGGAAGGCCCAACTAATCAAGGTAATGGCAGAAATTCCTTAACATGTGATAGGCCCAGGTGGATAGCTTGACGGGAAGGGTTTGAACTTCTTTAATTTTACGTACAGTCCTAATTTAGGGTTTTAAGAGTTTTTCTAAAAGGAGTGTGTTTCGCCGCGTAGCCTTTGTTCATGGCCTATCGTGTTAAAGATTTTATTTTGAAGATTTTATTTTCACATGAAGGCCATTTAGTATGGGCACTAATTGCCTCCGTTTAAATGGTAATTATTGATAGACGGGTGTGTAAAAGACTGTGGAGCATAAGTAACTGTAAACTCAGTATTTGAAGTTTATCAGGCATCATTTTGTAAGAAGCTTGTGCCTCTGAGAGCTTGGACTGTAGTAACTTTTGAAGCTCAGTCTCCTAGGATGTAAATTAGCGGAGCAAACATGCTGTTATAATAGCGTACCTGTTCAGAGTTATAACGCTGTTATCGGAGCTGACGAGTTCATTTGTTGTTGTTTGTTCCAAATCTTCAATCTAATTTTGAAAAAGGAAGGAATGAAGGAAATAAATAAAATTTCAAAATTTAGTGCTTTAAGTTATGCTCTGGTCTTTGCCTTCTCTGCCCTTTCACCCCGGCAACTTCTAACACTTCTCAGTTACACGATATTTCCATAATAATAATAATAATAATAATAATAATAATAATAATAATAATAATAATAATAATAATAATAATAATAATAATAATAATAATAATACGAGTAATAATAATAGTACCGCGAGGTACACCCGCCCCGTTCATTCAAATGAAGCGCCTTGAAGAATGCGATCTGATATATGAAGTTGCAACAACTAGTGCAAGAAGTTTGGACTTTTCTCTACAGATGTCTCTACTAAAAAACTTATGTCATGCCCTCTGGTGTGAAGATAAATTATTAAGATTGCAAAGTAATTTTTTATTTTAAAATTTACTAAACTGAGTTGTTTATTCCTTGTTTTGGGTGTATCAAAGTTTGGAACACTTTTATCTCTTCCCGTCAACTTTGGATGCTGGCCAACAGAAAATTTGGTACGGTATATTTATTTTTTACCCAATAAGATCTGTCTTGTAGCTATTTAATTACCCAATGAAAATTAAGGTGTGTCGGGCTTTAGCCTAGAGCTCTCTAGAACATTCCTCTCGGGTATAAAAGCTGGCACATTTTTCGCCCAAGTTGTCTTATTGATCGTCCCGTCTACTAAGTGTGCGTTAATAGAGGAGGCGGGGGCTTCTCGCCCATCATCGAGTATTCCATCAGCGTAAGGTAATGGCAGCCATTATATAGCTAAGTGATAGCCTCTGAAAGCTAGCTCGAGGGGAAGGTTTCCAATCTTTAATAATGTAACCTTAAATTACCAAAAATGTAAATCTCTACTTCTAATGTAAATTTCAAACAAGCCGAAAAGAACTTAGCTGAAATTAGGGAATAGAGAGTGAGATTCCCTCTCGTATTACCTCTCAACTTGATTTTGAGGTGACTGTGACTTTGTATATTTTCATAATTTTGTACCTTAACTTACCTCCATCTAGGCATCTCAGTAGCATAGGATTAGCCTCTGCAAATTCGGGCCATAAGTCCAAATAGGGTTTTAAGCTTCTAATTGCAAATCTCTAGGAGCGCAAGTTCCCCTCCCCACTACTTTAGTTTTTGGGCCAGTAACTTTAACCTAGGGTTTTTCCACAAAGGCCTGGTAGAATGGGTACTTGTTACCCCTGTTAAACTTAAGTCTTTTTATGTTAAAGAACGCTGTCGGTCGGGCTTTAAGACAGTCAATACTGTTTGGTTTTGTAAACAATATTTTGTGATTTAGGTAGGCCTGGACCTTCGTGAAAATGTAAATTTGATAGAGGAAAGACGCTCTGTTTATTAATGTTGAATGGTGCCTTTGGAAGGCTGTAATTTTATAAGGTGTGGAGAGTAGTCTCCTATACAAACTTGTAGAGCAAGGAAGCTCTTACTTTGGTGTAAAAGGAATTGGGAGATCCGTCTCCTTCACTGGCTCTTTGGAGGAGCCGCGGCGCTCTCGAAGATTGTAAAATTAGGGACCTTCAAGCTCAAAGTTGTTAATCAATTGTTATTCAATTTTCTAAAATCTTTTACCCAATCTTATGTGTTTTAGTCCCTCATTCTGTAAAGTCTAACTTTTGGAAAGAAACAATAGCAGAGAAAAAAGAAATATAACTCGAACTTTAAACATTTTGAATTGTTAGTCTTAGATAGACCCATTTATGCCCGCGCCTTCTTTCACCTCTATCCACCACGGGATCCCCGTAATAATAATAATAATAATAATAATAATAATAATAATAATAATAATAATAATAATAATAATAATAATAATAATAATAATAATAATAATAATAATAATAATAATCATCATCATCATCATCAACATCATCTGTGTTTTGAGTAGGCTTACGGTTTTAAGCTAAAAGACTATTTTGACATATAATATACCTATATTTCGTACCTGTACTGGGTCACTCGGCAAAAATCCACGTTTCTTAAGACATATATGCCCGACTTCCTTCAATAATGCCAAGAATGCCAAATTAAGAATTGATTTCCAAAATCTGCTTCTTCCAGCTGAAGGTTGCTATGTGCAAAGCAAACCAGACGAAACAAACGATTCTGAAATGAAAGATGTTGTGTGTCCAGCCTTAGTCGTGTTCCTTGATACGGGGTCGGGGGTGAGGTGAGATAAATCTATATGTCATGGTATAACGGTCGGATGCCCTTCCTGACGTTCAGCGTCATTTGCGAAGTTAATGATTATGAAACTAATGATGATGAATGACAATGAGTAAGGAGTGGAAGGAATCGGTGTGGCTTGTGAATTTGAACTGACCCGACATTTTCCTGGAAGTTAAAGTGTGAAACAATAGAAAACCATTCTCATGGCAACAGGTGGTCGGGTTCGAATCCACGCGTCTTCCGAATGCAAATCGCGGCTTCATAGCCGTAGCACTTTAACATGCGCGGCCACTCCGCTCCTTTCAGAAATGAAAGATATGTAAATAAAGTTATAAAAGACAAAATAGTCCACCTCTGTGGTGTAGTGGTTAGTGTGATTAGCTGCCACCCCCGGAGGCCCGGGTTCGATTCCCGGCCCAAAGTCTGAAGCTCCAGGACACTGCCCTTGCGGTACAGGTGGGATCCCTCGCTGAGTCCGAGGGAAAAATCAACCCTGGAGGGTAAACAGATTAAGAAAGAAAGATAACAGACAAAATAAAATGTTTTCTAAACATAAAATTCACAATAATAATGGTGCGTGGCCTCCTGCTGCACGTCTTATCGTACGACGCCTTATAGCGGACCTGCGCGTCTATGAGGAAAACGCCCTAAGATGAATAGAGGAAGGCCTGTAATCATTTGGATTGCTGAAAAACGAGCTCTGATCTCCTCGATATATATTAGACCATGAGAAATGTATATAACCATTTTCGTCAACAGCAAGTTTTCCCCTTAGGAGGACGGCACAAACACCCAGCCCCCGAACCAGAGGAATTAACCAATATAATTTAAATTTAGAAAGAAGCTTTTTTCTCTGAGAGCCTGGACTGTAGTAACTTTTGAAGCTCAGTCTCCTAGGATGTAAATTAGTGGAGTCGAATCCGAGACCCCTTGTACCGAAGTACAGCATGCTAATCACTTGCTCATGGAGCCGGATGTAAAATTCACAGACTTAATTTTTATTTTTTGTGGGACATGATAAATTATGTTCTGCCCTACTGAATGCCAAAGACTCCGTGGCTCAGGCGGCAGCGCGCCGGCCTCTCACCGCTGGATACCGTGGTTCAAATCCCGGTCACTCCATGTGAGATTTGTGCTGGACACGGCGGAGGCGGGACAGGTTTTTCTCCGGGTACTCCGGTTTTCCCTGTCATCTTTCATTCCATCTTTCTCCACTATCACTTCATTTCATCTGTCAGTCATTAATCATTACCCCAGAGGAGTGCGTCAGGACTCGGCAACCGGCACAATTCCTAACCTCTCCGCAAGTTGGAGGCTTCATTCATCCCATTTCTCACCCGGTCATTGACTGGAAAACAGGTTGTATGTTTTTCCTACTGAGTGCCAAGTGATCCTCTCAAAGTACACGCAGTCACTCACTTGACGAACGAATTGTCTTATTTGTACCGAGGGAGTGGCTAGGCGGTTTGCACCACGAAGCTGTCAGCTTGCATATGGGACATAGCCCTGAAGATGGTTTTCCGAAGTTTACCGTTTTCACACTAGACTATACCTTTTTAAAGGCTACGGTCGCTTCCTTACCACTCCTAGCCGTTTCCTATCTGTACTGGAACAGGATGATCACGAACACGTCTCTCAAGCAAATCCCGCGCTCAATGGGGTTCAGGTCAGGATTCACCGCTGCCCATGCCATCACTGGAATGTGAAGCCTTCTCAAAACGCCCGTGGTGATGCCATTTTCATGCGACCTGGCACTGTTGTGCATAAGAAGGAATTCAAGTCCAACACCGTATGCAGCAACCGTCACCATGTTCTAACAAGATCTGGTTGATGTACTCTCTGGCGGATGCGGCCACGGTCAACGACACTAGTGCCTTCCCATTCCATCACAGAACCTTGTCCGAATCTGTCTGCTTGCTGTACAACATTGGGCAAGTAACGGTCACCAGCGCCTCTCTATACACGTCCACGCCCATCACATTGAGTTGACTCGTCTGTGAACAAAACAGCTCTCCATTGGCGAAGTTGCTTATCGACGTGGTTACGGACGAATAGAAGGTAAGCTGCTTGATATAGCTGCGTCAAGCGAGGCACTCAGACAGGTCATCTGGGTCGGAAGTTCCTTTCACGAAACCCATTCGTCACAGTCTAATTGGATACTATAACTCTTGTTGGTCTTCTGAGATCTGTTTGCAGTTCTCTGGCACTGGTGACACGACGACGCAACACAGAAATGATCAGATATCAGTCATCATTTTGCGTTGTGATACGTCGACGACCTTATCCAAGTCGCTGGTGATCTGACCTGTGTCATTGTATCGATTTCGTAATCAGTAAATGACAGACGGGGAGACATTGAAGTCCTCGGCAACATGACGAAAAATCAACCTTTTCTGGAATCGAACTGACTGCTTTTGTATGTGGTCGAAGGTATACGAACTACGCAAATTACAACTTCAGTCTGTTTACCTCACTACGACACACCGCACACGGGTATTCACCTTATTTTGAGTCTCCTCGTACTACACTGTCACTCATCAGACGTTCAAAAACATGCTCCATTAAATCTTTTGGACCTTGTATTATGGTAGTTTGAGTTGGTAGAAATAGAAATAGATTCTGGGTGTGAGAATACTGTTTTAGCCGCATGAAACAGTATTTTATATGCTTAGAAATGCATCTAGCGCCTATTTGATAAATTTAGAGCCTATTTTAGGTGCTTAATTTGGTTCTCAACGGCCTAAACATCCGGTTTTATGATTAAGGTTTTTAAGGCTGACTTTAAATGATTTCGTCTCGTTTGTTCGTTTGATTCTTTGTTAGCTGTCCTTCACAAAGCTTGTTATGTGGATCGATGGTCATGTAAACCAAAAGGTATATCGCTGACCATTCAGCCAAGGAGCCGGGCAAAAGAAATGACCTATTCCCATTGTAAAAACACTGTTATTCTGTCCCTTAGGACCACGTATTAGGTCAGTCAGCCGTTATGTATGGTTCACGAACAAGAACGTGACAATATGAGCCCATACACTCAGTCTTTAGTTATTTAAATGTAAAAACTGTGGAACAATATGAGGCCATAGACTTAGTTGCAAATAGGCAAATTTGGAGAGTTGCAGAGTTCAAGGTCAAGGTTATAATAATCTATAATGAAGATGATTGATTTATTATTATTATTATTGGTAATTAATTATAATTATAATATATTAATAGTAATATGAACGTACACAGGCAAAATATAACTGAAGTATGCGCCCATCAAGACCAAAAAATTCCTCATGTATTCCACTCTAATAGAAACTCCAGATTGATACATAGAATAGCAACACGATTTTCTCTGGGTGATTTCTGACAAATGGACAGTGTTACGAAAATCTTGCAAATTTTGGGCTGGGAAGACTTCGGAGTAAGGAGAAGAGCAGCTCGACTAAGCGAAATGTTCTGAGCTGTCAGTAGAGAGATGGTTTGGAATGACATTATTAGACGAACTTGGGTGGAGTTTTAAAAAGTAGGAAATAATAATAATAATAATGTTATTTAATTCACGTCCCACTAACTACTATTACGGTTTTCGGAGACGCCGAAGTGCCGGAATTTAGTCCCACTGGAGTTCTTTTACGTGCCTGTAAATTTACCGACACCAGGCTGACGTATTTGAGCACCTTCAAATTCCATTGGATTGCGTCAGGATTGAACCTACCAAGTTGGGGTCAGAAGGCCAGTGCCTTAACCGTCTGAGCCAGTCAGCCCGGTATAAATAGGAAATATCATAATATGGAGACAAAGTTGGAATTCAAGAGGACAGCTTGGAGCAAATACTCTTTTATAGGAAGAGGAGTTTGGGTTGGAATAATTTACGAAGGGAGATGTTTCACAAATTTCTTATAACATCTTTGATATCAGTTAAGTAAAGACTAGATAGAGAAACGATAGGGAGTCTGCCACAAGGGCGACAGTCATAAATACAGATCAGTGGCGAATGATTGATCGATTGATCGATTACCTTTTGAAAGGGTGTGACACTGCACTTAATGTCTGATACGCTTACGAGTTTGGTCAAAGCGTGGTGATAAAACTCAGGATTAAAAGAAAAATCCAAAAACGCCATTAAAAGGAAAATTAATTTCAATCTTTACTTCCTGGATTCGCAGTGAAAGACAAAGCGGAGGGTGGTAAAATCAGGAGTATCAAATACCACGTCTGTATTTGGTATAGCCTAGATCTTCATTGTCCGCTTCATTTTCGGTACCGATATTCGACGGAATTAGCTCATGGTCTGGATATACCTACAGATAACAACAATTCAAAGTTGTCGACTATGGAAGTTTGGAGAACTCAGTCGTAATCGACTATTGATCGATCACGGGACCAAACGTGGGGAATCTACAGTGTACAGCTGACTCCATCCGTCTAGAAGTCGTGACTTCGTCCAGAACAGTGACGTAAGTAGCACTATATCCAAGAAACCCACTATCAACCAGCGATTTGGAATAGCAGATCGTGTCTCGTAGCATTTGGGCGACGGTGAGTTAGAATTCTACCGTCGGCATTCCTGAGGAAGAATTTCCGTAGTTCTCCCTTTTTACATCAGGCAAATGCCTGGGCCGTACCTTAATAAAAGCACGATTGCTATTTTCTCAATTTTACCCTTTTCACATCCTTTCGTCGTCGCAAACTTCCGATGTTTTAGTGCGACGTTAAACTTTTCCAGATCCTCTCCTCTAATTCTCTCCAGTGTCATATTTTTGAATTATCCTGTCATCATGGAAGAATTACCGGACTTCTTTCATTCTCACCACCTCATAGCACACCGTATTTAAGTGTTTTTGTGACGTCCTCATTCGAGGGTGGAGTAAATTGAATCGGTCAGTGGAGAAGGGAACTAAGTCAATATTGGGTCAAATTATGGCTTTAGAATTTGCAGACATAAGGCCTGTTTTGAGCATTTGTCCTTCATCAAACGTCAGACCAGCAAATGATCTGGTTGTAGTAAATTACCGGAGTCCCAGAGCTCGTCGGCATGTTCCACTTCTCCAGGTTGGACTTTCAGCGTGAAACTCCCTTCCTCGGTCTGCTCAACGATCTTCAAATTCCATCTGCCAAACGGTAACCTGGTGTCATTTTCTCTGAGAGAGGGATGATTTGGTCATTGATTTCTTTTTTCCATATATTCACATGTGCAGATTCTTGTGAAAGTTTGAGAACTACCACTCCCCTCAAAAAGCTGCATCGGGAAGTATTCAGTCAGCAGTATGTAAAGATTGTTGGTTACAAGGATAATGTCCAGATAGAGCAGGAGACTAATGCTAAAGAAGTATTACAATTTACATATGAAAACAATGACATTTACAATAAGGTACAAAAGTTGAAACCTAGAAAAGCAGCTGGAATTGATAAGAATACTGGGGATATACTAAAGACAGTGGGTTGGGATATAGTACCATATCTGAAGTACTTATTTGATTATTGTTTGGTTGAAGGAGCTATACCAAATGAATGGAGAGTTGCTATAGTAGCCCCTGCGTATAAAGGAAAGGATGATAGACGTAAAGCTGAAAATTACAGGCCAGTAAGTTTGACATGCGTTGCATGTAAGCTTTGAGAATGCATTCTTTCTGATTATATTAGACATGTTTACAAAATTAATAACTGGTTCGATAGAAGGCAGTTTGGTTTTAGGAAAGGTTATTCCACTGGAGTTCAACTTGTAGGATTCTAGCAAGATATAGCAGATATCTTGGATTCAGGAGGTCAAATGGACTGTATCGCGATTGACCTGTCTAAAGCATTTGATAGGGTGGATCATGGGAGACTAATGGCAAAAATGACCGCAATTGGACTAGATAAAAGAGTGACTGAATGGGGTGCTACATTTCTAGAAAATAGATCTCAGAGAATTAGAATAGGCGAAGCTTTATCTGACCTTGTAATAATTAAGAGTGGAATTCCTCAAGGCAGTATTATTGGACCTTTATATTTTCTTATATATATAAATGATATGAGTAAACAAGTGGAATCAGAGGTAAGGCTTTTTGCGGATGATGTTATTCTCTATAGAGTAATAAATAAGTTACAAGATTGTGAGCAACTGCAACGTGACCTCGATGATGTTGTGAGATGGACAGCAGGCAATGGTATGTTGGTAAACGGGGTTAAAAGTCAGGTTGTGAGTTTCACAAATAGGAAAATTCCTCTCAGTTTTAATTACTGCGTTGATGAGGTGAGAGTTCCTTTTGGGGATCATTGTAAGTATCTAGGTGTTAATATAAGGAAAGATCTTCATTGGGGTAATCACATAAATGCGATTTTAAATAAAGGGTACAGATCTCTGCATATGGTTATGAGGGTGTTTAGGGGTTGTAGTAAGGATGTAAAGGAGAGGGCATATAAGTCTCTGGTAAGACCCCAACTAGAGTTTGGTTCCAGTGTATGGGACCCTCACCAGGATTACCTGATTCAAGAACTGGAAAAAAATCCAAATAAAAACAGCTCGATTTGTTCTGGGTGATTTCCGACAAAAGAGTATCGTTACGTAAATGTTGCAAAGTTTGGACTGGGAAAAATTGCAAGAAAGAAGACGAGCTGCTCGACTAAGTGGTATATTCCGAGCTGTCAGCGGAGAGATGGCTTGGAGTGACATTAGTAGACGAATATATTTGAGTGGCGTCTTTAAAAGTAGGAAAGATCACAATATGAAGATAAAATTGGAATTCAAGAGGACAAATTGGGGCAAATATTATTTTATAGGAAGGGGAGTTAGGGATTGGAATAACTTACTAAGGGAGATGTTCAATAAATATCCAGTTTCTTTGCAATCATTTAAGAAAAGGCTAGGAAAACAACAGATAGGAAATCTGCCTCTTGGGCGACTGCCCTAAATGTAGATCAGTAGTGATTGATTGAGTATACTGGTTTCATACAATGGCAGAATACGTGTGCAGTTTGCTTTCCGACGTAGACACATTGCTTTCTAGTGCAAAGAAGATATTTGTCATAGCTCCATATCGAATCCAGATCTCCAAGGAGCTTGCTACCGAACTCACGCTTCCTACGCAGCCAGTGTTACCAATATGGGGCACATGGATTGTACTATTAAGGCAACTTTGACAAGATATCTGAAGTGATTTGCGCGAGCTTTGAAAATGACGCTGCATCATTTCTTGACGTAAAGACACTTCTCACCTATGAGAGTGTCAGGAATGGTTTTTCATAGAAACCTATTACGGTGAATTGCTGGAAATCTTCACGAAGCTTGGAAAGAGGGGAGCCTCTTGTGGTTTCAATGAAAATTGTTGAAGAAACTTTCTACTTTACTTAATATGCTCCAGATGAAGTAGAAAATCATCAGTGAAAAGTGCGGGAGTGTTTTGTCTGTAAATTTAGGTTTACAGAAACTGAAGCGAATTTGACAGTTTTTGAAAGGTTATCTCTCAGTAGACATAGATATGAGTCCACCTACTGTATATTACCTTGTTTTAAATAAGCTTGCATCACACTAGTCGGCGTAGACCTATCTTTTTCCTGTAATGAGACGCATTCTGTCTGATAGGAGGCAGACTTAAAGTTGCGAGAATTTGAGGAAGCATCTAGCAGTGAAGTGTAATAATGAAAAGCTATTTTATTTGAAAGCACGCGGTGATTGAACACTAGACTTCGCATAATTATCTTTCAGCAAGGTATTATGTACTGTGACGTATTGTGCAACACACTTAAACCACTAAAACGAGGTCTGTGCATAGGCAACACTGCAGCGAGGAGTCGATCACATAAAACAAGAAAGCAGCAGAGTGAGCAGAAGCAATACTGGGGGAGGGATAGTAGGAGAGGTTTACCGTGGATGGTACCAAAAAAGAAAATCAAAAAAGAACACCACGTTGCTAAAAGTTTTTAGATGACCAAGTGTATTGGAAACAGCAGCTTTAACGAGAATACAGCACACATTAACATTTTTTGGAAAAAACAAGATCCTCAAATATACTCTGGATATTGTAGGGAATAATCAAAGGGATAAATAAGCTAAAACCTACAGAATAAATTTGACCAATATATATAATATAATATACACCTTGTTAAACAAGAAAATATAGTCCGAGAAAAAAAATCCCAGGCATTGATTTTACAAAGACAAAACAGCTCGGGTCCCCGTTTTAGAAAGGGGACTAACCCTCAGATAAGTTAGGACAAAAAATTTTTTTTAAAAAAAGAGAAAAAATCGTTACAATAGAATCACTGTGACAGCGTGAATCTCGGCCAAAACCAGTTTTCTCAAATATTACCATTTATATTTTGAATAGAGAGGTGTCACACACACAATCACCTCAGAAGATATTTCTAAATATTATTATCTGATCAAATTTCGAGGCAACAAGTAACAGTTTTTACCATGAGGATCAAGAAAATATTTGGCCACACTAAAAAACCCAAATACGCCTCCAGGGCGCCCTAATATAAAAAGTATACACACCTAATAAAAGAAAAAAGGGTAGGGTAAAAAGGAGGATCAGTACAATAAGGACAAGTGAGGATGAAAAGAAAGGAAACTCCGACTGCGTAATGCTGGAGAATGTCTGATCTGCCAATAGATTTTTTTAGAATCGTCTAAAGTTGTGAAAATTTTCTGTTTGACGATGTTTAGGCTCAGTCCACATCACCAAGTATTCAGCACAAGAATCAATTAAACTTAATCAGTTTTGAAGGTGGCAATAAATTAAACTCGAAACCAAGGCCTTGAAAGTTTTCATAGCATGCCATCACTCAACATGCCGAAACAGGCCGAGTATTAAAGTTTCCAAAAACAAGTTTTAGCAAATGATATGTTTAGCTCACCAAAGTCCTTTCAGAATAATTCCATCAGCTCGTAGGGGAGAAAATGGCGCAGCACACGGCAAGCCGTGCGAGGTCCGTAGTCCCTCCACACACACACACTATTTACAAAGGATGATGCCAGTCTGCCGAAGACGGGCCAAGCAGTCCAATATATACACGCCCGAAAGCGAAGACTAGTTCATTCGAGAAAGATCAAGTGACGTAGCAGATGACGTAGTAGGTGCGAGGCAGACAGAAAGACAGCGGTCGGTGTGTCGAGAAAGTTCGGAGGGTAACGACAGGTGAGCAAAGTAAGGTAATTCTGATGATAGGAAGAAGTATTGATAAGCAGAGCAGACAGTAATAATAGCATTATAGTCTTGTAGAAACATAAACTTGTAGAGTATGTGGAGATGTACATGCGACGAAGTTTGCAGAAACTCGTAGAACGTCGATGTAGAGGTTATGGCAGTAGGACGTTACATATTCCTGCCACCGGGCGGAATCCGAAGGATGGGCGAAAGCAAGTAGGCGTAGCAGCAGCAGCAGCAGCAGCAGCAGGGATGTCCAAGAGCAGCTTCTCCACCGGAATCGATGATCGGCGAGCAGAAGAAACGCAGTATCGGAAAAAAGAAAAAGGAACAACAGAAGTATGGAAAACAAGAAGCAAGAAAAACAAGGAAAACAGAGAAAAAGAAGGGAAAGGGAAAAAGGAAAGAAAAAGGAAGTAGGAACAATGAAAAGCGGTCCGGACCAATACATAGTAGACTAAGTGGCCAAATATAAAAATGACAGGAAGTTTCCCATGAAAATAAAAAGCAAGAACAATACAAGAAAGGGGCATGGGAGAGTCTGACATCAAAAGTGTGTGTGGGTGGAGGGAAACGGAAAAAAAAAAGACTGGGTGAGCCAAGAGAGAAAAATAAATTTTCAGAGATGTGGACCAGAACAAACAAAGCAAACAGAAGATAAATCCAAATACCAAATAATAAACAAAAAGGGACTCTCCCTCAGTACGCAAGAAGGTTCAGGAGGAAAACTTCTTAAGTTCGGAAAAATGGGCCTGCCGAATATCCTGAGGGTTGGAGAGAGACTGCAATTGAGCAGTAACCAAAGAAGGGAAAGAAAGAATACGGTATGGGCCAATCCATAAAGGGGAAAGCTTAGCCGAAATATGATGTTGGGTAGAACTAATGGGATGGTTTTTTAACAAAACCTGATCAAAAAGCTTGAACTTAGGCGGACGAAGACGGGAATTACATGTTTTACGGTAAAGGTCCCTGGCATGATTTAAATTACCAAGAGCTTCCCGAAGTTGAGAGTCAGTGAGTAAATGAGGAGGGGTAAGCAATAAAGAGGGTAGGTTCCAGTTTAAAGATAGAGGAGTATGAAGATCTCTTCCCAAGAAGAGTTTAGCGGGAGAAAAGGAGGTAGAGTCATTAACAGTAGCATTTAAAGCTAGACAAAAGTGAGGGAGTTCAGTATCCCATGACTTTTGATCTTGGGAATGAAAAATGGAAAGAAAAGATTTAAGATTCCGGTGGTAACGTTCAACAACATTTGCCTGAGGGTGATAGGGTGAGGTACAGACCTTTTTGATACCATAAGAAAAACAGAAATTATAAAAAACTTTTGAAGTAAAAATTGACGCGTTATCAGAGACCAGAATTTTAGGAATGCCTATAAGAGGAAAAACGTGATTAGTTAGTAAATTAATGATAATCTGGGAAGAAATGTTACGTAATGGGCGTACAACAAGAAATTTGGAAAAACCATCAAATAAAGTAAAGATGTAGGAGTTTGATTTGGAAGATTTGACCAAAGGACCGACAATGTCGATATAGAATTTCTCGGCCGGGTAAGTAGAGGGAGAGGCTGCATATGTCCCAAAAGGTTGATGATTTTGGGGCTTATGCTTTTGGCACAGGTCGCAAGATCGGACCCAAGAGAAAACATCCTTTCGCATTTGGGGCCAATAAAACTGAGAGGCAATGCGAGAATAAGATTTCGCCATTCCAAAATGTCCACCAGTAGGGGATCCATGAAAATATTGAAATATCATGGGGCGTAATGCGGAGGGGAGAACCAGACGAGGAGTAGCCCGAGGAGTAGGTTTAAAGACAAGAAGTTGATTTACAATGCGAAAAGGCCCAGAATAATCATTAGAAGAAATATCGTTTTTCAATTGTTGGCAGTATGGATCGAGATTTTGATGGTCTTGGCAGGACTGAAAGGACAAAGGAAAATCAGTAAGAGAAGAAATAGAATTTACCATAGCAACCGGAAGGTGGTGTATTTCGGAATCAGCAAGATGATGATCGTCAAATAGGCGAGACAACGCATCAGCGACCGAATTTTGAAAACCAGAAATAAATTTCAAAGAAAATTTGAAACGTGACAAACGAAGCAACCAGCGACCAGTACGTCCGATTTTCGGAGCATTATTAAGTAACCAAGAAAGTGCCTGGTTGTCAGTGCTGACGATAAACTCGCGATGATCGAGATAGTCGGAAAAATGTTCAATTGAAAGGATTAAAGCAAGTGCTTCCCGTTCATAAACGGAATATTTACGTTCCACAGGTGATAGTAAACGACTATAATAGGCAATAGGGCGGGTTTCGCCCTGTATAGTTTGTTGCAAGACAGCGCCAATGGCGACATCGGAAGCATCAGTAGAAAGCTCAAATGTAATGTTAAAATCAGGAATTTGTAAGAGAGGAGCTTGAGATAGTTTGGTTTTTAAACAGGAAAAGGCATTTTGCTGTAAGTCACCCCAGTGAAACTTTACGCCTTTGCGTTTCAATAAGTTAAGAGGTTCGGAAATATGGGAAAAATTAGGTATATATTTTCCATAAACTCCGACCATACCAAGAAAGGAACGTAACTGCTTTAAGTTCTGTGGGGGTGGGACTTTATGGATGGCAGAAACCCTATCCGGATCGACAGCAACACCATTAGAACTGAGAATATGACCTAGAAACTTAATCGAAGTTTGAGCAATTAAGACTTTAGAAGGATTAACCGTTAAACCCACGGAACGAAGACGCGTTAATACTTCACGAACATGCTGTAAGTGAGTGGAAAGATCAGGGGAATAGATCAAAATATCATCAATAAATGGGAACAAATATTGATATTTTATGTCAGAAAAAAGTGAATCAACAAAGCTTTGCATAATTTGAGAGCCTAAATTAAGTCCGAAAGGAACTTTCTTAAACTGAAAAAGACCATTAGGAGTAATAAAGGCAGTGTAACGGGAGCTAATTTCATCTAGGGGAATTTGATTGTATGCAGAATTAAGATCGAAAATGGAGTAATATTTGGCGTTAGAAAAATGTTGAAAAGCGGACTGAAATTTGGGCATAGGATAGGAATCGTAGAGTATACGCCCATTTAATTTACGATAATCCACGATAAATCTCGAAGATCCATCGGGTTTATCGACAATAAAGGCAGGGGAAGCATAATTAGAAGAAGAAGGAATTATGGTTTTGTCCTGAAGCATTTTATCAATTAATTGATTTAAAATTTTCATGCGAGGAGGGCTGAGAAAATAGGGGGATGAACGAACAGGAGTAGAATCAATTAAGTCAATATGAGCCTTGAAATTTTTGACCGTACCAAGAACAGGAGTAATGACATCAGAAAATTCAGTTAACAAAGAATCAATTTGATCAGAATGAATAGAATTGATACTGTGAGACATGGATGAAGTTGAAGAAGGATAATCAGCAATATTAATTAATGGAATAACCGTTTTTGAAAAATGAAAAGAAATCGTAGAGTTCATAGAATCAAAAATAAGACCAGTGTGGGAAAAAAAATCATAGCCTAAAATAAGAGGACAAGATAATTCCGAAACAACAAGAAAGGTAAACGGCCAAGAAAAATGTTGAATTTTAACAGTGAGAGAAATATGACCAAGAACATCAATAGGGTAATTAGAAGCCGAAACACAACGGACAGTGGAAGGAAGAAAATGAAGGTGAGAAAATACCTTTTTCAGAGATTCAAAGAAAGATAAACTGATTAAAGAAACAGCAGCCCCTGAATCAAGAAGAGCGACGGAAGGGACATTATTAATAGTCAAGACAATATGAGAAGTAGGAGGTAAAAATGACGAACTTTCCGTCAAAATAAGTTGAGAAGAAAATTCAGACGGCAAAGATCGAACATTTGAAACAAGAGTAGAGGGGGACTGAAGAAGAGAAGACAGATTTTGCCCATTGTTACGCCTACTGTCTAATGACGCGGGTAAAATACGTTTCCCGAATAGGGAGTAGCACAATTCCGAGATATATGACCCTTTCCTTTACAACGGAAGCAAATAATAGGAGAAGGAGTATTAGCAGAAGAAACGGATGTAGAAGGTAAAGAACGAGAATGGAGAGGAGGGGGGATAGATGAGTAATAAGAAATATCTCCAAGAGAATGAATGGCGTGAGATTGAGCTAAATTAAAAAGCTGAAACATGGACGTAGGAGGATTTAAGGCATCGAAAAGCTGCCGAAAGGAAGGAGTAGCGTAGAATTGAACAATAGAAATTAAATCATTGACCGAGTGAGCAATGTTTAAAATATCACTATAGGTCGTAATCGAATCAAGATAGTCATGAGCAGGTTCAGTGGGAAGTTGATGACGACGAATAAATTCAAGGCTCAGCTTGCAACGTATTTCATAAGGTAAGAAATAGTTGTGTATGACATTCCGAAGTTGATACCAATTGGAAAAACTTGACATATTATCAACCCAAAATTTAGTAAAAAACCCGGTTGTTTTAGGGGACAGTAATCCCATTAACTGAGGAAAAGAAGCTAAACCAATATTTAGAAATTTTCGTGCAGAAAAGAGCCACAAGGTCAAACTCCGAGGATCAGTAGATTGTAATTTAGGGACTTGATCAAGAGATTGTTTTATGATCTGTACATTGAGAGAGGCATCAACAGGCGTGTATTGAGGTAGTGAAGGGGGAGGGGGGTAGAAATATGGATCGGGAGGCATAGAATGAAGTTGAGGTAATGAGGAGGGCTTGCCCTCTGAATCACTGAGCAAAGCGGAAGAATTAACACGGGAAGATAATGTTGGGGTATCAGAGAAGGAGATTAAGTTACTAGTCGAAACCTCAGGTAAAGACCGAGTATGATATAGTGGGGGTGGAGATGAAACGCTATCGGCGCCCAATCGAAAATTATCCGAAAAGCAAGCCATAGTGTTACTAGAACAACCAATATAAAATGCGAAAAGATCTAAGGAGAAACCAAAAAAGTGTATCAATTTAAACAAGAGAATATGATGAAAATGGGGAAGAAAAAAATGTCTGCTACCATATGTGACGTATTGTGCAACACACTTAAACCACTAAAACGAGGTCTGTGCATAGGCAACACTGCAGCGAGGAGTCGATCACATAAAACAAGAAAGCAGCAGAGTGAGCAGAAGCAATACTGGGGGAGGGATAGTAGGAGAGGTTTACCGTGGATGGTACCAAAAAAGAAAATCAAAAAAGAACACCACGTTGCTAAAAGTTTTTAGATGACCAAGTGTATTGGAAACAGCAGCTTTAACGAGAATACAGCACACATTAACATTTTTTGGAAAAAACAAGATCCTCAAATATACTCTGGATATTGTAGGGAATAATCAAAGGGATAAATAAGCTAAAACCTACAGAATAAATTTGACCAATATATATAATATAATATACACCTTGTTAAACAAGAAAATATAGTCCGAGAAAAAAAATCCCAGGCATTGATTTTACAAAGACAAAACAGCTCGGGTCCCCGTTTTAGAAAGGGGACTAACCCTCAGATAAGTTAGGACAAAAAATTTTTTTTAAAAAAAGAGAAAAAATCGTTACAATAGAATCACTGTGACAGCGTGAATCTCGGCCAAAACCAGTTTTCTCAAATATTACCATTTATATTTTGAATAGAGAGGTGTCACACACACAATCACCTCAGAAGATATTTCTAAATATTATTATCTGATCAAATTTCGAGGCATCAAGTAACAGTTTTTACCATGAGGATCAAGAAAATATTTGGCCACACTAAAAAACCCAAATACGCCTCCAGGGCGCCCTAATATAAAAAGTATACACACCTAATAAAAGAAAAAAGGGTAGGGTAAAAAGGAGGATCAGTACAATAAGGACAAGTGAGGATGAAAAGAAAGGAAACTCCGACTGCGTAATGCTGGAGAATGTCTGATCTGCCAATAGATTTTTTTAGAATCGTCTAAAGTTGTGAAAATTTTCTGTTTGACGATGTTTAGGCTCAGCCCACATCACCAAGTATTCAGCACAAGAATCAATTAAACTTAATCAGTTTTGAAGGTGGCAATAAATTAAACTCGAAACCAAGGCCTTGAAAGTTTTCATAGCATGCCATCACTCAACATGCCGAAACAGGCCGAGTATTAAAGTTTCCAAAAACAAGTTTTAGCAAATGATATGTTTAGCTCACCAAAGTCCTTTCAGAATAATTCCATCAGCTCGTAGGGGAGAAAATGGCGCAGCACACGGCAAGCCGTGCGAGGTCCGTAGTCCCTCCACACACACACACTATTTACAAAGGATGATGCCAGTCTGCCGAAGACGGGCCAAGCAGTCCAATATATACACGCCCGAAAGCGAAGACTAGTTCATTCGAGAAAGATCAAGTGACGTAGCAGATGACGTAGTAGGTGCGAGGCAGACAGAAAGACAGCGGTCAGTGTGTCGAGAAAGTTCGGAGGGTAACGACAGGTGAGCAAAGTAAGGTAATTCTGATGATAGGAAGAAGTATTGATAAGCAGAGCAGACAGTAATAATAGCATTATAGTCTTGTAGAAACATAAACTTGTAGAGTATGTGGAGATGTACATGCGACGAAGTTTGCAGAAACTCGTAGAACGTCGATGTAGAGGTTATGGCAGTAGGACGTTACAGTACTCTAGTTAACCAGCATTGTGATTCAAAATGCGAAATATTACCCAGGATTGGACAAGCAAAAAATATGTTCAATACCATGAGGACCTTATTCACCAGCCGAGAACTCAACCTCCAGCTCAGAGTTTGAATGCTACGGTGTTATGTCTTTCCTGTCCTTCTGTATGGTTTCGAAGGGTGGACGCTTAGCCCTTTATTGGAGAGGCGTATTGAATCTTTTGAAATGTACTTATGTACAGAAGAATACTCCGAATATCTTGGGTAGAAAAGTAGACAAATGAAGAAGTCCTCAACATCTTGAACAAGAAGAAAGAGCTTCTCATAATCATCAAGGAGCGCAAGCTCAGCTACCTCGGGCACATCATGAGAGGTGAACGATACGAACTTCTCCGACTGATCATTCAAGGGAAGATTGATGGGAAAAGATCTGTGGGAAGACGGAGAAATTCCTGGGTGAAAGACTTGCGGCGGTGGTATGGACATACGTCGATAGAAATCTTCCGTGCTGCCGTTTCGCGTGTAATCATAATCAATTGGATCGCCAACCTTCGAAGGGAGACGGCGTCATAAGAATAAGAAGAAGGTATTATGTGGACATGTAGTATATATCAGCACATCTAACAAATATATTTTAAATGGCCTTAATATTTTGTGTGTCTATTTTGCATGTTCTGTCTGCCTAAACATCCGGTCTCTAGTTCTTTACTTAGCACAACACATACCTCACCAACTTGCGAACTGTCACAGACCGAGACTTCGGTGGAAGCCACTATGCTAGGGATAGATGCAAAAATACTGCACCCATCGACATACAGCAACAGGTAGAATGCTGCACTACAGTGATGATATTTAGTCAAACTGTAGAAATTAAAATTTTTAGTCATGCATTCCTGGCGGATAGTATTGAAGATATTGCAGGTGTGATTGCAGGCTACAGAAAACACCCCTCGCTTATGCATGCAAATGGATTTAAGGTAAGTCCACACTTCAAAAAGTACTGGTAATGAATGTTGAGGCGCCGGGTTGAAACGTCAGTAGGCTATAAAACATCCAATCATCATCATCATCATCATCATCATCATCATCATCATCATCATCACCACACTGTTTAGAGTATTATCCGCACTAGTACAGCCACAAGAAGAACACAGGTAAGTGCATGTACCACTGGTCACTATTTAAAAGAGTTCATTGTTCCCGAAGCAGTCAGTCGGTGGTCATGATAATGAAGACGAAGGTTGACAATGGCATGCACATGGGGGATTGCACCACTCAGATTGTTACAAGCTTGGCCTTTGTCCACTGGCTTGGCGACTGCATCCATTGAAAGCACTGTACGGACAGGTTTCAGGAGACTGGTCATCCGTATGCCCATTGTGGAGACGATCAGGACTGAGGCGGAATGTCCCGATAAGCCGATTCACTAAGGACTGCGGCAAGACAATCAGTACCTGACTAATGACGAAGTGTCTGTTCCATATCGTTCTTATAGACGAATTAATGATTTAGCAGTAATGGATATTTTAAACAATTTCATAGCAAGTATAGTCGTAATAAACTTGGGACAAATATTCATTTATAGGTAGAGTACTTACGGATTGGAATAATTTATCAAGGGAAACGTTCGATAAATTTTCAAGTCCTTTGAAATCATTTAATAAAAAACTAAGCAAGCAGTTGACCAGGAAGCTACACCCGGGTGACAGACCTAAATGCAGATCAATAATGATTGATCGATCGACTGATTGATTGATTGATTGATTGATTGATTGATTGACTGACTGACTTATTGATTGATTGATTGATTGATCGATCGATCGATCGATTGATTGATTGATTGATTGATTGATTGATTGATTGATTGATTGATTGATTGATTGATTGATTGATTGATTGATTGATTGGACAATACCGAACGTATTGGCTACTCGGTGTTTTATTTTCGCGAAATGGCAGCCCTGACGATTATTTTCCATGGTTCACAGACTAGGCAAATGGCAGGACTGCACCTTGTCACTCTTTCCCACCTCTCCGTTAAGGATAACTTTCCAGTTAGTATAACGCGCCTGGTGTTATCAGGGCTTCAAAAAATCGTAGACCATCTCGAGTACGGTCGGTTCAAGTTACCCTTCTGCTTTTCTGGCCGGTAATTGGTGATGAGGAGGGTAAGAATCCACATATTCTTGGCCTATGACTCAGTAGTAATAATAAAATTAATAGACCTAATAGTGCTATAAGTGTTACGTCCCACTAATTAATTTTACGACTTTTAGAGACGCCGAGCTATCAAAATTTTGTCCTACATGAGTCCCTTACGACTGATACGAGGGTGACGTATTTGAGCACCTTGAAAACACTAAGTAAGCCGAGATGGTACCTAACGCAAGGCCACGGTCGCTTCCGTCACCGTTCCTTGCCTATCCCTTCCAATCTTCCCATCCCCCACGAGGTCCTTGCTCAGCATAGCAGGTGAAGCCTCCTGGGCGAGGTACTGATCTTCTTACCCAGTTTCATCCCCCCAACCAAATGTCTCACGCTCCAGGACACGGCCCTTGAGGCGGTGGAGGTGGTATCCGTCGCTGAGTCCGGGGAAAAACCAACCCTTAAGGGTTGAATAAATAAATAAATAAATAAATAAATAAATAAATAAATAAATAAATAAATAAATAAATAAATAAATAAATAAATAAATAAATAAATAAATAAATAAATAAATAAAACCAAATTATGTATCTCAAAATCGTTACTTTTTAAAACTCCTACCCCACCTCTTGTATTTACTTAGGTCCACTGAGTGTCATAGATTTTTTCTGGTCACATATTTCTTTGATTTGCCAGCATCGGATGGCATGGAGTGCCGAATGAACATTTTTCGCCACTTCAAAATCCGACTATTTTCGTCGGTTTTGAACCCGCGATCTCGTGATACGGAGGCCTACACTCCCCCACCGATCCACAGGGGGCGGTCTTGCGGCGGTGAGAGCCGTCAGCAGACTGTGCGCCACCCCGTCCTTTCACATTGGCAGTAGCCGTCAGTCAGAACGTCGAGCACCGCTGGACAGTGTAGCACTAAGAGGTTAATCTGATTATAATTAGTTTCATCATGATAATCCAGAAAAAAGAGTTAATATTTCTTCTTTCTTTCGTAGTCAGTTTAGCCTCCAGGGTTGATTTCTTCCCTCGGACTTAGCGAGGGATCCTACTTCTACCGCCTCAAGGGCAGTGTCTTTGACCGTGAGACTTTGGGTCGGGGATAAAATTGGGGAGAAGGACCAGTACCTCACCCAGGCGGCCTCATCTGCTATGCTAAACAAGGCCTTTGTTGGGGTGATGAGAAGATCGGAAGGGATAATAAACAAGGAAGAGGGAAGGAAGTGGCCGTGGTCTTAAGTTAGGTACCATCCCGGCATTTGCTTGGAAGATAAGTGAGAAGCTACGGAAAACCCCTTCGAGAATGGCTGAGGTGGGAATCGAATCCCCCTCTACGCAGCTGACCTGCCGAGGCTGAGTGGACCCCGGTCCAGGCCTCGTACCACTTTTCAAATTTCGTGACAGAGCCGGGAATCGAACCCGAGCCTCCAGGCATGACAACTAATCACACTAACCACTGCACCACAGAGGCGGAAAAAGATATGGTTAACGGCACACGACAGCAGGGCATCGTTAAAGGGAGGGGCAAGGTCGCTATCAGCCAGCCTGTAGCCAAGTCATCAGATAATTGCACCGTCTGTTTTGCTCACTTGAGCAGAGACTCCGGTGTATTGGTCTTCAACAAAAGTAAATTAATTCATGAATACATTAGGACGGCGAGCGGTGAGGAATGTGTGGGAGCCCGCCGGCGGCAGCCGACAGAAGCCAATCCGATCCTGGGGGTCAGGACCTCAATGAAGATACAACTCTCCCCACTCCTACAGCAAATTGTGCCCGCCGACGCCCCTCTAACTGGCGTCCTTCATTGCCAATAACAGCAAGCCTCTTATTACGCAATCACTCGGTATTATCTTTCGCAAGTTGACAGAAAGGAAAATAAAAAGAACTCCCACTACGCGAGTGCGCTACTTCTCTTTAAAATACTGTGTTGTCTTCTTACGTGACTGTATTGACTATCCTCCAGGGAATGTGTTTACGGCAACTTTTTCTAAATATGATTGCTGATTACATGTCCCACTCAAAAACAAGGATGTCAGAGTTAGTGGTTCGAACACTTGCAACCGCGTATCAGGTGGTGCACGTATCCTTATCCAACGCTCAGCACAGTGAGAAAGCCAAGATCTCGGAACTAATGGCGGTGATTATCAACCCTTGTTATACATTAAAACAGGAAGAATCCGGTATCCGTTAATAAACGGTACAGGCCTCGCAAACCTTGTTCTAATCGTATTGGAAGAGAACAAGAGATAATCAAGGAAGGTCTCTTAACAAGGATTAAAAAGAGAAGTAGAGATAAGCGGATGTTTCCACAAACTCAGCCAGGAGTCCCGTGCCACTCATCTCTCACAAATTATTAGCTCAGCGGGGCAATAAGGATATTCGCATCCTTGAGAAAGGGCCTCAAGTTGTTAGTACGGAATGGCGACCACGAAGATACTACTTGAAAATGATATTGTTTATCTTCAATTGTATGAGTCTTCTCATGTTCAAGTTTCCTGTCCAACCTCTGTTAGACTGCTCAACTCGTGTTCTTTTCCGATACTTTTTGTGGTGTCTACAGAGTGCTTCATTTTTACGCCTTTGATGTTCCTTTGTCGACACCTTTGTTCTTCGAATGGCCACACCTCTTTCCCTTATGATACGAGTTAATAATAATGACAAACATTTCGTGTAACTTTTACGGCCTGTTCAACTCTTATAAGACACACCCTCCGATGAGGGAAGGAATTATGAAGAGTGTTGGAGACTCAACAATCATTCACCCCCCCCCCCCCCGCCATATACATTAATCACACCCAGTGAAAATCCTATTCTCGGCATGGAATCGAACTCGGAACCCCGCAGTTCAAAGCCAGCTCGTTGACCTTTCAGCATTGGAACCAGTCATTATAAGGTGGATGATTATCTCATTGTGTTACCCCTTCAATATTTTTATCGCCGGGCTGAGTGGCTCAGACGGTTGAGGCATTGGCCTTCTGACCCCAACTTGGCAGGTTCGATCCTGGCTCTGTCCGGTGGTATTTGAAGGTGCTCAAATACAACAGCCTAGAGTCGGTAGATTTACTGGCACGTAAAAGAACTCCTGCGGGACAAAATTCCGGCACCTCGTTGTCTCCGAAAACCATAAAATTAGTTAGTGGGACGTAAAGCAAAACAACATTTATTAATTGATATTTCTGTCGTGCAATACACTGTACTTGGGCTGGTGCCCCCAGAGTTAACTGAATTCTTGAAGGAAAAGTAAGGTATCAGTCCATCGCAACGTAGTTTCGAAAACGTTTTACTTTATAAGAAAGTGGAATGGCGTATGGCTTTTGGTGCCGGGAGTGTCCGAGGACATCTTCGGCTCGCCAGGTGCAGGTCTTTTGATTTGACTCCCGTAGGCGACCTACGCGTCGTGATGAGGATGAAATGATGATGAAGACAGCACACACACTCAACCCCCGTGCCAGCGAAATTAACCAATGATGGTTAAAATTCCCGACCCTGCCGGGAATCGAACCCGGGACCCCTGTGACCAAAGGCCAGCCATGGAGCCAGGCCACTTTATTGTAGCATCTAGGGTTTCGCAAAAGGAAGCTGTGGATCTCTTCGCATTGAGACTCTGGTGCGCTACCAAACGCATTCATTTCATCTACAACATCTAACCTGAATTTATGGCAACAACGCTCGTGTGGCAACAGAGCAGCGGCTATTCGGGAATAATTGTACGTAGAAGCTGCGTTTGATGCGAGATTGGCCGCGTGTCAAAGGTCAGACCGTGACGTCAATAGCCCTCAAGTGTGATGGCAGGACGACTGGCCGGAACCCGTGCGTGCCGTCCGCAGTGGGTGGTTGAATGGGGAGTCGAACTCACAGCCTTCGTTTAAGTTAAACAAACACATTCAGTGGCTTGAAGGGGGAGAGGAGGTATTCAGAAATGACAAGCAGATAGGTGAAGGGCAACGTTACTCTCGGATATCATTCACAGTTTGAGAATATATACTGCAGTATTATGGTTATTTGAAAATAGTGCATACATATACAGTACCCACAGTTTCTGCCATCGAGTTCATTTCTAACCTAGCCTTTACATCTTCATTCCGAGTACCCTCCCATTGTTCTAGCTATTGATATCGGCAATCATTCTAACTAATTCATGTTCCGTTCTTCCAGTTTATAAATAAGACTGGTCTCATGGTCTTGACAGTTACGTAAATTTATTAAAGGAAGTTTAATGCGGAAGCATTGCTAACGTTCGAAGGACGGCCTTGCTCAGAATGTAGGCTAAATTCAATCAATGATTAGCTTTTTAATTAATTAGTAAGATACTTTTCCTTCTTCCAAGAAAACTCGTTTCTGACCACTTGTAATTTTCAAAATTACATTTTTTAAAATTTGAGACTGGTGGTTTCTATGAAGTGCATGAATAATATAATAATAATAATAATAATAATAATAATAATAATAATAATAATAATAATAATAATAATAATAATAAGCATTCTGGAGATGGTGAGTTCGAATCCACCAGCATTTGCCTGGTGTGAAAATGGGAAACCACGTAAAACCTCTTCAGACCTAGTGACAGAGAGGTTCGAACCTCCTACAGAACCATTAGAGTTGCAAAGAAAATGCACATGGCCTTTTTTTTTTTTAGAAAAATGAATTTGAAGTACATACGCAGAGTTTTATTTTGTGATACGACTACCCATTTGTTCACGAACTTGTTTTTAGCGTATAGCCTATAAGAAGCATTTTAATAAAAACCTGAATATTAGTGGCTGACATTTTTCAAGGTTAATTAGTGGAAAATCAAAATCAAAATAAACTTATGTTTGAACAGACTATATTACCCTACCAAATTTTAGCTCAATTGGTTCAGTAATTTAGGCGTAATTCAGCGAGAAAGAATCTCATTTTAAACTATCACACGACCTTTTTCTCCAAATTATTTGACAAATAACACATTTTATTTTCAATATTTTGAAATAGAAGATAGTTAATCATGTGATAGTTCACTCTGAGAGTGTTTCTGGAAGATTTCATGAAACGAAACTCGGCGGTTTGGATGTGATGTTTCGGAAGGTAGACATACCTAATATGGAATTTCACTTTTTAAAATATACTGTAGAAATTAACAGACAAACAAACAAACAGACACCAAAGCTAAAATATATGCGGATGGTCATTATAGGGACCGTGCGCGCACGAGATTTTTGGTAGCTAGCGCCCCTAACGGGAACAGCTGCAGTAGTTTGATGGGGCACTCACGAGACCATTGACAGTGCAGTTCATTACAACCAGGGCAGTTAGTTTTGACTTGTGATTGTAAAATAAAGAGGTAAAGCCGGACAATAATGGCTTCGACTGTAGCAGCGACCGCTATAAATTATGTAGGGTTTCAGTCAGTGCAACACTCGGATTATTTCCGGGAATCCGCGCTAAAGAAAGGTGAAGATTTAAATAGCAGTAACCATGTCTTTGACGTGAAGGAAAGGTTAGGGCAAGAAATATACGGCAAGTGTCTAAGGGAAACGAGTATTAATGTCACCACACAACGTTGAAATCAAGGTATTTACTATATTTTATTCCTACTTCGGGAAATTGTTAATTAATTATTTATTCACATTAACTTTAGTTATAAATTATTGAATCATTGCGCGGGGCCATTGCATACACTGAGTCCTGTAAGAGTTGTAATCATGAATTTAGAGTCGGATGCCTTTCCTGAAACACAATTCTTTCAACTTAAAAATCGCACTTCAGTGACACTGGGGTTCAAACCACGGTCACTAAAGTCAGAGGCTAGCAGCTAAGCTAACATAGGAAAAGCAAGCCAATTTTTCTCAGTTATTCTACTGTATTATAAAGGAGGTAGGGAGCGGCTTGCTTCAAGTTCCGGCGATTGTAGTTCAAATCCCGACAGAATTTCACTTTATAAATAATGAGTGAGGAAGGACAACCGACCCGCAATTCATGGCGACAACTTCTTCTTGAGTGTACTTCCCCTGCAGGCGGATTAAGCTGTGAATGATGATGAGATGGTTCAAAGATTATAACAAAAATATTTAATTCCTAAAGGTGATGCGATAAATAATTCCTCATTATAAGTATTTTTATTTATTTTCACGTTGACAGTAACAGGAACATTGTTGACGGTGATTGTGGATGCAAAGCAGGTCAGTCGAAACGCTGTAAGCACATTGCTGCTTTGTGTTCCTTTATTAACTCCGAGAGGGACTCCTCCAAAACAACCATGGTGCACCAATGGAAAAAATAAACCTAAGTGCGCTCGTAAGGATCTATGTTCGAAAGGAAAGAAGATAGCAGAACTGTTGAAACCATACGTCCACATTGCTGAACAAACAGAATCAACCACTTTCAATAAAACTTGTTTGTACCAACGAGTAAAAACATATTGAGTGTGCCCTCACTGATATGCTTAAAGCCGAATGTGAGAGTGAAAATTACGTGGTGGCAAGTTCCATTCTACAAAAAATTATAGATGATGCTGTAGAACGTAGCGAAATTGAGGATTTGATCAAGTGTCTGAACGAAGTACAAAATCAGAATACCCATGCAGTCCATAGGTGCTATTTTGTTACAAAAATGTCCGCTGTTAAATTATCAATCAAACCTGTGAATTATCTCGATTTCTTGCCTCAAGATGTGCAACTATTTTATATCTCATATGTTACAGTTACAACAGAACAGATATACAAAATCGCATTTGACACAAGGTTTCAATATCGCTGTGCTGCATGGTTCAAACAAAGAAAATTACGCTTATCGGCCAGCCAGCAAGCTGATCAGATTAAGACACTGAGAAGTGGTGGTTATGATCATCTTTCAAGGTCATTTCTAATTTCCACATCCCTTAACACACCTGCGATGAGGTACGGTAGGTACAGTGAACAACTTGCGGTGGCTGAGTACTGCAAACTCAATGACTGTTTTGTAAAACAGGTGAGAGTGTGTATCAAAGTAGAGCGCCCATTGCTGTGTTCGAGTCCAGACGGGATAGAACTTCATCCCAGTGATTTTTCTCTCCTGGAAATTAAGTGTCCTTTTTCGTGTAAAGGAAAGCCTATTACTCAAGAGAAACGGAGCAATGTACCGTATTTGTATGTGACACAACAATAATATTAGAGATAGTCACGTCTACTACACCCAAGTGCAGATATCCATGTATGTTTTGAACATCAACTTATGTGAAATGTTTGTATATTCTCCTAAAGGAAATATCACTGTGAAAATTTCAAGGCATGAGCAATTCCTGTGTACTGCCATTCCCTTACTGGAAAGGTTTTATTTTCAGTATTATCTGCCATTAATTCGGAATATGTCGTTACGGGTACCGGTAGTGTCACATTGAGGGGCACGTGTATGCACTTTTATCTTTTTATTTTGCTCACTGACGTACTTCAAAATTTTCAATGCAGAGAACTAACAGTAACAAGGATACATTTTATTCGGTCCCAGGCGCTATCAGGGGTTGAGGAGACATTGCTTTCTCTTTTTTGGCCAACGTTGAGAGGCTTACCATGCTGTAAAACCCACCTTATGTCTCATAATGAAACAGGGTGAACACAACGAGGCTAGTTCATTTTAATTTGAAGGGGAAGTCCCCTACAATAAATGTTAATGCCAATTCCTTGCTGGGAGATGAGTGAAAGTTTAGTTTACTTTTACTCGTTCGACTCTCCATTCTTTCAGTTAACACCGTCATGAGCTAACTCGAGCGCTGGCTTGCAGCTTACCCCATCAAACGTTTTCTGAAGTAGTCGTAAGAGCGCACAACTCGCCATTCGCACGGTCCCTATTACACCTGAAACGGATAACTGTACGTAAATTTCGTCAAAATAGTCAACGTACAGAGAGAGATTGTTTATCTTTTGTCAATTGTCATAAGCAGTGTCATTGTTGTGATTTTGTATACGCTTTGAATTGTGCTGCTCTGAAGAAGATGAACTGTTATAAGAACAGTCGAAGATGGAGTGCCAAGTGGCGAAAAACGAACATTTCCGACGTATTCTCCTGTTCAAGATTAACTAGGGATGCGCGCGTCTGAAGCCTGGAATCAAGAGTGTCGACTTCGTTGCATAATATGCTCATTTTTCCTGAGGAATTTTAAGGCTGTTTTAGAATGAAGTATCGGTAAAGAAAAGGCGGAATGATTGGTATAGTTTAAATACAACGAGTTAAGTCAGAAAGTATTGAAATAATAAACCGCGGATATTAAATTTCATGTCTTTCTTTTGTGGAGATTGGTACAATGGTAAACAGATATGGATGGTAAATAATTGTGAATTTAACATGACTAAAACCATGACAGGTGAAAATAAAACCAATATGGGTAAAGCTATGAAAAATAAACAAAATTATAACATAGATAAAACCATTAAAATAAATACAGCAAATGAAGCCTAACCAAATCCGCCAGTGTTGACTCCCATGCACGTTGTCAAATAAATTAAACCGCGACAATGAACACTGAATTTCGTCCCATAAATGAAGTTACGTGAATGAGCCAAAGGAATGACGCCAAAATTATGATTAAAGCATTAAGTTATGACCCGAATGGGATAGTAATCACTTCCAGGCTATAGACGATATCCGCTTTTTCGTCTTCTTCCCCTTCGACCACCGCTTTTCCGAATTATGGTGGGGTCGCGAGTGTAGACTGTGTATGACTTGTAACGTATTAATTTTCACAGTGAGTGTTGATGTCACCTGGAAAGATCTCTGAAATGGCTTTATGTTTGTCATAAATATGCAATTTAAGTCCAAATTGATGTCTACTTTATTCTGCCAGAATTAATATTAATAACAATTGGTTTTTATAATGCAGAGTATAATGTATGCACTCTTCGGTTTTTCGTTTTACATAATTGAAAGAAATGTTGGCGACTATGTAAGGTTATTCTCTCATAATATATTATTGTCGTCCGGCTCCATGGCCAAATGGTTAGCGTGCTGGTCTTTGGTCACAGGGGTCCCGGGTCCGATTCCCGGCAGGGTCGGGAATTTTAACCTTAATTGGTTAATTTCGCTGGTACGGGGGCTGGGTGAATGTGTTGTCCTCATCATCATTTCATCCTCATCACGACGCGCAGGTCGCCTACGGGAGTCAAATGAAAAGACCTGCATCTGCCGAGCCAAATTTGTCTTCGGACACTCCCGGCACTAAAAGCCATACGCCATTTCATTTTTTTAATTATTGTCAGTAACAGGTAAAGTATTGCTGTTGAGCCAAATTTGTCTTCGGACACTCCCGGCACTAAAAGCCATACGCCATTTCATTTTTTAAATTATTGTCAATAACAGGTAAAGTATTGCTGTAATTCATTTTACGCTTTGGCAGTTTTTTGTTTTCGTGAAATTGAAGTTCATATTTTAGACGATTTCTCTGTCACACTAAATTATTATTATGGAGAATTATTGGTCAAAAATGTGTCTATGCACTCACCGGTTGTTTGTTTTATGTAGTTTAAGATCACGTTAGCGATTATTTAAAATTATTCTGTCAAAGTATATTATTATTGTTACTATTATTAACATGCATAACAAAACATTGGCGTGACAGCCCTGCCAGGCCTTCGCCTACCAAATGTCCACTGCTCAACCTACAGGCCTGCAGATTACGATGTGACGCATGGTCAGAACGACAAATCTTGCTATTGATGCTTTCACGGCCCGTACTTATAGACATGATGCTGTATGGCTTTTGAGCTTATGCCGTGTCAATAAATTTCTTAACGTTTCGCAGAGAACTGTGCTCTGCGTCATCAGAAGATTTTCAGATTCTTTTCTGATGACGCAGAGCACAGTTCTCTGCAAAACGTAAAGAAATTTCACCTTATTTTCTTGACACGGCATAAGCTCAAAAAGCCTATACAGCATCACGACAAATCTTATCGGCCGTTATTCTTGGCTTTCTAGATTGAGGCCGCTACCTCTCTATTAGGCAGCTTCTTAACTGTCATCTCGTAGGCTGAGGGAACTCGGACAAACTTTCAAATCCAGGTAAAATTCTCTGACCTGGCTGGAATCGAAAACAAGGCCTCTGGGTAAAAGACAGGCACCCTATCCTTGAGCTGCAGGGCTCGCTATTATGATGTACAATAATTGGTAAAACATTTCTTGGAAAATCATATTCTAAGCACTCGCCGGTTTTGTGTATTTAGTCGTTGGTGTTTCTATTGGCGATTATTTAAAAGTATATATATATATATATGTTTTTTTGCTATTTGCTTTACGTCGCACCGACACAGATACGTCTTATGGCGACGATGGAATAGGAAAGGACTAGGAATGGGAAGGAAGTGGCCGTGGCCTTAATTAAGGTACAGCCCCAGCATTTGCCTGGTGTGAAAATGGAAAAACCACGGAAAACCATTTTCAGGGCTGCCGACAGTGGGGTTCGAACCCACTATCTCCCGATTACCGGATACTGGCCGCACTTAAGCGACTGCAGCTATCGAGCTCGGTAAAGTATATTTCAAGATTATTATTATTATTATTATTATTATTATTATTATTATCGCCGATTTGCTACATAAACAATAACCCGAAACAATAATGTTTGCTGGCTAATAATGTCCTTGTTCTTGTATTTAACGTATCACAATTTATCAGGGGCTATCAGGGGAGGAACGTTAAACTATAAATCCAAACAGTCTCGAAAACGTCGATAGATGGCGTTAGTACAGAGGAATTCAAACCCGTTATCATCCGAATGTAAGCTGACAGCTACGTGACCCAAACCACGCATCCACTAGCTCGGTCTATACATTAGTAGGCAGGGCAATGAGCCATTTTTCATACAAAAGTTCAGAATTCCTAAAATAATTTATTAATCGTAGTCACCTTTATCTACATGATTTACTGACTTCATCCAATTAAAACAAATAAGAGTTCTTACTGATGCTGACTAAAGCAGAGGCGTGGATATGAAAACTTGCCCCAGCTTTGGCAGAGGGCCATTGAAAATGCATTTGATGTATATTGATGATGATAAGTGACATGAGTATGTAGTTTGTATACCATTATGTCAAATGTGTGCGTATGCAATAAAAGACATTTCTTATTTTTATCCCACTTCAAGTACTCGGTATGGTGTTCTGAAAATTGTTTCCCAGAAAAGTAACCATCACTACTGACGTTATTGCCGAGGAAGTGACACCTTGGGCTGCAGTGTTAGAAAACCAATCTGGTCGACAACAGGTGTTGTTGCGCGTTAATGCACTTTCGCGTGACAAAAGCAGTTACCCGGGAGCTTGGTTTGGGAGGTTATCCACACACATTTTATTCTCACTTCTCCCGTTCTTTATGAAACAATATGCAAAGACTCCCTTGTCATGATGAAAATGATCCTCGAAATAGGCTTGCCGGCTTCTTGAACGTCAAACCAGTAAGTAGATATCTTGAGGCGTGGATATGAAAACTTGCCCCAGCTTTGGCAGAAAGTCATTGATAATGCAGGGCATTGTATATTGATGATGATGGTGACGATGATGATGATGATGATAAGTGGTTTGTATCCCTTTTGTATCCCATTATCTCAAATGTGTAAAAATTCAATGTGTAATAATGCTAACACGTCACAGTTAAAACGCTAAGGACTTAGGCATGACCCAGTAATTTGGAGAATTACACACTCGACATCAAAGGGAGATATAGCAAAAAATTGTGTTTCGTGTCAAGGTGTAGCCCAACAAATACAGTAATTAATCTCGAAAAGCGTGTCAAATTAATGTCATAAAAATTTGCGCCCTCTCCTTTAAATATTTAGTTTTCATATTGTGTGTGTTGAATGGAGAGGTATGCAGAAGGCATCCTAGAAACATTCTTTCGATGATGACTTTTCATTTATTGTTATATATTACTTTCAATGCAACCATCTTACTATCCATTCAGTTTTGCTCCGTTCCCTACAGGTTTCTAGCCTTTCTTTATGACCTGTTTTGTTCCCTGACTGTGAAATACTTTTCCGTTTACCCACTACATGCTTTGTACCTCCGACAGCCTCCCTCCACTTCTATTGTCACGGACTTGTTCTTGTCTCACCATCTGTAGCTACTTGTTTCCAACAATTATTCATGGTGAATGTTCTACCGATTCCTTCCTATGTACTGTAATTGCAAACATACAACACTAACGTCTTTCTGCTTTAGTCGTCATCAGCAAGAATTCTTACGTATTCTAATTGGGTGAGGTCAATAAATTATGTGGATAAAGGTGACTACGATTAATAGATAATTTCAGGAATTCTAAACTTTATATGACAAATGGCTAATTGCCCTGTCTACTAATTTACAGACAGAGCTAGTGGATGCGTGGTTTGGGTCACTCAGCTGTCAGCTGACATTCGGGTGATAGCGTGTTCGAATCCCACTGTCGGCAGCACTGTTGAGCACTGTTGTTTTCCGTGGTTTTCCATTTTTACAACAGACAAATGCTGGAGCTGTACCTTAATATAGGCCACGGTCGCTTCCTTCCGACTCCTAGCCCTTTCCTATCCCATCGTTGCCGTAAAACGTATCTGTGTCGGTGAGACGTAAAGCTAACTGTAAATAAAAAATGCTATAAAATGAAAACTATAGAACGAAAACGATAAAACTGTAGCGATAGTCCGCTGTGGTTAGTAGAAATTCCTGATCACTGGATGGGTCAATGATCATGACTAAATAGTCACGGAAATAACGCACTTTCTAGAGTCGCTTTGAGTACTATCTCGGCTCTTTTTGGATTTTACTACTACTACTACTAATAATAATAATAATAATCCACCCATCCATCTTCATCATAGACTTCTGTCTTTCTGCGTTCAATCTGAAAGTCTCTGTGAATTAACTACGCGTTTCCACAATTCTCTGTTTCCAACTAGCTCTATGACTTCGATTAGAACTATATTTCTCATCATTAAAAACTGAGCTAGCCATCGTCACCTTGATCTACTCCTCTTATTCTCCATTGTTAGTCCATTATTTTCCTAGGTAACTCACCCTCCCCCCATTCGCCTCACTGAAGCCAGCCTATATACACAGCTTCATCCATCGAGGTCATTCCTGACTTCGTGTTTACCTCCTTACATGCTACGTGCTCGTGCTTCGCTACGGAACTCCACACTGTGTACAGAATTGTAAATGAAGTAGTCTTCCAAACCAAACCAAACCCCATGACGCAACAGCCCCGAAGGACCATGGCCTATCAAGCGACCGCTGCTCAGGGCGAAGGCCTGCAGATTACGAGGTGTCGTGTGGTCAGTATGACGTATCCTCTCGGCCGATATTCTTGGCTTTCTAGACCGGGGCCGCCATATGACCGTCAGATAGCTCCTCAATTGTAATCACGTAGGCTGAGTGGACCTCGAACAAGCCCGCAGATGCAGGTTAAAATCCCTGACCTGCCCGGGAATCGAACCCGGGGACTCTGGGTAAGAGGCAGGCACGCTACCCCTACTCGGCGGGGTCGGCGAAGTAGTCTTCACGTTGTAATATTTAACCAAATATTATGGCTCTTTGCCTTAACTGAGAAACACCATGGGAATGTCTCCACATGCCATTCCTTATGTGTAGTGAGGGGTAAGGAAATTTAATTATATTGGCAGGCCCGCTTGCTTACTGCCTGGTCACAATCGAGTTCGGGAGTTTTCATTATAATGTCAGGCCCATAGCCTGCTGCCAGTCAGAATCGAGTTGGGGTATATTCATTTTCATTATAATCGCAGGTCCCCTTGCCTACTGTCGGTCCAAAACGAAGCCAAATAGATCAAGGATAAAGTACGCACCAAAACACAGCTTAACATTTTTTTTCTCTAAAACTATTGGAGATGCGAAGAACATTCCTATAAACCTTTTTCTGGCAAATAGCATTTCAGGCACATTTAGTGCACTCTAATGTTCAATAAGACTAATCGTTTAGGTGGCGTATTTAATGTTTAAGGGTCCCAAGCGTACGTTTTCATCTGATTTTCTTCATATTATCTTTCGCTACGTAGCCTACTTAAAATATAGCGCGATAGTAAGTGGACTGTGTGTTAATTAAAGGTATCAGCTGTAAGCTTGTCAAATCTGAGCTCCGTCAGTCAAGTTGCGTTTACGAGAAAAGACACAGACAAGCAAACATACAAACTTTGAGATTTATTATTGCTGCTATTTGTTTCTTAAATCACAGTTCTTGCGGGAACCCTTTAATATTCCGGAGTGATACATAGCCTATGTTACCCGGAATGATATTATCTTCCAAATGGTGAAGGCTATTTCAAAATCGTTCTGGTACTTTCTGAAATTACTTGTTACGTATAAACAAACTTTCAGTCTCTCTTTATATATTAGTGTAGATATAAAAGTATAGAGAGATAGATACGGACACAATATAGATTATTCGAGTTATGAGGTAAATACATTAAAATACTGGTAAACTGAATTTTAAGTACACCTGCTCTGCTCCATTGTTTAACAGGTTAACTGTTGAAGAAGCTTATTTACTTATAAGGGTCCGACTCGTTGGCTGAACGGTCAGCGTACTGGCCTTCGGTTCAGAGGGTCCCGGGTTCGATTCCCGGCCGGGTCGGGAATTTTAACCTTAATTGGTTACTTCCAATGGCACGGGGGCTGGGTGTATGTGTTGTCTTCATCTTCATTTCATCCTCATCACGACGCGCAGGTCGCCTACGGGAGTCAAATAGAAAGACCTGCACCTGGCGAGCCGAACCCGTCCTGGGGTATCCCGGCACTAAAAGCCATACGACATTTCATTTCATTACTTTTAAGGGTTCCAGACGTACGTTTTCCTGTGACTTGCTTCACATTTTCTTTCCCTACAGTAGGCCTACATTGCCAGCTTAAGAAATAGTGTACCGAGCTCGATAGCTGCAGTCGCTTAAGTGCGGCCGGTATCCAGTAATTGGGAGATAGTGGGTTCGAGCCCCACTGTCGGCAGCCCTGAAGATGGTTTTCCGTGGTTTCCCATTTTCACACCAGGCAAATGCCGGGGCCGTACCTTCCTTCCAATTCCTAGGCCTTTCCTATCCCATCGTCGCTGTAAGACATATCTGTGTCGGTGCGACGTAAAGCAAATAGCAAAAAAAAAAAAAAGAAAAAAAGTGTGATAGTAAAGCACAGAAAAGCATCTTTTTCTGGAATACTGTTAGAATTACGAAGAAAATGCTTAGAAATATTTTTCTAGAAAATACAAGTTTAAGTACACTCGCTGATTCCATTATTTAATAGGACAAACCGTTTCGGCAGGGTATTCACTTTTAAGGGCCCCAGGCGTACATTTTCCTAATAACTTGCTTCGCATTTTATTTCCCTGCAAGGCCTCCTTAAGATACACTGTAATAGTAATTTGTCTATATGTTAACCAAAGGTTCCAGTTATATGCTTGCTGAATTTGAGCACGGTTCGTCAAGTAGTTTTTACGTGAAAGAAAACGAAGAGAAAGAGACCACGGATAAAGCAAGCGTCAAAACACAGCAAACATTTGTTTTTCTCGAAAACTATTCCAACTACGAAGAAAATTAATACCTTTTTCCTGGAAAATAGAATTTCAAATTCACTTGGTGGGCTCCATTGTTCAATAGGACTTACCATTTAGCCAGCGTATTCGATTTTAAGAGTCCGAATAGTACATCTGCCGACAGTTAAGGGTAAAAAACATTCAGGTCGAGGAAACTAGATGAAGAAAATACATAGATATGATTTACAAAGAGTTCCAAGGAATAGACAGTAAGCAGGTTCAGGACATGAAAAGAGAAAGGATGGCACACAGGGATGCTGTACTAGAAACGGCAAGGAGAGAGAGAGAGAGAGAGAGGAATAAAGAAGTCAGGGCAACTTGTAAACTTAAAAGGCTCTAAACAAGAAATAATGTAGATCGGGAATTGTACTTACATGAAAGAACCAGACCAAAAATAAAATAACATGTAGAGTTCAAGAAGTCACGGGAGAAATTTTGGTAATAACCTGGAAAGGCTTAGTCAAGCGCAGGGATATCTTTCTGGACTGTGATGAAGAATCCTGGAGAGGAAAGGAAAATGAATAGTGTATGGGGCAAATCAAGTGAACTCATCGTAGACCCTATGGAAATATTAGACAAATGGAATGAATATTTTAAAAACATCTTCTCAATGTAAAAGAAAAATATATATCTTTCGCGAGCAATGGAGTTCATGGGGGAGGAGAACAACCATTTAATTGGAATTACTCTGATGGTAAATAAACTACATTATCATAAAGGAGGAAGAATAGATGAAAGTAAACTTCAAATGGTGAAATATAATACGAAGACAGGGATAAAATGGCTTCGTAGGGTAATAAGTTAAGCGTGAAATTTCAGGAACCTTCTGAGTGGACAGACGCAGTAACTGCACCTATATATAATAAAGATCAGTGGTGATTGATTGACTGATTGATTAGCAAGGGAACAGAAAAGACTGCAACAACTATTGAGGTATTCCATTGATGAGAATTCCAGACAAGTTGTTCACAGACGTTTTGGGAACAAGGTTGCAATCCCAGACGCATCCTCTTCTATCATTTCTATTTTCTGTTTTCCATAAGCTCCATTAATATTGATAGCAACGTATCGAATTCCACTTCCTTTGTCGAGTTGTTTCGAAGAAGTCCCTGGGCAGTCAAATGGAAGTGGGACCCTATCACTCCCCATATATGTTCCAAGCTTGCTTAAAACTCTCTATGATGTACGATGCTACCCAATTTACACATCGTCCCAGTTAGTCCTACGTGTTATGGGCAACCGTTGGATTGTTCAGTCTTAGGCGTTTGAGCACAAGGAAAAAAAAAAAGTGTGTGTGTGTGTGTGTGTGGGGCGGGGGGGGGGGGGGGGCACAGCTCAGAAATGGCCGAGATGTCCACTCCTGTTCTATAGGCGCTGGCATTCCGTCTTTCAGGACCACTTACTAGGACACTCAGCCGTTGCCTATGGTTTACGAACTACGACGTGACTACAGTAACCCACACCACGAACAACAACAACAACATCAATAATAATAATAATAATAATAATAATAATAATAATAATAATAATAATAATAATAATAATTTCACTGAATTTCAGTGAATTTCTGTGAAAGTTATGACAGGAATAGGTACAGAACGTTGATCAGAACATCAAACTCTCTCCAGTCACTAACAGAAAAAAAAGTACGTCCGGGAGGAGGTGTGAAATGGACTCAGGAGCCAAAAGACATTCACAGTGCAAGAATGAAGGAGTACTGGTCAAAGAAGAAAGCTACTAGAGATAAGAACCACGTGGTCCATAGCAGGCCCAAACGGAACTAAAATAATAATAATAATAATAATAATAATAATAATAATAATAATAATAATAATAATAATAATAATCTGACGCCAACCCTATGCAGAAAGTGTTTCTGTGATGATTGGTAGTATGGTGTGTTGTATGCACATTAAGATATGTATTAAAATTATCTGAACTTACGTAGTTTCAGTATTTTAAGCATTATTGAGTCATTCCTGCAGGAGAATCCTAAGGCAATCCTATTAACTGTAATCACAGCAATCTTACGGTAATTTCAGGCTGATAAATATTATGCATATTGATAAGAGGTTCACTTATTTCGGATCTTGGTGAAAAGAGTCCGTGATCTGAAACATTTTGGGAACTGCTGTTTTAGGATATGAGGAAGGCTTCAATACATATTTCTTAGTATCTTAGAAATTTTGTTACATGTAATTATCGTTTATCTTAAACACTGTGTCTGTGGTTCAGAGCTATCCAAAGACGTGGGTAGGAATTGTCACTTCATCGTCTGGACGATTAAATAAATCAATTGTGTGTGAAGGCGAGCAGCTATTAGCCAGGAAGGTCGTAGGACCCCCAGCAGAGAAATGTACACAGCTGTCAAGTCCGGACACATGGAAATATATGTATTATATTCTGAATATATCAATAGTCCTGTTAGATGGATGTTGGCATTATGCTAATGTTATGTGAGGTCACAAGTTCGTGCAGAACGGCTCGGTAGCTTCGTCCCCAAGAGAGGAAATGGAAGTAGGCTAGAACTTGGTCGCATTGATACTTCAGGAAATGAAATGATATTGTCCCAGCAGTAAACGGATATTCTGAAATGAGGAAAAGTGGCTTGTGCATTTGTTTTATTTTTGCCTGGGCACAGTCCAAGTTTTGCACTGCGAGAAGACTTCAACTCGAAGGTGTGTGACTCTAATCCAGGCGATGGAGATTTTCGGCTCCTCACGACTTATAGCTTGCTCATGCATATTAGAAGGCTAATATATTAAGAACTATACTAGAAATATATCACTATCTGGGTCTAGTGGAACACACAAACGAATTGATAACTTAAATAATAATAATAATAATAATAATAATAATAATAATAATAATAATAATAATAATAATAATAATAATAATAATAATAATAATAATAATAATAATAATAATAATAATAGATCCTTACCTATTTTAAAGATAAGAAGACCCAGCCAACTTGGTTCAAGGAGGACAAAAGGGACCTAAGGGAGATGGGGATCACTTATGAAGATATACAAGAACGCAACCCACTCACGAGGAATCCACCGGGATTTTTAAGAAAGGCCAAAGTTGAAGACGGGAAAAACGTGGATGCAGGAAAGAAAACGGCAACATCGGCAAAGAGTGAAGGAGCACTGGGAAAATTTCAATGCCCAGAAAAGAAAGATGAAATAACGTGGTCCTTAGTAGGCCGATAAGATAAAATAATAATAATAGCCTAATAATAAGACGCCAAACCTATGGATATAGATTTTGTATATAATTTGCTTTACGTCGCACCGATACAGATAGGTCTTATGGCGACGATGGGATAGGAAAGGCCTAAGAGTGTAAAGGAAGTGTCCGTGGCCTTAATTAAGTTACAGCCCCAGCATTTGCCTGGTGTGAAAATGGGAAACCACGGAAAACCATCTTCAGGACTGCCGACAGTAGGATTCGAACCCACTATCTACCGGATGCAAGCACACAGCTGCACGCCCTTAACTGCATGGCCAACTCGCCTGGCGAAGAAAGATGTGAGTGTTCGTGTGATGGTTACAGCAGAATCGAAAAGTGTAGTTATTCGTTGTATGTCCGTAAAAGTGAATGGCTTCATTATCTCATTCAGTTGCACTGCGTAAATGAATTTTGTGTATTCAAGAGTATGTCCACGTTTTTTGAAAAAAAAAGTGTTATTTAAAAAAATAGTTATCAGTGAAAGCAGTAACAGAAACAGTGGAGAGAACAAATACGATATTATGAAAAGTGGTATTGTTCTTATTGAAAAATCTTAGGAAAGAAGAAAAAAGACCCAAATGACACTGACCAAGCTTGTTGGCCATACGGTTAGGGGCGCGCAGCTGTGAGCTTGTATTTGAGAGATAGTGAGTTCGAACTCGACTGTCGCAAGCCTTGAAGATGGTTTTCCGTGGTTTCACATTTTCACACCAGGCAAATGCTGAGGCTGTTACCTTAATTAAGGCCACGGCCGCTTCCTCTCACTCCTCGCTCTTTCCTATTCTATCATCGTCGCCTTATGATCTATCTGTTAAAAAATACACTGAAAGGTCTTACAAAACAAACGAAACGTACAATAAGTCATATGTTGATTGAGAAAGCAAGATTTCTTCAAACACTCCTTTTGTTGTAATTTTGGGGTACTCATGGATTTCATTGTTCGTTGTATAAATTCTTAAACTGATGTGGAATGTATTGATATAGTGTCCGGCTCCATGGCTAAATGGTTAGCGTGCTGGCCTTTAGTCGCAGGGGTCCCGGGTTCGATTCCCGGCAGGGTTGGGAATTTTAGCCATCATTGGTTAATTTCCCTGGCACGGGGGCTGGGTGTATGTGTTGTCTTCATCATCATTTCATCCTCATCACGACGCGCAGGTCGCCTACGGGAGTCAAATCAAAAGACCTGCATCTGGCGAGCCAAACCCGTCCTGGGATCTTCCGGCATTAAAAGCCATACGCCATTTCATTTTTTATTGATAGAATTTACTGAAGTCCTCAGTTTTTACCTTGATAGGACGATTTTCTTTGCAGACAGAGTGATTCTCAGCATCTAGAATGAACAGCATGTAATTATTTCGTGAAGGTGAAGGAAGTTTTTTCATTAACTGGAAACTTTGCTCTATAACGCTGTCAATGAGGGGTTTGGTTACAGCATAAGAAAATTCTTAGTCTATGTGAGGAGGCATAGATGGAGGGTACTCTGTGGACTACTGAGCGAGTTGGCTCTGTGATACGAGTCGTGCAGCTGTGAGCTTACAATCGGCAGATGATGAGTTCGAACCTCACTGTCGGCAGTCCTACAGATGGTTTTTCCGTTACTTCCGTTTTCACGCGATGTAAATACTGGAGCTGAAACTTAATTTTGGCCACGTCACTGCCTTGTCTCTCCTAGTCCTTAATCTTGCCAGCATCGTCAAGAACGTGTATGTGTTCGTGCGAAGTTAAAAAACTAGGAAAAGAAAAGCTGCAGGCTATGTTCTGAATTTCCAATCCATTTTTTTGAGTAACATTTGGACTTCATGAATGCTCTTGAAATAAAATGTCACCATTTGATCATTTGAACGTCTTAAATATAATATTGATTATTTTCACATGTTGTTTACTAAGTCTTCTTGACTGTTTACTTCAGTGGTCTTCCACTAGCTGTCTCATTCAAAAGTCAACCGAGCAAACTGGCTGTGTGTTTTGAGTCAAGTAGCTGTGCGGTTGAATTCGGTAACTGTCTGCAGCCCTGATTCTGGTTTTCCGTTGTGTTTCCACTTTCACTCGAGGCAGATGAATACAAGCCTCAGAAATGAACAACACGGAATTATTTCATGAAGGTAAGGAACGTTTCTTCATTAATAGAAAACGTTCCTCTACAATGTTCTCATTGGAACTTAATTAAGTCCGTGGTCGTTTTCTTCCAGCTCCTAGCCTTGTCCTTTTCCATCGTCGCCATAAGATCTATCAGTGTCGTGCGACGTAAAACAAAAAGTTGTGAGCTTGAATTCGGGAACTGTCGCAAGCCCTGATTATGGTGTTTGGAGGTTTTACATTTGCACACAAGGCAAATGGTGTTACCAGCATCTAAAATGAACAACACGGGATTATTTCATGAAGGCAGAGAATGTTTCTACATTAATAGAAAACGTTCCTCTACAATGTTCTCATTGAACCTTACTTAAGGCCACGGTCGCCTTCTTCCAGTTCCTAGTCTCCTAGCCACCAAATCTGAGGGATATGAAGGATAGAATTTTAGTGGTACCAATAGAACTGTGTTTCCTCTCCAGAAAATTTGATCAAGTCACAGAAAACTCTCCCGATGCAGATCTTCTTCTTTCTTGGCCCTTTTACAAGTTGTATGGCGGCAGCACTAATGCGTGTTAAGCCTAGTTTTATGGCCGGATGCCCTTCAAGAAGCCAATGCTACATGGAGTCATGCATTTACAATTGCGAGTTTCTTTGTGGTGGTTAGCAGTTTGATATGTTGTGTGCAAATGAGGATGTATAATAATCTGATCACAAATACCCAGTCCTTGAGCTAGATGAATTAACCAATCCTCGAGGAAGAAACCCATGCGAGCCTCAAGCCAGCTGGGAATCGAACCAACGGCCAGTACGCTGACCGTTTAGCTAAAGAGATGGGCTCTCCTCATTGAGACCAAGCTCTGTCCTGTCCAACGCGGCGCCCCCGGGTGCAATATCGCCCGCGATGCCCTTGAATGGCGCCCTTCGCAATTAGTTTCCAAATTAAATTTCAATTAATATTTGAATAAAGATTCTTACTTTTCGTCTTAAAAGCACCGTCCTAAAGCTCAGACAATTTGTTATATCCTTTCCTCAAAATATAATGAGGTTTGAGAGCATAAAGCCATAAATATCTACGCCTAACCGATTACTGTTCGCAGTTAATGAAGGGATGATGCGTTAGAGCAGCCTGCTCCCCTTACATCCAGATTTACCCAACTTGCAGCGAGCATGCAGTGCCAAATTTCACATTAAATTTATATAGGTAAGGGTTATACTGGCCGAAGGCAGGTCCGAACCTCCGCAGAGGTGTTCCTGAGCCGGAGTTTACGTGCGGTAGAGTGGCCAGTTCATTTCCGCTCCTCCATTCCCTTACCCCCCACCAACAGCGCGTGGCAACCCATCCAACTCCTGACCACGCCCAATGTTGCTTAACTTCGGAGATCTCACGGGATCCGGTGTTTCAACACGGCTACGGCCGTTGGCTTAAATTTATATGAGTAAATACAATTTCAGGTCCGCCTCTGTGGTGTAGTGGTTAGCGTGATTAGCTGCCACCCCCGGAGGCCCGGGTTCGATTCCCGGCTCTGCCACGAAATTTGAAAAGTGGTGCGAGGGCTGGAACGGGGTCCACTCAGCCTCGGGAGGTCAACTGAGTAGAGGTGGGTTCGATTCCCACCTCAGCCATCCTCGAAGTGGTTTTCCGTGGTTTCCCCACTTCTCCTCCAGGCGAATGCCGGGATGGTACCTAACTTAAGGCCACGGCCGCTTCCTTTCCTCTTCCTTGCCTATCCCTTCCAAACTTCCCATCCCTCCACAAGGCCCCTGTTCAGCATAGCAGATGAAGCCGCCTGGGCGAGGTACTGGTCATACTCCCCAGTTGTATCCCCGACCAAGAGTCTGAAGCTCCAGGACACTGCCCTTGAGGCGGTAGAGGTGGGATCCCTCACTAAGTCCGAGGGAAAAACCGAACCTGGAGGGTAAACAGATGATGATGGTGATGATGAAGTACAATTTCATATGTTAGTTAATTCTAGTTTTATTATTATTATTATTATTATTATTATTATTATTATTATTATTATTATTATTATTATTATTATTACTAGTAGTACAGACACCAGTAGGGCGTGTGAGTGTAGCAGGGCGGGGGGTAGTGGGGAGGGTGCGTGAGTTGCTCAGCGGTTTAGGTGCTGGCTTTCTACCCTCAAGGATGAAGCTCGAATCCCTTTTCATCTCAAGAAAGGTCATCAGGTCTTGAAACCCTAGCCGTAATCATTAGCCTGGCTGGCCCCAGCGACCCCAGAAATAACTAGTAGTAGTGTCGAGATAGTGCAGTCGTAACCTGGCGCCCGCGTACCCTTAGTTATCAGGTGAATGTGCCCGAGTGCAAACGAACGTTGGACAGCCCAGGATCAAGATGGCTTAAATCAACACCCATGGGCTCTGGCGGCAGCTCGTGAACCGTAGTTGGACAGTGAACATATCTCTTACGCAAGATGGCTGGTGCCTCGAAGTTAAAATAGTCTTAATAGGGTGTATTATAAATAGCTCTACCATGGATCAACTTTCAGATGTCGAATTTTCAGAACAAATTTCGTTGCTATCTGAACGTAACTACAATAAGGGAGCATATTTACTGAACTGAATGGGTGAGGCGTGGGGGTTTCACAACCCACTATGACTTAATAATACAGAACATACGGTAATTTCTAATGTTCAAATGTGTAGGTTTAGTTGTTGGGATATTTTCAGATCCCAGGCTGAATGATCATCGTAGTGGCCGTATGTTCAAAGGGCCTTCGGTTAGAATTTTAACCGCGTTTGGTTCACTAACTCAGGGGCTGGGTGCTTGTGATCGTCTTAAAACACATCTTGATTTACATCCAACATATCGCATGAAAGGGAGTGTAAACTTTAAGTAATGTATCGACATTTGAACGTCAGGATATTATTTCACTAGGTATAATCGTAATAACATTTAGGTCATAAACCATGACCCAGATCAAAATTTAACGAATGGACTCAGTCAAGGTCTCACAAAGTGTGAGTAATATTAGAACACTCCAGCCCCGCGGTGTAGGGGGCAATGTGTCCGCCTGTCACCTGGCGGCCCCGGGTTCGATTCCCGGCCGGGTCAGGGATTTTTGATTGTAAACGATTAATATCCTTGGCCTGGGGACTGGGTGTTTGTGTCGTCCTTACCGTTCCTTTCCTCGTATTCAACACTTTACATTTCCGCCATTTACATAATAGGGCCTACAGGCAGTTTCCTCACGTATGGTGCAAGTAGTGGCAAAAGATCTTCATAGGTCGATGCCCCGAACAAATAGCATTTAAAAAAATATGAGAACAAGTACAGTTCTACAGAAACTTGTAATAGTGAGTACATCCGTCCACATAGGGTTGTCTTCAGGAAGAAAATCCGGCCCAAAAGAAAGTGGGGATCTCAGATAACTGGAAAAAGAAAGGGCCAGGATTGAAGAAGAAGTCGTTTGTATTTTGCCTTTTATAGAGAGAAATATATTTCCGTGAAAGTAATAATTAATTCAATTCCAGCCCGGATTGGCAACCGCTGCTCAGTTTGAAGGCCTGCAGATCACGCGGTGACGCGTTGTCAACAGTCGAATCCTCTCGGCCGTTATTCTTGGCTTTCTAGACCGGGGTAGCTATTTCACCGTCACATAACTCCTCAATTATTCACACGGGGGGCCTCGTACCGAACCTCAGAACTGGGTAAAAATCCCTGACCTGAACCCAGGGCCACCTGGTATAAGAGTCGAGCTCGCTACCGCCGGACTGCGGGGCTGCCTAACAATTAACTGTAAACCTTATCACTGCTTCATTCTGGTTCAATTAACTTACAACAGATATCAAAAACTTCTCCAAGAGTTGCAGGTTTCTAGCTGCAGGTGTTTCAGAGGAACAGATACAAGAAGTTGAAGAAGAGAGAGGGGACTGAACAGTTTTTAAAACAACCACCGCCAATGCTACTACCTACGTTTTTTTGCTATTTGTTTTACGTCGCACCGACACAGAGAGGTCTTATGGCGACGATGGGATGGGAAAGGCCTAGGAATGGGAAGGAAGCGGCCGTGGCCTTAATTAAGATACAGCCCCAGCATTTGCCTGGTGTGAAAATGGGAAACCACGGAAAACCATCTTCAGGGCTAGTGCTACTGGCGAGAAGATTTTCTTAATCACAAATAATGGGAGGTACTTTTAGAATGTTCCTTCATAATTAAGTTCCATAGTTGTTTGGCTGCTTGGTGAATGGTCAATGTAGTGACCTGTCGGCTCCCAGGGCCACTGGTTCCATTCCAGGAGAGACTGTGGATTTAAACCACGATTGTCTAATTTCTCTAGTTTGGAGGCTAGGTGTTCGTGATTGTTTTATTACATATCTTAATTTACATACCATACATCATACTACCAAGCAACATAGAAATATTCACATAGCTTTGGCATCAGGAAGGTCATCTGAGCTTAAAACTGGGCTTAATATACATTAGTACTATCCCAGATAAGTGCTAAAGGTCAGGAAGGTAAAAAGAAAAAAACATATGGTTGATATCCCTATAAACTCTCTAACGTACCAGGGAAGGAATCGGAACTGACCAAGTCAGTGAACTAGGCTATTGAAGTGCTTATGTATAGAGACGTTCCGACCTGTTCGAAGAACTAATGAGCTTCTTAGTTTATGAAGTGGTTACTCGTGAGGAAGGCCCCTAATACCTTAGAAGACATCCAGAAAGTACGTAACTCAGAAGAAATACCTGCTAGAGCGGCCCGCTGACAATCGTGAGATACGCCTGTATATACCGGAACAGACAAAACCTGTACATTAAGGATTCATTCCTACAGTTGTTGGGTAGAGGGTTTATAACTTAGTCTTAAGTAAAAGAAAAAGGAAAAAATAAAAACGTCACTTTATCCCAGGTATTTCTAGGGTCGCTAGAGCCACCTGGGCTCATTTTGGTTTTGGCCGGATGCCCTTCCTGACGCCACGCTAATTTTGAGATGAAAATTTCAACCCATACTCGACCGGACTAAGCCACTGAGCTAAACACGTCCACCTCAGAACTTCCTCCTCATAATCTCATGAAATCTTCCTGCCATTCGATACGACATTCCTTCGTTGATTATGAGCGAATTGACTGCGCGGTACGGTCACGTAGCTATGTGCTTTAATTCCAGAGAAGGAAGGGCCGAACTTCAACGCCGGCAGCACTGAAGAAGGTTGTCCATAGTTTTCCATTTTCACGCCAGATAAGTGTCGGGACTGCAACATAATTAAGACCAAGACCGCCACCTGCTCAATCTTATACTACTGAAGTGTCACTGAAAACCTAAATAATACCTTCAACACACAGCCCAAGTAATTTCTCCTCGTTTTCTTCCTGTGGGTGAGATTAAAGAATACATCCACGGTATCCTCTACTTCTTGTAAAAATAGGGTAACCTCAAGGACTCTGTAGCTGTACGGAGGAGGCTGGTGATCAACGGGTCGTAGCTGAGTCTGGCTTTACATCCACTTACATGTGCCATGTTCCTCAATTTGTAACTCTGCTATCGTCCGGCTCCGAGGCTAACTGGTTAGCATGCTGGTCATTGGTCCAAGGGGGCCTTGGGTTCGATTCTTGCTAGGTTGGGGATTTTTAACCTTCACTGATTAATTCTTGATGCCTGAGGACTGGGCTTTTGAGCCGCCTTCAGTATTTTAGATTTCAGTCTAGGTACAATCTCATGCTCACAGTTGGGCAGGTCAATTGTAGGCGTCAACTCGAAAGACTGCACAAGTCCTCTCCGGAGGCCATACGCCATTATCGTCATCGTCGTCGTCGTCGTCGTCGTCGTCGTCATCATCATCATCATCATCATCATCATCATCATCATCATCATAATCATATCTCTACTCTCCGACCTATTTTGGTTAACTCTTGTTTTCTTTTGCCCGCACGATATAACGTTTGAAAGACGTAGGAAATCTTTCATTTAGACACCCTTTCGTGGCCCTTCTTTCCCTTAGTCTCATTCTTCGGAGGGTCGGACCTTTCCATCGTTTCTGATTAGAGTTAAGAAAGGATGGTTTCCTAACTGTACTTCCCTTTAAATTAATGATCACCAACACCACCACCACTAAGTACTATGGCAGTTTTCAGAGATACCGATGTGCCTGAATTTTCACATTTAAATGTCAGTAAGTCTACCGACATGAGAATGATGTATTTGCTCTTTGCCAGTTGCTTTACGTCGCACCGACACAGATAGGTCTTATGGCGACGATGGTACATGAAAGGCCTAGGAATGGGAAGGAAGCGGACGTGGCCTTAATTAAGGTACAACCCCAGCATTTGCCTGGTGTGAAAATGGGAAACCAAGGAAAACCATCTTCAGGGTTGCCGACAGTGGGGTTCGAACCCACTATGTCCCGGATAAAAGCTCACAGCTGCGCGCTCCTAACCGCACGGCCAACTCAATGATATATTTGAGCACCTTCAAATACTACCGAAGTGAGCCAGGATTGAACCCACCAACTTGAGCTCAGAAAACCAGTGTTCTACTGTCTGAACTACTTAGCCCGACAACTTTAAGTTATCTGGCTTTTGGCCACAATATTTAAAGTAATACAAATGAGCAAAGGTTTAAATATAAGACCGTCAGTGAAGAGAAGGAAGGATGTGGTGAATGGAGATCCCTATTGGAAAGGAATCGGGCTAAAACAACGTGGTGCGCAAGGCTCTGTGTAATGGAGGTGTAACACATTCAAGACTCAACTGCCGGCCCCGTTGTGTAGGGGTAGCGTGCCTGCCTCTCGACCGGAGGCCTCGGGTTCGATTCCCGGCTGGGTCAGGGATTTTTCTCTCGTCCTGACGGCTGGTTCGAGGTCCACTCAGCCTACGTGATTAGAACTGAGGAGCTATCTGACGGTGAGATGGCGGCCCAGGTCTAGAAAGTCCAGAATAACGGCCGAGAGGATGCGTCGTGCTGACCACACGACCCCTCGTAATCTGCAGACCATCGGGCTGAGCAGCGGTCGCTGGGCAGGCCAAGGCCCTTTCAAGGTCGTTAAGTGCCGTGGGATTTGGTTTGGTTTTTTCTGGGCTCAACTTCCTGCACGTATTTCCTTATTATACCATTTCCTCTTGTATATGCGCCTGTTATTGCAATTTTTCCTCTGTGTGGGATTTTCAAGTTGCATCTCAGCAATCGGAATTCCAACCAGACCTGATTATGGTCTTACGATAACATTGATAAATGTGTTGTGCATATTTTGAGGTATTCAAATTCTCCAGAAGAAGTGCGTCAGAACCGGCGATTCTTTTATTTTTTCTTCTCATAAAGAGTTCACCCCTTTCGCAATGAACTTGAATTCTAGACCAAAAGAAGAAGTGAAATTTCAAAACTCGTCCTGATAAGCTTTGATGCAGTTTACTGAGCTCAAGTTATTTCACTCGTAACTCCAGATGTCATGTCCTGTATTGTCCCTCGTGTACTTGCTTCGTGGGGTTCGCTTTATCCGAGTAGTATCGTTATTGGCTGTCTCACGAAGGCGGCCGTGACTCGAATCTCGGCCAATGCACGTGGGATTTTGGAAACGAAAAAGCCAAGTCCCTGTCGTTCAAATTTCACTTAGAAAAGAAGTTCCTGTGATGATGTTAACGATATCAAAACGTAAAACTACCAGGTTTTTTTCCCTTGGTTTTTTCGGCTGGCTTCGTTGCCTCTCATATCATACAGCTACTCTGTTGGCCTGAATAAGGATATGTGAACCATACTCCGGCCGAAGTAATCCTTGAAGAAGCACGAACTAAAGCCGAGGCCTCTAATAACAATACTATTGCCTGACCACAGGTGAGGCCCGGTGCAGGTCTTTCGAGCTGATGACTGATAGGCTACGTGCGTGTCAATGAGAATAGAGTTCTACCTATGATGAGTTCTAGTGATGAAGTTGGCACACACATCCAGACCCCGAATCGTTAGAATTAACCAATTAGGGTTAAAATCCCCGATCCGGTCGGGAACCAAAGCTCGGACCCCTTAGACCCCTTTAACCATCGAGGCGGACCGGGGCCTCTCATAGGACAGGCATGATGCTGATTCCGTCGATGAATGCTTGACAGGCATTCAAATCAATTTGCTCTGTTAACTCGGTCTAAATCCGCCTCTGTGGTGTAGTGGTTAGTGTGATTAGCTGTTACCCCCAGAGGCCCGGGTTCGAATCCCAGCTCTGCCACGAAATTTGAAAAGTGGTACGAAGGCTGGAACGGGGTCCACTCAGCCTCGGGAGGTCAGCTGAGTAGAGGTGGGTTCGATTCCCACCTCAGCCATCCTAGAAGTGGTTTTCTGTGGTTTCCCACTTCTCCTCCAGGCAAATGCCGGGATGGTACCTAACTCAAGGACGTGGCCGCTTCCTTCCCTCTTCCTTGTCAATCCCTTCCAATCTTCTCACCCCCCACCAAGGACCCTGTTCAGCATAGCAGGTAAGGCTACCTGGGTGAGGTACTGGTCATCCTCCCCAGTTGTATCCCCGACACAATGTCTCACGCTCCAGGACACTGCCC